>NC_140579.1:913933106-915318106 GCF_964204655.1 Triturus cristatus | reverse complement strand
GGGGGCCGCGTGCCCATCTCCCCGACCGGCAACCTTCACGCACCCCTCCCTCTCGGGAGCCTGTCAGGGGAAGGAGCCAACCCGCCTGGGCGGGAGGGCTCACTGGAGGCGTGTGGAGAGGTGCAGTCGCATGGGCACCGGCAGGCCCAGCCGTCTTCCCAGGAGGAAGAGGCAGGCCGAGGCGCAGCCTGAGTGAGACGCAGGGGTGCTGGAGCCTGGCGGCAGCGACACCCCTCAGAACAGTTGTTACGAGCTGCTGTGGAAATGTGCTGGGCAGAGAGGGGTGACTTCGGACCTGCTGGGCAGCAGCATCCAAGGGTCTGGCACCACCCGACACCTCCCATTCGGGTCAGACACCTGGGGGGCATGAGCTGCCGGGGCCGCTCGGCCTTCATGCTGGGTAGGGTCTCCCGCCAGGCGGCAGGCCCTCGAGTCGGACGGTCCATGCGGGGTGCAAGCATTTTGCTCGAAACAACAGCCGAGGCTGGCCAAGCAGTCCATTCCTAAACAGACCGACAGTGCCCAATCGATCAGAGTATGGCTGGGACATCCCCTGGCAGGCCACTCTATACAGGGGGTATGCTGGCTTAGCGTACCTGCCTGCTCAGAGGCAAGCAGACTCGGAGAAAAAGGACCATCGGGAAGGGGCTGAGAGGCAGGAGCGTAACCGGGCCCCTGGGGGCCCCGGCGGGCGGGCCCGGGTGCTGCCTTCCCCGTTTCAGCATCACCAGACCTCACGGAGGTCTAACTGAGAAAACTCGGACAAAAAGGACCATTGGGAAGGGGCTGAGAGGTAGGAGCGTAACCGGACCCCTGGGGGCCCTGGCGTGCAGGCCCGGTGCTGCCTTCCCCCGTCTCGGGATTGCCGGACCTCACGGAGGTCTGACCCAGAAAACTCGGAGAAAAAGAATCATCGGGAAGGGGGCTGAGAGGCAGGTGTGCGTACCCGGGCCCCTGGGGGCCCCACATCGGGCAAGCCCGGGTTCTGCCTTCCCCTGTTTCAGAATCGCCGGACCTCACGGAGGTCTGACTGACCCTCTCCCTAGTAATCCGGAGGAAAATTACCCTCCTTTCTTGTAATCCGTGCACACGAGGTGACAGAGAGGACCCAAGGCGCGAATGTACCCGACCTCCTGGAGCCCTAGCTGGGATCGGGGAGGCAAATGGACCCCCATTGGGACTTCCAGGCAAGCCCGGCCATCTGGTCACCCCATTGGAAAGCATTGCGCGCGACCAGATGGCCGAGGGGAGAGGTGCGACCAGATGGCCGGGACCGAAATGATGCCAATCTGTCCGCCCCAAGCCTTCGCGGTAGGGTTCCCGCCTGCCCTTGCAGGGCTCGGGGGCTGCAGGGCTTGGGAGCTGCAGGGCTCGGGGGCTGCAGGGCTCGGGGGCTGCAGGGCATGGGCATGGGAGGCCCGCAGGAGCTCCCGGGGCCCGGACGCCCGGGGGACCCATGGATCCCGTCCCGGGCACTTTGCCTCGCCGTGGGCTGGAGGAGGGGGCACCGAACGCCCCGGAGAAGTGTCGTCCAGGCTTAGCCCATTTGGTCCCCGCCTGAGAACCACCATTCCCAGGAGGGGCGTCCCGGCATACCCTGCCCCTAGTAATCCGGAGGAAGGCTACCCCCCTTTCTGGTAAACCGTGCGCACCGAGTGATGGAGGGGACCCTAGGCCCGGATGCACCCAACCTCCTGGAGCCCTGCCTGGGATCGGGGAGGCGAATGAGCCCCTATCGGTACTTCCAGAGCAGCCCGGCCATCATGTCGCCCCATTGGAAAGTATTGCGTGCGACCAGATGGCCGAGAGAAAGGTGCGACCAGATGGCTGGGACCGAAAGGACTCCCAGCTGCCCGCACCGAGCCATACCGGTAGGGCTCCCGCCTGCCCTTGCAGGGCTCCGAGGCTCTGCACCAGGGACCCTTGTCCCGGGCAGATGGACACTTGGCAGGCCGCAGGACGTGGGCTCCCAGGCCCTGACCGAAACTCAGGAGGCCCGGGGCCGGTCCCTGCTTCTCAACGCAGCCAGGCCGGGGAGATAGGGGAGCCTGCCCAAGCACGAGGGACCCCAGTTCTGGGCACACGATCCCTCAGGTTGTGCGCTCGTTTTCAAAATTGTGCGTAGTTGCGCTAGGCAAAGTCCGCCCAGCCCTACTCAGGACGTGCGCTCGTTTTCCACAATTTTTTTCAAAATTCTGCGTAGTGGCGCTACGCAAAGTCCGCCCAGCCCTAGTGCAGGTCACCATGAACAGATGGGCTACAGTTGCCCTGAGAACCGTGTGTGAGAAGCCTGTCCGTTCAGAGTGCAGGAAACAATTATAAACAAACAATGGAGCGGGAGATGTGGAAAGGAAGGGGTGTGAGGGAAGATGCAATAAAATGGGGGGCGCTGAAGCTGAACACGCACATGACTTATGGATGGATGCTGATAAGTCATAAGTGCAGTAAAAACCCCATTTGTTTCCTGTATCTTTTCCTGAAATGGCTTGGGAGAAATTAGGAGTGGACAATTATGGGGGCTATTCAGGGCGAAGGTTGAGAATTTTGGTATGCCTTATAAGCCATTGATTATTTTTAAATGTCCTAAAGTGGCAATTGTGTACAGTATTAGTGCAGCAAATGTGGTTACGTTTTTTCAGAGGGAAGGGATACCAAAGAAACTCATTACAGACATTGGAGTTCAGTTTAGGAATGAGATGATGGAAGGGTTCCTCTGTTGTAATGGGATTGAACACAAATTCATCTCGGTTGATCATTTCAGCAGCAATGGTGTAAGTTGAGAGGTTGTGATAAAAGAAACTTTGCAGTTGGCTATGAACAAAAGGTTAAATTGGATGTCTTGTATTAAAAGAACAGTGTGGATGTATCGCACCACACCTTCTGTTACTGGGTATAGCTCTTTCGCTATATGAGAGGGAGAGTGCCTTTTTTGAAGGACAACCAAGGATGGATGGCTCAATCTCGGTTACAGTAGTGGTCTTTGGAGATTGTAAGTGAGATTATCGTGAAGGCATTGGGTAAATATAAGGACTATGCTGACAGTAAGAGTCAACAGGGTAGCGGTGGTAAAGAAAGGAGGTGTGGTACGTGTGAAGTTGCCATGGAGAGTGAAGAAGGTTGAGAGTTAGTATTCCGACCTTTTAAATATTGCAGAAGTATGCAGAAATTCTCCAAAGCTGAGTGATGGGTTTGTGTGGAATTTGAACAGAATTGCAAGGTGTAAAGGAAGCAGGAGGGGTAGGAAGTAAAAAAGCATGCAGTTATAGCTGGTTGGATGAATGTAAGGGGGTAAATGAAGAAGAAGGAAGTTTGAGTGTAGAGAGGTCTACTAGAGTGAGTGAGAAAGCAGTGCTTGTCGATGGTGATGAGGAAGAGCAAGCTAATATTTGATCCAAGAGGGAAGTCAAACATCCAGCATATTTGATGGATTATTTTGTATAATAAAGAAATGAGAACTGTGTAATCTGTTATTTTCAGATTGTAGGTTAATAGTTTTTCCCCAATGATGTATTTAGCAGTGTTTTAATTATAGTTTTGTATTTTATGTTTATTGTTTATAAAGGGGAAGATGTGTTGTGTTTACCCTTAAAGTACGCGCTGGCACTGGTATCACCATGAACAGTGCGTGGTGGTTGTTTTGATTAGAATATGGGAATGTTGAGTTAGTGTAGGAGTTGCAGCAGTTACAGCGGGTCTTCCAAAGTGAGAGGATGGTTTGAACTTTCTTCTTGCTTGTACTTAAATAAAGAAGTCTAATTACCTTGTTGTCTTTGCGGCGTATATACATAGCACTCTCCTATCGGGATCAAATCAACTCTGTGATCTCCTCTTCCTTTACCGCACTATGAACCATTAAAAAGAAAAATCTATACATTCCACCTGAATCACAGAAAACGGTAGTGATGGCTTTAGTTTTATGTAAAATAGGCTATTACAATGGACTCTTCCTTAATATGAAACACTAGTTCACAAATAAGCTCTAAAGACTGCAAAATGCTGCAGCATACATTCTTTTAGGGATCCCACAATTTCAATCTGCATCTCAAGCTATTACAAATGTAACCAATCAAGCAACGGATCATTTTTAAGACCCTATGTAAAGCGCTTCAGGATGCGGGCCCGGACTATCTGAAAGGCAGCTTTTAATGCTACCGTCCAAGTAGGACGCTGTGCTCCGCTGGGGCCAAAAATGCCATAGTCCCCAATTTCAAATTCTCCACCTGGGGAGGAAGATGCTTTGTCATCTGTACGGCTAAAGTGTAGAATACTCCACCTCTACATATCAAACCCATGACCAATCTTCTATTCTTCAGAAAAGCACAAAAAACCTGGCTGTTTGGTGAACATTAAGGGCTTCTCTAGATCTCTCTAACAGTGATATTGATGAAGCAGGGTTTTTTCTTTAAAACCGAATACCTGTTTCATTTTCGCATGTTATAATTAAAAGTACTACTGATTAATTATTAACTACTAAAGATATGTTAAAGTTGTGACTAATCAACCTTATTAACAGAAGAATTACACGTGGGAACGCTATTGCATGGCTAAAATAATAAGTGAACTAAATTGGTGAGCCATTGACGGATTAGAAGTTGCTTATGTGCTGTTATTGTGTTTTGCGCTTATAATTAATATGCATTAATGGCTTTTGATGTCGCAAATGGCTAGATGAATACATACACATAAGGGTATTAGCAGGGGAATAACACTGTATAATCATTTCTGTGCAGTAATTCTGTTTTATGTTCTATTTTCACTTAAGTTGACTAATGTGGCCTACCAGAAAATGGCTACCACCCTCAGCCTGCATTTGAGTTGATGGAAATTTTTGCAAGGAAGCTTCGCGCTGCCTGTGACCTTGCCCTGTCGACAAAACTGAAAAGCCATGATCATGACGACAAATCCAGGACGGATGCCAAGAGCCCCTGAACATGAAATTTGTTACAAACCTGAATACTGAACTTATGAACTGATGATCCCACGACTGGGATACAAATTAGCTAAAAGAGACATCCGTAGAAGTATCGAATTAGACATGGACATCTTATTTTTTCTATTCATTATTTGGAACGATCTAAGTGTGAGAAAATCTCGCACAGTATCTTAAATGTACCAAGATGACATTATTTCCGCCATTCATCCGTTTGGAATAAAGATTGTAACATTTCAGAAATGTAAATTTTAGTATAAATATTAGTAGACTAGAGAGGTCTAGTGCCACTTCTTCCCGAACTGATGATCAGAGGTCCCGACGCTGACGGAGAGGACGGTGACTCTACATGACGGCTAGATACTCTATCTATTTTGCTGAGGACCGGTTCTGACTTAGGATCTGACTTTTAGCCAGAATAGGTAAATATGAGAGAAATAAATTTGCATTTAATTGGCTTTTCATGCAATTTTAGATAAACGATTATTCTGTTTTCTTGTCATGTTTATTGAATTTATTGAATTTATTTGCATATTATTGGAAATGTTTTCGCCAGATTTATAAGCAACTAGTAGATGCCATTGACCTCAAAGTACATGCAGATGGGTTAGGTATCAGAAAGTGTTTCCCCTTATACATAGCACGGATAAGAGTGGTAGGATGAATGTTGGTGTAATGGGCCCCACCAGCGTGTGATGTGTGTGTGTGTGTGTGTGACTGTGAGATCACTCCGTCCGTGGAAGTAGAGGGGATTCGGAAGCTCCGATCTGCACCAGTGTCTTGGTAGCAGAATGATGGTTTACTATTGTCTTGGTCTGGCGAAATTGCATGTATATAGGCTTGTTGATTATTGATTGATATTTGTACTAACACTGTATGTTGAAGTCGTGTTGAGTTTTATGTGTTGTGAACGGCTTCTGGGATGTAGGGAGTCGGTGACAGTTCCGTAGTAGGGCAGAGGGAGTGCTGCTCTCGGAAAAAGGCGGGATTGTTGGCCCTGTATGCAGACAGGGGAAAACGTGTGACAATTGAAGTTGCGCGTCGCATTTTCTGGGTTCGATAAGGTAGCATCGCCGTGTGTTGCCATTAGAAATGTATTTTCTGTGTGAGAGAAGTGTATATGATAGCGAAGGTTATCTGTGAAGTTCTGGTCTTAGGTCTCAGGGATCCGTATGGCATTCCGTTAAAGCTTATCACTAGAAAGGTAATAGGTATTTACTGAGCTTGGTAGAAGGACAGAGCAGAGGTAAGCGCTGCTTTGTTAACGTGTGATATAATTCTGTAGTAGGACAGACTGTTCGCTGTTCTCGGGAAAGACAGAATTCTGTGTGAATGTACTACATTTTCTGGTGTAAAAGTGCGTGAATGAGATGGCATTCTGGTTAATTGTGAAACTCTTAGGAGCATTCCGGAGAAAACAGTTAATTGGTGCTTGTTAGAAGGGTAGAGTAGAGGGATGTTCTACTTTATCAACGGAAGTAACGATTCTGTAGTAGGGCAGAGGTAAGCGCTGCTCTCGGGAAAGGCAGAATTCTCGTGGGAAAGGTCTTTTGCTGTTCTGTGACTAGCGAAGCAGACAATGGAGATGTTTGTATGTTGTAACTAACAGACTCGTAGAAGTTGAAACAAAGTCTACCGAGTAGTCTTGTAAAGGAGGGGTAGACGAGAGAGACAGGAGACAGGAGCAGAAGCGACTGCAGCGACTGCTGACGTCAGGGAGACCGCGCTGTGATTGGACAGTGGGTTAGAACAGTGGAAGCACGGTGATTGGTGTGCTAGTGTACGCCGTGCTAGGATTGGGAGACATACAGGGTGACGTAGACGCTCCAGGATTGGTGCGTTGGTGTGAGACGCGCTGGGATTCGTGGACTGAGTCAGTCACGTAGACGCTCCAGGATTGGTGTGTTAGTGTGAGTCGCGCTGCAATTGGACAGGAGATCGTACCGCTGTAGAAAGGACAAACAGCTTGCAGAAAGTAAGAAAATGTACTACCACGCTGAGGAAAAGAAAAATAAATCCTTGCTTAGTAAAGTAAAGAACTGGTTTGACAAGGATAAAGATGTTGTGACTAGGGAAGGACAGTTACTTCCTCCGATAAGAACCCCCGCATCCTTCATGGTTGCAAAGTATGGGTATCATACCTGTATTTGGTTAGATAACTGGGTGAAGTATACGAAAGAAGATGGAGTTTTAGCTTTCCCGGAACATGGCTCATTTAATCTGGCCATATTGAGGAATTTACGGGAACGGATGATGAGCTTAGAGCCTCGGCCTAGGCCAACGCAGTTTGAGGCATTGACTGAATGGGAAGATGAAATGCATGAACGAGAAAAGCAGAGGGGTGGGGGTAGTTACAGGTACATGTTTGGGCGAAAGTATGATCGTGAAACCCATCATGACCGGATGAGAAGGTGGCGTGATGCCAGTATGACCGAGGGATTATATCCTGTAAGAACAGCAGAGGAGTCAGAAGGGAGAAAGTGTACAGAGAAGGAACATAATATAGAACCCAGGAGATATAGGGCAAATGAGTCTGATGATGATGTCTTAGAGGACATGCTCTATAAACGACCACCCCCGTATAGACGAGAACCAGAGGTAGGAACAGCAGTGACCCCGATGAGAGACACCTTGCGGATCATTAAGACAGAGGGTACCACCCCTGGATTGAAAAGCAGTTGTTCTCTGGCGGAAAGAGAAAGGGAGAGAGATAAAGAGAGAGAAAGAGAGAGAGAAAGAGAGAGAGAAAGAGAGAGAGAGAGAGAGAGAGAGAGAGAGAGAGAGAGAGAGAGAAAGAGAGAGAGAGAGAGAGAAAGAGAGATAGAAAGGGAAAATGAAATTGAGGATGAAAAGACCAGAGAACTAGCAAGAACTACCTTTGAACTGACAGAGAAAATCAGAGAACTGACTAAAAATCTTGAGGCAGTTACAGTGCCTGTGACAATAGGCCTGGTTATGCCGATTTTTGACAAGCAGAGGACGGGCGAAAGTGGTTTGACAGTACCATATGTGGGTAATAGATTGATTGTTCCTCCGGAGCAGGCAGAAATGAGAGCAGGAGAAACACAGTGGAGAACGGGAGAAAATCAGTGGAGACATACCGTATGTGGAGGAGAATTGAGTGTGCAGACTAATTCAAGTTTGAATTCTGGATGTGTGGAAGGGAACAGAGGATCAATCTTAGAACCACAAAGAATGACAGAGCCAGGGGGTGCAGAAAAATCTGTGGGAATAACTGCTGAAGATTTGAATGATTGGCTGAAGGCTTTGCAGAAGAAAGAAAAAGAATCCCAGGGAACTGATGTAGCTAGGCTACGTATGGAAATGGAGGAGATGATTGTAGGAACAATCCCTATAGAAACGCTGAAAAATTGTCAGGAAGGGGAGATCCTCTTCCTGTGTAAGAGCATCACATGGAGAGCAAAGAACATACATGACCGGTTGAAAGGAATAGCCAGTGAAATGGGGATTGACATGGACAAGGTAAAAGCTTTACAAAAGCCTTACCGAGTGGATTTTACAGATAAGGACATTGAGAATCTGAACAATGCAGGCCGAACAGGGCAGATCAAGGATATGATTGCTTTGTTGAGAAAATGGGGAGACGTAGAAAGATGGAGAGACAGATGGTACAGAAAGCGAGAGGATGGGACAGATAGAACTTACTCGACATTCCCCCTGAAAGAAAAGGAGAAAGCAGTGACAGCCTACCCTATGAGGGAGATTCCAGGAGGTGGGTATGTACATGTCCCATGGACCAGACAGGATATTTTATCATTTACAAATGATTTCCCTCGACTAAGGGAGAAGCCCGTCGAGTGGTATAGACAGGTCGACAGATTTGTGAAGTTGGCAAAAGTGCTGTGGATTGACCTGAATAGTCTGTTTGATATAATTGTACCAGCAGACCTGTGGGCAGAATGTAAAATAGTCATAGACTGGCCCACTAAGGAATACCCGAGAGATCCAAAGACAGGAGCTCCAGATCCGGAGGTCATGAAGAAGTACGAGCAGGTTATGGCCTTCTTGAAAAATAAGGTACCCCCAAGGAAACAGATTGGGTTAAAATAGATCGAACACATCAAGAATTGAAAGAATCAGTCCATGCATATTATGAAAGACTAATATTAGCTTTCAAACAGTTCAGTGGAGATGAACATCTGGGTGACAAGGACCTGAGCCATTTTGTATATAGATTTGTATATGGTTTGCGGCCGGAAATCAGTGAAATGATAAGGCAGCATACCGTAGACTGGCAGAGCAAGAAGATTGATGAAATTCTGAGGCATGCAAAATACTTCAGTGATGAGATTGAGGCAAAGCAGAGGAAGCTAAAAGAAAAGGCAATGTGGGCACAGGTGAAAGTCGCAGAAAGACAGGAAGCTCAGTTGGTGGAACAAGCAAATAACCCAGGAAATAAACCCAGGTTTGGTCCAGGAAAAGGGAAAGGAAATATAGAGGAAGCCAAGAAGAAGTTCCCATGCCACAACTGTGGAAAATGAGCGCACTG
Organism: Triturus cristatus; assembly: GCF_964204655.1. Taxonomy (NCBI): domain Eukaryota; kingdom Metazoa; phylum Chordata; class Amphibia; order Caudata; family Salamandridae; genus Triturus; species Triturus cristatus. Next base: position 915,308,666 of record NC_140579.1, on the reverse strand, counting down.
GAAATCCGAGTGTAAGAATCCACCGTCTACTAATGATGACAATCCATCATTGAATTCACAGGTGCAGAGTGAGGGGTGTGGTCAGCATCGGCAACAGCAGAAGGCTGATAAGCAGCAGAATCAGGTGCCAAAACCACCCTTGCCACAGAGAAGAGGATCCCAGAAGTACAGCCAAGAGTCGGGGTTCTACGATGAAGAGCAGGTAATCAAGCCAAAACGCGCAAGCGCTGTATCCCAATACTGGCTGAAGAATGAAGGAAGTGACTCTGAGGGTGACTTCTGACGGTGCCGAAGAGAGGAGGAGGAGTGCGTACTTGGCGCAACTCTAGAAATAGACCAGGCAGGGCCTTTTGTAGATGGGAAAATTAATGGTGAAAGTGTTACTTTTTTAGTTGACACAGGAGCCACAAGATCGACTGTCAGGTCAGCTGATATAAAGAATCTTCCTCTCTCGGATGAAGGGATCCAAGTAGTTGGTGTGTCCAACACACAGATTAAAACTCTACTTACTGAACCAGTAAGGGTTAAAATAGGGAAATTCTCAGAAATGCACCGATTTGTGGTGTGTGACACTAGTCCTGTGAACTTGCTAGGCAGGGACTTGCTGTGCAAGATGAATTGCACTATTTTCTGTACTCCAGATGGAATAACTTTTGAAACACCAGACAAGGATGTTCTATACAGAATGACCATGGATAACAGGGAATGTGAGGCTTTGGGAACATATGCTATATTTAATCCAGATGCATTGCCCCCAGATTTGAAACAGACAGTGAAAGCAGCAGTTTGGGATTTTACTGGAGAAGATGTAGGTCTGATGAGAAATGTAGATCCAGTAAAGATTACTGTAAAAGAGGGAGTGGCTTACCCAAACATACCACAATACAGACTGACACCTGAAATAATTGAAGGAATAACACCCATAATTGAAAAGATGATTCAGCAGTGGGTGTTAAGAGAAATATTGAGCAGCCCATGTAACTCACCAATAATGGGACTGAAGAAACCTAATGGAAAGTTCAGAATAGTACAGGATTTGAGAAAAATTAGCAAGATTGTTGTGTCTTGTTGTCCCATTGTGCCAAATCCCTCAGTGATTTTGTATCAGATTCCCCATGATGCAGAATGGTATACTGTGATTGATTTGTGTCATGCCTTCTTTTCAATTCCATTGCATCATGACAGCCAGCCAATATTTTCTTTTAGATTTGGAGAGCGGATTTTGGCATGGTGCCGAATTCCACAGGGGTATACAGAGAGCCCTTCAATATTTAATCAATTGCTGAAGAAATCTCTGGAAAGTCTAACAATGCCTGAAAATTCAGTCTTGGTCCAGTATATTGATGACCTGCTTGTGGCATCAAAAACCCGCGAAGCTTGTGAAATAGACACAATTGCTTTACTGAATCACTTGGCAGATGGAGGATTAAAGGTATCTCCAGCCAAATTGCAATTCTGCAAGAAAGAAGTTCAGTACCTAGGACATAACATTGAGAAAGGTCTGAGAAAAGTTACCATTGACAGGATTAAGATCATTAGGGGAATGAGAGCCCCAATGACACAAAGAGAAGTAAGAATGTTCCTGGGAATGGTGGGTTACTGTCGTCAGTGGATAAGTAACTTTTCCCTGATTGCCAAACCATTGATTAAATTGACTAAAAGTGAGGTGAAAGACCCATTGGAACTAAACCCAGAAGAAATGGCTGCATTTAGAGAGTTAAAGGACAGACTATGTGAAGCTCCTGCCCTAGGAATGCCAGATTACGAAAAAGAATTTGAGCTGTATTGTAGTGAGAGAAATGGATGTGCACTTTCAGGGTTAATCCAGAAACATGGACGCCTGAGAAGGCCGATTGCCTACTTCTCATCAACACTTGACCCAGTAGCTGTGGGTTTACCAGGTTGCCTAAAAGCAGTAGCTGCTACCTGTAGAAGTCTGGAACAAAGTGAGGGAATCATAATGGGATATCCTGTACGGGTATTCGTACCTCATGATGTGGCAATCCTTTTAACAAGGAATTGCCTGGTTCCAAGGTGGGGAAGGCCAAGACAAGTCATTCTGACCACAACGACTGCTGTGAAGTGTGCTGGAGTGAAAAATTGGATACATGCAAGTCACACACTGAGAGTTCCAAATCCAAGAGACGGCACTGAAAAAGAATACTTTGAAGAATCAGATTCCAGTGATGATGCAGACAGCGAAACAGTAAGAAGGAAAAAGAATCCTGAAAGTGGGGAAAGTGAGTCAAGAGAAATTTTCATCCCACCAGAGGAGGTTCTGAAAAGAACAGTGCAAACCGCAGAGGCGAGTTCAGATTCTGAAGAAGTTCCTGAGGTTCCAACTAACGGTAACCAACCCAAAAAGAAAGAAAGAAAAGGACACAGTTCATGTCTCATAGTCGGCTGACTAAATATGAGAAAGTCATTCTTGGTGCAACAAATGTGACCCTGGAGAGATGTGTGAATGTGAATCCAGCGACACTGTTGCCTGATGCTGAATATGTGGGAGTAAGGAATGAAGTTGATCATGACTGCCTGGATGTGCTTGATTACTGTACAAAGCCAAGACCAGACATAAGAGATCTGCCACTGCCTGAGAGTGATCATGTGTTGTTTGTGGATGGATCTTGGATTCAGGAGTTGTTGAAGCGTCACCTTTGAAAGGAGTTAAATCCGCTCAGGTGGCAGAATTGGTGGCCTTAACAAAAGCCTGCAAGATTGGGAGAAATGTGAGAGTTATTGTGATGACTGACAGCCAGTATGGCTTCGGAGTTGTCCATGATTTTGGCCAGCTATGGCTACAAAGAGGTTTCCTGACCTGAAGTGGAACTTCCATAAAAAATGCTGAAGTGGTTGGAAAGCTGCTAGAGGCGATACAGCTGCCTAAAGAACTAGCAGTGGTAAAATGTGCTGCTCACGGTCAAGGTGATGATTTTGTCACCGTTGGGAACAAATTTGCCAATGACATAGCACAATACTGTGCAAGAAACAATCATTCCATTAATCGGAGTAAAGAAAGAGAAATATCTTCTTGTTCCTTGATGTTTACTAATGAGGTGGGAACATGGGAGGAAGTGAAACAGTTGCAGGATGAGGCAGGAGACGAGGAAATGAAAGATTGGGTGAAAGCAGGTTGTGCACCAAGGGAAAAAGATCATGTGTGGGTCTATAGGGATGGAAGACCAGTCATGCCAAATAGCATGCTATCAACAATGGCAAGGATGTTTCATGGCCAAGGACACCTGGGGAGGGATGCTATGATAAGGGCCTTTAAGCAGACCTGGTATAGTCCAAAATTCAGGCTGATAGCAGAGAGTCTCTGTCAGAGATGTCTGATATGTCAGCAATTCAATCCTGGAAAGAAAACAGTGGTGAGCCTAGGAACAATAGGCAGGGAGGGAGGACCCTTCACAAGAATGCAGATAGACTTCATTGAAATGCCCCCAGTCAACAGATTGAGGTATGTCCTGGTGGTGGTCTGTTTGTTCTCCAGGTGGGTGGAGGCATATCCAACAAGAAGAAACGATGGGATAACAGTGGCAAAATTACTGTTAAGTGAATTTATCCCAAGGTACGGGTTCCCAGTAACCATTGAATCAGACAGAGGAGGACATTTTTATAATGAAATCATGGGTCTAATCTGTGAAGCATTGAGTGTACAGCAGAAGCTACATTGTGCCTACCGACCAGAGGCTTCTGGTGTGGTTGAACAAATGAATGGTACCATCAAAAACAGAATTGGCAAAATGTGCCTAGCCACAGGAATGAAATGGCCCGATGTCTTGCCTCTAGTCCTGATGACCATTAGGTCTAATCCAGACAGAACAACAGGTTTGAGTCCACATGAAATTATCATGGGACGTGCTATGAGACATGCCTTTGTACCAGTCAACAAGCTGATGACTATAACTGATGACATGATTTTGGATAACTGTAAAGGCCTGGCTGACGCAGTTCATTCTGTGTTTCACCAGGTTGGAGAAGACGCTACCACACTTGAGAAGAAACCAGCCCATGATCTGAGCCCAGGGGACTGGGTAAGGATAAAAGTCCACAGAAGAAGGAATTGCCTGGTTCCAAGGTGGGGAAGGCCAAGACAAGTCATTCTGACCACAACGACTGCTGTGAAGTGTGCTGGAGTGAAAAATTGGATACATGCAAGTCACACACTGAGAGTTCCAAATCCAAGAGACGGCACTGAAAAAGAATACTTTGAAGAATCAGATTCCAGTGATGATGCAGACAGCGAAACAGTAAGAAGGAAAAAGAATACTGAAAGTGGGGAAAGTGAGTCAAGAGAAATTTTCATCCCACCAGAGGAGGTTCTGAAAAGAACAGTGCAAACCGCAGAGGCGAGTTCAGATTCTGAAGAAGTTCCTGAGGTTCCAACTAACGGTAACCAACCCAAAAAGAAAGAAAGAAAAAAAAAGAACATTCCAACAGAAGTAAGACCTGAATCAAATAAGGAACTTGGACAAATTCCACCCGAGATAAATATTGAAGAAGAAGGGACAGACCAAGACAGAGAGGGACAGATTGCGGAAAAACCCCGAGGAGGTGTAGGGAACATCAACAATAAGCTAGGTGAAGGGACAAGTAGACAGCAAGAAGATTGCGTGTCGGAGACCCGAGGAGGGACAGAAGTAGGGAAATCTCAATTGGTGGAAAAAGAGGCTGTTGGAGAAAAGGAAGTTGTTGGAGAAAAGAAAGCTGTTGATGAACCAGAGGCAACTGAAACAGAGTCTGATGAAAGTGATAATGAGATACATGGAGGACGAGTTCTGAGAAAGAGAACTTGGCTTGGAGAAAGAAACAATAAAGAAGGAAGACAAAAGAGAAATGCTAAAGGAGATCTTTGGCCGAATAAGATAAAGAGACTGACACGAGTTAACTCTTCGAAAGCTGAACAAGTGAACGAAGTGTCAAGTCAAAATCCTACGAAAGAAGAAGAAACAAAGATACCTGAGAGAACTAAAAGAATAAGGAAACCAAACCAGAGGTACAAGTCACCGGAATGGACGTATGTGGCACTGCCTGAACAAGGAGAAGAGGCAGACAGTCAAGGAAGTCCAAAGTAGGCTTTACTGCAAGAGGTTGCTGAAGAAGAGGCTGTGGGAATCCTGAGAGTTATCTTATCCGACATTGGAGAAGAGACGGATGTTCAGGACCTGATACAGTTTGATGATGATGAAGAAACAGTGAAAAGTGATGAAAACCCAAATTGAGTAAAATCCAAAGTAGTCACTTGAAGAAGAAAGTGAAGAAGTAAAATTAAGAACTAATAGATTGTAATAATCTGGTGGGTACTTACTGCCCTAAAAAGTTCGGTAGACGAGTAGAAGAGGCTAAGTCAAAAGACACGGTCAAATTAACAAAATGGCTACACTGAGAATAATAAAAGTAGATGTACCTTTCTGAAAAGATGGTGCAAGATGTGCTGCTGCTGTACAGGTTTATTAATGCTGCTTTGGAGAGTGCTTGCTCTATTGATTTCATTTGGAGTCACTATAGACACTTTAGAAGGTCATACTGAGAACAGAACTGATATAGGGAAGAGTTCACAGAAGATAGTACCAACTAAAACTAGCAATATACATATACATAAGGATAGGTCAATTAATGATTTTTCTAGCAATGTTTTTTCTAAATTGTTGTATGAATACGTTAAGACAATGGAAGTAAGGGATTGCTACGTTTGCATGCAATTACCTGCCTCTGTTTCGGAAGGAGTGACTTATCGTCATTGTGAGAAGTTGGCCTGGTGTATGATGCTCACTAGTTAAAGTGATCACCTTGTACCATGCCAAGCAACCCTTATGGTGTGGTTGTAAGTCAACCTTTTCGGACTAGCTGCCCTAGTGGTAGCGTAGGCTAAGCAGTCTTTGAGGCTAAACTCGTGAAGCGTGTTAAGCAAGCTGTTTTACCAATAGTAACCCCCTTTTATACCAATGAAAGGACACCACACAGATATATATTCAAAATATATATGTATTTATTTCTCAAAGTAACCCCTAGTCTCTTTATGAGCACAGGAGCACAAATCGTCAAACAAGATTATCACAGAATACACAGAAGTTGCACTTTATATGGATAGGCCCTGGTGGCCACTCGAACCATATACTAAAATAGTGGTATAAGTACCACGAACAGAAAAGGGAAAAGGCCTAGGGCCTCTAGAATCGCTGGGCCTACAAGGAGCTAACGTCAGTTAGTGACCAGGAGGTCCACGGGTGGCGTGTGCAGAGCAAATAGTCACACGCGTGCTCCCATAGGTTTCAATGGGTGCGTAAAAAGTACAAAGTTACTGCAAAGGAGATCTTCCGGGTTGACTAGGAACTTAAGATTTGGAACACAGGCACTAGAGATGTATTACTACACATGGGCACCGGAGTACCAGCTTTACCTCACCCACAGGAAGCGGGTGCATAGGCCTCGAAGTGCGTCGGGTTTCTTCTATCTGTTCCGTTGAGCCTGGGACAAAGATGCTGCAGGCGGTCGGTCGGGAAGAGATGCAGTGGATCCAAGAGTGGATCGGAGATGTTGAAGACCTGTAAGCAGAGGGGACAGTGTTCACAGTCACTAGCCAGTGACCAGCGTGGCACCAGGTGGGTACCAGGCGATGTCGGGTGCAAACAGGTGATGAGGGGTAGCTTGTCTCCGCAGCCACGTGGTCCCTGAAGGTCGACGACGTCCAGGAGTCGGCTCACGAGCTGTCCCACGCAGGCTCTCGCTGTCGGCGGTGTCGGCGACTTGATCGAAGCAAACAAGCCTTGGCAAAAGCAATTGTAGAAGGATTCGGAAATCAGCTGTTGGTTCTGACCAGCAAGGTCAGAGGGATTGCTCCTTTGGAGGGGAGCAAGGGCCAGTCTGGAGCAACCAGACCAGCGGTGTTTGTCGTAGATTTCGTCGCCAAGATGGCCACTAGCCAGCGGGCCAGCAACCGGTTAGGCGCGTCGAGTGGCAAAATGCAGAAGGGCCCCACGCAGATCGTGGAGATGCTGGAGGGCTCACCTTTGGTGCAGATGCTGCTCGAGGGTTGGGCTTCTCAGGACCCAAAGCACAACTTGGAGGGAGCCTCGGTTGTTGCACTTGTCAGCTTGTCGTAGTCGTTCCAAGATGGCTGGCTCCACGGGTCTCGGTGCCTCCACGGGTCTCTTCTTTGCAGGGACTGTGGATCGGGCGGTGAGAGGTCTGGAGGTCCAGGTCTTGTCAGTCTCTGGGCTCGGGCTCCGGCGGGAGGCGGCGGCAAAGCAGACGGTGATTCGCTGGATGGTGCTTGCGTTAGCAAGGTGGTCACTCCCTGACCACAGGGGAGATTTTCTTCAGTCTTCTGTGCAGCAGAATGTCGAAGTTCCCGTCTTCTTCTTAGTTTCAAGTTGATTCCAGGATGTCTGAAGTCTTAGGACACAGCTCCTACCTTTATTCGGATTCTAGGGGCCGGACTACCTGCTAGGTCCCTCCCTATGGGTGGGACCAGGAAGGGGGGTGGTTACACCCCCAATCCTTTGTCCAGCTCGCCCCAGGCCCGGGACTGGTGTGCCCCAGGACCGGTTTGAACTGGCATATGCACCGAGGCTCCTTGTGAGCCACAGGCATGTCTGGTTTCTTTCAAGCCCTACCTGACCAATACACAAAATCCTGTCTGGGGTGGTGCATGCACCTCCCCTGGCAGGAAACCCTTTGTCCACACCTCCCAAGCTGGAAGGACTCCCAGCAGCAGGAGGGCAGACTTGTGTCTGTGGTGGCAGCATCCATTTTGTGGAGCTGAGGCTATGTCTGATTTTACCCGGGTTTCAGGTACTGTACATGTCGTGTCCCTCTAGAAGGGTGGAATGCTAACCCCGTCGCCAGAATTGGCGAGGGGTTAGTATTCCAATTCGTATGACACCTTACTCGACATGTTTTGATAAAGCCAAACCAAAGATAGCATTTAACCGCGAGGTTCATAATGCACTTAAGAGTATATGGTATGACGATATCTGGAAACAGTAGAAGGAAGTTGTTCCGACCACTGCAGACAGGCTCAGCTCATGCCAGAGCACCATCTCACATGGAACCAAGCACTCTGCCTTCAGGATTGTTAAGGCCTGCCATAGGAGTGACTTATAGGTTACCAGGTGTCCCATTTAAGGTTAGGTATAGGTATACTACACCTAAGTAAGAGGTGATTACACCAACTTACCCCAGCTGAGTGATCAGCCAGTTGTGTCAGATTGTTAGGCCAAGCCTGGGGTGGCATAATACATGCTGCAGCCCTTGGCAGGCCTGGGGTACACCAATGCCCTGGGTACCTAGTGTACACTGGTACAGGGGCTGACAGGGTGATCCACTTCCAATTGGTTATGCACCTAGGGTGCATAGTTTTAATTTAGTAGAGAGAACAGCAGGCTGGGGGTCTGATTGGCAGGCCCACAGCCTCAATATGTCAAAAACCAGTGAAGCAAAAAGCAAAAATTTGGGGTGACCATAGGATAGCAGACCCTACTCTCCTACACAACCCCCCCCCAAACGCTGGGACATTAAACTAGCCTTGACCAGTCTCGTCTTCATGTCCTAAGTGGAAGTACCTGGAGAGACCATCTGCATTCCCATGGTCAGTACCTGGCCGGTGCTCCACTGTAAAGTCCATCCCCTGTAGGGAAACGGACCACCTAAGCAGTTTGGGGTTTTCACCCTTCATCTGATTTAGCCACAAGAGGGGCTTATGGTCGGTCTGAATCTTGAAGTGAGTGCCAAACAAGTATGGCCTCAGCTTCTTCAGGGCCCACACCACAGCAAAGGCCTCCCTCTCAATAGCTGACCAATTCTTCTCTCTGGGGGTCAACCTTCTGCTAATAAAAGCAATGGGTTGGTCTTGACCATCTACATTAAGTTGTGACAGCACAGCTCCCACACCCAACTCAGAAGCATCTGTTTGGACAATAAACTCTTTGGAGTAGTCAGGACTTTTCAGGATAGGTGCAGAGCACATGGCCTCCTTCAGGTCATCAAATGCCTTTTGACAGCTTACTGTCCACTGAACCTTTTTGGGCATCTTCTTGGATGTCAGATCATTAAGAGGAGTCACAATGGACCCATAGTTCTTAACAAACTTCCTGTAATACCCAGTCAAGCCCAAGAAAGCTCGAACTTGAGTCTGGGTGGTTGGAGGGGACCAATCCTTGATGGACTGTATCTTACTCTCCAGTGGTTGAACTTGGCCCCCACCTACAAGGTGGCCCAAATACACAACCTTACTCTGCCCTATCTGGCACTTAGTAGCCTTGATAGTGAGGCCTGCCCTTTGCAGAGCCTCAAGAGCCTTCTTCAGGTGGATCAGGTGATCCTCCCAGGTGGAACTAAAGACAGCAATGTCATCAAGATATGCTGCGCAAAAGTCATCCAACCCAGTAAGGACTTGGTTCACCAGCCTTTGGAAGGTGGCAGGTGCATTCTTCAGACCAAAGGGCATCACCACAAACTGATAATGCCCACCTGGGGTTGAGAATGCTGTTTTGGCCTTAGACTCCTCAGCTAACCTGATTTGCCAATAGCCAGCTGTCAAGTCAAATGTGCTCAAAAACTTTGCAGAAGCTAGTTTGTCTATGAGCTCATCTGCCCTTGGAATAGGGTGTGCATCTGTCCTGGTGACAGCATTGAGTCCTCTGTAGTCCACACAGAACCTCATCTCTCTCTTGCCATCTTTGGTGTGAGGTTTGGGGACCAGAACCACTGGGCTAGCCCAGGGGCTCTCTGAGGGTTCAATGACACCTAATTCCAGCATTTTATGTACCTCAGCCTTTATACAGTCCCTGACGTGGTCAGGTTGTCTGTAAAGTTTGTTCTTTACAGGCAGACTGTCACCAGTGTCCACAACATGGGTACACCAGTCAGTTTGACTAGGTATCAAGGAAAACATATGTGAAAATGATTGTAGAACCTGTCTACATTCAGTCTGCTGATGGGCAGTGAGGTTGCCTCCAAGGGTCACTCCTTCAACTGAGCCATCTTCAGGGTTCTGAGACAACAGGTCTGGGAGAGGGTCACTCTCTTCCTCCTGTCCCTCATCTGTAGCCATGAGCAAGCCCATGTCTGCCCTGTCAACATATGCTTTAAGCCTGTTAACATGGAGTACCCTGTGGGGACTCCTGGGAGTTCCTAGGTCCACCAAGTAGGTGACCTCTCCCTTCTTTTCCAGGATTGTATGGGGTCCAGACCATTTGTCTTGGAGTGCTGCTGGGGCCACTGGCTCCAACACCCATACCTTCTGTCCTGGCTGATACTCAACCAAGACAGCCTTTTGGTCATGCCAAGCTTTCTGTAAGGCCTGGCTTGCCTCAAGGTTTTTAGATGCCTTCTCCATATACTCAGCCATCCTGGAGCGGAGACCAAGTACATAGTCCACTATGTCTAGCTTAGGCTTTTTGAGAGGTAACTCCCATCCTTCCTTCACCAAACACAGTGGGCCTCTCACAGGGTGCCCAAACAACAATTCAAAGGGGCTGTAGCCAACTCCTTTTTGTGGGACCTCTCTGTAAGCAAACAGAAGGCAGGGTAGAAGGATATCCCATCTTCGCCTGAGCTTTTCAGGTAATCCTTTGATCATACCCTTTAGGGTCTTGTTGAATCTCTCAACAAGCCCATTGCATTGTGGGTGATAAGGGGTGGTGAACTTGTAGTTGACACCACATTCCTTCCACATAGCTGTCAAGTATCCTGACATAAAGTTGGTACCTCTGTCAGATACTACCTCCTTAGGAAACCCCACTCTGGAGAATACTCCCAGCAGGGCCCTGGCCACAACAGGTGCTGTAGTGGTCCTAAGGGGAATTGCCTCTGGATACCTGGTGGCATGATCCACTACCACCAGTATAAATCTGTGCCCAGATGCAGTGGGAGGATCCATGGGACCCACTATGTCTATTCCCACTCTTTCAAAGGGGACCCCCACCACAGGTAGTGGTATTAGGGGGGCCTTTGTTGTGCCACCTGATTTGCCACTGGCTTGGCAGGTAACACAGGAGCGACAAAACTCCTTTGTATCTTCATTCATATGAGGCCAGTGAAAGTGAGGGACAAGCCTGTCCCAAGTCTTGTTCTGGCCTAAGTGTCCTGCTAAAGGAATGTCATGGGCCAAGGTAAGAAGGAAGCCCCTAAATTGCAGAGGTATGACCAACCTCCTGGTTGCACCAGGCTTGGGGTCTCTAGCCTCTGAATAAAGGAGCCCTTCATCCCAATACACTTTATGGGTACCTTGAGCATTCCCAGCAGCCTCAGCAGCAGCCAGCTGTCTGAGGGGTTCAAGAGAGGGACAGGATAACTGAGCCTGCCTCAAGTCAGCCCTTGAAGGTCCCCCTGTCCCCAGAAACTCAACCTGATCAGGTTCAAGCTCTTCAGGGACAGTTCCTTCAGGGTCCTCTAGATCAGCTTCCTGGGAAGGCTGATCATCACTCTGAGGCAGGGGGGAAGGCACAGCCTTGACCCTCCTGTTCTTCTTCTTGGTAGGTGCTTGGTCCATTGTTCCAGGATCCAAGACCTGAGGTTCAGTGAGGCACTTTTTGGCCTGTGACCTGGTCACAGCAAGGACATGTGATGATATACCTAACATCTCTGCATGAGTCCTGTACTCCACTTCTGACCATAGAGAACTCTCTAGGTCATTGCCCAACAAACATTCTACTGGGAGGTCTGCACTAACCACAACCCTTTTGAGGCCAGTTACCCCTCCCCATGAGAAGTTAACAACTGCCACACTGTGTGAAGTAGTGGCATTGCTGGCATTGGTCACCAGGTAGTTCTCACCTGGTATGTACTGTCCAGGGTCCACAAAGCCTGGTGTCACCATAGTGACACTGGCACATGTGTCCCTGTAGGCTTGAGCCACTTTGTCATTAATTAAAGGAGTCTGTCTGTACTTGCCCAGGTTACTGGGGCTCACAGTCAGGGACAAATCAATGTCCCCATCACAGATCAAGACTGCCTGTGTAAGGGTTCTGTCTAAGTCAGAATCTCCTTCAGTTCCCATAGTGATTCCCACTACACCCTTTGTCTGGGGACCAACACTGCTAACAGTAGTACTGGGAGCAGGTGCCTTAGGGGCAACAGTGTTGGGGGCTCCACCCTTTTTGCAATCACTAGTCCAGTGAGTTGTATTTTTACAATGATTGCACCAGGGTTTCTTCTGACCTTCTTTCTTCTTCTTGGACTGTTGGGACCCACCCTCCTTAGCAGTAGTTTGGGGCCCTGTTGAAGACTTCTGGTCTTTAGGTTTCTGATCTCCACCCTTTTGGTCTGTTTTCTTCTGATCACCCCCTTGGCCCTGGTTCTGGTTCTTTTGCTTAACCCTGGTTCTGACCCATTTGTCTGCCTTCTTTCCCAATTCTTGGGGAGAGGTCAGATCAGAGTCAACCAAGTGTTGATGCAGTTGCTGGTTTTGACAGTTATTTAAAATCTGTTCTCTCATCATCAAATTATACAATCCTGTAAAATCAGATACCTTACTTCCCAGCAACCAACCCTCCAAAGCCTTAGTGGCACATTCAATGTATTCAGACCAGTCCTGAGTCTGTGTCTTTTGGGTGTCTCTGAACATTAACCTGTACTGTTCAGTGGTTAAGCCTAACCCATCAACTAGAACACTCTTCAGGACTCTGTAGTTTCTGACATCCTCTTCTCTAACAGTGAGGAGTCTGTCTCTGCCTCTTCCCTCAAAGGAGAGCCAGAGGATTGCTGCCCACTGATCTTCAGGAACCTGCTGTACTTTGCAGGCTCTCTCAAGAGCAGTTATCCACTTGTGGATGTCATCCCCACTTTTGTAGGGGGGCACAACCTTAGACAGGTTTCTATTGTCGAAAACCCTATCTTTGTCCTTAGGGACAATGCTGCCACCAGTGGGTATAGACCCACTCTCTTTATGCTGTCTAGCCTTGCTAAGTTTCTCTTCCATCAGGGCTACTTCTAGCTGGTTCTCAGAAATGCACCGATTTGTGGTGTGTGACACTAGTCCTGTGAACTTGCTAGGCAGGGACTTGCTGTGCAAGATGAATTGCACTATTTTCTGTACTCCAGATGGAATAACTTTTGAAACACCAGACAAGGATGTTCTATACAGAATGACCATGGATAACAGGGAATGTGAGGCTTTGGGAACATATGCTATATTTAATCCAGATGCATTGCCCCCAGATTTGAAACAGACAGTGAAAGCAGCAGTTTGGGATTTTACTGGAGAAGATGTAGGTCTGATGAGAAATGTAGATCCAGTAAAGATTACTGTAAAAGAGGGAGTGGCTTACCCAAACATACCACAATACAGACTGACACCTGAAATAATTGAAGGAATAACACCCATAATTGAAAAGATGATTCAGCAGTGGGTGTTAAGAGAAATATTGAGCAGCCCATGTAACTCACCAATAATGGGACTGAAGAAACCTAATGGAAAGTTCAGAATAGTACAGGATTTGAGAAAAATTAGCAAGATTGTTGTGTCTTGTTGTCCCATTGTGCCAAATCCCTCAGTGATTTTGTATCAGATTCCCCATGATGCAGAATGGTATACTGTGATTGATTTGTGTCATGCCTTCTTTTCAATTCCATTGCATCATGACAGCCAGCCAATATTTTCTTTTAGATTTGGAGAGCGGATTTTGGCATGGTGCCGAATTCCACAGGGGTATACAGAGAGCCCTTCAATATTTAATCAATTGCTGAAGAAATCTCTGGAAAGTCTAACAATGCCTGAAAATTCAGTCTTGGTCCAGTATATTGATGACCTGCTTGTGGCATCAAAAACCCGCGAAGCTTGTGAAATAGACACAATTGCTTTACTGAATCACTTGGCAGATGGAGGATTAAAGGTATCTCCAGCCAAATTGCAATTCTGCAAGAAAGAAGTTCAGTACCTAGGACATAACATTGAGAAAGGTCTGAGAAAAGTTACCATTGACAGGATTAAGATCATTAGGGGAATGAGAGCCCCAATGACACAAAGAGAAGTAAGAATGTTCCTGGGAATGGTGGGTTACTGTCGTCAGTGGATAAGTAACTTTTCCCTGATTGCCAAACCATTGATTAAATTGACTAAAAGTGAGGTGAAAGACCCATTGGAACTAAACCCAGAAGAAATGGCTGCATTTAGAGAGTTAAAGGACAGACTATGTGAAGCTCCTGCCCTAGGAATGCCAGATTACGAAAAAGAATTTGAGCTGTATTGTAGTGAGAGAAATGGATGTGCACTTTCAGGGTTAATCCAGAAACATGGACGCCTGAGAAGGCCGATTGCCTACTTCTCATCAACACTTGACCCAGTAGCTGTGGGTTTACCAGGTTGCCTAAAAGCAGTAGCTGCTACCTGTAGAAGTCTGGAACAAAGTGAGGGAATCATAATGGGATATCCTGTACGGGTATTCGTACCTCATGATGTGGCAATCCTTTTAACAAGGAATTGCCTGGTTCCAAGGTGGGGAAGGCCAAGACAAGTCATTCTGACCACAACGACTGCTGTGAAGTGTGCTGGAGTGAAAAATTGGATACATGCAAGTCACACACTGAGAGTTCCAAATCCAAGAGACGGCACTGAAAAAGAATACTTTGAAGAATCAGATTCCAGTGATGATGCAGACAGCGAAACAGTAAGAAGGAAAAAGAATCCTGAAAGTGGGGAAAGTGAGTCAAGAGAAATTTTCATCCCACCAGAGGAGGTTCTGAAAAGAACAGTGCAAACCGCAGAGGCGAGTTCAGATTCTGAAGAAGTTCCTGAGGTTCCAACTAACGGTAACCAACCCAAAAAGAAAGAAAGAAAAGGACACAGTTCATGTCTCATAGTCGGCTGACTAAATATGAGAAAGTCATTCTTGGTGCAACAAATGTGACCCTGGAGAGATGTGTGAATGTGAATCCAGCGACACTGTTGCCTGATGCTGAATATGTGGGAGTAAGGAATGAAGTTGATCATGACTGCCTGGATGTGCTTGATTACTGTACAAAGCCAAGACCAGACATAAGAGATCTGCCACTGCCTGAGAGTGATCATGTGTTGTTTGTGGATGGATCTTGGATTCAGGAGTTGTTGAAGCGTCACCTTTGAAAGGAGTTAAATCCGCTCAGGTGGCAGAATTGGTGGCCTTAACAAAAGCCTGCAAGATTGGGAGAAATGTGAGAGTTATTGTGATGACTGACAGCCAGTATGGCTTCGGAGTTGTCCATGATTTTGGCCAGCTATGGCTACAAAGAGGTTTCCTGACCTGAAGTGGAACTTCCATAAAAAATGCTGAAGTGGTTGGAAAGCTGCTAGAGGCGATACAGCTGCCTAAAGAACTAGCAGTGGTAAAATGTGCTGCTCACGGTCAAGGTGATGATTTTGTCACCGTTGGGAACAAATTTGCCAATGACATAGCACAATACTGTGCAAGAAACAATCATTCCATTAATCGGAGTAAAGAAAGAGAAATATCTTCTTGTTCCTTGATGTTTACTAATGAGGTGGGAACATGGGAGGAAGTGAAACAGTTGCAGGATGAGGCAGGAGACGAGGAAATGAAAGATTGGGTGAAAGCAGGTTGTGCACCAAGGGAAAAAGATCATGTGTGGGTCTATAGGGATGGAAGACCAGTCATGCCAAATAGCATGCTATCAACAATGGCAAGGATGTTTCATGGCCAAGGACACCTGGGGAGGGATGCTATGATAAGGGCCTTTAAGCAGACCTGGTATAGTCCAAAATTCAGGCTGATAGCAGAGAGTCTCTGTCAGAGATGTCTGATATGTCAGCAATTCAATCCTGGAAAGAAAACAGTGGTGAGCCTAGGAACAATAGGCAGGGAGGGAGGACCCTTCACAAGAATGCAGATAGACTTCATTGAAATGCCCCCAGTCAACAGATTGAGGTATGTCCTGGTGGTGGTCTGTTTGTTCTCCAGGTGGGTGGAGGCATATCCAACAAGAAGAAACGATGGGATAACAGTGGCAAAATTACTGTTAAGTGAATTTATCCCAAGGTACGGGTTCCCAGTAACCATTGAATCAGACAGAGGAGGACATTTTTATAATGAAATCATGGGTCTAATCTGTGAAGCATTGAGTGTACAGCAGAAGCTACATTGTGCCTACCGACCAGAGGCTTCTGGTGTGGTTGAACAAATGAATGGTACCATCAAAAACAGAATTGGCAAAATGTGCCTAGCCACAGGAATGAAATGGCCCGATGTCTTGCCTCTAGTCCTGATGACCATTAGGTCTAATCCAGACAGAACAACAGGTTTGAGTCCACATGAAATTATCATGGGACGTGCTATGAGACATGCCTTTGTACCAGTCAACAAGCTGATGACTATAACTGATGACATGATTTTGGATAACTGTAAAGGCCTGGCTGACGCAGTTCATTCTGTGTTTCACCAGGTTGGAGAAGACGCTACCACACTTGAGAAGAAACCAGCCCATGATCTGAGCCCAGGGGACTGGGTAAGGATAAAAGTCCACAGAAGAAGGAATTGCCTGGTTCCAAGGTGGGGAAGGCCAAGACAAGTCATTCTGACCACAACGACTGCTGTGAAGTGTGCTGGAGTGAAAAATTGGATACATGCAAGTCACACACTGAGAGTTCCAAATCCAAGAGACGGCACTGAAAAAGAATACTTTGAAGAATCAGATTCCAGTGATGATGCAGACAGCGAAACAGTAAGAAGGAAAAAGAATACTGAAAGTGGGGAAAGTGAGTCAAGAGAAATTTTCATCCCACCAGAGGAGGTTCTGAAAAGAACAGTGCAAACCGCAGAGGCGAGTTCAGATTCTGAAGAAGTTCCTGAGGTTCCAACTAACGGTAACCAACCCAAAAAGAAAGAAAGAAAAAAAAAGAACATTCCAACAGAAGTAAGACCTGAATCAAATAAGGAACTTGGACAAATTCCACCCGAGATAAATATTGAAGAAGAAGGGACAGACCAAGACAGAGAGGGACAGATTGCGGAAAAACCCCGAGGAGGTGTAGGGAACATCAACAATAAGCTAGGTGAAGGGACAAGTAGACAGCAAGAAGATTGCGTGTCGGAGACCCGAGGAGGGACAGAAGTAGGGAAATCTCAATTGGTGGAAAAAGAGGCTGTTGGAGAAAAGGAAGTTGTTGGAGAAAAGAAAGCTGTTGATGAACCAGAGGCAACTGAAACAGAGTCTGATGAAAGTGATAATGAGATACATGGAGGACGAGTTCTGAGAAAGAGAACTTGGCTTGGAGAAAGAAACAATAAAGAAGGAAGACAAAAGAGAAATGCTAAAGGAGATCTTTGGCCGAATAAGATAAAGAGACTGACACGAGTTAACTCTTCGAAAGCTGAACAAGTGAACGAAGTGTCAAGTCAAAATCCTACGAAAGAAGAAGAAACAAAGATACCTGAGAGAACTAAAAGAATAAGGAAACCAAACCAGAGGTACAAGTCACCGGAATGGACGTATGTGGCACTGCCTGAACAAGGAGAAGAGGCAGACAGTCAAGGAAGTCCAAAGTAGGCTTTACTGCAAGAGGTTGCTGAAGAAGAGGCTGTGGGAATCCTGAGAGTTATCTTATCCGACATTGGAGAAGAGACGGATGTTCAGGACCTGATACAGTTTGATGATGATGAAGAAACAGTGAAAAGTGATGAAAACCCAAATTGAGTAAAATCCAAAGTAGTCACTTGAAGAAGAAAGTGAAGAAGTAAAATTAAGAACTAATAGATTGTAATAATCTGGTGGGTACTTACTGCCCTAAAAAGTTCGGTAGACGAGTAGAAGAGGCTAAGTCAAAAGACACGGTCAAATTAACAAAATGGCTACACTGAGAATAATAAAAGTAGATGTACCTTTCTGAAAAGATGGTGCAAGATGTGCTGCTGCTGTACAGGTTTATTAATGCTGCTTTGGAGAGTGCTTGCTCTATTGATTTCATTTGGAGTCACTATAGACACTTTAGAAGGTCATACTGAGAACAGAACTGATATAGGGAAGAGTTCACAGAAGATAGTACCAACTAAAACTAGCAATATACATATACATAAGGATAGGTCAATTAATGATTTTTCTAGCAATGTTTTTTCTAAATTGTTGTATGAATACGTTAAGACAATGGAAGTAAGGGATTGCTACGTTTGCATGCAATTACCTGCCTCTGTTTCGGAAGGAGTGACTTATCGTCATTGTGAGAAGTTGGCCTGGTGTATGATGCTCACTAGTTAAAGTGATCACCTTGTACCATGCCAAGCAACCCTTATGGTGTGGTTGTAAGTCAACCTTTTCGGACTAGCTGCCCTAGTGGTAGCGTAGGCTAAGCAGTCTTTGAGGCTAAACTCGTGAAGCGTGTTAAGCAAGCTGTTTTACCAATAGTAACCCCCTTTTATACCAATGAAAGGACACCACACAGATATATATTCAAAATATATATGTATTTATTTCTCAAAGTAACCCCTAGTCTCTTTATGAGCACAGGAGCACAAATCGTCAAACAAGATTATCACAGAATACACAGAAGTTGCACTTTATATGGATAGGCCCTGGTGGCCACTCGAACCATATACTAAAATAGTGGTATAAGTACCACGAACAGAAAAGGGAAAAGGCCTAGGGCCTCTAGAATCGCTGGGCCTACAAGGAGCTAACGTCAGTTAGTGACCAGGAGGTCCACGGGTGGCGTGTGCAGAGCAAATAGTCACACGCGTGCTCCCATAGGTTTCAATGGGTGCGTAAAAAGTACAAAGTTACTGCAAAGGAGATCTTCCGGGTTGACTAGGAACTTAAGATTTGGAACACAGGCACTAGAGATGTATTACTACACATGGGCACCGGAGTACCAGCTTTACCTCACCCACAGGAAGCGGGTGCATAGGCCTCGAAGTGCGTCGGGTTTCTTCTATCTGTTCCGTTGAGCCTGGGACAAAGATGCTGCAGGCGGTCGGTCGGGAAGAGATGCAGTGGATCCAAGAGTGGATCGGAGATGTTGAAGACCTGTAAGCAGAGGGGACAGTGTTCACAGTCACTAGCCAGTGACCAGCGTGGCACCAGGTGGGTACCAGGCGATGTCGGGTGCAAACAGGTGATGAGGGGTAGCTTGTCTCCGCAGCCACGTGGTCCCTGAAGGTCGACGACGTCCAGGAGTCGGCTCACGAGCTGTCCCACGCAGGCTCTCGCTGTCGGCGGTGTCGGCGACTTGATCGAAGCAAACAAGCCTTGGCAAAAGCAATTGTAGAAGGATTCGGAAATCAGCTGTTGGTTCTGACCAGCAAGGTCAGAGGGATTGCTCCTTTGGAGGGGAGCAAGGGCCAGTCTGGAGCAACCAGACCAGCGGTGTTTGTCGTAGATTTCGTCGCCAAGATGGCCACTAGCCAGCGGGCCAGCAACCGGTTAGGCGCGTCGAGTGGCAAAATGCAGAAGGGCCCCACGCAGATCGTGGAGATGCTGGAGGGCTCACCTTTGGTGCAGATGCTGCTCGAGGGTTGGGCTTCTCAGGACCCAAAGCACAACTTGGAGGGAGCCTCGGTTGTTGCACTTGTCAGCTTGTCGTAGTCGTTCCAAGATGGCTGGCTCCACGGGTCTCGGTGCCTCCACGGGTCTCTTCTTTGCAGGGACTGTGGATCGGGCGGTGAGAGGTCTGGAGGTCCAGGTCTTGTCAGTCTCTGGGCTCGGGCTCCGGCGGGAGGCGGCGGCAAAGCAGACGGTGATTCGCTGGATGGTGCTTGCGTTAGCAAGGTGGTCACTCCCTGACCACAGGGGAGATTTTCTTCAGTCTTCTGTGCAGCAGAATGTCGAAGTTCCCGTCTTCTTCTTAGTTTCAAGTTGATTCCAGGATGTCTGAAGTCTTAGGACACAGCTCCTACCTTTATTCGGATTCTAGGGGCCGGACTACCTGCTAGGTCCCTCCCTATGGGTGGGACCAGGAAGGGGGGTGGTTACACCCCCAATCCTTTGTCCAGCTCGCCCCAGGCCCGGGACTGGTGTGCCCCAGGACCGGTTTGAACTGGCATATGCACCGAGGCTCCTTGTGAGCCACAGGCATGTCTGGTTTCTTTCAAGCCCTACCTGACCAATACACAAAATCCTGTCTGGGGTGGTGCATGCACCTCCCCTGGCAGGAAACCCTTTGTCCACACCTCCCAAGCTGGAAGGACTCCCAGCAGCAGGAGGGCAGACTTGTGTCTGTGGTGGCAGCATCCATTTTGTGGAGCTGAGGCTATGTCTGATTTTACCCGGGTTTCAGGTACTGTACATGTCGTGTCCCTCTAGAAGGGTGGAATGCTAACCCCGTCGCCAGAATTGGCGAGGGGTTAGTATTCCAATTCGTATGACACCTTACTCGACATGTTTTGATAAAGCCAAACCAAAGATAGCATTTAACCGCGAGGTTCATAATGCACTTAAGAGTATATGGTATGACGATATCTGGAAACAGTAGAAGGAAGTTGTTCCGACCACTGCAGACAGGCTCAGCTCATGCCAGAGCACCATCTCACATGGAACCAAGCACTCTGCCTTCAGGATTGTTAAGGCCTGCCATAGGAGTGACTTATAGGTTACCAGGTGTCCCATTTAAGGTTAGGTATAGGTATACTACACCTAAGTAAGAGGTGATTACACCAACTTACCCCAGCTGAGTGATCAGCCAGTTGTGTCAGATTGTTAGGCCAAGCCTGGGGTGGCATAATACATGCTGCAGCCCTTGGCAGGCCTGGGGTACACCAATGCCCTGGGTACCTAGTGTACACTGGTACAGGGGCTGACAGGGTGATCCACTTCCAATTGGTTATGCACCTAGGGTGCATAGTTTTAATTTAGTAGAGAGAACAGCAGGCTGGGGGTCTGATTGGCAGGCCCACAGCCTCAATATGTCAAAAACCAGTGAAGCAAAAAGCAAAAATTTGGGGTGACCATAGGATAGCAGACCCTACTCTCCTACACAACCCCCCCCCAAACGCTGGGACATTAAACTAGCCTTGACCAGTCTCGTCTTCATGTCCTAAGTGGAAGTACCTGGAGAGACCATCTGCATTCCCATGGTCAGTACCTGGCCGGTGCTCCACTGTAAAGTCCATCCCCTGTAGGGAAACGGACCACCTAAGCAGTTTGGGGTTTTCACCCTTCATCTGATTTAGCCACAAGAGGGGCTTATGGTCGGTCTGAATCTTGAAGTGAGTGCCAAACAAGTATGGCCTCAGCTTCTTCAGGGCCCACACCACAGCAAAGGCCTCCCTCTCAATAGCTGACCAATTCTTCTCTCTGGGGGTCAACCTTCTGCTAATAAAAGCAATGGGTTGGTCTTGACCATCTACATTAAGTTGTGACAGCACAGCTCCCACACCCAACTCAGAAGCATCTGTTTGGACAATAAACTCTTTGGAGTAGTCAGGACTTTTCAGGATAGGTGCAGAGCACATGGCCTCCTTCAGGTCATCAAATGCCTTTTGACAGCTTACTGTCCACTGAACCTTTTTGGGCATCTTCTTGGATGTCAGATCATTAAGAGGAGTCACAATGGACCCATAGTTCTTAACAAACTTCCTGTA
Source organism: Triturus cristatus (assembly GCF_964204655.1). NCBI lineage: Eukaryota > Metazoa > Chordata > Amphibia > Caudata > Salamandridae > Triturus > Triturus cristatus. Next base: position 915,287,160 of record NC_140579.1, on the reverse strand, counting down.
ATACCCAGTCAAGCCCAAGAAAGCTCGAACTTGAGTCTGGGTGGTTGGAGGGGACCAATCCTTGATGGACTGTATCTTACTCTCCAGTGGTTGAACTTGGCCCCCACCTACAAGGTGGCCCAAATACACAACCTTACTCTGCCCTATCTGGCACTTAGTAGCCTTGATAGTGAGGCCTGCCCTTTGCAGAGCCTCAAGAGCCTTCTTCAGGTGGATCAGGTGATCCTCCCAGGTGGAACTAAAGACAGCAATGTCATCAAGATATGCTGCGCAAAAGTCATCCAACCCAGTAAGGACTTGGTTCACCAGCCTTTGGAAGGTGGCAGGTGCATTCTTCAGACCAAAGGGCATCACCACAAACTGATAATGCCCACCTGGGGTTGAGAATGCTGTTTTGGCCTTAGACTCCTCAGCTAACCTGATTTGCCAATAGCCAGCTGTCAAGTCAAATGTGCTCAAAAACTTTGCAGAAGCTAGTTTGTCTATGAGCTCATCTGCCCTTGGAATAGGGTGTGCATCTGTCCTGGTGACAGCATTGAGTCCTCTGTAGTCCACACAGAACCTCATCTCTCTCTTGCCATCTTTGGTGTGAGGTTTGGGGACCAGAACCACTGGGCTAGCCCAGGGGCTCTCTGAGGGTTCAATGACACCTAATTCCAGCATTTTATGTACCTCAGCCTTTATACAGTCCCTGACGTGGTCAGGTTGTCTGTAAAGTTTGTTCTTTACAGGCAGACTGTCACCAGTGTCCACAACATGGGTACACCAGTCAGTTTGACTAGGTATCAAGGAAAACATATGTGAAAATGATTGTAGAACCTGTCTACATTCAGTCTGCTGATGGGCAGTGAGGTTGCCTCCAAGGGTCACTCCTTCAACTGAGCCATCTTCAGGGTTCTGAGACAACAGGTCTGGGAGAGGGTCACTCTCTTCCTCCTGTCCCTCATCTGTAGCCATGAGCAAGCCCATGTCTGCCCTGTCAACATATGCTTTAAGCCTGTTAACATGGAGTACCCTGTGGGGACTCCTGGGAGTTCCTAGGTCCACCAAGTAGGTGACCTCTCCCTTCTTTTCCAGGATTGTATGGGGTCCAGACCATTTGTCTTGGAGTGCTGCTGGGGCCACTGGCTCCAACACCCATACCTTCTGTCCTGGCTGATACTCAACCAAGACAGCCTTTTGGTCATGCCAAGCTTTCTGTAAGGCCTGGCTTGCCTCAAGGTTTTTAGATGCCTTCTCCATATACTCAGCCATCCTGGAGCGGAGACCAAGTACATAGTCCACTATGTCTAGCTTAGGCTTTTTGAGAGGTAACTCCCATCCTTCCTTCACCAAACACAGTGGGCCTCTCACAGGGTGCCCAAACAACAATTCAAAGGGGCTGTAGCCAACTCCTTTTTGTGGGACCTCTCTGTAAGCAAACAGAAGGCAGGGTAGAAGGATATCCCATCTTCGCCTGAGCTTTTCAGGTAATCCTTTGATCATACCCTTTAGGGTCTTGTTGAATCTCTCAACAAGCCCATTGCATTGTGGGTGATAAGGGGTGGTGAACTTGTAGTTGACACCACATTCCTTCCACATAGCTGTCAAGTATCCTGACATAAAGTTGGTACCTCTGTCAGATACTACCTCCTTAGGAAACCCCACTCTGGAGAATACTCCCAGCAGGGCCCTGGCCACAACAGGTGCTGTAGTGGTCCTAAGGGGAATTGCCTCTGGATACCTGGTGGCATGATCCACTACCACCAGTATAAATCTGTGCCCAGATGCAGTGGGAGGATCCATGGGACCCACTATGTCTATTCCCACTCTTTCAAAGGGGACCCCCACCACAGGTAGTGGTATTAGGGGGGCCTTTGTTGTGCCACCTGATTTGCCACTGGCTTGGCAGGTAACACAGGAGCGACAAAACTCCTTTGTATCTTCATTCATATGAGGCCAGTGAAAGTGAGGGACAAGCCTGTCCCAAGTCTTGTTCTGGCCTAAGTGTCCTGCTAAAGGAATGTCATGGGCCAAGGTAAGAAGGAAGCCCCTAAATTGCAGAGGTATGACCAACCTCCTGGTTGCACCAGGCTTGGGGTCTCTAGCCTCTGAATAAAGGAGCCCTTCATCCCAATACACTTTATGGGTACCTTGAGCATTCCCAGCAGCCTCAGCAGCAGCCAGCTGTCTGAGGGGTTCAAGAGAGGGACAGGATAACTGAGCCTGCCTCAAGTCAGCCCTTGAAGGTCCCCCTGTCCCCAGAAACTCAACCTGATCAGGTTCAAGCTCTTCAGGGACAGTTCCTTCAGGGTCCTCTAGATCAGCTTCCTGGGAAGGCTGATCATCACTCTGAGGCAGGGGGGAAGGCACAGCCTTGACCCTCCTGTTCTTCTTCTTGGTAGGTGCTTGGTCCATTGTTCCAGGATCCAAGACCTGAGGTTCAGTGAGGCACTTTTTGGCCTGTGACCTGGTCACAGCAAGGACATGTGATGATATACCTAACATCTCTGCATGAGTCCTGTACTCCACTTCTGACCATAGAGAACTCTCTAGGTCATTGCCCAACAAACATTCTACTGGGAGGTCTGCACTAACCACAACCCTTTTGAGGCCAGTTACCCCTCCCCATGAGAAGTTAACAACTGCCACACTGTGTGAAGTAGTGGCATTGCTGGCATTGGTCACCAGGTAGTTCTCACCTGGTATGTACTGTCCAGGGTCCACAAAGCCTGGTGTCACCATAGTGACACTGGCACATGTGTCCCTGTAGGCTTGAGCCACTTTGTCATTAATTAAAGGAGTCTGTCTGTACTTGCCCAGGTTACTGGGGCTCACAGTCAGGGACAAATCAATGTCCCCATCACAGATCAAGACTGCCTGTGTAAGGGTTCTGTCTAAGTCAGAATCTCCTTCAGTTCCCATAGTGATTCCCACTACACCCTTTGTCTGGGGACCAACACTGCTAACAGTAGTACTGGGAGCAGGTGCCTTAGGGGCAACAGTGTTGGGGGCTCCACCCTTTTTGCAATCACTAGTCCAGTGAGTTGTATTTTTACAATGATTGCACCAGGGTTTCTTCTGACCTTCTTTCTTCTTCTTGGACTGTTGGGACCCACCCTCCTTAGCAGTAGTTTGGGGCCCTGTTGAAGACTTCTGGTCTTTAGGTTTCTGATCTCCACCCTTTTGGTCTGTTTTCTTCTGATCACCCCCTTGGCCCTGGTTCTGGTTCTTTTGCTTAACCCTGGTTCTGACCCATTTGTCTGCCTTCTTTCCCAATTCTTGGGGAGAGGTCAGATCAGAGTCAACCAAGTGTTGATGCAGTTGCTGGTTTTGACAGTTATTTAAAATCTGTTCTCTCATCATCAAATTATACAATCCTGTAAAATCAGATACCTTACTTCCCAGCAACCAACCCTCCAAAGCCTTAGTGGCACATTCAATGTATTCAGACCAGTCCTGAGTCTGTGTCTTTTGGGTGTCTCTGAACATTAACCTGTACTGTTCAGTGGTTAAGCCTAACCCATCAACTAGAACACTCTTCAGGACTCTGTAGTTTCTGACATCCTCTTCTCTAACAGTGAGGAGTCTGTCTCTGCCTCTTCCCTCAAAGGAGAGCCAGAGGATTGCTGCCCACTGATCTTCAGGAACCTGCTGTACTTTGCAGGCTCTCTCAAGAGCAGTTATCCACTTGTGGATGTCATCCCCACTTTTGTAGGGGGGCACAACCTTAGACAGGTTTCTATTGTCGAAAACCCTATCTTTGTCCTTAGGGACAATGCTGCCACCAGTGGGTATAGACCCACTCTCTTTATGCTGTCTAGCCTTGCTAAGTTTCTCTTCCATCAGGGCTACTTCTAGCTCCTGCTTCCTGATCCTCAGCTGGGCCTCTTGCATCTTGGCCTCATGTTCCCTCCTCTGAGGGGTGGTCATCCTTCTCCTGGAGTGACCTTGAGAGCCTCTAGAGCCATGGGAAGCATTGGAGTCACCTGAGCGATTCCTTTGCCTTCCCAGCCCTGTGTTAAGTCCACTGGGGAGATCCAGTGGGTTGAACCCACTGTCAGTCCCCAATAGCCTTGGTTTAGCTGGGCCAAGTATAACACTTGGCACTGGGCTAGTTCTCCCTTCATCCTCACTACTGTCAGTATCCTTTTCACTCTCATCCTCTGTGGTAGGCATCCCATCTAAGGGGTGACTATTGGGAAGGGGTACTTCAGTGGCATCTTTAGAAGGGGGGCCTCCTGTTCCTGTCCCTAAGGGGGCTAACTGGGAAGCTTTCTTGAGTGCTCTCTGATTCTCATCATTCTGTAAGAGCTCTCTGAGCTCAGCAGAGTTTGGGTTCTTGGGCTGTTTAAGGCCTCTAAGAGTTGCCAAATGCCTGAGCTCATTCTGATTAAGGGTAGCAAAGCTGGATGGTGCCCTCTGGGGGTCACTCTCAACAGAGATGGGTACAGTGGACCCCTCTGCCCCGGCCATTGCTCTTAAGTGTGGGTGGATGTGTTGCAATCTACCTACACTTGGGTTTACCTACTAAACCTATCTAGTAGTTGTAGTCAGGGTGTGCTACTCCCTTTGCTCTACAACAACTAAGTTCAGTAGAACTTAAGTATATCTAATCTTGTTTTATATGTACCTACAGGTACCTATGTGATCTTTCAATTGGTAACCAAGAGATTACAATGGTAAAACACAGCAAGCTCAAATCCAACCGCTGCTCACCAATGTGAGAAGTTGGCCTGGTGTATGATGCTCACTAGTTAAAGTGATCACCTTGTACCATGCCAAGCAACCCTTATGGTGTGGTTGTAAGTCAACCTTTTCGGACTAGCTGCCCTAGTGGTAGCGTAGGCTAAGCAGTCTTTGAGGCTAAACTCGTGAAGCGTGTTAAGCAAGCTGTTTTACCAATAGTAACCCCCTTTTATACCAATGAAAGGACACCACACAGATATATATTCAAAATATATATGTATTTATTTCTCAAAGTAACCCCTAGTCTCTTTATGAGCACAGGAGCACAAATCGTCAAACAAGATTATCACAGAATACACAGAAGTTGCACTTTATATGGATAGGCCCTGGTGGCCACTCGAACCATATACTAAAATAGTGGTATAAGTACCACGAACAGAAAAGGGAAAAGGCCTAGGGCCTCTAGAATCGCTGGGCCTACAAGGAGCTAACGTCAGTTAGTGGCCAGGAGGTCCACGGGTGGCGTGTGCAGAGCAAATAGTCACACGCGTGCTCCCATAGGTTTCAATGGGTGCGTAAAAAGTACAAAGTTACTGCAAAGGAGATCTTCCGGGTTGACTAGGAACTTAAGATTTGGAACACAGGCACTAGAGATGTATTACTACACATGGGCACCGGAGTACCAGCTTTACCTCACCCACAGGAAGCGGGTGCATAGGCCTCGAAGTGCGTCGGGTTTCTTCTATCTGTTCCGTTGAGCCTGGGACAAAGATGCTGCAGGCGGTCGGTCGGGAAGAGATGCAGTGGATCCAAGAGTGGATCGGAGATGTTGAAGACCTGTAAGCAGAGGGGACAGTGTTCACAGTCACTAGCCAGTGACCAGCGTGGCACCAGGTGGGTACCAGGCGATGTCGGGTGCAAACAGGTGATGAGGGGTAGCTTGTCTCCGCAGCCACGTGGTCCCTGAAGGTCGACGACGTCCAGGAGTCGGCTCACGAGCTGTCCCACGCAGGCTCTCGCTGTCGGCGGTGTCGGCGACTTGATCGAAGCAAACAAGCCTTGGCAAAAGCAATTGTAGAAGGATTCGGAAATCAGCTGTTGGTTCTGACCAGCAAGGTCAGAGGGATTGCTCCTTTGGAGGGGAGCAAGGGCCAGTCTGGAGCAACCAGACCAGCGGTGTTTGTCGTAGATTTCGTCGCCAAGATGGCCACTAGCCAGCGGGCCAGCAACCGGTTAGGCGCGTCGAGTGGCAAAATGCAGAAGGGCCCCACGCAGATCGTGGAGATGCTGGAGGGCTCACCTTTGGTGCAGATGCTGCTCGAGGGTTGGGCTTCTCAGGACCCAAAGCACAACTTGGAGGGAGCCTCGGTTGTTGCACTTGTCAGCTTGTCGTAGTCGTTCCAAGATGGCTGGCTCCACGGGTCTCGGTGCCTCCACGGGTCTCTTCTTTGCAGGGACTGTGGATCGGGCGGTGAGAGGTCTGGAGGTCCAGGTCTTGTCAGTCTCTGGGCTCGGGCTCCGGCGGGAGGCGGCGGCAAAGCAGACGGTGATTCGCTGGATGGTGCTTGCGTTAGCAAGGTGGTCACTCCCTGACCACAGGGGAGATTTTCTTCAGTCTTCTGTGCAGCAGAATGTCGAAGTTCCCGTCTTCTTCTTAGTTTCAAGTTGATTCCAGGATGTCTGAAGTCTTAGGACACAGCTCCTACCTTTATTCGGATTCTAGGGGCCGGACTACCTGCTAGGTCCCTCCCTATGGGTGGGACCAGGAAGGGGGGTGGTTACACCCCCAATCCTTTGTCCAGCTCGCCCCAGGCCCGGGACTGGTGTGCCCCAGGACCGGTTTGAACTGGCATATGCACCGAGGCTCCTTGTGAGCCACAGGCATGTCTGGTTTCTTTCAAGCCCTACCTGACCAATACACAAAATCCTGTCTGGGGTGGTGCATGCACCTCCCCTGGCAGGAAACCCTTTGTCCACACCTCCCAAGCTGGAAGGACTCCCAGCAGCAGGAGGGCAGACTTGTGTCTGTGGTGGCAGCATCCATTTTGTGGAGCTGAGGCTATGTCTGATTTTACCCGGGTTTCAGGTACTGTACATGTCGTGTCCCTCTAGAAGGGTGGAATGCTAACCCCGTCGCCAGAATTGGCGAGGGGTTAGTATTCCAATTCGTATGACACCTTACTCGACATGTTTTGATAAAGCCAAACCAAAGATAGCATTTAACCGCGAGGTTCATAATGCACTTAAGAGTATATGGTATGACGATATCTGGAAACAGTAGAAGGAAGTTGTTCCGACCACTGCAGACAGGCTCAGCTCATGCCAGAGCACCATCTCACATGGAACCAAGCACTCTGCCTTCAGGATTGTTAAGGCCTGCCATAGGAGTGACTTATAGGTTACCAGGTGTCCCATTTAAGGTTAGGTATAGGTATACTACACCTAAGTAAGAGGTGATTACACCAACTTACCCCAGCTGAGTGATCAGCCAGTTGTGTCAGATTGTTAGGCCAAGCCTGGGGTGGCATAATACATGCTGCAGCCCTTGGCAGGCCTGGGGTACACCAATGCCCTGGGTACCTAGTGTACACTGGTACAGGGGCTGACAGGGTGATCCACTTCCAATTGGTTATGCACCTAGGGTGCATAGTTTTAATTTAGTAGAGAGAACAGCAGGCTGGGGGTCTGATTGGCAGGCCCACAGCCTCAATATGTCAAAAACCAGTGAAGCAAAAAAGCAAAAATTTGGGGTGACCATAGGATAGCAGACCCTACTCTCCTACAGTCATCTTCCGGCTACGTATGGAATTTCATGTAGTGTGTTGATTAGTATATTTTATCAGTTAGGGAGATTAGATTATAATATGTCTAATATAGATAATATTCTTGGGCAATTGCCTATGAATAAAGCACTGAATCTTGCAAAAGAAGCTAACACTTTAGGTGAGATTTTTTTAATAACCAAAGAATTAACCTTAGAATATGTTTTTAGAAACAATTTAACTTGCAGTTTGAAGGGAGAAGAGAAGAATTTTCTAGACATGGTTGAGAGAAGAAGGATGAACATGCACAAGAAAGCAGAAGGGCATAACATGAGTGACACAATGTGGGATATTGAGAAAGAAAAGGAGTTAAAAAATGGAGCCAGTCCAACTATGGCTATAGATGCCCCACAGAAAGGCAAACTGTGCATTACTAGGAAGAGATCCCAGTATGATTATTATTTCATAGGGACTAGTGAGTGCCATGATACATACTTTATTGCAACCGGATGGGGATTTAGAGGAGGAGAAGATCCAGTTTTTCCGGGAGTGTATTATATTTGTAGGAACAAGGCTTATTACCGTTTGCCTGACCATTGGTTTGGCACATGTTATGTTGGCCTGGTCTTTCCAAAGATTTTTCACATGGATAGAGTAGATGATGCTGAACATTCTAACCCATTAACACGCTATAGAAGAGAAACATGGACAGAAATTGTACGAGATATTTTTGGAGCTTTAATTCCAGCAGTGGGAATTTCTTTGAATGCATTTGGCATTCGGAAGCTGTCAACAGTGGTGGATCGCTTGTCCACAAGCACCGCTGGAGGCTTTCTCTTGGTTAAAACAGAAATGGTTGCATTGCGTGCTATGGCGATGCAAAATCGACTTGCCCTTGATATTCTTTTGGCAAAGGAAGGTGGAGTCTGTGGAATGCTGAAAGTTCAACATTGTTGCACTTACATTCCTGATGAAAGCAATGATCTAAAAGTTTACATCAAAAATATTACTGATTTACATGAAGAATTAGTACCACTGGAAGCTGAAAGTATCTGGACTAAAATGGCTAATAAGATGATTGCTATTAAAAATTTTGTAGCTAAAATAGGTAGTACCATTTTTGGGAAGATATTATTTCCATTAACCTGTGTAATTGTTGCATTATTGATTCTTAGATTAGGTTGTATGTGTTGTAGATATAGAAGAAATAAAAAGAAAATCACAAAAGAAAATGTTAGAAGAAGAGAAAAGAAACCAGAAAGAGATCAACAAGAAATAGAATTAGAAGAGCTAAGAGAGAGCATGTATATAGAAACTAAGAAAGAAGATGAGATGGAAACAAGAGTTTGAAAAGAATGAACAAGAAGATATTTTGAATTCTTAAAAGGGGAATTAAATTGATTTTGGGGTTTTTGATTTTTGTGGTGATAAGATATCACCAAAGGGGGGATTGATGGAGCAGGGTTTTTTCTTTAAAACCGAATACCTGTTTCATTTTCGCATGTTATAATTAAAAGTACTACTGATTAATTATTAACTACTAAAGATATGTTAAAGTTGTGACTAATCAACCTTATTAACAGAAGAATTACACGTGGGAACGCTATTGCATGGCTAAAATAATAAGTGAATTAAATTGGTGAGCCATTGACGGATTAGAAGTTGCTTATGTGCTGTTATTGTGTTTTGCGCTTATAATTAATATGCATTAATGGCTTTTGATGTCGCAAATGGCTAGATAAATACATACACATAAGGGTATTAGCAGGGGAATAACACTGTATAATCATTTCTGTGCAGTTGTGCAGTAATTCTGTTTTATGTTCTATTTTCACTTAAGTTGACTAATGTGGCCTACCAGAAAATGGCTACCACCCGCAGCCTGCATGTGAGTTGATGGAAATTTTTGCAAGGAAGCTTCGCGCTGCCTGTGACCTTGCCCTGTCGACAAAACTGAAAAGCCATGATCATGACGACAAATCCAGGATGGATGCCAAGAGCCCCTGAACATGAAATTTGTTACAAACCTGAATACTGAACTTATGAACTGATGATCCCACGACTGGGATACAAATTAGCTAAAAGAGACATCCGTAGAAGTATCGAATTAGACATGGACATCTTATTTTTTCTATTCATTATTTGGAACGATCTAAGTGTGAGAAAATCTCGCACAGTATCTTAAATGTACCAAGATGACATTATTTCCGCCATTCATCCGTTTGGAATAAAGATTGTAACATTTCAGAAATGTAAATTTTAGTATAAATATTAGTAGACTAGAGAGGTCTAGTGCCACTTCTTCCCGAACTGATGATCAGAGGTCCCGACGCTGACGGAGAGGAGGGTGACTCTACATGACGGCTAGATACTCTATCTATTTTGCTGAGGACCGGTTCTGACTTAGGATCTGACTTTTAGCCAGAATAGGTAAATATGAGAGAAATAAATTTGCATTTAATTGGCTTTTCATGCAATTTTAGATAAACGATTATTCTGTTTGAATCACTGTGTCGGGTGGTTATTTTCTTGTCATGTTTATTGAATTTATTTGCATATTATTGGAAATGCCATTGACCTCAAAGTACATGCAGATTGGTTAGGTATCAGAAAGTGTTTCCCCTTATACATGGCACAGATAAGAGTGGTAGGATGAATGTTGGTGTAATGGGCCCCACCAGCGTGTGATGTGTGTGTGCGTGTGTGACTGTGAGATCACTCCGTCCGTGGAAGTAGAGGGGATTCGGAAGCTCCGATCTGCACCAATATCACCAAGACACCTCTGGGTATTTGCGTGCTTTAAAAGTACATATAGCATAACCGTGAGAAACAGGAAAATCTAGGATCAATCCTGGCTTTCCTGCTGGACCAAATTGTGTGAATCTATGCAATTCTTTATTTCACTAACATCCATTTTTTATATTTATTATAACAGAGCATTTTCAAATCGGTGCTTTAGGGTGTGAGCTGCACAGAAACTTCTTATGTTTGATGTAATAGACTAGAATTTTTCTTCTTGTTTAATAAGAATATAACCCACATATATGGTAAACTTGAACTAGCCTCTTAGGGCAACTGAAATTAGGCAATTTTGCAGTAGTGGCGTTTTCACACACAATTATGGATTTGCTGCATTTGTCACATAATCTATCATCTGTTGCATAATCTGCAGGTTTTAACAAAAAACTAATTTTGTTTCTAGCTCAAATGGAACAAACATTACTAAAAACATAGCAACATAGGTTGCTATACAGTGGAAAGCCGTTCGCAAAGATTGACCGGTCATCTTTCTGTTGCTTATTGATGTATTTGGGTGTGAGACTGGTATTAATGAGATTAAACCTTTGCTCAAATAGTAATAATATGTAAAAATGACAAAATAATGAAGTAATACTATCACAAAATGTGCCTCACAATGGCACATAATTTACCTTTTTTCAACGCATATTTTGGTAAATTGTGCCTCATAATTTTGTCCTCCCTGCCGCACAATTCCAGTGGCCCCGCTCTTAATTTACTCATACCATTATCATCAAGGCTAGGGCAGAAATGTTTTAAAGTTCATGTTTAAAAAAGATCACTTTTACAAAATCGATCTTAAATGTAGATCTATAATTTGATGTACAAAGGTAAAACTCTTCTGCATGGTAAGAAATATGCTTTTTTTTTACATCTAGGGGCTCTTCCTGTTCACTTGTTAGCTTGATCTACCTTTCACCTCATCTCTCCCAGACTTCCCCCTATTCTGCCCATTTTATACACAGCTTCTCTGTCCTCAATCTACCACCACCCCCGTCTCCCTTTCGCTCCATCCTAGGTGACTTATGCCCCCTGGTGATGGGACATAATTCTCTGTTTTGTTGCGAGCCTTGCAGCAGGGGCGGCCTTAGGCATGTGCAAGCTGTGCACCTGCACAGGGCCACCAAACCCCAGGGGCCACCACGAGGAATCGGATACAATACATATTCGTGGCGGCCCCTGGCAGGGATTTGGCGCATGAACGACTGAGGCGTGCTAAATCCAATGTGATGCACGCTGAATGGTTGTTCTTATACTCTTTTCCTTTCTAACCCAGTCTCGTCTTTGTGTGGGGTGGGCCTTGTTTCGGGCTCTTCTGGTAGGTCTTGTGCTTGTTTAGTACTTTTTTTCCAGGAGAATCGAGCTTGTTTTAATAGTCCAGATCTGGCACCTCCGGAGGTTCGCATGCGCGCACATGCGCAGTGCCCGCGAGTCCTGCAGCGAAGGGGTTACAGAAGCACCACGCATCACTGGCGGCAGGAGGGGTGGCAGCACCCGTGCCCGGCGTGCAGCGAGCAGCACCGAGACCGGCCGAGTCCATGCACCGGCGCGCCTAGAGACCCTGGGCAAGAAAGGCCGCCTTGCAGAGGATAGCATGCCAGTGTGCAACCTTTGGTGCCAGCTGCGAGGTGAGCAGCCCGAGGGTCAGGGCATGGGGAGGGGGAGTGAGGAGGTCAGCGTGTGCCACTGCAGAGTGAACCCGAGGGAAGGTGAGCCATTGGACGAGGGTGTGGGGAGCCCTGGGGAGGAGGGCAGATCAGGCGTAGGAATGTATCCCAGCCCGTGGGGGTGAGGAGCCGGGGGCGTGGGGAAGGTTGGGTGAGGATGTTATTGTAGATGGTGTGTACTTTGGGTCTGGGTGGAGGTAAGCCATGTGAGGTGGCGAGCTGGAGGTATTCTGGTGGTCATGGGAAGGGAGGGCATGATGAATCGTGAGAGAGAGCCTCTCTCTCACGATTCATCTCTGAAAGGGCGCGGGTCAGAGAGGTGGTCACCGTGTGCCAGGGGTAGGGAGTGGTACAGATCGGCGCTGTATGTTGAGGGAAGAGTGAGTCAGGAGTGCAGGGGCGGTGTTTACTTGTGGCTGAAGGGAGGCATGGTGACTTTTGGAGGTGTAACTTGGGAGGCACGGTCGTATTTGGGGGAAGAGGAGAGCAGGGTACGAGGTGTTAGACGTAATGTTAAGGATTCATTAAAATGATTACAATTACAATCATGAAAACAGAGTATGAAGCTGATACTTGTGATCTAATGAGTGGATCTGCCTGCACAAATCTTTTAAAACATCGAGTGTTCGAATGTACTTGGCATTTGGTTATGTCTGTTTATATGGTGTTGAGGCAGACATGAAATGCAAGCACCTATGGATGGAAGCCTGGAATAGAATGGCAGTGCCTACCCATGTTAACTCAATCTAATGACCTTTTGCAGAGACCTTGGTAGGAGACTGGCTTCTTGATCATTTCTTTAATTACATTCAAGTGCTTGTCATGTGACTAGCAGAGAAAACTAGTTTAACTAGTCCTCAGTTTGCAATTGGTGAAGCAGCCTTCTCTGTCCATACTAGGGGCATAGTTACCATTGGTTCAGCAAGTACAGTGGTACTGAGACCCAAAACCCTCAGGGGCCCATTGAACCCTGATAATTGCTATATTTTACTTCCTGAGCAGCAGCCAAAGGGGCCATTTTCCTTGCTTATGCCACGGCCCATGGGGTCGTTGGTACGCTGTGCCAGTGATTCGTACGTCTGCTTGAAAGTTGTCTCCTGACTGGATGTTCCTTGCACATTAATTTTGCTTCAGTGAACCTCTAGTGCCTTTTCATAGCCTTAGGACTCACTGTAATTAATCCTTGTTTAATAGGTGCTCTGAAAACGAGCAGAACTGGTTGCTGGAATATGGCACTATACAAGAAACCTTAATTAAATATATTGTATTTTGTCTTTTGACAATGTGGTAAAGTGGACGAGTCTTTGGTTACCTGTAGGCTGTCTTCAGGATCAGTTAGTGACGTACTGAGACAGGTCTCTGTGTGCCATGATTTCAAGGTAGCTTACTCTCTTCCTGCTAAGGTCACTTCCCAAATAGATCATGAACTATTCTCCAGGCTCTACTGTTCTCAGTGGACTGAGAAAACAGACCTTGTATGCCAAGTCACATGATCTACCCTATAGTTTTATAACACTCTTCAAATAAACCTTCCATATGTGGCTAGTCCTCATAATGTGTCATACATGTAGTGGGAAGGGTAATTACTATCAATCAGTCAGGGTTTGTAAAGCTCAGCTGCTTCACACATAAGGGTCTCGAGGCGGTGTGGGATTCATGCTGCTGGATCATGCTGCTTGTTGGTTGAACATCGAGGTCTTGTGGTCCTTCCTGAACTGCTGGAGTGATGGTGAGGCTCTGAGGTGCAGGGGGAGGGTTTTCAGGTCTTCACTGCCAGGTGGGAGAAGTAGCGGCCTCCACTGTTTTATCAGCGGCTGCATTGGGTGGCTGCTAGGGAGATGGTTCTGGAACATATTTTCCTGGTAGGTTGGTGGAAATTCACTCGTTCATTAAGGTATGCTGGTCCTTCATTGTGTAGTCCAGGGAAGACATGGCTTGGCAGTTCGGGCTGGACTGTTCCCATGAGGCACAGGGTCAAGGCTGATTTGCATATGGCCATGTCTGAACTGGGGTGGTGTGGTGAGCAAAAAAACGATGGATTTAGGCCCAGATCTCTGTACTGGGGTGAATGTATGACATTGTTCTGCATTCTGTCCATCAACTGTTGTTTTTGCAAGAAAATAAAAATGACACATCAAAATCTTTCAGCAGCCGCCACTGCTGATTGTCTTCTTTTTTCCCCTACCCACTGCTAGCTTCGCCCGCTGCATTGCAAGCAAAATGAAGAGAATTCGAGTACACAAATCTGGTTATTCGAAACGAAAGAGAAAGGTGGCTCAGCAGGCTTTCGTAGTGTCACAGGAAGGAGCAATCCTGAACTTTATCACCCAAGGGAAACCTAAAGATGGAGAATCCTCTGGCCAGAGTACTGCTGATGCACTAGGTAAAACAGGCGCTGACGACCATAAAGAAGAACAAAAAAATGATAATATCCATGAGCAGAATGATACTCATGAGCAGACCAATGAAAATGAACAAGGTGACTCTGAAATTGATGCAAACATGCAGCAATTATCAACTCAGGATGAGGATTATTACAAAAGACCCTCAGACAGAGAAACTGAAACATCATTCATCGGTCCATCAACATCTGGCATTCTGAAGGAGGTTCAGAGTTTACAGACGGATGATGCTGGTATTGAAAAGGAAGCCAAAGAGCAAGACCATGTTACAGACCCGTGTTCTGAATATGATTTATGTGATTGGAGGGATCCTACTTTGTGGCCGAACTCTCTTACGGACGCGCAACGTGTTTTTCTTGTTGAAAGGGGTCCCTCCAGAGACCCAGATTCTAAAATAAAGTATCCAAGTGATGAGCACTCAAAAAGTAAACGTTGTTTTTCTGTTACCATGTTACTGGTCATTTAACGCCTTTTCTGGACGTTTTATTAAAACACCTTCCTGAGCTCCACCCCGCCCGGACCCCCTCTTCCGGGGCCCCCTACCTTCGCTCCCTGCACAGGGCCACCATGAGCCTAGAGCCGCCCCTGCTTGCAGGACACCCTGCTCGCTTCACACTTGGGGCACTTCAAGTGCCCATCCACTGGATTAGATTTCTGAAGCCCTTTGTCTGCGGGGCCCAGGAGAGGGGCCCCCTCCCTTGGGCTTCACAGCACTGCACCACCGTGTCTCCTGACACTCGAGTATTTTTAAAGGTGGTGCAGACCACGTGGTTGTGAGCAGGAGCGGGGCTCTGGGCAGTTGCCTACATTGCCCATGCCCAGCGCTGGCCCCGTGCTGCTGTGACAGAGGCGAACTTGTGATCTGCAGGTGATGCACAAAAATCTCTTCTGCAAACATATTGGCGCATTTATTAGTAACAATGTCCGCAGTTTATATAATGCTCAAACCAGTGAGCTAAAGATAGACACTCATCTTTGAGCAGGCACACTTACCGATTGACCCTTCTAACGATAAGAATATTTACAGTTCTCATAGCATCCACATCATAGCTGCCAAGGTTTCACATTGCTATGTGTGACATTTTCAAAATTTCAGTGGAATTATGAGTGACATTTCAACGACTATGAGTGACACTTTCATGCAACTAAAAAAACAAGCAATGAAGATGAGGGAAACATAAGTATCAGAACTTACACCCATTTGAGCAACGAGAAACTCTAAGAACATCTTACAAATGCTGCAAAGCACCAGAAATGGAAGAGCTTGACATCGGGGCTTTAAGTGGGATGAAAAAAGAGGGGCGGCCTATGTATTTACGTGTATGGCTTAAACACAAACTGTATTCCTCCACTGGCAGCACTTTGCTGGAAGAATTACTTCTAAAACAATTCTTTTGCCAGCCTATACACTCCACAACTGGGGCAGAAAGGTGCATGGTGCAATCACAATAGAATGCCCCATCTTCAAGAAATGCTTACAAACTCCTGTAGTGTTCCGGTCGTAAAATGATTCCCTTTTAACTACTATGGCCTGAAACTACGAAAATAAAAGAATGAATGAACATGTCAAGTTTAGGGGCGCTTTAATAACACTCCTATTTACAATTTAACTCCGCTGGGACACGTTCGGATGCCATCAACTGGAAACGATAGTGCTCCAGCAAATCCCCTTGACATAAAAGAACAATTTACTGCCAAGACTGAACAAGCATTTAAAATGCAATAGGTCTCGCCCTTGATTAAGTTAAAGCCATTTGATTTGCTAATGGTATTATATTCTAGTTTTGCAATATTTAGTGTATATTTGTGATATGTGCATAGATTTGCATATATTTGCTCTCCCCTCGCCCCTTTCGTCTGCCTCATGCTATTGTAATCCTCGCTATACGAAATTAACACATACTATTCTTCTATTCATTCACCTCCCAAATAAAAAACACTGCTCTTTTCCAACCAACGCTATGCTTTAAACTACCTCACAGCCAACAAAACAATTCTAACTACATACAACTACAACACATCACAAATATACACTAAATAATGCAAAGCTAGATTACTGTCGTGTTTTACATAAGCACGGGAGTCAGGTAAGGTGTGTGATGCTTCTTTATTCGTTGTCTGTACAGCGCTCTTGTTCCCTCGTCCTCCTCGGTCCCCTCCTGTCCTCGACTGTTTCCGTCCCCTTTGTCCCCTCCCCTCACCGGACCTGGTGTCCAGTGTCCGCTGGCCTCTGCCCTTTGCCCCAGAGTCCTAGTGCCCCTGGTCTGGTCATGACATCTCCCCCCTTGTTGCAAACAAAAAAAATGTTTTTTTTTTTTTTTAGTTAGGGAGAGAGAGAGAGATAGTTTCTACAGACTTCTGTCTCCTCACATTTCTTCAATTAGTCTTTTTGTTTTCTTGCATTCTCTTCTTGGTCGTTGCGTTTTGATATCTGCTGGGCTGTCTCCTCGTGTGTCTCTTCCTTCAGCCCATGTATTGGCAGCTCCTCTTCTTTTGATTTCAATTCTCTGAAGTGCGAGCTGTTGCGAGTAATGTGGTATGGCCCTGCTGAAGCCGTTATCATTGGCGCTTTCACTCCTGTCACTGTCAATGGGTCCCTTGAGAAAACACTGTCTGATTTCCGCACTTGTTTCTGCCGTACTACCACTGTGTCTCCTTCTTCTATCTTTGAGCTTGCCGCGTGTCTTCTCCGATCAGCATATGCTTTCATCTTTTCGATTTGCCTCCGTGTCTCTCGTTGCTATGTCTTGTCGCTCTATACTTTCCTCTTTTTTCACTTGTGGCAACCTTGTCCTGCTCGATCGCCCCAACACCAGTTCTGCGGGGCACCTCCCTGTGGAGCTGTGAGGGGTGTTTCGATAGTCCCTCAGGACCTGGCACAGAGCTTGTCCTATTGAGATCTGCGTCAACTTTGCCCTTTGTATTGCCTTTTTTATTGTCCCCATGAACCGTTCTGCCATCCCATTTGCTTGTGGCCATAGGGGAGTTATTCATCGATGATTGATCCCGAGGTATTCCATGAACCTTTTGAATTCCTCGCCTGAAAATGGGGGCCCATTGTCCGTCTTCAGTGTCTGTGGTGAGCCCCATGCTGCGAATACGTCATCCAGGACTGGCAGTGTTGCGTTTGCTGACGTTGACGCTACCTGCCTCACTATTGGGAATCTGGAGAATTCGTCTATTATTACCAGCAAGTAGTTTCCTGTCTCCAGAGGTCCATAGTAGTCAGCCGCCAGTTCTGTCCACACTGCCTTTGGCAGTTTGGGCATTTGCAGTGGCTCCGGCTTTGATGGGGGCCTTGTTACTTGGCAGATGTGGCAGTGCATCACGGTGTCTTCCACCATGTTGTCCAGTCCCGGGAACCACACTTTTTCTCGTAGCATTTTTTTTGTTGCCACAATCCCTCGATGTGACTCATGTGCTATTTCTACTGTCTTTCTCTTCAGAGTTCGGGGTATTACAATTCGGGTGCCTCTCATCAATACTCCATTTCCGCTTTCTGAGAGTTCTTCGCTGATCTTTTTGAATGCAAGCAGTTCTTCTTTTCTCACTCCTTCTTCCCAGCTGTTGTTGTTGTTGACGTGCCTCCACCTTTGCTGTCTCGTCACTTTCATTATTGCTTGCATGGTGAGGTCTTTCTTTGTCTCCTGTTCGAGTACTTCCATTGATATTGTTGCCGGTGTGTTGTGTTTGAGCGC
Source organism: Triturus cristatus (assembly GCF_964204655.1). Classification (NCBI taxonomy): domain Eukaryota; kingdom Metazoa; phylum Chordata; class Amphibia; order Caudata; family Salamandridae; genus Triturus; species Triturus cristatus. The sequence continues at coordinate 915,269,164 of NC_140579.1, read as the reverse complement.
GAAGTTTAGGTATTCCTCCGCCATGGTTGTTACTTGCGATGCTTGTGGCAGGGGGTGCCTTGACACATAATCAGCCGGATTGTGTTCCTTCCCTGGTTTGTGTATTATTTTGAAGTTGTAGTCTATTAGCTGTATCCCCCACCTCTCTATCCTGGGTGGTATTTTTGCATTTGGATTTCCGTATATTGTTATCAGTGCTTGGTGATCTGTTATTATTGTGAAAGGTTTTCCGTAAATGAACATGTGGTAGTGTTCACATGCCCATACTACCGCCAAGCTCTCTTTTTCTGGCTGGGAGTACCCTTTTTCGACATCTGATAGGCTTTTGCTTCCATAGGCTACTACATGTCTTGGGGAGTCTTTTCCTGGTTGATGTTGCGCCAGTATTGCCCCTAGCCCCACTGGGCTAGCATCTACTGTCAGTTCAGTGCACAGCCTCGGATCAAAGTATGCTAGGTGATCTACTGCCGTTACGGCGTTTCTTACCTCCTCAAATGCTTTGCTGCATTTTTCAGTCCATGCGAAACTTTGTCCTTGTTTTGTTAGTTCCCTCAGCGGTGCACTTACAGTAGCGAAGTCTTGAATGTACCTTGCACAGTAGCTGGCCAGGCCAAGAAATGACCTCACTTCTGCCACATCGCTTGGTTGTTGTGCTCTTTCCAGCGTTTTTACCTTGTTGCGATCCGGCCGCATTCCTTTCTTGGAGAAGATGTGGCCAAAGAATACTAGTTTGTCTCGCTCCAGCTCACATTTCTCTTTATTTAGTGTCAGACCCGCCTGCTCTAAGTGAGAGCATACCTCTCTTAGCGCTTTGTCGTGCTCCTCGTTTGACTTTCTAAACACCAGGATGTCATCGCTGTAATTCAGGCTGTTTTTTACCGGCCTTATTACTTGTCGTATTGTCTCTTGAAATATTTCCGCAGCCGACGATACACCAAAGCTCAAACGTTTGTATCTGAACAGGCCTAAGTGTGTGGAAAACGTCGTGATGTATCGAGACTGAGGATCTAGTCCTAGCTGGTGGTATCCCTTGCGCAGGTCTAGTTTAGAGAATCTCCTAATGCCTGTTAGACAGCTGATCATATCATCAAGGTGCGGTCCGGGATGCCTCTCGCGCTCAATTGCTTTGTTTGGTATCCTCATGTCAACACAGATTCTTATTTTTGACATATCTTTCTTTGGTACGGCCACGATCGGTGACACCCACGGCGTTGGTCCTTCTGCTGGTTCTATGATGTCTTGCTTTAGTAGTGCATCCAATTCCTCTTTTACCTGCGGCTGCAGGTGTATTGGTACCCTCCGATGATGTTGCTCTACCGGTCTTACTGTTTCATCAATGTGTAGTGTTATTTGCCGCCCCTTTAGCTTCCCTAGTCCTTGCAGTAGTTTGGGGTATTCATTCAGGATACTTCCTTTATCTGATACATTGTAAGTCATTTCAAAAAGACCCATCATCTGAGCCGTGATGTTGCTCAATAGGCATGGCGCTGGGATGTCGCCCTTTAACACATGAATTTCTTCCATCGTCTTTTTGTCTTTGTATGTCAGTTCTTCTGTAAACTTCCCCATGTTTGTTACTGGCGTCCGGGACCCCCAGGTGAATACTTCAACTCGGGATGGCCTCAAGCTTGGCTTTATTTCCATTTTTTCGTATTCCGACACACACATGATGTTACATGTTGCGCCACTGTCTAGGACAAACTTTGCTTTGTGTGACCCTACACCTATTGTCACCGATTCTGTCTTTTTCATCTTGCTTTTGTCTACCAGACATATGCTTTCTCCGCTTTCGCCCTCCTCAGCATGTTCGGTAGTGACATCCGACATGAGATATAGTCGTCCAGTCGGTGCCTCTTCTCTTTCTTCTTCTTCTTCAGATTCTATTGAGGAGCTCCTTATTCCTGTTTCAACGTGTCGGACATGTCTGCTTGCTGATGCTCGTGTTCTTTCTCTATCGTTTCTGAATTGCATTCCTTGACACACACTGGCATAGTGATTTCTCCCATTGCATTTCCGACATGTCTGACCAAACGCTGGGCACTGACCTCGATGTGGAAATTCAAGTCCGCACCTGTAGCACGTTCCTTCTGGTCGTCTCTTCACTGTCTGGTCATTTCTGTCTTTTTTCCATCCACTTGTGTGGTTATTGTTTGTCATTCGGTCCACTGATCGTTCTTTTCCTCGTTCCATTTCCTTTGCTTGTTCTGTCGCTCTTGCTTCTGCTCTTGCTAGTGATAGGATGTTTTCTAGCGACGTTGGTTCCTTGAGAATTCTTGCGCGAAATTCCGTGTCACGGCAGCCCTCAATGATGCGCAGAGTTATATATCAATGGGGTAACCCGATAGACCACTGGACTCGGGTATATATATTGGTACATGAAAAGACAGTCACAGTGGAACAATTTGACTCAATTAGAACACACGTTTGTTGTGTAAACTTAAATAGAATTATGACAACACCTATTGAGATACATAAATGACTGGATTTAATCGTTTGAGCATAGAAAAAGGTCAACATATCAACCTGTTCGACAGACAAACGCATGTCAAAATCATAATTTTCAATTAATAAGGGTGTAAGTAAAGTGATAAGTGCAACATAAATAGGGATAGGTGCAAACGATGTGAAGGGGAAGGTCGTGTGTTTAAGAACATCCAAAATCTGTCAGATGCTGTTGACGCTGCCCGGGAGCTCTGGTTACGTGTGAACCACTGCCCACTCTGATTCTTCAGATACCGATAAGAATATTCTCAGTCAAGTACCGGTTTTTCAACACCCAATGGAGCCGTTTGGGCCCATTCCACATATCGTCCAGCATGAGTCATCCCTGCTGATGTTGGTGTAAGTCCATCCCCCCTTACTGGTCCTGAAGAAGACCCCGCTTCCAAGAATTCCTAATTGCTGGCTCGATTAGGGGTCGAAACGTCGACGACTTTTTCCTTGTTTGTTTTCAATACATGAGACTGACAGTGATTATACAACTGCTTTTGTTGTTCATGTTATTGCATTTGTGTGTATTGCCATTTAAGTGGCAGGTTAGGTCTTCAATTTGATTTTGGATGTTCTTAAACACACGACCTTCCCCTTCACATCGTTTGCACCTATCCCTATTTATGTTGCACTTATCACTTTACTTACACCCTTATTAATTGAAAATTATGATTTTGACATGCGTTTGTCTGTCGAACAGGTTGATCTTTTTCTATGCTCAAACGATTAAATCCAGTCATTTATGTATCTCAATAGGTGTTGTCATAATTCTATTTAAGTTTACACAACAAACGTGTGTTCTAATTGAGTCAAATTGTTCCACTGTGACTGTCTTTTCATGTCTCAATGATGCGCAGTCTGATGGCTTGTTCGTTATTGAATTTGTCAAACTCACAGTGTGTTACGAGCTTTCGCAGTCTCGTTGCGAAGTCATCCAGCGTTTCATCTTGTTGTTGGAAAGCAATCATGAAGGTGTATCGTTCAAAATCGACATTTCTTTGCGGGTCAAATTTATTTGTCAGGCACGCCTTTAGTTTGTCGTAGGTGGTAGTCTCTTCTTTTGGCAGTGTCACTAGTAGGTCTTCAACCTCATCCCCTACTAGGTTTAGGAATAGGCCTAGTTGCTTCTCTGCTGTCACATCGGTCGCTTCCGTGTACCTTTCAAAACGCCTGATCCATGTCTCCCACCGTATTCCTGCTTGTGGCTCTGATAGGTTAAATGGTAATGGTCTACAATATTGCGCACTTTGTCTTTCTGCCATCCTTTCCTTTTATTGCTGCCTCTTTATTTGCCTTTTCCAGAGCTTCTTTTCTACTTCTGGTGTTCCTTTATTTGTCTTTGTCAGTGCTTGTTTTTGTCACTTCTGGCCCTCTTTCTTTTTTTTTTCTTTTTTTTTTTCTTTGCCAATGCTTGTTTTTTTTTTGTTTTGTTTTTTCACTTCTGGCCCTTTTGTTTGTCTTTGTCAGTGCTTGTTTTCTCCTTTCAGTGTTTTATTTGGCACTTTTTGTTTTGCCTGACCTCAAAATGGCCGTCGCGCTGTTCTGTCTTCTTATTGGTCTGTTTTGCCTGTCCTCAAAATGGCCGCCTGTTGTCTCGTGGTACTTTTTCTCGAATCGGGGCGCTGCCTGACTTAAAAATGGCCGCCCGCTGTTCTTTTTTCCTATTGGCCCGTTTTGCCTGACTTTAAGATGGCCGCCGTAGTCTCGCGAGAGTTTATTTGAATCCCTCGCGCTTTCCCATTCAGTTTCAGTTCTATTCCTGCACGCTTCGGTGCTTCGCGCTCTTCGCTTTACAGGCGGTGCGCTTAATTTATTTCTTTTATCTTGCTGCTTGGGCTCTTACCGCTCAGCACTTCTTCCGCGGCCGGGGTGGGCTCCCGCATCGCTTCAGCTTTACTCACTCAGACCAGGGTGGGCTCCTGGCTTTTCAGTTCGGGGGAATCAGCGCAATGATCGCGGATCGTCGCTGTTCCTCTCCAGTCGTCTAGCGGACCAGGGTGGGCTCCTGGTTCGTCGCAGCCGCTTTCAGTCTTCGGCGTCTTCCTGTCCTTCATGCATCCGACCTTCGATCTCCAGTTGTCGTGTTTTACATATGCACGGGAGTCAGGTAAGGTGTGTGATGCTTCTTTATTCGTTGTCTGTACAGCGCTCTTGTTCCCACGTCCTCCTCGGTCCCCTCCTGTCCTCGACTGTTTCCGTCCCCTTTGTTCCCTCCCCTCACCGGACCTGTTGTCCAGTATCCGCTGGCCTCTGCCCTTTGCCCCAGGGTCCTAGTGCCCCTGGTCTGGTCATGACAATTACAATACTATTAGCAAAACAAATGGCTTTAACTTAATCAAAGGCGAGCCCTATTGCATTTTCAAACTCCATATTCTTTTATAACCCATTAGCAAATATACCAATATACCTATAGCCGGGTTATGAGTTACACCTGGAGGCAGAATTGTTATGTTTTACTAGGTGTAGGCTGTGTAACCCAAGGGATAGCTCTGCTGTGTGAGCCTGAAAGACTAGAGGAAGAGGCTGTGTAACCCGAGGGATAGCTCTGCTGTGGGAGCCTGCAAGACTGAAGGAAGAGGCTGTGTAACCCGAGGGATAGCTCTGCTGTGGGAGCCTGCAAGACTGGAGGAAGAGGCTGTGTAACCCGAAGGATAGCTCTGCTGTGGGAGCCTGCAAGACTGGAGGAAGAGGCTGTGTAACCCGAGGGATAGCTCTGCTGTGGGAGCCTGCAAGACTGGAGGAAGAGGCTGTATTACCTGAGGAATAGCTCTGCTGTGGGAGCCTGCAAGACTGGAGGAAGAGGCTGTGTAACCTGAGGGAAAGCTCTGCTGTGGGAGCCTGCAAGACTGGAGGAGGAGGCTGTATTACCTGAGGAATAGCTCTGCTGTGGGAGCCTGCAAGACTGGAGGAAGAGGCTGTGTAACCCGAGGGATAGCTCTGCTGTGGGAGCCTGCAAGACTGGAGGAAGAGGCTGTATTACCTGAGGAATCGCTCTGCTGTGGGAGCCTGCAAGACTGGAGGAAGAGGCTGTATTACCTGAGGAATAGCTCTGCTGTGGGAGCCTGCAAGACTGGAGGAAGAGGCTGTGTAACCTGAGGGAAAGCTCTGCTGTGGGAGCCTGCAAGACTGGAGGAGGAGGCTGTATTACCTGAGGAATAGCTCTGCTGTGGGAGCCTGCAAGACTGGAGGAAGAGGCTGTGTAACCCGAGGGATAGCTCTGCTGTGGGAGCCTGCAAGACTGGAGGAAGAGGCTGTATTACCTGAGGAATCGCTCTGCTGTGGGAGCCTGCAAGACTGGAGGAAGAGGCTGTGTAACCCGAGGGATAGCTCTGCTGTGGGAGCCTGCAAGACTGGAGGAAGAGGCTGTATTACCTGAGGAATAGCTCTGCTGTGGGAGCCTGCACCACTGGATGAAATGAGGAGCAGTAACCCGAGGGATAGCTCTGCTGTGTGAGACTGCAAGACTAGAGGAAGAGTCTGTGTAACCCGAGGGATAACTCTGCTGTGGGAGCCTGTAAGGAAGAGGCTGTGTAACCAGGTGGCAGGGGCGTAACAGAGGCCCCCGCAGCCCCCGCGTTGCGGGGGGGCCCCCAAGCTCAAGGGGCCCCCTCAGCACACAGTAGTCGCTGCATTGGGTTGACTGCACTCAAACAGCATTTGTTAAATAAAACAACATTTAGATTGTACCACCAGTAGTCATTGAGAGCAGGGACGTAGACGTACTTTAAATGTTACGCCGCCCGCTCCAGTCCAATCAAATAAATCAAATGCTGCGCAGCGTGCAGCTTCCCAGTCTTCAGCCTCAGGGTGGGGCAGAGCACTCTGGAATGATCATGCGCAGTGTAAACTGCAGGTCCGGCGGGCCGGGGGCATTGAGTGAGTCTGATGCCGGGGTTGAGGGTGACGCACCGTGCACGTTTGCTGAGGTAGAGACTAGTGTTACAGCGGCCAAGAGTCTGAGGAGAAAGGTGGGCGGCTGGCTCACAAACTAAACTGCAGTGCAAGCCTCACAAGTAACTGACAGTGTCACTCGGAGTCAGGTGAGTCCGAATCCACAAATTCGTTTTTTAGTGGCAGCGCGATCAGTTGCCTGCAGGTCGGTGTCTGGACTGGGGTCTCTTTTCATGTGTTACTTGCTTCATGCAGCCGCGGTCGGTAGTAGGAGTAACTGCAGGGCGGTGACGTGGGGAGGGGGAGGGGCAGGGTGGGGGGTAGTAAACTATGGATTACGGAGGTTTACAGGTAAGTTAACATATAAATTATTAAAACGAATTTCGTTGCGTGCACTGCATCCCCAAATGCGATGCAGTGCACGCAACGAAATTCATTTTATTAATTTATATGTTAATTTACCTGTAAACCTCCGTAATCCATAGTTTACTACCCCCCACCCTGCCCCTCCCCCTCCCCACATCACCGCCCTGCAGTTACTCCTACTACCGACCGCGGCTGGCTTCATGTAAAACAGGAAATGCGGCTCCAGTCCAGAAAGGATCTTGTGACCTACCATATATCGTTTTTTCTAGACCGTTTTCCCGTTAATGCTTTACAGTTACAAACACTCATTTATGCTTAACCCCATTAAAAAGATAACTCCTTATTTCACTTTCTCTGTTCTCAACCTTCCTGTAAACAACAAAACTATTAAAATTTCTAACTGAATCAGAATAAAAAGAAAACAACACGTTTCCAGGATAAACAAAGTAAATGCAACCGACCATACGACAAAACATATTTAGAAAAATCATTGTTTTCAACTATTTGTTTGAAAAAATGTGATATTCCCGGTAAAAATAAATATTTAAAAACATTTCTTTCAAAGTAATAGCTTTTGGTCCTAATGTTTTCGAAACATCATTTTTAATAGCTGTAATTTACTTTGGATCCTTACGACTGCACTCTGTTTTCTCTGTAGGGGTAGCCCTGCAGAAGTACAGGAAAGTCCAGGCTGTCTCCTCTGTACTAAAAAATACACAGTACGCAAAACCTGCCTAAGAAGGTGACATTTGTGCTAGAAGGTGGCATTTGAGTGTAACATGGTACGGGTGGGGGAGTACACTGTTTGTAACAGTTCGCGCTGGGGCTTCTCAGCACAGCTTGATCAGTTTCTGCAGAGAGAGGATGAGGCACGTGGTTCTGCTTAAGTCCACCCATGGGAGATCTACCATGTTTTTGTGGGGGGCGTTATAGAAGATGTCATTTGCAGGCAGTATGGCCTCTCACATCCTGTTTGGTACAGTCGGGTCCCACAGTGCCTCTGCATTTCTGGTGCTTTGCTGCAGTTTAAAAATGTTCTTGGAGTTTCTCGTTGCTCAGATGGGTGTATTTCTCACTCAAGGGCAGCACACAGAAACTATGCATCTCGGTGCACTGCAGCACGTGATTATCTACTGGCTCAGCCTCAGTCTTCCCTGTCAGTCATTTCTGGTTGGCACAGGTGCGTCAAGCAGCAATGGGGGCAGTGTCAGAGCATAGGGCAAAGACATGGGTAAAAAAGACAACATTAATCTGTATTTATTTTCGTTGGTCTTTCGCTTTTAAATCTAAAAGCACGCTCCTTAAATGAAAGATGAATCCAAGTTCAAGTAATCAGTGAGAAACAACTCTTACATTGTGAAACCTCACTTGGTTAATTCAGCCTTCCTGCAGATGTCTGTCTGTGTTTAAGGAGAGAGAAACAATTGAATCCTGGTTGACGCAGCAGGGCATAGTGACTTGTCTATTTATAGTGCTATAAAATACCCTGCTTCTGCGACTGAGAAAGAACTTTAATTATGCAAGTCATTGTAATGTTCACAGTAGTAGATAAGGGTCACTCAAAGTGTCAATGATTTGGCTGTAGAATGTCACTCCTAAGTACACTTAAATCATGAAAATGCCTCACATAAGCAAACTGAAAACTTGCCAGCTATGGAGAGAGTCATGATAGGGCAGACGGAGTGCCCAGAACCCATGGATGGCTGAAGGTCCTATGGGTCAGTGTGATCCGAGGCGCTTAAAAGCAGAGCGCCTAGCATATTCACACCTAAGTGCCATTCCATTTCTGGCACTTTGCACCAGTTTTAAGATCTTCAAGTTTCTTGCTGCTCATCTGGGTGTAATTTCTGATATTGATGTGTTTTCCTAGTAGTCATTGCTTGATTTTGATCACAAGAAAGTGTCACTCATGGTCGTTAAAAAGTCACTCATAATTGCAATGATATTATGAAAATGTCACACATAGCAATCTGAAACCTTGGCAGCTATGGAGACGGCGAATGAGGCCATAATTAAAATTGCATTCCTAGTTACAAAGCTCTTCCAGGCTAACTTCCGCATTGGGGGCGTCAGGGCGGGGGGACGGGGGAGAGGGAGCAGCTTGATTTGATTTGATTTGATTTTTAGATTTGTGTACAGCGCAACGATTGCCCGAGGGCGCCTTGGCGCTAGAATTGGCTGGACGTAAATGAAGAGCAATGACGCCTAACTAGCAGGCAGGATCAGTTCGCGAAAAGCCATGTTTTTAAAGATTTTCTGAAGGCAATAAGAGAGGTGCGGTTTTTAATCACTAGTGGTAGAAGATTCCAGGTTTTTGCAGTTCCTATTAGAAAACTTCTGCCTCCCCAACGTGCCTGTCTGTGCCTGGGTATTTGAAGCAGTTTTGACTGTGAGGATCTCAGAGTTCTAGGTGGAACATAGCATTTCAAATGCGATTTCAGATATAGGGGACCTCTGCCCTCGAGTGCTTTAAATGCAATAAATTGCGATTTGAATATTATTCTTTTTTTCACTGGTAACCAGTGCAGCGCACCTAGTCGATGTGACACAGATTCATATTTCGAAATGTCCAGAAGCAGTCTGGCTGCAGCATTCTGTAGGCGTTGCAATTTTTTTAGATGTTGGGCCTGGATCCCCACATAGTGTGTTGCAATAGTCCAACCTAACATGTAGTTACTAGAGATTTTAGAGCATTGGCGGGAATAAAGGAGCGAATCTTCCTGATCATTTTCAGAATACCCCAGAAGGTAGCCGAGAGGTTATTAATATGGCTGTCAAAGGTCAGTTTATTGTCAAAGATCACACCTAGATTTCTGGCCTTGATGACCGGTGTAGGGCAGTCTCCCAGATTAGCCGGCCACCATTTCGGTGACCAGATTAAAGGGTTGGAGCCCAACAGCAGGACTTCCGTTTTCTCTCCATTCAGCTTTAAACAATTGATCTGCATCCAAATGTTAACATGAGACATACAAATGTTGAAGCGATCTGCAATCTCGTCTTCGTTGTTAGTTATGGACACGACTACCTGGGTGTCGTCAGCATAAGAGATCACGGAAAAACCGTACTGCCTGATTATTGAGGCCAGAGGAGTCACATAAATGTTAAACAGTGTGGGGCTCAGGGACGAGCCCTGAGGCACTCTGCACGGTAGAGTGAAGATTTTGGAACTGGAGCCGCCCAATTCTACTGAGAAGGATCTGGCGGCAAGATATGAGGTTAGAAGAGAAGTAGCGGAATCCCGCATGCCCAGCTCCACCAATCTGTCAATTAGTATTGTATGATTGACAGTGTCGAAGGCCGCCGATAGGTCTAACAAAATCAAGGCGGCATTCCCTCCTTCATCTAGTGGGTTTCTAAGCTCCTCTGTTGCTGTAATCAGGGGGGTCTCTGTTCCGTGGCCCTCTCTGAAACCATATTGGGAGTGTTCTAAAAGATTGTTCGAGAAAATATAGGAAGTAAGCTGGGTATTAAGCAGTTTCTCCAGTACCTTCGATGGAAAAGGTATTCTGGAGATTGGCCGATAGTTACTAGGGCCCTCTCGATCCAGATGGGGTTTCTTCAGCAGAGGCAGTACGGAAGCCACCTTCCAGGCCTCAGGGAACTGTCCTGAAAGTATTACTTCAGAGAACAGTAAGCCCAGTTGTTCACTGAGTATTTTGGGAAATAAGTTGAAGATTTTTGGGGGGCAATGGTCTATTGGGGCCCCAGATTTGGTTGCCTTTACTATTCCAATGATCTGTTCCCATGACGGGATGGAGAAGGAAAAGCTAGTTTGTGGCATGCAAGGGTCAGCCACTGACATAGGGGATTTGGTAGAGGGAGGATTGCTATTCAAAAATCGTTTATATACTGCCTTTACCTTGTTGACGAATGCCTGACCTAGAGTATTACAAAACTCCGGGCTGCTGTCTATTTTGGACTTGGAGGGAAGTTTGGCTAATTTTTTTACAGTGGAGAAAAGTTCCCTGCTGGAGTTCTTGGCCTCCAAGATTTTTGCTGTATAGTATTTGCTTTTTTCCTCAATAATTAGTCTTTTATATAACGACAATGATTGAGCATATATTATTTTTGACGCGTGGTCATAATTTGACCTCCAATGACTTTCGGTTCTTCTACATAATTGTTTTTGCGTTCTTAATTTTTCAGGGAACCAGGGTTCGGAAAGCTTTTTCGTTCTAGAAATGATGGTTTTTAATGGTGCTGCGACGTCTACCGCCTTTTTGACCCAAGATGTCAGAGTATATGCTGCTTCATTCGCATCTCCTGCTAGCACAGGTTTGGTTTCCATTAGTTACGTATGGAGAGAGTTAATATCAATGTTGGCCCAGTCTTGGTACGTGACTGCAACAGGTGTAATAGTTGTTGCTGTTTGTTGGGAGTTAGTTTTGATTAAGAAAATAATTGCTTTATGGTCAGACCAAGGGACTAGTAGCACCTCAGATATTTTAAGCATAGTATTAGAGGTGAAGATGCAGTCCAGGGTGTGTCCTTCAGCATGCGTAGCTTCTCTGACTAGCTGTTCCATAGAGAGACCTGCCATAACATCAGTGACTTCGATACTTTTGTGATCAGCTAAGTTTTCTAAATGGTAGTTAAAGTCTCCTAAAATTGTGTAATCTGTATAGTTTATGCTGGCTTCCAGAAAAGGGCTTATTCTGTCCAGCAGGGGGGTCTGGGCCTTGGGTGGACGGTAAATTAACAGTCCATTTAGAGAATGGTTATTATTGAGCAGTATCTGAGATGATAAAAGTTTGCAGTCCTGGGAGGAACCAGACGAAGATCCTGTTACTGATAGGACTTCTTTGGCAATAATGGCTAGCCCCCCTCCCCGTTTGTTCGTCCTATCAGCTCTGGTGATAGTAAATCCAATGGGAAGTGCAAGTGTTAAATCAGGATCGGAAGTAGCGTCCGCCCAAGTTTCTGTTACAAAGACTAAATCAAGCTTATGGCTTTCAATAATCTCAGCTATTTTGGTATTATGTTTGATTAGTGAGCGGGCGTTAATCAACATGGCTTTGATGTCTTTGGTATCATGCGGATACACAGGTTTTATCAGTGATGACCACAGTTTACTTTTCATAAAGCTAAATTGTAGTAAGCAATGCTCACACTTTTTTGTCTCTTTCAAAGGATCCAGTCTGGAGCAGTAAGGTGTGGCCGGCCCTAAATTCCATTTTATTAGTTCATCTCAGGCGTAGGTGATATTATTTGAAGGTTTAGTGAGATTAGATCCAGGGTTTCTGGCCCTAGGCCCGGGCCAGGTGCAGGCGGGCACAGACGGGCTTGCCTTTGGCGCGCCCGCTGCACGCGTCCACTGCGCGTGCTCTGTGTCATCTGGTCTTGTAGCGTTCTTTCGCGCCAAGACCTGCCCGTTGACCCGCCCCACAGTCCCCAGCCTTAAAGCACCAGTGACAGGCTAAAAAGCGGACAACGGCACTTGCCGGGTCGGACCGGGGCGGCGGTGAATGTGCAACTATGTAGTGGTTTAAAAACAGCAATATTACAACATTAAAAACGAACGAATAAAAGATCAGGAATAATTAGACAGAATACAATCGGAGCAGCTAGCAGCGCCTCCGGCTCACATAGGTCTGCCGCATCTGCTGCGCGTGCGCCGAGCCCTCTGGTCTTGTAGCGTTCTTTCGCGCCAAGACCTGCCCGTTGACCCACCCCACAATCCCCAGCCTTAAAGCACCAGTGACAGGCTAAAAAGCACCCTCCGCACAACGGCACTTGCCGGGTCGGACCGGGGCGGCGGTGAATGTGCAAATATGCAGTGGTTTAAAAACAGCTGCAGACACAAAGTTCAGAGGTCCCTTGGACTCTTTGGTGTGATGATGCGTGAATGCTCTTAACTGTCTGTCTTCGCTCCAGTACCTCTCTAGATAACATGGGAAACACTTGGCATGGCTTCACATAGGGCAGTGTTCTTCAATCTGTGGGGCGCACCCACGGGGGGCGCGACACCATCTCAGGGGGGGGAGGGCACTCCACCCTTAAATCTCCCCTTTGTCTAACGTCGCAAGTACATTAGCTTCAGGTATTTCTTCACCCATATCAAATGGGGCTTCTGGTGTCAGGCTTTGACTAACGGCACCTACCAAGCGTATAGCGCTGAAGCGGTTGGGGGAACTGCATTTCCCAGAAGGCTGTCCATCTGGGAGGGATTCACCAGCAGTGAAAACCACGTGTGTGGTATTCCACACTGGGATACTTGGTGCTATGTGCAGAGTCTATGTCATCACGCACACGCTAATTTGCGCAAGCATGCGTGGTGGCCATTTTGAGTGTCGTTGATTGGAGAGTAAATTTTATTTTTTTCTCGTTTTGTTATTTATTCAGAGTTGTGGAACCATATTTAGGTGATATTGTTATATTGTCTAGAGGAAGAAAAAAAAAACCCGAACCATCATGTTTCTATCAAGAAGTCTTAGAGATCCAGAAACACGTTATTCGGTCGTTGAAAGAGAGGCTTTGGCAGTCTTTTGGGCAATAAAAAGACTAAAGAAATTTTTGTGGGGTTTGAATTTTGGGGTTCATACAGATCATAAACCCTTGATTGAAATATTTAGCAAGAAAGGGTTAGATCTTATTTCTGGAAGAATTACCAAATGGATAATTGGTCTGCAGGAATATAATTTTGAAATAAAATATATTCCTGGGGCTGGAAATGGAGTTGCAGATGTTCTTTCACGTCTAGTTTCTGGTAGTTGTGAGCAGGAAGACAGTTTGGGGGATGATGAGGATGATGAAATAGTTTGTTTGGTGGATCAAAACATTATTTCCGAAGAAAGATGGCTGAAAGAATTAGAGAGTGATGCGACTCTGGGTGAAGTGGTGTCCTTGTTAAAAAAGGGGTGGAGTTCTAGCAAAGATGGGTCTGAAGGTACAAGATCTTTTTGGGCGGTACAAAATGAATTGTCAATAGATAGCATTGTGTTGTTTCGAGGGACAAGATTGATTCCTCCCACCAGCCTCAGAAAGGAGTTGATTGATTTGGTGCATGTGGCTCATTCAGGTTTGTCCAAAAGTAAAGAAAGACTTCGCATGTCTTATTGGTGGCCTGGAATGGACAGAATGATTGAGCGCATAATAAGAGGCTGTGTTTCTTGTGCCATTAGTGATAAGAATAAGTCTACGCATGTGCAACCCATGGTCTTGAGAAGACGTCCAAGTGGCCCATGGGAAGAAATTGCTTTGGATATAGTAGGCCCCATACAAGGAAAAGGATCACAAGCATATATATTGGTGGTCATAGACATGTTCTCTAGGTGGCCAGAAGTTTTTTTCTTATCATCTATTAATACTAGTAATGTGATTGAGTGTTTGAAAAATTTGTTTGCAAGAGAAGGCCTCCCAATGTCGATTTTATCTGATAATGGTGTTCAACTGGTTTCTAGGGAAATGGAGCAATTTTTGTCTACTAGAGGGATTATCCACAAGACCTCTGCTCTTTATCATCCGGAGGCCAATGGGATGGTGGATAGATTTAATAAAGTTATTAAGGAGACCATTGCATTGGCTAAAGGTGTGGGTGCTGATTGGAAAAAAGAGGTTATTGGTAAGATTGAAGAATACAGACTAACTCCACATGCAACAACTGGGAAGACTCCGTTCTTGTTGTTTCGGGGTAGGGTACCCAATACTAGTGTTGAACCGTATTGGGTTAACAGATATGAACTATTAAAAGGAAAGGAGAGAGTGTGTGATGGTGATCATATGGTAAGAGTAGAGGAAGAAAAAGCAAAATTGAGAAAAGCATACTTTGATAATAAACATGCTGTAAAGAAAACTAAAGCACATGTAGGTGATTGGGTCATGATTAAATGTCCTGGTTTGTTGGGAAGTTGTTCTTCTTCGAAATTCATGAAACCCATTAAGGTAATCAAAATGTTCAAAAATGCTATTCAAATGCAAGATCATCGCATTTGGAATTTGAATAGGGTAGTTGTGTGTAGTGGTGTGCTGAAACAAGGTAAGGGGTTGGTTTCTACTAATGAAAGTTTTTCTTCTCATCAAACTAAGGGTGAGGAGGAAAGGGATTTAATTAGTCCTAGGACATCTTCTAGAGTGGTTAAAAAACCTAGTTATCTTGATGATTTTGTTGAAGTAATAGTTTGATTCTATATGTTCAAAAATGTTTCCTTGTAAGGAGGGAGATGTGTGGTATTCCACACTGGGATACTTGGTGCTATGTGCAGAGTCTATGTCATGCTGGAATCTTATCTATGTCATAGATTGTTGTATATGGAATGGTTCTGAAAATGTTCAGTTACAGATATGACTGCTGGTTGATGGATGGGATCTTTTCTTAGGAATAAACATCTTACACTTTTAAACCTGAGTATTGGATTTAATTGAAGAGGAATCTTACACACGTGCGGCGCATAGAGCGTTGTGCGTGATTCTTTGTTATTCAGGAAGTCCTTGGTTCTGGGCGGCAGCGCTGATTTCTGCGTTGCCGATATCCTGCTGGAGACCGGGGGGGGGGTGGCACCCTCAGGACCTATAGAACGAAGGAATTGTGGACATTCGATTTGGTACGTCTTCGGTGTGTTTCCTGCTTAGCGGCTGCGGCAGGAGGCGCCCTGCTGAGTCGCGTCAGCGGTTATTGACACTCACACGGAAAGAGACCGCGATTCTAGCGTTCTCTTTTGGCATGGATGGGAACACCAGGAAAGTATCTTGGCAACCTAAGAGAAAGTAAGAGCGGACTCCTGGACTTCAGTAATGGGAGCATTTGCGAGACATTTTGGGGGAACTATATTTTGTTTGGAACTGTGCACTACTGTTTTGACCCCCTGTTGGAAAAAGTCAATTTTCACCGACCGAATTACAGGCTGGGATTGGTGAGCCTTGCGAGACTGTTTAGGGTACTTCCTTTCTACCGAGACTTGTTTTCCTTTTTTGGTATCTTTTTGTTCTCATTGCTTTATTGGGAAGGGAGCATGGTGCGTATGGGTTTTCTTGTTCCTACTGCATACCAGAAGTGAATGTGGGAATAGGTTAGTTTATAATATGTCATGTGCTTTGTTGTAGGAGTTATATCCTCATGGTGAGAGATGGTATCTTACCAATTAGAGAGGACGTTCTTTGCAGACAAGGGAGACACCTCACAGGTATTGTTTTTTTCATTAGTGAGAATATATGAGAGTAGTCAGATTGTTCATGATACTAATTGTGTGCCTTTTGTTACAGGTATCCCTTTCCTGGCTGCACCTACCCTTTCCTATCCCTCGCCTGATCACCTCAATACTCTGGTTATTTTCTAGATAGAGTTGGGGATGTCAGGAAGTGGACCCCTTTGAGCATCGCCCAGATCCTGAGGAGTACTTGGATGTGACAGAATCACGCACCCACGAACTTTACTCCTCCCGGTCTGGGCCATTCGCAAAGATGGTGTCATTAGACTATGTGTTATAGGCTTTGGCAGTGGTACAACAGGAACTAGTTGCGTTCAGAGCTGAGACAGCGGCATTAAGAGAGAGGGTGGATAGACAGGTTCGGAACCCCTTTGATGCTTCCCCAGCAACCCCTCAGATTCAGGTGACTGTTTCGCCTCCCATACCTTTGGCTAGTCCGGAGAGGTATTCCGGCGATCCACTGAAGATCCATATGTTCCTGACTCAGATAGCATTGCATTTCTCATGGAAACCGGCTTTCTTTCCTAATAATCGGTCACGGGTAGCGTTTGCCATCTCGTATCTGAACGGGGACGCTGCCAATTGGGCAGTGCCTTTGGTCAGGAATGACGATCCATTGCTTACCGATTTAACTGGGTTTTGTCGGGAATTCGAGAGAGTGTTTGATCGCCGGGCTACCACATTTAATGCAGATAGAGAGCTATTAGAGCTTCGTCAGGGTAAAAGAGATTTGATATCCTACGTGACTGACTTTAATCGTCTGGTGGCAGAAACAGAATGGCTGGAGGAAGAAAGGATGTCACTCTATTACCAGAGTTTGAGGGACATGAAGGACGTGGTAGTGCAAATAGACCCACAACCCACTACGTGCATCGACTTAATCAACCTCACACTGAGACTAGACCATAGATTGGCTGAGAGGGGAGGGGAACGTAGAAGAGTAGAGAGACCTATAGCTGGGATGGAGCATGACAGTCGTTCCGCATATGCACCTAAGCAATCAGGACCAGAACCCATGGATCTGGGGGCGATTAGACCCCCATTATCCAAAACTGAAAGAGAGAGTCGTAGAGCTCAAGGACTCTGTATGTACTGTGGGAAGAAGGGACACTATGTGAGAGATTGTCCTCTGAAACCCAAGAAAAGGAATACGTATTATTCCAGCAAAAAGGTGGCGATAGTAGCGGTATGGTCTTCCGGTAAAGGAGTTCCTACTGAGACAGAGATCTCTATAGAAGCAAGAAAGGGAATGGAAATTGTCGTCCCTAGCGGTCACAGAGGTAACAAGCATTTGCAATGCAATAGGTCTCGCATTATAAAAGTTTGAGCTATTGGCATTGCTAATAATAATGCAACACCAATAGCTCAAACATTCAGTAATGCCAGACCTATTGCAGTGCAAATGCTTGGTTTGTCTTAAAATGGAAGATGGATTTAATTAATTTGCGGGATGTATAAAACTGAACTTGTAGCCTATGGCGTTTCACCCTATAGATTATATATGATAAAATAACTCCTTATAGCAATACAGAGTGGCAGGTCACCATTATCTGTAATAAATTAGCAGGTCTAAGGGTAGCACGTACCGAGGGGAGGGGAGGGGGAAGGCTTTCTCTGAAGGATTCGCGTTCAGTGGCATCATCATTTTATAGGTCAATCATACAGCCTAGCTAAGTACAGTGCAAAAAACGCGAGGACACTTTACAAGCGTAAGGGCATTTTCATGCGTGATTTACAAAGTGTGTTGTAGCGTGCTTTTATAACTATAATTAATTGAAAAGGTTGTGACATTACGTCAGAGCTGCGGACTTCGAAACTGGGGGAAAATATATTTTTTTAAAATCACTTTTACTGTGCTCCATTAGACCCTTTTCTTTTCTTGGGGCTATAAACCAATGAACTGCTTCTGAAGTACAAATTCCAGTGCAGGTTAGGGATGCATACGTTAGTGCAAGAAGCTTAATGAGCAGTGGGACTATTACATGCAATCTTACTATTCGGTAAAGAGAGCTATCTTCAGTCACATTTAAAAGCAGGTTAATCATTGACCTCTAGTTGACCCATGTTAATTTATCGCTTTGACTTCCTATGTGAGTCACTTGTGTTTGCTCATCTTAAGATCCTTCTATGAGTTTTAGCAATAAACAGTACTGCTCTGAGAGGAAGATTAGCTGTAACAGTGACGGAAGCGGCATTTCGATTTTTCATGCGACACTTCTAGGTTGTGTTGGCCTTTCAAGGCCAACTTCCGCTTTGAGGTCTGTAATGAAATCACCTAGAAAGGTCAGGCACGGGCAACAGATTCAACACTAATATGCATTGAATGAGCCTCTCCATTGCCGCAGTGATATTCACTTTCGCCTTCCTGATCCACCACTGCTCACCCTTCAACCAGTGCGCCTCCTTCAAGCGTTCATTCAGCAGGAAAATTTACTGCAAGCGGAACAGGAGGTAAAAGCGGGTCTGAGTTTATTTTTTGCATCACGCTTTCAGTTTGAGTGAAAGCTCGATGCAAAAAATAAACACGCGCCACCATTAACAAAGCCTATGTCCTGGCTGCGCACGTCGTGCAGCCTTTGTAAGCAGAACAAGCACGCAAGTGGTGTGCGCGCGCGCCACAGCAAGACATCTGTTTTGCATTATCGGACACGATAATGCAAAACAGATGTCGGGCCTGCGGGTAACCAACAACAATAGGCCGTGGGCAGAGTAATGCGCCTGCCTTTGGCCAATTGAGTGCTGTCTTTGTTAAAAAGACGCACGCAAAGGCCAATAGCGTGGGGCAAAACGAAAAGCACACGCATGAGCGTGTGCGATTCCTAGGTTAGTTTTGAAACCTCCTACAAGAAGTCTCGCTGCGTGAGCAGTGCTGCGCACTGCAACGCTAGGCGCGAGACCTAAAAAGCACAGGATCACACATAATGTTGTCCATGATCCTTCGGACAGGACAACAAAGACACCAGGTATGCACCATGATAGATTCTGGTGCTACCGGGAACTTTATTGATTGTGGTTTGGTACAAAGACTGGGGTTGCAGAGAGTACCTAGCGGGAAGCCAGAGAAGGTGTTGGCCGTAGACGGCACCCCGTTGAAATCAGGTCCTATCACGGAACATACCAAAGTGGTAGAATTAGTCCTGAAGGGGGACCCGCAGGATCATGTGGAGGACATCATATTAAACATCATTGAAGCACCTCAATACGAGGTCATATTGGCCATGCCATGGTTGTGGCAACAAACCCCACCATGAACTGGAGAATGAAGACCATTAGCTTTCACTCAGTAGAATATAGGACTAACTGTTTGAGAAACACCTGCTCGCACACTTTGGCCTTGGCGCAGATATACAATGTTGCTACAGCAGCAGAGAAAGAAACAGTATTGCCTCCGGAGTATGCCCAATATAGGGAGGTTTTCTGTGAGGTGAAAGCAGAGGTCTTACCTCCTCATCGTGACTATGACTGTCGGATAGACATGGTTGCTGGAGCCACCATTCCGTCATGCAGAGTCTATGCCCTGTCCAAGCCTGAGACCAAACACTTGCGCAAGTACTTGGATCATTTTTGTGCCATTGGCTTCATTAGACCCTCTCGCTCCCCAGCCGCTTCTCCCCTTTTCTTTACGACGAAAGCCAATGGCAAGTTGAGAACGTGCATAGACTATCGTATGTTGAACAAGAACACAGTGAGGAATCGATACCCACATCCGCTCATTCCCGTGTTTGGACCAAGTGAGGAAGGCCAGCATTTACACAAGACTCGATCTGAGAGGGGCCTATCACTTGGTGCGAATACGCGAAGGAGATGAGTGGAAGACGGCGTTCAAAACACATTTTGGGTTGTTTTGAATACTTGGTTATGCCGTTCGGGTTGTTTAACGCCCCGGCGGCATTCTAGTATTTCCTCAATGACGTGCTCAAAGAATACATCGATAGAATAGTGATCATATATATATCGATGATATTCTGATCTATTTGTCCTCTCAGGAACAACACGTGAGCCATGTGACACTGATCCTCAAAAGGCTACAAGAACATAGCCTGTTTTGTAAGCTAAACAAATGTGAGTTTGGCGTGACAGAGGTCGAGTTTTTGGGTGTCATTTTGAGTCCGCAGGGCTTTAGTATGGCTGAGAGGAAAGTGGAAGCGGTTCGAGAGTGGCCTATTCCCCAGAATGTGAGAGATGTGCAATGCTTTTTGGGTTTCTCCAATTACTATAGGAGATTCATTTCTCATTTTTCACAATTGGCCTCTCCTGTGACTCGTTTGTTGAGGAAATGTATTCCTTTTCTCTCGCCCTCCGAAGCCATGGAGGCCTTTCACCAACTAAAGGACGCCTTCTGTACCGCACCGATCTTGCGACACTCACAAACCGACGTTCCATTTGTAGTAGAAGCCGACGCATCCGATGTGGCGTTTGGAGCGGTGTTGTCCCAAAGGGACAAACATACCGGACAGCTACATCCTGTGGCCTTTCTCGCTAGAAAATTGAACGCAGCCGAAACCAATTATACGGTGGCCAAAAAAGAACTGTTGTCCATCAAGAAGGTCTTCCAAGAATGGAGACACTACTTGTGGGGAGCGCAACATCCAATCACGGTATACACGGATCATAGAAATCTACAGTACATGAAGACAGCTCGACACCTCTCTCAGAGACAGATGAGGTGGATGCTGTTCTTCGCAAAATATGATTTTGTCATCACGTTTCGTCCAGGATCAGAAAATAGAAAAGCAGACTCCTTATCCAGACAAGGGGACAGCAATACACCTCGACAAGAACACACCGAGGCGATCATAAATCCCGAAAGAGTGCTTTGTGTGGTTACAGGGGATCAGTTACTCGATCAAGTCACCAAGCATCACACCATAGAACAATGGCAGTGCTGGGCAGAACAAAGCAATCCTCGTACTCTCAAAAATGGAGTTCCTTTGCACGATGATAAACTGTACCTGCCTACTCATGCTCTCCGATTGAAGGCCGTCAATTGGTGTCACAACACTGTGCTGGCAGGCCATTCTGGACAGAAGAAAGCATTACTCTTGATTCAGCAACATTTTTGGTGGGACAAAATGGCTAAAGACATTGTACTTTGGGTATCACAATGTGAGACATGTGCTCGCGCAAAAGGAGAGCAAGGAAAAATCAAGGGACACTGATGCAGTTGCCAACATCTTCGTTGCCAGGGCAGACAATCAGTGTGGACTTCGTCCTAGGCTTACCAAAGGACCTGGGATACAACGGTATCATGGTGGTTATAGACAGCCTCACTAAAATGGGTCATTTTATCCCTTGCAAGAACCTTCCCACTGCAGGACAAACAGCTCAGTTACTGTTGACACATGTGGTTCGCTTACACAGACTTCCTTGGGTCATTGTGTCAGATAGAGAACCCCAATTTGTTGCTAGGTTCTGGAGAATGTGGTGCAAGGCTCTGCACGTGGAAGCAGCTCTGTCAACCAGCTTCCATCCGCAAACCGACAGGCAGACGGAGCGATTGAATCAGAACCTCAAGAAGTTCTTCCGATGCTATTCCAACTAAGCAACTGAGTCATGGGTGTCCTTATTATGGTTGGCCAAATTGTCATACAACAATGCCTGGCATAGCTCCATCAAGGAAACACCGTTCAGGGCCAATGCGGGATTCCATGCCACCACCCTGCCTCTGGCTATACTCAGGGAGGTACAGAACCATCCTACAGTTATGGCACAAGTTACGGCTCTCCAGAAGATGCACAGGAAAATACAAGCACACCTGGACCAAGCCAAACAGACCTACAAGAAATGGTCAGATAAGAAGCGTCAGAAAGGTACTACGTATCAGGCGGGGAATCGAGTATGGCTCTCTACCAAGAACATCTGTTTTCAGATGTGCAGCATATTTCATCCCCGGTTCATTGGTCCGTATACCGTTTTCCGCCGAATCAATTCGGTGGCATACAAGCTGAAATTGCCCGCTTCATTAAGGATACACCCAGTGTTCCAATGTAGCCTGCTGAAGCCCGCACAGAACGCCCGGCGCAGAGCAGTGCCTCCTGTGGTCAGGGATGGTCAGCTGTAATACGAGGTGCGACGCATCCTTGACTCCCGATATCGCAGAGGACGGCTGTGGCATCTTGTGTCCTGGAAGGGGTATCCATCTGAGGACGACTCCTGGGAACCTTGCACGGGTGTGCACGCCCCTCGGGTGGATCGACTCTTTTATGTCCGTAATCCTGGAAAGCCTGGATCTGAAAGGCGCTTGGGAGGTGGGCGTACTGTCAGGCTTTGCCTAACGGCGCCTACCAAGGGTATAGCGCTGAAGCGGTCGGAACTGCATCTCCCAGAAGGCCATCCTTCTGGGAGGGATTCACCAGCAGTGAAAACCACGCGCGGCACATAGAGCGTCGTGCGTGATTCTTTGTTATTCAGGAAGTCCTTCGTTCTGGGCGGCGGCGCTGATTTCTGCGTTGCCGATATCCTGCTGGGGATTTAGCCGGGTGAGCCACCCTCGGGACCTAAAGAGCGAAGGAATTGTGGACATTCGATTTGGTACGTCCCGCTCGGCCGAGCGAGGACGTCTTCGGTGTGTTTCCTGCTTAGCGGCTGCGGCAGGAGTCGCCCTGCTGAGTCGCGTCAGCGGTTATTGACACTCACACGGAAAGAGACCGCGATTCTAGCGTTCTCTTTTGGCATGGATGGGAACACCAGGAATGTATCTTGGCAACCTAAGAGAAAGGAAGAGCGGACTCCTGGACTTCGGTAATGGGAGCATTTGCGAGACCTTTTGGGGGAACTATATTTTGTTTGGAACTGTGCACTACTGTTTTGGCCCCCTATTGGAAAAAGTCAATTTTCACAGACCGAATTACAGGCTGGGATTGGAGAGCCTACAGAGACTGTTTAGGCTCCTTCCTTTCTACCGAGGCTTGTTTTCCTTTTTTGGTATCTTTTTGTTCTCATTGCTTTATTGGGAAGGAAGCATGGTGCGTATGGGATTTCTTGTTCCTACTGCATACCAGAAGTGAATGTGGGAATAGGTTGGTTTATAATATGTCATGTGCTTTGTTGTAGGAGTTATATCCTCATGGTGAGAGATGGTATCTTACCAATTAGAGAGGACGTTCTTTGCAGACAAGGGAGACACCTCACAGGTATTGTTTTTTTCATTAGCGAGAATATATGAGAGTAGTCAGATTGTTCATGATACTAATTGTGTGCATTTTGTTACAGGTATCCCTTTTCCAGCTGCACCTACCCTTTCCTATCCCTCGCCTGATCGCCTCAATACTCTGGTTATTGTCTAGATAGAGTTGGTGATGTCAGGAGGTGGACCCCTTTGAGCATCGCCCAGATCCTGAGGAGTACTTGGACGTGACATCTGGATTGGAAAACTGTTACAGCAAACAAATGATGGACGGAATGCTGACAATGCAAACATTCTCCACCAGTCAAATGATCTGGGTTAAATCCATCGTTCTTTGGCCCACTACGCCACCCCAGTTTGGACCTGGCTTGGCAGTTCGGGCTAGACTGTTTCCATGAGGCATAGGGTCAAGACTGAGGTGGATATGGCTGGGTTCAAACTGGAATGGCATGGTGAGAGAAAAAAACGATGGATTTAGGTCCAGTTCTCTGTACTGGGGTGAATGTATGACATTGTTCTGCATTCTGTCCATCAACTGTTGTTTTTGCATTTGTCACCCCGAGTGGGACGGGTATGCCCAGACGTGGGTCCCGTGCTCTCCATGCCACTGAAATCAAGCTATCCTGACTGAAGAGGGGTGAAACCCCGAAACTAGTCCTAGGATGCTTGTTTCCAGTCCAGGGAGGACCTGGCTTGGCAGTTCGGGCTGGACTGTTCCCATGAGGCACAGTGTCAAGACTGGTTTGCAAATGGCTGGGTTCAAACTGGAATGGCATGGTGAGCAAACAAACAGTGGATTTAGGCCCAGATCTCTGTACTGGGGTGAATGTATGACATTGTTCTGCATTCTGTCCATCAACTGTTGTTTTTGCATCTGGATTGGAAAACAGCAGCCAATCAGCACATAGGATCGTCACCACTGACGTTCCACCAATGTGGGGGACAGCATTATAGATGACAGGAAGTGCCGTGAAATTTTGCGTGCATTATGCTCCTGCATACGACTACCTTTTGGTAGTGTGGTGCTTCTTCACTCCTGCCATTTGCTTCGTGCTTGCTGACTTTTCATCTTTGGTTGCTGTCCTTTGCCTGCCGCCTCGCTGTGAGGAATCTGTCCTTGGAACATTTTAAATCACCAACAGGTAAGTGAAAGCTAACGGACAGTCCTTCTCAGGGCGTCTGCTTGCCTAAAAGAAGTCTGTTCCCTTTCGCTTTCAGAGCACAGGAGACTGCATGCCTCTCACTGCAGCTGAGACGTTTCGGGGCGAGTAAAGCTAATACAATTAACTTTATTAAAAATCTAATCTGTGACTGCAGGGTGGCTGGAAAGCTGATTAGTCCTCGGTGGGAATCCCTTGGAGAGGTGTGCAGAAGCCACTACTGAAAAGTGTGTTCTGTAATTGGTTTTGCTTAAGTTTCTAGCTTTTTTCTTTCTTCTATCCCCACTACTCCCAGTTGGATTCACAACAGATCACTGTAACACTTTGCTTAGCGTTTAGAAGTTTTTTTATTCTGAAAATATGTTTTTAAGATGCCGTGGTAAGTATGTACACCTGTGTTTAATAGTGGTATTCCCAGCTTTGTGTGTGATACTGTCTTTTCTTCTTGGCTTACCACAGTGTTGTTGTGCAATAAATAAATTTAAACTTAAAATAACTGTTTTATTGTGCTAAACTGTCAACACAGACATTCTTCTCTTTCAAACAGTGGACATCTATCTGCAGAGGTTCGGATTTCCGCCACCTTGATGGCTTTCCTGAGGAATTTAATAATCCAGTTCTTTAAATTTCCTTTAACATTGTCCCAATGTGTAGCTGGCCTTGATGGGTGCAAGAATCATGGCTCCCTTACAGCGTCTTATTCCTTTTTCCCTCAGTCTGCATGAGTCCATAGCAGCCCTGAAGGCCTCCATTCCATCACTCCCTGGTCGTTATTGATCTCTTGGTGGTCCTCCATTAAGTCATTAGTCGTAGAAGTTAATTGGACCTGACAATAATATGCAATAAATGCACTACTGAAAATAGCTCTCAGATGGGGCACAGTATGTGACATTGCATTGTCACTTTAATGGTTTGAGAACCATTGGGCAGTAATAATTCTAAGTGGAATGTTGGTTGTGTGAGCGATTGGAAATTCTGATGTGTTGGCAGTTGGTGCTGCGTGTTGATGGCTGAGGTGATTAAACCCTACCTAACTCAAACTACGTGTGAAGAGGTATTCTTGTGGTGAAGTGACTACTTTACATTGGCGACGAGGATGGGAGTATAAAGGAACAACACCTCAACATCCAGCGCATCAGCTTCTCATCGGCGGATTTAAATGTGCAGCGCATTGGTTTCACTACACCTTCCTCTCTACCTGTTTATCTAGCTCCCTCTCTCTCCAGGAACCAATATGATTATTAACCAAACCTTTGTTTAGTTTCATCCAACCTGGACACAACTTAGAATTTGGCGCCCTACCTTTGAAAAGTTCAAAAGGTGATCTCCCAGTAGTCATATGCGGAGACATGCGATAAGCTGTTATTCTTTCTTGCAAAACCTCCTTCCAGTTCAGATTGTTTACCCTCGCAAGCTGTATACTCTCCTTTAGAGTTTTGTTTACTCGTTCTACAGCCCCATTAGTTTCTGGATGATAGATTGCACTCCTTTTTTGAACAATCCCACACTCACTCAAAAACTCTCTAGAACAGAATTGTGGCCCGTTATCAGAAAGAATGCTATTGGGAAAACTCTCCCTTTTAAAAATCCCTTCCAAAAACTTGATGACACATCCCGTTGAGATTTCTCTCACTGCACCTCCTTCAACCCATCTAGAATACAAATCTAACACAACTATTAGATAGGGAGTGTCACTCACATCTTGCAGCGGGCCCACAATGTCAATGGCTATCTCATCCCACAGGTATTTCAGTAATTTTCTACATACCATAGGAATTTGCCTAGTCTTCAATACTTTATCACTCTCACAACATTCTAGACAATCCCTAACCATCCTTTCAATTTCCAGATCCATGCCTGGCCACCAAAATTGTAGCCTCATAAACTCTTTCGTCTTAACAATCCCAAGATGTCCAGCATGAGCTAACCCAAGAAGTTTGCCTCTTATGCCAGCAGGAGGAACAAGCCTAGTACCACGAGTGAGTAGACCCTCATTAACTGAGAGTTCATCTCCAACCAAAGCCCACGGTTTCTCCAACCGACCATTGCATATCAATGTTTCCATTGCCTTCTTTATCTCCCCATCTTTCTCCACTTCCTCCTTCCAATCAGATTCACTAATGGCACCTGATGTCACTTCACAAACATCGATTCTGTCCTCTTCATTACTGACATCATCATTGCACACACACCTATTAGGATCAACTAGCCTAGACAGACAGTCCGCAGACTTGTTGACCACTCTGGGAATATAGTCAACTTCAAAATCAAATTCCTGGAGAGCAATGATCCACCTCCTGATCCTCGAGGAAATAGAATCCAAACCTTTCTTCGAAAACACCTCTTTAAGTGGTTTATGATCCGACAAGATTTTTACCTTGGTTCCCCAGATCAGATTCTTAAACTTTCTCAGAGCCCAAAAAATAGCCAATGACTCTTTCTCAATTACCGAATAATTTGACTCAGGACCTCTCAAACACCTCGAAGCACACGCAATTAACTTGCACCCTCATGTTTTTGAACCACCACAGCTCCTAGACCCTTCATACTAGCGTCAGTGAAAATATACGTATCCTGTCCCGGAACAAATGCCTGTAGCGAAGGAGCTTTCATCAACTCTTTTTTTAAAGAACAGAACTCATTCCACACTCTACAGACCACTGAAAAATGACACTCTTGCCCGTAAGACACCTCAAAATCTGAGTCTTGTCAGAGTAACCAGGAATAAACTTACTATAGAATTCTACCATTCCAAGAAAAGATAACAGTTCCTCCTTGTTGGTAGGTTCATTCATATTCACAATAGTATCCACTAACTCCTTCTTTGGGAAAACACCATGACCAGTAATGCAATGTCCCAGATAGTTCACCTCCTCAACACCAAACCTGCATTTCTCTCTCTTTAGCGTCAAACCTGATTCTTTCATCCGTTTTAACACAGCACACACCCTTGAGTAATGCTCCGACTTAGATCTTCCATAAATCAGCAAATCATCTTGATAGTGTTAGACTCGGGGATCTCTGAGTGGCGCAAGGATGTCCTTGTGTCAAGCAGGGACCCTCTCCTCCACGTCAGGGCAAAGGATAACCCCTTTTGGAATGACCCTTGCTCACCCTCTAGGTGCGTGGCGTGAGCAGCCAAGGCGATTCTTCAGGCGTTGTTGGTTAAGCACTTATAATCACACACACAGTAAATACATTAATCCCCCCAGAAACGGACACCAGGCTTAGGTATGTGAAAATACGCTTCGTTATATAAAAATAGTTATCTCAATACGCAGACTTATCACAAGACTAGTAACGTTGTTTCTATGCCACCAGATTATAAAGCAGGCAAACGGTTCCTTAAGCGGATGCTTCTTTAGTCTTTTACCAATGTTACTTGGGGGATTCCAGTCTTGACTTACTTCAGGCCTACCGCGGCTCACGCATCTGTCGTGGGCGCGCCTGCGCCGTGCACAGCTCCCCGCGGCGGCTCCGGGGCAGCGGGAGGTGAGACGGGCGTGCGGTGCGGTGAGGATTTACGGGGAAATAAGGCGGTGCGGGCCCCGAGCCCGATACTGGAACTCCTTTAGCAACGTTGTGTGGAGAGTCGGCACAGGTCGGTGCGACGCTCAGCTTTGGGAAGTGTTCTTGGGTCCTCAATCAGCGGGTGTGGGCAGGTAGGCAGGCGCGGCCAGTGACCCTTAGCACGGCGGTGCAGGGGGGTCTCCACAGCGGGGGCGGCGTGGCCTGAGGGGTTCCGTGGATAGCGAAGCGGGGGCACAGGGCACGGTCAGTGCTGCTGGTGACCCGGCGAGGATCACGATCGTCGGACGGATTCCGGCAGGAGGGGTGACAGCGCTTTCAGCGCACTCCAGTGGCAGGCGGTGACAGGGGCGCAGGCAACCTAGCCCGGGGACAGAGAGCGGCTCCGGACGGAGCGGGGCTCTCACGGGGTTCAGGCAGGCAAGCTCCTGAGTGTCACGGCCCTAGGAGGGGGCGATGAGGGGCGCAGTCTCTTTCCAGCGGGATGCACACACGGCTCGAATTGGAGGACGAGCAAAAGCACAGAGAACCCACTGGTCCTGGGGTTCAGTTCAGGGGGCAAGCTCAGATCAAGCCCTTGGAGAATGTTCAAGCACAAAGCAGCAAAGTCTTTTCAGCAAGTCTTTTCCTCTCCTTTCTCAGCAAGGCAAGCAGCAGGCCAGTCCTTCCAGCGTCTTCTTCTCCTCCTAGTCGGGCAGAGGTTCTTTGTGGTAAACAGGATTCTGATTTGCAAGGAGCAGGGCTCCTACTTTTATACCACATTTCTTTTGTTCTTTCAGGCCAGGGGGGCCTTCGCATAACCGTTCTCAGTCCTGAGCACTTTGTTGGGGGTACTCTGATTTCTGCTTTCACTGTGAGGGGCAGGCACATCAGCCGCTCCACAGGAGGTGGAGCCGGCATTCAGGGGACAAGTACCTTCAGGAGCACCTTGTGGACAGCGCTTCGCCCGTCCTGGGCCAGGTGCAGGCTGAGTCATCAGTCGCTCCCCATGGGGCGGAGCCAGCATTGTGGTGGTGGAGCACTGCCCTATTCAGAGTCCAAGGGGCACCCCCACCTCCCACCAAGGTGTTCTCCTGCCATTCGCTACCTGTCATCCCCCCAGCCCTGTCACTCACATAGCCCAGACAGTCAGATACACGCACAGCAGAGGCGGCTGAAATGATTAAGCGAGTAAATACGGACTTTCTAAAAGACGTATTTACAAACCCAGGATAGTAAAATAAACTTGGCTACAAGAAGTATTTTATCATTCCGAGTTCAGGCATACGAAACATATCTCTCTACCATGTTCCCTGAGCCTGCTGGGATTATAAGGTGTAATAATTCCAGCAGCTCATCTGGCCTAATGGGAACAGGTAGCCTTGCAATAGTGAACCACGAATATGGCGGTAATTCACTACTAGGACAGGCCACACAACCAGGGCTTGTCCTACCTTACACCTACAACGCACCCTGCCCGCGGGCCTACCATAGGGGTGACTAACATGAGGCTAAGGGAAGGTTCTGGAGGCTGGCAAGTGTGGGCACTTGCCCAGCCGGCGGGACAGTACGGGACTGCACGCGGGGTCTGCAGTGGCAGACCCAGGACACATTTTACATGGCCGCTGTTGTGGGTGGCGCAACCAGCGCTGCAGCCCACTAGCGGCATTGGCATTCACAGGCCCTGGCACTCCGGGTGCACTTTACTGGAGACTGACAGGGAATCCAATAAACCAATCATGTATATCAATTATGAACACTTTATCTAGGGAGCACTTGCGCTGCGGTCACGGATTAGCCGTGGCGCGGCGCCCTGAGCGGACAACACCAGCAAAACAATCGAGGCACACCATCAAAAAGTGGAAGGGAAACTCACGCCAAGGTGCCAGGTCTAACACGTGTCCCCTCCAGCTGAAATGTGGGGAGAACTACCCTTGCCCAGGGGGTTCCTCGTCACTAAGGCGGAAATACCTGGACAGACCGTCAGCGTTGGCGTGATCTGTACCAGGACGGTGTTCCACCGTAAAGTCCATACCCTGTGGGGATATGGACCACCTCAACAGCTTTGGGTTCTCACCCCTCATTTGCATCAACCATCTGAGGGGCCTGTGGTCCGTCTGAACCCGGAAGTGAGACCCAAACAAGTAGGGTCTTAGCTTCTTCAGCGCCCAGACCACAGCAAATGCTTCTCGCTCAATTGCACTCCACCTACTTTCCCGTGGAAGTAACCCACTACTGATGAAGGCTACGGGTTGGTCCCAGCCCTCCTCAGTCATCTGTGAGAGAACAGCCCCTACACCATGCTCTGAAGCGTCTGTCTGCACTAGGAATTCCTTGGAGAAGTCAGGGGCCAAAAGCCCAGGTGCCGTGCACATGGCAGTCTTCAGGGTGTCAAAAGCTTTCTGACAGGTGTCAGTCCAGATCACTTTCCTGGGCTGCTTCTTGGAAGTCAGCTCTGTCAAGGGGGCAACAATCGTTCCATAGCCCTTGACAAACCTCCTGTAGTACCCAGTGAGCCCCAGGAAGGCCCTCACTGCGGTCTGTGTCTTGGGGGGTTCCCAAGCCAGGATGGTCTCAATTTTGGGTTGCAAGGGTCCACCTTGCCACTCCCCACTTGGTGTCCCAAGTACACCACGGAACCCTGCCCGATCTGGCACTTGCTTGCCTTGATCGTGAGGCCTGCTCGGCGCAGAGCCATCAACACTTCCCAGAGGTGGCGCAGGTGTTCGGGCCAGGTGGCACTGAACACTGCGATGTCATCCAGGTAGGCGGCACTGAACTCGTCCAGCCCAACCAGTACCTGGTTGACCAACCTCTGAAAGGTGGCAGGGGCATTCTTCATTCCAAATGGCATGACCCGGAACTGGAAGTGCCCATCTGGTGTAGAGAATGCTGACCTCTCTTTGGCCCCATCGGTCAAGGCGATTTGCAGTACCCAGACGTTAAATCAAACGTGCTGAGGAACCGGGCAGCCCCCAGCCGATCAATGAGCTCATCAGCTCTGGGGATGGGGTGCGCGTCAGTCTTAGTTACTGAATTGAGTCCTCTGTAGTCCACACAGAACCGGAGTTCAGGTGTGGCTCCCGGCGCAGCAGCTTTGGGGACCAAGACCACGGGGCTGGACCAAGGACTGCTGGAGGACTCAACCACCCCTAACGCAAGCATTTTGGAGACCTCCTCCTTGATGCAAGCTCTGACCCTGTCAGTTACCCTGTAAGCCTTGTGCTTCACAGGTAAGCTGTCTCCTGTGTCCACATCATGGACGCACCAATCTGTGACACCAGGAACCAGGGAGAACCTATCTGGAAACTGCCCCAGCAAGTGGCGGCAATCTTCCTGTTGTTCAGGCGTCAGGGTGGGTGAGAGGTTAACTCCATTCACTGACCCATCTTTCTCAGAGGCTACTAAGAGGTCAGGAAGAGGCTCAGTCTCCTCCTCCATTCCATCATCAGTGGCCAGCAGCATGCCCACTTCGGTCCTCTCTAAGTGGGGCTTAAGGCGGTTAACATGTAGGACCCTCAAAGGGTTCCTGGGAGACTGCATGTCCACCAAGTAGGTGATAGGACTTTTGCGCTCCACAACCTCAAATGGACCTGTCCACTTATCCTGAAGTGCACAAGGCTCCACTGGGGCCAAGACCCACACCTTTTGTCCAGGTTGAAGCTCTACCAGAGTGGCATTCCAGTCGTACCACCGCTTCATCTCCTCCTGGCTGGCTTCCAGATTTGCCTCAGCAAGTTGCCTGAAACGCCTAGTCTGGTTTCTGAAGGCCAGCATGTAACTGTATACATTCTGGGGAGGTTTCCTGGGAGATTGCTCCCAGCCTTCCTTTACCAAACTCAGAGGTCCTCTTACCGGGTGACCATACAGAAGCTCAAAGGGGCTGAACCCTAGAGACTTCTGTGGCACCTCTCGGTAAGCAAAGAGCAGGCATGGCAAGAGGATGTCCCACTTACGCCTCATTGGACCGTCTAGGCCCATGATCATGCCTTTGAGGGTTCGGTTGAATCTCTCAACCAACCCATTTCCTTGGGGGTGGTAAGGAGTGGTGAACTTGTAAGTTACCCCACACTCCTTCCACAGGGATTTCATATATGTGGATATGAAATCGGTCCCCCTGTCGCTCACCACCTCTAGAGGGAATCCCACTCTGGAGAAAATTCCCATCAGCGCTCGTCCCACCACGGGGGCCGTCACTGTCCTCAGAGGGATGGCTTCAGGGTACCGGGTGGCATGGTCCACCAAGACCAGGATGAACCTGTTGCCCAGGGCTGTCTTGGGGTCCAGAGGCCCGACAATATCAATACCCACTCGCTGGAATGGCGTACCGACCACGGGGAAGGGTTGCAGAGGAGCCTTGTGCTTCCCCCCGCTCTTACCACTTGCCTGGCAAGTCTGACAGGTTCTGCAGTAGGAATCTGAATTCTTGTGCATTTGGGGCCAGTAAAAGTGGGTGACAAGCCTGTCATAGGTCTTGTCCATCCCCAAATGTCCTGCTAAAGGCACATCATGAGCCAGCCCCAGTAGGAAGGTTCTGAACTTCTGGGGTACCACCAGCACACGGGCTGACCCCGGTTCAGCAGCCTTAGGCTCTGAATACAGGAGGTCACTCTCCCAGTACACGTAGTGTGTTTTGGCCTGAACACCATTGGCCTGGTCTGCAGCCTGCTGCCGCATACCCACGAGAGAAGGGCATTCTTTCTGCTCCCTGCAGAATTCCTCCCTGGAGGGGCCTCCTTCTTGCTGCCAATGGGTCAGCTCAGGCAGGTCCCCCAGTTCGGCAATCTGTTCCCCGGTAGGCTCCAGGGCATCCCCCTCAGGGTCTGCTTCCTCCTGGGCCGTGGGAACTTCGGGGGCCGGTTTCCCGCGCCTCCTGCGCCTTCTCCCTAAGGCTGGTTCCTGGACCTCTCCCTCAGGCTCCAGGACCCTTTCAACACCCCTACTGGCTGTCATGGACCGGGTGGTCACGCACGCCCAGTCGGGTAGACCCACCATCCTCAGATGCGTGGTCTTCTCCACCTTTTCCCAAGGGGAGCTCTCCAGGTCGTTCCCTAGCAGACAGTCTACAGGCATGTCAGTTCTCACAGCGACTTGTAGAGTACCAGAGACCTCCCCCCACTCAAACGGAACTTGAGCCATTGGACAACGACTCTCTATGTTGTCAGCATTGACAACCCTACAGTAGGCATTGGGTACAATCTGCTCTTGAGATACCAGGTGTTGCCTCACCGAGGTCACGCTGGCTCCTGTATCTCTAAGAGCCTCAACCTTCTTTCCATTGATGGTCACTACTTGCCCATATTTCTTAGTGTTAGAGGGTAAGTAGGTTTCAGGGACCATCTCACTGTCTCCTAGCGAGACTAGGGTCATATGCGCAGGACCCCCACCCCCCTGGACTGCTACCTCCTCCCCAAAATTAACATTAGCTACTTGCCGGGGTGGAGCACCAGTGGGTGCTGTCTTACCAAACAGGCGACACTTAGGATCAGAGGCATTGTGACCCGGGTCACCACACCTGTAACAATTGAAGGGCCCCTTTGGAACAGGCCTACCTGTCGGGGCCCCGTTCTGCTGCGGGGGTGGGGGAGGCTGAGAACCCTTCTGCTGGTTCCCTTGGGAGTTACTTTGGGGGCCTTTTTGGAACCCTTTCTGTTTACCCTGGTCCCCCCCACTCTTCTGCTGGGGGCCCTGCCCACCTTTGGCGGAGTCTCCCACTTGACCCTTGTGGACCCTGGTGCTGAGTCAGCGGTCCGCCTCCTCAGCAAGCTTCCTCGGGTTGGACAGCTTGCTATCAATCAGGTGCTGGCGTAGCTCAGGAAAACATTGACTGGA
This sequence comes from Triturus cristatus, assembly GCF_964204655.1. Classification (NCBI taxonomy): domain Eukaryota; kingdom Metazoa; phylum Chordata; class Amphibia; order Caudata; family Salamandridae; genus Triturus; species Triturus cristatus. The sequence goes on along the minus strand of NC_140579.1, from coordinate 915,235,649 downwards.
CAAGTGCTCCCATGAAATTAAATCAAGCAGCCCTTGATAATCATTCGCTTTGCTACCCTTCACCCAACCATCCAGTGCTCTGCAGAAAAAAGTTACATACTCCACATACGTACTCTCAGGGATCTTCTTAGTCTCCCTGAACCTCTGTCTATATAGCTCAGGAGTTAACCCATACCTGGTCATTAAAGCTTCCTTCATATGGGGGTATGAGGCCTGGAGATCTAAGGGTAAATCTAACAGTGTGTCACGCCCTTCAGCAAGGAACCTTCCCCACAACCCCGCTCCACAGTCTTTCTCAGGGACCCGGTGTGAAGACATGGCCACCTCATAGGCTCTAAACCACTGCCCTATGTCATCCTACCTAAAATACTCCTTAACTACATCTTTGGGGATGTACACCTTGGACTCTACCTGCACTGGCGGAGTGCTGCCACCAGAAGGAGCGGTGTCCAAACTTTTTGCCTTCAGCTCCAACTCCTTCAATCTTATATCATGATCCATTTGGCGTTGTTGTGCCTCCAAGGCCAACTTCTGCTTTTCCATTTCCATTTGTCCTGCCAACTTTGCCATCTCCATTGCATGCGCCCTGTCTGCTGCCCTGTCTGCCAGCTCCTCTGGCGACAGGACTCTGCTGGGCTCTCCAAAGTTGTCGGGTGGGATGATGTCCCCCGCATTCTGTGGGTCTCTTGACTCCTTCCAGGCTCTCAACGCCTTGGTGTACTGGTTCTTTCTCTTGAATTCAGCATAGGGAACTCGGAGTTTTACACTGTAGCCTTTCAATTGCTCTACTGTGTAACCTTCCAGTCCCTCCCAATCCACCTCATCTATTCCAGAAATCACAGAGAGTGCTCTTCCAGCAGGGAGTGAGCCAGGCATGGTTGCAATAATGGCAGATGTCTCAACAAAGTTCAAAAATAAAAACCTGTGGCTGCGTTACTTGGTCTGCTCTCACTATCTGGTGATTAATAATTCACTGTATGCAAATTACAAATGCAAATCCGAAATCCCAGCCGCTGCCAACAATGTTAGACTCGGGGATCTCTGAGTGGCGCAAGGATGTCCTTGTGTCAAGCAGGGACCCTCTCCTCCACGTCAGGGCAAAGGATAACCCCTTTTGGAATGACCCTTGCTCACCCTCTAGGTGCGTGGCGTGAGCAGCCAAGGCGATTCTTCAGGCGTTGTTGGTTAAGCATTTATAATCACACACAGTAAATACATTAATCCCCCCAGAAACGGACACCAGGCTTAGGTATGTGAAAATACGCTTCTTTATATAAAAATAGTTATCTCAATACGCAGACTTATCACAAGACTAGTAACGTTGTTTCTATGCCACCAGATTATAAAGCAGGCAAACGGTTCCTTAAGCGGATGCTTCTTTAGTCTTTTACCAATGTTACTTGGGGGATTCCAGTCTTGACTTACTTCAGGCCTACCGCGGCTCACGCATCTGTCGTGGCCGCGCCTGCGCCGTGCACAGCTCCCCGCGGCGGCTCCGGGGCAGCGGGAGGTGAGACGGGCGTGCGGTGCGGTGAGGATTTACGGGGAAATAAGGCGGTGCGGGCCCCGAGCCCGATACTGGAACTCCTTTAGCAACGTTGTGTGGAGAGTCGGCACGGGTCGGTGCGACGCTCAGCTTTGGGAAGTGTTCTTGGGTCCTCAATCAGCGGGTGTGGGCAGGTAGGCAGGCGCGGCCAGTGACCCTTAGCACGGCGGTGCAGGGGGGTCTCCACAGCGGGGGCGGCGCGGCCTGAGGGGTTCCGAGGATAGCGAAGCGGGGGCACAGGGCACGGTCAGTGCTGCTGGTGACCCGGCGAGGATCACGATCGTCGGACGGATTCCGGCAGGAGGGGTGACAGCGCTTTCAGCGCACTCCAGTGGCAGGCGGTGACAGGGGCGCAGGCAACCTAGCCCGGGGACAGAGAGCGGCTCCGGACGGAGCGGGGCTCTCACGGGGTTCAGGCAGGCAAGCTCCTGAGTGTCACGGCCCTAGGAGGGGGCGATGAGGGGCGCAGTCTCTTTCCAGCGGGATGCACACACGGCTCGAATTGGAGGACGAGCAAAAGCACAGAGAACCCACTGGTCCTGGGGTTCAGTTCAGGGGGCAAGCTCAGATCAAGCCCTTGGAGAATGTTCAAGCACAAAGCAGCAAAGTCTTTTCAGCAAGTCTTTTCCTCTCCTTTCTCAGCAAGGCAAGCAGCAGGCCAGTCCTTCCAGCGTCTTCTTCTCCTCCTAGTCGGGCAGAGGTTCTTTGTGGTAAACAGGATTCTGATTTGCAAGGAGCAGGGCTCCTACTTTTATACCACATTTCTTTTGTTCTTTCAGGCCAGGGGGGCCTTCGCATAACCGTTCTCAGTCCTGAGCACTTTGTTGGGGGTACTCTGATTTCTGCTTTCACTGTGAGGGGCAGGCACATCAGCCGCTCCACAGGAGGTGGAGCCGGCATTCAGGGGACAAGTACCTTCAGGAGCACCTTGTGGACAGCGCTTCGCCCGTCCTGGGCCAGGTGCAGGCTGAGTCATCAGTCGCTCCCCAGGGGGCGGAGCCAGCATTGTGGTGGTGGAGCACTGCCCTATTCAGAGTCCAAGGGGCACCCCCACCTCCCACCAAGGTGTTCTCCTGCCATTCGCTACCTGTCATCCCCCCAGCCCTGTCACTCACATAGCCCAGACAGTCAGATACACGCACAGCAGAGGCGGCTGAAATGATTAAGCGAGTAAATACGGACTTTCTAAAAGACGTATTTACAAACCCAGGATAGTAAAATAAACTTGGCTACAAGAAGTATTTTATCATTCCGAGTTCAGGCATACGAAACATATCTCTCTACCATGTTCCCTGAGCCTGCTGGGATTATAAGGTGTAATAATTCCAGCAGCTCATCTGGCCTAATGGGAACAGGTAGCCTTGCAATAGTGAACCACGAATATGGCGGTAATTCACTACTAGGACAGGCCACACAACCAGGGCTTGTCCTACCTTACACCTACAACGCACCCTGCCCGCGGGCCTACCATAGGGGTGACTAACATGAGGCTAAGGGAAGGTTCTGGAGGCTGGCAAGTGTGGGCACTTGCCCAGCCGGCGGGACAGTACGGGACTGCACGCGGGGTCTGCAGTGGCAGACCCAGGACACATTTTACATGGCCGCTGTTGTGGGTGGCGCAACCAGCGCTGCAGCCCACTTGCGGCATTGGCATTCACAGGCCCTGGCACTCCGGGTGCACTTTACTGGAGACTGACAGGGAATCCAATAAACCAATCATGTATATCAATTATGAACACTTTATCTAGGGAGCACTTGCGCTGCGGTCACGGATTAGCCGTGGCGCGGCGCCCTGAGCGGACAACACCAGCAAAACAATCGAGGCACACCATCAAAAAGTGGAAGGGAAACTCACGCCAAGGTGCCAGGTCTAACACGTGTCCCCTCCAGCTGAAATGTGGGGAGAACTACCCTTGCCCAGGGGGTTCCTCGTCACTAAGGCGGAAATACCTGGACAGACCGTCAGCGTTGGCGTGATCTGTACCAGGACGGTGTTCCACCGTAAAGTCCATACCCTGTAGGGATATGGACCACCTCAACAGCTTTGGGTTCTCACCCCTCATTTGCATCAACCATCTGAGGGGCCTGTGGTCCGTCTGAACCCGGAAGTGAGACCCAAACAAGTAGGGTCTTAGCTTCTTCAGCGCCCAGACCACAGCAAATGCTTCTCGCTCAATTGCACTCCACCTACTTTCCCGTGGAAGTAACCCACTACTGATGAAGGCTACGGGTTGGTCCCAGCCCTCCTCAGTCATCTGTGAGAGAACAGCCCCTACACCATGCTCTGAAGCGTCCGTCTGCACTAGGAATTCCTTGGAGAAGTCAGGGGCCAAAAGCCCAGGTGCCGTGCACATGGCAGTCTTCAGGGTGTCAAAAGCTTTCTGACAGGTGTCAGTCCAGATCACTTTCCTGGGCTGCTTCTTGGAAGTCAGCTCTGTCAAGGGGGCAACAATCGTTCCATAGCCCTTGACAAACCTCCTGTAGTACCCAGTGAGCCCCAGGAAGGCCCTCACTGCGGTCTGTGTCTTGGGGGGTTCCCAAGCCAGGATGGTCTCAATTTTGGGTTGCAAGGGTCCACCTTGCCACTCCCCACTTGGTGTCCCAAGTACACCACGGAACCCTGCCCGATCTGGCACTTGCTTGCCTTGATCGTGAGGCCTGCTCGGCGCAGAGCCATCAACACTTCCCAGAGGTGGCGCAGGTGTTCGGGCCAGGTGGCACTGAACACTGCGATGTCATCCAGGTAGGCGGCACTGAACTCGTCCAGCCCAACCAGTACCTGGTTGACCAACCTCTGAAAGGTGGCAGGGGCATTCTTCATTCCAAATGGCATGACCCGGAACTGGAAGTGCCCATCTGGTGTAGAGAATGCTGACCTCTCTTTGGCCCCATCGGTCAAGTCTATTTGCCAGTACCCAGACGTTAAATCAAACGTGCTGAGGAACCGGGCAGCCCCCAGCCGATCAATGAGCTCATCAGCTCTGGGGATGGGGTGCGCGTCAGTCTTAGTTACTGAATTGAGTCCTCTGTAGTCCACACAGAACCGGAGTTCAGGTGTGGCTCCCGGCGCAGCAGCTTTGGGGACCAAGACCACGGGGCTGGACCAAGGACTGCTGGAGGACTCAACCACCCCTAACGCAAGCATTTTGGAGACCTCCTCCTTGATGCAAGCTCTGACCCTGTCAGTTACCCTGTAAGCCTTGTGCTTCACAGGTAAGCTGTCTCCTGTGTCCACATCATGGACGCACCAATCTGTGACACCAGGAACCAGGGAGAACCTATCTGGAAACTGCCCCAGCAAGTGGCGGCAATCTTCCAGTTGTTCAGGCGTCAGGGTGGGTGAGAGGTTAACTCCATTCACTGACCCATCTTTCTCAGAGGCTACTAAGAGGTCAGGAAGAGGCTCAGTCTCCTCCTCCATTCCATCATCAGTGGCCAGCAGCATGCCCACTTCGGTCCTCTCTAAGTGGGGCTTAAGGCGGTTAACATGTAGGACCCTCAAAGGGTTCCTGGGAGACTGCATGTCCACCAAGTAGGTGATAGGACTTTTGCGCTCCACAACCTCAAATGGACCTGTCCACTTATCCTGAAGTGCACAAGGCTCCACTGGGGCCAAGACCCACACCTTTTGTCCAGGTTGAAGCTCTACCAGAGTGGCATTCCAGTCGTACCACCGCTTCATCTCCTCCTGGCTGGCTTCCAGATTTGCCTCAGCAAGTTGCCTGAAACGCCTAGTCTGGTTTCTGAAGGCCAGCATGTAACTGTATACATTCTGGGGAGGTTTCCTGGGAGATTGCTCCCAGCCTTCCTTTACCAAACTCAGAGGTCCTCTTACCGGGTGACCATACAGAAGCTCAAAGGGGCTGAACCCTAGAGACTTCTGTGGCACCTCTCGGTAAGCAAAGAGCAGGCATGGCAAGAGGATGTCCCACTTACGCCTCATTGGACCGTCTAGGCCCATGATCATGCCTTTGAGGGTTCGGTTGAATCTCTCAACCAACCCATTTCCTTGGGGGTGGTAAGGAGTGGTGAACTTGTAAGTTACCCCACACTCCTTCCACAGGGATTTCATATATGTGGATATGAAATCGGTCCCCCTGTCGCTCACCACCTCTAGAGGGAATCCCACTCTGGAGAAAATTCCCATCAGCGCTCGTCCCACCACGGGGGCCGTCACTGTCCTCAGAGGGATGGCTTCAGGGTACCGGGTGGCATGGTCCACCAAGACCAGGATGAACCTGTTGCCCAGGGCTGTCTTGGGGTCCAGAGGCCCGACAATATCAATACCCACTCGCTGGAATGGCGTACCGACCACGGGGAAGGGTTGCAGAGGAGCCTTGTGCTTCCCCCCGCTCTTACCACTTGCCTGGCAAGTCTGACAGGTTCTGCAGTAGGAATCTGAATTCTTGTGCATTTGGGGCCAGTAAAAGTGGGTGACAAGCCTGTCATAGGTCTTGTCCATCCCCAAATGTCCTGCTAAAGGCACATCATGAGCCAGCCCCAGTAGGAAGGTTCTGAACTTCTGGGGTACCACTAGCACACGGGCTGACCCCGGTTCAGCAGCCTTAGGCTCTGAATACAGGAGGTCACTCTCCCAGTACACGTAGTGTGTTTTGGCCTGAACACCATTGGCCTGGTCTGCAGCCTGCTGCCGCATACCCACGAGAGAAGGGCATTCTTTCTGCTCCCTGCAGAATTCCTCCCTGGAGGGGCCTCCTTCTTGCTGCCAATGGGTCAGCTCAGGCAGGTCCCCCAGTTCGGCAATCTGTTCCCCGGTAGGCTCCAGGGCATCCCCCTCAGGGTCTGCTTCCTCCTGGGCCGTGGGAACTTCGGGGGCCGGTTTCCCACGCCTCCTGCGCCTTCTCCCTAAGGCTGGTTCCTGGACCTCTCCCTCAGGCTCCAGGACCCTTTCAACACCCCTACTGGCTGTCATGGACCGGGTGGTCACGCACGCCCAGTCGGGTAGACCCACCATCCTCAGATGCGTGGTCTTCTCCACCTTTTCCCAAGGGGAGCTCTCCAGGTCGTTCCCTAGCAGACAGTCTACAGGCATGTCAGTTCTCACAGCGACTTGTAGAGTACCAGAGACCTCCCCCCACTCAAACGGAACTTGAGCCATTGGACAACGACTCTCTATGTTGTCAGCATTGACAACCCTACAGTAGGCATTGGGTACAATCTGCTCTTGAGATACCAGGTGTTGCCTCACCGAGGTCACGCTGGCTCCTGTATCTCTAAGAGCCTCAACCTTCTTTCCATTGATGGTCACTACTTGCCCATATTTCTTAGTGTTAGAGGGTAAGTAGGTTTCAGGGACCATCTCACTGTCTCCTAGCGAGACTAGGGTCATATGCGCAGGACCCCCACCCCCCTGGACTGCTACCTCCTCCCCAAAATTAACATTAGCTACTTGCCGGGGTGGAGCACCAGTGGGTGCTGTCTTACCAAACAGGCGACACTTAGGATCAGAGGCATTGTGACCCGGGTCACCACACCTGTAACAATTGAAGGGCCCCTTTGGAACAGGCCTACCTGTCGGGGCCCCGTTCTGCTGCGGGGGTGGGGGAGGCTGAGAACCCTTCTGCTGGTTCCCTTGGGAGTTACTTTGGGGGCCTTTTTGGAACCCTTTCTGTTTACCCTGGTCCCCCCCACTCTTCTGCTGGGGGCCCTGCCCACCTTTGGCGGAGTCTCCCACTTGACCCTTGTGGACCCTGGTGCTGAGTCAGCGGTCCGCCTCCTCAGCAAGCTTCCTCGGGTTGGACAGCTTGCTATCAATCAGGTGCTGGCGTAGCTCAGGAAAACATTGACTGGACAAGTGCTCCCATGCAATTAAATCAAGCAGCCCTTGATAATCATTCACTTTGCTACCCTTCACCCAACCATCCAGTGCTCTGCAGAAAAAAGTTACATACTCCACATACGTACTCTCAGGGATCTTCTTAGTCTCCCTGAACCTCTGTCTATATAGCTCAGGAGTTAACCCATACCTGGTCATTAAAGCTTCCTTCATATGGGGGTATGAGGCCTGGAGATCTAAGGGTAAATCTAACAGTGTGTCACGCCCTTCAGCAAGGAACCTTCCCCACAACCCCGCTCCACAGTCTTTCTCAGGGACCCGGTGTGAAGACATGGCCACCTCATAGGCTCTAAACCACTGCCCTATGTCATCCTTTCTAAAATACTCCTTAACTACATCTTTGGGGATGTACACCTTGGACTCTACCTGCACTGGCGGAGTGCTGCCACCAGAAGGAGCGGTGTCCAAACTTTTTGCCTTCAGCTCCAACTCCTTCAATCTTATATCATGATCCATTTGGCGTTGTTGTGCCTCCAAGGCCAACTTCTGCTTTTCCATTTCCATTTGTCCTGCCAACTTTGCCATCTCCATTGCATGCGCCCTGTCTGCTGCCCTGTCTGCCAGCTCCTCTGGCGACAGGACTCTGCTGGGCTCTCCAAAGTTGTCGGGTGGGATGATGTCCCCCGCATTCTGTGGGTCTCTTGACTCCTTCCAGGCTCTCAACGCCTTGGTGTACTGGTTCTTTCTCTTGAATTCAGCATAGGGAACTCGGAGTTTTACACTGTAGCCTTTCAATTGCTCTACTGTGTAACCTTCCAGTCCCTCCCAATCCACCTCATCTATTCCAGAAATCACAGAGAGTGCTCTTCCAGCAGGGAGTGAGCCAGGCATGGTTGCAATAATGGCAGATGTCTCAACAAAGTTCAAAAATAAAAACCTGTGGCTGCGTTACTTGGTCTGCTCTCACTATCTGGTGATTAATAATTCACTGTATGCAAATTACAAATGCAAATCCGAAATCCCAGCCGCTGCCAACAATGTTAGACTCGGGGATCTCTGAGTGGCGCAAGGATGTCCTTGTGTCAAGCAGGGACCCTCTCCTCCACGTCAGGGCAAAGGATAACCCCTTTTGGAATGACCCTTGCTCACCCTCTAGGTGCGTGGCGTGAGCAGCCAAGGCGATTCTTCAGGCGTTGTTGGTTAAGCATTTATAATCACACACAGTAAATACATTAATCCCCCCAGAAACGGACACCAGGCTTAGGTATGTGAAAATACGCTTCTTTATATAAAAATAGTTATCTCAATACGCAGACTTATCACAAGACTAGTAACGTTGTTTCTATGCCACCAGATTATAAAGCAGGCAAACGGTTCCTTAAGCGGATGCTTCTTTAGTCTTTTACCAATGTTACTTGGGGAATTCCAGTCTTGACTTACTTCAGGCCTACCGCGGCTCACGCATCTGTCGTGGGCGCGCCTGCGCCGTGCACAGCTCCCCCCGGCGGCTCCGGGGCAGCGGGAGGTGAGACAGGTGTGCGGTGCGGTGAGGATTTACGGGGAAATAAGGCGGTGCGGGCCCCGAGCCCGATACTGGAACTCCTTTAGCAACGTTGTGTGGAGAGTCGGCACGGGTCGGTGCGATGCTCAGCTTTGGGAAGTGTTCTTGGGTCCTCAATCAGCGGGTGTGGGCAGGTAGGCAGGCGCGGCCAGCGATCCTTAGCACGGCGGTGCAGGAGGGGTCTCCACAGCGGGGGCGGCGCGGCCTGAGGGGTTCCGAGGATAGCGAAGCGGGGGCACAGGGCACGGTCAGTGCTGCTGGTGACCCGGCGAGGATCACGATCGTCGGACGGATTCCGGCAGGAGGGGTGACAGCGCTTTCAGCGCACTCCAGTGGCAGGCGGTGACAGGGGCTCAGGCAACCTAGCCCGGGGACAGAGAGCGGCTCCGGACGGAGCGGGGCTCTCACGGGGTTCAGGCAGGCAAGCTCCTGAGTGTCACGGCCCTAGGAGGGGGCGATGAGGGGCGCAGTCTCTTTCCAGCGGGATGCACACACGGCTCGAATTGGAGGACGAGCAAAAGCACAGAGAACCCACTGGTCCTGGGGTTCAGTTCAGGGGGCAAGCTCAGATTAAGCCCTTGGAGAATGTTCAAGGACAAAGCAGCAAAGTCTTTTCAGCAAGTCTTTTCCTCTCCTTTCTCAGCAAGGCAAGCAGCAGGCCAGTCCTTCCAGCGTCTTCTTCTCCTCCTAGTCGGGCAGAGGTTCTTTGTGGTAAACAGGATTCTGATTTGCAAGGAGCAGGGCTCCTACTTTTATACCACATTTCTTTTGTTCTTTCAGGCCAGGGGGGCCTTCGCATAACCGTTCTCAGTCCTGAGCACTTTGTTGGGGGTACTCTGATTTCTGCTTTCACTGTGAGGGGCAGGCACATCAGCCGCTCCACAGGAGGTGGAGCCGGCATTCAGGGGACAAGTACCTTCAGGAGCACCTTGTGGACAGCGCTTCGCCCGTCCTGGGCCAGGTGCAGGCTGAGTCATCAGTCGCTCCCCAGGGGGCGGAGCCAGCATTGTGGTGGTGGAGCACTGCCCTATTCAGAGTCCAAGGGGCACCCCCACCTCCCACCAAGGTGTTCTCCTGCCATTCGCTACCTGTCATCCCCCCAGCCCTGTCACTCACATAGCCCAGACAGTCAGATACACGCACAGCAGAGGCGGCTGAAATGATTAAGCGAGTAAATACGGACTTTCTAAAAGACGTATTTACAAACCCAGGATAGTAAAATAAACTTGGCTACAAGAAGTATTTTATCATTCCGAGTTCAGGCATACGAAACATATCTCTCTACCATGTTCCCTGAGCCTGCTGGGATTATAAGGTGTAATAATTCCAGCAGCTCATCTGGCCTAATGGGAACAGGTAGCCTTGCAATAGTGAACCACGAATATGGCGGTAATTCACTACTAGGACAGGCCACACAACCAGGGCTTGTCCTACCTTACACCTACAACGCACCCTGCCCGCGGGCCTACCATCGGGGTGACTAACATGAGGCTAAGGGAAGGTTCTGGAGGCTGGCAAGTGTGGGCACTTGCCCAGCCGGCGGGACAGTACGGGACTGCACGCGGGGTCTGCAGTGGCAGACCCAGGACACATTTTACATGGCCGCTGATGTGGGTGGCGCAACCAGCGCTGCAGCCCACTAGCGGCATTGGCATTCACAGGCCCTGGCACTCCGGGTGCACTTTACTGGGGACTGACAGGGAATCCAATAAACCAATCATGTATATCAATTATGAACACTTTATCTAGGGAGCACTTGCGCTGCGGTCACGGATTAGCCATGGCGCGGCGCCCTGAGCGGACAACACCAGCAAAACAATCGAGGCACACCATCAAAAAGTGGAAGGGAAACTCACGCCAAGGTGCCAGGTCTAACACGTGTCCCCTCCAGCTGAAATGTGGGGAGAACTACCCTTGCCCAGGGGGTTCCTCGTCACTAAGGCGGAAATACCTGGACAGACCTCTCCGCAGCATTTGACACTGTCTGCCACCGCACCCTAGTCCAACGCCTCAACGACACCGGCATCCAAGGGAAGGCTCTGGACTGGATCATCTCATACCTCTCCGGCAGAACTCAGAGAGTACGCCTCCCTCCGTTCCGCTCTGAGGCAACCGAAGTCATCTGCGGAGTCCCCCAAGGATCGTCGCTCAGCCCCACTCTCTTCAACATCTACATGAAACCCCTCTCTGCCATCGCACGCCAACACAACCTCAACATCATTTCCTACGCCGATGACACCCAGCTGATTCTCTCTCTCACCAAAGACCCCGACACCGCCAAAGCCAGCCTACACGGAGGGATGAGAGACGTCGCCGAATGGATGAACATCAGCCGCCTGAAATTGAACACGGACAAGACGGAAGTCCTCATCCTGGGGCCGTCGCCCTCCGCATGGGACAACTCCTGGTGGCCCCCGGCCCTAGGCACCGCACCCAAGCCAACGGACCACGCACGCAACCTGGGCGTCATCCTGGACTCCTCCCTATCGATGACCAGACAAGTCAACGCCGTCTCCTCATCTTGCTTCCACACCCTCCGCATGCTCCGCAAGATCTTCCGATGGATCCCGTCCGAGACCAGGAAGACGGTCACCCAGGCCCTCGTCACCAGCAGACTAGACTACGGAAACACCCTCTACGCCGGTACAACAGCCAAGCTTCAGAAGAGATTTCAGCGTATCCAGAACGCCTCCGCCCGACTCATCCTGGACGTCCCACGACGCAGCCACATCTCGAGCCACCTGAGAGGCCTGCACTGGCTCCCGGTCAACAAAAGGATCACGTTCAGACTCCTCACCCACGCACACAAATCCCTCCACGACCTGGGCCCAAGATACCTCAACGACCGCCTGACCTTCTACACGCCCACCCGCCAGCTACGATCCGCGAATCTCGCCCTCGCCGTCGTCCCTCGCGTCCAGAGAGCCACCGCCGGAGGAAGATCCTTCTCCTACCTGGCGGCCAAGACATGGAACTCCCTGCCCGTCCACCTGCGGCTGACCCAGGACCACCTCGCCTTCAGGAAACAGCTCAAGACCTGGCTGTTCGAGCAGTAGCAGACCCCCTCCCCCAAGCGCCTTGAGACCCTTCCGGGTGAGTAGTGCGCTATATAAATTCCATGATTGATTGATTGAGACCGTCAGCGTTGGCGTGATCTGTACCAGGACGGTGTTCCACCGTAAAGTCCATACCCTGTAGGGATATGGACCACCTCAACAGCTTTGGGTTCTCACCCCTCATTTGCATCAACCATCTGAGGGGCCTGTGGTCCGTCTGAACCCGGAAGTGAGACCCAAACAAGCAGGGTCTTAGCTTCTTCAGCGCCCAGACCACAGCAAATGCTTCTCGCTCAATTGCACTCCACCTACTTTCCTGTGGAAGTAACCCACTACTGATGAAGGCTACGGGTTGGTCCCAGCCCTCCTCAGTCATCTGTGAGAGAACAGCCCCTACACCATGCTCTGAAGCATCCGTCTGCACTAGGAATTCCTTGGAGAAGTCAGGGGCCAAAAGCCCAGGTGCCGTGCACATGGCAGTCTTCAGGGTGTCAAAAGCTTTCTGACAGGTGTCAGTCCAGATCACTTTCCTGGGCTGCTTCTTGGAAGTCAGCTCTGTCAAGGGGGCAACAATCGTTCCATAGCCCTTGACAAACCTCCTGTAGTACCCAGTGAGCCCCAGGAAGGCCCTCACTGCGGTCTGTGTCTTGGGGGGTTCCCAAGCCAGGATGGTCTCAATTTTGGGTTGCAAGGGTCCACCTTGCCACTCCCCACTTGGTGTCCCAAGTACACCACGGAACCCTGCCCGATCTGGCACTTGCTTGCCTTGATCGTGAGGCCTGCTCGGCGCAGAGCCATCAACACTTCCCAGAGGTGGCGCAGGTGTTCGGGCCAGGTGGCACTGAACACTGCGATGTCATCCAGGTAGGCGGCACTGAACTCGTCCAGCCCAACCAGTACCTGGTTGACCAACCTCTGAAAGGTGGCAGGGGCATTCTTCATTCCAAATGGCATGACCCGGAACTGGAAGTGCCCATCTGGTGTAGAGAATGCTGACCTCTCTTTGGCCCCATCGGTCAAGGCGATTTGCCAGTACCCAGACGTTAAATCAAACGTGCTGAGGAACCGGGCAGCCCCCAGCCGATCAATGAGCTCATCAGCTCTGGGGATGGGGTGCGCGTCAGTCTTAGTTACTGAATTGAGTCCTCTGTAGTCCACACAGAACCGGAGTTCAGGTGTGGCTCCCGGCGCAGCAGCTTTGGGGACCAAGACCACGGGGCTGGACCAAGGACTGCTGGAGGACTCAACCACCCCTAACGCAAGCATTTTGGAGACCTCCTCCTTGATGCAAGCTCTGACCCTGTCAGTTACCCTGTAAGCCTTGTGCTTCACAGGTAAGCTGTCTCCTGTGTCCACATCATGGACGCACCAATCTGTGACACCAGGAACCAGGGAGAACCTATCTGGAAACTGCCCCAGCAAGTGGCGGCAATCTTCCTGTTGTTCAGGCGTCAGGGTGGGTGAGAGGTTAACTCCATTCACTGACCCATCTTTCTCAGAGGCTACTAAGAGGTCAGGAAGAGGCTCAGTCTCCTCCTCCATTCCATCATCAGTGGCCAGCAGCATGCCCACTTCGGTCCTCTCTAAGTGGGGCTTAAGGCGGTTAACATGTAAGACCCTCAAAGGGTTCCTGGGAGACTGCATGTCCACCAAGTAGGTGATAGGACTTTTGCGCTCCACAACCTCAAATGGACCTGTCCACTTATCCTGAAGTGCACAAGGCTCCACTGGGGCCAAGACCCACACCTTTTGTCCAGGTTGAAGCTCTACCAGAGTGGCATTCCGGTCGTACCACCGCTTCATCTCCTCCTGGCTGGCTTCCAGATTTGCCTCAGCAAGTTGCCTGAAACGCCTAGTCTGGTTTCTGAAGGCCAGCATGTAACTGTATACATTCTGGGGAGGTTTCCTGGGAGATTGCTCCCAGCCTTCCTTTACCAAACTCAGAGGTCCTCTTACCGGGTGACCATACAGAAGCTCAAAGGGGCTGAACCCTAGAGACTTCTGTGGCACCTCTCGGTAAGCAAAGAGCAGACATGGCAAGAGGATGTCCCACTTATGCCTCATTGGACCGTCTAGGCCCATGATCATGCATTTGAGGGTTCGGTTGAATCTCTCAACCAACCCATTTCCTTGGGGGTGGTAAGGAGTGGTGAACTTGTAAGTTACCCCACACTCCTTCCACAGGGATTTCATATATGTGGATATGAAATCGGTCCCCCTGTCGCTCACCACCTCTAGAGGGAATTCCACTCTGGAGAAAATTCCCATCAGCGCTCGTCCCACCACGGGGGCCGTCACTGTCCTCAGAGGGATGGCTTCAGGGTACCGGGTGGCATGGTCCACCAAGACCAGGATGAACCTGTTGCCCAGGGCTGTCTTGGGGTCCAGAGGCCCGACAATATCAATACCCACTCGCTGGAATGGCGTACCGACCACGGGGAAGGGTTGCAGAGGAGCCTTGTGCTTCCCCCCGCTCTTACCACTTGCCTGGCAAGTCTGACAGGTTCTGCAGTAGGAATCTGAATTCTTGTGCATTTGGGGCCAGTAAAAGTGGGTGACAAGCCTGTCATAGGTCTTGTCCATCCCCAAATGTCCTGCTAAAGGCACATCATGAGCCAGCCCCAGTAGGAAGGTTCTGAACTTCTGGGGTACCACCAGCACACGGGCTGACCCCGGTTCAGCAGCCTTAGGCTCTGAATACAGGAGGTCACTCTCCCAGTACACGTAGTGTGTTTTGGCCTGAACACCATTGGCCTGGTCTGCAGCCTGCTGCCGCATACCCACGAGAGAAGGGCATTCTTTCTGCTCCCTGCAGAATTCCTCCCTGGAGGGGCCTCCTTCTTGCTGCCAATGGGTCAGCTCAGGCAGGTCCCCCAGTTCGGCAATCTGTTCCCCGGTAGGCTCCAGGGCATCCCCCTCAGGGTCTGCTTCCTCCTGGGCTGTGGGAACTTCGGGGGCCGGTTTCCCGCGCCTCCTGCGCCTTCTCCCTAAGGCTGGTTCCTGGACCTCTCCCTCAGGCTCCAGGACCCTTTCAACACAACTACTGGCTGTCATGGACCGGGTGGTCACGCACGCCCAGTCGGGTAGACCCACCATCCTCAGATGCGTGGTCTTCTCCACCTTTTCCCAAGGGGAGCTCTCCAGGTCGTTCCCTAGCAGACAGTCTACAGGCATGTCAGTTCTCACAGCGACTTGTAGAGTACCAGAGACCTCCCCCCACTCAAATGGAACTTGAGCCATTGGACAACGACTCTCTATGTTGTCAGCATTGACAACCCTACAGTAGGCATTGGGTACAATCTGCTCTTGAGATACCAGGTGTTGCCTCACCGAGGTCACGCTGGCTCCTGTATCTCTAAGAGCCTCAACCTTCTTTCCATTGATGGTCACTACTTGCCCATATTTCTTAGTGTTAGAGGGTAAGTAGGTTTCAGGGACCATCTCACTGTCTCCTAGCGAGACTAGGGTCATATGCGCAGGACCCCCACCCCCCTGGACTGCTACCTCCTCCCCAAAATTAACATTAGCTACTTGCCGGGGTGGAGCACCAGTGGGTGCTGTCTTACCAAACAGGCGACACTTAGGATCAGAGGCATTGTGACCCGGGTCACCACACCTGTAACAATTGAAGGGCCCCTTTGGAACAGGCCTACCTGTCGGGGCCCCGTTCTGCTGCGGGGGTGGGGGAGGCTGAGAACCCTTCTGCTGGTTCCCTTGGGAGTTACTTTGGGGGCCTTTTTGGAACCCTTTCTGTTTACCCTGGTCCCCCCCACTCTTCTGCTGGGGGCCCTGCCCACCTTTGGCGGAGTCTCCCACTTGACCCTTGTGGACCCTGGTGCTGAGTCAGCGGTCCGCCTCCTCAGCAAGCTTCCTCGGGTTGGACAGCTTGCTATCAATCAGGTGCTGGCGTAGCTCAGGAAAACATTGACTGGACAAGTGCTCCCATGCAATTAAATCAAGCAGCCCTTGATAATCATTCACTTTGCTACCCTTCACCCAACCATCCAGTGCTCTGCAGAAAAAAGTTACATACTCCACATACGTACTCTCAGGGATCTTCTTAGTCTCCCTGAACCTCTGTCTATATAGCTCAGGAGTTAACCCATACCTGGTCATTAATGCTTCCTTCATATGGGGGTATGAGGCCTGGAGATCTAAGGGTAAATCTAACAGTGTGTCACGCCCTTCAGCAAGGAACCTTCCCCACAACCCCGCTCCACAGTCTTTCTCAGGGACCCGGTGTGAAGACATGGCCACCTCATAGGCTCTAAACCACTGCCCTATGTCATCCTTTCTAAAATACTCCTTAACTACATCTTTTGGGATGTACACCTTGGACTCTACCTGCACTGGCGGAGTGCTGCCACCAGAAGGAGCGGTGTCCAAACTTTTTGCCTTCAGCTCCAACTCCTTCAATCTTATATCATGATCCATTTGGCGTTGTTGTGCCTCCAAGGCCAACTTCTGCTTTTCCATTTCCATTTGTCCTGCCAACTTTGCCATCTCCATTGCATGTGCCCTGTCTGCTGCCCTGTCTGCCAGCTCCTCTGGCGACAGGACTCTGCTGGGCTCTCCAAAGTTGTCGGGTGGGATGATGTCCCCCGCATTCTGTGGGTCTCTTGACTCCTTCCAGGCTCTCAACGCCTTGGTGTACTGGTTCTTTCTCTTGAATTCAGCATAGGGAACTCAGAGTTTTACACTGTAGCCTTTCAATTGCTCTACTGTGTAACCTTCCAGTCCCTCCCAATCCACCTCATCTATTCCAGAAATCACAGAGAGTGCTCTTCCAGCAGGGAGTGAGCCAGGCATGGTTGCAATAATGGCAGATGTCTCAACAAAGTTCAAAAATAAAAACCTGTGGCTGCGTTACTTGGTCTGCTCTCACTATCTGGTGATTAATAATTCACTGTATGCAAATTACAAATGCAAATCCGAAATCCCAGCCGCTGCCAACAATGTTAGACTCGGGGATCTCTGAGTGGCGCAAGGATGTCCTTGTGTCAAGCAGGGACCCTCTCCTCCACGTCAGGGCAAAGGATAACCCCTTTTGGAATGACCCTTGCTCACCCTCTAGGTGCGTGGCGTGAGCAGCCAAGGCGATTCTTCAGGCGTTGTTGGTTAAGCATTTATAATCACACACAGTAAATACATTAATACCCCAGAAACGGACACCAGGCTTAGGTATGTGAAAATACGCTTCTTTATATAAAAATAGTTATCTCAATACGCAGACTTATCACAAGACTAGTAACGTTGTTTCTATGCCACCAGATTATAAAGCAGGCAAACGATTCCTTAAGCGGATGCTTCTTTAGTCTTTTACCAATGTTACTTGGGGAATTCCAGTCTTGACTTACTTCAGGCCTACCGCGGCTCACGCATCTGTCGTGGGCGCGCCTGCGCCGTGCACAGCTCCCCCCGGCGGCTCCGGGGCAGCGGGAGGTGAGACAGGTGTGCGGTGCGGTGAGGATTTACGGGGAAATAAGGCGGTGCGGGCCCCGAGCCCG
Source organism: Triturus cristatus (assembly GCF_964204655.1). Lineage (NCBI taxonomy): Eukaryota > Metazoa > Chordata > Amphibia > Caudata > Salamandridae > Triturus > Triturus cristatus. The sequence goes on along the minus strand of NC_140579.1, from coordinate 915,218,182 downwards.
ATACTGGAACTCCTTTAGCAACGTTGTGTGGAGAGTCGGCACGGGTCGGTGCGACGCTCAGCTTTGGGAAGTGTTCTTGGGTCCTCAATCAGCGGGTGTGGGCAGGTAGGCAGGCGCGGCCAGCGATCCTTAGCACGGCGGTGCAGGAGGGGTCTCCACAGCGGGGGCGGCGCGGCCTGAGGGGTTCCGAGGATAGCGAAGCGGGGGCACAGGGCACGGTCAGTGCTGCTGGTGACCCGGCGAGGATCACGATCGTCGGACGGATTCCGGCAGGAGGGGTGACAGCGCTTTCAGCGCACTCCAGTGGCAGGCGGTGACAGGGGCTCAGGCAACCTAGCCCGGGGACAGAGAGCGGCTCCGGACGGAGCGGGGCTCTCACGGGGTTCAGGCAGGCAAGCTCCTGAGTGTCACGGCCCTAGGAGGGGGCGATGAGGGGCGCAGTCTCTTTCCAGCGGGATGCACACACGGCTCGAATTGGAGGACGAGCAAAAGCACAGAGAACCCACTGGTCCTAGGGTTCAGTTCAGGGGGCAAGCTCAGATTAAGCCCTTGGAGAATGTTCAAGCACAAAGCAGCAAAGTCTTTTCAGCAAGTCTTTTCCTCTCCTTTCTCAGCAAGGCAAGCAGCAGGCCAGTCCTTCCAGCGTCTTCTTCTCCTCCTAGTCGGGCAGAGGTTCTTTGTGGTAAACAGGATTCTGATTTGCAAGGAGCAGGGCTCCTACTTTTATACCACATTTCTTTTGTTCTTTCAGGCCAGGGGGGCCTTCGCATAACCGTTCTCAGTCCTGAGCACTTTGTTGGGGGTACTCTGATTTCTGCTTTCACTGTGAGGGGCAGGCACATCAGCCGCTCCACAGGAGGTGGAGCCGGCATTCAGGGGACAAGTACCTTCAGGAGCACCTTGTGGACAGCGCTTCGCCCGTCCTGGGCCAGGTGCAGGCTGAGTCATCAGTCGCTCCCCAGGGGGCGGAGCCAGCATTGTGGTGGTGGAGCACTGCCCTATTCAGAGTCCAAGGGGCACCCCCACCTCCCACCAAGGTGTTCTCCTGCCATTCGCTACCTGTCATCCCCCCAGCCCTGTCACTCACATAGCCCAGACAGTCAGATACACGCACAGCAGAGGCGGCTGAAATGATTAAGCGAGTAAATACGGACTTTCTAAAAGACGTATTTACAAACCCAGGATAGTAAAATAAACTTGGCTACAAGAAGTATTTTATCATTCCGAGTTCAGGCATACGAAACATATCTCTCTACCATGTTCCTTGAGCCTGCTGGGATTATAAGGTGTAATAATTCCAGCAGCTCATCTGGCCTAATGGGAACAGGTAGCCTTGCAATAGTGAACCACGAATATGGCGGTAATTCACTACTAGGACAGGCCACACAACCAGGGCTTGTCCTACCTTACACCTACAACGCACCCTGCCCGCGGGCCTACCATCGGGGTGACTAACATGAGGCTAAGGGAAGGTTCTGGAGGCTGGCAAGTGTGGGCACTTGCCCAGCCGGCGGGACAGTACGGGACTGCACGCGGGGTCTGCAGTGGCAGACCCAGGACACATTTTACATGGCCGCTGTTGTGGGTGGCGCAACCAGCGCTGCAGCCCACTCGCGGCATTGGCATTCACAGGCCCTGGCACTCCGGGTGCACTTTACTGGGGACTGACAGGGAATCCAATAAACCAATCATGTATATCAATTATGAACACTTTATCTAGGGAGCACTTGCGCTGCGGTCACGGATTAGCCATGGCGCGGCGCCCTGAGCGGACAACACCAGCAAAACAATCGAGGCACACCATCAAAAAGTGGAAGGGAAACTCACGCCAAGGTGCCAGGTCTAACACGTGTCCCCTCCAGCTGAAATATGGGGAGAACTACCCTTGCCCAGGGGGTTCCTCGTCACTAACGCGGAAATACCTGGACAGACCGTCAGCGTTGGCGTGATCTGTACCAGGACGGTGTTCCACCGTAAAGTCCATACCCTGTAGGGATATGGACCACCTCAACAGCTTTGGGTTCTCACCCCTCATTTGCATCAACCATCTGAGGGGCCTGTGGTCCGTCTGAACCCGGAAGTGAGACCCAAACAAGCAGGGTCTTAGCTTCTTCAGCGCCGAGACCACAGCAAATGCTTCTCGCTCAATTGCACTCCACCTACTTTCCTGTGGAAGTAACCCACTACTGATGAAGGCTACGGGTTGGTCCCAGCCCTCCTCAGTCATCTGTGAGAGAACAGCCCCTACACCATGCTCTGAAGCATCCGTCTGCACTAGGAATTCCTTGGAGAAGTCAGGGGCCAAAAGCCCAGGTGCCGTGCACATGGCAGTCTTCAGGATGTCAAAAGCTTTCTGACAGGTGTCAGTCCAGATCACTTTCCTGGGCTGCTTCTTGGAAGTCAGCTCTGTCAAGGGGGCAACAATCGTTCCATAGCCCTTGACAAACCTCCTGTAGTACCCAGTGAGCCCCAGGAAGGCCTTCACTGCGGTCTGTGTCTTGGGGGGTTCCCAAGCCAGGATGGTCTCAATTTTGGGTTGCAAGGGTCCACCTTGCCACTCCCCACTTGGTGTCCCAAGTACACCACGGAACCCTGCCCGATCTGGCACTTGCTTCCCTTGATCGTGAGGCCTGCTCGGCGCAGAGCCATCAACACTTCCCAGAGGTGGCGCAGGTGTTCGGGCCAGGTGGCACTGAACACTGCGATGTCATCCAGGTAGGCGGCACTGAACTCGTCCAGCCCAACCAGTAACTGGTTGACCAACCTCTGAAAGGTGGCAGGGGCATTCTTCATTCCAAATGGCATGACCCGGAACTGGAAGTGCCCATCTGGTGTAGAGAATGCTGACCTCTCTTTGGCCCCATCGGTCAAGGCGATTTGCCAGTACCCAGACGTTAAATCAAACGTGCTGAGGAACCGGGCAGCCCCCAGCCGATCAATGAGCTCATCAGCTCTGGGGATGGGGTGCGCGTCAGTCTTAGTTACTGAATTGAGTCCTCTGTAGTCCACACAGAACCGGAGTTCAGGTGTGGCTCCCGGCGCAGCAGCTTTGGGGACCAAGACCACGGGGCTGGACCAAGGACTGCTGGAGGACTCAACCACCCCTAACGCAAGCATTTTGGAGACCTCCTCCTTGATGCAAGCTCTGACCCTGTCAGTTACCCTGTAAGCCTTGTGCTTCACAGGTAAGCTGTCTCCTGTGTCCACATCATGGACGCACCAATCTGTGACACCAGGAACCAGGGAGAACCTATCTGGAAACTGCCCCAGCAAGTGGCGGCAATCTTCCTGTTGTTCAGGCGTCAGGGTGGGTGAGAGGTTAACTCCATTCACTGACCCATCTTTCTCAGAGGCTACTAAGAGGTCAGGAAGAGGCTCAGTCTCCTCCTCCATTCCATCATCAGTGGCCAGCAGCATGCCCACTTCGGTCCTCTCTAAGTGGGGCTTAAGGCGGTTAACATGTAGGACCCTCAAAGGGTTCCTGGGAGACTGCATGTCCACCAAGTAGGTGATAGGACTTTTGCTTTCCACAACCTCAAATGGACCTGTCCACTTATCCTGAAGTGCACAAGGCTCCACTGGGGCCAAGACCCACACCTTTTGTCCAGGTTGAAGCTCTACCAGAGTGGCATTCCGGTCGTACCACCGCTTCATCTCCTCCTGGCTGGCTTCCAGATTTGCCTCAGCAAGTTGCCTGAAACTCCTAGTCTGGTTTCTGAAGGCCAGCATGTAACTGTATACATTCTGGGGAGGTTTCCTGGGAGATTGCTCCCAGCCTTCCTTTACCAAACTCAGAGGTCCTCTTACCGGGTGACCATACAGAAGCTCAAAGGGGCTGAACCCTAGAGACTTCTGTGGCACCTCTCGGTAAGCAAAGAGCAGGCATGGCAAGAGGATGTCCCACTTACGCCTCATTGGACCGTCTAGGCCCATGATCATGCCTTTGAGGGTTCGGTTGAATCTCTCAACCAACCCATTTCCTTGGGGGTGGTAAGGAGTGGTGAACTTGTAAGTTACCCCACACTCCTTCCACAGGGATTTCATATATGTGGATATGAAATCGGTCCCCCTGTTGCTCACCACCTCTAGAGGGAATCCCACTCTGGAGAAAATTCCCATCAGCGCTCGTCCCACCACGGGGGCCGTCACTGTCCTCAGAGGGATGGCTTCAGGGTACCGGGTGGCATGGTCCACCAAGACCAGGATGAACCTGTTGCCCAGGGCTGTCTTGGGGTCCAGAGGCCCGACAATATCAATACCCACTCGCTGGAATGGCGTACCGACCACGGGGAAGGGTTGCAGAGGAGCCTTGTGCTTCCCCCCGCTCTTACCACTTGCCTGGCAAGTCTGACAGGTTCTGCAGTAGGAATCTGAATTCTTGTGCATTTGGGGCCAGTAAAAGTGGGTGACAAGCCTGTCATAGGTCTTGTCCATCCCCAAATGTCCTGCTAAAGGCACATCATGAGCCAGCCCCAGTAGGAAGGTTCTGAACTTCTGGGGTACCACCAGCACACGGGCTGACCCCGGTTCAGCAGCCTTAGGCTCTGAATACAGGAGGTCACTCTCCCAGTACACGTAGTGTGTTTTGGCCTGAACACCATTGGCCTGGTCTGCAGCCTGCTGCCGCATACCCACGAGAGAAGGGCATTCTTTCTGCTCCCTGCAGAATTCCTCCCTGGAGGGGCCTCCTTCTTGCTGCCAATGGGTCAGCTCAGGCAGGTCCCCCAGTTCGGCAATCTGTTCCCCGGTAGGCTCCAGGGCATCCCCCTCAGGGTCTGCTTCCTCCTGGGCCGTGGGAACTTCGGGGGCCGGTTTCCCGCGCCTCCTGCGCCTTCTCCCTAAGGCTGGTTCCTGGACCTCTCCCTCAGGCTCCAGGACCCTTTCAAGACCCCTACTGGCTGCCATGGACCGGGTGGTCACGCACGCCCAGTCGGGTAGACCCACCATCCTCAGATGCGTGGTCTTCTCCACCTTTTCCCAAGGGGAGCTCTCCAGGTCGTTCCCTAGCAGACAGTCTACAGGCATGTCAGTTCTCACAGCGACTTGTAGAGTACCAGAGACCTCCCCCCACTCAAACGGAACTTGAGCCATTGGACAACGACTCTCTATGTTGTCAGCATTGACAACCCTACAGTAGGCATTGGGAACAATCTGCTCTTGAGATACCAGGTGTTGCCTCACCGAGGTCACGCTGGCTCCTGTATCTCTAAGAGCCTTAACCTTCTTTCCATTGATGGTCACTACTTGCCAATATTTCTTAGTGTTAGAGGGTAAGTAGGTTTCAGGGACCATCTCACTGTCTCCTAGCAAGACTAGGGTCATATGCGCAGGACCCCCACCCCCCTGGACTGCTACCTCCTCCCCAAAATTAACATTAGCTACTTGCCGGGGTGGAGCACCAGTGGGTGCTGTCTTACCAAACAGGCGACACTTAGGATCAGAGGCATTGTGACCCGGGTCACCACACCTGTAACAATTGAAGGGCCCCTTTGGAACAGGCCTACCTGTCGGGGCCCCGTTCTGCTGCGGGGGTGGGGGAGGCTGAGAACCCTTCTGCTGGTTCCCTTGGGAGTTACTTTGGGGGCCTTTTTGGAACCCTTTCTGTTTACCCTGGTCCCCCCCACTCTTCTGCTGGGGACCCTGCCCACCTTTGGCGGAGTCTCCCACTTGACCCTTGTGGACCCTGGTGCTGAGCCAGCGGTCCGCCTCCTCAGCAAGCTTCCTCGGGTTGGACAGCTTGCTATCAATCAGGTGCTGGCGTAGCTCAGGAAAACATTGACTGGACAAGTGCTCCCATGCAATTAATTCAAGCAGCCCTTGATAATCATTCACTTTGCTACCCTTCACCCAACCATCCAGTGCTCTGCAGAAAAAAGTTACATACTCCACATACGTACTCTCAGGGATCTTCTTAGTCTCCTTGAACCTCTGTCTATATAGCTCAGGAGTTAACCCATACCTGGTCATTAAAGCTTCCTTCATATGGGGGTATGAGGCCTGGAGATCTAAGGGTAAATCTAACAGTGTGTCACGCCCTTCAGCAAGGAACCTTCCCCACAACCCCGCTCCACAGTCTTTCTCAGGGACCCGGTGTGAAGACATGGCCACCTCATAGGCTCTAAACCACTGCCCTATGTCATCCTTTCTAAAATACTCCTTAACTACATCTTTGGGGATGTACACCTTGGACTCTACCTGCACTGGCGGAGTGCTGCCACCAGAAGGAGCGGTGTCCAAACTTTTTGCCTTCAGCTCCAACTCCTTCAATCTTATATCATGACCCATTTGGCGTTGTTGTGCCTCCAAGGCCAACTTCTGCTTTTCCATTTCCATTTGTCCTGCCAACTTTGCCATCTCCATTGCATGCGCCCTGTCTGCTGCCCTGTCTGCCAGCTCCTCTGGCGACAGGACTCTGCTGGGCTCTCCAAAGTTGTCGGGTGGGATGATGTCCCCCGCATTCTGTGGGTCTCTTGACTCCTTCCAGGCTCTCAACGCCTTGGTGTACTGGTTCTTTCTCTTGAATCCAGCATAGGGAACTCGGAGTTTTACACTGTAGCCTTTCAATTGCTCTACTGTGTAACCTTCCAGTCCCTCCCAATCCACCTCATCTATTCCAGAAATCACAGAGAGTGCTCTTCCAGCAGGGAGTGAGCCAGGCATGGTTGCAATAATGGCAGATGTCTCAACAAAGTACAAAAATAAAAACCTGTGGCTGCGTTACTTGGTCTGCTCTCACTATCTGGTGATTAATAATTCACTGTATGCAAATTACAAATGCAAATCCGAAATCCCAGCCGCTGCCAACAATGTTAGACTCGGGGATCTCTGCGTGGCGCAAGGATGTCCTTGTGTCAAGCAGGGACCCTCTCCTCCACGTCAGGGCAAAGGATAACCCCTTTTAGAATGACCCTTGCTCACCCTCTAGGTGCGTGGCGTGAGCAGCCAAGGCGATTCTTCAGGCGTTGTTGGTTAAGCATTTATAATCACACACAGTAAATACATTAATCCCCCCAGAAATGGACACCAGGCTTAGGTATGTGAAAATACGCTTCTTTATATAAAAATAGTTATCTCAATACGCAGACTTATCACAAGACTAGTAACGTTGTTTCTATGCCACCAGATTATAAAGCAGGCAAACGGTTCCTTAAGCGGATGCTTCTTCAGTCTTTTACCAATGTTACTTGGGGGATTCCAGTCTTGACTTACTTCAGGCCTACCGCGGCTCACGCATCTGTCGTGGGCGCACCTGCGCCGTGCACAGCTCCCCCCGGCGGCTCCGGGGCAGCGGGAGGTGAGACGGGTGTGCGGTGCGGTGAGGATTTACGGGGAAATAAGGCGGTGCGGGCCCCGAGCCCGATACTGGAACTCCTTTAGCAACGTTGTGTGGAGAGTCGGCGCGGGTCGGTGCGACGCTCAGCTTTGGGAAGTGTTCTTGGGTCCTCAATCAGCGGGTGTGGGCAGGTAGGCAGGCGCGGCCAGCGATCCTTAGCACGGCGGTGCAGGAGGGGGTCTCCACAGCGGGGGCGGCGCGGCCTGAGGGGTTCCGAGGATAGCGAAGCGGGGGCACAGGGCACGGTCAGTGCTCTTGGTGACCCGCCGAGGATCACGATCGTCGGACGGATTCCGGCAGGAGGGGTGACAGCGCTTTCAGCGCACTCCAGTGGCAGGAGGTGACAGGGGCGCAGGCAACCTAGCCCGGGGACAGAGAGCGGCTCCGGACGGAGCGGGGCTCTCACGGGGTTCAGGCAGGCAAGCTCCTGAGTGTCACGGCCCTAGGAGGGGGCGATGAGGGGCGCAGTCTCTTTCCAGCGGGATGCACACACGGCTCGAATTGGAGGACGAGCAAAAGCACAGAGAACCCACTGGTCCTGGGGTTCAGTTCAGGGGGCAAGCTCAGATTAAGCCCTTGGAGAATGTTCAAGCACAAAGCAGCAAAGTCTTTTCAGCAAGTCTTTTCCTCTCCTTTCTCAGCAAGGCAAGCAGCAGGCCAGTCCTTCCAGCGTCTTCTTCTCCTCCTAGTCGGACAGAGGTTCTTTGTGGTAAACAGGATTCTGATTTGCAAGGAGCAGGGCTCCTACTTTTATACCACATTTCTTTTGTTCTTTCAGGCCAGGGGGGCCTTCGCATAACCGTTCTCAGTCCTGAGCACTTTGTTGGGGGTACTCTGATTTCTGCTTTCACTGTGAGGGGCAAGCACATCAGCCGCTCCACAGGAGGTGGAGCCGGCATTCAGGGGACAAGTACCTTCAGGAGCACCTTGTGGACAGCGCTTCGCCCGTCCTGGGCCAGGTGCAGGCTGAGTCATCAGTCGCTCCCCAGGGGGCGGAGCCAGCATTGTGGTGGTGGAGCACTGCCCTATTCAGAGTCCAAGGGGCACCCCCACCTCCCACCAAGGTGTTTTCCTGCCATTCGCTACCTGTCATCCCCCCAGCCCTGTCACTCACATAGCCCAGACAGTCAGATACACGCACAGCAGAGGCAGCTGAAATGATTAAGCGAGTAAATACGGACTTTCTAAAAGACGTATTTACAAACCCAGGATAGTAAAATAAACTTGTCTACAAGAAGTATTTTATCATTCCGAGTTCAGGCATACGAAACATATCTCTCTACCATGTTCCCTGAGCCTGCTGGGATTATAAGGTGTAATAATTCCAGCAGCTCATCTGGCCTAATGGGAACAGGTAGCCTTGCAATAGTGAACCACGAATATGGCGGTAATTCATTACTAGGACAGGCCACACAACCAGGGCTTGTCCTACCTTACACCTACAACGCACCCTGCCCGCGGGCCTACCATCGGGGTGACTAACATGAGGCTAAGGGAAGGTTCTGGAGGCTGGCAAGTGTGGGCACTTGCCCAGCCGGCGGGACAGTACGGAACTGCACGCGGGGTCTGCCGTGGCAGACCCAGGACACATTTTACATGGCCGCTGTTGTGGGTGGCGCAACCAGCACTGCAGCCCACTAGCGGCATTGGCATTCACAGGCCCTGGCACTCCGGGTGCACTTTACTGGGGACTGACAGGGAATCCAATAAACCAATCATGTATATCAATTATGAACACTTTATCTAGGGAGCACTTGCGCTGCGGTCACGGATTAGCCGTGGCGCGGCGCCCTGAGCGGACAACACCAGCAAAACAATCGAGGCACACCATCAAAAAGTGGAAGGGAAACTCACGCCAAGGTGCCAGGTCTAACAGATAGCATCTGACCCCTCCAATGCCTTTCAAAATCCTATTCATGATTCGTTGAAAAACTGCAGCTGCAGAAACCAACCCAAAAGGCATTCTACAAAATTTATAGGTGCCCATTGGTGTCACAAAGGCCGTTAACTCTTGTGAGGACTCATCCAGTTCAACCTGGTGATAGGCCGATGCTAAATCCAGTGTGGTAAAAAACCTCGCACCCTCCAAAGTCCCAACCATCTCGTCTATATTAGGTAACGGAAAATGATCTACAATCACCTCCTTATTTAGAGAGCGCAAATCAATACAAAGCCTAAGCTCTCCACTAGCCTTCTTGGCTACCACAATGGGAGCCAACCACTCTGTTGCTTCCACTGGCACAATGATACCTGAAACTACCAACCGTTCAATCTCTTTTTGCACACCTATTTGTTCATTGATAGGTATTCTTCTACACTTTGCCACAACTGGAATCGCCCCTTTTTTTTAAACGGATGCAATGTCTGTATTGTGAAGTGACTACTTTACACAGTACAAAGGGGAACTCTTACAGCCTCTGAGCTGTGTGCGGAGAGCCGAGGACTACTCTCGGGTGATGCAGACTGCTAAGGACAGGTGCTGCACTCCTGGAGTTGTGTGCACAGAGCTGGTGCGGACTGTTGAGGGCAGGTGCTGCACTCCTGGAGTTGTGTGCACAGAGCTGGTGCGGGCTGTTTAGGGCAGGCGCTGCACTCCTGGAGTCGTGTGTAGAGAGCCTAGGGCAGCTCCCTAAGCTCTTAGGTGGTGCAGACTGTTGAGGACAGCTGCTACACTCCTCAAGTTGTGGTCAGGCTGTTGAGGACAGCTGCTGCTGCACTATACTTCATGTCTTGGCTTTCCATAATTACAATTTTTATACAGCCAGGCAGTGTGAAGACGACTACTGCAGCTGCTTGCCGACCTCCTAGAAAGCTCTTTTTTCTTCTGGATTTTCTTTAATAAGATGGAAATTTTAGGTTCTCTCATCCTTCAGAATTGAAGGTTCAAATGCCTCTGCGTCAGCATCAAGAATTGCATTCCCTTTCCTGGCTATTCCCCAATCTGGAAACCCACTGTATATGTCTTCCTGTTGCCTGCCGTGAATCGGAAAAAGCGTCTTTCACTCTCCAGTTTGTCTGCTCGGTGGTAGTGAAAGGGGATTTATAAAACAGACCAAACTTGTACCTATCACTGGTTGCTTGTCTGCATATCAAGTGTTTTTTCAGTGGCACAACTGATATCTTCCTGCATACCTTGGCTTCAGAATTAGAAAAAAAAATGTGCTTCGTTTTTGTTTTCCTAACTGCTGAAGACGTACATTATGTACTGTACAATTTGTTGTGCGTTTATAAAAATGACATCCTCCTGCCTTTCATTTGACACATACTGTACCCAAAATAGATTGACTGCAAAGTGAGAGGAGTTTGTAAATACCAATTCCCATGTCAAAAAAATAAGCAGGAATTTGACATTAGACACAGCCTGACATTTGCTCTCTGTCTTTGAAGCGCAGCAAATGAGACAATATAAATACAGTTTTTTTAAGGCAACTTTATTTATTGCTTGGACTTTCGGCCCACCAGTGCATCCCCGCCCATAGATTAGGAAACGCTGGCTTAGATTATATAGCCTCTACCTTCAAAAGGGCCACCAAGATTTTTAAATCTTGTGCAATGTTTTATAATGGATTGCAATGGACTGAATGTTACAAACAATCATTGCTACTTTTTCAAAATGATAACAATAGACTCAATCATGGTAATATCTGAAATTCCTATGTCGATGTCTGGGGCAGTCCACTCAGGTTCTGAACTTGCACAGAGGGATCCTGAGAACAGCTTGGCAGGACCTCTATGCACAGATGGCAGCTCATGAGTAACAGGTGGTAAGTCTTAACACATAAATAATCTCATATCCGTAGATTGAAAGGTTTGCAGTGCCCCCTGACTCATCTTTAATTAGTTTTGTATGTCCATGTTGCCTGTATTATATGTTGTCGTGTAAAATGTGCAGTTGAAGGAATGTTTTTTCTAGACCGTTTTCCCGTTAATGCTTTACAGTTACAAACACTCATTTATGCTTAACCCCATTAAAAAGATAACTCCTTATTTCACTTTCTCTGTTCTCAACCTTCCTGTAAACAACAAAACTATTAAAATTTCTAACTGAATCAGAATAAAAAGAAAACAACACGTTTCCAGGATAAACAAAGTAAATGCAACCGACCATACGACAAAACATATTTAGAAAAATCATTGTTTTCAACTATTTGTTTGAAAAAATGTGATATTCCCGGTAAAAATAAATATTTAAAAACATTTCTTTCAAAGTAATAGCTTTTGGTCCTAATGCTTTCGAAACATCATTTTTAATAGCTGTAATTTACTTTGGATCCTTACGACTGCACTCTGTTTTCTCTGTAGGGGTAGCCCTGCAGAAGTACAGGAAAGTCCAGGCTGTCTCCTCTGTACTAAAAAATACACAGTACGCAAAACCTGCCTAAGAAGGTGACATTTGTGCTAGAAGGTGGCATTTGAGTGTAACATGGTACGGGTGGGGGAGTACACTGTTTGTAACAGTTCGCGCTGGGGCTTCTCAGCACAGCTTGATCAGTTTCTGCAGAGAGAGGATGAGGCACGTGGTTCTGCTTAAGTCCACCCATGGGAGATCTACCATGTTTTTGTGGGGGGCGTTATAGAAGATGTCATTTGCAGGCAGTATGGCCTCTCACATCCTGTTTGGTACAGTCGGGTCCCACAGTGCCTCTGCATTTCTGGTGCTTTGCTGCAGTTTAAAAATGTTCTTGGAGTTTCTCGTTGCTCAGATGGGTGTATTTCTCACTCAAGGGCAGCACACAGAAACTATGCATCTCGGTGCACTGCAGCACGTGATTATCTACTGGCTCAGCCTCAGTCTTCCCTGTCAGTCATTTCTGGTTGGCACAGGTGCGTCAAGCAGCAATGGGGGCAGTGTCAGAGCATAGGGCAAAGACATGGGTAAAAAAGACAACATTAATCTGTATTTATTTTCGTTGGTCTTTCGCTTTTAAATCTAAAAGCACGCTCCTTAAATGAAAGATGAATCCAAGTTCAAGTAATCAGTGAGAAACAACTCTTACATTGTGAAACCTCACTTGGTTAATTCAGCCTTCCTGCAGATGTCTGTCTGTGTTTAAGGAGAGAGAAACAATTGAATCCTGGTTGACGCAGCAGGGCATAGTGACTTGTCTATTTATAGTGCTATAAAATACCCTGCTTCTGCGACTGAGAAAGAACTTTAATTATGCAAGTCATTGTAATGTTCACAGTAGTAGATAAGGGTCACTCAAAGTGTCAATGATTTGGCTGTAGAATGTCACTCCTAAGTACACTTAAATCATGAAAATGCCTCACATAAGCAAACTGAAAACTTGCCAGCTATGGAGAGAGTCATGATAGGGCAGACAGAGTGCCCAGAACCCATGGATGGCTGAAGGTCCTATGGGTCAGTGTGATCCGAGGCGCTTAAAAGCAGAGCGCCTAGCATATTCACACCTAAGTGCCATTCCATTTCTGGCACTTTGCACCAGTTTTAAGATCTTCAAGTTTCTTGCTGCTCATCTGGGTGTAATTTCTGATATTGATGTGTTTTCCTAGTAGTCATTGCTTGATTTTGATCACAAGAAAGTGTCACTCATGGTCGTTAAAAAGTCACTCATAATTGCAATGATATTATGAAAATGTCACACATAGCAATCTGAAACCTTGGCAGCTATGGAGACGGCGAATGAGGCCATAATTAAAATTGCATTCCTAGTTACAAAGCTCTTCCAGGCTAACTTCCGCATTGGGGGCGTCAGGGCGGGGGGACGGGGGAGAGGGAGCAGCTTGATTTGATTTGATTTGATTTTTAGATTTGTGTACAGCGCAACGATTGCCCGAGGGCGCCTTGGCGCTAGAATTGGCTGGACGTAAATGAAGAGCAATGACGCCTAACTAGCAGGCAGGATCAGTTCGCGAAAAGCCATGTTTTTAAAGATTTTCTGAAGGCAATAAGAGAGGTGCGGTTTTTAATCACTAGTGGTAGAAGATTCCAGGTTTTTGCAGTTCCTATTAGAAAACTTCTGCCTCCCCAACGTGCCTGTCTGTGCCTGGGTATTTGAAGCAGTTTTGACTGTGAGGATCTCAGAGTTCTAGGTGGAACATAGCATTTCAAATGCGATTTCAGATATAGGGGACCTCTGCCCTCGAGTGCTTTAAATGCAATAAATTGCGATTTGAATATTATTCTTTTTTTCACTGGTAACCAGTGCAGCGCACCTAGTCGATGTGACACAGATTCATATTTCGAAATGTCCAGAAGCAGTCTGGCTGCAGCATTCTGTAGGCGTTGCAATTTTTTTAGATGTTGGGCCTGGATCCCCACATAGTGTGTTGCAATAGTCCAACCTAACATGTAGTTACTAGAGATTTTAGAGCATTGGCGGGAATAAAGGAGCGAATCTTCCTGATCATTTTCAGAATACCCCAGAAGGTGGCCGAGAGGTTATTAATATGGCTGTCAAAGGTCAGTTTATTGTCAAAGATCACACCTAGATTTCTGGCCTTGATGACCGGTGTAGGGCAGTCTCCCAGATTAGCCGGCCACCATTTCGGTGACCAGATTAAAGGGTTGGAGCCCAACAGCAGGACTTCCGTTTTCTCTCCATTCAGCTTTAAACAATTGATCTGCATCCAAATGTTAACATGAGACATACAAATGTTGAAGCGATCTGCAATCTCGTCTTCGTTGTTAGTTATGGACACGACTACCTGGGTGTCGTCAGCATAAGAGATCACGGAAAAACCGTACTGCCTGATTATTGAGGCCAGAGGAGTCACATAAATGTTAAACAGTGTGGGGCTCAGGGACGAGCCCTGAGGCACTCTGCACGGTAGAGTGAAGATTTTGGAACTGGAGCCGCCCAATTCTACTGAGAAGGATCTGGCGGCAAGATATGAGGTTAGAAGAGAAGTAGCGGAATCCCGCATGCCCAGCTCCACCAATCTGTCAATTAGTATTGTATGATTGACAGTGTCGAAGGCCGCCGATAGGTCTAACAAAATCAAGGCGGCATTCCCTCCTTCATCTAGTGGGTTTCTAAGCTCCTCTGTTGCTGTAATCAGGGGGGTCTCTGTTCCGTGGCCCTCTCTGAAACCATATTGGGAGTGTTCTAAAAGATTGTTCGAGAAAATATAGGAAGTAAGCTGGGTATTAAGCAGTTTCTCCAGTACCTTCGATGGAAAAGGTATTCTGGAGATTGGCCGATAGTTACTAGGGCCCTCTCGATCCAGATGGGGTTTCTTCAGCAGAGGCAGTACGGAAGCCACCTTCCAGGCCTCAGGGAACTGTCCTGAAAGTATTACTTCAGAGAACAGTAAGCCCAGTTGTTCACTGAGTATTTTGGGAAATAAGTTGAAGATTTTTGGGGGGCAATGGTCTATTGGGGCCCCAGATTTGGTTGCCTTTACTATTCCAATGATCTGTTCCCATGACGGGATGGAGAAGGAAAAGCTAGTTTGTGGCATGCAAGGGTCAGCCACTGACATAGGGGATTTGGTAGAGGGAGGATTGCTATTCAAAAATCGTTTATATACTGTCTTTACCTTGTTGACGAATGCCTGACCTAGAGTATTACAAAACTCCGGGCTGCTGTCTATTTTGGACTTGGAGGGAAGTTTGGCTAATTTTTTTACAGTGGAGAAAAGTTCCCTGCTGGAGTTCTTGGCCTCCAAGATTTTTGCTGTATAGTATTTGCTTTTTTCCTCAATAATTAGTCTTTTATATAACGACAATGATTGAGCATATATTATTTTTGACGCGTGGTCATAATTTGACCTCCAATGACTTTCGGTTCTTCTACATAATTGTTTTTGCGTTCTTAATTTTTCAGGGAACCAGGGTTCGGAAAGCTTTTTCGTTCTAGAAATGATGGTTTTTAATGGTGCTGCGACGTCTACCGCCTTTTTGACCCAAGATGTCAGAGTATATGCTGCTTCATTCGCATCTCCTGCTAGCACAGGTTTGGTTTCCATTAGTTACGTATGGAGAGAGTTAATATCAATGTTGGCCCAGTCTTGGTACGTGACTGCAACAGGTGTAATAGTTGTTGCTGTTTGTTGGGAGTTAGTTTTGATTAAGAAAATAATTGCTTTATGGTCAGACCAAGGGACTAGTAGCACCTCAGATATTTTAAGCATAGTATTAGAGGTGAAGATGCAGTCCAGGGTGTGTCCTTCAGCATGCGTAGCTTCTCTGACTAGCTGTTCCATAGAGAGACCTGCCATAACATCAGTGACTTCGATACTTTTGTGATCAGCTAAGTTTTCTAAATGGTAGTTAAAGTCTCCTAAAATTGTGTAATCTGTATAGTTTATGCTGGCTTCCAGAAAAGGGCTTATTCTGTCCAGCAGGGGGGTCTGGGCCTTGGGTGGACGGTAAATTAACAGTCCATTTAGAGAATGGTTATTATTGAGCAGTATCTGAGATGATAAAAGTTTGCAGTCCTGGGAGGAACCAGACGAAGATCCTGTTACTGATAGGACTTCTTTGGCAATAATGGCTAGCCCCCCTCCCCGTTTGTTCGTCCTATCAGCTCTGGTGATAGTAAATCCAATGGGAAGTGCAAGTGTTAAATCAGGATCGGAAGTAGCGTCCGCCCAAGTTTCTGTTACAAAGACTAAATCAAGCTTATGGCTTTCAATAATCTCAGCTATTTTGGTATTATGTTTGATTAGTGAGCGGGCGTTAATCAACATGGCTTTGATGTCTTTGGTATCATGCGGATACACAGGTTTTATCAGTGATGACCACAGTTTACTTTTCATAAAGCTAAATTGTAGTAAGCAATGCTCACACTTTTTTGTCTCTTTCAAAGGATCCAGTCTGGAGCAGTAAGGTGTGGCCGGCCCTAAATTCCATTTTATTAGTTCATCTCAGGCGTAGGTGATATTATTTGAAGGTTTAGTGAGATTAGATCCAGGGTTTCTGGCCCTAGGCCCGGGCCAGGTGCAGGCGGGCACAGACGGGCTTGCCTTTGGCGCGCCCGCTGCACGCGTCCACTGCGCGTGCTCTGTGTCATCTGGTCTTGTAGCGTTCTTTCGCGCCAAGACCTGCCCGTTGACCCGCCCCACAGTCCCCAGCCTTAAAGCACCAGTGACAGGCTAAAAAGCGGACAACGGCACTTGCCGGGTCGGACCGGGGCGGCGGTGAATGTGCAACTATGTAGTGGTTTAAAAACAGCAATATTACAACATTAAAAACGAACGAATAAAAGATCAGGAATAATTAGACAGAATACAATCGGAGCAGCTAGCAGCGCCTCCGGCTCACATAGGTCTGCCGCATCTGCTGCGCGTGCGCCGAGCCCTCTGGTCTTGTAGCGTTCTTTCGCGCCAAGACCTGCCCGTTGACCCACCCCACAATCCCCAGCCTTAAAGCACCAGTGACAGGCTAAAAAGCACCCTCCGCACAACGGCACTTGCCGGGTCGGACCGGGGCGGCGGTGAATGTGCAAATATGCAGTGGTTTAAAAACAGCTGCAGACACAAAGTTCAGAGGTCCCTTGGACTCTTTGGTGTGATGATGCGTGAATGCTCTTAACTGTCTGTCTTCGCTCCAGTACCTCTCTAGATAACATGGGAAACACTTGGCATGGCTTCACATAGGGCAGTGTTCTTCAATCTGTGGGGCGCACCCACGGGGGGCGCGACACCATCTCAGGGGGGGGAGGGCACTCCACCCTTAAATCTCCCCTTTGTCTAACGTCGCAAGTACATTAGCTTCAGGTATTTCTTCACCCATATCAAATGGGGCTTCTGGTGTCAGGCTTTGACTAACGGCACCTACCAAGCGTATAGCGCTGAAGCGGTTGGGGGAACTGCATTTCCCAGAAGGCTGTCCATCTGGGAGGGATTCACCAGCAGTGAAAACCACGTGTGTGGTATTCCACACTGGGATACTTGGTGCTATGTGCAGAGTCTATGTCATCACGCACACGCTAATTTGCGCAAGCATGCGTGGTGGCCATTTTGAGTGTCGTTGATTGGAGAGTAAATTTTATTTTTTTCTCGTTTTGTTATTTATTCAGAGTTGTGGAACCATATTTAGGTGATATTGTTATATTGTCTAGAGGAAGAAAAAAAAAACCCGAACCATCATGTTTCTATCAAGAAGTCTTAGAGATCCAGAAACACGTTATTCGGTCGTTGAAAGAGAGGCTTTGGCAGTCTTTTGGGCAATAAAAAGACTAAAGAAATTTTTGTGGGGTTTGAATTTTGGGGTTCATACAGATCATAAACCCTTGATTGAAATATTTAGCAAGAAAGGGTTAGATCTTATTTCTGGAAGAATTACCAAATGGATAATTGGTCTGCAGGAATATAATTTTGAAATAAAATATATTCCTGGGGCTGGAAATGGAGTTGCAGATGTTCTTTCACGTCTAGTTTCTGGTAGTTGTGAGCAGGAAGACAGTTTGGGGGATGATGAGGATGATGAAATAGTTTGTTTGGTGGATCAAAACATTATTTCCGAAGAAAGATGGCTGAAAGAATTAGAGAGTGATGCGACTCTGGGTGAAGTGGTGTCCTTGTTAAAAAAGGGGTGGAGTTCTAGCAAAGATGGGTCTGAAGGTACAAGATCTTTTTGGGCGGTACAAAATGAATTGTCAATAGATAGCATTGTGTTGTTTCGAGGGACAAGATTGATTCCTCCCACCAGCCTCAGAAAGGAGTTGATTGATTTGGTGCATGTGGCTCATTCAGGTTTGTCCAAAAGTAAAGAAAGACTTCGCATGTCTTATTGGTGGCCTGGAATGGACAGAATGATTGAGCGCATAATAAGAGGCTGTGTTTCTTGTGCCATTAGTGATAAGAATAAGTCTACGCATGTGCAACCCATGGTCTTGAGAAGACGTCCAAGTGGCCCATGGGAAGAAATTGCTTTGGATATAGTAGGCCCCATACAAGGAAAAGGATCACAAGCATATATATTGGTGGTCATAGACATGTTCTCTAGGTGGCCAGAAGTTTTTTTCTTATCATCTATTAATACTAGTAATGTGATTGAGTGTTTGAAAAATTTGTTTGCAAGAGAAGGCCTCCCAATGTCGATTTTATCTGATAATGGTGTTCAACTGGTTTCTAGGGAAATGGAGCAATTTTTGTCTACTAGAGGGATTATCCACAAGACCTCTGCTCTTTATCATCCGGAGGCCAATGGGATGGTGGATAGATTTAATAAAGTTATTAAGGAGACCATTGCATTGGCTAAAGGTGTGGGTGCTGATTGGAAAAAAGAGGTTATTGGTAAGATTGAAGAATACAGACTAACTCCACATGCAACAACTGGGAAGACTCCGTTCTTGTTGTTTCGGGGTAGGGTACCCAATACTAGTGTTGAACCGTATTGGGTTAACAGATATGAACTATTAAAAGGAAAGGAGAGAGTG
Source organism: Triturus cristatus (assembly GCF_964204655.1). Lineage (NCBI taxonomy): Eukaryota > Metazoa > Chordata > Amphibia > Caudata > Salamandridae > Triturus > Triturus cristatus. Next base: position 915,199,501 of record NC_140579.1, on the reverse strand, counting down.
TGTGATGGTGATCATATGGTAAGAGTAGAGGAAGAAAAAGCAAAATTGAGAAAAGCATACTTTGATAATAAACATGCTGTAAAGAAAACTAAAGCACATGTAGGTGATTGGGTCATGATTAAATGTCCTGGTTTGTTGGGAAGTTGTTCTTCTTCGAAATTCATGAAACCCATTAAGGTAATCAAAATGTTCAAAAATGCTATTCAAATGCAAGATCATCGCATTTGGAATTTGAATAGGGTAGTTGTGTGTAGTGGTGTGCTGAAACAAGGTAAGGGGTTGGTTTCTACTAATGAAAGTTTTTCTTCTCATCAAACTAAGGGTGAGGAGGAAAGGGATTTAATTAGTCCTAGGACATCTTCTAGAGTGGTTAAAAAACCTAGTTATCTTGATGATTTTGTTGAAGTAATAGTTTGATTCTATATGTTCAAAAATGTTTCCTTGTAAGGAGGGAGATGTGTGGTATTCCACACTGGGATACTTGGTGCTATGTGCAGAGTCTATGTCATGCTGGAATCTTATCTATGTCATAGATTGTTGTATATGGAATGGTTCTGAAAATGTTCAGTTACAGATATGACTGCTGGTTGATGGATGGGATCTTTTCTTAGGAATAAACATCTTACACTTTTAAACCTGAGTATTGGATTTAATTGAAGAGGAATCTTACACACGTGCGGCGCATAGAGCGTTGTGCGTGATTCTTTGTTATTCAGGAAGTCCTTGGTTCTGGGCGGCAGCGCTGATTTCTGCGTTGCCGATATCCTGCTGGAGACCGGGGGGGGGTGGCACCCTCAGGACCTATAGAACGAAGGAATTGTGGACATTCGATTTGGTACGTCTTCGGTGTGTTTCCTGCTTAGCGGCTGCGGCAGGAGGCGCCCTGCTGAGTCGCGTCAGCGGTTATTGACACTCACACGGAAAGAGACCGCGATTCTAGCGTTCTCTTTTGGCATGGATGGGAACACCAGGAAAGTATCTTGGCAACCTAAGAGAAAGTAAGAGCGGACTCCTGGACTTCAGTAATGGGAGCATTTGCGAGACATTTTGGGGGAACTATATTTTGTTTGGAACTGTGCACTACTGTTTTGACCCCCTGTTGGAAAAAGTCAATTTTCACCGACCGAATTACAGGCTGGGATTGGTGAGCCTTGCGAGACTGTTTAGGGTACTTCCTTTCTACCGAGACTTGTTTTCCTTTTTTGGTATCTTTTTGTTCTCATTGCTTTATTGGGAAGGGAGCATGGTGCGTATGGGTTTTCTTGTTCCTACTGCATACCAGAAGTGAATGTGGGAATAGGTTAGTTTATAATATGTCATGTGCTTTGTTGTAGGAGTTATATCCTCATGGTGAGAGATGGTATCTTACCAATTAGAGAGGACGTTCTTTGCAGACAAGGGAGACACCTCACAGGTATTGTTTTTTTCATTAGTGAGAATATATGAGAGTAGTCAGATTGTTCATGATACTAATTGTGTGCCTTTTGTTACAGGTATCCCTTTCCTGGCTGCACCTACCCTTTCCTATCCCTCGCCTGATCACCTCAATACTCTGGTTATTTTCTAGATAGAGTTGGGGATGTCAGGAAGTGGACCCCTTTGAGCATCGCCCAGATCCTGAGGAGTACTTGGATGTGACAGAATCACGCACCCACGAACTTTACTCCTCCCGGTCTGGGCCATTCGCAAAGATGGTGTCATTAGACTATGTGTTATAGGCTTTGGCAGTGGTACAACAGGAACTAGTTGCGTTCAGAGCTGAGACAGCGGCATTAAGAGAGAGGGTGGATAGACAGGTTCGGAACCCCTTTGATGCTTCCCCAGCAACCCCTCAGATTCAGGTGACTGTTTCGCCTCCCATACCTTTGGCTAGTCCGGAGAGGTATTCCGGCGATCCACTGAAGATCCATATGTTCCTGACTCAGATAGCATTGCATTTCTCATGGAAACCGGCTTTCTTTCCTAATAATCGGTCACGGGTAGCGTTTGCCATCTCGTATCTGAACGGGGACGCTGCCAATTGGGCAGTGCCTTTGGTCAGGAATGACGATCCATTGCTTACCGATTTAACTGGGTTTTGTCGGGAATTCGAGAGAGTGTTTGATCGCCGGGCTACCACATTTAATGCAGATAGAGAGCTATTAGAGCTTCGTCAGGGTAAAAGAGATTTGATATCCTACGTGACTGACTTTAATCGTCTGGTGGCAGAAACAGAATGGCTGGAGGAAGAAAGGATGTCACTCTATTACCAGAGTTTGAGGGACATGAAGGACGTGGTAGTGCAAATAGACCCACAACCCACTACGTGCATCGACTTAATCAACCTCACACTGAGACTAGACCATAGATTGGCTGAGAGGGGAGGGGAACGTAGAAGAGTAGAGAGACCTATAGCTGGGATGGAGCATGACAGTCGTTCCGCATATGCACCTAAGCAATCAGGACCAGAACCCATGGATCTGGGGGCGATTAGACCCCCATTATCCAAAACTGAAAGAGAGAGTCGTAGAGCTCAAGGACTCTGTATGTACTGTGGGAAGAAGGGACACTATGTGAGAGATTGTCCTCTGAAACCCAAGAAAAGGAATACGTATTATTCCAGCAAAAAGGTGGCGATAGTAGCGGTATGGTCTTCCGGTAAAGGAGTTCCTACTGAGACAGAGATCTCTATAGAAGCAAGAAAGGGAATGGAAATTGTCGTCCCTAGCGGTCACAGAGGTAACAAGCATTTGCAATGCAATAGGTCTCGCATTATAAAAGTTTGAGCTATTGGCATTGCTAATAATAATGCAACACCAATAGCTCAAACATTCAGTAATGCCAGACCTATTGCAGTGCAAATGCTTGGTTTGTCTTAAAATGGAAGATGGATTTAATTAATTTGCGGGATGTATAAAACTGAACTTGTAGCCTATGGCGTTTCACCCTATAGATTATATATGATAAAATAACTCCTTATAGCAATACAGAGTGGCAGGTCACCATTATCTGTAATAAATTAGCAGGTCTAAGGGTAGCACGTACCGAGGGGAGGGGAGGGGGAAGGCTTTCTCTGAAGGATTCGCGTTCAGTGGCATCATCATTTTATAGGTCAATCATACAGCCTAGCTAAGTACAGTGCAAAAAACGCGAGGACACTTTACAAGCGTAAGGGCATTTTCATGCGTGATTTACAAAGTGTGTTGTAGCGTGCTTTTATAACTATAATTAATTGAAAAGGTTGTGACATTACGTCAGAGCTGCGGACTTCGAAACTGGGGGAAAATATATTTTTTTAAAATCACTTTTACTGTGCTCCATTAGACCCTTTTCTTTTCTTGGGGCTATAAACCAATGAACTGCTTCTGAAGTACAAATTCCAGTGCAGGTTAGGGATGCATACGTTAGTGCAAGAAGCTTAATGAGCAGTGGGACTATTACATGCAATCTTACTATTCGGTAAAGAGAGCTATCTTCAGTCACATTTAAAAGCAGGTTAATCATTGACCTCTAGTTGACCCATGTTAATTTATCGCTTTGACTTCCTATGTGAGTCACTTGTGTTTGCTCATCTTAAGATCCTTCTATGAGTTTTAGCAATAAACAGTACTGCTCTGAGAGGAAGATTAGCTGTAACAGTGACGGAAGCGGCATTTCGATTTTTCATGCGACACTTCTAGGTTGTGTTGGCCTTTCAAGGCCAACTTCCGCTTTGAGGTCTGTAATGAAATCACCTAGAAAGGTCAGGCACGGGCAACAGATTCAACACTAATATGCATTGAATGAGCCTCTCCATTGCCGCAGTGATATTCACTTTCGCCTTCCTGATCCACCACTGCTCACCCTTCAACCAGTGCGCCTCCTTCAAGCGTTCATTCAGCAGGAAAATTTACTGCAAGCGGAACAGGAGGTAAAAGCGGGTCTGAGTTTATTTTTTGCATCACGCTTTCAGTTTGAGTGAAAGCTCGATGCAAAAAATAAACACGCGCCACCATTAACAAAGCCTATGTCCTGGCTGCGCACGTCGTGCAGCCTTTGTAAGCAGAACAAGCACGCAAGTGGTGTGCGCGCGCGCCACAGCAAGACATCTGTTTTGCATTATCGGACACGATAATGCAAAACAGATGTCGGGCCTGCGGGTAACCAACAACAATAGGCCGTGGGCAGAGTAATGCGCCTGCCTTTGGCCAATTGAGTGCTGTCTTTGTTAAAAAGACGCACGCAAAGGCCAATAGCGTGGGGCAAAACGAAAAGCACACGCATGAGCGTGTGCGATTCCTAGGTTAGTTTTGAAACCTCCTACAAGAAGTCTCGCTGCGTGAGCAGTGCTGCGCACTGCAACGCTAGGCGCGAGACCTAAAAAGCACAGGATCACACATAATGTTGTCCATGATCCTTCGGACAGGACAACAAAGACACCAGGTATGCACCATGATAGATTCTGGTGCTACCGGGAACTTTATTGATTGTGGTTTGGTACAAAGACTGGGGTTGCAGAGAGTACCTAGCGGGAAGCCAGAGAAGGTGTTGGCCGTAGACGGCACCCCGTTGAAATCAGGTCCTATCACGGAACATACCAAAGTGGTAGAATTAGTCCTGAAGGGGGACCCGCAGGATCATGTGGAGGACATCATATTAAACATCATTGAAGCACCTCAATACGAGGTCATATTGGCCATGCCATGGTTGTGGCAACAAACCCCACCATGAACTGGAGAATGAAGACCATTAGCTTTCACTCAGTAGAATATAGGACTAACTGTTTGAGAAACACCTGCTCGCACACTTTGGCCTTGGCGCAGATATACAATGTTGCTACAGCAGCAGAGAAAGAAACAGTATTGCCTCCGGAGTATGCCCAATATAGGGAGGTTTTCTGTGAGGTGAAAGCAGAGGTCTTACCTCCTCATCGTGACTATGACTGTCGGATAGACATGGTTGCTGGAGCCACCATTCCGTCATGCAGAGTCTATGCCCTGTCCAAGCCTGAGACCAAACACTTGCGCAAGTACTTGGATCATTTTTGTGCCATTGGCTTCATTAGACCCTCTCGCTCCCCAGCCGCTTCTCCCCTTTTCTTTACGACGAAAGCCAATGGCAAGTTGAGAACGTGCATAGACTATCGTATGTTGAACAAGAACACAGTGAGGAATCGATACCCACATCCGCTCATTCCCGTGTTTGGACCAAGTGAGGAAGGCCAGCATTTACACAAGACTCGATCTGAGAGGGGCCTATCACTTGGTGCGAATACGCGAAGGAGATGAGTGGAAGACGGCGTTCAAAACACATTTTGGGTTGTTTTGAATACTTGGTTATGCCGTTCGGGTTGTTTAACGCCCCGGCGGCATTCTAGTATTTCCTCAATGACGTGCTCAAAGAATACATCGATAGAATAGTGATCATATATATATCGATGATATTCTGATCTATTTGTCCTCTCAGGAACAACACGTGAGCCATGTGACACTGATCCTCAAAAGGCTACAAGAACATAGCCTGTTTTGTAAGCTAAACAAATGTGAGTTTGGCGTGACAGAGGTCGAGTTTTTGGGTGTCATTTTGAGTCCGCAGGGCTTTAGTATGGCTGAGAGGAAAGTGGAAGCGGTTCGAGAGTGGCCTATTCCCCAGAATGTGAGAGATGTGCAATGCTTTTTGGGTTTCTCCAATTACTATAGGAGATTCATTTCTCATTTTTCACAATTGGCCTCTCCTGTGACTCGTTTGTTGAGGAAATGTATTCCTTTTCTCTCGCCCTCCGAAGCCATGGAGGCCTTTCACCAACTAAAGGACGCCTTCTGTACCGCACCGATCTTGCGACACTCACAAACCGACGTTCCATTTGTAGTAGAAGCCGACGCATCCGATGTGGCGTTTGGAGCGGTGTTGTCCCAAAGGGACAAACATACCGGACAGCTACATCCTGTGGCCTTTCTCGCTAGAAAATTGAACGCAGCCGAAACCAATTATACGGTGGCCAAAAAAGAACTGTTGTCCATCAAGAAGGTCTTCCAAGAATGGAGACACTACTTGTGGGGAGCGCAACATCCAATCACGGTATACACGGATCATAGAAATCTACAGTACATGAAGACAGCTCGACACCTCTCTCAGAGACAGATGAGGTGGATGCTGTTCTTCGCAAAATATGATTTTGTCATCACGTTTCGTCCAGGATCAGAAAATAGAAAAGCAGACTCCTTATCCAGACAAGGGGACAGCAATACACCTCGACAAGAACACACCGAGGCGATCATAAATCCCGAAAGAGTGCTTTGTGTGGTTACAGGGGATCAGTTACTCGATCAAGTCACCAAGCATCACACCATAGAACAATGGCAGTGCTGGGCAGAACAAAGCAATCCTCGTACTCTCAAAAATGGAGTTCCTTTGCACGATGATAAACTGTACCTGCCTACTCATGCTCTCCGATTGAAGGCCGTCAATTGGTGTCACAACACTGTGCTGGCAGGCCATTCTGGACAGAAGAAAGCATTACTCTTGATTCAGCAACATTTTTGGTGGGACAAAATGGCTAAAGACATTGTACTTTGGGTATCACAATGTGAGACATGTGCTCGCGCAAAAGGAGAGCAAGGAAAAATCAAGGGACACTGATGCAGTTGCCAACATCTTCGTTGCCAGGGCAGACAATCAGTGTGGACTTCGTCCTAGGCTTACCAAAGGACCTGGGATACAACGGTATCATGGTGGTTATAGACAGCCTCACTAAAATGGGTCATTTTATCCCTTGCAAGAACCTTCCCACTGCAGGACAAACAGCTCAGTTACTGTTGACACATGTGGTTCGCTTACACAGACTTCCTTGGGTCATTGTGTCAGATAGAGAACCCCAATTTGTTGCTAGGTTCTGGAGAATGTGGTGCAAGGCTCTGCACGTGGAAGCAGCTCTGTCAACCAGCTTCCATCCGCAAACCGACAGGCAGACGGAGCGATTGAATCAGAACCTCAAGAAGTTCTTCCGATGCTATTCCAACTAAGCAACTGAGTCATGGGTGTCCTTATTATGGTTGGCCAAATTGTCATACAACAATGCCTGGCATAGCTCCATCAAGGAAACACCGTTCAGGGCCAATGCGGGATTCCATGCCACCACCCTGCCTCTGGCTATACTCAGGGAGGTACAGAACCATCCTACAGTTATGGCACAGGTTACGGCTCTCCAGAAGATGCACAGGAAAATACAAGCACACCTGGACCAAGCCAAACAGACCTACAAGAAATGGTCAGATAAGAAGCGTCAGAAAGGTACTACGTATCAGGCGGGGAATCGAGTATGGCTCTCTACCAAGAACATCTGTTTTCAGATGTGCAGCATATTTCATCCCCGGTTCATTGGTCCGTATACCGTTTTCCGCCGAATCAATTCGGTGGCATACAAGCTGAAATTGCCCGCTTCATTAAGGATACACCCAGTGTTCCAATGTAGCCTGCTGAAGCCCGCACAGAACGCCCGGCGCAGAGCAGTGCCTCCTGTGGTCAGGGATGGTCAGCTGTAATACGAGGTGCGACGCATCCTTGACTCCCGATATCGCAGAGGACGGCTGTGGCATCTTGTGTCCTGGAAGGGGTATCCATCTGAGGACGACTCCTGGGAACCTTGCACGGGTGTGCACGCCCCTCGGGTGGATCGACTCTTTTATGTCCGTAATCCTGGAAAGCCTGGATCTGAAAGGCGCTTGGGAGGTGGGCGTACTGTCAGGCTTTGCCTAACGGCGCCTACCAAGGGTATAGCGCTGAAGCGGTCGGAACTGCATCTCCCAGAAGGCCATCCTTCTGGGAGGGATTCACCAGCAGTGAAAACCACGCGCGGCACATAGAGCGTCGTGCGTGATTCTTTGTTATTCAGGAAGTCCTTCGTTCTGGGCGGCGGCGCTGATTTCTGCGTTGCCGATATCCTGCTGGGGATTTAGCCGGGTGAGCCACCCTCGGGACCTAAAGAGCGAAGGAATTGTGGACATTCGATTTGGTACGTCCCGCTCGGCCGAGCGAGGACGTCTTCGGTGTGTTTCCTGCTTAGCGGCTGCGGCAGGAGTCGCCCTGCTGAGTCGCGTCAGCGGTTATTGACACTCACACGGAAAGAGACCGCGATTCTAGCGTTCTCTTTTGGCATGGATGGGAACACCAGGAATGTATCTTGGCAACCTAAGAGAAAGGAAGAGCGGACTCCTGGACTTCGGTAATGGGAGCATTTGCGAGACCTTTTGGGGGAACTATATTTTGTTTGGAACTGTGCACTACTGTTTTGGCCCCCTATTGGAAAAAGTCAATTTTCACAGACCGAATTACAGGCTGGGATTGGAGAGCCTACAGAGACTGTTTAGGCTCCTTCCTTTCTACCGAGGCTTGTTTTCCTTTTTTGGTATCTTTTTGTTCTCATTGCTTTATTGGGAAGGAAGCATGGTGCGTATGGGATTTCTTGTTCCTACTGCATACCAGAAGTGAATGTGGGAATAGGTTGGTTTATAATATGTCATGTGCTTTGTTGTAGGAGTTATATCCTCATGGTGAGAGATGGTATCTTACCAATTAGAGAGGACGTTCTTTGCAGACAAGGGAGACACCTCACAGGTATTGTTTTTTTCATTAGCGAGAATATATGAGAGTAGTCAGATTGTTCATGATACTAATTGTGTGCATTTTGTTACAGGTATCCCTTTTCCAGCTGCACCTACCCTTTCCTATCCCTCGCCTGATCGCCTCAATACTCTGGTTATTGTCTAGATAGAGTTGGTGATGTCAGGAGGTGGACCCCTTTGAGCATCGCCCAGATCCTGAGGAGTACTTGGACGTGACATCTGGATTGGAAAACTGTTACAGCAAACAAATGATGGACGGAATGCTGACAATGCAAACATTCTCCACCAGTCAAATGATCTGGGTTAAATCCATCGTTCTTTGGCCCACTACGCCACCCCAGTTTGGACCTGGCTTGGCAGTTCGGGCTAGACTGTTTCCATGAGGCATAGGGTCAAGACTGAGGTGGATATGGCTGGGTTCAAACTGGAATGGCATGGTGAGAGAAAAAAACGATGGATTTAGGTCCAGTTCTCTGTACTGGGGTGAATGTATGACATTGTTCTGCATTCTGTCCATCAACTGTTGTTTTTGCATTTGTCACCCCGAGTGGGACGGGTATGCCCAGACGTGGGTCCCGTGCTCTCCATGCCACTGAAATCAAGCTATCCTGACTGAAGAGGGGTGAAACCCCGAAACTAGTCCTAGGATGCTTGTTTCCAGTCCAGGGAGGACCTGGCTTGGCAGTTCGGGCTGGACTGTTCCCATGAGGCACAGTGTCAAGACTGGTTTGCAAATGGCTGGGTTCAAACTGGAATGGCATGGTGAGCAAACAAACAGTGGATTTAGGCCCAGATCTCTGTACTGGGGTGAATGTATGACATTGTTCTGCATTCTGTCCATCAACTGTTGTTTTTGCATCTGGATTGGAAAACAGCAGCCAATCAGCACATAGGATCGTCACCACTGACGTTCCACCAATGTGGGGGACAGCATTATAGATGACAGGAAGTGCCGTGAAATTTTGCGTGCATTATGCTCCTGCATACGACTACCTTTTGGTAGTGTGGTGCTTCTTCACTCCTGCCATTTGCTTCGTGCTTGCTGACTTTTCATCTTTGGTTGCTGTCCTTTGCCTGCCGCCTCGCTGTGAGGAATCTGTCCTTGGAACATTTTAAATCACCAACAGGTAAGTGAAAGCTAACGGACAGTCCTTCTCAGGGCGTCTGCTTGCCTAAAAGAAGTCTGTTCCCTTTCGCTTTCAGAGCACAGGAGACTGCATGCCTCTCACTGCAGCTGAGACGTTTCGGGGCGAGTAAAGCTAATACAATTAACTTTATTAAAAATCTAATCTGTGACTGCAGGGTGGCTGGAAAGCTGATTAGTCCTCGGTGGGAATCCCTTGGAGAGGTGTGCAGAAGCCACTACTGAAAAGTGTGTTCTGTAATTGGTTTTGCTTAAGTTTCTAGCTTTTTTCTTTCTTCTATCCCCACTACTCCCAGTTGGATTCACAACAGATCACTGTAACACTTTGCTTAGCGTTTAGAAGTTTTTTTATTCTGAAAATATGTTTTTAAGATGCCGTGGTAAGTATGTACACCTGTGTTTAATAGTGGTATTCCCAGCTTTGTGTGTGATACTGTCTTTTCTTCTTGGCTTACCACAGTGTTGTTGTGCAATAAATAAATTTAAACTTAAAATAACTGTTTTATTGTGCTAAACTGTCAACACAGACATTCTTCTCTTTCAAACAGTGGACATCTATCTGCAGAGGTTCGGATTTCCGCCACCTTGATGGCTTTCCTGAGGAATTTAATAATCCAGTTCTTTAAATTTCCTTTAACATTGTCCCAATGTGTAGCTGGCCTTGATGGGTGCAAGAATCATGGCTCCCTTACAGCGTCTTATTCCTTTTTCCCTCAGTCTGCATGAGTCCATAGCAGCCCTGAAGGCCTCCATTCCATCACTCCCTGGTCGTTATTGATCTCTTGGTGGTCCTCCATTAAGTCATTAGTCGTAGAAGTTAATTGGACCTGACAATAATATGCAATAAATGCACTACTGAAAATAGCTCTCAGATGGGGCACAGTATGTGACATTGCATTGTCACTTTAATGGTTTGAGAACCATTGGGCAGTAATAATTCTAAGTGGAATGTTGGTTGTGTGAGCGATTGGAAATTCTGATGTGTTGGCAGTTGGTGCTGCGTGTTGATGGCTGAGGTGATTAAACCCTACCTAACTCAAACTACGTGTGAAGAGGTATTCTTGTGGTGAAGTGACTACTTTACATTGGCGACGAGGATGGGAGTATAAAGGAACAACACCTCAACATCCAGCGCATCAGCTTCTCATCGGCGGATTTAAATGTGCAGCGCATTGGTTTCACTACACCTTCCTCTCTACCTGTTTATCTAGCTCCCTCTCTCTCCAGGAACCAATATGATTATTAACCAAACCTTTGTTTAGTTTCATCCAACCTGGACACAACTTAGAATTTGGCGCCCTACCTTTGAAAAGTTCAAAAGGTGATCTCCCAGTAGTCATATGCGGAGACATGCGATAAGCTGTTATTCTTTCTTGCAAAACCTCCTTCCAGTTCAGATTGTTTACCCTCGCAAGCTGTATACTCTCCTTTAGAGTTTTGTTTACTCGTTCTACAGCCCCATTAGTTTCTGGATGATAGATTGCACTCCTTTTTTGAACAATCCCACACTCACTCAAAAACTCTCTAGAACAGAATTGTGGCCCGTTATCAGAAAGAATGCTATTGGGAAAACTCTCCCTTTTAAAAATCCCTTCCAAAAACTTGATGACACATCCCGTTGAGATTTCTCTCACTGCACCTCCTTCAACCCATCTAGAATACAAATCTAACACAACTATTAGATAGGGAGTGTCACTCACATCTTGCAGCGGGCCCACAATGTCAATGGCTATCTCATCCCACAGGTATTTCAGTAATTTTCTACATACCATAGGAATTTGCCTAGTCTTCAATACTTTATCACTCTCACAACATTCTAGACAATCCCTAACCATCCTTTCAATTTCCAGATCCATGCCTGGCCACCAAAATTGTAGCCTCATAAACTCTTTCGTCTTAACAATCCCAAGATGTCCAGCATGAGCTAACCCAAGAAGTTTGCCTCTTATGCCAGCAGGAGGAACAAGCCTAGTACCACGAGTGAGTAGACCCTCATTAACTGAGAGTTCATCTCCAACCAAAGCCCACGGTTTCTCCAACCGACCATTGCATATCAATGTTTCCATTACCTTCTTTATCTCCCCATCTTTCTCCACTTCCTCCTTCCAATCAGATTCACTAATGGCACCTGATGTCACTTCACAAACATCGATTCTGTCCTCTTCATTACTGACATCATCATTGCACACACACCTATTAGGATCAACTAGCCTAGACAGACAGTCCGCAGACTTGTTGACCACTCTGGGAATATAGTCAACTTCAAAATCAAATTCCTGGAGAGCAATGATCCACCTCCTGATCCTCGAGGAAATAGAATCCAAACCTTTCTTCGAAAACACCTCTTTAAGTGGTTTATGATCCGACAAGATTTTTACCTTGGTTCCCCAGATCAGATTCTTAAACTTTCTCAGAGCCCAAAAAATAGCCAATGACTCTTTCTCAATTACCGAATAATTTGACTCAGGACCTCTCAAACACCTCGAAGCACACGCAATTAACTTGCACCCTCATGTTTTTGAACCACCACAGCTCCTAGACCCTTCATACTAGCGTCAGTGAAAATATACGTATCCTGTCCCGGAACAAATGCCTGTAGCGAAGGAGCTTTCATCAACTCTTTTTTTAAAGAACAGAACTCATTCCACACTCTACAGACCACTGAAAAATGACACTCTTGCCCGTAAGACACCTCAAAATCTGAGTCTTGTCAGAGTAACCAGGAATAAACTTACTATAGAATTCTACCATTCCAAGAAAAGATAACAGTTCCTCCTTGTTGGTAGGTTCATTCATATTCACAATAGTATCCACTAACTCCTTCTTTGGGAAAACACCATGACCAGTAATGCAATGTCCCAGATAGTTCACCTCCTCAACACCAAACCTGCATTTCTCTCTCTTTAGCGTCAAACCTGATTCTTTCATCCGTTTTAACACAGCACACACCCTTGAGTAATGCTCCGACTTAGATCTTCCATAAATCAGCAAATCATCTTGATAGTGTTAGACTCGGGGATCTCTGAGTGGCGCAAGGATGTCCTTGTGTCAAGCAGGGACCCTCTCCTCCACGTCAGGGCAAAGGATAACCCCTTTTGGAATGACCCTTGCTCACCCTCTAGGTGCGTGGCGTGAGCAGCCAAGGCGATTCTTCAGGCGTTGTTGGTTAAGCACTTATAATCACACACACAGTAAATACATTAATCCCCCCAGAAACGGACACCAGGCTTAGGTATGTGAAAATACGCTTCGTTATATAAAAATAGTTATCTCAATACGCAGACTTATCACAAGACTAGTAACGTTGTTTCTATGCCACCAGATTATAAAGCAGGCAAACGGTTCCTTAAGCGGATGCTTCTTTAGTCTTTTACCAATGTTACTTGGGGGATTCCAGTCTTGACTTACTTCAGGCCTACCGCGGCTCACGCATCTGTCGTGGGCGCGCCTGCGCCGTGCACAGCTCCCCGCGGCGGCTCCGGGGCAGCGGGAGGTGAGACGGGCGTGCGGTGCGGTGAGGATTTACGGGGAAATAAGGCGGTGCGGGCCCCGAGCCCGATACTGGAACTCCTTTAGCAACGTTGTGTGGAGAGTCGGCACGGGTCGGTGCGACGCTCAGCTTTGGGAAGTGTTCTTGGGTCCTCAATCAGCGGGTGTGGGCAGGTAGGCAGGCGCGGCCAGTGACCCTTAGCACGGCGGTGCAGGGGGGTCTCCACAGCGGGGGCGGCGTGGCCTGAGGGGTTCCGTGGATAGCGAAGCGGGGGCACAGGGCACGGTCAGTGCTGCTGGTGACCCGGCGAGGATCACGATCGTCGGACGGATTCCGGCAGGAGGGGTGACAGCGCTTTCAGCGCACTCCAGTGGCAGGCGGTGACAGGGGCGCAGGCAACCTAGCCCGGGGACAGAGAGCGGCTCCGGACGGAGCGGGGCTCTCACGGGGTTCAGGCAGGCAAGCTCCTGAGTGTCACGGCCCTAGGAGGGGGCGATGAGGGGCGCAGTCTCTTTCCAGCGGGATGCACACACGGCTCGAATTGGAGGACGAGCAAAAGCACAGAGAACCCACTGGTCCTGGGGTTCAGTTCAGGGGGCAAGCTCAGATCAAGCCCTTGGAGAATGTTCAAGCACAAAGCAGCAAAGTCTTTTCAGCAAGTCTTTTCCTCTCCTTTCTCAGCAAGGCAAGCAGCAGGCCAGTCCTTCCAGCGTCTTCTTCTCCTCCTAGTCGGGCAGAGGTTCTTTGTGGTAAACAGGATTCTGATTTGCAAGGAGCAGGGCTCCTACTTTTATACCACATTTCTTTTGTTCTTTCAGGCCAGGGGGGCCTTCGCATAACCGTTCTCAGTCCTGAGCACTTTGTTGGGGGTACTCTGATTTCTGCTTTCACTGTGAGGGGCAGGCACATCAGCCGCTCCACAGGAGGTGGAGCCGGCATTCAGGGGACAAGTACCTTCAGGAGCACCTTGTGGACAGCGCTTCGCCCGTCCTGGGCCAGGTGCAGGCTGAGTCATCAGTCGCTCCCCATGGGGCGGAGCCAGCATTGTGGTGGTGGAGCACTGCCCTATTCAGAGTCCAAGGGGCACCCCCACCTCCCACCAAGGTGTTCTCCTGCCATTCGCTACCTGTCATCCCCCCAGCCCTGTCACTCACATAGCCCAGACAGTCAGATACACGCACAGCAGAGGCGGCTGAAATGATTAAGCGAGTAAATACGGACTTTCTAAAAGACGTATTTACAAACCCAGGATAGTAAAATAAACTTGGCTACAAGAAGTATTTTATCATTCCGAGTTCAGGCATACGAAACATATCTCTCTACCATGTTCCCTGAGCCTGCTGGGATTATAAGGTGTAATAATTCCAGCAGCTCATCTGGCCTAATGGGAACAGGTAGCCTTGCAATAGTGAACCACGAATATGGCGGTAATTCACTACTAGGACAGGCCACACAACCAGGGCTTGTCCTACCTTACACCTACAACGCACCCTGCCCGCGGGCCTACCATAGGGGTGACTAACATGAGGCTAAGGGAAGGTTCTGGAGGCTGGCAAGTGTGGGCACTTGCCCAGCCGGCGGGACAGTACGGGACTGCACGCGGGGTCTGCAGTGGCAGACCCAGGACACATTTTACATGGCCGCTGTTGTGGGTGGCGCAACCAGCGCTGCAGCCCACTAGCGGCATTGGCATTCACAGGCCCTGGCACTCCGGGTGCACTTTACTGGAGACTGACAGGGAATCCAATAAACCAATCATGTATATCAATTATGAACACTTTATCTAGGGAGCACTTGCGCTGCGGTCACGGATTAGCCGTGGCGCGGCGCCCTGAGCGGACAACACCAGCAAAACAATCGAGGCACACCATCAAAAAGTGGAAGGGAAACTCACGCCAAGGTGCCAGGTCTAACACGTGTCCCCTCCAGCTGAAATGTGGGGAGAACTACCCTTGCCCAGGGGGTTCCTCGTCACTAAGGCGGAAATACCTGGACAGACCGTCAGCGTTGGCGTGATCTGTACCAGGACGGTGTTCCACCGTAAAGTCCATACCCTGTAGGGATATGGACCACCTCAACAGCTTTGGGTTCTCACCCCTCATTTGCATCAACCATCTGAGGGGCCTGTGGTCCGTCTGAACCCGGAAGTGAGACCCAAACAAGTAGGGTCTTAGCTTCTTCAGCGCCCAGACCACAGCAAATGCTTCTCGCTCAATTGCACTCCACCTACTTTCCCGTGGAAGTAACCCACTACTGATGAAGGCTACGGGTTGGTCCCAGCCCTCCTCAGTCATCTGTGAGAGAACAGCCCCTACACCATGCTCTGAAGCGTCTGTCTGCACTAGGAATTCCTTGGAGAAGTCAGGGGCCAAAAGCCCAGGTGCCGTGCACATGGCAGTCTTCAGGGTGTCAAAAGCTTTCTGACAGGTGTCAGTCCAGATCACTTTCCTGGGCTGCTTCTTGGAAGTCAGCTCTGTCAAGGGGGCAACAATCGTTCCATAGCCCTTGACAAACCTCCTGTAGTACCCAGTGAGCCCCAGGAAGGCCCTCACTGCGGTCTGTGTCTTGGGGGGTTCCCAAGCCAGGATGGTCTCAATTTTGGGTTGCAAGGGTCCACCTTGCCACTCCCCACTTGGTGTCCCAAGTACACCACGGAACCCTGCCCGATCTGGCACTTGCTTGCCTTGATCGTGAGGCCTGCTCGGCGCAGAGCCATCAACACTTCCCAGAGGTGGCGCAGGTGTTCGGGCCAGGTGGCACTGAACACTGCGATGTCATCCAGGTAGGCGGCACTGAACTCGTCCAGCCCAACCAGTACCTGGTTGACCAACCTCTGAAAGGTGGCAGGGGCATTCTTCATTCCAAATGGCATGACCCGGAACTGGAAGTGCCCATCTGGTGTAGAGAATGCTGACCTCTCTTTGGCCCCATCGGTCAAGGCGATTTGCAGTACCCAGACGTTAAATCAAACGTGCTGAGGAACCGGGCAGCCCCCAGCCGATCAATGAGCTCATCAGCTCTGGGGATGGGGTGCGCGTCAGTCTTAGTTACTGAATTGAGTCCTCTGTAGTCCACACAGAACCGGAGTTCAGGTGTGGCTCCCGGCGCAGCAGCTTTGGGGACCAAGACCACGGGGCTGGACCAAGGACTGCTGGAGGACTCAACCACCCCTAACGCAAGCATTTTGGAGACCTCCTCCTTGATGCAAGCTCTGACCCTGTCAGTTACCCTGTAAGCCTTGTGCTTCACAGGTAAGCTGTCTCCTGTGTCCACATCATGGACGCACCAATCTGTGACACCAGGAACCAGGGAGAACCTATCTGGAAACTGCCCCAGCAAGTGGCGGCAATCTTCCTGTTGTTCAGGCGTCAGGGTGGGTGAGAGGTTAACTCCATTCACTGACCCATCTTTCTCAGAGGCTACTAAGAGGTCAGGAAGAGGCTCAGTCTCCTCCTCCATTCCATCATCAGTGGCCAGCAGCATGCCCACTTCGGTCCTCTCTAAGTGGGGCTTAAGGCGGTTAACATGTAGGACCCTCAAAGGGTTCCTGGGAGACTGCATGTCCACCAAGTAGGTGATAGGACTTTTGCGCTCCACAACCTCAAATGGACCTGTCCACTTATCCTGAAGTGCACAAGGCTCCACTGGGGCCAAGACCCACACCTTTTGTCCAGGTTGAAGCTCTACCAGAGTGGCATTCCAGTCGTACCACCGCTTCATCTCCTCCTGGCTGGCTTCCAGATTTGCCTCAGCAAGTTGCCTGAAACGCCTAGTCTGGTTTCTGAAGGCCAGCATGTAACTGTATACATTCTGGGGAGGTTTCCTGGGAGATTGCTCCCAGCCTTCCTTTACCAAACTCAGAGGTCCTCTTACCGGGTGACCATACAGAAGCTCAAAGGGGCTGAACCCTAGAGACTTCTGTGGCACCTCTCGGTAAGCAAAGAGCAGGCATGGCAAGAGGATGTCCCACTTACGCCTCATTGGACCGTCTAGGCCCATGATCATGCCTTTGAGGGTTCGGTTGAATCTCTCAACCAACCCATTTCCTTGGGGGTGGTAAGGAGTGGTGAACTTGTAAGTTACCCCACACTCCTTCCACAGGGATTTCATATATGTGGATATGAAATCGGTCCCCCTGTCGCTCACCACCTCTAGAGGGAATCCCACTCTGGAGAAAATTCCCATCAGCGCTCGTCCCACCACGGGGGCCGTCACTGTCCTCAGAGGGATGGCTTCAGGGTACCGGGTGGCATGGTCCACCAAGACCAGGATGAACCTGTTGCCCAGGGCTGTCTTGGGGTCCAGAGGCCCGACAATATCAATACCCACTCGCTGGAATGGCGTACCGACCACGGGGAAGGGTTGCAGAGGAGCCTTGTGCTTCCCCCCGCTCTTACCACTTGCCTGGCAAGTCTGACAGGTTCTGCAGTAGGAATCTGAATTCTTGTGCATTTGGGGCCAGTAAAAGTGGGTGACAAGCCTGTCATAGGTCTTGTCCATCCCCAAATGTCCTGCTAAAGGCACATCATGAGCCAGCCCCAGTAGGAAGGTTCTGAACTTCTGGGGTACCACCAGCACACGGGCTGACCCCGGTTCAGCAGCCTTAGGCTCTGAATACAGGAGGTCACTCTCCCAGTACACGTAGTGTGTTTTGGCCTGAACACCATTGGCCTGGTCTGCAGCCTGCTGCCGCATACCCACGAGAGAAGGGCATTCTTTCTGCTCCCTGCAGAATTCCTCCCTGGAGGGGCCTCCTTCTTGCTGCCAATGGGTCAGCTCAGGCAGGTCCCCCAGTTCGGCAATCTGTTCCCCGGTAGGCTCCAGGGCATCCCCCTCAGGGTCTGCTTCCTCCTGGGCCGTGGGAACTTCGGGGGCCGGTTTCCCGCGCCTCCTGCGCCTTCTCCCTAAGGCTGGTTCCTGGACCTCTCCCTCAGGCTCCAGGACCCTTTCAACACCCCTACTGGCTGTCATGGACCGGGTGGTCACGCACGCCCAGTCGGGTAGACCCACCATCCTCAGATGCGTGGTCTTCTCCACCTTTTCCCAAGGGGAGCTCTCCAGGTCGTTCCCTAGCAGACAGTCTACAGGCATGTCAGTTCTCACAGCGACTTGTAGAGTACCAGAGACCTCCCCCCACTCAAACGGAACTTGAGCCATTGGACAACGACTCTCTATGTTGTCAGCATTGACAACCCTACAGTAGGCATTGGGTACAATCTGCTCTTGAGATACCAGGTGTTGCCTCACCGAGGTCACGCTGGCTCCTGTATCTCTAAGAGCCTCAACCTTCTTTCCATTGATGGTCACTACTTGCCCATATTTCTTAGTGTTAGAGGGTAAGTAGGTTTCAGGGACCATCTCACTGTCTCCTAGCGAGACTAGGGTCATATGCGCAGGACCCCCACCCCCCTGGACTGCTACCTCCTCCCCAAAATTAACATTAGCTACTTGCCGGGGTGGAGCACCAGTGGGTGCTGTCTTACCAAACAGGCGACACTTAGGATCAGAGGCATTGTGACCCGGGTCACCACACCTGTAACAATTGAAGGGCCCCTTTGGAACAGGCCTACCTGTCGGGGCCCCGTTCTGCTGCGGGGGTGGGGGAGGCTGAGAACCCTTCTGCTGGTTCCCTTGGGAGTTACTTTGGGGGCCTTTTTGGAACCCTTTCTGTTTACCCTGGTCCCCCCCACTCTTCTGCTGGGGGCCCTGCCCACCTTTGGCGGAGTCTCCCACTTGACCCTTGTGGACCCTGGTGCTGAGTCAGCGGTCCGCCTCCTCAGCAAGCTTCCTCGGGTTGGACAGCTTGCTATCAATCAGGTGCTGGCGTAGCTCAGGAAAACATTGACTGGACAAGTGCTCCCATGAAATTAAATCAAGCAGCCCTTGATAATCATTCGCTTTGCTACCCTTCACCCAACCATCCAGTGCTCTGCAGAAAAAAGTTACATACTCCACATACGTACTCTCAGGGATCTTCTTAGTCTCCCTGAACCTCTGTCTATATAGCTCAGGAGTTAACCCATACCTGGTCATTAAAGCTTCCTTCATATGGGGGTATGAGGCCTGGAGATCTAAGGGTAAATCTAACAGTGTGTCACGCCCTTCAGCAAGGAACCTTCCCCACAACCCCGCTCCACAGTCTTTCTCAGGGACCCGGTGTGAAGACATGGCCACCTCATAGGCTCTAAACCACTGCCCTATGTCATCCTACCTAAAATACTCCTTAACTACATCTTTGGGGATGTACACCTTGGACTCTACCTGCACTGGCGGAGTGCTGCCACCAGAAGGAGCGGTGTCCAAACTTTTTGCCTTCAGCTCCAACTCCTTCAATCTTATATCATGATCCATTTGGCGTTGTTGTGCCTCCAAGGCCAACTTCTGCTTTTCCATTTCCATTTGTCCTGCCAACTTTGCCATCTCCATTGCATGCGCCCTGTCTGCTGCCCTGTCTGCCAGCTCCTCTGGCGACAGGACTCTGCTGGGCTCTCCAAAGTTGTCGGGTGGGATGATGTCCCCCGCATTCTGTGGGTCTCTTGACTCCTTCCAGGCTCTCAACGCCTTGGTGTACTGGTTCTTTCTCTTGAATTCAGCATAGGGAACTCGGAGTTTTACACTGTAGCCTTTCAATTGCTCTACTGTGTAACCTTCCAGTCCCTCCCAATCCACCTCATCTATTCCAGAAATCACAGAGAGTGCTCTTCCAGCAGGGAGTGAGCCAGGCATGGTTGCAATAATGGCAGATGTCTCAACAAAGTTCAAAAATAAAAACCTGTGGCTGCGTTACTTGGTCTGCTCTCACTATCTGGTGATTAATAATTCACTGTATGCAAATTATAAATGCAAATCCGAAATCCCAGCCGCTGCCAACAATGTTAGACTCGGGGATCTCTGAGTGGCGCAAGGATGTCCTTGTGTCAAGCAGGGACCCTCTCCTCCACGTCAGGGCAAAGGATAACCCCTTTTGGAATGACCCTTGCTCACCCTCTAGGTGCGTGGCGTGAGCAGCCAAGGCGATTCTTCAGGCGTTGTTGGTTAAGCATTTATAATCACACACAGTAAATACATTAATCCCCCCAGAAACGGACACCAGGCTTAGGTATGTGAAAATACGCTTCTTTATATAAAAATAGTTATCTCAATACGCAGACTTATCACAAGACTAGTAACGTTGTTTCTATGCCACCAGATTATAAAGCAGGCAAACGGTTCCTTAAGCGGATGCTTCTTTAGTCTTTTACCAATGTTACTTGGGGGATTCCAGTCTTGACTTACTTCAGGCCTACCGCGGCTCACGCATCTGTCGTGGCCGCGCCTGCGCCGTGCACAGCTCCCCGCGGCGGCTCCGGGGCAGCGGGAGGTGAGACGGGCGTGCGGTGCGGTGAGGATTTACGGGGAAATAAGGCGGTGCGGGCCCCGAGCCCGATACTGGAACTCCTTTAGCAACGTTGTGTGGAGAGTCGGCACGGGTCGGTGCGACGCTCAGCTTTGGGAAGTGTTCTTGGGTCCTCAATCAGCGGGTGTGGGCAGGTAGGCAGGCGCGGCCAGTGACCCTTAGCACGGCGGTGCAGGGGGGTCTCCACAGCGGGGGCGGCGCGGCCTGAGGGGTTCCGAGGATAGCGAAGCGGGGGCACAGGGCACGGTCAGTGCTGCTGGTGACCCGGCGAGGATCACGATCGTCGGACGGATTCCGGCAGGAGGGGTGACAGCGCTTTCAGCGCACTCCAGTGGCAGGCGGTGACAGGGGCGCAGGCAACCTAGCCCGGGGACAGAGAGCGGCTCCGGACGGAGCGGGGCTCTCACGGGGTTCAGGCAGGCAAGCTCCTGAGTGTCACGGCCCTAGGAGGGGGCGATGAGGGGCGCAGTCTCTTTCCAGCGGGATGCACACACGGCTCGAATTGGAGGACGAGCAAAAGCACAGAGAACCCACTGGTCCTGGGGTTCAGTTCAGGGGGCAAGCTCAGATCAAGCCCTTGGAGAATGTTCAAGCACAAAGCAGCAAAGTCTTTTCAGCAAGTCTTTTCCTCTCCTTTCTCAGCAAGGCAAGCAGCAGGCCAGTCCTTCCAGCGTCTTCTTCTCCTCCTAGTCGGGCAGAGGTTCTTTGTGGTAAACAGGATTCTGATTTGCAAGGAGCAGGGCTCCTACTTTTATACCACATTTCTTTTGTTCTTTCAGGCCAGGGGGGCCTTCGCATAACCGTTCTCAGTCCTGAGCACTTTGTTGGGGGTACTCTGATTTCTGCTTTCACTGTGAGGGGCAGGCACATCAGCCGCTCCACAGGAGGTGGAGCCGGCATTCAGGGGACAAGTACCTTCAGGAGCACCTTGTGGACAGCGCTTCGCCCGTCCTGGGCCAGGTGCAGGCTGAGTCATCAGTCGCTCCCCAGGGGGCGGAGCCAGCATTGTGGTGGTGGAGCACTGCCCTATTCAGAGTCCAAGGGGCACCCCCACCTCCCACCAAGGTGTTCTCCTGCCATTCGCTACCTGTCATCCCCCCAGCCCTGTCACTCACATAGCCCAGACAGTCAGATACACGCACAGCAGAGGCGGCTGAAATGATTAAGCGAGTAAATACGGACTTTCTAAAAGACGTATTTACAAACCCAGGATAGTAAAATAAACTTGGCTACAAGAAGTATTTTATCATTCCGAGTTCAGGCATACGAAACATATCTCTCTACCATGTTCCCTGAGCCTGCTGGGATTATAAGGTGTAATAATTCCAGCAGCTCATCTGGCCTAATGGGAACAGGTAGCCTTGCAATAGTGAACCACGAATATGGCGGTAATTCACTACTAGGACAGGCCACACAACCAGGGCTTGTCCTACCTTACACCTACAACGCACCCTGCCCGCGGGCCTACCATAGGGGTGACTAACATGAGGCTAAGGGAAGGTTCTGGAGGCTGGCAAGTGTGGGCACTTGCCCAGCCGGCGGGACAGTACGGGACTGCACGCGGGGTCTGCAGTGGCAGACCCAGGACACATTTTACATGGCCGCTGTTGTGGGTGGCGCAACCAGCGCTGCAGCCCACTTGCGGCATTGGCATTCACAGGCCCTGGCACTCCGGGTGCACTTTACTGGAGACTGACAGGGAATCCAATAAACCAATCATGTATATCAATTATGAACACTTTATCTAGGGAGCACTTGCGCTGCGGTCACGGATTAGCCGTGGCGCGGCGCCCTGAGCGGACAACACCAGCAAAACAATCGAGGCACACCATCAAAAAGTGGAAGGGAAACTCACGCCAAGGTGCCAGGTCTAACACGTGTCCCCTCCAGCTGAAATGTGGGGAGAACTACCCTTGCCCAGGGGGTTCCTCGTCACTAAGGCGGAAATACCTGGACAGACCGTCAGCGTTGGCGTGATCTGTACCAGGACGGTGTTCCACCGTAAAGTCCATACCCTGTAGGGATATGGACCACCTCAACAGCTTTGGGTTCTCACCCCTCATTTGCATCAACCATCTGAGGGGCCTGTGGTCCGTCTGAACCCGGAAGTGAGACCCAAACAAGTAGGGTCTTAGCTTCTTCAGCGCCCAGACCACAGCAAATGCTTCTCGCTCAATTGCACTCCACCTACTTTCCCGTGGAAGTAACCCACTACTGATGAAGGCTACGGGTTGGTCCCAGCCCTCCTCAGTCATCTGTGAGAGAACAGTCCCTACACCATGCTCTGAAGCGTCTGTCTGCACTAGGAATTCCTTGGAGAAGTCAGGGGCCAAAAGCCCAGGTGCCGTGCACATGGCAGTCTTCAGGGTGTCAAAAGCTTTCTGACAGGTGTCAGTCCAGATCACTTTCCTGGGCTGCTTCTTGGAAGTCAGCTCTGTCAAGGGGGCAACAATCGTTCCATAGCCCTTGACAAACCTCCTGTAGTACCCAGTGAGCCCCAGGAAGGCCCTCACTGCGGTCTCTGTCTTGGGGGGTTCCCAAGCCAGGATGGTCTCAATTTTGGGTTGCAAGGGTCCACCTTGCCACTCCCCACTTGGTGTCCCAAGTACACCACGGAACCCTGCCCGATCTGGCACTTGCTTGCCTTGATCGTGAGGCCTGCTCGGCGCAGAGCCATCAACACTTCCCAGAGGTGGCGCAGGTGTTCGGGCCAGGTGGCACTGAACACTGCGATGTCATCCAGGTAGGCGGCACTGAACTCGTCCAGCCCAACCAGTACCTGGTTGACCAACCTCTGAAAGGTGGCAGGGGCATTCTTCATTCCAAATGGCATGACCCGGAACTGGAAGTGCCCATCTGGTGTAGAGAATGCTGACCTCTCTTTGGCCCCATCGGTCAAGTCTATTTGCCAGTACCCAGACGTTAAATCAAACGTGCTGAGGAACCGGGCAGCCCCCAGCCGATCAATGAGCTCATCAGCTCTGGGGATGGGGTGCGCGTCAGTCTTAGTTACTGAATTGAGTCCTCTGTAGTCCACACAGAACCGGAGTTCAGGTGTGGCTCCCGGCGCAGCAGCTTTGGGGACCAAGACCACGGGGCTGGACCAAGGACTGCTGGAGGACTCAACCACCCCTAACGCAAGCATTTTGGAGACCTCCTCCTTGATGCAAGCTCTGACCCTGTCAGTTACCCTGTAAGCCTTGTGCTTCACAGGTAAGCTGTCTCCTGTGTCCACATCATGGACGCACCAATCTGTGACACCAGGAACCAGGGAGAACCTATCTGGAAACTGCCCCAGCAAGTGGCGGCAATCTTCCTGTTGTTCAGGCGTCAGGGTGGGTGAGAGGTTAACTCCATTCACTGACCCATCTTTCTCAGAGGCTACTAAGAGGTCAGGAAGAGGCTCAGTCTCCTCCTCCATTCCATCATCAGTGGCCAGCAGCATGCCCACTTCGGTCCTCTCTAAGTGGGGCTTAAGGCGGTTAACATGTAGGACCCTCAAAGGGTTCCTGGGAGACTGCATGTCCACCAAGTAGGTGATAGGACTTTTGCGCTCCACAACCTCAAATGGACCTGTCCACTTATCCTGAAGTGCACAAGGCTCCACTGGGGCCAAGACCCACACCTTTTGTCCAGGTTGAAGCTCTACCAGAGTGGCATTCCAGTCGTACCACCGCTTCATCTCCTCCTGGCTGGCTTCCAGATTTGCCTCAGCAAGTTGCCTGAAACGCCTAGTCTGGTTTCTGAAGGCCAGCATGTAACTGTATACATTCTGGGGAGGTTTCCTGGGAGATTGCTCCCAGCCTTCCTTTACCAAACTCAGAGGTCCTCTTACCGGGTGACCATACAGAAGCTCAAAGGGGCTGAACCCTAGAGACTTCTGTGGCACCTCTCGGTAAGCAAAGAGCAGGCATGGCAAGAGGATGTCCCACTTACGCCTCATTGGACCGTCTAGGCCCATGATCATGCCTTTGAGGGTTCGGTTGAATCTCTCAACCAACCCATTTCCTTGGGGGTGGTAAGGAGTGGTGAACTTGTAAGTTACCCCACACTCCTTCCACAGGGATTTCATATATGTGGATATGAAATCGGTCCCCCTGTCGCTCACCACCTCTAGAGGGAATCCCACTCTGGAGAAAATTCCCATCAGCGCTCGTCCCACCACGGGGGCCGTCACTGTCCTCAGAGGGATGGCTTCAGGGTACCGGGTGGCATGGTCCACCAAGACCAGGATGAACCTGTTGCCCAGGGCTGTCTTGGGGTCCAGAGGCCCGACAATATCAATACCCACTCGCTGGAATGGCGTACCGACCACGGGGAAGGGTTGCAGAGGAGCCTTGTGCTTCCCCCCGCTCTTACCACTTGCCTGGCAAGTCTGACAGGTTCTGCAGTAGGAATCTGAATTCTTGTGCATTTGGGGCCAGTAAAAGTGGGTGACAAGCCTGTCATAGGTCTTGTCCATCCCCAAATGTCCTGCTAAAGGCACATCATGAGCCAGCCCCAGTAGGAAGGTTCTGAACTTCTGGGGTACCACCAGCACACGGGCTGACCCCGGTTCAGCAGCCTTAGGCTCTGAATACAGGAGGTCACTCTCCCAGTACACGTAGTGTGTTTTGGCCTGAACACCATTGGCCTGGTCTGCAGCCTGCTGCCGCATACCCACGAGAGAAGGGCATTCTTTCTGCTCCCTGCAGAATTCCTCCCTGGAGGGGCCTCCTTCTTGCTGCCAATGGGTCAGCTCAGGCAGGTCCCCCAGTTCGGCAATCTGTTCCCCGGTAGGCTCCAGGGCATCCCCCTCAGGGTCTGCTTCCTCCTGGGCCGTGGGAACTTCGGGGGCCGGTTTCCCACGCCTCCTGCGCCTTCTCCCTAAGGCTGGTTCCTGGACCTCTCCCTCAGGCTCCAGGACCCTTTCAACACCCCTACTGGCTGTCATGGACCGGGTGGTCACGCACGCCCAGTCGGGTAGACCCACCATCCTCAGATGCGTGGTCTTCTCCACCTTTTCCCAAGGGGAGCTCTCCAGGTCGTTCCCTAGCAGACAGTCTACAGGCATGTCAGTTCTCACAGCGACTTGTAGAGTACCAGAGACCTCCCCCCACTCAAACGGAACTTGAGCCATTGGACAACGACTCTCTATGTTGTCAGCATTGACAACCCTACAGTAGGCATTGGGTACAATCTGCTCTTGAGATACCAGGTGTTGCCTCACCGAGGTCACGCTGGCTCCTGTATCTCTAAGAGCCTCAACCTTCTTTCCATTGATGGTCACTACTTGCCCATATTTCTTAGTGTTAGAGGGTAAGTAGGTTTCAGGGACCATCTCACTGTCTCCTAGCGAGACTAGGGTCATATGCGCAGGACCCCCACCCCCCTGGACTGCTACCTCCTCCCCAAAATTAACATTAGCTACTTGCCGGGGTGGAGCACCAGTGGGTGCTGTCTTACCAAACAGGCGACACTTAGGATCAGAGGCATTGTGACCCGGGTCACCACACCTGTAACAATTGAAGGGCCCCTTTGGAACAGGCCTACCTGTCGGGGCCCCGTTCTGCTGCGGGGGTGGGGGAGGCTGAGAACCCTTCTGCTGGTTCCCTTGGGAGTTACTTTGGGGGCCTTTTTGGAACCCTTTCTGTTTACCCTGGTCCCCCCCACTCTTCTGCTGGGGGCCCTGCCCACCTTTGGCGGAGTCTCCCACTTGACCCTTGTGGACCCTGGTGCTGAGTCAGCGGTCCGCCTCCTCAGCAAGCTTCCTCGGGTTGGACAGCTTGCTATCAATCAGGTGCTGGCGTAGCTCAGGAAAACATTGACTGGACAAGTGCTCCCATGCAATTAAATCAAGCAGCCCTTGATAATCATTCACTTTGCTACCCTTCACCCAACCATCCAGTGCTCTGCAGAAAAAAGTTACATACTCCACATACGTACTCTCAGGGATCTTCTTAGTCTCCCTGAACCTCTGTCTATATAGCTCAGGAGTTAACCCATACCTGGTCATTAAAGCTTCCTTCATATGGGGGTATGAGGCCTGGAGATCTAAGGGTAAATCTAACAGTGTGTCACGCCCTTCAGCAAGGAACCTTCCCCACAACCCCGCTCCACAGTCTTTCTCAGGGACCCGGTGTGAAGACATGGCCACCTCATAGGCTCTAAACCACTGCCCTATGTCATCCTTTCTAAAATACTCCTTAACTACATCTTTGGGGATGTACACCTTGGACTCTACCTGCACTGGCGGAGTGCTGCCACCAGAAGGAGCGGTGTCCAAACTTTTTGCCTTCAGCTCCAACTCCTTCAATCTTATATCATGATCCATTTGGCGTTGTTGTGCCTCCAAGGCCAACTTCTGCTTTTCCATTTCCATTTGTCCTGCCAACTTTGCCATCTCCATTGCATGCGCCCTGTCTGCTGCCCTGTCTGCCAGCTCCTCTGGCGACAGGACTCTGCTGGGCTCTCCAAAGTTGTCGGGTGGGATGATGTCCCCCGCATTCTGTGGGTCTCTTGACTCCTTCCAGGCTCTCAACGCCTTGGTGTACTGGTTCTTTCTCTTGAATTCAGCATAGGGAACTCGGAGTTTTACACTGTAGCCTTTCAATTGCTCTACTGTGTAACCTTCCAGTCCCTCCCAATCCACCTCATCTATTCCAGAAATCACAGAGAGTGCTCTTCCAGCAGGGAGTGAGCCAGGCATGGTTGCAATAATGGCAGATGTCTCAACAAAGTTCAAAAATAAAAACCTGTGGCTGCGTTACTTGGTCTGCTCTCACTATCTGGTGATTAATAATTCACTGTATGCAAATTACAAATGCAAATCCGAAATCCCAGCCGCTGCCAACAATGTTAGACTCGGGGATCTCTGAGTGGCGCAAGGATGTCCTTGTGTCAAGCAGGGACCCTCTCCTCCACGTCAGGGCAAAGGATAACCCCTTTTGGAATGACCCTTGCTCACCCTCTAGGTGCGTGGCGTGAGCAGCCAAGGCGATTCTTCAGGCGTTGTTGGTTAAGCATTTATAATCACACACAGTAAATACATTAATCCCCCCAGAAACGGACACCAGGCTTAGGTATGTGAAAATACGCTTCTTTATATAAAAATAGTTATCTCAATACGCAGACTTATCACAAGACTAGTAACGTTGTTTCTATGCCACCAGATTATAAAGCAGGCAAACGGTTCCTTAAGCGGATGCTTCTTTAGTCTTTTACCAATGTTACTTGGGGAATTCCAGTCTTGACTTACTTCAGGCCTACCGCGGCTCACGCATCTGTCGTGGGCGCGCCTGCGCCGTGCACAGCTCCCCCCGGCGGCTCCGGGGCAGCGGGAGGTGAGACAGGTGTGCGGTGCGGTGAGGATTTACGGGGAAATAAGGCGGTGCGGGCCCCGAGCCCGATACTGGAACTCCTTTAGCAACGTTGTGTGGAGAGTCGGCACGGGTCGGTGCGATGCTCAGCTTTGGGAAGTGTTCTTGGGTCCTCAATCAGCGGGTGTGGGCAGGTAGGCAGGCGCGGCCAGCGATCCTTAGCACGGCGGTGCAGGAGGGGTCTCCACAGCGGGGGCGGCGCGGCCTGAGGGGTTCCGAGGATAGCGAAGCGGGGGCACAGGGCACGGTCAGTGCTGCTGGTGACCCGGCGAGGATCACGATCGTCGGACGGATTCCGGCAGGAGGGGTGACAGCGCTTTCAGCGCACTCCAGTGGCAGGCGGTGACAGGGGCTCAGGCAACCTAGCCCGGGGACAGAGAGCGGCTCCGGACGGAGCGGGGCTCTCACGGGGTTCAGGCAGGCAAGCTCCTGAGTGTCACGGCCCTAGGAGGGGGCGATGAGGGGCGCAGTCTCTTTCCAGCGGGATGCACACACGGCTCGAATTGGAGGACGAGCAAAAGCACAGAGAACCCACTGGTCCTGGGGTTCAGTTCAGGGGGCAAGCTCAGATTAAGCCCTTGGAGAATGTTCAAGGACAAAGCAGCAAAGTCTTTTCAGCAAGTCTTTTCCTCTCCTTTCTCAGCAAGGCAAGCAGCAGGCCAGTCCTTCCAGCGTCTTCTTCTCCTCCTAGTCGGGCAGAGGTTCTTTGTGGTAAACAGGATTCTGATTTGCAAGGAGCAGGGCTCCTACTTTTATACCACATTTCTTTTGTTCTTTCAGGCCAGGGGGGCCTTCGCATAACCGTTCTCAGTCCTGAGCACTTTGTTGGGGGTACTCTGATTTCTGCTTTCACTGTGAGGGGCAGGCACATCAGCCGCTCCACAGGAGGTGGAGCCGGCATTCAGGGGACAAGTACCTTCAGGAGCACCTTGTGGACAGCGCTTTGCCCGTCCTGGGCCAGGTGCAGGCTGAGTCATCAGTCGCTCCCCAGGGGGCGGAGCCAGCATTGTGGTGGTGGAGCACTGCCCTATTCAGAGTCCAAGGGGCACCCCCACCTCCCACCAAGGTGTTCTCCTGCCATTCGCTACCTGTCATCCCCCCAGCCCTGTCACTCACATAGCCCAGACAGTCAGATACACGCACAGCAGAGGCGGCTGAAATGATTAAGCGAGTAAATACGGACTTTCTAAAAGACGTATTTACAAACCCAGGATAGTAAAATAAACTTGGCTACAAGAAGTATTTTATCATTCCGAGTTCAGGCATACGAAACATATCTCTCTACCATGTTCCCTGAGCCTGCTGGGATTATAAGGTGTAATAATTCCAGCAGCTCATCTGGCCTAATGGGAACAGGTAGCCTTGCAATAGTGAACCACGAATATGGCGGTAATTCACTACTAGGACAGGCCACACAACCAGGGCTTGTCCTACCTTACACCTACAACGCACCCTGCCCGCGGGCCTACCATCGGGGTGACTAACATGAGGCTAAGGGAAGGTTCTGGAGGCTGGCAAGTGTGGGCACTTGCCCAGCCGGCGGGACAGTACGGGACTGCACGCGGGGTCTGCAGTGGCAGACCCAGGACACATTTTACATGGCCGCTGATGTGGGTGGCGCAACCAGCGCTGCAGCCCACTAGCGGCATTGGCATTCACAGGCCCTGGCACTCCGGGTGCACTTTACTGGGGACTGACAGGGAATCCAATAAACCAATCATGTATATCAATTATGAACACTTTATCTAGGGAGCACTTGCGCTGCGGTCACGGATTAGCCATGGCGCGGCGCCCTGAGCGGACAACACCAGCAAAACAATCGAGGCACACCATCAAAAAGTGGAAGGGAAACTCACGCCAAGGTGCCAGGTCTAACACGTGTCCCCTCCAGCTGAAATGTGGGGAGAACTACCCTTGCCCAGGGGGTTCCTCGTCACTAAGGCGGAAATACCTGGACAGACCTCTCCGCAGCATTTGACACTGTCTGCCACCGCACCCTAGTCCAACGCCTCAACGACACCGGCATCCAAGGGAAGGCTCTGGACTGGATCATCTCATACCTCTCCGGCAGAACGCAGAGAGTACGCCTCCCTCCGTTCCGCTCTGAGGCAACCGAAGTCATCTGCGGAGTCCCCCAAGGATCGTCGCTCAGCCCCACTCTCTTCAACATCTACATGAAACCCCTCTCTGCCATCGCACGCCAACACAACCTCAACATCATTTCCTACGCCGATGACACCCAGCTGATTCTCTCTCTCACCAAAGACCCCGACACCGCCAAAGCCAGCCTACACGGAGGGATGAGAGACGTCGCCGAATGGATGAACATCAGCCGCCTGAAATTGAACACGGACAAGACGGAAGTCCTCATCCTGGGGCCGTCGCCCTCCGCATGGGACAACTCCTGGTGGCCCTAGGCACCGCACCCAAGCCAACGGACCACGCACGCAACCTGGGCGTCATCCTGGACTCCTCCCTATCGATGACCAGACAAGTCAACGCCGTCTCCTCATCTTGCTTCCACACCCTCCGCATGCTCCGCAAGATCTTCCGATGGATCCCGTCCGAGACCAGGAAGACGGTCACCCAGGCCCTCGTCACCAGCAGACTAGACTACGGAAACACCCTCTACGCCGGTACAACAGCCAAGCTTCAGAAGAGATTTCAGCGTATCCAGAACGCCTCCGCCCGACTCATCCTGGACGTCCCACGACGCAGCCACATCTCGAGCCACCTGAGAGGCCTGCACTGGCTCCCGGTCAACAAAAGGATCACGTTCAGACTCCTCACCCACGCACACAAATCCCTCCACGACCTGGGCCCAAGATACCTCAACGACCGCCTGACCTTCTACACGCCCACCCGCCAGCTACGATCCGCGAATCTCGCCCTCGCCGTCGTCCCTCGCGTCCAGAGAGCCACCGCCGGAGGAAGATCCTTCTCCTACCTGGCGGCCAAGACATGGAACTCCCTGCCCGTCCACCTGCGGCTGACCCAGGACCACCTCGCCTTCAGGAAACAGCTCAAGACCTGGCTGTTCGAGCAGTAGCAGACCCCCTCCCCCAAGCGCCTTGAGACCCTTCCGGGTGAGTAGTGCGCTATATAAATTCCATGATTGATTGATTGAGACCGTCAGCGTTGGCGTGATCTGTACCAGGACGGTGTTCCACCGTAAAGTCCATACCCTGTAGGGATATGGACCACCTCAACAGCTTTGGGTTCTCACCCCTCATTTGCATCAACCATCTGAGGGGCCTGTGGTCCGTCTGAACCCGGAAGTGAGACCCAAACAAGCAGGGTCTTAGCTTCTTCAGCGCCCAGACCACAGCAAATGCTTCTCGCTCAATTGCACTCCACCTACTTTCCTGTGGAAGTAACCCACTACTGATGAAGGCTACGGGTTGGTCCCAGCCCTCCTCAGTCATCTGTGAGAGAACAGCCCCTACACCATGCTCTGAAGCATCCGTCTGCACTAGGAATTCCTTGGAGAAGTCAGGGGCCAAAAGCCCAGGTGCCGTGCACATGGCAGTCTTCAGGGTGTCAAAAGCTTTCTGACAGGTGTCAGTCCAGATCACTTTCCTGGGCTGCTTCTTGGAAGTCAGCTCTGTCAAGGGGGCAACAATCGTTCCATAGCCCTTGACAAACCTCCTGTAGTACCCAGTGAGCCCCAGGAAGGCCCTCACTGCGGTCTGTGTCTTGGGGGGTTCCCAAGCCAGGATGGTCTCAATTTTGGGTTGCAAGGGTCCACCTTGCCACTCCCCACTTGGTGTCCCAAGTACACCACGGAACCCTGCCCGATCTGGCACTTGCTTGCCTTGATCGTGAGGCCTGCTCGGCGCAGAGCCATCAACACTTCCCAGAGGTGGCGCAGGTGTTCGGGCCAGGTGGCACTGAACACTGCGATGTCATCCAGGTAGGCGGCACTGAACTCGTCCAGCCCAACCAGTACCTGGTTGACCAACCTCTGAAAGGTGGCAGGGGCATTCTTCATTCCAAATGGCATGACCCGGAACTGGAAGTGCCCATCTGGTGTAGAGAATGCTGACCTCTCTTTGGCCCCATCGGTCAAGGCGATTTGCCAGTACCCAGACGTTAAATCAAACGTGCTGAGGAACCGGGCAGCCCCCAGCCGATCAATGAGCTCATCAGCTCTGGGGATGGGGTGCGCGTCAGTCTTAGTTACTGAATTGAGTCCTCTGTAGTCCACACAGAACCGGAGTTCAGGTGTGGCTCCCGGCGCAGCAGCTTTGGGGACCAAGACCACGGGGCTGGACCAAGGACTGCTGGAGGACTCAACCACCCCTAACGCAAGCATTTTGGAGACCTCCTCCTTGATGCAAGCTCTGACCCTGTCAGTTACCCTGTAAGCCTTGTGCTTCACAGGTAAGCTGTCTCCTGTGTCCACATCATGGACGCACCAATCTGTGACACCAGGAACCAGGGAGAACCTATCTGGAAACTGCCCCAGCAAGTGGCGGCAATCTTCCTGTTGTTCAGGCGTCAGGGTGGGTGAGAGGTTAACTCCATTCACTGACCCATCTTTCTCAGAGGCTACTAAGAGGTCAGGAAGAGGCTCAGTCTCCTCCTCCATTCCATCATCAGTGGCCAGCAGCATGCCCACTTCGGTCCTCTCTAAGTGGGGCTTAAGGCGGTTAACATGTAAGACCCTCAAAGGGTTCCTGGGAGACTGCATGTCCACCAAGTAGGTGATAGGACTTTTGCGCTCCACAACCTCAAATGGACCTGTCCACTTATCCTGAAGTGCACAAGGCTCCACTGGGGCCAAGACCCACACCTTTTGTCCAGGTTGAAGCTCTACCAGAGTGGCATTCCGGTCGTACCACCGCTTCATCTCCTCCTGGCTGGCTTCCAGATTTGCCTCAGCAAGTTGCCTGAAACGCCTAGTCTGGTTTCTGAAGGCCAGCATGTAACTGTATACATTCTGGGGAGGTTTCCTGGGAGATTGCTCCCAGCCTTCCTTTACCAAACTCAGAGGTCCTCTTACCGGGTGACCATACAGAAGCTCAAAGGGGCTGAACCCTAGAGACTTCTGTGGCACCTCTCGGTAAGCAAAGAGCAGGCATGGCAAGAGGATGTCCCACTTACGCCTCATTGGACCGTCTAGGCCCATGATCATGCCTTTGAGGGTTCGGTTGAATCTCTCAACCAACCCATTTCCTTGGGGGTGGTAAGGAGTGGTGAACTTGTAAGTTACCCCACACTCCTTCCACAGGGATTTCATATATGTGGATATGAAATCGGTCCCCCTGTCGCTCACCACCTCTAGAGGGAATTCCACTCTGGAGAAAATTCCCATCAGCGCTCGTCCCACCACGGGGGCCGTCACTGTCCTCAGAGGGATGGCTTCAGGGTACCGGGTGGCATGGTCCACCAAGACCAGGATGAACCTGTTGCCCAGGGCTGTCTTGGGGTCCAGAGGCCCGACAATATCAATACCCACTCGCTGGAATGGCGTACCGACCACGGGGAAGGGTTGCAGAGGAGCCTTGTGCTTCCCCCCGCTCTTACCACTTGCCTGGCAAGTCTGACAGGTTCTGCAGTAGGAATCTGAATTCTTGTGCATTTGGGGCCAGTAAAAGTGGGTGACAAGCCTGTCATAGGTCTTGTCCATCCCCAAATGTCCTGCTAAAGGCACATCATGAGCCAGCCCCAGTAGGAAGGTTCTGAACTTCTGGGGTACCACCAGCACACGGGCTGACCCCGGTTCAGCAGCCTTAGGCTCTGAATACAGGAGGTCACTCTCCCAGTACACGTAGTGTGTTTTGGCCTGAACACCATTGGCCTGGTCTGCAGCCTGCTGCCGCATACCCACGAGAGAAGGGCATTCTTTCTGCTCCCTGCAGAATTCCTCCCTGGAGGGGCCTCCTTCTTGCTGCCAATGGGTCAGCTCAGGCAGGTCCCCCAGTTCGGCAATCTGTTCCCCGGTAGGCTCCAGGGCATCCCCCTCAGGGTCTGCTTCCTCCTGGGCTGTGGGAACTTCGGGGGCCGGTTTCCCGCGCCTCCTGCGCCTTCTCCCTAAGGCTGGTTCCTGGACCTCTCCCTCAGGCTCCAGGACCCTTTCAACACAACTACTGGCTGTCATGGACCGGGTGGTCACGCACGCCCAGTCGGGTAGACCCACCATCCTCAGATGCGTGGTCTTCTCCACCTTTTCCCAAGGGGAGCTCTCCAGGTCGTTCCCTAGCAGACAGTCTACAGGCATGTCAGTTCTCACAGCGACTTGTAGAGTACCAGAGACCTCCCCCCACTCAAATGGAACTTGAGCCATTGGACAACGACTCTCTATGTTGTCAGCATTGACAACCCTACAGTAGGCATTGGGTACAATCTGCTCTTGAGATACCAGGTGTTGCCTCACCGAGGTCACGCTGGCTCCTGTATCTCTAAGAGCCTCAACCTTCTTTCCATTGATGGTCACTACTTGCCCATATTTCTTAGTGTTAGAGGGTAAGTAGGTTTCAGGGACCATCTCACTGTCTCCTAGCGAGACTAGGGTCATATGCGCAGGACCCCCACCCCCCTGGACTGCTACCTCCTCCCCAAAATTAACATTAGCTACTTGCCGGGGTGGAGCACCAGTGGGTGCTGTCTTACCAAACAGGCGACACTTAGGATGAGAGGCATTGTGACCCGGGTCACCACACCTGTAACAATTGAAGGGCCCCTTTGGAACAGGCCTACCTGTCGGGGCCCCGTTCTGCTGCGGGGGTGGGGGAGGCTGAGAACCCTTCTGCTGGTTCCCTTGGGAGTTACTTTGGGGGCCTTTTTGGAACCCTTTCTGTTTACCCTGGTCCCCCCCACTCTTCTGCTGGGGGCCCTGCCCACCTTTGGCGGAGTCTCCCACTTGACCCTTGTGGACCCTGGTGCTGAGTCAGCGGTCCGCCTCCTCAGCAAGCTTCCTCGGGTTGGACAGCTTGCTATCAATCAGGTGCTGGCGTAGCTCAGGAAAACATTGACTGGACAAGTGCTCCCATGCAATTAAATCAAGCAGCCCTTGATAATCATTCACTTTGCTACCCTTCACCCAACCATCCAGTGCTCTGCAGAAAAAAGTTACATACTCCACATACGTACTCTCAGGGATCTTCTTAGTCTCCCTGAACCTCTGTCTATATAGCTCAGGAGTTAACCCATACCGGTCATTAATGCTTCCTTCATATGGGGGTATGAGGCCTGGAGATCTAAGGGTAAATCTAACAGTGTGTCACGCCCTTCAGCAAGGAACCTTCCCCACAACCCCGCTCCACAGTCTTTCTCAGGGACCCGGTGTGAAGACATGGCCACCTCATAGGCTCTAAACCACTGCCCTATGTCATCCTTTCTAAAATACTCCTTAACTACATCTTTTGGGATGTACACCTTGGACTCTACCTGCACTGGCGGAGTGCTGCCACCAGAAGGAGCGGTGTCCAAACTTTTTGCCTTCAGCTCCAACTCCTTCAATCTTATATCATGATCCATTTGG
Source organism: Triturus cristatus (assembly GCF_964204655.1). Classification (NCBI taxonomy): domain Eukaryota; kingdom Metazoa; phylum Chordata; class Amphibia; order Caudata; family Salamandridae; genus Triturus; species Triturus cristatus. The sequence goes on along the minus strand of NC_140579.1, from coordinate 915,164,048 downwards.
CGTTGTTGTGCCTCCAAGGCCAACTTCTGCTTTTCCATTTCCATTTGTCCTGCCAACTTTGCCATCTCCATTGCATGTGCCCTGTCTGCTGCCCTGTCTGCCAGCTCCTCTGGCGACAGGACTCTGCTGGGCTCTCCAAAGTTGTCGGGTGGGATGATGTCCCCCGCATTCTGTGGGTCTCTTGACTCCTTCCAGGCTCTCAACGCCTTGGTGTACTGGTTCTTTCTCTTGAATTCAGCATAGGGAACTCAGAGTTTTACACTGTAGCCTTTCAATTGCTCTACTGTGTAACCTTCCAGTCCCTCCCAATCCACCTCATCTATTCCAGAAATCACAGAGAGTGCTCTTCCAGCAGGGAGTGAGCCAGGCATGGTTGCAATAATGGCAGATGTCTCAACAAAGTTCAAAAATAAAAACCTGTGGCTGCGTTACTTGGTCTGCTCTCACTATCTGGTGATTAATAATTCACTGTATGCAAATTACAAATGCAAATCCGAAATCCCAGCCGCTGCCAACAATGTTAGACTCGGGGATCTCTGAGTGGCGCAAGGATGTCCTTGTGTCAAGCAGGGACCCTCTCCTCCACGTCAGGGCAAAGGATAACCCCTTTTGGAATGACCCTTGCTCACCCTCTAGGTGCGTGGCGTGAGCAGCCAAGGCGATTCTTCAGGCGTTGTTGGTTAAGCATTTATAATCACACACAGTAAATACATTAATACCCCAGAAACGGACACCAGGCTTAGGTATGTGAAAATACGCTTCTTTATATAAAAATAGTTATCTCAATACGCAGACTTATCACAAGACTAGTAACGTTGTTTCTATGCCACCAGATTATAAAGCAGGCAAACGATTCCTTAAGCGGATGCTTCTTTAGTCTTTTACCAATGTTACTTGGGGAATTCCAGTCTTGACTTACTTCAGGCCTACCGCGGCTCACGCATCTGTCGTGGGCGCGCCTGCGCCGTGCACAGCTCCCCCCGGCGGCTCCGGGGCAGCGGGAGGTGAGACAGGTGTGCGGTGCGGTGAGGATTTACGGGGAAATAAGGCGGTGCGGGCCCCGAGCCCGATACTGGAACTCCTTTAGCAACGTTGTGTGGAGAGTCGGCACGGGTCGGTGCGACGCTCAGCTTTGGGAAGTGTTCTTGGGTCCTCAATCAGCGGGTGTGGGCAGGTAGGCAGGCGCGGCCAGCGATCCTTAGCACGGCGGTGCAGGAGGGGTCTCCACAGCGGGGGCGGCGCGGCCTGAGGGGTTCCGAGGATAGCGAAGCGGGGGCACAGGGCACGGTCAGTGCTGCTGGTGACCCGGCGAGGATCACGATCGTCGGACGGATTCCGGCAGGAGGGGTGACAGCGCTTTCAGCGCACTCCAGTGGCAGGCGGTGACAGGGGCTCAGGCAACCTAGCCCGGGGACAGAGAGCGGCTCCGGACGGAGCGGGGCTCTCACGGGGTTCAGGCAGGCAAGCTCCTGAGTGTCACGGCCCTAGGAGGGGGCGATGAGGGGCGCAGTCTCTTTCCAGCGGGATGCACACACGGCTCGAATTGGAGGACGAGCAAAAGCACAGAGAACCCACTGGTCCTAGGGTTCAGTTCAGGGGGCAAGCTCAGATTAAGCCCTTGGAGAATGTTCAAGCACAAAGCAGCAAAGTCTTTTCAGCAAGTCTTTTCCTCTCCTTTCTCAGCAAGGCAAGCAGCAGGCCAGTCCTTCCAGCGTCTTCTTCTCCTCCTAGTCGGGCAGAGGTTCTTTGTGGTAAACAGGATTCTGATTTGCAAGGAGCAGGGCTCCTACTTTTATACCACATTTCTTTTGTTCTTTCAGGCCAGGGGGGCCTTCGCATAACCGTTCTCAGTCCTGAGCACTTTGTTGGGGGTACTCTGATTTCTGCTTTCACTGTGAGGGGCAGGCACATCAGCCGCTCCACAGGAGGTGGAGCCGGCATTCAGGGGACAAGTACCTTCAGGAGCACCTTGTGGACAGCGCTTCGCCCGTCCTGGGCCAGGTGCAGGCTGAGTCATCAGTCGCTCCCCAGGGGGCGGAGCCAGCATTGTGGTGGTGGAGCACTGCCCTATTCAGAGTCCAAGGGGCACCCCCACCTCCCACCAAGGTGTTCTCCTGCCATTCGCTACCTGTCATCCCCCCAGCCCTGTCACTCACATAGCCCAGACAGTCAGATACACGCACAGCAGAGGCGGCTGAAATGATTAAGCGAGTAAATACGGACTTTCTAAAAGACGTATTTACAAACCCAGGATAGTAAAATAAACTTGGCTACAAGAAGTATTTTATCATTCCGAGTTCAGGCATACGAAACATATCTCTCTACCATGTTCCTTGAGCCTGCTGGGATTATAAGGTGTAATAATTCCAGCAGCTCATCTGGCCTAATGGGAACAGGTAGCCTTGCAATAGTGAACCACGAATATGGCGGTAATTCACTACTAGGACAGGCCACACAACCAGGGCTTGTCCTACCTTACACCTACAACGCACCCTGCCCGCGGGCCTACCATCGGGGTGACTAACATGAGGCTAAGGGAAGGTTCTGGAGGCTGGCAAGTGTGGGCACTTGCCCAGCCGGCGGGACAGTACGGGACTGCACGCGGGGTCTGCAGTGGCAGACCCAGGACACATTTTACATGGCCGCTGTTGTGGGTGGCGCAACCAGCGCTGCAGCCCACTCGCGGCATTGGCATTCACAGGCCCTGGCACTCCGGGTGCACTTTACTGGGGACTGACAGGGAATCCAATAAACCAATCATGTATATCAATTATGAACACTTTATCTAGGGAGCACTTGCGCTGCGGTCACGGATTAGCCATGGCGCGGCGCCCTGAGCGGACAACACCAGCAAAACAATCGAGGCACACCATCAAAAAGTGGAAGGGAAACTCACGCCAAGGTGCCAGGTCTAACACGTGTCCCCTCCAGCTGAAATGTGGGGAGAACTACCCTTGCCCAGGGGGTTCCTCGTCACTAACGCGGAAATACCTGGACAGACCGTCAGCGTTGGCGTGATCTGTACCAGGACGGTGTTCCACCGTAAAGTCCATACCCTGTAGGGATATGGACCACCTCAACAGCTTTGGGTTCTCACCCCTCATTTGCATCAACCATCTGAGGGGCCTGTGGTCCGTCTGAACCCGGAAGTGAGACCCAAACAAGCAGGGTCTTAGCTTCTTCAGCGCCGACACCACAGCAAATGCTTCTCGCTCAATTGCACTCCACCTACTTTCCTGTGGAAGTAACCCACTACTGATGAAGGCTACGGGTTGGTCCCAGCCCTCCTCAGTCATCTGTGAGAGAACAGCCCCTACACCATGCTCTGAAGCATCCGTCTGCACTAGGAATTCCTTGGAGAAGTCAGGGGCCAAAAGCCCAGGTGCCGTGCACATGGCAGTCTTCAGGATGTCAAAAGCTTTCTGACAGGTGTCAGTCCAGATCACTTTCCTGGGCTGCTTCTTGGAAGTCAGCTCTGTCAAGGGGGCAACAATCGTTCCATAGCCCTTGACAAACCTCCTGTAGTACCCAGTGAGCCCCAGGAAGGCCTTCACTGCGGTCTGTGTCTTGGGGGGTTCCCAAGCCAGGATGGTCTCAATTTTGGGTTGCAAGGGTCCACCTTGCCACTCCCCACTTGGTGTCCCAAGTACACCACGGAACCCTGCCCGATCTGGCACTTGCTTCCCTTGATCGTGAGGCCTGCTCGGCGCAGAGCCATCAACACTTCCCAGAGGTGGCGCAGGTGTTCGGGCCAGGTGGCACTGAACACTGCGATGTCATCCAGGTAGGCGGCACTGAACTCGTCCAGCCCAACCAGTAACTGGTTGACCAACCTCTGAAAGGTGGCAGGGGCATTCTTCATTCCAAATGGCATGACCCGGAACTGGAAGTGCCCATCTGGTGTAGAGAATGCTGACCTCTCTTTGGCCCCATCGGTCAAGGCGATTTGCCAGTACCCAGACGTTAAATCAAACGTGCTGAGGAACCGGGCAGCCCCCAGCCGATCAATGAGCTCATCAGCTCTGGGGATGGGGTGCGCGTCAGTCTTAGTTACTGAATTGAGTCCTCTGTAGTCCACACAGAACCGGAGTTCAGGTGTGGCTCCCGGCGCAGCAGCTTTGGGGACCAAGACCACGGGGCTGGACCAAGGACTGCTGGAGGACTCAACCACCCCTAACGCAAGCATTTTGGAGACCTCCTCCTTGATGCAAGCTCTGACCCTGTCAGTTACCCTGTAAGCCTTGTGCTTCACAGGTAAGCTGTCTCCTGTGTCCACATCATGGACGCACCAATCTGTGACACCAGGAACCAGGGAGAACCTATCTGGAAACTGCCCCAGCAAGTGGCGGCAATCTTCCTGTTGTTCAGGCGTCAGGGTGGGTGAGAGGTTAACTCCATTCACTGACCCATCTTTCTCAGAGGCTACTAAGAGGTCAGGAAGAGGCTCAGTCTCCTCCTCCATTCCATCATCAGTGGCCAGCAGCATGCCCACTTCGGTCCTCTCTAAGTGGGGCTTAAGGCGGTTAACATGTAGGACCCTCAAAGGGTTCCTGGGAGACTGCATGTCCACCAAGTAGGTGATAGGACTTTTGCTTTCCACAACCTCAAATGGACCTGTCCACTTATCCTGAAGTGCACAAGGCTCCACTGGGGCCAAGACCCACACCTTTTGTCCAGGTTGAAGCTCTACCAGAGTGGCATTCCGGTCGTACCACCGCTTCATCTCCTCCTGGCTGGCTTCCAGATTTGCCTCAGCAAGTTGCCTGAAACTCCTAGTCTGGTTTCTGAAGGCCAGCATGTAACTGTATACATTCTGGGGAGGTTTCCTGGGAGATTGCTCCCAGCCTTCCTTTACCAAACTCAGAGGTCCTCTTACCGGGTGACCATACAGAAGCTCAAAGGGGCTGAACCCTAGAGACTTCTGTGGCACCTCTCGGTAAGCAAAGAGCAGGCATGGCAAGAGGATGTCCCACTTACGCCTCATTGGACCGTCTAGGCCCATGATCATGCCTTTGAGGGTTCGGTTGAATCTCTCAACCAACCCATTTCCTTGGGGGTGGTAAGGAGTGGTGAACTTGTAAGTTACCCCACACTCCTTCCACAGGGATTTCATATATGTGGATATGAAATCGGTCCCCCTGTTGCTCACCACCTCTAGAGGGAATCCCACTCTGGAGAAAATTCCCATCAGCGCTCGTCCCACCACGGGGGCCGTCACTGTCCTCAGAGGGATGGCTTCAGGGTACCGGGTGGCATGGTCCACCAAGACCAGGATGAACCTGTTGCCCAGGGCTGTCTTGGGGTCCAGAGGCCCGACAATATCAATACCCACTCGCTGGAATGGCGTACCGACCACGGGGAAGGGTTGCAGAGGAGCCTTGTGCTTCCCCCCGCTCTTACCACTTGCCTGGCAAGTCTGACAGGTTCTGCAGTAGGAATCTGAATTCTTGTGCATTTGGGGCCAGTAAAAGTGGGTGACAAGCCTGTCATAGGTCTTGTCCATCCCCAAATGTCCTGCTAAAGGCACATCATGAGCCAGCCCCAGTAGGAAGGTTCTGAACTTCTGGGGTACCACCAGCACACGGGCTGACCCCGGTTCAGCAGCCTTAGGCTCTGAATACAGGAGGTCACTCTCCCAGTACACGTAGTGTGTTTTGGCCTGAACACCATTGGCCTGGTCTGCAGCCTGCTGCCGCATACCCACGAGAGAAGGGCATTCTTTCTGCTCCCTGCAGAATTCCTCCCTGGAGGGGCCTCCTTCTTGCTGCCAATGGGTCAGCTCAGGCAGGTCCCCCAGTTCGGCAATCTGTTCCCCGGTAGGCTCCAGGGCATCCCCCTCAGGGTCTGCTTCCTCCTGGGCCGTGGGAACTTCGGGGGCCGGTTTCCCGCGCCTCCTGCGCCTTCTCCCTAAGGCTGGTTCCTGGACCTCTCCCTCAGGCTCCAGGACCCTTTCAAGACCCCTACTGGCTGCCATGGACCGGGTGGTCACGCACGCCCAGTCGGGTAGACCCACCATCCTCAGATGCGTGGTCTTCTCCACCTTTTCCCAAGGGGAGCTCTCCAGGTCGTTCCCTAGCAGACAGTCTACAGGCATGTCAGTTCTCACAGCGACTTGTAGAGTACCAGAGACCTCCCCCCACTCAAACGGAACTTGAGCCATTGGACAACGACTCTCTATGTTGTCAGCATTGACAACCCTACAGTAGGCATTGGGAACAATCTGCTCTTGAGATACCAGGTGTTGCCTCACCGAGGTCACGCTGGCTCCTGTATCTCTAAGAGCCTTAACCTTCTTTCCATTGATGGTCACTACTTGCCAATATTTCTTAGTGTTAGAGGGTAAGTAGGTTTCAGGGACCATCTCACTGTCTCCTAGCAAGACTAGGGTCATATGCGCAGGACCCCCACCCCCCTGGACTGCTACCTCCTCCCCAAAATTAACATTAGCTACTTGCCGGGGTGGAGCACCAGTGGGTGCTGTCTTACCAAACAGGCGACACTTAGGATCAGAGGCATTGTGACCCGGGTCACCACACCTGTAACAATTGAAGGGCCCCTTTGGAACAGGCCTACCTGTCGGGGCCCCGTTCTGCTGCGGGGGTGGGGGAGGCTGAGAACCCTTCTGCTGGTTCCCTTGGGAGTTACTTTGGGGGCCTTTTTGGAACCCTTTCTGTTTACCCTGGTCCCCCCCACTCTTCTGCTGGGGACCCTGCCCACCTTTGGCGGAGTCTCCCACTTGACCCTTGTGGACCCTGGTGCTGAGCCAGCGGTCCGCCTCCTCAGCAAGCTTCCTCGGGTTGGACAGCTTGCTATCAATCAGGTGCTGGCGTAGCTCAGGAAAACATTGACTGGACAAGTGCTCCCATGCAATTAATTCAAGCAGCCCTTGATAATCATTCACTTTGCTACCCTTCACCCAACCATCCAGTGCTCTGCAGAAAAAAGTTACATACTCCACATACGTACTCTCAGGGATCTTCTTAGTCTCCTTGAACCTCTGTCTATATAGCTCAGGAGTTAACCCATACCTGGTCATTAAAGCTTCCTTCATATGGGGGTATGAGGCCTGGAGATCTAAGGGTAAATCTAACAGTGTGTCACGCCCTTCAGCAAGGAACCTTCCCCACAACCCCGCTCCACAGTCTTTCTCAGGGACCCGGTGTGAAGACATGGCCACCTCATAGGCTCTAAACCACTGCCCTATGTCATCCTTTCTAAAATACTCCTTAACTACATCTTTGGGGATGTACACCTTGGACTCTACCTGCACTGGCGGAGTGCTGCCACCAGAAGGAGCGGTGTCCAAACTTTTTGCCTTCAGCTCCAACTCCTTCAATCTTATATCATGACCCATTTGGCGTTGTTGTGCCTCCAAGGCCAACTTCTGCTTTTCCATTTCCATTTGTCCTGCCAACTTTGCCATCTCCATTGCATGCGCCCTGTCTGCTGCCCTGTCTGCCAGCTCCTCTGGCGACAGGACTCTGCTGGGCTCTCCAAAGTTGTCGGGTGGGATGATGTCCCCCGCATTCTGTGGGTCTCTTGACTCCTTCCAGGCTCTCAACGCCTTGGTGTACTGGTTCTTTCTCTTGAATCCAGCATAGGGAACTCGGAGTTTTACACTGTAGCCTTTCAATTGCTCTACTGTGTAACCTTCCAGTCCCTCCCAATCCACCTCATCTATTCCAGAAATCACAGAGAGTGCTCTTCCAGCAGGGAGTGAGCCAGGCATGGTTGCAATAATGGCAGATGTCTCAACAAAGTACAAAAATAAAAACCTGTGGCTGCGTTACTTGGTCTGCTCTCACTATCTGGTGATTAATAATTCACTGTATGCAAATTACAAATGCAAATCCGAAATCCCAGCCGCTGCCAACAATGTTAGACTCGGGGATCTCTGCGTGGCGCAAGGATGTCCTTGTGTCAAGCAGGGACCCTCTCCTCCACGTCAGGGCAAAGGATAACCCCTTTTAGAATGACCCTTGCTCACCCTCTAGGTGCGTGGCGTGAGCAGCCAAGGCGATTCTTCAGGCGTTGTTGGTTAAGCATTTATAATCACACACAGTAAATACATTAATCCCCCCAGAAATGGACACCAGGCTTAGGTATGTGAAAATACGCTTCTTTATATAAAAATAGTTATCTCAATACGCAGACTTATCACAAGACTAGTAACGTTGTTTCTATGCCACCAGATTATAAAGCAGGCAAACGGTTCCTTAAGCGGATGCTTCTTCAGTCTTTTACCAATGTTACTTGGGGGATTCCAGTCTTGACTTACTTCAGGCCTACCGCGGCTCACGCATCTGTCGTGGGCGCACCTGCGCCGTGCACAGCTCCCCCCGGCAGCTCCGGGGCAGCGGGAGGTGAGACGGGTGTGCGGTGCGGTGAGGATTTACGGGGAAATAAGGCGGTGCGGGCCCCGAGCCCGATACTGGAACTCCTTTAGCAACGTTGTGTGGAGAGTCGGCGCGGGTCGGTGCGACGCTCAGCTTTGGGAAGTGTTCTTGGGTCCTCAATCAGCGGGTGTGGGCAGGTAGGCAGGCGCGGCCAGCGATCCTTAGCACGGCGGTGCAGGAGGGGGTCTCCACAGCGGGGGCGGCGCGGCCTGAGGGGTTCCGAGGATAGCGAAGCGGGGGCACAGGGCACGGTCAGTGCTCTTGGTGACCCGCCGAGGATCACGATCGTCGGACGGATTCCGGCAGGAGGGGTGACAGCGCTTTCAGCGCACTCCAGTGGCAGGAGGTGACAGGGGCGCAGGCAACCTAGCCCGGGGACAGAGAGCGGCTCCGGACGGAGCGGGGCTCTCACGGGGTTCAGGCAGGCAAGCTCCTGAGTGTCACGGCCCTAGGAGGGGGCGATGAGGGGCGCAGTCTCTTTCCAGCGGGATGCACACACGGCTCGAATTGGAGGACGAGCAAAAGCACAGAGAACCCACTGGTCCTGGGGTTCAGTTCAGGGGGCAAGCTCAGATTAAGCCCTTGGAGAATGTTCAAGCACAAAGCAGCAAAGTCTTTTCAGCAAGTCTTTTCCTCTCCTTTCTCAGCAAGGCAAGCAGCAGGCCAGTCCTTCCAGCGTCTTCTTCTCCTCCTAGTCGGACAGAGGTTCTTTGTGGTAAACAGGATTCTGATTTGCAAGGAGCAGGGCTCCTACTTTTATACCACATTTCTTTTGTTCTTTCAGGCCAGGGGGGCCTTCGCATAACCGTTCTCAGTCCTGAGCACTTTGTTGGGGGTACTCTGATTTCTGCTTTCACTGTGAGGGGCAAGCACATCAGCCGCTCCACAGGAGGTGGAGCCGGCATTCAGGGGACAAGTACCTTCAGGAGCACCTTGTGGACAGCGCTTCGCCCGTCCTGGGCCAGGTGCAGGCTGAGTCATCAGTCGCTCCCCAGGGGGCGGAGCCAGCATTGTGGTGGTGGAGCACTGCCCTATTCAGAGTCCAAGGGGCACCCCCACCTCCCACCAAGGTGTTTTCCTGCCATTCGCTACCTGTCATCCCCCCAGCCCTGTCACTCACATAGCCCAGACAGTCAGATACACGCACAGCAGAGGCAGCTGAAATGATTAAGCGAGTAAATACGGACTTTCTAAAAGACGTATTTACAAACCCAGGATAGTAAAATAAACTTGTCTACAAGAAGTATTTTATCATTCCGAGTTCAGGCATACGAAACATATCTCTCTACCATGTTCCCTGAGCCTGCTGGGATTATAAGGTGTAATAATTCCAGCAGCTCATCTGGCCTAATGGGAACAGGTAGCCTTGCAATAGTGAACCACGAATATGGCGGTAATTCATTACTAGGACAGGCCACACAACCAGGGCTTGTCCTACCTTACACCTACAACGCACCCTGCCCGCGGGCCTACCATCGGGGTGACTAACATGAGGCTAAGGGAAGGTTCTGGAGGCTGGCAAGTGTGGGCACTTGCCCAGCCGGCGGGACAGTACGGAACTGCACGCGGGGTCTGCCGTGGCAGACCCAGGACACATTTTACATGGCCGCTGTTGTGGGTGGCGCAACCAGCACTGCAGCCCACTAGCGGCATTGGCATTCACAGGCCCTGGCACTCCGGGTGCACTTTACTGGGGACTGACAGGGAATCCAATAAACCAATCATGTATATCAATTATGAACACTTTATCTAGGGAGCACTTGCGCTGCGGTCACGGATTAGCCGTGGCGCGGCGCCCTGAGCGGACAACACCAGCAAAACAATCGAGGCACACCATCAAAAAGTGGAAGGGAAACTCACGCCAAGGTGCCAGGTCTAACAGATAGCATCTGACCCCTCCAATGCCTTTCAAAATCCTATTCATGATTCGTTGAAAAACTGCAGCTGCAGAAACCAACCCAAAAGGCATTCTACAAAATTTATAGGTGCCCATTGGTGTCACAAAGGCCGTTAACTCTTGTGAGGACTCATCCAGTTCAACCTGGTGATAGGCCGATGCTAAATCCAGTGTGGTAAAAAACCTCGCACCCTCCAAAGTCCCAACCATCTCGTCTATATTAGGTAACGGAAAATGATCTACAATCACCTCCTTATTTAGAGAGCGCAAATCAATACAAAGCCTAAGCTCTCCACTAGCCTTCTTGGCTACCACAATGGGAGCCAACCACTCTGTTGCTTCCACTGGCACAATGATACCTGAAACTACCAACCGTTCAATCTCTTTTTGCACACCTATTTGTTCATTGATAGGTATTCTTCTACACTTTGCCACAACTGGAATCGCCCCTTTTTTTTAAACGGATGCAATGTCTGTATTGTGAAGTGACTACTTTACACAGTACAAAGGGGAACTCTTACAGCCTCTGAGCTGTGTGCGGAGAGCCGAGGACTACTCTCGGGTGATGCAGACTGCTAAGGACAGGTGCTGCACTCCTGGAGTTGTGTGCACAGAGCTGGTGCGGACTGTTGAGGGCAGGTGCTGCACTCCTGGAGTTGTGTGCACAGAGCTGGTGCGGGCTGTTTAGGGCAGGCGCTGCACTCCTGGAGTCGTGTGTAGAGAGCCTAGGGCAGCTCCCTAAGCTCTTAGGTGGTGCAGACTGTTGAGGACAGCTGCTACACTCCTCAAGTTGTGGTCAGGCTGTTGAGGACAGCTGCTGCTGCACTATACTTCATGTCTTGGCTTTCCATAATTACAATTTTTATACAGCCAGGCAGTGTGAAGACGACTACTGCAGCTGCTTGCCGACCTCCTAGAAAGCTCTTTTTTCTTCTGGATTTTCTTTAATAAGATGGAAATTTTAGGTTCTCTCATCCTTCAGAATTGAAGGTTCAAATGCCTCTGCGTCAGCATCAAGAATTGCATTCCCTTTCCTGGCTATTCCCCAATCTGGAAACCCACTGTATATGTCTTCCTGTTGCCTGCCGTGAATCGGAAAAAGCGTCTTTCACTCTCCAGTTTGTCTGCTCGGTGGTAGTGAAAGGGGATTTATAAAACAGACCAAACTTGTACCTATCACTGGTTGCTTGTCTGCATATCAAGTGTTTTTTCAGTGGCACAACTGATATCTTCCTGCATACCTTGGCTTCAGAATTAGAAAAAAAAATGTGCTTCGTTTTTGTTTTCCTAACTGCTGAAGACGTACATTATGTACTGTACAATTTGTTGTGCGTTTATAAAAATGACATCCTCCTGCCTTTCATTTGACACATACTGTACCCAAAATAGATTGACTGCAAAGTGAGAGGAGTTTGTAAATACCAATTCCCATGTCAAAAAAATAAGCAGGAATTTGACATTAGACACAGCCTGACATTTGCTCTCTGTCTTTGAAGCGCAGCAAATGAGACAATATAAATACAGTTTTTTTAAGGCAACTTTATTTATTGCTTGGACTTTCGGCCCACCAGTGCATCCCCGCCCATAGATTAGGAAACGCTGGCTTAGATTATATAGCCTCTACCTTCAAAAGGGCCACCAAGATTTTTAAATCTTGTGCAATGTTTTATAATGGATTGCAATGGACTGAATGTTACAAACAATCATTGCTACTTTTTCAAAATGATAACAATAGACTCAATCATGGTAATATCTGAAATTCCTATGTCGATGTCTGGGGCAGTCCACTCAGGTTCTGAACTTGCACAGAGGGATCCTGAGAACAGCTTGGCAGGACCTCTATGCACAGATGGCAGCTCATGAGTAACAGGTGGTAAGTCTTAACACATAAATAATCTCATATCCGTAGATTGAAAGGTTTGCAGTGCCCCCTGACTCATCTTTAATTAGTTTTGTATGTCCATGTTGCCTGTATTATATGTTGTCGTGTAAAATGTGCAGTTGAAGGAATGTATTCAATGTATATATGTGTTTAATATATATATATTTTGGCAATTAATATATCTCAACGAATATGCACTGTGCTAAAATTTATAGTTGGAGATATATAATAGGGTGTTTCTTGCATATGTGATGCTCTTTAGTTGTGAAATATCATAAAGGAACACTATGTTCTTATTTGATATTCAGATTTTTACAACTATCAACATAAAAGGATGTATTCACTATGTAATGTATGACAAATGCTAAATTGTGATGCTCTTTAGTTGTGAAATATCGTAAAGGAACACCATGTTCTTATCTGACATTCAGATTTTTACAACTATCATCGTAGAATGATGTATTCACTATGTAATGTATGACAAATGCTAAATTGCTTGAGAAAGTATTGGTATGTGTTTTTACTCACAGTCCTATGTTTATGTTTAAACCGTAAATGTTTTGGCTATTTCTAAGCGTGTTTCTGATTAGTCACCTTATATATACTCACTGATTGGTCCTGCGCGTCATGTGATCAAGACTGCCGTGGGGAGTCGAAACGCGTCAGGCTGAGCACTCGCTTGATAATTTTATGCACTATGCACTTTAATCTGCAAACAAAATAAAACAAGTTATTTTCTACGCTGTGGTCCGTACCTGCTTTTGGATCCCATCAAGGATCGCTCCAGGATCTTGGTTATCTTGTAATTTTGACGAAGTACGGCTGTCTTCGTTACTACGGACCCTCTCCCTATGTTGTGGCTGGCAGGCTCACAGTCGGCATCACGGAAGTGAATTTGTTGTTTAACCCGGAACGGGTATTCGCCGACCAGCTCCCTGCACCTTCCATGCTGAAAGTCGGATCTGAACTTGGCTGCTGTGAGGATTTTTTCGTAAGGACCTGAGGCGTCGGAGGACACTGAAGGTACCAGACTGATCAATCCCTACGGTAAGCAGTTCAGCGGGCTGACTAGGCAGATATTGCAGGTGGAGGAGATAGTGGAAACATTACTGTTCATCCAACGAAAGTAAACGTTTGGACAATTTGTTATTGAATGCAGGTTATCTAATTATGTTATCGTCAGCGGACGCGCTGAAGGACCGTGAAACAGCAGCAGACGCTCTGTTTTCAAATGTTTCAAGAGTAGAGGATACACGCACCACCCAAGACGCTAACCCCAGTCACAATAATGATGTTAAGTCCTTGCTCAAGAAGCTAGAAAAGTTCCACCGTACTGAAATGACCAAATGGTGGGAGAGAAAATCATTGGAAAAGTACAAAGAGGTTGGGAGAGTCCCGCGAGGCTTGAGAGTAATGATTGCGCCCTCATTTGAAAATCCAAACCCCATGATGCTGAAGGAGTGGGCAACAAATAACCTAGATACCTCAATGAATATGGTATTAATTCTGATAAAATACGCTGAAATTGATAGAGAAAAAATACTGAAAGAAATAGAGGAAGTCAATGCTATATTGGAAAAAATGAAAACAAAGAACAAATAAAGAAAGGACGTGAAGAAATACAATCCAGACTGAATAAACATGAGGAAACTATAAAAGAAAGGAAAATCTACAAATTTGCAAGGGACAAAAAAGACTACGAGACTGGACGAGTGTTCACTTTCTCCCAAAAATTTGACAACATAAAACGCCGAGCACTAATTAGTGATGAAAGTAATATCATTAGTGCATCGACTTCTTCCATGCAAGTTGATGACAATCTATCCTCAGTTGAATCAAGCAGTGTGGAGAGTAGCATTGAATCAGATGACCACACGGGTCGCAAAACATCTCAAATACCCACCAATTTTGCACCTGGGGAAGAGCTATCTTTTTTAGTGGAAGACCGCCGGCAAACTCTGAGACCACGCAACCAAACAATGGGTCAAGAAGTAAAAAGGACCAACGGAGGAAACAGAGGCGGAAAATCAAATTACAGAGGAAGAGGCAAGAAAAATTACAGCAACCGGAAATAAATAAGGTAAATGAGGATGTTGTGGATAATACTGTGATCAATTTATCAGAAATCACTTTATCAATTGCTGAACAGCAACTGTTAGCTTTAAGTTTGTCATTTTGTCCGTCTAATCATTTTAAATACACGCAAACGAGAGTGGATGTATTCAAATTTATTCTCAAATTAAAGTTGAAAAAACATTTCCAACTTAAAAACGCAGCGAATATTGCATCACAAACTAGACCACTGCAAGGATTATGTTCGAATCTGCAAGCTTCAGATGTAGGCACGATGTTAGCAGTACACTCTTTGGTGAATGACAATAACCCAACAGGGATGTCCACACAGGAAGATCTTCGTGAAACTGGTATTATGTGCAATATTCCAGCTATTAGTCCATTTAAGCCTCCTTCTACATGCCACGGGACGCGATCGATGTCTTTAGTGATTGCATGATTGAAGACCTTAAAAAATTAAATTGCGCTGTTCTTAAACAGAGAAGACGTCATAATTATTCAGAGCTTCAATACACTAAACTCATCCAAAAATTGCAGAAACACACAGAAATCATTATCAACAAAGCTGACAAGGGCGGAAATATTGTCCTGTGGCCCAGATCTCTCTACTTGGAGGAAGCCTGGCACCATCTTAATGATGCCAGTTGCTACAGGAAAGCTAGCTTCCAAGAATTGTGTCAAATCAAAGAGAATGTATTTGCCGAACTATTGCAATGGAAACGAGTGGGTCTACTAACTAAAAACGAATAAAACTTTTTAAAGAATGATCATCCTATGACTTCCATTTTATATTTTATCTCTTAAGTGCATAAGAATATAATACCAGTTCCAGGCAGACCTATTATAGCAGCACAAAAAAGTCTACTAGAAGCTATGTCGAAATATGTAGATTATTTTTTACATGAATTTGTGGAAAATCTGCCTTCTTATATTAGGGATACTGGACATTTCTTAACTAAATTGAAGAAAGTCAAATGGGAGAAAGACTGCTATCTAATAGTGATGGACATATGTTCACTGTATACCAGCATCAACCATAGTGATGGTACAAATGCAGTCCGTTTCTATCTAGACAAAAGAAATATACACATGTATGAACATAACAAAATGATTGTAAAAATGATTACCACTTGTTTGACTAACAACTATTTCTTATTCGATAAGGAAGTTTTCCAACAACTTCGCGGCGTGGCCATGGGAGCATGCTTCTCCCCCAGCTACGCGTGTTTGCACGTGGGCTGGTGGGAGGAGCATGTTTTGAGGGTCACCCACAAGGTTATGTTTGAACAACATGTTTTCCATTGGTGGAGATTCATCGATGATGTTTGTTTAATTTGCAAAGGTACCATCGAGTCAGCCAATAACTTTGTGGAAGAAATCAACAAAAATACATTGAATCTCATATTTACTTCTGATATAAGCAATATAAAAGTACAATTCTTGGACGTTGAAATTTTCATTAGGGAAGGTATACTACACACTAAATTGCATAGAAAAGCAACAGCTGGGAACTCTGTACTACATGCAAAGAGTTCCCACCCTCACCACCTTATTCGTAATATCCCCTATGGGGAATTTTTAAGAACAAAACGGATTTGTAGCCATGAGGATGATCTCAAAACTTGTCAAAATGAAACGTTTGAAATTTTCTTAAACATGGGTTATGAGGCTTCTGATTTGCAAATAGCTCGAGACAAGGCAAATAGCATCGCCCTGGATGCTCAGCAGCCTATCACTCATGAGGTCCAAGAACCATCAAGGCAGAGTACCATTGATACTAACTCCATCATCTCTGAATCTATTGATAACATCAGACTGATAACCAACTATTGTAAACAAGAGAGACAGACTCGCAGAATTTTATATAAAAATTGACCAATAATTCGGACAGACATCACTATGTCACAAATTCTGCCAGAACTCCCTCTGTTGACATTTAGAAGGGCCCCCTCAATGAGGGATGCTCTAGTAAAAAATAGTCCTGAGGTGATGACTTCTAACACATGGCTAACAGCCAGACATGGTTTTTTTAAGTGTAGTTCTTGTCGCGCGTGTAAATTTGGGAAAAATGTATCGGAATATGTCACAGCTTTCAGTCCCATTCCAGTTAAAATAAAAAAACATTTTACTTGCAGAACTGAATATGCAATCTATATTTTAGAATGTACTTGCCAGTTATTATATGTTGGCAGTACAAAGTTGCAAGCTTTTAACAGGATTTTACAACATCTTAGAGCAGTGGTCAATTCCGATACCACCTATCCTGTAGCGCGACATCTTAAGTTAGTACACAACAATAACCTCAATGACCTCAGTTACTATGTTATCAGCGCAGTACCCAAAAACATTAGAGGGGGTAATAGAGAAAAAAGGCTGAGACAAGTGGAGTCTGAATTCATTATGTTACTAGATACTAAAATGCCAAATGGGCTTAATAACAATGAAGATTTGCACAACTTTTTATGATGAATTATTTTTAAATGAATAATTTTGGTGATGTTGATTGTTTGGTGAAGTCCTGGGTTGCTTTTAGACTGGCTTTTTATCCCTACTTTTGCCAGGTTTTATCTGGGTTTTCTAGATTTTATCTGGTTTTAGTGGGATTTATTGTCGGTTTTAGGTTCTCGGATTTTACTAATTTTAAGACATAATTTTATCAAATCTGTGCACTTTTGTGATTCTTTGGCTGCTAACATATGGTTTTATTTAGACCTATATGTTATTATATGACAGAACAGTAGTATAACATCTCAGGTCTGCTTTTAACTCTAATATAAAATATATAATTTTCTTGTCTCATTAGATGCTATAAACCAGAACAGTTCTGAAGATGGTGACGTGTATATATGTATGAACATCATACCTCCAATTAACTGAAACATGGGAAAACATTTGTAACGTCTACTATAAGCTGCAATGTAAATCATACTTATTATTTTCGTATATATAAGTCTGTTATGATTATGCACTTTAGTATTAGCACTTTATTTGCACTATTTTGCACAATTTTTTAGAATAACCGCAGAATGCGCCAAATGGTTCAATGGGCATGTGTAATAGGTAACATCAAATTTAACTCGTATACAAGCAATTTTGGCAATTAATATATCTCAACGAATATGCACTGTGCGAAAATTTATAGTTGGAGATATATAATAGGGTGTTTCTTGCATATGTGATGCTCTTAAGTTGTGAAATATCGTAAAGGAACACTATGTTCTTATTTGATATTCAGATTTTTACAACTATCGACGTAAAAGGATGTATTCACTATGTAATGTATGACAAATGCTAAATTGTGATGCACTTTAGTTGTGAAATATCGTAAAGGAACACCATGTTCTTATCTGACATTCAGATTTTTACAACTATCGTCGTAGAATGATGCATTCACTATGTAATGTATGACAAATGCTAAATTGCTTGAGAAAGTATTGGTATGTGTTTTTACTCACAGTCCTATGTTTATGTTTAAACCGTAAATGTAATGGTAATTTCTAAGCGTGTTTCTGATTAGTCACCTTATATATACTCACTGATTGGTCCTGCGCGTCATGTGATCAAGACTGCCGTGGGGCAGTCGAAACGCGTCAGGCTGAGCACTCGCTTGATAATTTTATGCACTATGCACTTTAATCTGCAAACAAAATAAAAGAAGTTGTTTTCTACGCTGTGGTCCGGACCTGCTTTTGGATCCCATCAAGGATCGCTCCAGGATCTTGGTTATCATATATATATATATAATCTAACAACTCCCTTCTGAGATTTTTTGCCATTGAACAGGTCAACATAGGGAAAAGGGGCGGTAACAGAGAGTTAGCCCTAAGGAAAAAGGAATCCAAATGGATTATATAATTAGAAACTAGATTCCCGGGAGGACATAATCTCGATGAGGAACTGGCCAGTCATCTACATGTGGACTAGGAATTTCTTTGGTTTCTAACTGTGTTGAATTTGAATTTAAATGTACAGAAATTTAGGACCATATTTTATAGTTGTATTGTAAATAATGTGGTTTTAATGGTGTCTTCTGTCCTGTTGCATTTCAGGAGGAAAGGAAGGGACCCTTCACTGGCACTTGTGGGCATAACTTCACGGGTACCCTACCCTTTTCTTCATCAGAATCACCTGGGCACTTTCCATCAAGACAAGAGACGTTAAGAAATTAATATATTTATATTTTTGCAATTTACACTATTATTCACACTAGTTGTATTTAGTACTCTATTTTGCATGACTGTATGTTTTGGGGAGTTACTTGAGGTTGTGTTAACATGAACTATCTCGAAGGCCTTGATCAGAGCCACTGTGGCGTTTATATCGTTTGTGTCCCATCTCACTTTTATAATCAACTCAGTACTTTTAGGGCACTTGCCTAAGAAATCTTGTTTCAAACTTTATTGATGCCTGTAAATCCTGACATTATATCGTGCTTTTTGCAGTATCTGATAATATTCTTCTACATTAGGAGATGTTTTGCATAAATCTGCACATGCAGTTCATAAGCTCAACACAGTCAGTTGGGAATTATATAACAAACCAGCTATATAATACTAATGTACGATATTGTTGATACATTGCATTTTTCAATACTACTGTAGTTTTTGTATCAAGCATACATTGGATGACAAATTATCATGATTTATTAATGTTATCTTAATTTTCCGTCGTTTTGTAGACATAAACTTTAAACTCTACAATGCGAAGGTATTAAGTACTGATAGTGAATACTATTACAAGATGGATGCTAAAAAACGGGGCGGAAGTGTTTGCTCCGAATGAAGTGCCTTTTCTATGTTTTCTGTTTTTTGTTATCAAATACACGGCATGTAACACTGTTGAAATCGTGTGATCAAGACACTCTGGGTGTCGAAACGCGTAGCGGTTTACTGAAATAAACCCCTGTGGTTGCAATAGACTCCTGAGTGTGCGTCGTTACTTGAGGAAACTTTGATTAATTATATATATATTTATATATTGTCACCAATTTGCTCAGAGATGAGGCCGCAACTCGCCAACAGGAGGTTCTCAAAACCTTTATTCCAACCATTGCAGCTTCCCTTCATGGTAATTCGTCCCTTTGACCTTACGCGTTTCGAAGCATTCACGCTTCTCATCAGAGGCCACACGCAGGAAACCAAGTTCATTAACGCTGTATCTTCCCAGCATGCTTTACAGAGACTCCCAATAGTCTCAGGTGTAATCTCTTTAAGTAGAGTTCATTTTCCACAGTGCATGTTGGGAATTGTATTCACGTCGCTCATTTCACTACCCTCTAGTGGGTTCATTTACTGCATGCCATTCTGGGACAAATTTAGAGCATATACATACATATATATATATATTACCTACTGGCGGTCGCCAGTAGGTAGTTATAGTTAGGACCCCTTTTCCATAGGAAATCCGCAACATTCTATTTGGAATAACTTTGGCGCTGGTCGACGAATCCTCGCGAATTTCTCAAAATAGGTGGGGCGCTACGCTCCGCTCCTACCCTGAAAGTCTCGGGGGGATTCGTCAAGCGGGGGCTGAGATAAAAGGGGGGTCCCAAAACACGTTTTCCCCATGCATTTTTCCATAGGACCTTTAGACAGGGCTACAGCCCGAACGGCTGAACAGAATTACTTGAAATTTGGCAGAGAGGTAGCCATAAGGTCAAGGAAGTGCCTTTTGCAGGTCTGGTGTAAATCTGTTCAGTATTTCCGGAGAAAATAGCATTTAAAAGCATATATATATATATATTTGCGCGCAGGGTGCGCGCACCGTGCGAGCACCGTGCGAGCACCCTAACGTGCGCGAGCGTAATTCTGATTGGTGGTTACATGTTAGTCAACGTTCGAATCGGTCGAAATCAGGAAGTGTCGGCCGCCATTTTGTTTGTTTTCAGTGCGAGAGTGAAAAAGGAAGGTGGCGAACGTGAAAAGGGGGCAGGGTAGAGAGTTCCTGACCCCCTAGCCTTTGTCAGGGGGTCCCTGAAGGACCCCGAAGGCAAAAAAAAAATTTTTTTTTTTTTAAATCGCGGGGGTGCGCGCACAGTGCGCGCACCCTGAAAAACACAAAAAAAATATTTTTTTTTACAAAAAAAAAAAAATAATTCGCAGGGTGAAAACCAAAAAAAAAAAAAAAAAAAAAATTTTAATACGTAGTTTATTGTAAAATAAATATATAAAAAATAATACATAAATAAATTAGCATTTAAAAAACCGTACAAATTCACTGAAAAAACCATAGGTTTCACACACGTTATAGTTAGGAATTAGCATTTAAAAAACCTTGCTAATTCACTGAAAAAACCATAGGTTTCACACATGTTATAGTTAGCTGGACATTTTACTGATAAAAAAACCAATGAAATTCCCCCGTTATAGTTACTGTAGGCAACTATAACTCACGCGACCGTAATCCTCTGCTGATGACATATGTGTCTTTATGAAAAAAAAATATTTGTAATATATGTATAGCTAAAATTTAATGGAAGAAGACATGGGCAAATAAGTGTCTAAATACAGTATTAGCATCAGCAGAGGATTACGGTCGCGTGAGTTATAGTTGCCTACAGTATCTATAACGGGGGAATTTAATTGGTTTTTTATCAGTAAAATGTCCAGCTAACTATAACATGTGTGAAACCTATGGTTTTTTCAGTGAATTAGCAAGGTTTTTTAAATGCTAATTCCTAACTATAACGTGTGTGAAACCTATGGTTTTTTCAGTGAATATATATATATCCTACTGGCAGTCGCCAGTAGGTAGTTATAGTTAGGACCTATTTTCCATAGGAAATCTGCAACATTCTATTTGGAATAACGTTGGTGTCGATTGATGAATATTCGCGAAAGTTTCCAAACTTTTGGCCAGTTCCGGTCCGCTCCTATCCTGAAAATTTCACGGTGATTCGTCAAGCGGGGGCCGAGAAAAAAGGGGGGTCCCAAAACACGTTTTCCCCATGCATTTTCCCATAGGACCTGTTGACGCAGCTACAGCCCGAAGTGCAGAACGGAATTACACCAAATTTGGCAAAGAGGTAGTCCTCAGTTCAGACTCGTGCCTTTTGCTTAAATGGTGTAAATCCGTTCAGTAGTTCCTGAGAAAATCAAAAGTAAAATCACATATATATCTGGGTGGAGCCTAACCACACATCTCATCGTGAGATCCGATTGGCTGTCAGCACTTCATCTAAGAAGTGTTGGCAGCCATCTTGGGACCAATATACATGATAGCACCTCATTAAAAAGCATTGCAGTTAATAGAAGGTTTTAAGACTTTAGTTACATTATAAATCATTTGTTGATGGTGCCATACTCATTTTAGGAATTGTGGTGTGTTCTAAGGTGATTTTACCATGTGAAAAAGCCTTCTGCTGTGATATCATGAATCATGTTTGAGAGAACTATTTTCTCATGCTTTTCCCACAGAGGTTTGGAAGGTGATCTATAAGCTAAACTGAGAGCATATTTTCTGTAAATTCACATTATCTTTCTCAGTCATGTGAGAATGAAGTCTGACATTCTCAGTAAAACATGTACACCCAACAAGGACAGAGACTGTCAGTTGATTCCTTTGTGTTCTACTGCAGCTTCCCAGAGTGTTCCAAAGAACAACTAGAGCGCTAACACTCTTACTTATGACAAACGTATGGCACACCTGAAGCCATCTTGATTGGAATAAAGTGGTAACTCTTAAAACATTTAATTTACAAAGGAACAAAATGAGGGGGTTCATATTGCCATAGAAAGTATGATTAGTGCTGCAGAAAGAAAAATTAGGGCACATTTTGAGTGACTTCTCAAATCCTCTTCTATTTCATTAAAAAATACTGACATACAGACTGAAACATGCACTTTCAATACCAGCAGCAGACTTCCCTGGTGAGCAGTAGCTTTACTACAGTGATCTAATAAGCAACTAGAGTGCTAACTGTAATAATGTCGGCAAAACAAAGGGGTGTTGACCCTGGGCCGTGAGGACCAACCCGGAGAAGGATGTAAGGACTGTCAGAAAATTATAGAGACAGTTGTTGGATTCCGCAAAGAAGGCTCTGCTTCTTTTATTATGGTTTATAGTCTTTCTCGGTTTAAAGCAAGAAAATATGAGGTAACAGATAAGGGTAAACACAAGAGATATTCAGGGGTTCATTGTAGGCCGTAGTCTTCCCTTGAGGGGTCTGGAAACCGTCGGAAATCCCACTTCTGGTGTTGTCTCCTCGGTCTGTTCTTTGCGGGACTCTAGCCCCCGGAAACATAGGGAAACAGAGAACCTGGGATTAATGCTTTTGTCCTTACGTTATTGTATATGTGCTACCACCACCAGGAGAGTGTTGTTTAAGATGGGGGTCAAGAAAACAAAAGACGTTTTAAACCGAAGGTGACTCGGATCGTATGCTACTCAGGTCAGGGATAGGGCACGGACAAGGAGTGTCAATTTACAATCCCACTTTTACCCAGCTCACAGCCCCATGCAGCCCCGACCTGCCCACCACCAAAACGATCCCCGTGTGGACACTTGCCTTGAGCCACGACCCAGATCTGGGCCGCGGCGCTTGGACCCGGGGCGTCCTCTGCTGTAACTATGCCTCTGGGTTTTCCCGCTCTCCTCTCCGCAGTGATACTCCGTTCGTCGGTACCGCTGGGCTCCTTTCGCTCTTCCTCCCGTTCTGGCCCGTCGGCTTGCGCTCTTCTCCCTCTCGATTCTTCCTCCGCTCTCCTCTCGTCGTACAACGTTACTCCCGTCTCCTCCGGTCTGATGACTCCTCCTGCTTCGATCTCTGCCCCTTTTCTGCTGTTCCACCAGTCCCGTACGGGTGATGCGGCTGACGTTGGCTGATGCGTCAGAAGGGTCTGCGCTACTAGACCGCTCTGCCCTTCCTGGGTGGAGTTGCGGTCTTCTTTGACCGAGTTCCGGGGTTCAGGTTCACCGGGACTCTTACACTAACATTCAGAATTTATGGCAAATGTGTGACACATCTGAATGCCTTCTTGATGGAACCAAAGTAAAAAACTGAAAGTATTTCCTACTGAGGAGACTGCAGTACATGAGGAAATAAGGAAACATCATAACAAATAAGTCTCCCAAAATGGCCACCGGAGACAAAAGAGCCCAAATGTATCCCAAATATCACCCAGATGTAGCCCAAGTATAGCCCAATGACAGAATGTCCCAGAGTGTTCTAATGAACAACTAGAGCGCTAACAGTCTTACTGTGGTAGTAAAAAGCAGTCACCAAAGTATTTGTTGTGGAAGAGAGACATTTATTTGTCAACCCTCTTTCAGCTTCCCCACGGCAGCAGTAACCGTTCAGAACCGAACACCACAGCACAGGACATTCTGGCGTTCTGGAATACTACGCTGAGCTTTCCACCATGAAAGAATAACAAGACATCACCACACATTTCCCTCCTCTAAACATTCTGAAGAGAAATAGCAGTATAACCAAATAAAAGTTACAGAAAATCAAAAATCCAAAAATAATGTAAAATTCGAAATCAACTTTAGTACACTTAAGTTCTCGTCACTCCTTTATACATCACGAAACCTGACAGGCTTGAGAGCACTCCTTCTGCTTCTGCGCAAAACAGGAAACGTACTTTCATCAGGGACACTCTTGCTGCACACATCTGATGTTGTCTTTTCTTTACCAACACCACTCATACCTTGCACATTCTCCTCCTCCCTGTTCGTACTGATTTTATGTACTCTGTTCTTATTCCACCAATCACGCCCTTGAACCCTCACAACATTTCTTGACACCACATCAACCTGTACAGGATCTCTAAATTTTGAATTTCCTTTCACCACATGTGTAGGATTCTTGATCCGAACCCAATCCCCTACCTCTATCTTTGTTTGTTTTGCACCTACTCTATGCTTTTCATCATAATGCTCCTTCATCTTTTTCTGGTATTGTTCAACTTTATTTCTCATTGACTCAAACTAGGGTTCAACCTGTCCATTTTAGATTGAAAAGACCTCAACCATGGAGGACATAATTTCGACGTAGATACACGCCCCCTCATAAGTTCAAATGGACTCTACATTGGGAGAAGTGCGATGAGACCACAACATACTCTCAACCGCCTCATTAACAGGTACAGAATTCTGTACAGTCCACTGTATGCATTCAACCAATGTCCTATTCATTTTCTCCACCAACCCATTAGCTTGCGGGTGATAAAGAGCAACTCTCTTATGAACCATGGCATTTTTCTGCAGAAAAACCCTCATCTCACTGGAGGTGAACTGAACACCGTTATCCGAAACCAACTCTTTAGGTAAACCCTCCCTCTGAAAAATCTTCTTGAGAGAATTTAAAACTGAATTATTGTTCCATGAAATCAACCTCCCACCATTTGCTAAAATAATCCACAATGGCCAAAGCAAACTTGTATTGACGTTGTAACATATTAAAAGGACCAATAAAATCAATGGCAATCTTTACCCATGGCCCTTCAGGTATTACACAAGGTTGTAATGGAAGAGTGGTAAGTTTGATCCCCTTGTCACTGTTAGCACAAATAACACATCTTTCAATTTTATTATTAATTTCGGTGTCCATGGCAGGCCACCAAAAATCTTCTCTGATTTTCCTTTTCGTGATGGTTTGCCCCAAATGTCCCTCATGACCATTCTCAACAATTCTTTCCCTTAAACCGAAAGGTGGAACGAACCTATCACCTCTCATCAAAATCCCATTTTTTTTAACACGAAGTTCATCTGCAATCTTTGCATACACTTGCAGATTAACAGGCAAAACCCGTTCCCTCGGCCATCCTTCGATCACACATTTTTTTACAATGGCGAGGTCTGCATCATCATCCATACTCTGAATCCATTCTACTTCACTAATAGCGTGACCTTGGCAGACATCCACAGAAGCAATCAGGCATTCATCCAAATCCTCGTCACATACATCAAATTTGGTTACACCAGACATTGGAGCACGTGATAGAAAATCTGCCCTCATATTTTTTCCCCCTGGTATGTATTCAATCTTGAGATCGTACTGCAATAATTTCGCACTCAACCTTGATATTCTTGGTGTATGGTCTCTTATGACTGTACCCGTTAAAATATTGACCAAAGGTTTATGGTCCGTTTGCAAAACAAACCTCCTTCCCCAAATAAAACACTTGAATCTTTCCACGGCCCAACAACATGCTAACAGTTCCTTTTCGATCACAGAGTATATTTTTTCACTGTCTCTCAATGATCTAGATGCAAACCCTAATGTTACTTCTTCTCCATGCCTGTTTATCTGAGATAAAGTCGCACCCAAACCTTCATTACTTGCATCTACAGTAATGATGCATTGTCTTGAAGAGTCAAAAGGTGCCAACATACTTGGAGAACTGATCTCTTCCTTTAGATTGTCAAATTCTTTTTGGCACTCAGAGGACCACGTGAAAATTTTCTTTTTCTTAAACAATTCCCTCAAGTTCGCCGTCTTGCTTGAAAAATTCTCTACAAATTTAGCACAAAACTCACAGACTCCTAAAAATGAGGAAACATGTTCTTTTGTTGTTGGACACTGTGCTTTGACTATTGCGTCGACTAGACCAGGTCTTGGTGAAACCCCTTTCTCCGATATAACATGACCAAGATACTCTATACTATCCTTAGTGAACTCACATTTTTTGCGATTAGCAACAATCCCTGCTTTTTTGAGCCTGGTTAGAACTTGCTCCATTAATTCATCATGATCTTTTATATCTTTCCCTGCCACCAGAATATCGTGCTGAAATGTCACAACCCCTTTTAAACCTTTCAGAACATTTTCCAACACACGCTGGAAAACCGACGCGGCAGAGGCTAACCCAAAAGGCATTCTCTTGAAATGAAAAGTACCGATGGGAGAAACAAAAGCCGTGAAATGTTTAGATGCATCTTCAAGAACAATCTGATGGTAGGCGGAGGATAGATCTATTTTGCTAAATACCTTTGCTCCAGAGAAAGTAGAAACAATGTCATCAATACGTGGTAGAGGATGTGAATCTACCCAAATTACCTTACCTAAATTACCTAACTTCTGAGGTCCACACAGACCCTAAGTTGACCATTTTTCTTCCTTGCGATAACCAAAGGAGATAACCAAATAGAAGACTCGATTGGTTCTATTACACCATCATCACACATTTTCTTGAGAATTTGTGACAGCTCTTCACGTACGCTGAACGGAACATTCCTCAGTTTGTGTTTCACTGGAACTGCACCACTCTGCACTTTGATCAAGTGTTTAAAACCAGAAATCCTTCCCAATTTCTCACTGAACACTTCCTCGTATTTATTTATCCATTCCATATCTCCGGGTGCCTGTACAGAAAGATTAGCACATGGATGTTCGGGGACCAAAGAAACTTGTTTTTTCTTTCCTGGCCTGAGAGTCATGCCAAATAACCCTTGGTGGTACCACCCTAGAATGTTCAAGCCTTCCTTTGCAACATATATTTTTCCAAAAATCACTTTTCCCTCAAACATCAATTGACCCTCAAAATACCCTGTAAGATCTATCTTTCTGCCATCATATGTGAAAGGATTTCTATCAGGAGGCAATAAGGACTTATCATTCCACATTTTCTTGAATAATTCTTCAGTGATGATGGTCATTCTTGCACCAGAGTCAATTAACAAATTCAAACTTTTACCATCAACTATGATGTTCTCATATGGATCAACACAATCCCTCTCATCACTTTGAACCACGACAACCATTTCTCTGTGAAATTGCATATTCATATCTTCATATTCTAAGTCACTGTCAACTACAGTATTAACTTTTATGTTTTCTTTGGGAGTTTGACATACTTTTGCAAAATGGCCAATTGTATTGCATAACTTACACTTTACACTCAAAGCAGGACAAGGACGCCCGTTAAAACCATGTCTTGTGTTACCACACCTGAAACAAATGTTTTTTTGATTGAAAAAACTTTCCTTTCCCTCTTTTTTTTTAGAAAAAATTTCCCTGGACCTTTCTGTGCTGTCCCCATATTCTCCTTACTGACTTCTTTGATGACTGACACAGCCGAATCCTCATTTTTTTTTTTAAGCTCCCTTGACGATTTTTGTAAAATTTCTATACTCTTCACTATATCTATTGTTTCAGTGAGTGAAGGATTTTTTAACGTCAATAATTTTTCCTGAACCTTCTTGTCCCAACATCTGACCACTATCTGATCCCTAATCAGTTGCGATGTAAAATTTAAAAAACTCACATTCTGCCGCTAAAGTTCGCAAAGCAGCAACATAAGTAATAATGGTTTCATCCTGTTGTTGCCCCCTTGTAAAAAACTTGTGTCTGTTGACAATTAGACTGGGTGGAATGTCGTATTGTTTTTCTAACTTCTTCACCGCTAACTGATATTCATCTATATCGTCTTCATCTTCACCCACCTCATACGGTGGAAGATGTTCGTATACAGACTGACCCTCAAATCCTAAACTGTGTTCCAATAAAAAAAAATTCCTTTCTGGACAATATCTAGTACCTCCAATAGCACCCAGATATTTTGTGAATGCCCTATACCAGGATCGCCATGGAATAGGTGGATCCCCAGGAACCTGACGGAAAGGAGGCGGAGCGTTGATGCTTTGCATAGTGATAACACACTAACCCAAAATTATTTTAAAATCTAAAATTTTAAATCATTAAATTTTTCCCAAAATATTATGAAAGTATGTCTCACAATCTACACTACCTTAAATAAACCCTTCAGTTTACATTCTATTCCTGTATTTTACTAAAGATTTTCCCAATGTAACAACAGTACAATGTTTACACACTTTACCCTTAAATTGATAACTAAAACGAAAAACACACTGTACAAGGAAAATTAATCCTACAATGTAAACACATACAGTCACATAGATGGGCGATCTTGCTTCATGTGTGCGTGTCACAGTGCAAACACGCTTCTAACGCTTTATTTTACAAGTGTCACCGTGCTGCTTTACTCGATTTTATTTTTTTCCCTTTTTTGTAAGGATACACTTGACGCGCATGTAGCTACGCTTGACACGCTTGAGATAGATGTGCGCGTGTCACAGTGCGTTCTGACTGAATAAATTCTCCTCGGTATTAAGAATACACTTGACGCGCAAGTAGATACGCTTGACACGCTTGAGATTGATGTGCGCGTGTCACAGTGCGTTTTGGCTGAATAAATTCCCCTCGGTAATCAGCATCTCAACAACCACGTTTTCCTTTTAAATGTATTTAATGTGCGCTTGTCAAAGTGTTACTTCGTTTGATAAATATTCCTCACATCGTAACCCAGAAAGCGCTCGTATAATTTTCTCCCTTGTATGTCGAAGTTACGATAAAACACGTGACGTATCTTTCCTTATCCAGCCAATGTACGCGTGGTTGCTAGGTGGAACTCTTGCCTAGTTACCAACACGCACAACGTGACGTTTCCTTCCTTTTCTAACCAATGGACGAGTGGTTGCTAGGTGGAACACTTCCCTAGTTACCAATGTGTACAAAGTCCCGTTTTACTTTTTCTCCTTTAAATCTTTGTAAATATTTTCTCTTTCACGCTGCGAGACATGCGGGAAGCTGATTTTTTCTCCTACGGGTATTTTCCTGTCAACGAGGGAGACTCCGGAAACGTAAGTAAAACTTACTTACAGTTTTTTCCCTTTCCCTCTTCAAAAAACCGGCCTTGATCCTTTCTTCTTCACCGGCACGCGTGGATCCTTTTAGGGTTGACTTTTCTTTTCGATTGTCGCCAAATTGTGGTAGTAAAAAGCAGTCACCAAAGTATTTGTTGTGGAAGAGAGACGTTTATTTGTCAACCCTCTTTCAGCTTCCCCACGGCAGCAGTAACCGTTCAGAACCGAACACCACAGCACAGGACATTCTGGCGTTCTGGAATACTACGCTGAGCATTCCACCATGAAAGAATAACAAGACATCACCACACTTACTTATGACAAAAGTATGGCACACCTGAAGCCATCTTGATTGGAATAAAGTGGTAACACTTAAAACATTTAATTTACAAAGGAACAAAATGAGGGGGTTCATTTTGCCATAGAAATTATGATTAGTTCTGCAGAAAGAAAAATGAGGGCACATTTTGACTTCTCAAATCCTCTTCTATTTCATAAACAAATTCTGACATGCAGACTGAAACATGCACCTTGAATACCAGCAGCAGACTTCCCTGGTGAGCAGTAGTTTTACTACAGTGATCTAATGAGCAACTAGAGTGCTAACATTCAGAATTTATGGCAAATGTGTGACACATCTGAATGCCTTCTTGATGGAACCAAAATAAAAAACTGAAAGTATTCCCACTAAGGAGACTGCAGTAAATGAGGAAATTAGGAAACTTCATAACAAATAAATCTCCCAAGATGGCCACCAGAGACAAAAGAGCCCAAATGTAGCCCAAATATCACCTAGATGTAGCCCAAGTATAGCCCAATGACAGAATGTCCCAGAGTGTTCTTAAGAACAACTAGAGCGCTTACTGTCTTACTTATGACAAAAGTATGGCACACCTGAAGCCATCTTGATTGGAATAAACTGGTAACACTTAAAACATTTAATTTAAAAAGGAACACAATGAGGGGGTTTATTTTGCCATAGAAATTATGATTAGTGCTGAAGAAAGAAAAATTAGGGCACATTTTGAGTGACTTCTCAAATCCTCTTCTATTTCATTAAAAACTTCTGATATGCAGACTGAAACATGCACTTTTAATACCAGCAGCAGACCTCCGTGGTGAGCAGTAGCTTTACTACAGTGATCTAATGAGCAACTAGAGTGATAACATTCAGAATTTATGGCAAATGTGTGACATATCTGAATACCTTCTTGATGGAATCAAAGTAAAAAACTGAAAGCATTTCCTACTGAGGAGACTGCAGTAAATGAGGAAATTAGGAAACTTCATAACAGATAAATCTCCCAAGATGGCCACCAGAGACAAAAGAGCCCAAATGCAGCACAAATATCACCCAGATGTAGCCCACATGTAGCCCAATGACAGAAGTGTGCAAAGCACTTATTTTTTCTGTATTTGCAGTTTTATATAGTGCAGACTTGTCAGGTATTGGAGTGCTTTACATGAGCATTGGTTACATCACACAAGATCAAATTCATTTTGGTTGTAGACATGGGGAGATTAAGTGATTTGACCAGAATCACAGAATGTTGAGCTGAAGCAGAAACTCCAACCTGGTTCCCCAGTTGCAAAGTCTGTAGCTCTGGAAGTAACACCACATCCTCTCCCCTAGGTGCAACATTTAATCAAGTGGTCAACTGGATAAAAAAACATAAAGATTACAAATAATTTAAAAGTTCTTGGTCGCCATTTGAAAACTCAGAAAATATGTCCTCATTTTAGTTTTTTAGAGCACTAACCATAATTTTGAGGCAAATAAGACCCTCTCATATATGTAATTTCTAAAGGAAATACTCTAGATGTTACAGTTTTGATTACATCAAGATGACGTCAGGCGTTCCACACTTTTGTAATAAATATAGAATGTTAGCAATATAGTTGTTCATTGGGATACTGTTGAGAGGCAGAGGCCAGGGGCACGGACTCTGAAAATTGAAGGCAGGTAGGAGAGTGCAGAGGCAACAATGTTACCACACTGGGCAGGCAGGAAGGGCTGTGGCAGCACAACAGACTATGGAGGGCAGTGGAAAGGGGGGCAGGGGCAACAAACCAACAATACAGGACTGGCAAGAGAGGCTGTGGCAATATAATAGACCATTGTGGGCAGAAGGAAGAGGCAGTGGTAGTACAACCATACATGCCAACAGACCCGTTTCAGCCAGGAAACGTCCACTGTTTTTAAGCTCAAATGGGCTTTATTTGATCTGTCTCCTGTCTACAATCTCCTCTTTTTCAATGTAAATCAAAGGGGAAAATCAATACCCCAGTTTTTTTTCAAAATCTCCCTCTTACCAAGTTCAAAATGTTCGCAAGTATGGTACATTGGATCATGGTAGGCAGGAGGAATTGGGGTAGGGACATGGACTCGGATAACAGAGGACAGGAGGGACATGGAGAGGTGCACCAAACTGACCCTATAGGGCAGGCATCAGGGTTTGCAGCAGCACAATACACCACACAGCGCATGCGGGACGGGAGTGCAGCACAACAATCCATAGAAAGCAATAGGGAGGGGACAGGACCATGCACATGGACAACAGAGAACAGAGGGGAAAGAGGCAATGGTAGCTAGCTGACCATAATGGACAGACAGGAGAGAAAGCTGCAGCATAACAGACCATAAAGGGCAGGAGGGACGGATCAGGGGCATTACAATGGAACAGACAAGCCAGGAGGGAGGGAATAGGGGTCTGCACATGGAAACAGAGGGCTAGGGGCAAGGGGGCAGGGCAGGAGCAGCAAGATGACCATGGAGATCAGGCAGGATGGGCATTAGAAACAAGACAACCATGGAGAGCAACAATGAGACTATGATGGCATACACACAGACCATGGAGGGAAGGTGGGAGGGGGTCAGGGGCAGCTAGCTGACCACACAGGGAAGGTGGGAGGGGCCATGGCAGCACAGAAGACCATGCATGGCAAGCGGGAGGGCTAGTGGTAGCACAATGGCTATGATGGGCAAGAAGGAGGGTGCAGGGGCATGCACAAAGGACCATGGAGGATAGAAGGGAGGGTCAGGACCTGGGCACAGACAAGAGAGTTCAGGAAAAAGGGGCCTCACAACAGACCGCGCGGGGCAGGCAGGAGGAGCAGTTGCAGCACAACAGACCAGGGAGGGCAGAAGGGTGTGGCAGTAAAATGGACCATGGAGGAAGGGGATAGGGGCATGACATGTGGACAGGTTACAGTCATCTGACAATGCTAGGCAGGTGGGAGAGGAGTGGCAGCTCAACAGAACACTCAGAGTAGATAGGAGTGGCAGGTCCATGGAACATGGTGGGCAAAAAGGATGGAGCAGGGGCATGCACAAAGACATCGGAGGGCAGGGGGGAGGAGAATAGGGGCAGCAAGCTAAGCACAGAGGCTAAGCAGGAGGTCAATGATGGGCCATAGAATTGGGCAATGGGGCTGTCTTGGGGTCCAGAGGCCCGACAATATCAATACCCACTCGCTGGAATGGCGTACCGACCACGGGGAAGGGTTGCAGAGGAGCCTTGTGCTTCCCCCCGCTCTTACCACTTGCCTGGCAAGTCTGACAGGTTCTGCAGTAGGAATCTGAATTCTTGTGCATTTGGGGCCAGTAAAAGTGGGTGACAAGCCTGTCATAGGTCTTGTCCATCCCCAAATGTCCTGCTAAAGGCACATCATGAGCCAGCCCCAGTAGGAAGGTTCTGAACTTCTGGGGTACCACCAGCACACGGGCTGACCCCGGTTCAGCAGCCTTAGGCTCTGAATACAGGAGGTCACTCTCCCAGTACACGTAGTGTGTTTTGGCCTGAACACCATTGGCCTGGTCTGCAGCCTGCTGCCGCATACCCACGAGAGAAGGGCATTCTTTCTGCTCCCTGCAGAATTCCTCCCTGGAGGGGCCTCCTTCTTGCTGCCAATGGGTCAGCTCAGGCAGGTCCCCCAGTTCGGCAATCTGTTCCCCGGTAGGCTCCAGGGCATCCCCCTCAGGGTCTGCTTCCTCCTGGGCCGTGGGAACTTCGGGGGCCGGTTTCCCGCGCCTCCTGCGCCTTCTCCCTAAGGCTGGTTCCTGGACCTCTCCCTCAGGCTCCAGGACCCTTTCAAGACCCCTACTGGCTGCCATGGACCGGGTGGTCACGCACGCCCAGTCGGGTAGACCCACCATCCTCAGATGCGTGGTCTTCTCCACCTTTTCCCAAGGGGAGCTCTCCAGGTCGTTCCCTAGCAGACAGTCTACAGGCATGTCAGTTCTCACAGCGACTTGTAGAGTACCAGAGACCTCCCCCCACTCAAACGGAACTTGAGCCATTGGACAACGACTCTCTATGTTGTCAGCATTGACAACCCTACAGTAGGCATTGGGTACAATCTGCTCTTGAGATACCAGGTGTTGCCTCACCGAGGTCACGCTGGCTCCTGTATCTCTAAGAGCCTTAACCTTCTTTCCATTGATGGTCACTACTTGCCCATATTTCTTAGTGTTAGAGGGTAAGTAGGTTTCAGGGACCATCTCACTGTCTCCTAGCAAGACTAGGGTCATATGCGCAGGACCCCCACCCCCCTGGACTGCTACCTCCTCCCCAAAATTAACATTAGCTACTTGCCGGGGTGGAGCACCAGTGGGTGCTGTCTTACCAAACAGGCGACACTTAGGATCAGAGGCATTGTGACCCCGGTCACCACACCTGTAACAATTGAAGGGCCCCTTTGGAACAGGCCTACCTGTCGGGGCCCCGTTCTGCTGCGGGGGTGGGGGAGGCTGAGAACCCTTCTGCTGGTTCCCTTGGGAGTTACTTTGGGGGCCTTTTTGGAACCCTTTCTGTTTACCCTGGTCCCCCCCACTCTTCTGCTGGGGACCCTGCCCACCTTTGGCGGAGTCTCCCACTTGACCCTTGTGGACCCTGGTGCTGAGCCAGCGGTCCGCCTCCTCAGCAAGCTTCCTCGGGTTGGACAGCTTGCTATCAATCAGGTGCTGGCGTAGCTCAGGAAAACATTGACTGGACAAGTGCTCTCATGCAATTAAATCAAGCAGCCCTTGATAATCATTCACTTTGCTACCCTTCACCCAACCATCCAGTGCTCTGCAGAAAAAAGTTACATACTCCACATACGTACTCTCAGGGATCTTCTTAGTCTCCCTGAACCTCTGTCTATATAGCTCAGGAGTTAACCCATACCTGGTCATTAAAGCTTCCTTCAAATGGGGGTATGAGGCCTGGAGATCTAAGGGTAAATCTAACAGTGTGTCACGCCCTTCAGCAAGGAACCTTCCCCACAACCCCGCTCCACAGTCTTTCTCAGGGACCCGGTGTGAAGACATGGCCACCTCATAGGCTCTAAACCACTGCCCTATGTCATCCTTTCTAAAATACTCCTTAACTACATCTTTGGGGATGTACACCTTGGACTCTACCTGCACTGGCGGAGTGCTGCCACCAGAAGGAGCGGTGTCCAAACTTTTTGCCTTCAGCTCCAACTCCTTCAATCTTATATCATGACCCATTTGGCGTTGTTGTGCCTCCAAGGCCAACTTCTGCTTTTCCATTTCCATTTGTCCTGCCAACTTTGCCATCTCCATTGCATGCGCCCTGTCTGCTGCCCTGTCTGCCAGCTCCTCTGGCGACAGGACTCTGCTGGGCTCTCCAAAGTTGTCGGGTGGGATGATGTCCCCCGCATTCTGTGGGTCTCTTGACTCCTTCCAGGCTCTCAACGCCTTGGTGTACTGGTTATTTCTCTTGAATCCAGCATAGGGAACTCGGAGTTTTACACTGTAGCCTTTCAATTGCTCTACTGTGTAACCTTCCAGTCCCTCCCAATCCACCTCATCTATTCCAGAAATCACAGAGAGTGCTCTTCCAGCAGGGAGTGAGCCAGGCATGGTTGCAATAATGGCAGATGTCTCAACAAAGTTCAAAAATAAAAACCTGTGGCTGCGTTACTTGGTCTGCTCTCACTATCTGGTGATTAATAATTCACTGTATGCAAATTACAAATGCAAATCCGAAATCCCAGCCGCTGCCAACAATGTTAGACTCGGGGATCTCTGCGTGGCGCAAGGATGTCCTTGTGTCAAGCAGGGACCCTCTCCTCCACGTCAGGGCAAAGGATAACCCCTTTTAGAATGACCCTTGCTCACCCTCTCGGTGCGTGGCGTGAGCAGCCAAGGCGATTCTTCAGGCGTTGTTGGTTAAGCATTTATAATCACACACAGTAAATACATTAATCCCCCCAGAAACGGACACCAGGCTTAGGTATGTGAAAATACGCTTCTTTATATAAAAATAGTTATCTCAATACGCAGACTTATCACAAGACTAGTAACGTTGTTTCTATGCCACCAGATTATAAAGCAGGCAAACGGTTCCTTAAGCGGATGCTTCTTTAGTCTTTTACCAATGTTACTTGGGGGATTCCAGTCTTGACTTACTTCAGGCCTACCGCGGCTCACGCATCTGTCGTGGGCGCACCTGCGCCGTGCACAGCTCCCCCCGGCGGCTCCGGGGCAGCGGGAGGTGAGACGGGTGTGCGGTGCGGTGAGGATTTACGGGGAAATAAGGCGGTGCGGGCCCCGAGCCCGATACTGGAACTCCTTTAGCAACGTTGTGTGGAGAGTCGGCACGGGTCGGTGCAACGCTCAGCTTTGGGAAGTGTTCTTGGGTCCTCAATCAGCGGGTGTGGGCAGGTAGGCAGGCGCGGCCAGCGATCCTTAGCACGGCGGTGCAGGAGGGGGTCTCCACAGCGGGGGCGGCGCGGCCTGAGGGGTTCCGAGGATAGCGAAGCGGGGGCACAGGGCACGGTCAGTGCTGCTGGTGACCCGCCGAGGATCACGATCGTCGGACGGATTCCGGCAGGAGGGGTGACAGCGCTTTCAGCGCACTCCAGTGGCAGGCGGTGACAGGGGCGCAGGCAACCTAGCCCGGGGACAGAGAGCGGCTCCGGACGGAGCGGGGCTCTCACGGGGTTCAGGCAGGCAAGCTCCTGAGTGTCACGGCCCTAGGAGGGGGCGATGAGGGGCGCAGTCTCTTTCCAGCGGGATGCACACACGGCTCGAATTGGAGGACGAGCAAAAGCACAGAGAACCCACTGGTCCTGGGGTTCAGTTCAGGGGGCAAGCTCAGATTAAGCCCTTGGAGAATGTTCAAGCACAAAGCAGCAAAGTCTTTTCAGCAAGTCTTTTCCTCTCCTTTCTCAGCAAGGCAAGCAGCAGGCCAGTCCTTCCAGCGTCTTCTTCTCCTCCTAGTCGGACAGAGGTTCTTTGCTGTAAACAGGATTCTGATTTGCAAGGAGCAGGGCTCCTACTTTTATACCACATTTCCTTTGTTCTTTCAGGCCAGGGGGGCCTTCGCATAACCGTTCTCAGTCCTGAGCACTTTGTTGGGGGTACTCTGATTTCTGCTTTCACTGTGAGGGCCAAGCACATCAGCCGCTCCACAGGAGGTGGAGCCGGCATTCAGGGGACAAGTACCTTCAGGAGCACCTTGTGGACAGCGCTTCGCCCGTCCTGGGCCAGGTGCAGGCTGAGTCATCAGTCGCTCCCCAGGGGGCGGAGCCAGCATTGTGGTGGTGGAGCACTGCCCTATTCAGAGTCCAAGGGGCACCCCCACCTCCCACCAAGGTGTTTTCCTGCCATTCGCTACCTGTCATCCCCCCAGCCCTGTCACTCACATAGCCCAGACAGTCAGATACACGCACAGCAGAGGCAGCTGAAATGATTAAGCGAGTAAATACGGACTTTCTAAAAGACGTATTTACAAACCCAGGATAGTAAAATAAACTTGTCTACAAGAAGTATTTTATCATTCCGAGTTCAGGCATACGAAACATATCTCTCTACCATGTTCCCTGAGCCTGCTGGGATTATAAGGTGTAATAATTCCAGCAGCTCATCTGGCCTAATGGGAACAGGTAGCCTTGCAATAGTGAACCACGAATATGGCGGTAATTCATTACTAGGACAGGCCACACAACCAGGGCTTGTCCTACCTTACACCTACAACGCACCCTGCCCGCGGGCCTACCATCGGGGTGACTAACATGAGGCTAAGGGAAGGTTCTGGAGGCTGGCAAGTGTGGGCACTTGCCCAGCCGGCGGGACAGTACGGAACTGCACGCGGGGTCTGCCGTGGCAGACCCAGGACACATTTTACATGGCCGCTGTTGTGGGTGGCGGAACCAGCACTGCAGGCCACTAGCGGCATTGGCATTCACAGGCCCTGGCACTCCGGGTGCACTTTACTGGGGACTGACAGGGAATCCAATAAACCAATCATGTATATCAATTATGAACACTTTATCTAGGGAGCACTTGCGCTGCGGTCACGGATTAGCCGTGGCGCGGCGCCCTGAGCGGACAACACCAGCAAACCAATCGAGGCACACCATCAAAAAGTGGAAGGGAAACTCACGCCAAGGTGCCAGGTCTAACAGATAGCATCTGACCCCTCCAATGCCTTTCAAAATCCTATTCATGATTTGTTGAAAAACTGCAGCTGCAGAAACCAACCCAAAAGGCATTCTACAAAATTTATAGGTGCCCATTGGTGTCACAAAGGCCGTTAACTCTTGTGAGGACTCATCCAGTTCAACCTGGTGATAGGCCGATGCTAAATCCAGTGTGGTAAAAAACCTCGCACCCTCCAAAGTCCCAACCATCTCGTCTATATTAGGTAACGGAAAATGATCTACAATCACCTCCTTATTTAGAGAGCGCAAATCAATACAAAGCCTAAGCTCTCCACTAGCCTTCTTGGCTACCACAATGGGAGCCAACCACTCTGTTGCTTCCACTGGCACAATGACACCTGAAACTACCAACCGTTCAATCTCTTTTTGCACACCTATTTGTTCATTGATAGGTATTCTTCTACACTTTGCCACAACTGGAATCGCCCCTTTTTTTAAACGGATGCAATGTCTGTATTGTGAAGTGACTACTTTACACAGTACAAAGGGGAACTCTTACAGCCTCTGAGCTGTGTGCGGAGAGCCGAGGACTACTCTCGGGTGATGCAGACTGCTAAGGAATGGTGCTGCACTCCTGGAGTTGTGTGCACAGAGCTGGTGCGGACTGTTGAGGGCAGGTGCTGCACTCCTGGAGTTGTGTGCACAGAGCTGGTGCGGGCTGTTTAGGGCAGGTGCTGCACTCCTGGAGTCGTGTGTAGAGAGCCTAGGGCAGCTCCCTAAGCTCTTAGGTGGTGCAGACTGTTGAGGACAGCTGCTACACTCCTCAAGTTGTGGTCAGGCTGTTGAGGACAGCTGCTGCACTATACTTCATGTCTTGGCTTTCCATACTTACAATTTTTATACAGCCAGGCAGTGTGAAGACGACTACTGCAGCTGCTTGCCGACCTCCTAGAAAGCTCTTTTTTCTTCTGGATTTTCTTTAATAAGATGGAAATTTTAGGTTCTCTCATCCTTCAGAATTGAAGGTTCAAATGCCTCTGCGTCAGCATCAAGAATTGCATTCCCTTTCCTGGCTATTCCCCAATCTGGAAACCCACTGTATATGTCTTCCTGTTGCCTGCCGTGAATCGGAAAAAGCGTCTTTCACTCTCCAGTTTGTCTGCTCGGTGGTAGTGAAAGGGGATTTGTAAAACAGACCAAACTTGTACCTATCACTGGTTGCTTGTCTGCATATCAAGTGTTTTTTCAGTGGCACAACTGATATCTTCCTGCATACCTTGGCTTCAGAATTAGAAAAAAAAATGTGCTTCGTTTTTGTTTTCCTAACTGCTGAAGACGTACATTATGTACTGTACAATTTGTTGTGCGTTTAAAAAAATGACATCCTCCTGCCTTTCATTTGACACATACTGTACCCAAAATAGATTGACTGCAAAGTGAGAGGAGTTTGTAAATACCAATTCCCATGTCAAAAAAATAAGCAGGAATTTGACATTAGACACAGCCTGACATTTGCTCTCTGTCTTTGAAGCGCAGCAAATGAGACAATATAAATACAGTTTTTTTAAGGCAACTTTATTTATTGCTTGGACTTTCGGCCCACCAGTGCATCCCCGCCCATAGATTAGGAAACGCTGGCTTAGATTATATAGCCTCTACCTTCAAAAGGGCCACCAAGATTTTTAAATCTTGTGCAATGTTTTATAATGGATTGCAATGGACTGAATGTTACAAACAATCATTGCTACTTTTTCAAAATGATAACAATAGACTCAATCATGGTAATATCTGAAATTCCTATGTCGATGTCTGGGGCAGTCCACTCAGGTTCTGAACTTGCACAGAGGGATCCTGAGAACAGCTTGGCAGGACCTCTATGCACAGATGGCAGCTCATGAGTAACAGGTGGTAAGTCTTAACACATAAATAATCTCATATCCGTAGATTGAAAGGTTTGCAGTGCCCCCTGACTCATCTTTAATTAGTTTTGTATGTCCATGTTGCCTGTATTATATGTTGTCGTGTAAAATGTGCAGTTGAAGGAATGTATTCAATGTATATATGTGTTTAATATATATATATTTTGGCAATTAATATATCTCAACGAATATGCACTGTGCCAAAATTTATAGTTGGAGATATATAATAGGGTGTTTCTTGCATATGTGATGCTCTTTAGTTGTGAAATATCATAAAGGAACACTATGTTCTTATTTGATATTCAGATTTTTACAACTATCAACATAAAAGGATGTATTCACTATGTAATGTATGACAAATGCTAAATTGTGATGCTCTTTAGTTGTGAAATATCGTAAAGGAACACCATGTTCTTATCTGACATTCAGATTTTTACAACTATCATCGTAGAATGATGTATTCACTATGTAATGTATGACAAATGCTAAATTGCTTGAGAAAGTATTGGTATGTGTTTTTACTCACAGTTCTATGTTTATGTTTAAACCGTAAATGTAATGGTAATTTCTAAGCGTGTTTCTGATTAGTCACCTTATATATACTCACTGATTGGTCCTGCGCGTCATGTGATCAAGACTGCCGTGGGGCAGTCGAAACGCGTCAGGCTGAGCACTCGCTTGATAATTTTATGCACTATGCACTTTAATCTGCAAACAAAATAAAAGAAGTTGTTTTCTACGCTGTGGTCCGGACCTGCTTTTGGATCCCATCAAGGATCGCTCCAGGATCTTGGTTATCATATATATATATATAATCTAACAACTCCCTTCTGAGATTTTTTGCCATTGAACAGGTCAACATAGGGAAAAGGGGCGGTAACAGAGAGTTAGCCCTAAGGAAAAAGGAATCCAAATGGATTATAGAATTAGAAACTAGATTCCCGGGAGGACATAATCTCGATGAGGAACTGGCCAGTCATCTACATGTGGACTAGGAATTTCTTTGGTTTCTAACTGTGTTGAATTTGAATTTAAATGTACAGAAATTTAGGACCATATTTTATAGTTGTATTGTAAATAATGTGGTTTTAATGGTGTCTTCTGTCTTGTTGCATTTCAGGAGGAAAGGAAGGGACCCTTCACTGGCACTTGTGGGCATAACTTCACGGGTACCATACCCTTTTCTTCATCAGAATCACCTGGGCACTTTCCATCAAGACAAGAGACGTTAAGAAATTTATATATTTATATTTTTGCAATTTACACTATTATTCACACTAGTTGTATTTAGTACTCTATTTTGCATGACTGTATGTTTTGGGGAGTTACTTGAGGTTGTGTTAACATGAACTATCTCGAAGGCCTTGATCAGAGCCACTGTGGCGTTTATATCGTTTGTGTCCCATCTCACTTTTATAATCAACTCAGTACTTTTAGGGCACTTGCCTAAGAAATCTTGTTTCAAACTTTATTGATGCCTGTAAATCCTGACATTATATCGTGCTTTTTGCAGTATCTGATAATATTCTTCTACATTAGGAGATGTTTTGCATAAATCTGCACATGCAGTTCATAAGCTCAACACAGTCAGTTGGGAATTATATAACAAACCAGCTATATAATACTAATGTACGATATTGTTGATACATTGCATTTTTCAATACTACTGTAGTTTTTGTATCAAGCATACATTGGATGACAAATTATCATGATTTATTAATGTTATCTTAATTTTCCGTCGTTTTGTAGACATAAACTTTAAACTCTACAATGCGAAGGTATTAAGTACTGATAGTGAATACTATTACAAGATGGATGCTAAAAAACGGGGCGGAAGTGTTTGCTCCGAATGAAGTGCCTTTTCTATGTTTTCTGTTTTTTGTTATCAAATACACGGCATGTAACACTGTTGAAATCGTGTGATCAAGACACTCTGGGTGTCGAAACGCGTAGCGGTTTACTGAAATAAACCCCTGTGGTTGCAATAGACTCCTGAGTGTGCGTCGTTACTTGAGGAAACTTTGATTAATTATATATATATTTATATATTGTCACCAATTTGCTCAGAGATGAGGCCGCAACTCGCCAACAGGAGGTTCTCAAAACCTTTATTCCAACCATTGCAGCTTCCCTTCATGGTAATTCGTCCCTTTGGCCTTACGCGTTTCGAAGCATTCACGCTTCTCATCAGAGGCCACACGCAGGAAACCAAGTTCATTAACGCTGTATCTTCCCAGCATGCTTTACAGAGACTCCCAATAGTCTCAGGTGTAATCTCTTTAAGTAGAGTTCATTTTCCACAGTGCATGTTGGGAATTGTATTCATGTCGCTCATTTCACTACCCTCTAGTGGGTTCATTTACTGCATGCCATTCCGGGACAAGTTTAGAGCATATACATACATATATATATATATATATATATATCCTACTGGCAGTCGCCAGTAGGTAGTTATAGTTAGGACCTATTTTCCATAGGAAATCCGCAACATTCTATTTGGAATAACGTTGGTGTCGATTGATGAATATTCGCGAAAGTTTCCAAACTTTT
Source organism: Triturus cristatus (assembly GCF_964204655.1). Lineage (NCBI taxonomy): Eukaryota > Metazoa > Chordata > Amphibia > Caudata > Salamandridae > Triturus > Triturus cristatus. Next base: position 915,122,330 of record NC_140579.1, on the reverse strand, counting down.
GGCCAGTTCCGGTCCGCTCCTATCCTGAAAATTTCACGGTGATTCGTCAAGCGGGGGCCGAGAAAAAAGGGGGGTCCCAAAACACGTTTTCCCCATGCATTTTCCCATAGGACCTGTTGACGCAGCTACAGCCCGAAGTGCAGAACGGAATTACACCAAATTTGGCAAAGAGGTAGTCCTCAGTTCAGACTCGTGCCTTTTGCTTAAATGGTGTAAATCCGTTCAGTAGTTCCTGAGAAAATCAAAAGTAAAATCACATATATATCTGGGTGGAGCCTAACCACACATCTCATCGTGAGATCCGATTGGCTGTCAGCACTTCATCTAAGAAGTGTTGGCAGCCATCTTGGGACCAATATACATGATAGCACCTCATTAAAAAGCATTGCAGTTAATAGAAGGTTTTAAGACTTTAGTTACATTATAAATCATTTGTTGATGGTGCCATACTCATTTTAGGAATTGTGGTGTGTTCTAAGGTGATTTTACCATGTGAAAAAGCCTTCTGCTGTGATATCATGAATCATGTTTGAGAGAACTATTTTCTCATGCTTTTCCCACAGAGGTTTGGAAGGTGATCTATAAGCTAAACTGAGAGCATATTTTCTGTAAATTCACATTATCTTTCTCAGTCATGTGAGAATGAAGTCTGACATTCTCAGTAAAACATGTACACCCAACAAGGACAGAGACTGTCAGTTGATTCCTTTGTGTTCTACTGCAGCTTCCCAGAGTGTTCCAAAGAACAACTAGAGCGCTAACACTCTTACTTATGACAAACGTATGGCACACCTGAAGCCATCTTGATTGGAATAAAGTGGTAACTCTTAAAACATTTAATTTACAAAGGAACAAAATGAGGGGGTTCATATTGCCATAGAAAGTATGATTAGTGCTGCAGAAAGAAAAATTAGGGCACATTTTGAGTGACTTCTCAAATCCTCTTCTATTTCATTAAAAAATACTGACATACAGACTGAAACATGCACTTTCAATACCAGCAGCAGACTTCCCTGGTGAGCAGTAGCTTTACTACAGTGATCTAATAAGCAACTAGAGTGCTAACTGTAATAATGTCGGCAAAACAAAGGGGTGTTGACCCTGGGCCGTGAGGACCAACCCGGAGAAGGATGTAAGGACTGTCAGAAAATTATAGAGACAGTTGTTGGATTCCGCAAAGAAGGCTCTGCTTCTTTTATTATGGTTTATAGTCTTTCTCGGTTTAAAGCAAGAAAATATGAGGTAACAGATAAGGGTAAACACAAGAGATATTCAGGGGTTCATTGTAGGCCGTAGTCTTCCCTTGAGGGGTCTGGAAACCGTCGGAAATCCCACTTCTGGTGTTGTCTCCTCGGTCTGTTCTTTGCGGGACTCTAGCCCCCGGAAACATAGGGAAACAGAGAACCTGGGATTAATGCTTTTGTCCTTACGTTATTGTATATGTGCTACCACCACCAGGAGAGTGTTGTTTAAGATGGGGGTCAAGAAAACAAAAGACGTTTTAAACCGAAGGTGACTCGGATCGTATGCTACTCAGGTCAGGGATAGGGCACGGACAAGGAGTGTCAATTTACAATCCCACTTTTACCCAGCTCACAGCCCCATGCAGCCCCGACCTGCCCACCACCAAAACGATCCCCGTGTGGACACTTGCCTTGAGCCACGACCCAGATCTGGGCCGCGGCGCTTGGACCCGGGGCGTCCTCTGCTGTAACTATGCCTCTGGGTTTTCCCGCTCTCCTCTCCGCAGTGATACTCCGTTCGTCGGTACCGCTGGGCTCCTTTCGCTCTTCCTCCCGTTCTGGCCCGTCGGCTTGCGCTCTTCTCCCTCTCGATTCTTCCTCCGCTCTCCTCTCGTCGTACACCGTTACTCCCGTCTCCTCCGGTCTGATGACTCCTCCTGCTTCGATCTCTGCCCCTTTTCTGCTGTTCCACCAGTCCCGTACGGGTGATGCGGCTGACGTTGGCTGATGCGTCAGAAGGGTCTGCGCTACTAGACCGCTCTGCCCTTCCTGGGTGGAGTCGCGGTCTTCTTTGACCGAGTTCCGGGGTTCAGGTTCACCGGGACTCTTACACTAACATTCAGAATTTATGGCAAATGTGTGACACATCTGAATGCCTTCTTGATGGAACCAAAGTAAAAAACTGAAAGTATTTCCTACTGAGGAGACTGCAGTACATGAGGAAATAAGGAAACATCATAACAAATAAGTCTCCCAAAATGGCCACCAGAGACAAAAGAGCCCAAATGTATCCCAAATATCACCCAGATGTAGCCCAAGTATAGCCCAATGACAGAATGTCCCAGAGTGTTCTAATGAACAACTAGAGCGCTAACAGTCTTACTGTGGTAGTAAAAAGCAGTCACCAAAGTATTTGTTGTGGAAGAGAGACATTTATTTGTCAACCCTCTTTCAGCTTCCCCACGGCAGCAGTAACCGTTCAGAACCGAACACCATAGCACAGGACATTCTGGCGTTCTGGAATACTACGCTGAGCTTTCCACCATGAAAGAATAACAAGACATCACCACACATTTCCCTCCTCTAAACATTCTGAAGAGAAATAGCAGTATAACCAAATAAAAGTTACAGAAAATCAAAAATCCAAAAATAATGTAAAATTCGAAATCAACTTTAGTACACTTAAGTTCTCGTCACTCCTTTATACATCACGAAACCTGACAGGCTTGAGAGCACTCCTTCTGCTTCTGCGCAAAACAGGAAACGTACTTTCATCAGGGACACTCTTGCTGCACACATCTGATGTTGTGTTTTCTTTACCAACACCACTCATACCTTGCACATTCTCCTCCTCCCTGTTCGTACTGATTTTATGTACTCTGTTCTTATTCCACCAATCACGCCCTTGAACCCTCACAGCATTTCTTGACACCACATCAACCTGTACAGGATCTCTAAATTTTGAATTTCCTTTCACCACATGTGTAGGATTCTTGATCCGAACCCAATCCCCTACCTCTATCTTTGTTTGTTTTGCACCTACTCTATGCTTTTCATCATAATGCTCCTTCATCTTTTTCTGGTATTGTTCAACTTTATTTCTCATTGACTCAAACTAGGGTTCAACCTGTCCATTTTAGATTGAAAAGACCTCAACCATGGAGGACATAATTTCGACGTAGATACACGCCCCCTCATAAGTTCAAATGGACTCTACATTGGGAGAAGTGCGATGAGACCACAACATACTCTCAACCGCCTCATTAACAGGTACAGAATTCTGTACAGTCCACTGTATGCATTCAACCAATGTCCTATTCATTTTCTCCACCAACCCATTAGCTTGCGGGTGATAAAGAGCAACTCTCTTATGAACCATGGCATTTTTCTGCAGAAAAACCCTCATCTCACTGGAGGTGAACTGAACACCGTTATCCGAAACCAACTCTTTAGGTAAACCCTCCCTCTGAAAAATCTTCTTGAGAGAATTTAAAACTGAATTATTGTTCCATGAAATCAACCTCCCACCATTTGCTAAAATAATCCACAATGGCCAAAGCAAACTTGTATTGACGTTGTAACATATTAAAAGGACCAATAAAATCAATGGCAATCTTTACCCATGGCCCTTCAGGTATTACACAAGGTTGTAATGGAAGAGTGGTAAGTTTGATCCCCTTGTCACTGTTAGCACAAATAACACATCTTTCAATTTTATTATTAATTTCGGTGTCCATGGCAGGCCACCAAAAATCTTCTCTGATTTTCCTTTTCGTGATGGTTTGCCCCAAATGTCCCTCATGACCATTCTCAACAATTCTTTCCCTTAAACCGAAAGGTGGAACGAACCTATCACCTCTCATCAAAATCCCATTTTTTTTAACACGAAGTTCATCTGCAATCTTTGCATACACTTGCAGATTAACAGGCAAAACCCGTTCCCTCGGCCATCCTTCGATCACACATTTTTTTACAATGGCGAGGTCTGCATCATCATCCATACTCTGAATCCATTCTACTTCACTAATAGCGTGACCTTGGCAGACATCCACAGAAGCAATCAGGCATTCATCCAAATCCTCGTCACATACATCAAATTTGGTTACACCAGACATTGGAGCACGTGATAGAAAATCTGCCCTCATATTTTTTCCCCCTGGTATGTATTCAATCTTGAGATCGTACTGCAATAATTTCGCACTCAACCTTGATATTCTTGGTGTATGGTCTCTTATGACTGTACCCATTAAAATATTGACCAAAGGTTTATGGTCCGTTTGCAAAACAAACCTCCTTCCCCAAATAAAACACTTGAATCTTTCCACGGCCCAACAACATGCTAACAGTTCCTTTTCGATCACAGAGTATATTTTTTCACTGTCTCTCAATGATCTAGATGCAAACCCTAATGTTACTTCTTCTCCATGCCTGTTTATCTGAGATAAAGTCGCACCCAAACCTTCATTACTTGCATCTACAGTAATGATGCATTGTCTTGAAGAGTCAAAAGGTGCCAACATACTTGGAGAACTGATCTCTTCCTTTAGATTGTCAAATTCTTTTTGGCACTCAGAGGACCACGTGAAAATTTTCTTTTTCTTAAACAATTCCCTCAAGTTCGCCGTCTTGCTTGAAAAATTCTCTACAAATTTAGCACAAAACTCACAGACTCCTAAAAATGAGGAAACATGTTCTTTTGTTGTTGGACACTGTGCTTTGACTATTGCGTCGACTAGACCAGGTCTTGGTGAAACCCCTTTCTCCGATATAACATGACCAAGATACTCTATACTATCCTTAGTGAACTCACATTTTTTGCGATTAGCAACAATCCCCGCTTTTTTGAGCCTGGTTAGAACTTGCTCCATTAATTCATCATGATCTTTTATATCTTTCCCTGCCACCAGAATATCGTCCTGAAATGTCACAACCCCTTTTAAACCTTTCAGAACATTTTCCAACACACGCTGGAAAACCGACGGGGCAGAGGCTAACCCAAAAGGCATTCTCTTGAATTGAAAAGTACCGATGGGAGAAACAAAAGCCGTGAAATGTTTAGATGCATCTTCAAGAACAATCTGATGGTAGGCGGAGGATAGATCTATTTTGCTAAATACCTTTGCTCCAGAGAAAGTAGAAACAATGTCATCAATACGTGGTAGAGGATGTGAATCTACCCAAATTACCTTACCTAAATTACCTAACTTCTGAGGTCCACACAGACCCTAAGTTGACCATTTTTCTTCCTTGCGATAACCAAAGGAGATAACCAAATAGAAGACTCGATTGGTTCTATTACACCATCATCACACATTTTCTTGAGAATTTGTGACAGCTCTTCACGTACGCTGAACGGAACATTCCTCAGTTTGTGTTTCACTGGAACTGCACCACTCTGCACTTTGATCAAGTGTTTAAAACCAGAAATCCTTCCCAATTTCTCACTGAACACTTCCTCGTATTTATTTATCCATTCCATATCTCCGGGTGCCTGTACAGAAAGATTAGCACATGGATGTTCGGGGACCAAAGAAACTTGTTTTTTCTTTCCTGGCCTGAGAGTCATGCCAAATAACCCTTGGTGGTACCACCCTAGAATGTTCAAGCCTTCCTTTGCAACATATATTTTTCCAAAAATCACTTTTCCCTCAAACATCAATTGACCCTCAAAATAGCCTGTAAGATCTATCTTTCTGCCATCATATGTGAAAGGATTTCTATCAGGAGGCAATAAGGACTTATCATTCCACATTTTCTTGAATAATTCTTCAGTGATGATGGTCATTCTTGCACCAGAGTCAATTAACAAATTCAAACTTTTACCATCAACTATGATGTTCTCATATGGATCAACACAATCCCTCTCATCACTTTGAACCACGACAACCATTTCTCTGTGAAATTGCATATTCATATCTTCATATTCTAAGTCACTGTCAACTACAGTATTAACTTTTATGTTTTCTTTGGGAGTTTGACATACTTTTGCAAAATGGCCAATTGTATTGCATAACTTACACTTTACACTCAAAGCAGGACAAGGACGCCCGTTAAAACCATGTCTTGTGTTACCACACCTGAAACAAATGTTTTTTTGATTGAAAAAACTTTCCTTTCCCTCTTTTTTTTTTAGAAAAAATTTCCCTGGACCTTTCTGTGCTGTCCCCATATTCTCCTTACTGACTTCTTTGATGACTGACACAGCCGAATCCTCATTTTTTTTTTTAAGCTCCCTTGACGATTTTTGTAAAATTTCTATACTCTTCACTATATCTATTGTTTCAGTGAGTGAAGGATTTTTTAACGTCAATAATTTTTCCTGAACCTTCTTGTCCCAACATCTGACCACTATCTGATCCCTAATCAGTTGCGATGTAAAATTTAAAAAACTCACATTCTGCCGCTAAAGTTCGCAAAGCAGCAACATAAGTAATAATGGTTTCATCCTGTTGTTGCCCCCTTGTAAAAAACTTGTGTCTGTTGACAATTAGACTGGGTGGAATGTCGTATTGTTTTTCTAACTTCTTCACCGCTAACTGATATTCATCTATATCGTCTTCATCTTCACCCACCTCATACGGTGGAAGATGTTCGTATACAGACTGACCCTCAAATCCTAAACTGTGTTCCAATAAAAAAAAATTCCTTTCTGGACAATATCTAGTACCTCCAATAGCACCCAGATATTTTGTGAATGCCCTATACCAGGATCGCCATGGAATAGGTGGATCCCCAGGAACCTGACGGAAAAGAGGCGGAGCGTTGATGCTTTGCATAGTGATAACACACTAACCCAAAATTATTTTAAAATCTAAAATTTTAAATCATTAAATTTTTCCCAAAATATTATGAAAGTATGTCTCACAATCTACACTACCTTAAATAAACCCTTCAGTTTACATTCTATTCCTGTATTTTACTAAAGATTTTCCCAATGTAACAACAGTACAATGTTTACTTACACACTTTACCCTTAAATTGATAACTAAAACGAAAAACACACTGTACAAGGAAAATTAATCCTACAATGTAAACACATACAGTCACATAGATGGGCGATCTTGCTTCATGTGTGCGTGTCACAGTGCAAACACGCTTCTAACGCTTTATTTTACAAGTGTCACCGTGCTGCTTTACTCGATTTTATTTTTTTCCCTTTTTTGTAAGGATACACTTGACGCGCATGTAGCTACGCTTGACACGCTTGAGATAGATGTGCGCGTGTCACAGTGCGTTCTGACTGAATAAATTCTCCTCGGTATTAAGAATACACTTGACGCGCAAGTAGATACGCTTGACACGCTTGAGATTGATGTGCGCGTGTCACAGTGCGTTTTGGCTGAATAAATTCCCCTCGGTAATCAGCATCTCAACAACCACGTATTCCTTTTAAATGTATTTAATGTGCGCTTGTCAAAGTGTTACTTCGTTTGATAAATATTCCTCACATCGTAACCCAGAAAGCGCTCGTATAATTTTCTCCCTTGTATGTCGAAGTTACGATAAAACACGTGACGTATCTTTCCTTATCCAGCCAATGTACGCGTGGTTGCTAGGTGGAACTCTTGCCTAGTTACCAACACGCACAACGTGACGTTTCCTTCCTTTTCTAACCAATGGACGAGTGGTTGCTAGGTGGAACACTTCCCTAGTTACCAATGTGTACAAAGTCCCGTTTTACTTTTTCTCCTTTAAATCTTTGTAAATATTTTCTCTTTCACGCTGCGAGACATGCGGGAAGCTGATTTTTTCTCCTACGGGTATTTTCCTGTCAACGAGGGAGACTCCGGAAACGTAAGTAAAACTTACTTACAGTTTTTTCCCTTTCCCTCTTCAAAAAACCGGCCTTGATCCTTTCTTCTTCACCGGCACGCGTGGATCCTTTTAGGGTTGACTTTTCTTTTCGATTGTCGCCAAATTGTGGTAGTAAAAAGCAGTCACCAAAGTATTTGTTGTGGAAGAGAGACGTTTATTTGTCAACCCTCTTTCAGCTTCCCCACGGCAGCAGTAACCGTTCAGAACCGAACACCACAGCACAGGACATTCTGGCGTTCTGGAATACTACGCTGAGCATTCCACCATGAAAGAATAACAAGACATCACCACACTTACTTATGACAAAAGTATGGCACACCTGAAGCCATCTTGATTGGAATAAAGTGGTAACACTTAAAACATTTAATTTACAAAGGAACAAAATGAGGGGGTTCATTTTGCCATAGAAATTATGATTAGTTCTGCAGAAAGAAAAATTAGGGCACATTTTGACTTCTCAAATCCTCTTCTATTTCATAAACAAATTCTGACATGCAGACTGAAACATGCACCTTGAATACCAGCAGCAGACTTCCCTGGTGAGCAGTAGTTTTACTACAGTGATCTAATGAGCAACTAGAGTGCTAACATTCAGAATTTATGGCAAATGTGTGACACATCTGAATGCCTTCTTGATGGAACCAAAATAAAAAACTGAAAGTATTCCCACTAAGGAGACTGCAGTAAATGAGGAAATTAGGAAACTTCATAACAAATAAATCTCCCAAGATGGCCACCAGAGACAAAAGAGCCCAAATGTAGCCCAAATATCACCTAGATGTAGCCCAAGTATAGCCCAATGACAGAATGTCCCAGAGTGTTCTTAAGAACAACTAGAGCGCTTACTGTCTTACTTATGACAAAAGTATGGCACACCTGAAGCCATCTTGATTGGAATAAACTGGTAACACTTAAAACATTTAATTTAAAAAGGAACACAATGAGGGGGTTTATTTTGCCATAGAAATTATGATTAGTGCTGAAGAAAGAAAAATTAGGGCACATTTTGAGTGACTTCTCAAATCCTCTTCTATTTCATTAAAAACTTCTGATATGCAGACTGAAACATGCACTTTTAATACCAGCAGCAGACCTCCGTGGTGAGCAGTAGCTTTACTACAGTGATCTAATGAGCAACTAGAGTGATAACATTCAGAATTTATGGCAAATGTGTGACATATCTGAATACCTTCTTGATGGAATCAAAGTAAAAAACTGAAAGCTTTTCCTACTGAGGAGACTGCAGTAAATGAGGAAATTAGGAAACTTCATAACAGATAAATCTCCCAAGATGGCCACCAGAGACAAAAGAGCCCAAATGCAGCACAAATATCACCCAGATGTAGCCCACATGTAGCCCAATGACAGAAGTGTGCAAAGCACTTATTTTTTCTGTATTTGCAGTTTTATATAGTGCAGACTTGTCAGGTATTGGAGTGCTTTACATGAGCATTGGTTACATCACACAAGATCAAATTCATTTTGGTTGTAGACATGGGGAGATTAAGTGATTTGACCAGAATCACAGAATGTTGAGCTGAAGCAGAAACTCCAACCTGGTTCCCCAGTTGCAAAGTCTGTAGCTCTGGAAGTAACACCACATCCTCTCCCCTAGGTGCAACATTTAATCAAGTGGTCAACTGGATAAAAAAACATAAAGATTACAAATAATTTAAAAGTTCTTGGTCGCCATTTGAAAACTCAGAAAATATGTCCTCATTTTAGTTTTTTAGAGCACTAACCATAATTTTGAGGCAAATAAGACCCTCTCATATATGTAATTTCTAAAGGAAATACTCTAGATGTTACAGTTTTGATTACATCAAGATGACGTCAGGCGTTCCACACTTTTGTAATAAATATAGAATGTTAGCAATATAGTTGTTCATTGGGATACTGTTGAGAGGCAGAGGCCAGGGGCACGGACTCTGAAAATTGAAGGCAGGTAGGAGAGTGCAGAGGCAACAATGTTACCACACTGGGCAGGCAGGAAGGGCTGTGGCAGCACAACAGACTATGGAGGGCAGTGGAAAGGGGGGCAGGGGCAACAAACCAACAATACAGGACTGGCAAGAGAGGCTGTGGCAATATAATAGACCATTGTGGGCAGAAGGAAGAGGCAGTGGTAGTACAACCATACATGCCAACAGACCCGTTTCAGCCAGGAAACGTCCACTGTTTTTAAGCTCAAATGGGCTTTATTTGATCTGTCTCCTGTCTACAATCTCCTCTTTTTCAATGTAAATCAAAGGGGAAAATCAATACCCCAGTTTTTTTTCAAAATCTCCCTCTTACCAAGTTCAAAATGTTCGCAAGTATGGTACATTGGATCATGGTAGGCAGGAGGAATTGGGGTAGGAACATGGACTTGGATAACAGAGGACAGGAGGGACATGGAGAGGTGCACCAAACTGACCCTATAGGGCAGGCATCAGGGTTTGCAGCAGCACAATACACCACACAGCGCATGCGGGACGGGAGTGCAGCACAACAATCCATAGAAAGCAATACGGAGGGGACAGGACCATGCACATGGACAACAGAGAACAGAGGGGAAAGAGGCAATGGTAGCTAGCTGACCATAATGGACAGACAGGAGAGAAAGCTGCAGCATAACAGACCATAAAGGGCAGGAGGGACGGATCAGGGGCATTACAATGGAACAGACAAGCCAGGAGGGAGGGAATAGGGGTCTGCACATGGAAACAGAGGGCTGGGGGCAAGGGGCAGGGCAGGAGCAGCAAGATGACCATGGAGATCAGGCAGGATGGGCATTAGAAACAAGACAACCATGGAGAGCAACAATGAGACTATGATGGCATACACACAGACCATGGAGGGAAGGTGGGAGGGGGTCAGGGGCAGCTAGCTGACCACACAGGGAAGGTGGGAGGGGCCATGGCAGCACAGAAGACCATGCATGGCAAGCGGGAGGGCTAGTGGCAGCACAATGGCTATGATGGGCAAGAAGGAGGGTGCAGGGGCATGCACAAAGGACCATGGAGGATAGAAGGGAGGGTCAGGACCTGGGCACAGACAAGAGAGTTCAGGGAAAGGGGCCTCACAACAGACCGCGCGGGGCAGGCAGGAGGAGCAGTTGCAGCACAACAGACCAGGGAGGGCAGAAGGGTGTGGCAGTAAAATGGACCATGGAGGAAGGGGATAGGGGCATGACATGTGGACAGGTTACAGTCATCTGACAATGCTAGGCAGGTGGGAGAGGAGTGGCAGCTCAACAGAACACTCAGAGTAGATAGGAGTGGCAGGTCCATGGAACATGGTGGGCAAAAAGGATGGAGCAGGGGCATGCACAAAGACATCGGAGGGCAGGGGGGAGGAGAATAGGGGCAGCAAGCTAAGCACAGAGGCTAAGCAGGAGGTCAATGATGGGCCATAGAATTGGGCAATGGAGGGCAGGAGGAGTGGACTGGTACATCATGCTAAATGGAGGGCATAGGCAGCACATCAGACCATGCATGGCAGGGAGGAGGAGGCTAGTCCATGGATTCAGACAACAGAGGATAGGGAGGAGGTGGATGGGGCAGCAAGCTAACTGTTCAGAGAAGGTGGGTATTAGGAACTTTATTGTTTTTAAAATGTGTGTCTGTGCGAACTACTTAAAATATGAACACGTATGCAGCATAATCTCACTTTTATTCAGGAAGAAGAGGACGTTTGTGACTGTGACACCAGGCTCACTTGGCAGAAACACCCCCTGACCCTCCACCCCCCATCGCAAAATGTAATGCCTGTGAAAAGGGTAGGTGGACGCAGTGTTCTATAGAACATAGTCCTGAGAGCACGATTGAAAATGAAAACTAGATATAATATATGGTATAAACTATGCACCAAAAAGTGTGATATAAGATGAACAGGGACGTGAAATATAATATACAATACATTGTGCGCAATTACAGATTCATTGGAGAGCGCGAGATAGCACAGGCACTAGCGCGTGCTATGCGATATGCGCCTTGGAGTGTAATATGCACAGGGCAGTGTTGTGTAACCTAACTAGTCTCTAAAGTTGTAATATAAAATATGTGCTGGGGAGTGTAACGTTGCCTATGCACTGTGACAAAGATATGGATCCCAGATTGTAATATGTATGGCATAGCGCTGTGCGTAATAACATTGGCATCGAGGAAGGCACATTAGATGGGGCAATATAACCTGTGCGATGGCAAGTGTGGCATGACATATTCACGGGGTGGTGTTACAGTGCACACGGGCTAGAGAGTGTCATAGCATACGCACTAGCTGATGGAATACAGAGGTGTGAGGCACTCGGCGGGCACTGGTGGGTGTAACACAGCATTGGGCTCAGCTCGGAGCACGCTGTGACTCTCAAGTGAGGTTTTTCTCCTTTCCAGAGAGTAAAATAAAAAGTATTACACATCCGGCGGTGGATGTGCATTTTATTAACCGTGAGGGGGGTTTCTTGCATAGTTTGGTCGAATTTTTGTTGAATCCCCTTTGAATGGCTTGGTGTGCGTGTATATTAAATGTGCCCGTCAATAGCTACCCACGTTTGTATAAATAAACGACAAGGGTGTCTACTTGGAGAGTACCCACCGGCGGGGGCGCCGGGATTAGGCACGGTAGGGCGTCAGACACGTCAGAGCTTCGCTAGCGGTGTAAATACATTCCATGTGGATTCATTCTATGCATAGTCACCTTTTAATGAATATCACGCAAATCGTCATGATGATAGGTACATACGGTTTGTCCAGCATGTCCTAGGTGTTTCTATACATATATATATTTTTTAAATAATAAAAAACAAAGGCCGGCCCCGGGGGATGGGGTCCCCGGGGCCATAAGTGGCCTGCGGAGGGGGGCAACGCAGCCCCCTCCTAAAGATTTTTTTTTTTAAAAAGGCCATGACCCGGTGGTTGGGGTCCCTGGGGCCGATTAAGGCCTTGGGAGGGCCAAATTTATTTTTTTCAACAAAAAAAATTAGGGTGCAGGCCCTGGGGGATGGGGTCCCCAGGGCCAGTAAATTAGAAAAGGAAGGGGGGCCACACAGCCCTCCTTCTTAAAAAAATAAAATAAATAAAAGACCGGCATCGCGCCGGACGCCACGCCCCCTCCTTGCAGCACTCTGCAAACGCGCCCCCTGGCCGGGTGTAAGTTGGGGAATTAATTCCCCTTCAATACTGAGGGTCCCTGAGGGCCAACTAGCCCAACAGGTATCTCCAGTATGCGCCAGGGAGCTGCGTTGCAGACAGGTGTTCTGAGGCCACGCCCCTTTTTACACCTCTATGCAACGCAGCTCTGTGGTGCTTACTGGAGGTACCTAGTGGGCTAGTTGGACCCTAGGGACCCTTAGGATTCAAGGGGACTTAATCTCTCAACTTAGAACGGCCACAGGGCGCGTTTACACAGTGGTGAAGGGAGGGGACGGGGCCTGAGGTGACGTGTGCAAACACGCCCTGTGGCGCGTTTTAAGTTGGGGAAATAATTCCCTTTCAATCCTGAGGGACCCTAGGGGCCAACTAGCCCACCAGGTGCTTCCAGTAAGCGCCACTGCTCTGCGTTGCAGAGCGGTTGTGCAGGCCGTGCCCCTTTTTACATCTCTCTGCAACACAGCTCTGTGGCGCTTACTGGAGGTACCTAGTGGTCTAGTTGGACCCTAGGGACCCTCAGGATTCAAGGGGACTTAATCTCCCAACTTAAAATGGCCACAGGGCGTGTTTACACAGTGGGGAAGTGAGGGGACGAGGCCTGAGGTGACATGTGCAAACACGCCCTGTGACGCGTTTTAAGAGGTAGTTTTAATCTCCTGCCCTATTAGGGCTTACAGAGGAGGTCATGCTGATCACAGGGGGAAAAAACATAGGTTTCAGGCACGTTATAGTTAGGAATTAGCATTTAAAAAACCTTAGAAATTCACTGAAAAAACCATAGGTTTCAGGGGCGTTATAGTTAGCTGGACTTTTCACTCGTACAAAACCATTGAAATTCCCCCGTTATAGTTAGTTCAGCTAACTATAACTCGCGCACCCGCAATGCACTGCTGATGATGTCACATATTGCATCATTCATGACATGGTCAGTGACATCACTGATGACATCTCAAATGACATCACTGATGACATCATCCTTGTGATAGTGGCAGACCTCCTCTCCCCCTATTATAACCTTTGATACACACATTCAAAAATAGAAACTAAAATTTTCAAAACAATGGACATACCAATATCAGTTACAACAACCTATTCAGTAATTCCAAGATCCACATACACTCATTCACCAACAGTCCTATACAGTCACTCATACATGTACTCACCCATCATATGTACTCATACACCTATACATCCTGTTACACAACGCCACTCATCCATAGACTTACTCACACACATAGTCACTCATGCTAATAAAGAATCAAACATCCATTTACTTGCATATACAGTTATACACACACTACCACACTTACTTCTACAGAAACTTACACATACTTAGTCTTTTAAACAATCACTTATAGAAACACATACTTATTCATACAGGAACTCTTTCAATCTCTCACTCTCACATATACTCACTTATATACACCAATAGTCACATATACTAGTTTAAAACATATGTAGTTACTCATAAAGACACTATTGAGACAGTCATTCACTCACTAACACACCCATGCACACACTCATCCACCCATACAGTCCTGCACACATGCTGTCTTCAACACATACAAACAGTGATTCACTCATTCATGCACCTATGCACTACGTAATACCCCCCACAGAACCATACAGACACTCAGACACTCATACTGATACTCAAAAAAACAACTAATAACCTATATAGATACTCATGTAGCTACTCACCAACCCATGCAGCCACTTATACACAAAGTGAGAGACTGATACAGATATTTACATATTTAAACATTACTCACTAGCCCATGTATTCACTAAGATACACTTAATCAGTCAGTTATACAATCAATTTTTCAAAAACAAATCATCCATTTAGACACTTATATACCCATGTATTATTCCTTCGACCTTGAGATATACATATATAAAACATATGTAATTGTCAGAAAAACACACATTCACTGGATGATGTCATCAGTGATGTCATCAGTGATGTCATTTGAGATGTCATCAGTGATGTCATGAGTGATGTAATATGTGACCTCATCAGCAGTGCATTGCGGGCGCGCGAGTTATAGTTAGCTGAACTAACTATAACGGGGGAATTTCAATGGTTTTGTACGAGTGAAAAGTCCAGCTAACTATAACGCCCCTGAAACCTATGGTTTTTTCAGTGAATATATATATATATATATTTATATTTTAATGTTGTGTTATATGTTGGCACACTGGAATTGTTATTAAAAAATCGCCACTGTTTTTCTAAAATGTTCAGGTAACCATTGTCATGTACCCTTGTTTATTAAAGTGAGTTGCCTACTTTTGTTAAATGCATGTAAAACACATAATATTTCTATCATATCAGCCATGCATCATAGATAGTGTGAAACACACTTCTTGGCTGTTTTGTTATGTTACTATATGCAAAATTATCAGTATCAAGTCATTTACCTACATATGACACTTAGAAGTATCCAATATCACATGGTCAGCCATGCGTGCTGTGCCAGTCAATCACCAACTCCTGACCTTCAAGTCAGACATAGGGTCCTCTTGCCCATCTGAAGTGAATGGGAGGGTGACAATGCTTTAATCTCGAGTGAACAGTTGCTGGGTTCTACACAACTATGTATAAAATGTATTAAAGTATTTTTCCTTTTAAACCTGAGCCTCTGGTGTTGATAGCAAAACCCCAAGAAACGTTTGTGCAAATGTTTGTTAATAATAATCAAGCCCCCCCTCTACACACTGTGCTGCTCTGGCCACCATATTTTAGGGTTTCAGTTATCAATGAGCAGGTCTTTTAGGTAGCACATGGGTTAAAAGTATCCCTGGGCTTGACTTTGGAGTTGTAGGCTTTTGTGGAAAAAGGAAAATTGGGGATTATACCCGAGGAATACTTTGGCAGTACAATGCACCATTTAAAACCATTCTCTTTCATTATGTATTATGTTTTTTTCTAAATGTATGCTGTACAATGCGTCGTTTGGCCTCTTTTTTCATAAGCTAATCACACTTATCAAACACAACCCTCTTTTAGTTTGCACTCATCCACTGTGCTCGTTCGCATGGTGTACTTGGATTGATGCTTTACGTCCCATCACATTTACCACAAGTACCATTCAAGACTGGATGTGGAGCACAACCTGAGGATGGCAGTAGCAAAAACCCATCCACAGATTGACCGCCTCTGTGGCGAGAAACAGGCAAACCTGTCACATTAATGTTGGTGGTGTTATTATCAATCTATGTCAAATCATGTGTTATATCTGTAAAACAAAGTATCCTAGTAAAAAACTATTTGTGCACATTTTATCTTGGAAACTTTTGAATTGAACTGTGTAATAAACCTCTGTCATTTAACCACACCCATTCACAAACCTGCAGTTTGTTAAACAATCTTACCATGTTTAACATTATTGCCGGATATGGCCTGGGATATGCGGATGGCAGTCGATTATGTAGTGTACCAGGTTCCAGGAATTTTTGTCAGGTGGTGGGGGGGCCTGACATCTAAAAAAATTCAGCTGGGGGGGCTCAACCTAAAAAAGTTTGAAGACCTCTGACATAGGGACAGACACCTCTTAGAAATATAATGTCATGACTGCCAAGCGGCCCCGCTCCATCTGAGACACTGTCAATCAGTGCAAGACACCACTTTGCATGTAGGGAGAGGTATGCCCAGGTGTGTGACAGGAAACACAAAACTACCCACGCTGTTTGCTAATTGGATTGAACTAGCTGCAGTGTCACACATCTTTTCAGAATACGCCTGTCGAAAATCAGGCAATAGTGAGAGAGGAGAGGGGACTTTGGATCCAAATACTAAAAAAATACCTTCCTGTAACTATCAAGAGAAGCGCCCATATCCCCTAGAGGTCATGACCCCCACCCTTCATTGTAGACAATCAGGCAATGCCTGTGAGCATCTCAAAGATACATAACACATCACACAGCACAGTCACAGAGATGTGCATTTATGCAGATCTGGAGACTGCGGAACAGCTTCACCATGCACTCAAGTACTGCCGTAATCAGTGTGCCAAGGACCTGGTACAATGAAAAAACTGGGTCCCCTGGCCACTGTTTAATTGTGAAATACAGCAATAATCTGGGTTCAGCGGGCCCTTCAGACCTTTGGGCCCCGTGTCACTGCACCTGCTGCGCCCAACGAAAGCTATGCCCCTGCACTCCAGCGAATATTTGTGAATTCTGTTTGGGGGAAGATACTGGGAGACACCTATACTAGGATTCATGGATAGACAATAACATGAGAAAACACTGGGAGACACAAACACTGGGAGACAGACGAGGGAAGACCCTGAGAGACACTAACAGACACTGGAAAACACCTACCCTAGGATTCATGGATAGACACAGACAAGGGAGGACCCCGGGAGACACGAACATTGAGAGAGACAGATAAGGGAAGACTCTGGGAGACACAGAGACTGGGAGACACAGAGAAGGTTTGTTTTTATTCTATATTCTGTGCTATTTATGGTGTTGATTGCACTTGCTTGTAATACGTAGGCCTTAAATCTTGTAATTAGCATTGCTTACAATAGAAATAATAACTTCAAACTGAGAAATACCTGCATCAATGTTGTGAAACATTCAAGCAGTTTTTATCCTCAGCCTCTTGCTTGCCCGTTTTTGTCCTGTTTTACTCATAAAGACATGATGGTAGAAATTGAAATTGTTTCCTCGGTTGACATTATTATCATGCACAACGCTTGACAGTCACAAGTGTGTGGCATGCAGATAATTTGCGTTTATTTCTCTTGGAGTTGACTGGATACTGTTTTATAGCTTGTATACTCATGTATATTGTCAGTCGAGTCTGTGAAATTGCAAGTTTAGGTTAGACTTTCAAAGTTTCAAGTTTTGTCCATCAAATATAAATTCTAACTCAGACCCTTCATGGTTGTTCTTTGTTCTTTAGCAATAGGCAGTTCCTGAGACAATAGGATAGCTCCTTGGCATTGCTCTGATTGTTGTCTCAGTTAATTAATCTACTCTTGGCAATGTTAGAAATGGGGTATTTTATATTTTAAGAGTGTTTCCCACTTTCTTATTTGAACTTTGATCAAGACAATATAGAAGCATTTCATTAAATTTTGGAGCTTTCAAATCAAAATAGATCAGATTTTTGGGCTGTGGTGCTAAGTGGTAGGTGGTGGGCCGGGCCTCGGGGGGGGCCTCTATGTTCTTCGCAGGGGGGCCCCTTCAAGTTTTGATACGCCACTGCCAGGTGGCAGGTCCCGCAGGCCCTCAGGAACAGGCTTGAAGCTTCACATCAGCATATCCACCTCCCTGGGGGTATCTGGGGGTAAAACTGCCCATTTTAGTATCGATGCCTAGGAATCGCTGGTTCTGGGTGATATATTAACCTCGGTACACAGGGCTGAAGTCCGTCTGGTGGAGTCTCCCCAACCAGCCCAGCCCAGGCCCTGGACTGGACTGTGAGTGACTAACGCTGCACAGGTCTCCGCAGGCCACAGGATCACACAGTGAGTCATGGAGGTGCCCCACTCCAGAGACTGATCCTGTCTGCTACTGCAGTTAGAGGGATCACTTCGGCAACCCCTGTCCTGCAGTAAAGTGAGCTCTGGCCCGATCTGTGCCCCCCTCTCCCCACACACACACACCCTGCCATTAACCCCCACCCCATCCCCGCAGGGGTCTGGAGTCAGCGCTGATAACAAGTTCTTACCCGAGCAGGGGGAGGAGTGAGAGGCAGAAGGAAGAGGTGGTACTGATGATAACAGCGTCAGAGGGAGGGATTCCAACATGAGGAATGTGGAAACAGGGCGCGGGGAGAGGGATCCGCCTCCGAGGCTGCAGACGTAATGTTCATTTACTCCCACCGGAGGGGCCACAACTTTACCACACTGCGTTTATTTATTTTATTTATTTATTTTATGCGTTTTAATATAGCGCGGACATTACCCGAAGCTGTCAGAGCGCTTCACAATAGGAACAGTAATGATACATGAGGAGAAAATTACAAGTGAGCATGTTACAAAAGCACACGTTACGTTACATGAGGCAATAGTTACAATTGTGCATGTATCAAGAGCAAACAAAATACAAGAGGTAGCAAACGATACGTTACAAGAGGAAAAAGTGACATGTGTACATATTACAAAAGCGTATAAAGTACAAGTAGAGGTATAATACTGCAATAAATGGCAGACATTCAAAACTCAAGAACAAACGTTACGTTACATGAGGCAATGGTGGCAATTGTGCATGTATCAAAAGCAAACAAAATACAAGAGGTAGCAAACGATACGTTACAAGAGGAAAAGTGACGTGTGCATGTTACAAAAGAGTACAAAATACAAGTAGAAGTATAATACTGCAATACATGGCAGACACTCAAACCACAAAAACACACTGGGAAGGCACTTCTATAGTCATGGAGAACAGAATTTCCCATAATGGAAGGACTTCCTTCAGATAATAGAGAGGGCGTGAATACAATTTGGAAGTGTCTTTGAAGGAGGAGAACTTTGAGGTCAGTTTTGAAGGCCTGGGTAGAGGTGGTGGTCCGGAGCTGAGGCGGAAGTGAGTTCCAGATGCTCACTGCGTTGCCTGAAAAGGATTGGGCCATCGATCTTTCCTTCTTGAAAGTGGGAGGTTCAAGCAATACATTTTCCGCATTACGTGATGGTCTAGAGCCTCCAGGGAGTTTCAGTTTATTCGCCAGGTAGCGAGGAGAGGAGGAGTGCAAGGCTTTGTGGGTGATACAGGCAGTCTTGTAGATAGATCTTGCCTCGTTCTGAAGCCAACGGAGGGTGGATAAAATGGGTGTGATGTGGTCGCTTCTTTTGGCCCCATATATGAAACGAGCTGCTGAATGGAGAACAGATTTAAGGGGGGCAGGTGGGATTTGGGGAGGCCAGTAAGAAGAGAATTGCAGTAGTCCAGTCTTGAGAGAACCAGCGATTGGACCAGGGTTTTAAGGTCTTGCTCCGGGAAGAAGCGACGAATCCCCCAAAGAAGGCGCAGTTGGTATCGAGCAGACTTTGCAATGGAATTGATGTGGGAGAGTAGTTTGAGTTTTTTGTCGAGTATGACACCAAGGGATTTTGCACTGTCGACAATGATGGGTTTATTGTTAAGTAGATTAATCTGATCCATCCATGATTGAACCGGGGGAGGAGAAAGTGAGGAGGAGAGGAGGAGGAATTCAGTTTTGGAGGGATTCAGAATCAGTTCAGGAGTTAACATCCAGTTTTGAATGGATTCGAGAGTGGAGTTTAGGATGGAGAGATCGTGAGTGGAAGCCACCTTAAGGTAGATTTGGATGTCGTCCGCATAGAGATGATAGTGGATCCTGGAGTTACTTAGGAGATTTCCCAATGGTTCTAAATAGAGATTGAACAATGCGGGTGCAAGTAAAGAGCCTTGAGGAACACATTGACCTACCGCCAAAGGAGATGTAAGACTGTTCGCTATTTTGATCATTTGGGATCTATCGGAGAGGAAGGAAGCAAACCATTTAAGCACAGTGCCCTCCATGCCCATTCTCTGTTGAAGAGTGTTAATGAGAGTGTTGTGATTGACAGTGTCAAAGGCTGCAGAAAGGTCAAGGAGAATTAGAAGACAAGACTCCCCCGAATCGAGTATCCGCAGCGCGTCATTAATCACTTGCAGCAGGGCTGTTTCAGTGCTGCAGTTTTGAATGAAGCCAGACTGGAAATTGTCAAGAAGATCATTGTCCTTGATATGACGAGAGAGTTGTTTCGCTACACATCTTTCTGTGATTTTCGCAAGAAAAGGTAGGTTAGTGATGGGGCGGAAGTTGTGGACGTCGTTCGCATCAGCGGTGGGTTTTTTAAGCAGAGGGGTGACCTGCCCAGTGTTGAAGGAAACAGGAAGGGAGCCTTGACAGAGGGAGAAGGTAACCAGAGTGGTCCAATAGGAAAGAGAAGGGGTATAGAAGTCAATGGCAATGGCACTAGGGATGGGGTCAAGAGAATGGTTGGAGGGCTTTGTTTCGAGGATGCATTTGAGGAGGGCATCTTCAGAGATGGGTTAAAGTTCTGCCAAATGGCTAAGGATTTGCGCTCATCTGGAGGGGTAGGATGAATGACCTGATCCACAAGTTTCACTTTTTCGTCAAAGAATATAGCGAATTCCGCTGCTTTCTTTGTAGAATCCTCCAACTTGGAGGTTGGGGGAGAGCAGTTTGGATTCTTAATGAGATCGAAAAGTTTTTTGGGTCTATTTTTGGCTAAGTCAAGGAGGGTTCTGAAGTGCGACGCTTTTCCAAGGAAGATGTGCTTCTGGTACTTGGATTTTGCTGAACGAAGCGTGGCCAAATTATCAGTGGAGGGCGCTTGTCTCCATTGTTTCTCCAGGAATCTTAGGTACTTCCTTTCTTCATAGAGGGATTTGTTGAACCAAGGTGCTGAGGGAGTAGGCCGTTTCTTTTTGCTTTGGAGAGGAGCGACATTATTGATTTCGACTGCAAGGACTATGAGGCATTGGGAAGTGAGTTCGTTACCATCTAGGTTCGGGTCTAGCCTTGGAAGTGATAGCAAAGCTGATTCACAGAAGGTACCGAGGTCAATATTTTTAGTGTCATGGAACCAGGAGGCAGCCCTCTTAAGTTGGCTGAGAGTTATAGAGTGTGATAGGTGAAGAGAGAAGGGGATGAGGAGGTGGTCAGACCAGTCTACATGAATAGGTGTAGTGATAGTAAGCATGCCTGCTTTAGAAATAACAAGGTCCAGGATTGAGCCCTTAGAGTGTGTTGTTTCTGTGCAGTGTTGGATAAGATCGTTTGCAGAGAGTAAGGTGGCCAGCAAATTCGCAGAAGAGTCTTGAGGCGAGCCCCAGTGGAGATTGAAGTCACCCACGAAGATCTGATTGTCACTTTGTGAGTATTGGTCACTGATGAAGTCAGTGAGTTCCTCCATAAACGAAGGGCCGCTACCAGGCAGGCGATAAATGGCATGGAATCTGAGGGGTAAGCGGTGGTGCAATTGAAGCTCAAGAGATAGGCATTCAAAAGTGCGGAAGGAGCTGTTAGGAAAAGCCTTAAGTTGAAGGGAGTTTCTAAAGATGACTGCAACACCTCCCCCAACTTTGTCAATTCTGTCATAGAATAGCCTGTGGGTAATAGGAGATCAAACATAGAGTGAGAGGTATCGTTGAACCAGGTCTCAGTGAGGAAGAGAATGTCAATATTGTGAAGGATGATGGTAATGGAGATTTCAAGTTTGTGTTTTATTGCAGATCTGCAGTTGTGGAGCAGGCAGCGCAGCTCTGTCGAGACTGTTTTGGTGACAGGGCACTTGGGCTGTGAGGGGTGATAGGGATATTGTACTTATATGAGGGTGCTCGGGAGGGTTTAGGTGGATGAGTGGTTATGACAGAGGAGATGGTCGGAATAGTGTAGTGTGAAGGGGTGCCACACCCGGCGTACCCGATGTCGAGCTCTTCCCGCACTTTACCTCACAATGACTTATCGGTCAGGATGACCGCAACGTGGTGCAAAAACGGGAAGACGCTGATTCCTTATGTAACTCCTCCCCCGTGTCCTCTGCCCGTACAGCGTCGTGACGCCCACAGCGACGGAGTGAACTGAGGCGGAGCCAACCCCAGAAGTGGTCCAGCGAGGGAGGAGAAAAGGGCCAGAGAAACCAAGGGCGGGGCGAAGAAGACGGAAAGAAGGAAGAGTGCCGAGGGAACTGAGACGAGGAAGGAGTAGTCGCAGGAGAACGGGACGAAGAAGACGAGACGTGGTGCGAGGACTGGTGGTCCCCACCGGAGGTGGCTAAAGAGCGGCCGCAACTCAGGAGAGTTGCGGCGGAGCCGGTGAGTGGCCCGAATCAGGGGGAAAAGGGAGCGGGGAAGCGGGTGGTTTAAGGGTATACAGGAGGGTGGTGGGAGGTTTGTAAGATAAAGAAAGGAGGAGGGGGGGTTTCTTTAACCGACGTATCGTTTTTCTGTTATTTCCCTTTGTCCTCACTATCGCACTCGGCCAGGAGCGAGATTGGACTGTACCCCAGGAGGGTTGTATTTAATTTTATCCTCTCTACCACAGTATATGCGAGGGCGAGATGTACCTTCGCTCATAAAACTAGGGGCACCTGTAATTCACCTCCTCTCCTAATTGCCTGTTACCCCTGTGCACGGTATACACCCAAGATTCCTCCTCCACTACCTTCCCTCACAAAGAAACCAACCCCTCTTCACATTCCCTTCAAACCCTGATACCCCTGGATACCAACCGGGTGTGGTGATGGTATAGTCTAGAAAGCGGGAAACCCAGAAACGACTGACGGCTCCTTTTTTCTTTTGTCTTCTGAGCCTCCCGGGGAAGGACCATCCAGCACAAAGACGACCCAATTGAAAACGGAGGAGACCCCGAACCATCCCTGAAGAAAATCCTGAACAATAGCCGCGGAACCCCAAAGTCAATACCTAGAGAGGCACCTTGCCTTAATTGTACTTTATAAAACAGTCCAACTGGCCCACTATATACAGCCTCCTCGTCTGTTTGTCCGGCCCGCTCTCCCACAAGTGGTGTCAGAAGTGGGATCCGCCGGAGACATGGAGGCTGTACTGGCAAAAATGGCGGAAAACCAGGCAAGCCTAGGAAGGGCCATGGAGAAATTCCTCGCGGTAGTGGAAGAAAACCGGGGGAAGTTGCAACAGGCTATCGCAGAACAAGGCCAGTCCCACGACACCGCAATGGGAAAACTTGTAGACGCCATGGGACAATAAAGAGGCCCCAGTAACCTACCCTCTGTAATTTTACAGAAATACGTGGAGGGGGAAGACCCTGAATAATTCTTTAATAATTTTGAGCGAATGGCCCGGGCTGCCGCATGGCCAGTAGAGAAATGGGGCCAGTACCTGGGACCTTTACTGTCTGGAGAACTGCAGGCATCATACCAGGCTGCCAATATACACGGTACGACTCCTTACACCGAAATAAAACACTGCATAATGGAACGCCTGGGAGTCGATGACGAAACCTACAGAATCAGGCTGAGACAAATCAAAGAAGGACCCCAAGAAACCCCCAGAACCCTGTATTTCCGCATGAAAGACCTGGCGGATCGAGGGCTGAAACCCACCACTGCCACAAAGGAAGAGATAATGTCCAAAGTATACCTGGAACAGTACTTATTCTCTCTTCATTCGCCTATTCAGAGGTGGGTTAGGCAACATACTCATCTCACGCTAGAGACAGCCGTGGAAATCGCTAGCGCGTACAGCAGAGCACAAGAAGCGAAAAAGGGACGCAAAGAGCCCTCATGGAGAACAAGTACGAGTGGGGGACATCGCCCTTCTCGACCCCCTCCAGTCAGAAAACCCGACCCCGTGACAGTCATCCCAGGACCCCCAGTATTTAGACCCCCAGGACCAACAGTGCTGAGAACCCCCACCCCTGGACCACAATGTTATAACTGTGGGGGCCTAGGACACATAGCTCGCTTTTGTCCTCAGAAAGAGGAGCCAATGGAGATAGGCCTCACAAGGAACTATTGTTGTCTCACACAGTCTGCGCAATAAACCCCTTATCGTTGTGAGGTGTCGGTAAACGGCCGTCCCCTGACTGCCCTAGCTGACTCTGGCTGCGGGCAAAGTGTGATGCGACCCCAGGATCTGGGACCTGAACCTGGTCCCATTAACGGCCTCGTGAACATCCAATGTGTCCATGGAGACACGAAGACGTATCCTATCACCCAGGTTCGCATACAACATGCCACGGACCCAGGGTCTGACTTAAAAGTTGGCCTCATTCCCCGGTTGCCAGAACAAGTCATATTAAGAAATGACTATTCGCATCTGCCGAAACTGCTTCTAGAAACAACACCAAAAGAAGAGGAATGGTGGGATAGCGCTCCCTTCGCTCAAGAGGAGAACCCTGACTGGCCCCCTTCGAAACCTAGAAAAACAAAAACCCAAAAACGAAGAGAAAAAGGCCAACCTACCGGGGTATACCCTGCTGTACCTGCGGAAAAACCCTGGGAGAGCGATAGACACTTTCAGACAGCCCAGAGGGAGGACCCGGTTCTACCGGAAGCCTTGAACCAAGCCCTAAGTCACGAAGACCCACTGCACGTATGTCCCTATTTCTTTATCAAGAGCGGGCAACTGTACAGGAAAGCAGAGCCCACTAGCACACCTCAGTTGTTGGTCCCTGCCCCGTTTCAGGACAAGGTACTCTATATGGCCCATAGCCACCGGTTGGGTGGCCATTTTGGGGAAGAGAAAACAGAACAGCTAATAACAAAACAGTTCTATTGGCCCGGTATTTATAGATGGGTAAAAACGTACTGTCGTGAGTGCCCCATTTGCCAAAAACATAGTAGGTATCGACCTCCTACAGTCCCTTTACAGCCACTTCCCATCATTGAGGAACCCTTTTATAGTATAAGGATGGATATCATAGGCCCCCTGTTACCCTCACGTAGTGGGTGCCGTTATGTGTTGGTCCTCGTGGATTATGCTACTCGTTTCCCAGAGGCCATCGCTTTACGTCATCCCGATGCTTCCAGCATAGCTAAAGCAATGATACCGATATTCTCCTGTGTGGGTTTTCCAAAAGAGATCCTGACAGATCAAGGGACCCCGTTCGTATCAAAACTGATGAAGCAAGTATGCTTTCAGTTAGGTATCAAACAGATACGAACAGCAGCATACCACCCCCAGACTGATGGTCTTGTTGAGCGCTACAACGCAACACTAAAGATTACCTTAAAAAAACTTCTGGCTCTTGAGTGCAAACGATGGGAGGACATGCTACCCCTAGCATTATATGCCATCCGATGTCAAACCCAGAAGAGTACAGGGTATTCCCCCTTTGAGCTACTCTATGGCCACCAACCCCGCTCTCTGCTGGACATGCTCCGTGAGACCTGGGAAACAGAACCCCGTAGCACTACCCCGCTGACGGAGTACGTCAGCAACTTAAAAACCCATTTGGGACAAATACGGGCCATAGTGAAGAATAACCTGGAGAAAGCACAGGAATCCCAAAAAGCCCAGTATGATAAAAATGCCAAAAACCGGTCCTTTTCAGTGAGAGATGCCGTACTCTTGATGATGACCTCCTCGGACCATAAGTTACTAGGACAATGGCAGGAACCTTACATTGTGTTGGAAAAGGTGACGCCTGTCTCCTACAGATTAGAGCTCGATAAAAACCGAGGCACCTCCCAAATCTACCACATCAATCTTTTAAAAAAATGGGAAGGACCGCTCCCCTCCTTGGTTGGGAATGTAGAGAATCATAACCCCTTATACGAGCAGTGTATCAACAGCGAAATGCCCTCCCACTTAAAAAAACACCTGGTCGCCCTCTTACTACCCTTACAAAGCGTGTTTTCCCTGACCCCAGGAAAAACAACGTTAGTAGAACATCCCATTAAAACCATCCCAGGAAAAAGGGTACGTCTTCGGCCCTATCGTATACCAGAGGCCCGCAGGATAACCATCCGAGAGGAAGTCCAACAGATGCTACAAATGGGGATTATAGAACCCTCAGTGAGTGAATGGAATTCCCCCATTGTTCTCGTGCCGAAGCCAGATGGCTCGGTACGTTTTTGTATTGACTTTCGGGAGGTCAACAAAATATCAGAGTTTGATACATATCCACTTCCCAGGGTAGATGAAATGATAGAGAGGATTGGGATGGCCAAGTATATCAGTACCCTGGACTTATCCAAAGGGTATTTGCAGATTCCTCTGAGAGCCCAGGACAGAGAAAAAAACGCGTTCTCTACTCCGGATGGTCTATATCAATTCGTCATGCTGCCCTTTGGGTTACATGGGGCACCAGCGACATTTCAAAGAGCCATGAATCTTATACTACGCCCCCATGAAAGATACGCAGGAGCTTATATAGATGATATCGTCATTTATAGCGAATCCTGGGACCAACATTTGATCCACCTATATGAGGTGATTCAGACCCTTGGTAGTCAGGGTCTCAAGATCAATCCAACCAAAAGCCATCTAGCCACCCAGAGCATGAACTATCTTGGTTACCTGTTGGGGGAGGGAGTGATACGTCCCCAAAGTAACAAACTGACCGCCATATCGCAAATCCCCTTTCCCCGTTCTGCCAAATCCCTCCGTGCCTTCTTAGGGTTGCTCGGGTATTATAGGAGGTTTATACCCCGATTCTCACAACTAGCAACCCCTCTCACAGACCTCTTACAGAAGAATGTGAAAACCGAGGACCGGTTGAGGAACCCTAGCCCTGAAGTCATCCAGGCGTTTGAAACACTGAAAACATCCCTAACGTCCGACACGGTATTAGCCAGCCCCGATTACACTCTGCCCTTGTTCCTGCAAACGGATGCCTCTGATCAAGGATTGGGGGCGGTCCTGTCTCAAAAACACCCACAAGGTGAGGAAAGGCCCATATTGTATATAAGTCGAAAGCTGTTTCCCCGAGAACAAAACTATGCAGTATTAGAAAAAGAAGCCCTGGCCATAAAATGGGCCATCGACTCCCTAAAATACTACCTGGAAGGACGAGAATTCACGCTCTACACCGACCATGCCCCCTTGGAATGGCTAGCGCGCAACAAAGGAAAAAATTAAAGGGTGTTACGTTGGTTTTTATTTTTGCAACCCTATAGATTCCACACCAAGCATCGTAAGGGAACAGAGCAGGCAAACGCAGACTTCCTTTCTAGGTATCCCAGTGATTTCCCCCCTTCTAGAAGGACAGCAAGGGAAAGGGGATGTGAAGGGGTGCCACACCGGCGTACCCGATGTCGGGCTCTTCCCGCACTTTACCTCACAATGACTTACCGGTCAGGACGACCGCAACGAGGTGCAAAAACAGGAAGATGCTGTTTCCTTATGTAACTCCTCCTCTGTGTCCTCTACCCGTACAGCGTCGTGACGCCCACACCGACGGAGTGAATAGAGGCGGAGCCAACCCCGGAAGTGGTTCAGCGAGGGAGGAGAAAAGGGCCAGAGAAACCAAGAGGGGGGCGAAGAAGCCGGAAAGAAGGAAGAGTGCCGAGGGAACCGAGACGAGAAAGGAGTAGTCGCAGGAGAACGGGAAGAAGAAGACGAGACGCGGTGCGAGGACTGGTGGTCCCCACCGGAGGTGGCTGAAGAGCGGCCGCAACTCAGGAGAGTTGCGGCGGAGCCGGGGAGTGGCCCAAATCAGGGGGAAAAGGGAGCGGGGAAGCGGGTGGTTTAAGGGTATACAGGAGGGTGGTGGAAGGTTTGTAAGATAAAGAAAGGAGGAGGGGGGGTTTCTTTAACCGACGTATTGTTTTTCTGTTATTTCCCTTTGTCCTCACTATTGCACTCGGCCGGGGAGCGAGATTGGAATGTACCCCAGGAGGGTTGTATTTAATTTCATCCTCTCTACCACAGTATATGCGAGGGCGAGACGTACCTTCGCTCATAAAACTAGGGGCACCTGTAATTCACCTCCTCTCCTTATTGCCTGTTACCCCTGTGCACTATATACACCAAAGATTCCTCCTCCACTACCTTCCCTCACAAAGAAACCAACCCCTCTTCACATTCCCTTCAAACCCTGATACCCCTGGACATCAACCTGGTGTGGTGACAGTATTGTCTAGAAAGCGGGAAACACAGAAACGACTGACGGCTCCTTTTTTCTTTTCTCTTCTGAGCCTCCCGGGGAAGGATCATTCAGCACAAAGGCGGCCCAATTGAAGACGGAGG
Source organism: Triturus cristatus (assembly GCF_964204655.1). NCBI lineage: Eukaryota > Metazoa > Chordata > Amphibia > Caudata > Salamandridae > Triturus > Triturus cristatus. The sequence continues at coordinate 915,093,757 of NC_140579.1, read as the reverse complement.
AGACCCCAAACCATCCCTGAAGAAAATCCTGAACAATAGCCGCGGAACCCCAAAGTCAATACCTGGAGAGGCACCTTGCCTTAATTGTATTTAATAAAACAGTCCAACTGGCCCACTATATACAGCCTCCTCGTCTGTTTGTCCGGCCCGCTCTCCCACATGTAGATAGTAGGGTTACTTGGAGATGAAAGTTGAAGAAGGGTGGCGTTCGAGGGCTTGTGTGAGTTTGCGATGTTTGCAGACGACAGTATATGCTTGGCTATTATGGGGTGTGGGGGCGAGGTGCATCTCGTGGGAAGGTGAGTGTTTTCCAAAGGAATTGAGGTGTATGGAAAAGTGGAAATCTTGGAGCTTAAAAGTGAAATGGTAGCTTCAAGTTGGGAGATGGAGGTTATAAGAGAGCCTAGCTTATTTTCCAGAGAGAGTAGGGCAGAGCACGGCATGTTGGGTGGCTCGATGGAAACAGGAGGGGGTGCAATTGGTGGTGGAAGGCAGGGAGAGGTGGGGGAACGGGATGGAAGTTGGGGTACAGGGTTCAGAGGTGGGGAAAGGTGGTGGTTGAGAGTGGGCGTTGGTGCATCAGAGGTGAAAGGAGAGTTGTCTTTATTGGCGTTGCAAGAAGGATAGGAATTAAGGACATAATTAGGGGGAGATAGTTGAGGAGCGAGACGGTGGGGCGGAAGGAGAGGGGAGGAATGTGTGGAGTCATAGGAATGAAGGAGGTTTGGGAGGAAAAGAGGGGAGGGGGTTGGAGAGGTCCTGTCAGCTAGGTGAGGTGGCTGTGAGGGAACGGGCATCTGGCAGAGTGAGGGGGGTTGAGAGATAAGGAAGTTGAAGAAAGGAAGTGGTTCTGCTAGGCCCAAGGGAGGGAAAGGGAAAGGGTTACCAAGGGGTGAAAGGGGGTAGCACAGCATCGCTGGAGGAGTGGGGGGAAGGAGAGAGATGTAATGGGTTTGTGGAGAATTCGGGGTACATAGCGAGGGGAGGAGGGGGTAGAGAAGAGGAGAAGAGGAGAAGAGGATGGAATGAGGGGAACGTAAGGAAAGTTAACTAGGGGAGAAGGTTGGAGGAGAGCTGGACTAAAAAGGGGTGTGGCAGGTAGGGATAGGGGGGGAGGACCACAACTTCCCTTAATACAGAGGAGTCACCTATTTTTTAAAATCCGCAATACAGAAAGTTGTTCCTAGTGACATTTTCCTAACAAAAACACACCTTAAAGTACGTTTCGTCAACAAGGCAGCAGAAACCCACAAACCCTGAGTACATGGATTACTTTATTGATAAAGCACCGACATGCTACGCTTCTGACGCTCTCGAGCTTTAAGGGGTAGTATTACTAGACTGAAATGCAATAAATAGCTCAATGTGACAACCTCCACAGTCAACGAATCTCGGCAAAAACATCAACAAATGAAAACACAAACTAAACCTTGAAAACGCACATAGGAAAGAACACTTGGCTTCTAAGGGGTTAAACCGCACACCTCCCTATCTCCTGTGACCCGGACAGCCCGATAATGAATCCTGCTGGATTTACATGTGCGCAATCACTTTCTGTCTGCACTCTGCCAGCTCCACGAGCTCTGCCAGCATTTGCACGAGAGCTTGGCTCGAGGCGCTAAACCGTGATTAAGGAAATAAATATTTCACCAGGCTGGAATGAAACTACATCTTTCATTAACCTCGTCAGACTCCGCCAGACAGTCTTCACATCTCAGCTCGACAGGCCCACTTACATTCTTACAATGGTTTTCGTGTTCTTTTCTTATTTTGTTCAAGCGCTGCACGTTTATTGCAGCGTGGAAAGCATTTTTTTAATTTGTCAAGTAAGATAACAGCTTCGGTCATCTCGAAGCTATTTTCTTCTAATCTGGGTATTGATTTGATGGCATGGTCAAAGATGTGAACCCTGGAGGGCCCACTCCGTCTTTCATTCTTCTGAGGTCGATGAAATGAGCACCAGTGTGGTGGGTAACAATACCCAGCACATACTCACGGGTATGGATTGGTACTCCCTCAAAGTGAGGTCACGCTCTCCTGCTTCAAACAGTGACTGTCAGGTGGTGAATCTAACACGCCCCGCCCCCTCCAAACAACATGGTAGGTGCGTCAGAGTACCACAACAAGCATTTACAATGCAACGGTCTCGGCATTGTTAAAGTTAGAGCTATTGGCATTGCTCATGACAATGCCGTTTCTTTAAATGTTTTAAAAACAAAAACATAAACAAAAATAATGTCATGAGCAATGCCAATAGCTCTAACTTTACCAATGCCGAGACCATTGCATTGTAAATGCTTGTTACTCCCTGTGAGCTCAGTGCCCATCCCTTCTTACCTACTGAGGCAGAACAGCCCACAGCATCACCACTCGTTCACTCGGGGCACCTAGCCATCCCTTTCGACCGACGTCACCAGCCTCTCATCTCTTGATACACACTGCCCCGCCTGCGAGGGGAGATGTTCAATTTTAAAAGAGAAATGTTCCTCCTCCGGGGAAACATGAAGTAGTAGTTTCGGACAGTGGCTCTGTCTTTCTCTAATGCGCTCTCCTCCACGCAGGCGTAATATGTCAGAGTTTCCTTCCGCACTGTAATCGGGGTCAGTGTCATGGTGTGCTGCAGCGTAACGCCTGCGTAATACGGGCCCTGCTGCATGCTTCCCAAGTGCGTGGAATTGCACTAGTGCTCGGATCCATGTGCCTCCCGTATTACTTGTAAAATATGAGGTGGGTAGAGTAACGGAGAGAAGGAAGAGGGCGGACGTCACTACATCAGAATGTTCATGAGGGAGTTGAGATGAGTGGGGGGGGTGTATTCTGCTCAATACGATTAGAGGGGTGCGAGTCTCATATTTTCCCGGCACTCACAAAGGTGCCCCCAATTAGAAAACGTGATACAAGTGTGGGACGAGGATGGTATAAGAGGCATTGGAAGCATAGGGGGTTGTGGGGAGAGGGGGGCAGAGGCATCAGGGGGAGAAAACATTAAATAACCAACAATTTGGAAGACTTTATAGTACATCTAAGCACTAAGGTATCTGCGAAAATATTACCATGGTTTAAACATCAGGTTTGAGTAGCATTAGAGTCCCATCAGCAAGATATTGCCACACGGGTGCCACCTAGAAGGCAGAGGCCGGCTAGCGCCAGTCAGGTGGTGGTATCCCTGTCTTTGCCAGTGGCCAACCAAACCTCGACCCAGAAGCCATGTTATGCACAAACACCAGCTGACAAAGGGGGAATCCCAGAAATGTCCTCAGAGATACAACTGGCATGCAGGAGAGGTTTCCCCTTTTGCTGGGAGTGGGGGAGGTACTTGTGCCCCCAGAGAAGGTAACCCTTGGGGTTGACATGGTGCCTTGTAGCCCTCATGGCCTGGTGAAGCGCAATAAATCCCTTGAGACTGCCCCAGGATGTCTCTGCTGCACTGCCTGTAGGCCCAGAATTCTCCACAGCTGGGGAGTCTCCACCAGGTGCTGTTTCCACAAAACAGCCATTCAGAGATGTCATTAGTTGAGAACAATTACCACCAGTGGATGTGGGAATGGCAGGCAGCAGAAGGGTCCTGACTAGCATGGAAGCAATGCCTCTGCCCAGACCTGAACAAGGCCTTTGACATCTTCATCACTTTCCGGTGACATGCTTCAGTAGCAGTGAGATAGCTCAGGAGGTTAAGTGTTTGCAGCAGAGTTCAGCTGATCAGAGGTTTTATGCCAGTAAGATGGCATGCTGGGTTAAAGAACCTGTTTTACAAACATGTGTTTGTGAGAAGGCAGTGCACCTTTTGAGAGAGTGTGTGTGTGTGTTTGCATACGTGCATGCATGGGTGTGTGTGAATAATCACTTCCAAGGTTTAGTGGGACTAGAGTCACTCCCGTCATTAATTTTTTCATCTACAAATCATTGTTTTCAGCTGTGTTAGTCTAATGGAAGCAAAGCAGGACTACAACCCCCAGAATGCATAGTGTGGTCACACAAAAGTACAGGACGGGAAACTGTGTCCATAATGACACAGGATGTGTTTCAGTCTCTCCAGTGCCAAGGGCGAGTGGAGACACATACTGTGGTGGTGGAGAAGTAGAAGAAGGACACGTGTCCGTAGACGAGAAGTAGAGGGAATGTAAAAGGAGCGAGTGAGGTACGGAGGAGAGCTGCCCCCCCTGCGATACAAGAAGAGGGGCATGTGTAGGTGAGAGAGGCGTTGGAAGCCAGAGGACATCGGCACTCGTAAAAGCAATACAGTGACGAAAAGACTGCATATGGAAGACACCGAGTGACTGAAGTAGTGAATGGCCATGTGGAGAGAAGCGGGGAGAAGGAATGAACACGTGGGGCAGAAGCAGAGGTTAGAAAGGGAATCGAAGTGGAGCGGTGGAGGAATAGCTGTGCTTGTGGGAGAGACGTCGAGTTTAGAAGGTAATGTAGCTGGGGAGAGGACTGCGCGTGCAGGAAAGTATATGGGAGACAAGGGATGCGCACCTGGGAGAGTAGAAGAGCGAAGAGGAGGCATGTGCGGAGAGGAGAGCCCGTGAAAGTGCATGCGTGAGAGAAGACGTGTGGAGAGGAAGCGAATTAGAGCGGAAGGGGAAGAAATGCGACGAGAGGAAGGGAGTGCGCACCGAAGCGGAGAGCGGAGGGCCCCGGAGAAGGGGCGAGGAGGGACAGGGAGATTGAGAGGGAGGGAGTTTTGCATTTACGGCTTACATAAAAGGCCCAATTATTCGCCCATCTTTGCGTCACTCGCTGCTCCGCCGCCGCGCGCTGGCACACACGCGGCTGGCAGGCACCAATTAATCTGTCCCTGCCAGCCCACGACGCGCGCCAGGGGCTCCAAGACACACCCGCCTCCCCTTCAAATGTATTATTATTTTCCCTCCCTTGAAATAAAGGAAAATGTCAGCTGCGCCCCCCTTATAGAGTGGTCTCAGGTCTGCACCCCCTTGCTGCCAGGCTCGCCGGGCCCTCCAGATCTGCGACCCCGATCGTGGCGCGAGCTGATGGAGTATTCATGCGTGGAGCGGCGCCTCGTGCCAATTAAGATTCCTTTATCCTCCCATTCTTTTTATTTCCGAATGTAATGAACGGCCTGCACTCTACATCTCTCTAGAAACCGTCAACATAATTAATCTTCTGTTCACAGCTCCAGTAACAAGTCCTAAACAAGGAGATCAGGTGAGGGAGCAACGCCGGGACACCACCGCCTTTCTCCGAGGCAGAGAAGAACTGCCTCGGAGAAACGCAGCCTCGGTTTCGGATTCGGGGGCGTGTTTCTTTTTCTCTCCTCTTGCCATTGGCTGGAGGAGAGAAAAACACGCCCTGCGAAAAGCAACGAAAAAACACGCCCCCCGATCCGAAAAGGACGGGGCTTCAACGGAGTGACTGGACCTCTTCTCCAGTGGCTGGCCAGCATTTAAGAGGCCAGCCAATAGAGAACAGGAGAGAAGAGGGGCGGGTGCAAGCCCCTCTTCTCAAAGTCACTCCAACTCATTAAATCTCGGAGCGAGACTGCGCAAGCGCAGCCTTTCGCAGCCGAGACCTAAAAAGGATTAATGGTCCTCCCCCTTTAAAGCGAAAACTTCTGGAAAACAAACTGTGTTTGACATTAAAAGAACCTAAGCCACGAGTCGTAGAATCTAACAAAAACTGCAGAGGGTTTTCGCTTTGCAGGAAAAACGCCGAAAAGTTCTACACCAGCCCTTTAAATTCTGTTGCAGATGAACCGCAACACTAGCAGACAATAATATGTTTAGTAGCATTTGGCCAATTCTTTACAATAATTGTTTTCACTCCTTTAACTTAACTATAACATGTTTTATTTATAGCGCTAAAATATCACTTTTTAACCTCTGAAATATGCACCGCTTTGTTGCTCTTCTTGTGCCTACCTGTGCCTCGTACAAATTACTGGGAGAGGGCGCCGGGTGGCCGGCATGGATGGGTGTGAGTGCGTCTGGAAACAGAGGGAACTCTGCACCGCAACATGTTGTGAATAAAACAAAGGGGCGTGCACATCACATTTCAAATGCATCACTGTGTGGCCGTGTCAATATAGCATGAACTGCACTTTATTAGCACAGCACCCAGCACGCACAGTTACGTTTGCAAAAACATATTATTATAAATAATATTAATACAGCACGAGCATCTAAAACTCGTGCAACACATTAGTGATACAGCGGAGAGCACGAGTACAGCGCTTTAATGACAAAGCTCAGAGGGCATGCACAGCGCTATTCAGATAGAGCTCAGAGTGCACGGACAGCACTACAATAGAACTTGGAGTGCATGTACAGCAGCGCTACCTCGATAAAGACCAAAGTGCATGTACAGCGCTCCATCGATAGAGCTCAGAGTGCTTGTACAGCGCTACATCGATAAAGCTCAGAGTGCCTGTACAGCGCTACATTAATAGAGCTCAGAGTGCATGTACAGCGCTATGATAGAACTCAGAGGGCATGTACAGCTCTCTGATAGAGTTCAGAGAGCATGTAAAGCGCTACATTGATAGGCTCAGAGTGCCTGTACAGCGCTACATTAATAGAGCTCAGAGTGCATGTACAGCGCTATGATAGAACTCAGAGGGCATGTACAGCGCTATGATAGAGTTCAGAGAGCATGTAAAGCGCTACATTGATAGGCTCAGAGTGCCTGTACAGCACTACATCGATAGAGCTCAGAGTGCATGTACAGCACTATGATAGAGCTCAGAGGGCATGTGCAGCGCTACGATAGAGCTCCGAGTCCATGATCAGCGCTACATGGACAAAGCTCAGTGTGCATGTAGAGCACTGAATGCACAATAGACCGTCGTTAAGTGGGGGTGCTGGAATGAGTCGCTTTTGACATAAACAACCCTTCCGTCAGTCCAGCCTGCCCTGGACAATACAGCTTTTGTGTGGCGCTGCAGCTCGCAGCCATTGGCAGGTCAACCACATAACCCCACCCTGGAGGAGTCTAACATTCAACCCAGCAACTTGTAACGCAAAACACTGTGAACAGCATGAACCCATGTCCAGAAATCCAATCACCGGCTGATCCAACACTGGTGGCCAGCACTCTTCTACTTGTGAGTCACTCACACACCATGCGCTGCATCTACCATAAATGCAAGCACTGGCTGCTCCAACACTGGTGGGCAGCTCTCTTCTACTTGTGAGTCACTCACACACCATGCGCTGCATCTACCATAAATGCAAGCACTGGCTGCTCCAACACTGGTGGGCAGCTCTCTTCTACTTGTGAGTCATTAGAAACACGATGAGCTTCATACACCAGAAACACGTGCCCCACAATGCAAGCACTGGCTGCTCCAACACTGGTGGGCAGCACTCTTCTACTTGTGAGTCACTCATGCACCATGAGCTGCGTCTACCATAAATGCAAGCACTGGCTGCTCCAACACTCGTGGCCAGAACTCTTGCAATTGTGATTGATCAGAAACACTATGAGCTGCACCTACCTGAAACACGTGTCCAGAAATGCAAGCACTGGCTGCTCCAACACTGGTGGCCAGCACTCTTCCACCTGTGAGTCATTAGAAACACCATGAACTGCATCTACCAGAATGCAATGGGAGGACTACCGCTGACGCGCTGGCAGTGTGCTCACTTCCTTCCTATTCCATCATCTTCCACATCCACCTCCCACCTCTTGCCCTCCACCTCTGAACCTCTTGCCCTCTAGCTCCCCACCTCTCTCCCTCCACCTCCCTACCTCTTGCCCTCCACCTCCCACCCAGCGCCTGTTGTGATTCCATGAATGTGATTACTTTCCTGTTTAGCGCTCCCAAAACACCGTCCTTTCTCCGGTAAACTACGTGTTGCGTCTCAGAATCCCCCTATGGTTTAATACGTCGAGGTGACCTCCGGACGATATATAGGTGCTATATAAAGACCCCCTCCAAAAAAATATAAAATATTTGCAATTGGTGCCGAGATAATAGTAAGCCAAATACAAGGCCGGCATTTGTGGTGTTTTGCAGAAGTGGGGGCTGTGCTGGGTGAAGCTGGAGGTTCCGGGGTGGGTCGAGGTGTGACATTTAAATGTTGTGGATAGATTTGGTCGTTTTTAGGTCTCGCCTGCGTGGGCTGCGCACATACGCAGTCTCGCTGGCGAGATTTATTAGGTCTCTCCTGCGTGGGCTGAGCACATGCGCAGTCTCGCTGGCGAGATTTAATAATTGAGAGGGAATCAAAAATTAGCTAGCATTCGCGCCAAGAATTTTCAATTCTATTAAGGACACGGAGGCGAGGATTATGCTTCTCTTTCTATTTATTGCTACCCACAGCAGCCAATGAAAACTTTTGTTACATGAAAAACAACACTTTTCTCATGATGCATATGTCACATCACTTCCTGCTGGGCCCCATAAGAGCCAGCCATACCGGAACTAGTCCTCTTTCTTTGCTCCGAACAGAAGTCCAATAAGTATTAAAGTTCAAAAGTATTAAAGTTCAACAACAACAGCTTCCAACGTGGAAGAACACCAGACCAGCTGGGAAACAGGCCACTCCGTACAGCGGATCAATCCATCTTCTTGTCAGATCCTGAAAGAATAGAAATGAACAACCCGTAACTTCTGTCAAAAACAGAGTATATACAACACGGGTGGGCAAAAATTACATTACAGTAATTTAACCGGGTGGGATAATCCTCGCCTCCGTGTCCTTAATAGAATTGAAAATTCTTGGCGCGAATGCTAGCTAATTTTTGATTCTATTACAGGACCGGAGGCTTCGTATTATGCTAGTTTAACGCTGATTAAAAACAACAGAGGATATATCACCCACCGGTTTATAATAAAATTGTTTAAACGTTGATTCAGACGACCAGTCTGCAGAACGCATGATATCTTGCACCGTAGAACCCAGCATGAAAGTCTTGGAGGCCATGGCGCCTCGAACAGAATGTGCACCAAACACCTGGGTATCTACCCCTGCCTCTTGCATAACACCTTTCAGCCATCTGGCTATGGTAGCCGCAGTAACAGGTTTATACGGTTTTTGCAGAGCAATTAACAGTTGTACCACACCATCAGGCCTGAGAGACCTGGTACATTCCTCGTAAGCCTTGAGACATTGAACCACACAAAGTTTAGCATTATCAGGAAAAGCATGATAATCCACACTACGTGACAAGGTTTTTGTTCTAGACGTAATATTAAACGAAACGCCCTCTGGAGTAAATACTCTACCTGTAATATCGAGCGCTTTGACATCCGAGGAGCGTCTGCAAGCCGCTAGGCAAAGTAACATGGCCAGTTTGGCCGACAACTGCTTCCTGGACAACCTATTGTTGTCCGGCCAACTATTGAAGAGGGACAGAACCAGCGAGACATCCCACAAAGAGGAATACTTTGGTTTGGGAGGATTGGCTACTCTAATGCCCTTTAGGAGTTTACAGATGAGAGGATGCATCCCGACAGGCTTGCCCTCGATCTGAGAGTGGCCTGCCGAGATGGCGGAGCGAAAGTTATTAACCGAGCGGTAGGCTAAACCCTGCGACGCCTTCTCCGAAAGAAAATTTACAACAAAGGGTAATCCTGCCCCCACGGGATCCACATGTTGTCCCACGCACCAACGAACCCAGCCTCCCCAGGCTGAAGAATATCGTTTCCTGGTAGAGGGGGCCCATGCCTGATTGATAAAGCTTGCAGCCTGGTCCGAAAATCCTGGCATTTGCCAACGCTGCCTGAAAGTCTCCAGGCCATCAGGGTCAGGTGCCCCGATAGCACCATCGGGTGTGTCTCCCCCTGAGGGCCCTGGAGCATGGTCGAGGACCAAGGGATCCGCCTGGGGAAGTCGCAACTCGCCTCCATCAGCAACGGGAACCAAGGCTGCGACTTCCACAGGGGAGTCACCAGTATCACCTCCGCTCTCTGACGCATCACTTGAGTGAACACTCTTGGAATGAGGATGAACGGTGGAAACGCGTAGTTCAACTGCTGAGTCCACTCCTGTGCCAAGGCATCTGTCGCCAGCGCCAGAGGGTCCGGCCTCCAGCTGAAAAACTGCGTCATTTGACGGTTCAGCCTGGAAGCAAATAGGTCGATCTCGCAGCGTCCCCAGATCACCTGTAACCAGTGAACCACTCGCGGGCAAAGTTGCCAGTCGCTGTAGTCCTTGAGGTGGCGAGAGTTCCAATCCGCCACCACGTTGGACTGACCCGGAATGTACTCCGCTACCACCGATATCTGGTTGGTTAGGAAGTAATGCCAAAAGGCTTTCGCTATCTCCACCAGCATCGAAGACCTCGTGCCCCCCAATTTGTTGATGTATCGGACTGCCGACACGTTGTCCATCCGAAGAAGGATGCAACATGAGATCTGCCGAGGGGCCAACGTCCGGATCGCAAAGGATCCTGCGAGGAGCTCCAGACAATTTATGTGAAGATTTAACTCGTCTAGGGACCACCGTCCCCCTGTGGAAATATTTCCGCAGCGCGCTCCCCAACCCCAACGGCTGGCGTCGGACTCTATGACCACCTCTGGCAACGAGCCGAAGATTGCTCTGCCGTTCCACGCCTCGACGTGGGCCAACCACCATTGCATCTCCTCCCTCACCTCCTGGGTGAGGGGGACCACGTCTGTGTAAGAAAGGCCCTTCTGTAAGTGCTGGATCTTTAGGCGTTGAAGGGCCCTGTAGTGCAGGGGGCCCGGGAATATCGCTTGAATGGATGACGCCAGGAGGCCCACTATGCGGGCAATCCCCCTGAGCGAGACCATTTGCTTGGACAGGAACGAGCGTAGCTCCTTCTTGATATCTCGTAACTTGGAGCTCGGGAGACAGAGCTGGGCCGTCTGAGAATTTATGACGAACCCCAGAAAGTCTATTGTCTGCGTGGGATAGAGGACTGATTTTGGTTCGTTGACCACGAACCCCAGGTTCTGCAAAATATGAATGGTCATGCGCAGATGCCGAGCCACTAGCTCCGGAGATTGCGCCATAATGAGCATGTCGTCCAAATAGACAATCATGCGAACCCCTTGTTCTCTGAGGTAGGCCACGACCGGCTTCAGCACCTTGGTGAAGCACCACGGTGCTGAGGAAAGTCCAAAAGGAAGGACCAAATACTCGTACCACCGGTTCCGCCATTGAAACTGAAGAAACCTGCGGTGGGGACGGTATATGGGAACGGACAGATAAGCGTCCTTCAGGTCCAGACGGACCAACCAATCCCCTTGTTTCAGTAAATCCGCCAACAGATGGATGCCCTCCATCTTGAAATGTTTGTAAGTCAGAAAGTGGTTGAAATCCCTCAAATTGAGTACCAACCCGTAACCGCCTCCTTTCTTCTGCACCAGAAAAATATTGCTGCAGAAACCGCGAGGGCCCCCTTTGCAAGGAGCTATCGCGTGTTTCTGCAGCAATGCGTCTATTTCGGAATCTATAAAATCGCACTCGAGTTGGGAAAAAGTAAGCTGCCTGGGACGCTGTACCTGACGGGGCGTCTGAAAAAACTCTAGTTGGAACCCTTGCACAGTCTGTAGTACCCAAGCGTCTTGTGATATCTGAGCCCAATTGTGAAAGAAATACCGAGTACGCCCCCCCAAGGGAAGAGGAAATAAATCTGGAGCGCTCACCTGAGGAATCGGCGGCTTGGAATCCTCCACGGTAGGAGCCTTTGTTGAAGCGCCGCTTGTTGAAGCGCTGTCTGGTGGGGTAGAAAGTGCCACCACGGGTGGAGTCCCAGTCACCCCTGCCGCGTCCGAAATCACCTCGCTGGGGACCTTGAGAGTGCTGACGGCCAAACGAGCGTCCCCGCCCTCGTCCGGCCCTATTGAAAACACCGGCGTGAAACACGCGCTTGATTCCTGCTTGAGCCTTGTCCAGGGTAGTGAACGTGCCCACATACTTCGCGACATCCTTAACAAACCGGTCCCCAAAGAGGTTCCCGTCCGCCAACGGCCCAGGTTCCGACGCGGCCAGCTCAGTAAGGTTGGCGTCCATCCGCATTAGTATCGATTTCCTGCGTTCTGTCGATATCGCGCAGTTGGCATTCCCTAACAAGCAGATAGCTCGTTGGGTCCAGCCTGCTAGCACGTGGGGGTCGATCGCACTCCCTGATTCCTGCGCCTCCAGGGCCATTTCCAAAATTTTTGCCAGGGGCCCGACCACGTCTAGGAGCTTGTCTTGGCAACCCCGCCAAGCGCGATCAATCCCTTTCTTGGGATCCTGGGCGAACTTTTTTAGAAACGTTAGCATGCTGGGGTCAATGTCCTGAGTCTCCGCCACTTTGTCCGAGAGGTCCGGTCTTGGGCATTCTGATTTTAGCCTACTGCGCACCTCCTTGTCAAATCCCTTTCGCAAGTTCTCGTGCAGGTACGCAGCCACCTCCGGAGCCGGTAACCAGTCCGATGATCGGGGATGCACAATATCTGCGGGATTGAAAGTAAAGGGTGTAGGAACCTCTGGAGGTTCCGCATGCTTAGTCTTCCTGGACTTCTTTTTAGGAGGGGAGTCATCCGGGGTGTCCGAGGAAGTGGACGTAGACTCTGTGTCAGTGTCCTGAACCTTCTCACGCTCTCGATTTGGGCGCGGAAGCGCCTCGTAGGACTCTGAATGCGGCCAAGGCTGACCCCGGGAGTCCCCTGACGTCCCCTCTGTTTGTTTAGGGAAGCCATGCTTCTTTGCAAACCTCTCCAGCTGCTTAGTGATGGGCTTTAAAGCCGTCGCCAGAGCTTGTTGTACAGTTCCAGGAACTGCTTTTTCTAGGGCCTTGCTGACCGACTCCTGGACAGAAGCATCCAGGGCCTCAACAATATTGTCCTCAATGGCAGGTCCTCCTACCTCCTCCTCGTACAAGGTATCATCCTCCTCATAATGCACCCACGTATCCATAGTGGAACCACACTTGTAGCGGTACTTGCTCATAAGGCAAGAGCAAAGAGGAATCCAAGGGGGGAGCCAACCCACAGCACAGCAGCACCGGTACCTAGCTCCTCAGCAGCAGCTGTATAACAATTATTTCAGCCCACAGGGCGTAGTGGAGCCAAGAGCAAAATCAAATACAAGGAGGTGTGCTCCCTCCAGGCCCAGGTCGTTTTTCCAGCCAGCCAGGCGTCAGCAGTGCTCTTCGAGTAAAAACTACAGTCCAAATGCCTAAAACGAAACTAATCGGGTCGTTTCGATGTGCGTAGCCCAAATCCTACTAAAACTACCAGATTGGGCTACGCACGTGGAAACACAAACGAAACTAAACTATCCGGCTCCTGGCGTCAGCGGCATATGAGGGAAGCCCAGCGCCCACAATCCATAAAATATTTTGAACCCGCCGAAGGCGGGACGGTACCTGGTGCTGGGAAGGATACAGCGCAGCGCGCTAGTGGGGCACGCGAAGCGGCCGAGCGCCGCGTTTGATTTATTCAAATCCACAAGATACGCTCTCGCGCCTCGGTCCGCTCGCCGCCCACAGAGACTCCGATCCTCCCGCGCTCCTCCGCGGAGATCACCAAGCGCCGTAGCGCGATTCAGAAACCCATGGACCAGAAGGTAGCAAACCAATCAGGGCGCTCTCGCCGTTAACCCACAATAACGCAGCCTAAGCGGCTGACCCAAACATTAGCTATCGCTAGCAGAAATCACATATCACATATCAATGATAAGCATACACAATCAATCTCATTGCCATAAAATCGAAGCTTTCGACTTAACTGTCTGCGTGAGCAGCAAAGAAAGAGGACTAGTTCCGGTATGGCTGGCTCTTATGGGGCCCTGCAGGAAGTGATGTGACATATGCATCATGAGAAAAGTGTTGTTTTTCATGTAACAAAAGTTTTCATTGGCTGCTGTGGGTAGCAATAAATAGAAAGAGAAGCATAATACGAAGCCTCCGGTCCTGTAATAGAATTCTGTAAAGGGCTTCAAGCACCCACCCCTCTTTCCCATTGGCCGGCGTCACCGTTTCTGCTAAACGGTGGCCAGCCATTGGGAAAGAGCACTGCGTGACGTAGACTTTTCCACTTTTCGGCCAGCCCACTTGGACGGGCTTGTCCTCTTTCCAGCTGAAGTAAAAGGTTTCTTATCTTTATGGGGCCAAACACATGGCCCCATAAAGATAAGAAACATTTTACTTCAGAAGGAAAGCAGGCGAGCCCGGATGGCAGAAAAAGAGAAAAGTCTACGTCAGCTGCCTAGCGAGCGCTTGTTTTTACCAGGGCTGCCTTTGCCTGTGAGGAGTCATAAAACATGTCCCTGGTTCCAGGAAAGGAGGGGCAGCAGCATTCCATTTGGGACCCCAAAATGACCATCACTTGTCCTGGTTACTAAAAACAGGTTTGTGCTCGACACACCGGCCTGGTACAGGAAGTACTCTGCGTAAGTCGTCGTTCTGCGAAAACTATTAAAAGGGAGAACATTTTGAAAGTGTGTTGTATGTAGACGGTCTGTCATCAGCCGTTGCTGGTTAAAGCACTTGTTGTGTAAGTGAAGGGTGCGTGACCTGACCCCCAGTGTGCAGTGTTGTGGTCACAGAGCAATCGCACGTTCAGTGTGAGCAGGGTCTGTGGGAGTGCTGCCCGAGGCTGCTCACTCTGGACTGTGGGGGACTCTGGGTCCGATGCTGGTCTCCACCCAAGCGATGCAGCAGTGCGGTGAGGCAGCACCTGGGCACCCTGGCTTCGCATTTATTGAGTTAGTACTTATCCGATTACTAGCAGGCACACTATAAAGGCAGTTTCTGAGTGCGTACGTGTGTATTTAAAAAAAAAAAAAATTAGGATACTTCGGGACGCGTTGGGACTGCAGGCCCGGACTGCACAGTGTGGGCGGGGTCAGTCTGTGTTACCGGAAGGTTACCTCGGCCTGGTGACCCCTGAGGTCACAGAGGGTCAACGAGTCAGTGTTCATCTGCACACCTAGAAGCCGTTTGGTGGTATTTAAATGAAGGCGCTAGGTTGTACAAAATGCGCGGGGTGGTGCCCCGAGGACCCCTTTTAACTTTATAACCCACCTTACACCGATTTCTTCAAATATTTCAAGGACGGTGATGGGCGGGTCTCTAAAAATGTTGCCAAATTTAGTGTGCTTCGGTTGGAAACGACTGACCCTCTAATCCTCATACTGTCATACTTATATATAGTATGTGTTTTATTCCACATATTTACGTGTCGTTTTAAGTCCCCTAATCCACACGGATAATGTAATCAGTACAGAAGATGGGTTTCCAGGGACGCACAGGAAGCACGTGCGATGATATGCGCACGTGTACTTTCCTTGAGACCATGGTGGCTTTCACTAACACTTGCACCAGTTCACCTTGCTTGAAAAGAGCGGTGCGTGTGGATCATTGTAAAATAACTGGTAGAATTCCTTACCTGATGCGAAACTCTTCATAAACATACTTCGAAGTAAAATGTGTCTGTTTTCAACATCTCTGTCCCTTTCTGCTCGTGCGACCAGTGTACCCCACCTTCCACTCACCCCCAGAGAATCCTCAAAGACCGAGGGTGGCGTTCTCTTCATCCTTGTGAGGGTGCCTTGAAGTGCGGTTTTAGCACCGTTGACGTGTGTAAATTGGTGCTCATTTTAGAAGCACATGCAGCGCCTAGTACACCCCCCTGGGGGAGGCTGAGGTGCTGCCACCCCAACGAGGGGTCTCAGTATCTCGTTTTAAAAGAAAACAAGCATTTACAATGCAATGGTCTCGGCATTGGTAAAGTTAGAGCTATTGGCATTGCTCATGACATTATTTTTGTTTATGTTTTTGTTTTTAAAACATTTAAAGAAACGGCATTGTTATTTACAATGTCAATAGCTTAATCACTTTCAAATGCGAGACCTATTGCATTTGCACCCACACACAGAGCCACCTACACACACACTGATTAAGCTATTGACATGGTAAATAACAATGCCGTTTCTTTACATGTTTTAAAAACAAAAACATAAACAAATGAGCAATGCCAATAGCTCTAACTTTAACAACACCGAGACCGTTGCATTGGAAATGCTTGTTAGGACAAGGGCATTGGATATCTCTGAGATAGTGGAGGCTCAGGGGCCTCTCATCTCATGTTTAAGGGGGCACCGCCATTTTGCGGCATGCCACTGTATGTACGGAAGAGCTGCCTTGGTGTGATTGGGCCTGGCGGAGCCCTCTTTCACAGAGCATCAGAGCTGTACATCAAACAGGCCTTTCATTTTCCACACTCTGCTGTGTCCTACCTTACAGCTGCGCAGCAGTCTGATGCAGCCCTTCGTGCAGCACTTCTGCGGTGCCGCCCTGGGGTGCTGGAATGAGAGAGCTTGGTTTCCATTCCCCTGCCATACACCACGCCGTGTGAAAATCGCCCCTTCTCACCCTTCAGGCTCAGGCATGTTGACTGCTGCAAAAAGAACAATTGATGGACCGAATGCTGAATGCCAAACATTCACCTCGAATACAGAGATCTGGGCCTAAATACATTCTTTTTTTGCCTACCATGCCATTCCAATTCTTTGACAGTCATGAATATGCAAATCATCTCCGTTAATCTAATCTTAGTTTGTTTTTTTGTTGACAGGAGCTCTCCTGTTTCTTTCCTGGGTGCTATACAACTCCTCCCAAAGACAACCAGGCCGAAAAATGTGAGCCCGCATGACATATATAAAAATACCTAATGATATGAAATAGATTGCATATATAGGTTTCAGGCGAGGGGGTGCGGTGGGCGGTTGGATCTAATTTACCCAGATTGACTAAAAGCCTGATTAGAGCCCAGCTGCCAAAATCAGCAGTTTAGTCAATAAACACAACTCCTCTCGAGTCCCGAGGTGATTTAGCCGCATGCGTTCTGGGAATTGTAGTCTTGGCCTAAGTCAAAGAGATAACAGTACAAAACTACAAGGAGTACCAAATGTGCCAGGGAATGAAAAAGATCGTCAGCTTTCCCTTCCGAGGGTAGAAGAGTTCCCCGAGTCCCTCCATTACAAATGCCTCGAGGTTATAAGATCCACTAGTTCTTAGGATTCTGGTAATGTGGGGGGGGGGGCGATGTCTCAGCGACATAACACTCACCTCACACATCTGAAGGGCAGAGCGGCAGAGACTGAACCCTGGCAAGGCAACCCCCCTTTTCTGAGGGGCTCCTTTAAAATACAGACACGTAAACTCTTTTAGAAATAAATGAAGGAGTAAGGCAGAAAGGCTACCCCACACCATGAAGGAGCGAAACAATCTACATGCTAAACTGACAGAGGTAGTCGCTGTCTTCATCAGTCAGTAAAAGTTTTTACAAAAAATTGAGATATGAGCACACAAACAAGTAAGAAGGCTTAGAATCGTTTGACCAAATTTACTTCAAATATTATATGGGGCAATCTATCCAATGGCTTACAACTCTAAAGTGGGCCAAGAGGCCATTTAAATAGGTTGGTTTTGCGCTATAAAATGCTTCATTAGATTAAACATTAAAATAATTGTGCTTTACCTTAACGTAAAAATATTTAAGTGCAAATGGTTAATCATGCTAGGTACATAGTTAAAGGTGACGGGTTCTTGAGATGTTGGGCAGTGCGTGTTGTAAATACTCACCCCTGTATCATTAGAAAGCAATGCGTTGCAACCGTTGATTCTGTAGTCGTTATTACATAACCACAAACTTCTAAACAGTGAAACAGCAGATCCACGTATCACTGCAAACAGTTAATTTGTCTTTGCTCTTGAAATAAACTCTTTCGCGCGCTCCTTTGTTCGCTCAGTTCGTGTAAACTGTATTAAGTAAAGAGGTGGCATTCTTAGGTAAATCGTGATAACAATGGCTCAGAGTCTCTTAGGGGCGCTCCTTCTTTCATGTCGGCGCCCTTCTGCTCCCACCAGTTATCAGGCCCGAAGGCGTAGTCATAAAATATAATTTGCATTGTCACTGTAGTTTGCTTTCTTTGTCTTTTTTTTTTCCAATCCTCTTTTTTGCCCCCCACAAAACAGAAATCCTAGACCCCATAAATACCTTGCACGGTCCCCTTTTTAACTGTCAGGTAATTACACACAGTTCCTTGATAATTTAACCCGTCAAAGGTTGTCTCATTACTTTGTTCCTTTGGGTAGCGTCTCCCGCTTTGTGTCTGATGAACACTAAACAGGGCCGATATTAACTGTCAATTAATTACACACCATTTCTCTTCACTATTTACCCGATGAAATGGGCAGGTAGGCCGCATCCCTGCCATCTCAATCACTGTCTCCCCGACAAAGGAACCAATAAAGATGAGTCACTCGGAGTCACCCGGTGTCTGGTGCGCAGAGCCGCCCATTGCTAATTGCCCTTAGAGACGGCTGATAATGCAAACTTTGTATTGAAAATCAGCCTAATGAGCGCCATGCTGGGTAGGGAGATCACATGTCAGAGCAGTTTGCAGATGCTCGGGGGCAAACAACGCCTGTTATCCTTTAAGAGCTGAGAAACTTACTGCAAGTCTAGGGTCCGGATTCCGGCAGAGACAGGCGCGCAGCAGGAGACCGCGGGCTCCTGTGAAATGGCGCTGCCCGTCGCTCTCACCCACGGCCCGCACTGTCTCTGAATGGTCAGTGAGAAAAAAGCCCTCGAGGTCTATCTAATATGGCGTACAAAGAGAGCTTAACCATGTAAAGTATGCTTGCAGAAGAACTCCATTAAAGAGATATTTTTGGGTGCAACATTGGAGGGAAGGGGGCAGCTGTGTGCAGCCTTCGTACAGACCTGCAAGATCCGTAACGCGCATCTGAGATGGCGTCTCGGAGACGAGCAGACAAAGAGCCGCTGTGGCATATGCTCCTCCGGGAACAGGCGCACTCGGAATGCCTGTGCTCGTCATCACCCCTACCCATTGCCACCCCCCTCACACACAATCTGTCGGTTTGATTTCACCAGGCGCTCAAGAGGGCACTTTCTCTTGCCCAAACACAAGCTCCTTATAGCGGCCCAGATATACGAGGGGGACACTGATTGCTTTATTTTACTACCCATCCAGCAGTCAGAAGGCCCTTTGTCCTTGCTTGCACTAGGGCCCAGGGTACCCTAGCTACACCACAAATGTCGAGTATTATTTACCAGCCATGGTCTTCTATTCAGCAGCCAAAGCATTGTGGAAATGGTAGTTCTGGTTTATCTCAACATGCTGCCCCATATCAAATGGAGCCATCGGTTAACATTAGATGGGGGCTAGAGATTCCTGCCAGCTGCAGGGCACAGCTGGCGGCTGACCAGGCACACAGAGCCGGCCAGGGAACAGCAGCTTTCTGTCCCCGCCTCGGCTTCCAATAGTGAACCCTTGTGAACTGACATCCAGCTGAGCTGGGGGCTGTGGGGCGAGGGAGTGGGAGGGAGCGCTGAAATTTATTTCCCGACGTTTCTGGGAATGATGGAGGGGGTAGAAATATCAGACCAAGCAACTGAGGAGGGCATTTGATTCATTTTTGTGCTGGGTAACAGTGTTTTTAATGTGCTAATGTAGCGCAAAAAAGTCTCGGCTTTTCATCATTGACCACCGAATAATTAACAGAGACCAGGATGAAAGCGGAGCCTGGAAGCTCGTTACTGGCCCCTCTTACCGCAGAGTATTAAGACACAGAGGTGGGGGGTGAGACAGCGAGTGAGGGGGGGCAAGAGTAGAAAAGAGAAGGGGAGGGGAGTGAGAGGGATAGGAAAATAAGTGAGCGTGACAGAGAGATAAAGTTAGAAAGGGAGAAAAGACGACAACCAGGTAAGGGAAGAGAAGGGAAGAAGAGACTGCTAAAGAGCGAAAATAGGGGGACGGGCAGAGAGGTACACCAAGCAAGGAATGAGACAGAGGAAACGAGGGCGAGCACGAAGTGCAGAGGAAGGAGGGAGGGAGCAAGCGGAGCTAAGAAAAGGGGGGAGGGGGGTGGGTGGAATAGCGGAAGGAAGAAATGGGAGCCAAAAAGGAGAGATTTATGGAAGCAATATGTGTACGCTTTCATCACGACTTTCATGTGTCTGAAAGCATGCTGCCTGGGAGCGCGTGAGCTCATGTGCGGCTTTACAATGCGCATACTGAAACTTGTTAAAACAAATGAAGAGCAAAAGGCAACGGGCAGAGCGCAGATAACGGGAGAAACTTCAAAGGCAGGAGAGGGGCTCATTAGCATACTCGACAGCTTCATGTGTGTCTGGCGAGGGGGGAAGGAGGAGAGGCAGGATGCACTATTGAAATGTGCTTCCCCAAGGCGGGCCGCGTGCACAAACAATCAGGCGAGCTTTGACAAATCCTCTAGGTGGGACCTTTGGGACCTTTTGGCTGTGCCGTGACCGGGAGTTGTGTTGGGGGAGGGGGGGGGGGGAGACCTAACCACTGAAGGATAAGAAAGTTATCCGATTAGAAGCCTGAACAAGCCGAGGGCACCGGAAGACACCACCGCCTTTCTCCAAGGCAGAGTAGAAATGCCTCGGAGAAACGCAGTGTCCTTTTCGGATTCGGGGGCGTGTTTGTCTTTTCTCTCCTCCAGCCATTGGCTGGAGGAGAGAATGAGACTTTCTTTAAAAAACACGCCCCCCGATCCGAAAAGGACGGGGCATAATCGGAGTGACTGGACCTCTTCTCCAGTGGCTGGCCAGCATTTAAGAGGCCAGCCAATGGAGAACAGGAGAGAAGAGGGGCGGGTGCAAGCCCCTCTTCTCAAAGACATTAAATCTCCGGACTTCCGGTCTGCCGACCGGATGGTCCCGAGACCTAAAAAGGCGCGATTATCGAATTCCCTTAGAGCAGGTGTTGGCCTAAGGCAATGGAGCATTTAAAGGGCTGCCGTGCTCTTCAGAGTGTGACCATCTCAGCATTTCAGCATTCTACTGTAGGTTTCGCCACACGCTCTGGCAGAGGGGCGTGGTTTGTTTCACATATCTCCATTCCAACTTTCCTGAAACGTATTTACAAATTATAAAGCTGCGCTGCTTTTGTAATTCGTTGGTCATTTGGGCTGCTTGTTCCTTTTACCAGCGCTTCACAGGTATACGATGGGCGGAGGGATGAATTAATGCATGGATGAATAGGTAGGTAGTTGGGTACAGTAGTGGGCGAGTGGAAGGAATGGGTGGATTAGTATTTGGGTGCATTAATGTAAACGGGTGGTTGGGGAAGTGTATGTGTGAGTGGATGGATGGATGGAGAATGGGTGAATGGGTGGATGTGAAAGGGTGAAAGGGGATGATAACTTCCCTGAATGGGTGGATCAGGGAATGTAGGCGGACTGAGTGAATGTGTGAACGATGTAAGTATGAATGGATGGATGGGTGCGTGTACACCAGCGGGTGAGTTGGATGAATGAATAGATGGTTGCAAATGAGTGGCTGGGGTAAACTCACAGCGGTTCTTAACCTTTTGTCTTCTGTGGATTCCCATTTAATCATTGTGGGAACCTGGAGACCCCCACTAAATTATTATTGGGATCTGGGGTCCCCCAATGAGTCATTAGTGGAAGGCGGGGACATGGCCTAAGCATTTCAGATGATTTGAAACATTAAACCACAGACTAAAATATAGAAACAAGCATTCATCAAACAAACACACAAATGAAATATTCGCAAACAAAAATAAAAACAAAAATAAAAATAACTTTTTTATGGGAAGGTTTGCGCCTTTCTAACTTCAATTGCGGGCCCTAGTCATGCACACTATGATGCACTTGCACTGCTGCTACCAATCAGTCTGAGGATACTACATTTGTAACCTTCAGTTTAAAATTCCTTCACATTTACAGAATCTTTTAAAATGTTCTTTTTTACATTTTGATTCTTTATATAAACATTATTAATTTGCTGATATTATTTAATTTTCTAAACCCCTTGAGTAGGGTTTGGGTCCCCAGGGGTCCCCGGACCACAGGTCCACGGCCACTGGCCTAAGGGTGGATGCGGATGAGTGAGAGGGTTTGATGCCGGAAGGTGCGTGGTACCTGTAAATGGGTGAGCAGTGAGCAGCAAGAGGATGGATGGACGGATGGATGGGTGGATGGGTGGAAGGATGGATGGGTGGATGGGTGGGTGGATAGATTTGTGTGAGTGGATCAGGATGATGCATGGATGGAATTGGGTGGGCATGGACGAGTGTATTAATGGATGATGGATGGATGTATGAATGGATCGTGGAGAGATTAATTAATGGGTGGCTGAATCAATGGGAGGGTGGGATGCATGGGTGGGTTGGGAGAAGCCCTGGATGGATGGGTAGATGAATGGACTATGATGCCTATATAGCGCTCTCTACACCCCCCACCCCCACCGCACCTGTGATGCTACACAATCTGTAGGACCCACCTTTGACAGGCACTAAAACTCCTTGTACCTAGAATCGATATATTCCAGAGTTGGCGCTGTATGATAGTGTAATCTGCTCCCTCATTTAGCTGACTCACGTGCCTCATACAGCGCCTCGACATCACTTGCTGGAAACACTGGAAATCAGACACAGAAATATCGTAAATGAGATACGATTTTTATTGATAAAAAAGAAACTGCAAGCGTTTCCTAGAACAAAATGTGGGTACACGAAGATGTGATTGCTGCCCCCAGAAGCCCCTCGTGTGAAGTCCTACTGATCGTTTAGTCGTGACAGAGAAGCAAGGCTGCGCGGGGACACCCCTCAACAACAAACCTCTGCTCTCTATTTAAATACTAACCCGCGAGGGCCGAGAAATAAACCGGGGTAACAGCCCGGCGGCACCAGTGCCAGGCGTCCAATGCATGTCGCGACATAAACACCTTGCAGCATGGCACGGTATGCTATGGACTCTTATGGTATAGCACCTTAAGAAATTACTAAGCTTTTATGGACGGTGATAAGGTGGCTTGGTAGAGTATGAAATGTCACGATAAGCCTTCCTATATCGTGGATTCTCATGGATGGTTTGTTAACAAAGGGTGTAACATACAGTAGAATATTCTGATATTGTACAACAGGTAATGACATGGTGTGCTAGGGAAATCTATATACAGTATGTGTGACGTCGCCTAGTATAGAAAGAAAGGTTATGGTATGGGCGTTGCGGATGGAATGGTACACCTAGCACGATATGACGAAAATGACAGGGCACGTGTGTAGGAGAGTAGGATCTGCACTTATGTTGCCCCCACTTTTTTTCTGATGTTAACACTGGTTTCTGGTTATAGTCTGGCTGGGTCCCTGCTAATCAGGGCCCCAGTCTCTCTGTTCTCTCTAAACAACATGGAGTGCATATTAGATGCACTAGTGATTGGATACTGTGGTACCTTATGAGCCCCTAGTATATGGTACCTTAGGTACCAAGGGCATAGGTACTTCACAGGCCTACCAGGGGCTGAAGCATGTATTTAGCCACCCCTGGGAAGCAGACTAAATCTGACACCACAGGCCTGCTACTGCAGCCTGGGCGAGGTAGTGTTAGCACTCCTCACTGAGGTATAGGTTCCCTATATCTCACCATACACGCACATATAAACCTATCAGTCACCCCTAAGACAGGCCCTATCAATCCTGAGGGCAGGGTGCTTGGTTTACAATGTGAGGGGGTGCCAATGCATGAGCTGGGCCCCTCTGCAGCTGGCAGAGTCTATTCTCTGTGGCTGTTTGTGGATGCGGTTAAACCATATACTCTTAAGTGCATTATAACCTACCGGTAAATTCTAACTTTGGAATGACTGCATCAAAACATGTCGTGTTTGGTGTCAAAGAACTTGGAATCATACCCCCACACCAGTAACTGGTGTGGGCGTATGATCTCACCACTCTAGAGGGGAAGACATGTACCTACTGTGGAAACACGGTAGAAATCTGAAAGAGCCCTGGCATCACAAAATGGATGCCACCAGCACAGACACTGGGCTGCCCTCCTGCTGCTGACTGAAACTCGCAGTGGAGGAGGCCCAAAAATAGGTATCCTGTCACAGGGAGGTGTCACCACCTTCCAGACAGGATTTAGTTTATTGGAGCTGGGTGGGTGCACTCTTAGAGTGCTTTGAAGTCCTGCACTTGGGGAGCAGTAGGCTCCTCTGTGCATATGCCAGCTCAAACCGGTTCAGGGGCTACCAGCCCCTGCTCTGGCATGAAACTGGACAAAGGGAAGTGGGTGTAACCACCCACTCCCCTGACCCTCCCATAGGAGTGGTCATAGAGCTAGTCCCTCCCTTTCCTTTAGTATAAGATAGGGAAACCTTGCCATTGCAAATCAGATATCCCTGGATGACGCTCGCAAGAAGAATCCTGGACCTTTGATGTTCCACTACCTCTGGAAGACTGAAGAATCTCCCTTGGAGTCAAGGAGTGACTTCCCTGCTTGACAGGCAACAAAACTTGAATCGACAGTCGCAAACTTTCCCGCTCCCGCTAGAGTCCGAAGTACCTGCAGCCCCAGAAGTAGATTTCCTGACTTCTCGATGACCATTGTGAGTCCCCAGCAAAGCTGAGGTAAATGGACCCCACGAGTGACGAGGAACAGCAATACCCGGGTACCGTGCACTATGGTCAAGTTCAACCCCTCCACGACATTCTACAAACTTGTGCATTGGACCACGTGTGGTTCAAGCCTCCAGCAGAATTTTCCTTGAAAATCAGAGGCCTATCTTGTCTCGAGTGACCGTGGGCTCCTGTGAAGCGAATCCTCATGAGGTGTCTTTGCAATCCCTTGCCGGCTGGCTTGTGGGTCCCCTGAAGACTTTCTCATCAAACCAAAGAGCTCCTCTAGTTGCTCCATGCCTGCCCTGACTTACCCTTGCTGGGTGAGTCCCTCAGACCTTGCTGGTCTGCACCGCTGACTTTCTTCACTTTCCACAAGACTTGCTGTTGCCAAGGCTTGTTGGCTCCAATCTGGTTGCTGACACCTCAGTAAGCTGCAGACTTTGTGGGACACTCCGAATCCTGCTCCTAGTTGTTGTCAACACCTCCTGGACCTCGTGGCTGAAGAGTCAAAACACCCTTGATCACCCAAAATCACCCGGCTTCCGTGGGCTTCCTGGCCCCGGGTCACTGGCAAGTGACTGTGAACACTGTCCCTTCTGCTTTCAGGTCTTCTTCATCCTGAATCCAGCCTTGGATTCCACCGGACACTTCTCCAGTCTTCACAAGCAGAAAAACCTCTTTGGCTTCCATTGAAAACGACGACGCAACCCGACACCAAAAGACACCTATGCACCCGGCTTCCCTGGGTGAGGTAACTCGTGCACTCCGGTGCTCCTGTGGGTGTTGGCCCTCGAACTACTTACCTTGTAAGTGGCTTGCTTGTAGACTCTCTAGAAGTACCCTAAAGCTTTAAAATTCCAACCGCGACTTGCTCCATTGAAATCAATAGGGACCCGCGGCTGTGTTCTCACACTGCACGCATCTCCCGTGGGTCCTTTACTTACCTGCCTTGGGTGGATTAGTGAGGCCCCAGCGATTCTACAGGCCCTAGACCTTGTCCCCTTGCAAGTCTACATTCCTAAACCTCTATTTTAGTATATGGTCTGGTACGCCCCTAGGGCCCCAGCCATATTTGTGCTTAACTTATTGTGAAACATTGATATTTGCATATGTTCCTGACTTCTAATCTCATAAAGAGATTAGTAGAGTGTGTCTAGTAATAAATACATATATATTTGATCTATATACCTGTGTGGTGTCCTTTCATTTGGTAATTCAAGAGATTATAAGGTAAAACAAGCTGCTTTACATTCCTCTGAGACTTAGCCTGAAGGCTGCTCTCCACAGCTACCACTAGGATAGCTTTCTTTAAAAGGTTGTCTTTAAACCTATCTACCAAGAGTCGAATTGGACTGGTGCAAGGTGTCCACTATAACTAGTGACCAGCATATGCCAGGCCAACTTCTCACAACGTTGTGTGTTACACAAAGGTACTTAACACTGTAGGGGCGCGCGTGTCATTTCTGTAGCTCAAGCCTTGCCAAAGGCGACGGAATAATAAACATAAGGTGGTATATTATGGAGTATTATGGTATGGTGGTTCTGATATAGCTTGGCACTGGGATGTTATAGCTTGGCTTGGCCCATTATCTAATTCTGTGTACCTGATGCTATGCTATGCACTGTTATGGTCTGGCATGGTGTGTTATATTCCAGGTCGTCACATCACGGTTTGTTAATGGCGCTTGTATTTTAGCGCTGCGTAATACATAACATGTTGCCGCCGTTTGGCATGTTGCTTTATGTTATGGCCACGTGTAATGCGGGTGTCGTGCCATGATGTGTTTTATACATGGATATTTGATGCTTTATTTGTAAAGCGCATATTCACCTCTGAGGCGCTTCGAGGCGCTGAGCCCAACTCACCTGTGGGTTTTTGCATACACCACGCAAGGCACTTCTGGCAGGTGCAATATACATTACGCAACCGGCCCTGCCGGGGTCTGCCCCTCTGTAACATGTCCTGGGACCTGCTGTGCCTCTGGGCGCCCCTTCCTCCCACCCAGGCACAAGGCGCTATGTTGTGAGGTACATGTGAGGCGCACCAGGTATACCAGATAGTGAACCTTCCTCTGGAGCGCAAGAAAACATGTCTCTCCAATACCGTTACAAGTGTTGTTTTTGATTTTATTTTTTATTACCTCTCTTGTGTTGTAATTATTAATATTAATATTATTATATGTATTATTAATAGCGGCGTTATTTTAGATTAATATTCGGTTTACGGTTTTCATTTTTATTTATATTATATTACGCATGTTATTATTCCTTATTTTATACTATAATCTTAATTATTAGCGCCATTGTTACTACTTCTAATAATGATGAGTAATAACACAGCGGTCTGTCGCGCGCCTTTGTACCGCGTGCTGTAAATAACTCCAGATCGCTGATTTCACTCTCCGTGGGAGGATTTAGTGCTCTGACCCCGGCCTCGAGATGTTGCCCCTCAAGACTCAACCCACCGGGCTGTCTTCTCTGGGGGCATTTGTTCTCGGGGTATTCAGTCAGGAGTGATATCCTGCTGCAGCCATATTTCAGACCGAAACTATTTGCTTCAAAAATGAGTTTTTACTCTACCTCTCTCTCTACCTCTCTCTCTGCCTCTCTCTCTACTACTCTCTACTCTCTACCTCTGCCTCTCTGCCTCTCTAAGCGCACACATATGCATATATATATATATATACATATGTATATAAATGCATATGCATTTATATGTATGTATATATTATCTACTGGCGGTCGCCAGTAGATAGTTATGGTTAGGACCGTGTTTCCATAGGAAATCTGAAAATTCTATTTTGAATAACTTTGGCGCCGGTTGACGAATCCTCTTGAATTTTTCAAAACTAATGGGGCGCTCTGCTCAGCTCCTACCCTGAAAGTCTCGGGGTGATTCGTCAAGCAGGGGCCGAGAAAAAAGGGGGGTCCCAAAACGCGTTTTCCCCATGCATTTTTCCATAGGACATTTAGTCGAAGGTACAGCCCGAACGGCTGAACAGAATTACTTGAAATTTGGCAGAGAGGTAGTCCTCAGGTCAGGGAAGTGCCTTTTGCAGGTCTGGTGTCAATCTGTTCAGTATTTCCTGAGAAAATAGCATTTATAAGCATATACATATCTATAAGCGCGCACCGTGCGAGCACCCTAACGTGCGCGAGCGTAATTCTGATTGGTGGTTACATGTTAGTCAACGTTCGAATCGGTCGAAATCAGGAAGTGTCGGCCGCCATTTTGTTTGTTTTCAGTGCGAGAGTGAAAAAGGAAGGTGGCGAACGTGAAAAGGGGGCAGGGTAGAGAGTTCCTGACCCCCTAGCCTTTGTCAGGGGGTCTCTGAAGGACCCCGAAAGCAGAATTTAAAAAAAAGTTTATTGTAAAATAAATATATAAAAAAAATAATAATACATAAATAAATTAGCATTTAAAAAACCGTACAAATTCACTGAAAAAACCATAGGTTTCACACACGTTATAGTTAGGAATTAGCATTTAAAAAACCTTGCAAATTCACTTAAAAAAACATAGGTTTCACACATGTTATAGTTAGGTGGATATTTCACTCGTAAAAAAACAATGAAATTCCCCCGTTATAGTTAGTTCAGATAACTATAACTCGCGCGACCGCCACTCTATCACAAGGATGATGTCATCAGTGATGTCATGAGTGATGCCACTGACCATGTC
The DNA here is from genome assembly GCF_964204655.1 of Triturus cristatus. Classification (NCBI taxonomy): domain Eukaryota; kingdom Metazoa; phylum Chordata; class Amphibia; order Caudata; family Salamandridae; genus Triturus; species Triturus cristatus. The sequence goes on along the minus strand of NC_140579.1, from coordinate 915,065,734 downwards.
ATGAGTGATGTAATATGTGACGTCATCAGCAGTGGATTGCGGGCGCGCGAGTTATAGTTATCTGAACTAACTATAACGGGGGAATTTCATTGGGTTTTTACGAGTGAAATATCCACCTAACTATAACATGTGTGAAACCTATGGTTTTTTAAGTGAATATATATATATATATATATATATATATATATATATATATATATATATGAAAGGCTCAGGTGTAAAAACACAATGCACTCACGGGAAGTTCAATCCTTTATTTTCTAAGCACACATCGCGAGGACGCGTTTCGGCGTTCCTGCCTTCTTCCAGCTCGCATGTGCTGAACATTACGTGGGTGCGTCCGTTCTTTAAATTGAGAGAGCAGGATGCTCATTGGATGCGGTAGTTGGTAGGGAGGGAGGGATAGGTCGATCAATATCCAATGTTTTATACCCCTTCAGTTTGTACATCTCCCATTACCGCTAACTCTGGCACCTCTCCACGTTGTATGAACATCCAAGGAAATCCCTCGTCTGCCACCAGGTTTCAGGATACATAGAGTTGGGGTCGGCATATTTCCGATATCCCTCCAGTCTGTATGGCTGGCGCTTCTGCGACGCTGATGCTTCTGCGCCCGGTGGCGGTGCAGGACGTAATATTCACCATGCTCCAAAGTCCACCTTGGCGTACTGCACCACGCCAAGGTGGACTTTGGAGCGTGGTATATATATATATATATATATATATATATTAAAGCAGGCACACTCTCTTCTTCCTTACGCGTTTCAGCTTCTCCATTAAGCCTTGATCACAGGAAAGCAAATGCCTTGTGCAATAATCATGTGCTTTTAAGTCCAACCCCACGTGATGCCACTGCCTCCTACAGTGCCCAGAATGCACCTGGAAAGATGTTATGCATCTCATAAACTGTAGAGCACAATATAGGTCATGCTGAAATAGCGTCAATTGTTCCACAGTTTTAATATTGACTTCTGAAGCACGGAGGTGAGGAAGGGAAAAGAGAAAGGAATTGTCCTCGTCTCTGGGATTCTTGACACTGTGCGTCTTGAAAAGACACTGAAATAATTATGGCAACACTTGAATAGCAATGACTTCATTATGAAAGCACGCATTGGGTTCAACTTTAAAACACGTGATTTTGTTTGCTTTTATTTTTAAGCATTCTGGCACTGGAACAATATTAAAACTGTGGAACAATTGACGCTATTTCAGCATGACCTATATTGTGCTCTACAGTTTATGAGATGCATAACATCTTTCCAGGTGCATTCTGGGCACTGTAGGAGGCAGTGGCATCACGTGGGGTTGGACTTAAAAGCACATGATTATTGCACAAGGCATTTGCTTTCCTGTGATCAAGGCTTAATGGAGAAGCTGAAACGCGTAAGGAAGAAGAGAGTGTGCCTGCTTTAAAATAAGAATAAAACGCCCTGTTTGTCTACAGAATCTGGCTTCAGCGCTTTTCTTCTGTTGTGAATGCACAAGTAACAGGATGCTCCGTCCCTGTTAACCAGCTGAGGTCGCCCTGCAGGGTTGGCGGCTCCCGACGATGGAGGTGTTTCGTTTGCATTTGAATTGGGGAGCATGACTCACTTTCCTCCGGCCAGTGAAAGGATTAAACCTAAAACTTCTGAAGCACGGAGGTGAGGAAGGGAAAAGAGAAAGGAATTGTCCTCGTCTCTGGGATTCTTGACACTGTGCGTCTTGAAAAGACACTGAAATAATTATGGCAACACTTGAATAGCAATGACTTCATTATGAAAGCACGCATTGGGTTCAACTTTAAAACACGTGATTTTGTTTGCTTTTATTTTTAAGCATTCTGGCACTGGAACAATATTAAAACTGTGGAACAATTGACGCTATTTCAGCATGACCTATATTGTGCTCTACAGTTTATGAGATGCATAACATCTTTCCAGGTGCATTCTGGGCACTGTAGGAGGCAGTGGCATCACGTGGGGTTGGACTTAAAAGCACATGATTATTGCACAAGGCATTTGCTTTCCTGTGATCAAGGCTTAATGGAGAAGCTGAAACGCGTAAGGAAGAAGAGAGTGTGCCTGCTTTAAAATAAGAATAAAACGCCCTGTTTGTCTACAGAATCTGGCTTCAGCGCTTTTCTTCTGTTGTGAATGCACAAGTAACAGGATGCTCCGTCCCTGTTAACCAGCTGAGGTCGCCCTGCAGGGTTGGCGGCTCCCGACGATGGAGGTGTTTCGTTTGCATATATATATATATATATATATATATATATATATATATATTTGTTTTACTCCGTTTCACACACTCCTTCTTGGAAAAACGGGCACGGACCACAGCGGTGTGCAGACAAATGGTAGTTTATTGCTCCAGGACCTCTACAGTCATGACTCGTTTCAGCCCACCTTGGGCCTTGATCACATGACACGCTCCGTCAGGTGAGCAGTTTCTTTATAAGCATTTTTTATCTTTCTTTTTTTCTCATTTTTTCACAATAACTTTATTTAGAATCCTTACTCAACCAGTTGTTTCAAAGTGAAACGTGCATTGCGAAAGTTGAAGACACAGAAGGAGAATACCATAGCCCAATAGACATAGGAAAGTGCATAGAGTAAACATTGTAATTACCCCTGTGTTTGAATTGCGGTAAAATACCATAGCGGCAATTTCCTTAGTTCTTATAAAACAGAAATAAACTATATCTGTAGTCCATCAATTCATTATAACATTAAAATCCGTTATAATAAATATGAAAAGAGAACATGAATTTAAATATATCTAAAATCATGTAAAATTTGGACAATCCAGTATAAATACCTAACTTTATAGTAGTCATGTCCCTGATGTGTTGTGCAAATTTAGCAGATATTGTGCAAATCTTCTGTCACTATGTAAACATTCCGTATTCCGAAAAAGTGCAAGTGCTGTGCAAAAAGGTATAGTTAAAATTCTATGTGTACAAACTTATATGGGAGGCGGCTGTTGAAATGTTTTGATTACTCATCAGAATACTGAATAATATCTTACAATTTATGAGTTTCTATGGTAATCACTGAACTACTTTGAAACTCCAAAAGTAAAAGTCAATTAGCTTGCAGATACAATTTCTTAAAGGCAAGTGTGTAATTCTTCAGTGGCATTCAGACCCTTAAGGAATTTAGTATCGAGGTTAATGATGTAATGTGCCTCGAGTAGTCTGAGAGCTTTTTCTCTGTCTCCTCCTCTTTTATTGGGCGCGACCGTGTCTATAAGACAGTATCTTAGACTAATGGGGTCTGCTTGGTGTACTTCACTAAAATGCCGTGCAACTGGATAGGTCAAATCTTGGTGTATTTTATTGTCCTTATGTGCTGGAGAACCCTTTTGTGGGCTTGTAGAATGGTGCTACCAATGTAGCGAAGCCCACAAGGGCACTCCAGCACATAAACGGCATGATCAGTCTTACAATTGAGTGACTTGGCTATCTCTTTCTCATTGTTGCTGAAAGGAGTTTTGTACGTGGTCTGATTACTGCCGTACTGGAAAGCTTTACAGACCCGACATTTAAAAAAAAACCTTCCTTTGTGTCAGTCAAGAACTCTTACTGGCCTCTATGGGATCATTTTGAACCAGAATATCCTTCATGGATATCTCTCTGCTATATGTGAAAGCCGGTTTCTTGGGGAGTAGATGTCCAATCATGGGGTCACTGAGGACCAGAGGCCAGTTTTTGGTCAATAGTTTTTTTTTGTCTTTATTGTTTGTTGTACTGTATGATGAATCTAAAAGTGTCATCCACAGTGCATTTGCTCGTTTCTGTTGTGTTAGACCGGGATGTCTCGCTGTCTTTTTTCAAGAGGGTTTCTCTGGGAAAAGCTCTGCTCTTATGTATGGCCAAATCAATACAATGTTTTGTATATCCCATCTCCATAAAACGCTATTTGCTGTTTTCTTGTTCTCTAATTAGATCGTTTTCGCTGCTGCAGGTACGTCTGAGCATCTCACCGTAAGGGATGCTTCGGATGAGATGCTTAGGGTGTGAGCTGCCAGCGTGTAATACTGCGTTGCCTGCTGTTGGCTTTCTGTGAAGTTTGGTTATAAGCTTATCTTCTGCAACACAGACCTCTACATCTAAGAAGTTAACACTGGTTTCACTGATGCAGGCAGTAAAATGTAGGTTAAGAGAATTGTTATTTAATGCCTGTACAAATTTCTCTGCTTCACTGGTAGACCCATCCCATATTAAAAAGATGTCATCAATGTACCTCCACCAGGCTTTTACATTGCACTTGATAATTGACTCGTGTTCTTTTGACAGGACCAGCTCCTCCAACCAGCCCATATGTAGACAGGCCTAGCTGGGGGAGAAGCTGGCCCCCATCGCTACTCCTCGCAGTTGCTGATATAGGGTGTTTTGAAACATAAAATAATTATTACATAAACAAAACTCTACCATGTTTAAAAGCATCTGACTGTGTTGAGTATATTCTGCTCCTCTCTTAGATAGATAGAATTCGAGAGCTCTCATTCCATCCCTGGAAGTATGGAAGTATACAAGGAGGTTACATCTAGTGTAATTAAAAGGTATTTGTTGCGCAATGGATAGTCAATCAGTTTTGATAGAAAGTCACTGGTATCACGGACATAGGAAGCCAGATTTTGAACATGTTCTTTTAAATAAAAGTCAATGTATCTGGAGGTATTTTCAAGTAAACTTTTACGTGCAGATATAATTGGTCTGCCTGGTGGTACTCGGGCATCCTTATGAATCTTCGGAATAAAATATAGAATGGGAATTACTGGTTTGTCGTTTTTCATATACTTGAATTGATCCGTGGATAGCAATCCTAAATTCTTCCATCCGATTAGTTTTAGATAAAATTCATTATTGACTTTGCGCCAAGTGGGATAGTCACTAAGCATATAGCATTCAGTGTCTTTAAGTTGATTCATTGCCTCAGTGACGTAATTTTCTTTCTTCCACAGTACTACATTGCCGCCCTTGTCAGCATTACGGTTGACAATGTTAGGATTTTTCTTGAGCTTAGACATTAAGATGTTAAATTGAATTTCTTGTCTATTGACTTTCTTTTTAGTAGGGTTCAATGTTTTGTAGGTCAATTCTTTTAGACCTCCGATTACACTTTCGTGAAAGTTATAAATAGAATCCTTTATCATGAGGAGATTGAATGTTGAGCGGGGCTTAAACGGAGTCTTTGGTTTTATCTGTAATTCCTTTTTCTCATTGTCCGCCCTGGTTGTGCTGGTACTGTTCATCAGTTCATGCATGTTTGACAGCAATGCCATATCTGATGGAGTCAGATTAAACAAGGGATTCTCTTGTTCAATTGAATTCCCTGGCTGTGTTACAGTCGCCATTGCCATAGAATCTTGCTGTTTGTTTTGCTGTAGAAAATATTTCTTAAATTTTAACTTGCGAATCCCTTAATAGACGTCAAACCTTGTGGTAGCATAATTAAATGAACTGACTGGGCAATAGGATAGTCCAAGAGAGAGAAGTTGTTGCTCAGCTTTGTTGAGGACAATATCGGTAAGATTTATGACAGTCAGGTTGGTCTCTGGTTTGTTAGGTTTTAGAGTCTCCAATTTCTCTTCTGTTGTCTTTTCTGTTGCCGTTTTTTGCTTGTTGTGTCGCTTTCTGGCCCGCCTTCTTTCTCTGCGTTTTGTTGTCCTGCTTTTATCTTGTTTTGATAAGGTCTCGGGCGCAGGGTTTGCCTGCGCTCTTCTACTAAAAAATCTACTTCATCGGCCAGTGACAGAGGTTGGAATTAGCTTGAGCATCTGATTGCGAGTCTGCTTCAGTTTCGCTGTCAGGCACGGAGCTCAAGTCTGAATTAGAGATGGCTTCTGCTATGTTGGATCTTGTAGCAGGTGCTTGTCTGTTCGCTTGTCCACCTCCGTATTTAGAGACCTTTAGTGAATCGTATTTCTTGGCGATCGTAAAAATGCGTCCGCTGTCGTAATCATTACGGTCTCGGGGAAACTTAAAGGCTTTCTTTCCTTTCCCTTATAACATCCTCCTCTTTTTTCAATCGTTTGGTCATTTCTTCCCTCATTTTGCATAGTGTATGTATGTATATATATATATATTCACTGAAAAAACCATAGGTTTCACACATGTTATAGTTAGCTGGACATTTTATTGATAAAAAACCAATGAAATTCCCCCGTTATAGTTAGTGCAGGCAACTATAACTCACGCGACCGCAATCTTCTGCTGATGCTAATACTGTATTTAGACACTTATTTGCCCATGTCTTCTTCCATTAAATTTTAGCTATACATATATTACAAATATTTTTTTTTCATAAAGACACATATGTCATCAGCAGAAGATTGCGGGCGCGTGAGTTATAGTTGCCTGCACTAACTATAACGGGGGAATTTCATTGGTTTTTTATCAATAAAATGTCCAGCTAACTATAACATGTGTGAAACCTATGGTTTTTTCAGTGAATTTGCAAGGTTTTTAAAATGCTAATTCCTAACTATAACGTGTGTGAAACCTATGGTTTTTTCAGTGAATTTGTACGGTTTTTTAAATGCTAAGTTACTTTACGCCATTCGTGGCGTGCGCGCCCAGTTAACGCAGTTCTTTCCGTGCGCGCACGGTGCGCTTCGTGCACCGTGCGCGCACAGTGAGCACGCGGTGCGCTTCGCGCACCGCGCGCCCACTTTACGCAGTTAGTGCCGTGCACGCACGGTGGTCACGCGGTGTGCTGCGCGCACCGCGTGCCCACGTTATGCGGGATGGGCCATGTACGCACGATGCGCTTCGCGCACCGTGCGCACATGGGGGACATATTATGCGCATCTTTGTGAAATTTATTCTTTGTTCATTTCTTACCTGTAATAAGCCATGCACAAATGGTGCCCTTCGGGCACCATTTGCACACGGGGTGGGGAGGGTGTGGATAATTTTTTTTTTATTAAATTTTTACCGTACGGTAAGCGTAATCGGCGATTTTCCGAAATTTTTTTTTTATTTTTTTTGGGCTTGGGGGTTGTTTGGGGACCCCTATATCAATGCTGGGTGGTTAGGATCTCAAGAAACTGCCTCTTTAGACATTTTTTGGCATCGTTTTTGCTGCCCAACTCAGAGAGCGAGAGAGAAAATGGCGGCCGCCGCTTCCTGGTTTCGACCGATTCGAATGTTTACTAAGATCTAACAGCCAATCGAAATCGCGCTCGCGCACGCCACCGTACGCATACGGTAAGCGCACCGTAAGCGCACCGTAAGCTGGCTCAGATATATATATTGATTTAAAGGCTATTTTCTCTGAATCTACTGAACAGATTTACACCAAACCTACAAAAGGCACTTCCTTGACCTGAGGACTACCTCTCTGCCAAATTTCAAGTAATTCTGTTCAGCCGTTCGGGCTGTAGCTGTGTCTAAAGGTCCTATGGAAAAATGCATGGGAAAAACGCGTTTTGGGACCCCCCTTTTATCTCAGCCCCCGCTTGACGAATCCCCCCGAGACTTTCAGGGTAGGAGCGGAGCGGAGCGCCCCACCTATTTTGAAAAATTCGCGAGGATTCGTCGACCGGCATCAAAGTTATTCAAAATAGAATGTTGCGGATTTCCTATGGAAACGTGGTCCTAACTATAACTACCTACTGGCGACCGCCAGTAGGTAATATATATATATATATATATATATATATTATACTATGTATACATGTGAAAATGTGTTGGTCCACCTGTTTACCTCGGGTGGCACGGAAAAAATGGGTGGAACTGATGTCAGCACGCCGATGAGGAACTCTTATGACTCCTATGAAGTCATACGGTGTCGCGAGCGGAGCCGTGCTACTATGACGTCGTCGATGTGGGCGAGCTAGGAAAGAATTCCCTCGGAATGCTGGCGCTGGGGATATTCACCTAAGTGTTCAGGCTAGTCCTTTGGGAGCAACTGTTTGTTGCCACTCCAGAAACCGAAACCAGTGATCTGAGGGCAGAGGCCCTGCACATGGCACACGAGGTGGGGAGCCCAGTCCTGTGCACCGGCGGGGCAGCGAAGTGACAAGCACCACTACCCACAGAAAAGGTAACAAGGGCACTGAATAACACAGGATATTCTATTTGTATCTGGCAGGAACAACAATGTTAAAATGCCCTGTAGGACCTGGGGTCTCCAGGCCCTATGGGGCGGTAACGTGACGTAACGTGGTATTCGGGCCACCAGAGGACTGTGTGTAAAGCAACCATACAACACGCACCTCACATGCGACGAAGAACACACACAATAAGTGACGCCACACTGTAGGAGTTATGTAAATACTCAAGTTTATCCAAGTAGATCACGTTAGATGCAGTTCATCAGGTAGCAGTACATTTCATAAGCTGATAATACAATAGCTAGCGATGGACATATCAGTCAGGAGCTATAAAGGCGGTTCGTACCACATATGCAATTCATGAAATAACAGTACTGCCTGGGGCACAACTACCACTCACGTAGCTGTACACGCGCGTTGGGTGCGCTAACCGGTGACGACCTCAGAACGGGGCACCTAGCATGGAGAACTACTCGTAATCTCTGGCACATAGCACTGTAATAGGGAATATAAATAACAGAGCGCTACTCGTAATCAATAGCGTTCAACACTTCAATATGGCACATGAATAATAGCGCGCTACTCGGAATCAATAGCACGTAACACTTCAACCTGGCATATGAATAACAACGCGCTATTCGGAATCAATCGCACGTAAGACTTTAAAGCAGGGCATGTAAAAACAAAGCGCCACTCGTAATCAATGACTCTCAGTACTTTGGAGCGGAGCATATAACGCAAGGCGCCACTCGTACTCAATGACTCTCAGTACTTTGGGAAGGAGCATATAACATAAAGCGCCACTCGTAATCAATGCCTCTCAGTACTTTGGAGCGGAGCATATAACACAAAGCGCCACTCGTAATCAATGACTCTCAGTACTTTGGAGCGGAGCTTCCAGCGGGGAGCGCCACGGGACTTGAGGAGCAAGCCTCTGGGCTGCGGTGCAGTTCGTCGGGCACCACGCTTCAGTACCGCTCGAGGGGGCACACGGAAAGGATCCCTCGGCAGGGTCTCTTCCGTCGCGAAGTCAGGGGGGGGAAATCCCACGGAGAGGAAACCCGGCTAAGGGTGTGGTGTGGCTCCCAACCCGCAGGGGGCGCACCGGGGCCGATCTCAGCCTCCGGGCTTACCTCGATCTCGGCGTCAGCAGGCGTCCGCTCCCACGATGATGGGGGAACTCGGCCCCGGCCTCGCACACCTCCTCCCGCAGCTGCGACGGCAGTGACGGGGCCCCGGGCTTCTCCGCGCGCCTCGTGACACGGCAGGGCACTTCTCCAGGCCACGGCGGTGAGCGCGCTGGCTTCGTCGTCACCGGGGGGGCTCAAATTAAGGATGGGGTTCTGTGCTCAGCGGAGCACGCTGCCGGGGGTCCCAGACCAGGGCAGGGAGCGCAGGGGTCACAGCGCTAATACCTGGTCGATCCCCGGTGGTTCTCCAGTCAGCTTTGCATCAGGGTTCAGGGGTCAGTCTGGACACGCAGTCTCAGTGCTTGGTGGATAGGTTTTAGAGTTCAGTCTGGACACGCAGTCTCAGTGCTTGGTGAATAGGTTTTAGAGTTCAGTCTGGACACGCAGTCTCAGTATTCAGTCTTGGTTCTCAGCTGTTAGATGAAGTCTTATTGGCGCAGATGTATCTGGCGCCCTTAAGGGGTTCTGTTACAGGGGGTTAGGCATGGAGAGGGCGACTAGATCCTTCCTAGTCAGGCTGGGCAGAGAGTCTCTGGGTCCTCCTACTGCTGGGCAAGATCAGTGGGTTTCACAGGGTCCCTCACTCACTTAAGAGGCAGCACCTAGATCCTGTCACTCTCAGAGGCATAAGTCCCTGGCTAGGCCCTACCGCCTACACTCCTGGTGGATTCTTCCAGCTCTGCTTCACCTCAATGGCCAACTCACCACAAAAGTTTCCCTCCCTCTCTTAAGTAGCCCTAGGTCAGGTGACCTCTAGCCAAGGCGGCAAAAGAAAAACCACACCTCCCTTCTAGAAGGTTCCAGCACATTCCAGGAGCTTCCCCACTCTACCTATGGGACAAAAAGACGGGCTGGAGTCGCAACATTGTTGTGGGGTTCCAGCCAGCTCCTGGCAGCTAGGGTGCTACTATGAAAGACCACTCTGCAGTAGCAGGAGCCTGTGGCAGCCATCTTGGGAGAAGGAAGCACCTGCACCTTAACACTGATTGGCAAAGAAAAGGCGCCCGGAGACCTAGTCCAACATAAAAATGGGGGTGGAAAAAATGAGGCACGATCAAAAATAGACGGGGAGACCACCCTAGGGCTGACAGGTCCAACATGCGTCCCCCCCAGCCGAAAGAGGGGAGAGCTACCCAACCTCTAGGGAGTTCTCATCGCTAAGGCGGAAAAACCTGGAGAGACCGTCAGCATTGGCGTGGTCAACTCCGGGCCGATGTTCCACCCGAAAGTCCATCCCCTGTAGGGAAATGGACCACCTCAACAACTTGGGGTTTTCGCCTCTCATCTGCATGAGCCAGCGAAGGGGCCGGTGGTCGGTCTGAATAAGGAAGTGAGTTCCAAAGAGATATGGCCTCAACTTCTTCAGAGCCCAGACCACCGCGAAGGCTTCTCTCTCAATGGTGCTCCATCGCCGTTCCCGAGGGAGGAGTCTTCTGGATATGAAGGCCACTGGTTGATCTTGGCCCTCGGTTTTGAGTTGCGAGAGCACCGCACCTATGCCGTGCTCTGAGGCATCTGTCTGTACAATAAATTCCTTGCTGAAATCTGGTGTTGCTAGTACTGGAGCGGTACACATCGCATGTTTCAGCGTGTCAAAGGCTTCTTGGCATGCAGCTGTCCATATGACCTTGCGAGGTTGCTTCTTTGAGGTCAATTCCGTCAAGGGGGCTACGATGGTACCATATCCCTTGACGAACCAGCGGTAATACCCAGTGAGGCCGAGGAAAGCTCGGACCTCTGTTTGGGTCTTGGGGGGCTCCCAAGCCAAGATGGTCTCTATTTTGGCCTGGAGGGGTTGCACCTTACCTCCGCCCACCAGGTGTCCCAGGTACACGACAGATCCCTGTCCAATCTGGCACTTGCTGGCTTTAATTGTTAAGCCAGCACGTTGCAGCGCCTGCAATACCTCCTGGAGGTGTTGCAGATGGTCCTCCCAGGTGCCACTGAAGACCGCTATGTCATCCAGGTAGGCCGCTGAGAAGGACTCCAGGCCAGATAGTACCTGATTCACTAACCGCTGGAATGTGGCCGGAGCATTTTTAAGCCCATAGGGCATCACTCGAAACTGGTAGTGGCCCTCGGGGGTGGAGAACGCTGTCTTCTCCCTTGCTCCGTCGGCCATGGCAATCTGCCTATATCTGGATGTCAGATCAATGGTGCTGAGGTACCGGGCTGATCCCAGCCGGTCCACCAGCTCGTCTGCACGTGGGATGGGGTGAGCATCTGTCTACGTGACAGAGTTCAACCCCCGGTAGTCCACACAGAACCGAAGCTCCGGTGTCGCACCCGGTGGGGCCGCTTTCGGCACCAACACCACTGGACTAGCCCACGGGCTGCTGGAAGATTCTATCACCCCCAGCTCCAGCCTTTTTGCCACCTCACGCTGGATGCTATCCTTCACTCGGTCAGAGAGCCGGTAAGACTTGTTCTTCACCGGGGGGCTGTCCCCTGTGTCCACATCATGGGTACACAAATGAGTGATTCCAGGCGTGAGGGAGAACAACGAGGCGAACTGTCCCAGGACATGGCGACAGTCCCTCTGTTGCTCTGGGGTCAAGGATGGGGAGAGGACTACACCTTCCACCGAACCATCCTTCTCTTGTACCGCTAGAAGGTCAGGAAGAGCCTCACTCTCTTCCTCTTCGCTCCCATCCGTCACCATAAGGAGAGCAAGCTCTGATCGCTCATGGTGCGGCTTCAAGCGGTTGACGTGGAGCACCCTGAGGGGCTGACAGGGGGTTTTCACATCTACAATGTACGTGGTCTGGCCTCGCCGCTCCACAATGTCGAACGGGCCAGTCCACCGGTCCTGGAGGGCACAAAGCTCCCCAGGTTCCATAACCCACACCTTCTGTCCAACGTCTAACTCGACCGTCCGAGCGTTGCGGTCATACCACTCCTTCATCACGGTCTGGCTAGCCTCCAGGTTCTCTGTGGCTGCCTTCCACAGCTTGGCCATCTGGCTGCGGAACGCCAGCATGCAGCTGACAATGTCACGGGGAAGCTTCTGTGAAGTCTTCTCCCATCCCTCTTTCACTAAACTGAGGGGACCCCTAACGGGATGGCCATAGAGCAATTCAAACGGGCTGAACACGACTCCCTTCTGCGGTACCTCCCGATAGGAGAATAACAAGCAGGGGAGGAGGACGTCCCATTTACGCCTCAAGCCCTCTGGAAGGCTTCGGATCATCCCCTTCAATGTCTTATTGAAGCGCTCTACAAGTCCGTTAGTCTGGGGATGGTAAGGAGTGGAGAACCGGTAGGTCACCCCACACTCCTTCCACATGGCCTGCATGTAGGCCGACATGAAATTGGTGCCCCTGTCCGACACCACGACCTTGGGGAATCCCACTCGGGTAAAAATCCCCAACAGTGCCCGCGCCACAACCGGTGCAGTGATGGTCCTCAGAGGAATAGCCTCTGGGTACCTTGTGGCGTGGTCCACCAAAACCAAGATGAACCGGTGTCCCGCTGCGGTTGGAGGGTCCAATGGCCCAACAATATCGATACCGACCCTCTCAAAACGGGTCCCGACCACGGGGAGCGGTTCCAACGGGACCTTCAACTTAGTCCCAGTCTTGCCACTGGCCTGGCAAGACTTGCAGGTCTTGCAAAAGGTGTCTGAGGCAATCCTCATCCTGGGCCAATAAAAATGGGGGACCAACCGTGCAAAGGTTTTGTCCTGACCCAGGTGTCCGACTAAGGGTATCTCGTGCGTTAACTCCAGCAGAAAGGCCAGGTAACATTGGGGGACCACTATGGCCCTCGAAGATCCATGTACCGGCACCCTGGGCTCACTGTATAGGAGACCATCCTCCCAATACACATGATAACCTCCCAGTTCCTGACTGGCCACTTGGGCTTCGGCCTGCCGCCGCATGCCTTCAAGCGTGGGGCACGCCCTTTGTGCCTGACAAAATTCCTCCCGGGTAGGCCCTCCTTCCACATGCCAGTCAGCAAGGGTCGGCAAGTCCTCCACAGGAACGACATCTACCTCCGCGGACTCCGGGGGCACCTCTGTGGCCTCCCCATCCATCTCACGGGGCATGTCCTCTACCACCTTCTTCTTTCCACGTTTGGCTTTGGGTTGGGCCATGATTCCAGGCTCCAACCCAGGGTGAGTTCCATGCCGGGCAGCCATGGACCGTGTGCTGACGCAAGTCCACCCTGGTAATCCCAGCATCTCGGTGTGAGCATGAAACTCGATGTCTTTCCACTTGGTGTGCTCCAGGTCGTTCCCTAGCAAGCACCCCACAGGCAAGGCAGGGCTCACAGCAACTCTCAGTAGGCCTCTGACTCCTCCCCACTCAAATGGAACACGAGCCACTGGATAGTGACTCATACTGCCGTCAGCCAATACGGCCGGATGGAACTCCTCCGGGACTACTTGGTCTGGGGACACCAGCCACCGCACGACAGTGGTCATGCTGGCCCCTGTGTCTCTCAGAGCTTCCACCTCCTCCCCATTAATTCTCACCCTCTGCTGATATTTAGCAGTGTTCGGGGGCAGGGACACTACGGGGACCACCTCTCTATCCCCGAGTGAAACCAGCGTCAGGCCTGTCCACTCCCCTTCCCTATCTAAGGGCAGCTCCACCCCAAGCGCTATACTACTCACCCCGGGACTTTTCCCACCCGTTGGGGCTGGTGGTCGCTTGCGACACTTGGGATCTCCCCTGTAGTGTCCAATCTCCCCACACTCGTAGCACCGCACAATCCTAGGCTGCTGACTCCTGTCAGGGTAAGTGGGTCTTGTGGAATTGGACGGGGGTGGGGTTCCTACTCCCTTCCCAAGCTTATTTTGGGGACCTTTCGAGAACTCCACCTTTTTATCTCCCCCCTCTTTCTTCTGGGGGAAACCCTGTCCGCCTTTCGAGCCATCTCCCCCGGGGCCCTTGTGAGACACCCGGGTGCTCACCCAAATATCTGCCTCCTCCGCAAGCTCACGGGGATCCATCAACTTGCGGTCCACCAGATGTTGGCGCAGCTCCGGAAAGCTCTTATCCAAGAGGTGCTCCCTTAAAAAAAGATCGTACAACCCTTGGCAGTCCTGCACCTCGCTGCCACGCACCCAACCATCTAGTGCCTTCCTCGCATAATCAAAAAAATCTACCCATGTCTGGGTGGACAGCTTATGGCTGCCACGAAAAAACTTTTGCCTGTACCTCTCGGGGTTAAGACCAAACTTTTTTAACAAGGCCTCTTTCATGGGGGCATACCTTACCTGATCCGCCTTGGCCAAATATAGCAGGGTGTCCCTAACATTGGGAGGTATATACCGGTATAAACCACCTCCCCAATTACTCTCGGGTACCCCATGGGCCGTCAAGGCTACCTCGCATGCCTCCAACCATTTCATGATGTCGTCCCCCACTGTGTAATTGGCAATTACCTCTTTAGGTAGGTAGAACTTTGATTCTTGAGGTTCCTTAGGTATGCTGCCACCATTGTCCTTATTGGACGCGTTCAATTGGAGGGCGCGTAACTCCAGCTCTTTTAGCTGAAGCTCGTGCGCAAGCTTCTTCTCCTCCATTGCCCATCTCTTGTTTTCCCTTTCCTGTTCCAATTTGGCTAGCTCCCATTTTAACTGCCTCTCTTCCCTTCTGTCCTCGTACTCCTTTGGAGACGCGCTCCTACTAGACCCTGTCCTACTACTGGCCCCAGAACGTCTCCCTGGGGGCACATTTTCCGACATATCTACATTTAAGATGTCTAGTACTTCCTGGGCGCTCTCCTCCTGAGGTGCATCTGGCGCCTCCTGTCCCTCATCCTCGTTCCCTTCTGGGTGGGCCTCTACCCATGCCCTAATGGCGGTGCGGAGTTCCGGTCCTTTGGCCCTCCGTACCCCAGGCACCCCCATCCCCTGCCCGAACTCCCTCAGTTGCTTCACCAATTCCCCCCGAGGTCAGCTAACCGGAATTCCATTCTGGCAGGTGGGGACCTAGACACTAAGGAGAAAAATTCCTAGGGGATAGGCAACAGTTCTCAGCTAACCAGGACTCTTGCACTTTCAACCTGGACAGTGGAAATAACAATGCAGCAATCAATGGTTTCAGAGCTCTGGAACAATTAGGCGTTTAATTGTGGCGCCCTCCGCCTCACGGAAGGGTGCTGTATGGTCACAGGTCCTAAGGATCCCATCGCTCGCCAACAATGTAGGACCTGGGGTCTCCAGGCCCT
Organism: Triturus cristatus; assembly: GCF_964204655.1. Classification (NCBI taxonomy): domain Eukaryota; kingdom Metazoa; phylum Chordata; class Amphibia; order Caudata; family Salamandridae; genus Triturus; species Triturus cristatus. The sequence goes on along the minus strand of NC_140579.1, from coordinate 915,050,321 downwards.
ATGGGGCGGTAACATGACACGAGCGGTCGGGCCACCAGAGGACTGTGTGTAAAGCAACCATACAACACGCACCTCACATGCGACGAGGAACACACACAATAAGTGACGCCACACTGTAGGAGTTATGTAAATACTCAAGTTTATCCAAGTAGATCATGTTAGATGCAGTTCATGAGGTAGCAGTACATTTCATAAGCTGATAATACAATAGCTAGCGATGGACATATCAGTCAGGAGCTATAAAGGCGGTTCGTACCACATATGCAATTCATGAAATAACAGTACTGCCTGGGGCACAACTACCACTCACGTAGCTGTACACGCGCGTTGGGTGCGCTAACCGGTGACGACCTCAGAACGGGGCACCTAGCATGGAGAACTACTCGTAATCTCTGGCACATAGCACTGTAATAGGGAATATAAATAACAGAGCGCTACTCGTAATCAATAGCGTTCAACACTTCAATATGGCACATGAATAATAGCGCGCTACTCGGAATCAATAGCACGTAACACTTCAACCTGGCATATGAATAACAACGCGCTATTCGGAATCAATCGCACGTAAGACTTTAAAGCAGGGCATGTAAAAACAAAGCGCCACTCGTAATCAATGACTCTCAGTACTTTGGAGCGGAGCGTATAACGCAAGGCGCCACTCGTACTCAATGACTCTCAGTACTTTGGGACGGAGCATATAACATAAAGCGCCACTCGTAATCAATGCCTCTTAGTACTTTGGAGCGGAGCATATAACACAAAGCGCCACTCGTAATCAATGACTCTCAGTACTTTGCAGCGGAGCTTCCAGCGGGGAGCACCACGGGACTTGAGGAGCAAGCCTCTGGGCTCCGGTGCAGTTCGTCGGGCACCGCGCTTCAGTACCGCTCGAGGGGGCACACGGAAAGGATCCCTCGGCGGGGTCTCTTCCGTCGCGAAGTCAGGGGGGGGGAAATCCCACGGAGAGGAAACCCGGCTAAGGGTGTGGTGTGGCTCCCAACCCGCAGGGGGCGCACCGGGGCCGATCTCAGCCTCCGGGCTTACCTCGATCTCGGCGTCAGCAGGCGTCCGCTCCCATGATGATGGTGGAACTCGGCCCCGGCCTCGCACACCTCCTCCCGCAGCTGCGACGGCAGCGACGGGGCCCCGGGCTTCTCCGCGGGCCTCGTGACACGGCAGGGCACTTCTCCAGGCCTCCAGGCCACGGCGGTGAGCGCGCTGGCTTCGTCGTCACCGGGGGGCTCAAATTAAGGATGGGGTTCTGTGTTCAGCGGAGCACGCTGCCGGGGGTCCCAGACCAGGGCAGGGAGCGCAGGGGTCACAGCGCTAATACCTGGTCGATCCCCGGTGGTTCTCCAGTCAGCTTTGCATCAGGGTTCAGGGGTCAGTCTGGACACGCAGTCTCAGTGCTTGGTGGATAGGTTTTAGAGTTCAGTCTGGACACGCAGTCTCAGTGCTTGGTGAATACGTTTTAGAGTTCAGTCTGGACACGCAGTCTCAGTATTCAGTCTTGGTTCTCAGCTGTTAGATGAAGTCTTATTGGCGCAGATGTATCTGGCGCCCTTAAGGGGTTCTGTTACAGGGGGTTAGGCATGGAGAGGGCGACTAGATCCTTCCTAGTCAGGCTGGGCAGAGAGTCTCTGGGTCCTCCTACTGCTGGGCAAGATCAGTGGGTTTCACAGAGTCCCTCACTCACTTAAGAGGCAGCACCTAGATCCTGTCACTCTGAGGCATAAGTCCCTGGCTAGGCCCTACCGCCTACACTCCTGGTGGATTCTTCCAGCTCTGCTTCACCCCAATGGCCAACTCACCACAAAAGTTTCCCTCCCTCTCTTAAGTAGCCCTAGGTCAGGTGACCTCTAGCCAAGGCGGCAAAAGAAAAACCACACCTCCCTTCTAGAAGGTTCCAGCACATTCCAGGAGCTTCCCCACTCTACCTATGGGACAAAAGGCGGGCTGGAGTCGCAACATTGTTGTGGGGTTCCAGCCAGCTCCTGGCAGCTAGGGTGCTACTATGAAAGACCACTCTGCAGTAGCAGGGGCCTGTGGCAGCCATCTTGGGAGAAGGGAGCACCTGCACCTTAACATTGATTGGCAATGAAAAGGCGCCCGGAGACCTAGTCCAACATAAAAATAAGGGTGGAAAAAATGAGGCACGATCAAAAATAGACGGGGAGACCACCCTAGGGCTGACAGGTCCAACATGCCCTAGTTCCAAAATGTGGAATTAGTGCTAAAACGGTCTTGAAGAGGACCTGCGATGGATGCTGCGTCTGCCTTCCGTACACTGTAGGTGGCACATGGGTCATGCGGTACGGTCATACTGCGGTGGAATGCACACTCGTTGACCCCTCATGGCACAGCTCCACAATTCGGGGACAACGCTTTCCATTAGCTGTGTTTTCTGATGTCGTGTTGCGCCAGCTCCGTCCAACAGCAGAACCCCTTTAGATCTAAACAGACCCTTCCACTCTCTCACCGGAAGTGAAACCAGGCCACGCGGAGACTTTCACAATACAACAGCCGGGACTGCACTTTTTGGTAAAAAAAACACATTTTTTTCTCCTAATTTATCAAATAAACTACTCACTGAAGAACAGGGGCCAGCGTCGATCGGTAAACAGCTGTTACAACAACTTTTTTACTTTGCGATACCATTACAACGCATGCATTACCATGCATGCGTTGTACATTGCGAAGTCATTACTATGCATTTTGTTTTTAGAAAGCATGGTCCTTTACCACGCATGCCTTTACAACAAATTTTGTTGTAAAGGTATGTATGGTAAATGACCATGAGTTCTAAAAAAATGTAGACGATCCACGTTTTTGTAAGGAAACAGAAGCTGTTCCATTTCCTCACAACGACGTGCACCGCCCCGCCAAGTCAACATGAAGCAGGAAACACGAGGATAGGGAACCGTGAGGAGTGAAAGGTAAGGGGGATTGGGCATGGGGTGGTTACTTTTCTAGGGTTTAGGGTAGTGCAGTGGTGTTTGGGTAGTGTAGGGGGTCGTGCTGGGGTATTGTTTTAGGGTTTAACGTAGTGCAGTGGTGTTCGGGCAGTGTAGGGGGTCGTGCTGGGGTAGTGTGTTAGGGTCTAGGGTAGTGCAGTGGTGTTTGTGTAGTGTAGGGGGTCGTGCTAGGGGTAGTGTTTTAGAGTTTAGAGCAGGGCAGTGGTGTTTGGGTAGTGTAGGGGGTACTGCTGGTGGTAGTGTTTTAGGGTTTAGGGTAGTGCAGTGGTGTGTGTGTAGTGTAGGGGGTAGTGTTTTAGGGTTTAGGGCGGTGCAGTGATGCTCAGGCAGTGTAGGGGGTTGAGCTGGGGCTGGTGTTTCAGGGTTTAGGGTAGTGCACTGGTGTGTGTAGTGTAGGGAGTCATGCTTGGGGTAGTGGTATAGGGTAGTGCAGTGCTGTTTGGGTAGTGTAGGGGGTCGTGCTGCGGCAGTGTTTTAGGGTTTAGGGTAGTGCAGTGGTGTTGGTGTAGTGTAGGGGGTCGTGCTGGGGGTAGTGTTTTAGGGTAGTGCAGTGGTGTTTGGGTAGTGTAGGGGGTCATGCTGAGGGTAGATGTAGGGTTTAGGGTAGTGTAGGTGGTCGTGCTGGGGATAGATTTAGGGTTTAGGGTGGTGCAGTGGTGTTTGGGTAGTGTAGGGGGTCATGCTGGGGGTAGATTTAGGGTTTAGGGTAGTGCAGTGGTGTTTGGGTAGTGTAGGGGGTTGTGCTGGGCATAGTGTTTTAGGGTTTAGGGTAGTGCAGTGGTGTTTGGGTAGTGTAGGGGTAGTGCTGGGGGATAGTGTTTTATGGATTAGGGTAGTGCATTGGTGTTTGGGTAGTGTAGGTGTTCGTGCTGGGGGTGGTGTTTTAGGGTTTAGCGCAGTGCAGTGGTGTTTCGGTAGTGTAGGGGGTAGTGGTTTAGGGTAGTACAGTGGTGTGTGGGTAGTGTAGGGGGTACTGCTGGGGGTAGAGTTTTTGGGTTTAGGATAATGCAGTGGTGTTTGGGTAGTGTAGGGGGTCGTACTGGGGGTAGTGGTTTAGGGTTTAGGGTAGTGCAGTGGTTGGGTAGTGTATGGGGTAGTGTTTTAGGGTAGTGCAGTGGTCTTTGGGTAGTGTAGGGGGTCATGCTGGGGGTGGTGTTTCAGGGTTTAGGGCAGGGCAGTGGTGTACAGGCAGTGTAGGGGGTCGTGCAGGGGGGTAGTGTTTCAGGGTTTAGGGCAGTAGTGTTCGGGCAGTGTAGGGGGTCGTGCAGGGGGTGGTGTATAAGGGTTTAGGGCAGTAGTGGGGGTGGTGTTTCAGGGTTTAGGGCAGTGCAGTGGTGTTTGGGCATTGTAGGGGGTCTTGCTGGGGGTGGTGTTTCAGGGTTTAGGGCAGTAAAGTGGTGTTCGGACATTGTAGGGAGTCTTGCTGGGGGTGGTGTTTCAGGGTTTAGGGCAGTGGTGTTTCAGGTAGTGTTTAAGGGTTTAGGGTAGTGCAGCGGTGTTTTGGTAGTGTAGGGGGTAGTGTTTTAGGGTTTAGGGTAGTGCAGTGGTGTTTGTGTAGTGTAGGGGGTTGTGCTGGGGGTGGTGTTTCAGGGTTTAGGGCAGTGCAGTGGTGCTCGGGTAGTGTAGGGGGCCATGCAGGGGGTGGTGTTTCAGGGTTCAGGGCAGTGCAGTGTTCGGGCAGTGTAGGGGTCCTGCTGGGGTAGTGGTTTAGGGATAAGGGTAGTGCAGTGGTGTTTGGGTAGTGTAGGGGGCAGTTTTTTAGGGTTAAGGGTAGTGCAGTGGTGTTTGGGTAGTGTAGGGGGTCGTGCTGGGGTAGTGGTTTCAGGTTTAGGGTAGTGCAGTGGTGTTTGGGTAGTGTAGGGGGTAGTGTTCTAGGGTTTAGGGTAGTGCAGTTGTGTTTGGGTAGTGTAGAGGGTCATGGTGGGGGTAGTGGTTTAGGGCAGTGCAGTGGTGTTTGGGTAGTGTAGGGGGTAGGGTTTAGGGTAGTGCAGTGGTGTTTGGTTAGTGTAGGGGGTCGTGTTGGGGGTAGATTTATGGTTTAGGGTAGTGCAATGGTGTTTGGGAAGTTTAGGGGGTACTGCTGGGGGAAGTGGTTTAGGGTAGTGCAGCGGTGTTTTGGTAGTGTAGGGGTACTTCTGGTGGTAGTGTTTTAGAGTTTAGGGTAGAGCAGTGGTGTTTGGGTAGTGTAGGGGGTAGTGTTTTAGGGTTTAGGCTAGTGCAGCGGTGTTCGGGCAGTGTAGGGGGTCGTGCTGGGGTAGTGTTTTAGGGTAGTGCAGTGATGTTTGTGTAGTGTAGGGGGTCGTGCTGGGGGTGGTGTTTCAGAGTTTAGGGCAGTGCAGTGGTGCTCGGGCAGTGTAGGGGGTCATGCAGAGGGTGGTGTTTCAGGGTTTAGGGCAGCGGTGTTCGGGCAGTGTAGGGGGTCTTGCTGGGGGTGGTGTTTCAGGGTTTAGGGCAGTGGTGTTCGGGCAGTGTAGGGGGTCGTGCTGGGGCTGGTGTTTCAGGGTTTAGGGCAGTGCAGTGGTGCTCGGGCAGTGTAGGGGGTCGTGCTGGGGGTAGTGTTTTAGGGTTTAGTGTAGTGCAGTGGTGGTAGGGTAGTGTAGGGAGTCGTGCTGAGGGTAGATTTAGGGTTTAGGGTAGTGCAGTGGTGTTTGGGTAGTGTGGGGGTCATGCCGGGGGTAGATTTAGGGTAGTGCAGTGGTGTTTGGGTACTGTAGGGGGTCGTGCTGGGCGTAGTTTTAGGGTTTAGGGTAGTGCAGCAGTGTTTGTGTAGTGGGTCGTGTGTTAGGGTTTAGGGTAGTGCAGTGGTGTTTGGGTAGTGTAGGGGGTCATGCTGAGGGTAGATTTAGGGTTTAGGGTAGTGTAGGTGGTCGTGCTGGGGATAGATTTAGGGTTTAGGGTAGTGCAGTGGTGTTTGGGTAGTGTAGGGGGTCATGCTGGGGGTAGTGGTTTAGGGTAGTGCAGTGCTGTTTGTGTAGTGTAGGGGGTAGTGTTTTAGGGTTTAGGCAAGTGCAGTGGTGTTTGGGTAGTGTGGGGGGTACTGCTGGGGGTAGTGTTTTAGGGTTTAGGGTAGTGCAGTGGTGTTTGGGTAGTGTAGGGGTTCGTGCTGGGGGTAGTGGTTTAGGATTTAGGGTAGTGCAGTGGTGTTTGGGTAGTGGGGGTAGTGTTTTAGGGTAGTGCAGTGGTGTTTGGGTAGTGTTGGAGGTCGTGCTGGGTAGTGTTTTAGGGTTTAGGCTAGTGCAGTGGTGTTTGGGTAGTGTAGGGGGTCATGCTGGGGGTAGTGTTTTAGGGGATAGGGTAGTGCAGTGGTGTTTGGGTAGTGGGGGTAGTGTTTTAGGGTAGTGCAGTGGTGTTTGGGTAGTGTTGGAGGTCGTGCTCGGTAGTGTTTTAGGGTTTAGGGGAGTGCAGTGGTGTTTGGGTAGTGTATGGGGTCATGCTGGGGGTAGTGTTTTAGGGTTTAGGGTAGTGCAGTGGTTGTGTAGTGTAGGGGGTAGTGTTTCAGGGTTTAGGGCAGTGGTGTTCGAGCAGTGTTGGGGGTCTTGCTGGGGGTGGTGTTTTAGGGTTTAGGGCAATGGTGTTCGGGCAGTGTAGGGGGTCGTGCTCGGGCTGGTGTTTCAGGGTTTAGGGTAGTGCAGTGGTGTTTGGGTAGTTTAGGGGGTAGTGTTTTGGGTAGGGCAGTGGTGTTTGGGTACTGCTGGGGGTAGATTTAGGGTTTAGGGTAGTGCAGTGGTGTTTGGGTAGTGGAGGGGGTCGTGCTGGGGGCAGTGGTTTAGGGCAGTGCAGTGGTGTTTGGGTAGTGTAGGGGGTCGTGCTGGGGTAGTGGTTTAGGGTAGTGCAGTGGTGTCTGGGTAGTGTAGGGGGTAGTGTTTTGGGTAGTGCAGTGGTGTTTGGGTAGTGTAGTGGGTAGTGTTTTAGGGTTTAGGGTAGTGCAGTGGTGTTTGGGTAGTGTAGGGGGTCGTGCTGGGGTAGTGGTTTAGGGTAGTGCAGTGGTGTTTGGGTAGTGTAGGGGTAGTGTTTTAGGGTTTAGGGTAGTGCAGTGGTGTTTGGTTAGTGTAGGGGGTCGTGCTGGGCATAGTTTTAGGGTTTATGGTAGTGCAGTGGTGTTTGGGTAGTGTAGGGGGTAGTGTGTTAGGGTTTAGGACAGTGGTGTTTGGGCAGTGTAGGGGGAAGTGTTTTGGGTAGTGCAGTGGTGTTTGGGTAGTGTAGTGGGTCGTGCTGGGGGTAGGTTTAGGGTTTGGGGTTGTAGAGTGGTGTTTGGGTGTAGTGTTGGGGGGTCATTCTGGGGGTAGATTTAGGGTTTAGGGTAGTGCAGTGGTGTTTGGGTAGTGGCGGGGGTCGTGGTGGGGGATAGATTTAGGGTTTAGGATAGAGCAGTGGTGTTTGGTTAGTGTAGTGGGTCGTGTTGGGGTAGTGGTTTAGGGTAGTGCAGTGGTGTCTGGGTAGTGTTTTGGGTAGTGCAGTGGTGTTTGGGTAGTGTAGGGGGTAGTGTTTTAGGGTTTAGGGTAGTGCAGTGGTGTTTGGGAATTGTAGGGGGTCGTGCTGGGCATAGTTTTAGGGTTTATGGTAGTGCAGTGGTGTTTGGGTAGTGTAGGGGGTCGTGCTGGGGTGGTGGTTTAGGGTTTAGGGTAGTGCAGTGGTGTTTGGGTAGTGTAGGGGGTACTGCTGGGGGAAGTGCTTTAGGGTAGTGCATCGGTGTTTGCGTAGTGTACGGGGTACTGCTGGGTGAAGTGTTTTAGGGTTTAGGATAGAGCAGTGGTGTTTGGTTAGTGTAGTGGGTCGTGTTGGGGTAGTGGTTTAGGGTAGTGCAGTGGTGTCTGGGTAGTGTTTTGGGTAGTGCAGTGGTGTTTGGGTAGTGTAGGGGGTAGTGTTTTAGGGTTTAGGGTAGTGCAGTGGTGTTTGGGAATTGTAGGGGGTCGTGCTGGGCATAGTTTTAGGGTTTATGGTAGTGCAGTGGTGTTTGGGTAGTGTAGGGGGTCGTGCTGGGGTGGTGGTTTAGGGTTTAGGGTAGTGCAGTGGTGTTTGGGTAGTGTAGGGGGTAGTGTTTTAGGGTTTAGGGTAGTGCGGTGGTGTTTGGTTAATGTAGGGGGTCGTGTTGGGGTAGTGGTTTAGGGTAGTGCAGTGGTGTCTGGGTAGTGTAGGGGGTAGTGTTTTGGGTAGTGCAGTGGTGTTTAGGTAGTGTAGGGGGTACTGCTGGGGGTAGTGTTAGGGTTTGGGGTAGTGCATTGGTGTTTTGGTAGTGTAGGGGATAGTGTTTTAGGGTTTAGGGTAGTGCAATGGTGTTTGGGTAGTGTAAGGGGGGTCATGCTGGAGGTAGATTTAGGGTTTAGGGTAGTGTAGTGGTGTTTGGGTGTAGTTTAGGGGGGTCATGCTGGGGGTAGATTTAGGGTTTAGGGTAGTGCAGTGGTGTTTGGGTAGTGGAGGGGTCGTGCTGGGGTAGATTTAGGGTTTAGGGTAGTGCAGTGGTATTTGGGTAGTGTAGGGGGTCATGCTGGGAGTAGATTTAGGGTTTTTGGTAGTGCAATGGGGTTTGAGTAGTTTAGGGGGTACTGCTGGGGGAAGTGGTTTAGGGTAGTGCAGCAGTGTTTTGGTAGTGTAGGGGTACTTCTAGTGGTAGTGTTTTAGGGTTTAGGGTAGAGCAGTGGTGTTTGGGTAGTGTAGGGGGTCGTGCTGGGCTAGTGTTTTAGGGTAGTGCAGTGGTGTTTGTGTAGTGTAGGGGGTCGTGCTGGGGGTGGTGTTTCAGGGTTTAGGGCAGTGCAGTGGTGCTCGGGCAGTGTAGGGGGTCATGCAGAGGGTGGTGTTTCAGGGTTTAGGGCAGCGGTGTTCGGGCAGTGTAGGGGGTCTTGCTGGGGGCGGTGTTTCAGGGTTTAGGGCAGTGGTGTTCGGGCAGTGTAGGGGGTCGTGCTGGGGCTGGTGTTTCATTGTTTAGGGCAGTGCAGTGGTGCTCGGGCAGTGTAGGGGGTGGTGTTTCAGGGTTTAGGGCAGTGTAGTGGCGTTTGGGTAGTGTAGGGGGTCATGCTGGGGACAGTGTTTTGGGTTTAGGGTAGTGCAGTGGTGGTGTAGTGTTGGGGGTCATGCTGGGGGTAGTGGTTTAGGGTTTAGGGCAGTGCAGTGGTGTTCGGGTAGTGTAGGGGGTCGTGCTGGGGGTAGTGTTTTAGGGTTTAGGGTAGTGCAGTGGTGGTTGGGTAGTATAGGGAGTCGTGCTGGGGGTAGATTTAGGGTTTAGGGTAGTGCAGTGGTGTTTGGGTAGTGTAGGGGGTACTGCTGGGGGTAGATTTAGGGTAGTGCAGTGGTGTTTGGGTAGTGTAGGGGGTCGTGCTGGGGGTAGTGTTTTAGGGTTTAGGGTAGTGCAGTGGTGGTTGGGTAGTATAGGGAGTCGTGCTGGGGGTAGATTTAGGGTTTAGGGTAGTGCAGTGGTGTTTGGGTAGTGTAGGGGGTCGTGCTGAGGGTAGCTTTAGGGTTTATGGTAGTGCAGTGGTGGTTGGGTGTATGGGGTAGTGTTTTAGGGTGTAGGGTAGTGCAGCGCTGTTTGTGTAGTGTAGGGGTCGTGCTGGGGGTAGATTTAGGGTTTATGGCGGTGCAGTGGTGTATGTGTAGTGTAGGGTGTCATGGTTTAGGGTAGTGCAGTAGTGTTTGTGTAGTGTAGGGGGTCGTGCTGGGGGTAGATTTAGGGTTTATGGTAGTGCAGTGGTGTATGTGTAGTGTAGGGTGTCTTGGTTTAGGGCAGTGCAGTGGTGTTTGTGTAGTGTAGGGGGTCGTGCTGGGGTAGATTTAGGGTTTAGGGTAGTGCAGTGGTGTTTGGGTAGTGTAGGGGGTCGTGCTGGGGGTAGGTTTAGGGTAGTGCAGTGGTGTTTTTGTAGTTTAGGGGGTCGTGCTGGGGGCAGTGTTAGGGTTTAGGGTAGTGCAGTGGTGTTGGTGTAGTGTAGGGGGTCGTGCTGGGGGTAGATTTAGGGTTTAGGGTAGTGCAGTGGTGTTTGGGTAGTGTAGGGGGTCGTGCTGGGCGTAGGTTTAGGGTAGTGCAGTGGTGTTTGGGTAGTGTAGGGGTCGTGCTGGGGGTCGTGGTTTAGGGTAGTGCAGTGGTGTTAGGGAAGTGTAGGGGGTTGTGCTGGGGGTGGTGTCAGGGTTTAGGGTAGTGTATTGGTGTTTGTGTAGTGAAGGGGGTCATGCTGGGGATAGTGTGTTAGGGTACAGGGCAGTGCCGTGGTGGTTGTGTAGTGTAGGGGGTCGTGCTGGGGTAGATTTAGGGTTTAAGGTAGTGCAGTGGTGTTTGGGTAGTGTAGGGAGTTGTGCTGGGGGAGTGTTTTAGGGTTTAGGGTAGTGCAGTGGTGTTTGGGTAGTGTAGGGGGTCGTGCTGGGGGTAGTGTTGGGGTTTAGGGTAGTGCAGCGGTTGGGTAGATTTAGGGTTTAGGGTAGTGCAGTGGTGTTTGGGTAGTGTAGGGGGTCGTGCTGGGGGTAGTGTTTTAAGGTTTAGGGTAGTGCAGTGGTGTTTGGGTATTGTTGGGGTCGTGCTGGGGGCAGGGGTTTAGGGTAGTGCAGTGGTGTTTCGGTAGTGTAGGGGGTACTGCTGGGGGTAGTGTTAGGGTTTAGGGCAGTGCAGTGGTGTTTGGGTAGTGTTGGGGGTCGTGCTGGGGGCAGTGGTTTAGGGTAGTGCAGTGGTGTTCCTGTAGTGTAGGGGGTACTGCGGGGGGTAGTGTTAGGGTTTAGGGTGGTGCAGTGGTGTTTGGGTAGTGTAGTGGTTAATGTTTTAGGGTTTAGGGTAGTGCAGTGGTGTTTGGGTAGTGTAGGAGGTCTTGCTGGTGGTGGTGTTTCAGGGTTTAGGTCAGTGCAGTGGTTTTCGGGCAGTGTATGGGGTCGTGCTGGGGTAGTGTTTCAGGGTTTAGGGCAGTTCAGTGGTGTTTGGGTAGTGTAAGGGGTTGTGTTTTAGGGTTTAGGGTAATGCAGTGGTGTTTGGGTAGTGTAGGGGTCGTGCTGGGGTAGTGTTAGGGTTTAGGGAAGTGCAGTGGTGTTGGTGTAGTGTAGGAGGTCATGCTGGGGGTAGATTTAGGGTTTAGGGTAGTGCAGTGGTGTTTGGGTAGTGTTGCGGGTTGTGCTGGGGGTAGGTTTAGGGTAGTGCAGTGGTGTTTGGGTAGTGTAGGGGGTCGTGCTGGGGGTCGTGGTTTAGAGTAGTGCAGTGGTGTTAGGGCAGTGTAGGGGGTCATGCTGGGGGTTGTGTTTCAGTGCAGTGGTGTTCGGGCAGTGTAGGTGGTTGTGCTGGGGGTGGTGTTTCAGGGTTTAGGGTAGTGCATTGGTGTTTGTGGAGTGAAGGGGGTCGTGCTGGGGATAGTGTTTTAGGGTTTAGGGCAGTGCTGTTTTGGTTGTGTAGTGTAGGGGGTCGTGCAGGGGTAGATTTAGGGTTTAAGGTAGTGCAGTGGTGTTTGGGAAGTGTAGGGATTTGTGCTGGCGGAGTATTTTAGGGTTTTGGGTAGTGCAGTGGTGTTTGGGTAGTGTAGGGGGTCGTGCTGGGGGTAGTGTTGGGGTTTAGGATAGTTGGGTAGATTTCGGGTTTAGGGTAGTGCAGTGGTGTTTGGGTAGTGGAGGGGGTCGTGCTGAAAGTAGGTTTAGGGTAGTGCAGTGTTTGGGTAGTGTAGGGGGTCGTGCTGGGGGTAGTGTTTTAAGGTTTAGGGTAGTGCAGTGGTGTTTGGGTAGTGTTGGGGGCGTGCTGGTGGCAGTGGTTTAGGGTAGTGCAGTGGTGTTTCGGTAGTGTAGGGGGTACTGCTGGGGGTAGTGTTGGGGTTTAGGGTAGTGCAGTGGTGTTTGGGTAGTGTAGGGGGTCGTGCTGGGGGTAGTGTTTTAAGGTTTAGAGTAGTGTAGTGTTGGGGGTCGTGCTGGGGGCGGTGGTTTAGGGTAGTTCAGTGGTGTTTGGGTAGTGTAGGGGCTACTGCTGTGGGTAGTGTTAGGGTTTAGGGTAGTGCAGTGGTGTTTGGGTAGTGTAGGGGTTAGGGTAGTGCAGTGGTGTTTTGGTAGTGTAGGGGGTCGTGCTGGGGGTAGAGTTAAGGTTTTGGGTAGTGCAGTGGTGTTTGGATTGTGTAGGGGGTCATGCTGGGGGTAGGTTTAGGGTAGTGCAGTGGTGTTTGGGTAGTGTAGGGGGTCATGCTGGGGACAGTGTTTTAGGGTTTAGGGTAGTGCAGTGGTGGTGTAGTGTAGGGGGTCATGCTGGGGGTAGTGTTTTAGGGTTTAGGGTAGTGCAGTGCTGTTTGTGTAGTGTAGGGGTTGTGCTGAGGGTAGATTTAGGGTTTATGGTGGTGAAGTGGTGTATGTGTAGTGTAGGGTGTCATGGTTTAGGGTAATGCAGTGGTTTTTGTGTAGTGTAGGGGGTCGTGTTGGGGGTAGGTTTAGGGTAGTGCAGTGGTGTTTTTGTAGTGTTGGGTGGCGTGCTGGGGGCAGTGGTTTAGGGTAGTGCAGTGGTGTTTCCGTAGTGTAGGGGGTACTACTGGGGGTAGTGTTAGGGTTTAGGGTAGTGCAGTGGTGTTTGGGTAGTGTAGGGGTCATGCTGGGAGTGGTGTTTTAAGGTTTAGGGTAGTGCAGTGGTGTTTGGGTAGTGTTGGGGGTCGTGCTGGGGGCAGTGGTTTAGGGTAGTGCAGTGGTGTTTCCGTAGTGTAGGGGGTACTACTGGGGGCAGTGTTAGGGTTTAGGGTAGTGCAGTGGTGTTTGGGTAGTGTTGAGGGGCGTGCTGGGGCAGTGGTTTAGGGTAGTGCAGTGGTGTTTCCGTAGTGTAGGGGGTACTACTGGGGGTAGTGTTAGGGTTTAGGGTAGTGCAGTGGTGTTTGGGTAGTGTAGGGGTGATGCTGGGAGTGGTGTTTTAAGGTTTAGGGTAGTGCAGTGGTGTTTGGGTAGTGTTGGGGGTTGTGCTGGGGGTAGTGGTTTAGGGTAGTGCAGTGGTGTTTCGGTAGTGTAGGGGGTAGTGCTGGGGGTAGTGTTAGGGTTTAGGGTGGTGCAGTTGTGTTTGGGTAGTGTAGGGGGTTGTGCTGGGGGTATTGTTTTAAGGTTTAGGGTAGTGCAGTGGTGTTTGGGTAGTGTTGGGGGTCGTACTGGGGGCAGTGGTTTAGGGTAGTGCAGTGGTGTTTGGGTAGTGTAGGGGCTACTGCTGTGGGTAGTGTTAGGGTTTAAGGTAGTGCAGTGGTGTTTGGGTAGTGTAGGGGGTAATGTGTTTGGTTTTGGGGTAGTGCAGTGGTGTTTTGGTAGTGTAGGGGGTCGTGCTGGGGGTAGAGTTAGTGTTTAGGGTAGTGCAGTGGTGTTTGGGTAGTGTAGGGGGTCATGCTGGGGGTAGGTTTAGAGTAGTGCAGTGGTGTTTGGGTAGTGTAGGGGATCTTGCTGGGGGTGGTGTTTCTGGGTTTAGGTCAGTGCAGTGGTTTTCGGGCAGTGTAGGGGGTCGTGCTGGGGTAGTGTTTCAGGGTTTAGGGTAGTGCAGTGGTGTTTGGGTAGTGTAGGGGGTCGTGCTGGGGTAGTGTTAGGGTTTAGGGAAGTGCAATGGTGTTGGTGTAGTGTAGGGGGTCGTGCTGGGGGTAGATTTAGGGTTTAGGGTAGTGCAGTGGTGTTTGGGTAGTGTAGGGGATTGTGCTGGTGTAGGTTTAGGGTAGTGCAGGGGGGTTTGGGTAGTGTAGGGGGTAGTGTGTTAGGGTTTAGGGCAGTGGTGTTTGGGCAGTGTAGGGGGTCATGCTGGGGGTAGTGGTTTAGGGTAGTGCAGTGGTGTTTGGGTAGTGTAGGGGGTCATGATGGGGGTAGTGGTTTAGGGTTTAGGGTAGTGCAGTGGTGTTTGGGTAGTGTAGGGGGTAGTGTTTTGGGTAGTGCAGTGGTGTTTGGGTAGTGTAGGGGGTACTGCTGGGGGTAGTTTTAGGGTTTAGGGTACTGCAGTGGCGTTTGGGTAGTGTAGTGGGTCGTGCTGGGGGTAGGTTTAGGGTTTGGGGTAGTACAGTGGTGTTTGGGTGTAGTATAGGGGGGTCATTCTGGGGTAGATTTAGGGTTTAGGGTAGTGCAATGGTGTTTGGGTAGTGTAGGGGGTACTGCTGGGGGAAGTGGTTTAGGGTAGTGCAGCGGTGTTTGGGTAGTGTACGGGGTACTGCTGGGTGTAGTGTTTTAGGGTTTAGGGTAGAACAGTGGTGTTTTGGTAGTGTAGGGGGTACTGCTGGTGGTAGTGTTTTAGGGTTTAGGGTAGAGCAGTGGTGTTTGGGTAGTGTAGGGGTAGTGTTTTAGGGTTTAGGGTAGTGCAGCGGTGTTTTGGTAGTGTAGGGGGTAGTGTTTTAAGGTTTAGGGTAGTGCAGTGGTGTTTGGGTAGTGTAGGGGGTCGTGCTGGGGTAGTGGTTTAGGGTTTAGGGTAGTGCAGTGGTGTCTGGGTAGTGTAGGGGGTAGTGTTATGGGTAGTGCAGTGGTGTTTGGGTAGTGTAGTGGGTAGTGTTTTAGGGTTTAGGGTAGTGCAGTGGTGTTTGGGTAGTGTAGGGGGTCGTGCTGGGGTAGTGGTTTAGGGTAGTGCAGTGGTGTTTGGGTAGTGTAGGGGTAGTGTTTTAGGGTTTAGGGTAGTGCAGTGGTGTTTGGTTAGTGTAGGGGGTCGTGCTGGGCATAGTTTTAGGGTTTATGGTAGTGCAGTCGTGATTGGGTAGTGTAGGGGGTAGTGTGTTAGGGTTTAGGACAGTGGTGTTTGGGCAGTGTAGGGGGTAGTGTTTTGGGTAGTGCAGTGGTGTTTGGGTAGTGTAGTGGGTCGTGCTGGGGGTAGGTTTAGGGTTTGGGGTTGTAGAGTGGTGTTTGGGTGTAGTGTAGGGAGGTCATTCTGGGGGTAGATTTAGGGTTTAGGGTAGTGCAGTGGTGTTTGGGTAGTGGAGGGGGTCGTGGTGGGGGATAGATTTAGGGTTTAGGGTAGTGCAGTGGTGTTTGGGTAGTATAGGGGGTCGTGCTGGGGGGTAGATTTATGGTTTAGGGTAGTGCAATGGTGTTTGGGTAGTGTAGGGGGTACTGCTGGGGGAAGTGGTTTAGGGTAGTGCAGCGGTGTTTGCGTAGTGTACGGGGTACTGCTGGGTGTAGTGTTTTAGGGTTTAGGGTAGAGCAGTGGTGTTTGGTTAGTGTAGTGGGTCGTGTTGGGGTAGTGGTATAGGGTAGTGCAGTGGTAGTGTTTTGGGTAGTGCAGTGGTGTTTGGGTAGTGTAGGGGGTAGTGTTTTAGGGTTTAGGGTAGTGCAGTGGTGTTTGGGTAGTGTAGGGGGTCGTGCTGGGGTAGTGGTTTAGGGTTTAGGGTAGTGCAGTGGTGTTTGGGTAGTGTAGGGAGTAGTGTTTTAGGGTTTAGGGTAGTGCGGTGGTGTTTGGTTAATGTAGGGGGTCGTGTTGGGGTAGTGGTTTAGGGTAGTGCAGTGGTGTGTGGGTAGTGTAGGGGGTAGTGTTTTGGGTAGTGCAGTGGTGTTTGGGTAGTGTAGGGGGTACTGCTGGGGGTAGTGTTAGGGTTTGGGGTAGTGCATTGGTGTTTTGGTAGTGTAAGGGGGGTCATGCTGGAGGTAGATTTAGGGTTTAGGGTAGTGTAGTGGTGTTTGGGTGTAGTTTAGGGGGGTCATGCTGGGGGTAGATTTAGGGTTTAGGGTAGTGCAATGGTGTTTGGGTAGTGTAAGGGGGGTCATGCTGGAGGTAGATTTAGGGTTTAGGGTAGTGTAGTGGTGTTTGGGTGTAGTTTAGGGGGGTCATGCTGGGGGTAGATTTAGGGTTTAGGGTAGTGCAGTGGTGTTTGGGTAGTGGAGGGGTCGTGCTGGGGTAGATTTAGGGTTTAGGGTAGTGCAATGGTATTTGGGTAGTGTAGGGGGTCATGCTGGGAGTAGATTTAGGGTTTTTGGTAGTGCAGTGGTGTTTGGGTAGTGTAAGGGGTCGTGCTGGGGTAGATTTATGGTTTAGGGTAGTACAATGGGGTTTGGGTAGTTTAGGGGGTACTGCTGGGGGAAGTGGTTTAGGGTAGTGCAGCAGTGTTTTGGTAGTGTAGGGGTACTTCTAGTGGTAGTGTTTTAGGGTTTAGGGTAGAGCAGTGGTGTTTGGGTAGTGTAGGGGGTAGTGTTTTAGGGTTTAGAGTAGTGCAGCGGTGTTCGGGCAGTGTAGGGGGTCGTGCTGGGCTAGTGTTTTAGGGTAGTGCAGTGGTGTTTGTGTAGTGTAGGGGGTCGTGCTGGGGGTGGTGTTTCAGGGTTTAGGGCAGTGCAGTGGTGCTCGGGCAGTGTAGGGGGTCATGCAGAGGGTGGTGTTTCAGGGTTTAGGGCAGCGGTGTTCGGGCAGTGTAGGGGGTCTTGCTGGGGGTGGTGTTTCAGGGTTTAGGGCAGTGGAGTTCGGGCAGTGTAGGGGGTCGTGCTGGGGCTGGTGTTTCATTGTTTAGGGCAGTGCAGTGGTGCTCGGGCAGTGTAGGGGGTGGTGTTTCAGGGTTTAGGGCAGTGTAGTGGCGTTTTTTTGAATAGTGTAGGGGGTCATGCTGGGGACAGTGTTTTGGGTTTAGGGTAGTGCAGTGGTGGTGTAGTGTTGGTGGTCATGCTGGGGGTAGTGTTTTAGGGTTTAGTGCAGTGGTGTTCGGGTAGTGTAGGGGGTCGTGCTGGGGGTAGTGTTTTAGGGTTTAGGGTAGTGCAGTGGTGGTTGGGTAGTATAGGGAGTCGTGCTGGGGGTAGATTTAGGGTTTAGGGTAGTGCAGTGGTGTTTGGGTAGTGTAGGGGGTACTGCTGGGGGTAGATTTAGGGTAGTGCAGTGGTGTTTGGGTAGTGTAGGGGGTCGTGCTGGGGGTAGTGTTTTAGGGTTTAGGGTAGTGCAGTGGTGGTTGGGTAGTATAGGGAGTCGTGCTGGGGGTAGATTTAGGGTTTAGGGTAGTGCAGTGGTGTTTGGGTAGTGTAGGGGGTCGTGCTGAGGGTAGCTTTAGGGTTTATGGTAGTGCAGTGGTGGTTGGGTAGTGTATGGGGTAGTGTTTTAGGGTGTAGGGTAGTGCAGTGCTGTTTGTGTAGTGTAGGGGTCGTGCTGGGGGTAGATTTAGGGTTTATGGTGGTGCAGTGGTGTATGTGTAGTGTAGGGTGTCATGGTTTAGGGTAGTGCAGTGGTGTTTGTGTAGTGTAGGGGGTCGTGCTGGGGGTAGATTTAGGGTTTATGGTTGTGCAGTGGTGTATGTGTAGTGTAGGGTGTCTTGGTTTAGGGCAGTGCAGTGGTGTTTGTGCAGTGTAGGGGGTCGTGCTGGGGTAGATTTAGGGTTTAGGGTAGTGCATTGGTGTTTGGGTAGTGTAGGGGGTCGTGCTGGGGGTAGGTTTAGGGTAGTGCAGTGGTGTTTTTGTAGTTTAGGGGTCATGCTGGGGGCAGTGTTAGGGTTTAGGGTAGTGCAGTGGTGTTGGTGTAGTGTAGGGGGTCGTGCTGGGGGTAGATTTAGGGTTTAGGGTAGTGCAGTGGTGTTTGGGTAGTGTAGGGGTCGTGCTGGGGGTCGTGGTTTAGGGTAGTGCAGTGGTGTTAGGGCAGTGTAGGGGGTTGTGCTGGGGGTGGTGTCAGGGTTTAGGGTAGTGTATTGGTATTTGTGTAGTGAAGGGGGTCATGCTGGGGATAGTGTGTTAGGGTACAGGGCAGTGCCGTGGTGGTTGTGTAGTGTAGGGGGTCGTGCTGGGGTAGATTTAGGGTTTAAGGTAGTGCAGTGGTGTTTGGGTAGTGTAGGGAGTTGTGCTGGGGGAGTGTTTTAGGGTTTAGGGTAGTGCAGTGGTGTTTGGGTAGTGTAGGGGGTCGTGCTGGGGGTAGTGTTGGGGTTTAGGGTAGTGCAGCGGTTGGGTAGATTTAGGGTTTAGGGTAGTGCAGTGGTGTTTGGGTAGTGTAGGGGGTCGTGCTGGGGGTAGTGTTTTAAGGTTTAGGGTAGTGCAGTGGTGTTTGGGTATTGTTGGGGTCGTGCTGGGGGCAGGGGTTTAGGGTAGTGCAGTGGTGTTTTGGTAGTGTAGGGGGTACTGCTGGGGGCAGTGTTAGGGTTTAGGGTAGTGCAGTGGTGTTTGGGTAGTGTTGGGGGTCGTGCTGGGGGCAGTGGTTTAGGGTAGTGCAGTGGTGTTCCTGTAGTGTAGGGGGTACTGCGGGGGTAGTGTTAGGGTTTAGGGTGGTGCAGTGGTGTTTGGGTAGTGTAGGGGTTAATGTTTTAGGGTTTAGGGTAGTGCAGTGGTGTTTGGGTAGTGTAGGAGTTCTTGCTGGGGGTGGTGTTTCAGGGTTTAGGTCAGTGCAGTGGTTTTCGGGCAGTGTATGGGGTCGTGCTGGGGTAGTGTTTTAGGGTTTAGGGCAGTTCAGTGGTGTTTGGGTAGTGTAAGGGGTAGTGTTTTAGGGTTTAGGGTAGTGCAGTGGTGTTTGGGTAGTGTAGGGGTCGTGCTGGGGTAGTGTTAGGGTTTAGGGAAGTGCAGTGGTGTTGGTGTAGTGTAGGAGGTCATGCTGGGGGTAGATTTAGGGTTTAGGGTAGTGCAGTGGTGTTTGGGTAGTGTTGCGGGTTGTGCTGGGGGTAGGTTTAGGGTAGTGCAGTGGTGTTTGGGTAGTGTAGGGGGTCGTGCTGGGGGTCGTGGTTTAGAGTAGTACAGTGGTGTTAGGGCAGTGTAGGGGGTCATGCTGGGGGTTGTGTTTCAGTGCAGTGGTGTTCAGGCAGTGTAGGTGGTTGTGCTGGGGGTGGTGTTTCAGGGTTTAGGGTAGTCCATTGGTGTTTGTGGAGTGAAGGGGGTCGTGATGGGGATAGTGTTTTAGGGTTTAGGGCAGTGCTGTTTTGGTTGTGTAGTGTAGGGGGTCGTGCTGGGGTAGATTTATTGTTTAAGGTAGTGCAGTGGTGTTTGGGAAGTGTAGGGAGTTGTGCTGGCGGAGTATTTTAGGGTTTTGGGTAGTGCAGTGGTGTTTGGGTAGTGTAGGGGGTCGTGCTGGGGGTAGTATTGGGGTTTAGGATAGTTGGGTAGATTTAGGGTTTAGGGTAGTGCAGTGGTGTTTGGGTAGTGGAGGGGGTCGTGCTGAAAGTAGGTTTAGGGTAGTGCAGTGTTTGGGTAGTGTAGGGGGTCGTGCTGGGGGTAGTGTTTTACGGTTTAGGGTAGTGCAGTGGTGTTTGGGTAGTGTTGGGGGCGTGCTGGTGGCAGTGGTTTAGGGTAGTGCAGTGGTGTTTCGGTAGTGTAGGGGGTACTGCTGGGGGTAGTGTTGGGGTTTAGGGTAGTGCAGTGGTGTTTGGGTAGTGTAGGGGTCGTGCTGGGGGTAGTGTTTTAAGGTTTAGAGTAGTGTAGTGTTGGGGGTCATGCTGGGGGCAGTGGTTTAGGGTAGTGTAGTGGTGTTTGGGTAGTGTAGGGGCTACTGCTGTGGGTAGTGTTAGGGTTTAGGGTAGTGCAGTGGTGTTTGGGTAGTGTAGGGGGTAATGTTTTAGGGTTTAGGGTAGTGCAGTGGTGTTTTGGTAGTGTAGGGGGTCGTGCTGGGGGTAGAGTTAAGGTTTAGGGTAGTGCAGTGGTGTTTGGATTGTGTAGGGGGTCATGCTGGGGGTAGGTTTAGGGTAGTGCAGTGGTGTTTGGGTAGTGTAGGGGGTCATGCTGGGGACAGTGTTTTAGGGTTTAGGGTAGTGCAGTGCAGTGCTGTTTGTGTAGTGTAGGAGTTGTGCTGAGGGTAGATTTAGGGTTTATGGTGGTGAAGTGGTGTGTGTGTAGTGTAGGGTGTCATGGTTTAGGGTAATGCAGTGGTTTTTGTGTAGTGTAGGGGGTCGTTCTGGGGTAGATTTAGGGTTTAGGGTAGTGCAGTGGTGTTTGGGTAGTGTAGGGGGTCGTGTTGGGGGCAGTGGTTTAGGGTAGTGCAGTGGTGTTTCCGTAGTGTAGGGGGTACTACTGGGGGTAGTGTTAGGGTTTAGGGTAGTGCAGTGGTGTTTGGGTAGTGTAGGGGTCATGCTGGGAGTGGTGTTTTAAGGTTTAGGGTAGTGCAGTGGTGTTTGGGTAGTGTTGGGGGACGTGCTGGGGGCAGTGGTTTAGGGTAGTGCAGTGGTGTTTCCGTAGTGTAGGGGGTACTACTGGGGGCAGTGTTAGGGTTTAGGGTAGTGCAGTGGTGTTTGGGTAGTGTTGGGGGGGCGTGCTGGGGGCAGTGGTTTAGGGTAGTGCAGTGGTGTTTCCGTAGTGTAGGGGGTACTACTGAGGGTAGTGTTAGGGTGTAGGGTAGTGCAGTGGTGTTTGGGTAGTGTTGGGGGTTGTGCTGGGGGCAGTGGTTTAGGGTAGTGCAGTGGTGTTTCGGTAGTGTAGGGGGTAGTGCTGGGGGTAGTGTTAGGGTTTAGGGTGGTGCAGTTGTGTTTGGGTAGTGTAGGGGGTTGTGCTGGGGGTAGTGTTTTAAGGTTTAGGGTAGTGCAGTGGTGTTTGGGTAGTGTTGGGGGTCGTACTGGGGGCAGTGGTTTAGGGTAGTGCAGTGGTGTTTGGGTAGTGTAGGGGCTACTGCTGTGGGTAGTGTTAGGGTTCAAGGTAGTGCAGTGGTGTTTGGGTAGTGTAGGGGGTAATGTGTTTGGTTTTTGGGTAGTGCAGTGGTGTTTTGGTAGTGTAGGGGGTCGTGCTGGGGGTAGAGTTAGTGTTTAGGGTAGTGCAGTGGTGTTTGGGTAGTGTAGGGGGTCATGCTGGGGGTAGGTTTAGGGTAGCGCAGTGGTGTTTGGGTAGTGTAGGGGATCTTGCTGGGGGTGGTGTTTCTGGGTTTAGGTCAGTGCAGTGGTTTTCGGGCAGTGTAGGGGGTCGTGCTGGGGTAGTGTTTCAGGGTTTAGGGTAGTGCAGTGGTGTTTGGGTAGTGTAGGGGGTCGTGCTGGGGTAGTGTTAGGGTTTAGGGAAGTGCAATGGTGTTGGTGTAGTGTAGGGGGTCATGCTGGGGGTAGATTTAGGGTTTAGGGTAGTGCAGTGGTGTTTGGGTAGTGTAGGGGATTGTGCTGGGGTAGGTTTAGGGTAGTGCAGTGGTGTTTGGGTAGTGTAGGGGGTCGTTCTGGGGGTCGTGGTTTAGGGTAGTGCAGTGGTGTTAGGGCAGTGTAGGGGGTCAGGCTGGGGGTGGTGTTTCAGTGCAGTGGTGTTCGGGCAGTGTAGGGGGTTGTGCTGGGGGTGGTGTTTTAGGGTTTAGGGCAGTGCTGTTTTGGTTGTGTAGTGTAGGGAGTCATGCTGGGGTAGATATAGGGTTTAGGGTAGTGCAGTGGTGTTTGGGTAGTGTAGGGGTCGTGCTGGGGGTAGTGTTGGGGTTTAGGGTAGTGCAGCGGTTGGGTAGATTTAGGGTTTAGGGCAGTGGTGTTTGGGTAGTGTAGGGGTTGTGCTGGGGTAGTGTTTTAGGGTTTAGGGTAGTGCAGTGGTGTTTGGGTAGTGGAGGGGGTCATGCTTGGGGTAGGTTTAGGGTAGTGCAGTGGTGTTTGGGTAGTGTAGGAGGTCATGCTGGGGACAGTGTTTTAGGGTTCAGGGTAGTACAGTGGTGGTGTAGTGTAGGGGGTCATGCTGGGGGTAGTGTTTTAGGGTTTAGGGTAGTGCAGTGGTGGTTGGGTAGTGTAGGGGTAGTGTTTTAGGGTTTAGGGTAGTGCAGTGCTGTTTGTGTAGTGTAGGGGTTGTGCTGGGGGTAGATTTAGGGTTTATGGTGGTGAAGTGGTGTATGTGTAGTGTAGGGTGTCATGGTTTAGGGTAATGCAGTGGTGTTTGTGTAGTGTAGGGGATCGTGCTGGGGGTAGATTTAGGGTTTAGTATAGTGCAGTGGTGTTTGGGTAGTGTAGGGGGTCGTGCTGGGGGTAGGTTTAGGGTAGTGCAGTGGTGTTTTTGTAGTGTAGGGGGTCGTGCTGGGGGCAGTGTTAGGGTTTAGGGTAGTGCAGTGGTGTTTGGGTAGTGTAGGGGGTCGTGCTGGGGGAGGTTTATGGTAGTGCAGTGGTGTTTAGGTAGTGTAGGGGTCGTGCTGGGGGTCGTGGTTTAGAGTAGTGCAGTGGTGTTTGGGCAGTGTAGGGGGTCGTGCTGGGGTAGATTTAGGGTTTAGGGTAGTACAGTGGTGTTTGGGTAGTGGAGGGGGTCGTGCTGAAGGTAGGTTTAGGGTAGTGCAGTGTTTGGGTAGTGAAGGGGGTCATGCTTGGTGTAGTGGTATAGGGTAGTGCAGTGGTGTTTCGGTAGTGTAGTGGGTCGTGCTGGGGGCAGTGGTTTAGGGTAGTGCAGTGATGTTCGGGTAGTGTAGAGGGTTGTGCTGGGGTAGTGTTTTAAGGTTTAGGGTAGTGCAGTGGTGTTTGGGTAGTGTTGGGGGGCGTGCTGGGGGCAGTGGTTTAGGGTAGTGCAGTGGTGTTTCGGTAGTGTAGGGGGTACTGCTGGGGGTAGTGTTAGGGTTTAGGGTAGTGCAGTGGTGTTTGGGTAGTGTAGGGGTCATGCTGGGAGTAGTGTTTTAAGGTTTAGGGTAGTGCAGTGGTGTTTGGGTAGTGTTGGGGGTCGTGCTGGGGGCAGTGGTTTAGGGTAGTGCAGTGGTGTTTCGGTAGAGTAGGGGGTACTGCTGGGGGTAGTGTTAGGGTTTAGGGTGGTGCAGTTGTGTTTGGGTAGTGTAGGATGTTGTGCTGGGGGCAGTGTTTTAAGGTTTAGGGTAGTGCAGTGGTGTTTGGGTAGTGTTGGGGGTCGTGCTGGGGGCAGTGGTTTAGGGTAGTGCAGTGGTGTTTGGGTAGTGTATGGGCTACTGCTGTGGGTAGTGTTAGGGTTTAAGGTAGTGCAGTGGTGTTTGGGTAGTGTAGGGGTGATGTGTTTGGGTTTAGGGTAGTGCAGTGGTGTTTTGGTAGTGTAGGGGGTCGTGCTGGGGGTAGAGTTAGGGTTTAGGGTAGTGCAGTGGTGTTTGGGTAGTGTAGGGGGTCATGCTGGGGGTAGGTTTAGGGTAGTGCGGTGGTGTTTGGATAGTGTAGGGGATCTTACTGGGGGTGGTGTTTCTGGGTTTAGGTCAGTGCAGTGGTTTTCGGGCAGTGTAGGGGGTCGTGCTGGGGTAGTGTTAGGGTTTAGGGAAGTGCAGTGGTATTGGTGTAGTGTAGGGAGTCGTGCTGGGGGTAGATTTAGGGTTTAAGGTAGTGCAGTGGTGTTTGGGTAGTGTAGGGGGTCGTGCTGGGGGTAGGTTTAGGGTAGTGCAGTGGTGTTTTTGTAGTGTAGGGGGTCGTGCTGGGGGCAGTGTTAGGGTTTAGGGTAGTGCAGTGGTGTTTGGGTAGTGTAGGGGGTCGTGCTGGGGTAGGTTTATGGTAGTGCAGTGGTGTTTGGGTAGTGTAGGGGTCGTGCTGGGGGTCATGGTTCAGGGTAGTGCAGTGGTGTTAGGGCAGTGTAGGGGGTTGTGCTGGGGGTGGTGTTTCAGTGCAGTGGTGTTCGGGCAGTGTAGGGAGTTGTGCTGGGTGTGGTGTTTCAGGGTTTAGGGTAGTGCAGTGGTGTTTGGGTAGTGTAGGGGGTCGTGCTGGGGGTAGTGTTTTAGGGTTTAGGGTAGTGCAGTGGTGTTTGGGTAGTGGAGGGGGTCATGCTGAAGGTAGGTTTAGGGTAGTGCAGTGTTTGGGTAGTGGAGGGGGTCATGCTTGGTGTAGTGGTATAGGGTAGTGCAATGGTGTTTCGGTAGTGTAGTGGGTCGTGCTGGGGCAGTGGTTTAATGTAGTGCAGTGGTGTTCGGGTAGTGTAGGGGGTTGTGCTGGGGGTAGTGTTTTAAGGTTTAGGGTAGTGCAGTGGTGTTTGGGTAGTGTTGGGGAGCATGCGGGGGGCAGTGGTTTAGGGTAGTGCAGTGGTTTTTCGGTAGTGTAGGGGGTACTGCTGGGGGTAGTGTTAGGGTTTAGGGTAGTGCAGTGGTGTTTGGGTAGTGTAGTGGGTCATGCTGGGGGTAGGTGTAGGGTTCAGGGTAGTGCAGTGGTGTTTGGGTAGTGTAGGGGGTATTGCTGGGGGTAGTGTTAGGGTTTAAGGTAGTGCAGCGGTTTTTGGGTAGTGTAGGTGGTAATGTTTTAGGGTTTAGGGTAGTGCAGTGGTGTTGATGTAGTGTATAGGGTCCTGCTGTGGGTAGTGTTTCAGGGTTTAGGATAGTGCAGTGGTGTTTGGGTAGTGTAGGGGGTCATGCTGGGGGTAGGTTTAGGGTAGCGCAGTGGTGTTTGGGTAGTGTAGGGGATCTTGCTGGGGGTGGTGTTTCTGGGTTTAGGTCAGTGCAGTGGTTTTCGGGCAGTGTAGGGGGTCGTGCTGGGGTAGTGTTTCAGGGTTTAGGGTAGTGCAGTGGTGTTTGGGTAGTGTAGGGGGTCGTGCTGGGGTAGTGTTAGGGTTTAGGGAAGTGCAATGGTGTTGGTGTAGTGTAGGGGGTCATGCTGGGGGTAGATTTAGGGTTTAGGGTAGTGCAGTGGTGTTTGGGTAGTGTAGGGGATTGTGCTGGGGTAGGTTTAGGGTAGTGCAGTGGTGTTTGGGTAGTGTAGGGGGTCGTTCTGGGGGTCGTGGTTTAGGGTAGTGCAGTGGTGTTAGGGCAGTGTAGGGGGTCAGGCTGGGGGTGGTGTTTCAGTGCAGTGGTGTTCGGGCAGTGTAGGGGGTTGTGCTGGGGGTGGTGTTTTAGGGTTTAGGGCAGTGCTGTTTTGGTTGTGTAGTGTAGGGAGTCATGCTGGGGTAGATATAGGGTTTAGGGTAGTGCAGTGGTGTTTGGGTAGTGTAGGGGTCATGCTGGGGGTAGTGTTGGGGTTTAGGGTAGTGCAGCGGTTGGGTAGATTTAGGGTTTAGGGTAGTGCAGTGGTGTTTGGGTAGTGTAGGGGTTGTGCTGGGGGTAGTGTTTTAGGGTTTAGGGTAGTGCAGTGGTGTTTGGGTAGTGGAGGGGGTCATGCTTGGGGTAGGTTTAGGGTAGTGCAGTGGTGTTTGGGTAGTGTAGGAGGTCATGCTGGGGACAGTGTTTTAGGGTTCAGGGTAGTACAGTGGTGGTGTAGTGTAGGGGGTCATGCTGGGGGTAGTGTTTTAGGGTTTAGGGTAGTGCAGTGGTGGTTGGGTAGTGTAGGGGTAGTGGTTTAGGGTAGTGCAGTGCTGTTTGTGTAGTGTAGGGGTTGTGCTGGGGGTAGATTTAGGGTTTATGGTGGTGAAGTGGTGTATGTGTAGTGTAGGGTGTCATGGTTTAGGGTAATGCAGTGGTGTTTGTGTAGTGTAGGGGGTCGTGCTGGGGGTAGATTTAGGGTTTAGTATAGTGCAGTGGTGTTTGGGTAGTGTAGGGGGTCGTGCTGGGGGTAGGTTTAGGGTAGTGCAGTGGTGTTTTTGTAGTGTAGGGGGTCGTGCTGGGGGCAGTGTTAGGGTTTAGGGTAGTGCAGTGGTGTTTGGGTAGTGTAGGGGGTAGTGCTGGGGGAGGTTTATGGTAGTGCAGTGGTGTTTAGGTAGTGTAGGGGTCGTGCTGGGGGTCGTGGTTTAGAGTAGTGCAGTGGTGTTAGGGCAGTGTAGGGGGTTGTGCTGGTGGTGGTGTTTTAGTGCAGTGGTGTTTGGGCAGTGTAAGGGGTCGTGCTGGGGTAGATTTAGGGTTTAGGGTAGTACAGTGGTGTTTGGGTAGTGGAGGGGGTCGTGCTGAAGGTAGGTTTAGGGTAGTGCAGTGTTTGGGTAGTGAAGGGGGTCATGCTTGGTGTAGTGGTATAGGGTAGTGCAGTGGTGTTTGGGTAGTGTTGGGGGGCGTGCTGGGGGCAGTGGTTTAGGGTAGTGCAGTGGTGTTTCGGTAGTGTAGGGGGTACTGCTGGGGGTAGTGTTAGGGTTTAGGGTAGTGCAGTGGTGTTTGGGTAGTGTAGGGGTCATGCTGGGAGTAGTGTTTTAAGGTTTAGGGTAGTGCAGTGGTGTTTGGGTAGTGTTGGGGGTCGTGCTGGGGGCAGTGGTTTAGGGTAGTGCAGTGGTGTTTCGGTAGTGTAGGGGGTACTGCTGGGGGTAGTGTTAGGGTTTAGGGTGGTGCAGTTGTGTTTGGGTAGTGTAGGATGTTGTGCTGGGGGCAGTGTTTTAAGGTTTAGGGTAGTGCAGTGGTGTTTGGGTAGTGTTGGGGGTCGTGCTGGGGGCAGTGGTTTAGGGTAGTGCAGTGGTGTTTGGGTAGTGTATGGGCTACTGCTGTGGGTAGTGTTAGGGTTTAAGGTAGTGCAGTGGTGTTTGGGTAGTGTAGGGGGTGATGTGTTTGGGTTTAGGGTAGTGCAGTGGTGTTTTGGTAGTGTAGGGGTCGTGCTGGGGGTAGAGTTAGGGTTTAGGGTAGTGCAGTGGTGTTTGGGTAGTGTAGGGGGTCATGCTGGGGGTAGGTTTAGGGTAGTGCGGTGGTGTTTGGGTAGTGTAGGGGATCTTACTGGGGGTGGTGTTTCTGGGTTTAGGTCAGTGCAGTGGTTTTCGGGCAGTGTAGGGGGTCGTGCTGGGGTAGTGTTTCAGGGTTTAGGGTAGTGCAGTGGTGTTTGGGTAGTGTAGGGGGTCGTGCTGGGGTAGTGTTAGGGTTTAGGGAAGTGCAGTGGTATTGGTGTAGTGTAGGGAGTCGTGCTGGGGGTAGATTTAGGGTTTAAGGTAGTGCAGTGGTGTTTGGGTAGTGTAGGGGGTCGTGCTGGGGGTAGGTTTAGGGTAGTGCAGTGGTGTTTTTGTAGTGTAGGGGGTCGTGCTGGGGGCAGTGTTAGGGTTTAGGGTAGTGCAGTGGTGTTTGGGTAGTGTGGGGGGTCGTGCTGGGGTAGGTTTATGGTAGTGCAGTGGTGTTTGGGTAGTGTAGGGGTCGTGCTGGGGGTCATGGTTCAGGGTAGTGCAGTGGTGTTAGGGCAGTGTAGGGGGTTGTGCTGGGGGTGGTGTTTCAGTGCAGTGGTGTTCGGGCAGTGTAGGGAGTTGTGCTGGGTGTGGTGTTTCAGGGTTTAGGGTAGTGCAGTGGTGTTTGGGTAGTGTAGGGGGTCGTGCTGGGGGTAGGTTTAGGGTAGTGCAGTGTTTGGGTAGTGGAGGGGGTCATGCTTGGTGTAGTGGTATAGGGTAGTGCAATGGTGTTTCGGTAGTGTAGTGGGTCGTGCTGGGGCAGTTGTTTAATGTAGTGCAGTGGTGTTCGGGTAGTGTAGGGGGTTGTGCTGGGGGTAGTGTTTTAAGGTTTAGGGTAGTGCAGTGGTGTTTGGGTAGTGTTGGGGGGCGTGCTGGGGGCAGTGGTTTAGGGTAGTGCAGTGGTTTTTCGGTAGTGTAGGGGTACTGCTGGGGGTAGTGTTAGGGTTTAGGGTAGTGCAGTGGTGTTTGGGTAGTGTAGTGGGTCATGCTGGGGGTAGGTGTAGGGTTCAGGGTAGTGCAGTGGTGTTTGGGTAGTGTAGGGGGTATTGCTGGGGGTAGTGTTAGGGTTTAAGGTAGTGCAGCGGTATTTGGGTAGTGTAGGTGGTAATGTTTTAGGGTTTAGGGTAGTGCAGTGGTGTTGATGTAGTGTATAGGGTCCTGCTGTGGGTAGTGTTTCAGGGTTTAGGATAGTGCAGTGGTGTTTGGGTAGTGTAGGGGGTCATGCTGGGGGTAGATTTAGGGTATAGGATAGTGCAGTGGTGTTTGGGTAGTGTAAGGGGTACTGCTGGTGGTAGTGTTTTAGGGTTTAGGGTAGTGCAGTGGTGTTTGGGTAGTGTAGGGGGTCTTGCTGGGGGTAGTGTTTTAAGGATTAGGGTAGTGCAGTGGTGTTTGTGTAGTGTAGGGGGTAGTGTTTTAGGGTTTAGGGTAGTGTAGTGGTCTTTGGGTAGTGTAGGGGGTCATGCTGGGGGTGAGTTTTTTTAGGGTTAAGGGTAGTGCAGTGGTGTTTGGGTAGTGTAGGGGGTCGTGCTGGGGGTGAGTTTTTTAGGGTTTAGGGTAGTGCAGTGGTCTTTGGGTAGTATAGGGGGTCGTTGTGGGGGTCATGTTTTAGGTTTTAGGGTAGTGCAGTTGTCTTTGGGTAGTGTAGGGAGTTGTGCTGGGCTTTAGTGTTTTAGGGTTTAGGGTAGTGCAGTGGTGTTTGTGTAGTGTAGGATGTCGTGCTGGGGGTGGTGTTTTAGGGTTTAGTGCAGTGGTGTTCGGGTACTGTAGGGGATTGTGCTGGGGTGATTTAGGGTTTAAGGCAGAGCAGTGGTGTTCGAGCAGTGTGGGCTTTGTGCTGGGGGTGGTGTTAGCGTTTAGGGCAGTGCAGTGGTGTTCGGGCACTGTAGGGGGTCTTGCTGGGGGTGGTGTGTCAGGGTTTGGG
Organism: Triturus cristatus; assembly: GCF_964204655.1. Lineage (NCBI taxonomy): Eukaryota > Metazoa > Chordata > Amphibia > Caudata > Salamandridae > Triturus > Triturus cristatus. Next base: position 915,022,268 of record NC_140579.1, on the reverse strand, counting down.
GCAGTGCAGTGGTGTTTGGGTAGTGTAGGGGGTCGTGCTGGGGGTAGGTTTAGGGTAGTGCAGTGGTGTTTTTGTAGTGTAGGGGGTCGTGCTGGGGGCAGTGTTAGGTTTTAGGGTAGTGCAGTGGTGTTTGGGTAGTGAAGGGGGTCGTGCTGGGGGAGGTTTATGGTAGTGCAGTGGTGTTTAGGTAGTGTAGGGGTCGTGCTGGGGGTCGTGGTTTAGGGTAGTGCAGTGGTGTTAGGGCAGTGTAGGGGGTTGTGCTGGGGGTGGTGTTTCAGTGCAGTGGTGTTTGGGCAGTGTAGGGGGTCGTGCTGGGGTAGATTTAGGGTTTAGGGTAGTGCAGTGGTGTTTGGGTAGTGGAGGGGGTCGTGCTGAAGGTAGGTTTAGGGTAGTGCAGTGTTTGGGTAGTGAAGGGGGTCATGCTTGGTGTAGTGGTATAGGGTAGTGCAGTGGTGTTTCGGTAGTGTAGTGGGTCGTGCTGGGGGCAGTGGTTTAGGGTAGTGCAGTGATGTTTGGGTAGTGTAGGGGGTTGTGCTGGGGGTAGTGTTTTAAGGTTTAGGGTAGTACAGTGGTGTTTGGGTAGTGTTGTGGGCGTGCTGGGGGCAGTGGTTTAGGGTAGTGCAGTGGTGTTTCGGTAGTGTAGGGGGTACTGCTGGGGGTAGTGTTAGGGTTTAGGGTAGTGCAGTGGTGTTTGGGTAGTGTAGGGGTCATGCTGGGAGTAGTGTTTTAAGGTTTAGGGTAGTGCAGTGGTGTTTGGGTAGTGTAGGGGGTACTGCTGGGGGTAGTGTTAGGGTTTAGGGTGGTGCAGTTGTGTTTGGGTAGTGTAGGGGGTTGTGCTGGGGGCAGTGTTTTAAGGTTTAGGGTAGTGCAGTGGTGTTTGGGTAGTGTTGGGGGTCGTGCTGGGGGCAGTGGTTTAGGGTAGTGCAGTGGTGTTTGGGTAGTGTATGGGCTACTGCTGTGGGTAGTGTTAGGGTTTAAGGTAGTGCAGTGGTGTTTGGGTAGTGTAGGGGGTGATGTGTTTGGGTTTAGGGTAGTGCAGTGGTGTTTTGGTAGTGTAGGGGGTCGTGCTGGGGGTAGAGTTAGGGTTTAGGGTAATGCAGCGGTGTTTGGGTAGTGTAGGGGGTCATGCTGGGGGTAGGTTTAGGGTAGTGTGGTGGTGTTTGGTAGTGTAGGGGATCTTACTGGGGGTGGTGTTTCTGGGTTTAGGTCAGTGCAGTGGTTTTCGGGCAGTGTAGGGGGTCGTGCTGGGGTAGTGTTTCAGGGTTTAGGGTAGTGCAGTGGTGTTTGGGTAGAGTAGGGGGTCGTGCTGGGGTAGTGTTAGGGTTTAGGGAAGTGCAGTGGTATTGGTGTAGTGTAGGGAGTCGTGCTGGGGGTAGATTTAGGGTTTAGGGTAGTGCAGTGGTGTTTGGGTAGTGTAGGGGGTCGTGCTGGGTGTAGGTTTAGGGTAGTGCAGTGGTGTTTTTGTAGTGTAGGGGGTCGTGCTGGGGGCAGTGTTAGGGTTTAGGGTAGTGCAGGGGTGTTTGGGTAGTGTAGGGGGTCGTGCTGGGGTAGGTTTATGGTAGTGCAGTGGTGTTTGGGCAGTGTAGGGGTCGTGCTGGGGGTCATGGTTTAGGGTAGTGCAGTGGTGTTAGGGCAGTGTAGGGGGTTGTGCTGGGGGTGGTGTTTCAGTGCAGTGGTGTTCGGGCAGTGTAGGGAGTTGTGCTGGGTGTGGTGTTTCAGGGTTTAGGGTAGTGCAGTGGTGTTTGGGTAGTGTAGGGGGCCGTGCTGGGGGTAGTGTTTTAGGGTTTAGGGTAGTGCAGTGGTGTTTGGGTAGTGGAGGGGTTCGTGCTGAAGGTAGGTTTAGGGTAGTGCAGTGTTTGGGTAGTGGAGGGGGTCATGCTTGGTGTAGTGGTATAGGGTAGTGCAGTGGTGTTTGGGTAGTGTAGTGGGTCGTGCTGGGGCAGTGGTTTAATGTAGTGCAGTTGTGTTCGGGTAGTGTAGGGGGTTGTGCTGGGGGTAGTGTTTTAAGGTTTAGGGTAGTGCAGTGGTGTTTGGGTAGTGTTGGGGGGCGTGCTGGGGGCAGTGGTTTAGGGTAGCGCAGTGGTTTTTCGGTAGTGTAGGGGGTACTGCTGGGGGTAGTGTTAGGGTTTAGGGTAGTGCAGTGGTGTTTGGGTAGTGTAGTGGGTCGTGCTGGGGGTAGGTGTAGGGTTCAGGGTAGTGCAGTGGTGTTTGGGTAGTGTAGGGGGTATTGCTGGGGGTAGTGTTAGGGTTTAAGGTAGTGCAGCGGTTTTTGGGTAGTGTAGGTGGTAATGTTTTAGGGTTTAGGGTAGTGCAGTGGTGTTGATGTAGTGTATAGGGTCCTGCTGTGGGTAGTGTTTCAGGGTTTAGGATAGTGCAGTGGTGTTTGGGTAGTGTAGGGGGTCATGCTGGGGGTAGATTTAGGGTATCGGATAGTGCAGTGGTGTTTGGGTAGTGTAGGGGGTACTGCTGGTGGTAGTGTTTTAGGGTTTAGGGTAGTGCAGTGGTGTTTGGGTAGTGTAGGGGGTCTTGCTGGGGGTAGTGTTTTAAGGATTAGGGTAGTGCAGTGGTGTTTGTGTAGTGTAGGGGGTAGTGTTTTAGGGTTTAGGGTAGTGCAGTGGTCTTTGGGTAGTGTAGGGGGTCATGCTGGGGGTGAGTTTTTTTAAGGGTTAAGGGTAGTGCAGTGGTGTTCGGGTAGTGTAGGGGGTCGTGCTGGGGGTGAGTTTTTTAGGGTTTAGGGTAGTGCAGTGGTCTTTGGGTAGTGTAGGGGGTCGTTGTGGGGGTCATGTTTTAGGTTTTAGGGTAGTGCAGTTGTCTTTGGGTAGTGGAGGGGGTTGTGCTGGGCTTTAGTGTTTTAGGGTTTAGGGTAGTGCAGTGGTGTTTGTGTAGTGTAGGATGTTGTGCTGGGGGTGGTGTTTTAGGGTTTAGTGCAGTGGTGTTCTGGTACTGTAGGGGATTGTGCTGGGGTGATTTAGGGTTTAAGGCAGAGCAGTGGTGTTCGAGCAGTGTGGGCTTTGTGCTGGGGGTGGTGTTAGCGTTTAGGGCAGTGCAGTGGTGTTCGGGCACTGTAGGGGGTCTTGCTGGGGGTGGTGTGTCAGGGTTTGGGGCAGTGCAGTGGTGTTCGGGTAGTTTAGGGTGTCGTGCTGGGGGTGGTGTTTTAGGGTTTAGGGCAGTGCAGTGCTGTTCGGCAGTGTAAGGGGTCATGCTGGGGGCGGTGGTTTAGGGTAGTGCAGTGGTGTTTGGGTAGTGTAGGGGCTACTGCTGTGGGTAGTGTTAGGGTTTAGGGTAGTGCAGTGGTGTTTGGGCAGTGTAGGGGGTAATGTTTTAGGGTTTAGGGAAGTGCAGTGGTGTTGATGTAGTGTAGAGGGTCCTGCTGTGGGTAGTGTTTTAGGGTTGAGGGTAGTGTAATGGTGTTTGGGTAGTGTAGGGGGGGTTGTGCTGGGTGTAGTGTTTTAGGGTTTAGGATAGTGCAGTGGTGTTTGGGTAGTGTAGGGGGTACTGCTGGTGGTAGTGGTTTAGGGTTTAGGATAGTGCAGTGGTGTTTGGGTAGTGTAGGGGGTATTGCTGGTGGTAGTGTTTTAGGGTTTAGGATAGTGCAGTGGTGTTTGTGTAGTGTAGGGGGTAGTGTTTTATGGTTTAGGGTAGTGCAGTGGTCTTTGGGTAGTGTAGGGGGTGGTGTTTCAGGGTTTAGGGCAGTGTAGTTGCGTTTGGGTAGTGTAGGGGGTCATGCTGGGGACAGTGTTTTAGGGTTTAGGGTAGTAACGTGGTGGTGTAGTGTAGGGGGTCATGCTGGGGGAAGTGTTTTAGGGTTTAGGGTAGTCCAGTGGTGTTTGTGTAGTGTAGGGGGTCGTGCTGGGGTAGATTTAGGGTGTAGGGTAGTGCAGTGGTGTTTGGGTAGTGTAGGGGGTCGTGCTGGGGGTAGGTTTAGGGTAGTGCAGTGGTGTTTTTGTAGTGTAGGGGGTCATGCTGGGGGCAGTGTTAGGGTTTAGGGTAGTGCAGTGGTGTTGGTGTAGTGTAGGGGGTCGTGCTGGGGGTAGATTTAGGGTTGGGTAGTGGAGGGGGTCATGCTTGGTGTAGTGGTATAGGGTAGTGCAATGGTGTTTCGGTAGTGTAGTGGGTCGTGCTGGTGCAGTGGTTTAATGTAGTGCAGTGGTGTTCGGGTAGTGGAGGGGGTTGTGCTGGGGGTAGTGTTTTAAGGTTTAGGGTAGTGCAGTGGTGTTTGGGTAGTGTTGGGGGCGTGCTGGGGGCAGTGGTTTAGGGTAGTGCAGTGGTTTTTCGGTAGTGTAGGGGGTACTGCTGGGGGTAGTGTTAGGGTTTAGGGTAGTGCAGTGGTGTTTGGGTAGTGTAGTGGGTCGTGCTGGGGGTAGGTGTAGGGTTCAGGGTAGTGCAGTGGTGTTTGGGTCGTGTAGAGGGTATTGCTGGGGGTAGTGTTAGGGTTTAAGGTAGTGCAGCGGTTTTTGGGTAGTGTAGGTGGTAATGTTTTAGGGTTTAGGGTAGTGCAGTGGTGTTGATGTAGTGTATAGGGTCCTGCTGTGGGTAGTGTTTTAGGGTTTAGGATAGTGCAGTGGTGTTTGGGTAGTGTAGGGGGTCATGCTGGGGGTTGATTTAGGGTATAGGATAGTGCAGTGGTGTTTGGGTAGTGTAGGGGGTACTGCTGGTGGTAGTGTTTTAGGGATTAGGGTAGTGCAGTGGTGTTTGGGTAGTGTAGGGGGTCTTGCTGGGGGTAGTGTTTTAAGGATTAGGGTAGTGCAGTGGTGTTTGTGTAGTGTAGGGGGTAGTGTTTTAGGGTTTAGGGTAGTGCAGTGGTCTTTGGGTATTGTAGGGGGTCATGCTGGGGGTGAGTTTTTTTAGGGTTAAGGGTAGTGCAGTGGTGTTTGGGTAGTGTAGGGGGTCGTGCTGGGGGTGAGTTTTTTAGGGTTTAGGGTAGTGCAGTGGTCTTTGGGTAGTGTAGGGGGTCGTTGTGGGGGTCATGTTTTAGGTTTTAGGGTAGTGCAGTTGTCTTTGGGTAGTGTAGGGGGTTGTGCTGGGCTTTAGTGTTTTAGGGTTTAGGGTAGTGCAGTAGTGCTTGTGTAGTGTAGGATGTCGTGCTGGGGGTGGTGTTTTAGGGTTTAGTGCAGTGGTGTTCGGGTACTGTAGGGGATTGTGCTGGGGTGATTTAGGGTTTAAGGCAGAGCAGTGGTGTTCGAGCAGTGTGGGCTTTGTGCTGGGGGTGGTGTTAGCGTTTAGGGCAGTGCAGTGGTGTTCGGGCACTGTAGGGGGTCTTGCTGGGGGTGGTGTGTCAGGGTTTGGGGCAGTGCAGTGGTGTTCGGGTAGTTTAGGGTGTCGTGCTGGGGGTGTTGTTTTAGGGTTTAGGACAGTGCAGTGCTGTTCGGCAGTGTAAGGGGTCATGCTGGGGGCGGTGGTTTAGGGTAGTGCAGGTGTGTTTGGGTAGTGTAGGGGCTACTGCTGTGGGTAGTGTTAGGGTTTAGGGTAGTGCAGTGGTGTTTGGGCAGTGTAGGGGGTAATGTTTTAGGGTTTAGGGAAGTGCAGTGGTGTTGATGTAGTGTAGAGGGTCCTGCTGTGGGTAGTGTTTTAGGGTTTAGGGTAGTGCAATGGTGTTTGGGTAGTGTAGGGGGGGTTGTGCTGGGTGTAGTGTTTTAGGGTTTAGGATAGTGCAGTGGTGTTTGGGTAGTGTAGGGAGTACTGCTGGTGGTAGTGGTTTAGGGTTTAGGATAGTGCAGTGGTGTTTGGGTAGTGTAGGGGGTACTGCTGGTGGTAGTGTTTTAGGGTTTAGGATAGTGCAGTGGTGTTTGTGTAGTGTAGGGGGTAGTGTTTTAGGGTTTAGGGTAGTGCAGTGGTCTTTGGGTAGTGTAGGGGGTGGTGTTTCAGGGTTTAGGGCAGTGTAGTTGCGTTTGGGTAGTGTAGGGGTCATGCTGGGGACAGTGTTTTAGGGTTTAGGGTAGTAACGTGGTGGTGTAGTGTAGGGGGTCATGCTGGGGGTAGTGTTTTAGGGTTTAGGGTAGTCCAGTGGTGTTTGAGTAGTGTAGGGGGTCGTGCTGAGGGTAGCTTTAGGGTTTATGGTAGTGCAGTGGTGGTTGGGTAGTGTATGGGGTAGTGTTTTAGGGTTTAGGGTAGTGCAGTGCTGTTTGTGTAGTGTAGGGGTCGTGCTGGGGGTAGATTTAGGGTTTATGGTGGTGCAGTGGTGTATGTGTAGTGTAGGGTGTCATGGTTTAGGGTAGTGCAGTGGTGTTTGTGTAGTGTAGGGGGTCGTGCTGGGGGTAGATTTAGGGTTTATGGTAGTGCAGTGGTGTATGTGTAGTGTAGGGTGTCTTGGTTTAGGGCAGTGCAGTGGTGTTTGTGTAGTGTAGGGGGTCGTGCTGGGGTAGATTTAGGGTGTAGGGTAGTGCAGTGGTGTTTGGGTAGTGTAGGGGGTCGTGCTGGGGGTAGGTTTAGGGTAGTGCAGTGGTGTTTTTGTAGTGTAGGGGGTCATGCTGGGGGCAGTGTTAGGGTTTAGGCTAGTGCAGTGGTGTTGGTGTAGTGTAGGGGGTCGTGCTGGGGGTAGATTTAGGGTTTAGGGTAGTGCAGTGGTGTTTGGGTAGTGTAGGGGGTCGTGCCGGGGGTAGGTTTAGGGTAGTGCAGTGGTGTTTGGGTAGTGTAGGGGTCGTGCTGGGGGTCATGGTTTAGGGTAGTGCAGTGGTGTTAGGGCAGTGTAGGGGGTTGTGCTGGGGGTGGTGTCAGGGTTTAGGGTAGTGTATTGGTGTTTGTGTAGTGAAGGGGGTCATGCTGGGGATAGTGTGTTAGGGTACAGGGTAGTGCTGTGGTGGTTGTGTAGTGTAGGGGGTCGTGCTGGGGTAGATTTAGGGTTTAAGGTAGTGCAGTGGTGTTTGGGTAGTGTAGGGAGTTGCGCTGGGGGAGTGTTTTAGGGTTTAGGGTAGTGCAGTGGTGTCTGGGTAGTGTAGGGGGTCGTGCTGGGGGTAGTGTTGGGGTTTAGGGTAGTGCAGCGGTTGGGTAGATTTAGGGTTTAGGGTAGTGTAGTGGTGTTTGGGTAGTGTAGGGGGTCGTGCTGGGGGTAGTGTTTTAAGGTTTAGGGTAGTGCAGTGGTGTTTGGGTATTGTTGGGGTCGTGCTGGGGGCAGGGGTTTAGGGTAGGGCAGTGGTGTTTCGGTAGTGTAGGGGGTACTGCTGCGGGTAGTGTTAGGGTTTAGGGTAGTGCAGTGGTGTTTGGGTAGTGTTGGGGGTCGTGCTGGGGGCAGTGGTTTAGGGTAGTGCAGTGGTGTTCCTGTAGTGTAGGGGGTACTGCGGGGGGTAGTGTTAGGGTTTAGGGTGGTGCAGTGGTGTTTGGGTAGTGTAGGGGTTAATGTTTTAGGGTTTAGGGTAGTGCAGTGGTGTTTGGGTAGTGTAGGAGGTCTTGCTGGGGGTGGTGTTTCAGGGTTTAGGTCAGTGCAGTGGTTTTCGGGCAGTGTATGGGGTCGTGCTGGGGTAGTGTTTCAGGGTTTAGGGCAGTTCAGTGGTGTTTGGGTAGTATAGGGGGTAGTGTTTTAGGGTTTAGGGAAGTGCAGTGGTGTTGGTGTAGTGTAGGAGGTCGTGCTGGGGTAGATTTAGGGTTTAGGGTAGTGCAGTGGTGTGGGTAGTGTAGGGGGTTGTGCTGGGGTAGGTTTAGGGTAGTGCAGTGGTGTTTGGGTAGTGTAGGGGGTCGTGCTGGGGGTCGTGGTTTAGAGTAGTGCAGTGGTGTTAGGGCAGTGTAGGGGGTCATGCTGGGGGTGGTGTTTCAGTGCAGTGGTGTTCGGGCAGTGTAGGTGGTTGTGCTGGGGGTGGTGTTTCAGGGTTTAGGGTAGTGCATTGGTGTTTGTGGAGTGAAGGGGGTCGTGCTGGGGATAGTGTTTTAGGGTTTAGAGCAGTGATGTTTTGGTTGTGTAGTGTAGGGGGTCGTGCTGGGGTAGATTTAGGGTTTAAGGTAGTGCAGTGGTGTTTGGGTAGTGTAGGGAGTTGTGCTGGCGGAGTATTTTAGGGTTTTGGGTAGTGCAGTGGTGTTTGGGTAGTGTAGGGGGTCGTGCTGGGGGTAGTGTTGGGGTTTAGGATAGTGCAGCGGTTGGGTAGATTTAGGGTTTAGGGTAGTGCAGTGGTGTTTGGGTAGTGGAGGGGGTCGTGCTGAAGGTAGGTTTAGGGTAGTGCAGTGTTTGGGTAGTGTAGGGGGTCGTGCTGGGGGTAGTGTTTTAAGGTTTAGGGTAGTGCAGTGGTGTTTGGGTAGTGTTGGGGGCGTGCTGGTGGCAGTGGTTTAGGGTAGTGCAGTGGTGTTTCAGTAGTGTAGGGGGTACTGCTGGGGGTAGTGTTAGGGTTTAGGGTAGTGCAGTGGTGTTTGGGTAGTGTAGGGGGTCGTGCTGGGAGTAGTGTTTTAAGGTTTAGGGTAGTGCAGTGGTGTTTGGGTAGTGTTGGGGGTCGTGCTGGGGGCAGTAGTTTAGGGTAGTGCAGTGGTGTTTCGGTAATCTAGGGGGTACTGCTGGGGGTAGTGTTGGGGTTTAGGGTAGTGCAGTGGTGTTTGGGTAGTGTAGGGGGTCGTGCTGGGGGTAGTGTTTTAAGGTTTAGAGTAGTGTAGTGTTGGGGGTCGTGCTGGGGGCAGTGGTTTAGGGTAGTGCAGTGGTGTTTGGGTAGTGTAGGGGCTACTGCTGTGGGTAGTGTTAGGGTTTAGGGTAGTGCAGTGGTGTTTGGGTAGTGTAGGGGGTAATGTTTTAAGGTTTAGGGTAGTGCAGTGGTGTTTTGGTAGTGTAGGGGGTCGTGCTGGGGGTAGAGTTAAGGTTTAGGGTAGTGCAGTGGTGTTTGGATAGTGTAGGGGGTTATGCTGGGGGTAGGTTTGGGGTAGTGCAGTGGTGTTTGGGTAGTGTAGGGGGTCATGCTGGGGACAGTGTTTTAGGGTTTAGGGTAGTGCAGTGGTGGTGTAGTGTAGGGGGTCATGCTGGGGGTAGTATTTTAGGGTTTAGGGTACTGCAGTGCTGTTTGTGTAGTGTAGGGGTTGTGCTGAGGGTAGATGTAGGGTTTATGGTGGTGAAGTGGTGTATGTGTAGTGTAGGGTGTCATGGTTTAGGGTAATGCAGTGGTGTTTGTGTAGTGTAGGGGGTCGTGCTGGGGGTAGATTTAGGGTTTAGGGTAGTGCAGTGGTGTTTGGGTAGTGTAGGGGGTCGTGCTGGGGGTAGGTTTAGGGTAGTGCAGTGGTGTTTTTGTGGTGTAGGGGGTCGTGCTGGGGGCAGTGTTAGGGTTTAGGGTAGTGCAGTAGTGTTTGGGTAGTGTAGGGGGTCGTGCTGGGGTAGGTTTATGGCAATGCAGTGGTGTTTGGGTAGTGTAGGGGTCATGCTGGGGGTCATGGTTTAGGGTAGTGCAGTGGTGTTAGGGCAGTGTAGAGGGTTGTGCTGGGGGTGGTGTTTCAGTGCAGTGGTGTTTGTGTAGTGAAGGGGGTCGTGCTGGGGATAGTGTTTTAGGGTTTAGGGCAGTGCTGTTTTGGTTGTGTAGTGTAGGGGGTTGTGCTGGGGTAGATTTAGGGTTTAGGGTAGTGCAGTGGTAATTGGGTAGTGTAGGGAGTTGTGCTGGGGGAGTGTTTTAGGGTTTAGGGTAGTGCAGTGGTTGGGTAGTGTAGGGGGTCATGCTGGGGGTAGTGTTTTAGGGTTTAGGGTAGTGCAGTGGTGTTTGGGTAGTGGAGGGGGTCGTGCTGAAGGTAGGTTTAGGGTAGTGCAGTGTTTGGGTAGTGGAGGGGGTCATGCTTGGGGTAGTGGTATAGGGTAGTGCAGTGGTGTTTCGGTAGTGTAGTGGGTCGTGCTGGGGGCAGTGGTTTAGGGTAGTGCAGTGGTGTTTGGGTAGTGTAGGGGGTTGTGCTGGGGGTAGTGTTTTAAGGTTTAGTGTAGTGCAGTGGTGTTTGGGTAGTGTTGGGGGTACTGCTGGGGGTAGTGTTAGGGTTTAGGGTAGTGCAGTGGTGTTTGGGTAGTGTTGGGGGTCGTGCTGGGAGCAGTGGTTTAGGGTAGTGCAGTGGTGTTCCTGTAGTGTAGGGGGTACTGCGGGGGGTAGTGTTAGGGTTTAGGGTGGTGCAGTGGTGTTTGGGTAGTGTAGGGGTTAATGTTTTAGGGTTTAGGGTAGTGCAGTGGTATTTGGGTAGTGTAGGAGGTCTTGCTGGGGGTGGTGTTTCAGGGTTTAGGTCAGTGCAGTGGTTTTCGGGCAGTGTATGGGGTCGTGCTGGGGTAGTGTTTCAGGGTTTAGGGCAGTTCATTGGTGTTTGGGTAGTGTGGGGGTAGTGTTTTAGGGTTTAGGGAAGTGCAGTGGTGTTGGTGTAGTGTAGGGGGTAGTGTTTTAGGGTTTAGGGTAGTGCAGTGGTCTTTGGGTAGTGTAGGGGGTCATGCTGGGGGTGAGCTTATTTAGGGTTAAGGGTAGTGCAGTGGTGTTTGGGTAGTGTAGGGGGTCGTGCTGGGGGTGAGTTTTTTAGGGTTTAGGGTAGTGCAGTGGTCTTTGGGTAGTGTAGGGGGTACTGCTGGGGGTAGTGTTAGGGTTTAGGGTAGTGCAGTGGTGTTTGGGTAGTGTTGGGGGTCGTGCTGGGAGCAGTGGTTTAGGGTAGTGCAGTGGTGTTCCTGTAGTGTAGGGGGTACTGCGGGGGGTAGTGTTAGGGTTTAGGGTGGTGCAGTGGTGTTTGGGTAGTGTAGGGGTTAATGTTTTAGGGTTTAGGGTAGTGCAGTGGTATTTGGGTAGTGTAGGAGGTCTTGCTGGGGGTGGTGTTTCAGGGTTTAGGTCAGTGCAGTGGTTTTCGGGCAGTGTATGGGGTCGTGCTGGGGTAGTGTTTCAGGGTTTAGGGCAGTTCATTGGTGTTTGGGTAGTGTGGGGGTAGTGTTTTAGGGTTTAGGGAAATGCAGTGGTGTTGGTGTAGTGTAGGGGGTAGTGTTTTAGGGTTTAGGGTAGTGCAGTGGTCTTTGGGTAGTGTAGGGGGTCATGCTGGGGGTGAGTTTATTTAGGGTTAAGGGTAGTGCAGTGGTGTTTGGGTAGTGTAGGGGGTCGTGCTGGGGGTGAGTTTTTTAGGGTTTAGGGTAGTGCAGTGGTCTTTGGGTAGTGTAGGGGGTCGTTGTGGGGGTCATGTTTTAGGTTTTAGGGTAGTGCAGTTGTCTTTGGGTAGTGTAGGGGGTTGTGCTGGGCTTTAGTGTTTTAGGGTTTAGGGTAGTGCAGTGGTGTTTGTGTAGTGTAGGATGTCGTGCTGGGGGTGGTGTTTTAGGGTTTAGTGCAGTGGTGTTCGGGTACTGTAGGGGATTGTGCTGGGGTGATTTAGGGTTTAAGGCAGAGCAGTGGTGTTCGAGCAGTGTGGGCTTTGTGCTGGGGGTGGTGTTAGCGTTTAGGGCAGTGCAGTGGTGTTCGGGCACTGTAGGGGGTCTTGCTGGGGGTGGTGTGTCAGGGTTTGGGGCAGTGCAGTGGTGTTCGGGTAGTTTAGGGTGTCGTGCTGGGGGTGGTGTTTTAGGGTTTAGGGCAGTGCAGTGCTGTTCGGCAGTGTAAGGGGTCATGCTGGGGGCGGTGGTTTAGGGTAGTGCAGTGGTGTTTGGGTAGTGTAGGGGCTACTGCTGTGGGTAGTGTTAGGGTTTAGGGTAGTGCAGTGGTATTTGGGCAGTGTAGGGGGTAATGTTTTAGGGTTTAGGGAAGTGCAGTGGTGTTGATGTAGTGTAGAGGGTCCTGCTGTGGGTAGTGTTTTAGGGTTTAGGGTATTGCAATGGTGTTTGGGTAGTGTAGGGGGGGGTTGTGCTGGGTGTAGTGTTTTAGGGTTTAGGATAGTGCAGTGGTGTTTGGTTAGTGTAGGGGGTACTGCTGGTGGTAGTGGTTTAGGGTTTAGGATAGTGCAGTGGTGTTTGGGTAGTGTAGGGGGTACTGCTGGTGGTAGTGTTTTAGGGTTTAGGATAGTGCAGTGGTGTTTGTGTAGTGTAGGGGGTAGTGTTTTAGGGTTTAGGGTAGTGCAGTGGTCTTTGGGTAGTGTAGGGGGTGGTGTTTCAGGGTTTAGGGCAGTGTAGTTGCGTTTGGGTAGTGTAGGGGGTCATGCTGGGGACAGTGTTTTAGGGTTTAGGGTAGTAACGTGGTGTAGTGTAGGGGGTCATGCTGGGGGTAGTGTTTTAGGGTTTAGGGTAGTCCAGTGGTGTTTGAGTAGTGTAGGGGTCGTGCTGAGGGTAGCTTTAGGGTTTATGGTAGTGCAGTGGTGGTTGGGTAGTGTATGGGGTAGTGTTTTAGGGTTTAGGGTAGTGCAGTGCTGTTTGTGTAGTGTAGGGGTCGTGCTGGGTGTAGATTTAGGGTTTATGGTGGTGCAGTGGTGTATGTGTAGTGTAGGGTGTCATGGTTTAGGTTAGTGCAGTGGTGTTTGTGTAGTGTAGGGGGTCGTGCTGGGGGTAGATTTAGGGTTTATGGTAGTGCAGTGGTGTATGTGTAGTGTAGGGTGTCTTGGTTTAGGGCAGTGCAGTGGTGTTTGTGTAGTGTAGGGGGTCGTGCTGGGGTAGATTTAGGGTGTAGGGTAGTGCAGTGGTGTTTGGGTAGTGTAGGGGGTCGTGCTGGGGGTAGGTTTAGGGTAGTGCAGTGGTGTTTTTGTAGTGTAGGGGGTCATGCTGGGGGCAGTGTTAGGGTTTAGGGTAGTGCCGTGGTGTTGGTGTAGTGTAGGGGGTCGTGCTGGGGGTAGATTTAGGGTTTAGGGTAGTGCAGTGGTGTTTGGGTAGTGTAGGGGGTCGTGCCGGGGGTAGGTTTAGGGTAGTGCAGTGGTGTTTGGGTAGTGTATGGGTCGTGCTGGGGGTCATGGTTTAGGGTAGTGCAGTGGTGTTAGGGCAGTGTAGGGGGTTGTGCTGGGGATGGTGTCAGGGTTTAGGGTAGTGTATTGGTGTTTGTGTAGTGAAGGGGGTCATGCTGGGGATAGTGTGTTAGGGTACAGGGTAGTGCTGTGGTGGTTGTGTAGTGTAGGGACGGTGCTGGGGTAGATTTAGGGTTTAAGGTAGTGCAGTGGTGTTTGGGTAGTGTAGGGAGTTGTGCTGGGGGAGTGTTTTAGGGTTTAGGGTAGTGCAGTGGTGTCTGGGTAGTGTAGGGGGTCGTGCTGGGGGTAGTGTTGGGGTTTAGGGTAGTGCAGCGGTTGGGTAGATTTAGGGTTTAGGGTAGTGTAGTGGTGTTTGGGTAGTGTAGGGGGTCGTGCTGGGGGTAGTGTTTTAAGGTTTAGGGTAGTGCAGTGGTGTTTGGGTATTGTTGGGGTCGTGCTGGGGGCAGGGGTTTAGGGTAGTGCAGTGGTGTTTCGGTAGTGTAGGGGGTACTGCTGGGGGTAGTGTTAGGGTTTAGGGTAGTGCAGTGGTGTTTGGGTAGTGTTGGGGGTCGTGCTGGGGGCAGTGGTTTAGGGTAGTGCAGTGGTGTTCTTGTAGTGTAGGGGGTACTGCGGGGGTAGTGTTAGGGTTTAGGGTGGTGCAGTGGTGTTTGAGTAGTGTAGGGGTTAATGTTTTAGGGTTTAGGGTAGTGCAGTGGTGTTTGGGTAGTGTAGGAGGTCTTGCTGGGGGTGGTGTTTCAGGGTTTCGGTCAGTGCAGTGGTTTTCGGGCAGTGTATGGGGTCATGCTGGGGTAGTGTTTCAGGGTTTAGGGCAGTTCAGTGGTGTTTGGGTAGTGTAGGGGGTAGTGTTTTAGGGTTTAGGGAAGTGCAGTGGTGTTGGAGTAGTGTAGGAGGTCGTGCTGGGGTAGATTTAGGGTTTAGGGTAGTGCAGTGGTGTGTGGGTAGTGTAGGGGGTTGTGCTGGGGGTAGGTTTAGGGTAGTGCAGTGGTGTTTGGGTAGTGTAGGGGGTCGTGCTGGGGGTCGTGGTTTAGAGTAGTGCAGTGGTGTTAGGGCAGTGTAGGGGGTCATGCTGGGGGTGGTGTTTCAGTGCAGTGGTGTTTGGGCAGTGTAGGTGGTTGTGCTGGGGGTGGTGTTTCAGGGTTTAGGGTAGTGCATTGGTGTTTGTGGAGTGAAGGGGGTCGTGCTGGGGATAGTGTTTTAGGGTTTAGGGCAGTCCTGTTTTGGTTGTGTAGTGTAGGGGGTCGTGCTGGGGTAGATTTAGGGTTTAAGGTAGTGCAGTGGTGTTTGGGTAGTGTAGGGAGTTGTGCTGGCGGAGTATTTTAGGGTTTTGGGTAGTGCAGTGGTGTTTGGGTAGTGTAGGGGGTCGTGCTGGGGGTAGTGTTGGGGTTTAGGATAGTGCAGCGGTTGGGTAGATTTAGGGTTTAGGGTAGTGCAGTGGTGTTTGGGTAGTGGAGGGGGTCGTGCTGAAGGTAGGTTTAGGGTAGTGCAGTGTTTGGGTAGTGTAGGGGGTCGTGCTGGGGGTAGTGTTTTAAGGTTTAGGGTAGTGCAGTGGTGTTTGGGTAGTGTTGGGGGCGTGCTGGTGGCAGTGGTTTAGGGTAGTGCAGTGGTGTTTCGGTAGTGTAGGGGGTACTGCTGGGGGTAGTGTTAGGGTTTAGGGTAGTGCAGTGGTGTTTGGGTAGTGTAGGGGTCATGCTGGGAGTAGTGTTTTAAGGTTTAGGGTAGTGCAGTGGTGTTTGGGTAGTGTTGGGGGTCGTGCTGGGGGCAGTGGTTTAGGGTAGTGCAGTGGTGTTTCGGTAATGTAGGGGGTACTGCTGGGGGTAGTGTTGGGGTTTCGGGTAGTGCAGTGGTGTTTGGGTAGTGTAGGGGGTCGTGCTGGGGGTAGTGTTTTAAGGTTTAGAGTAGTGTAGTGTTGGGGGTCGTGCTGGGGGCAGTGGTTTAGGGTAGTGCAGTGGTGTTCGGGTAGTGTAGGGGCTACTGCTGTGGGTAGTGTTAGGGTTTAGGGTAGTGCAGTGGTGTTTGGGTAGTGTAGGGGTAATATTTTAGGGTTTAGGGTAGTGCAGTGGTGTTTTGATAGTGTAGGGGGTCGTGCTGGGGGTAGAGTTAAGGTTTTGGGTAGTGCAGTGGTGTTTGGATAGTGTAGGGGGTTATGCTGGGGGTAGGTTTGGGGTAGTGCAGTGGTGTTTGGGTAGTGTAGGGGGTCATGCTGGGGACAGTGTTTTGGGGTTTAGGGTAGTGCAGTGGTGATGTAGTGTAGGGGGTCATGCTGGGGGTAGTGTTTTAGGGTTTAGGGTAGTGCAGTGCTGTTTGTGTAGTGTAGGGGTTGTGCTGAGGGTAGATTTAGGGTTTATGGTGGTGAAGTGGTGTATGTGTAGTGTAGGGTGTCATGGTTTAGGGTAATGCAGTGGTGTTTGTGTAGTGTAGGGGGTCGTGCTGAGGGTAGATTTAGGGTTCAGGGTAGTGCAGTGGTGTTTGGGTAGTGTAGGGGGTCGTGCTGGGGTAGGTTTATGGTAAGGCAGTGGTGTTTGGGTGGTGTAGGGGTCGTGCTGGGGGTCGTGGTTTAGGGTAGTGCAGTGGTGTTAGGTCAGTGTAGGGGGTTGTGGCGGGGGTGGTGTTTCAGTGCAGTGGTGTTCGGGCAGTGTAGGGGGTTGTGCTGGGTGTGGTGTTTCAGGGTTTAGGGTAGTGCTTTGGTGTTTGTGTAGTGAAGGGGGTCGTGCTGGGGATAGTGTTTTAGGGTTTAGGGCAGTGCTGTTTTGGTTGTGTAGTGTAGGGGGTTGTGCTGGGGTAGATTTAGGGTTTAGGGTAGTGCAGTGGTAATTGGGTAGTGTAGGGAGTTGTGCTGGGGGAGTGTTTTAGGGTTTAGGGTAGTGCAGTGGTTGGGTAGTGTAGGGGGTCGTGCTGGGGGTAGTGTTTTAGGGTTTAGGGTAGTGCAGTGGTGTTTGGGTAGTGGAGGGGGTCGTGCTGAAGGTAGGTTTAGGGTAGTGCAGTGTTTGGGTAGTGGAGGGGGTCATGCTTGGGGTAGTGGTATAGGGTAGTGCAGAGGTGTTTGGGTAGTGTTGGGGGACGTGCTGTGGGCAGTGGTTTAGGGTAGTGCAGTGGTGTTTCCGTAGTGTAGGGGTTACTGCTGGGGGTAGTGTTAAGGTTTAGGGTAGTGCAGTGGTGTTTGGGTAGTGTAGGGGTCATGCGGGGAGAAGTGTTTTAAGGTTTAGGGTAGTGCAGTGGTGTTTGGGTAGTGTTGGGGGTTGTGCTGGGGGCAGTGGTTTAGGGTAGTGCAGTGGTGTTTCGGTAGTGTAGGGGGTAGTGCTGGGGGTAGTGTTAGGGTTTAGGGTGGTGCAGTTGTGTTTGGGTTGTGTAGGGGGTTGTGCTGGGGGTAGTGTTTTAAGGTTTAGGGTAGTGCAGTGGTGTTTGGGTAGTGTTGGGGGTCGTACTGGGGGCAGTGGTTTAGGGTAGTGCAGTGGTGTTTGGGTAGTGTAGGGGCTACTGCTGTGGGTAGTGTTAGGGTTTAAGGTAGTGCAGTGGTGTTTGGGTAGTGTAGGGGGTAATGTGTTTGGGTTTAGGGTGGTGCAGTGGTGTTTTGGTAGTGTAGGGGGTCGTGCTGGGGGTAGAGTTAGGGTTTAGGGTAGTGCAGTGGTGTTTGGGTAGTGTTGGGGGACGTGCTGGGGGCAGTGGTTTAGGGTAGTGCAGTGGTGTTTCCGTAGTGTAGGGGGTACTGCTGGGGGTAGTGTTAGGGTTTAGGGTAGTGCAGTGGTGTTTGGGTAGTGTAGGGGTCATGCTGGGAGAAGTGTTTTAAGGTTTAGGGTAATGCACTGGTGTTTGGGTAGTGTTGGGGGTTGTGCTGGGGGCAGTAGTTTAGGGTAGTGCAGTGGTGTTTCGGTAGTGTAGGGGGTAGTGCTGGGGGTAGTGTTAGGGTTTAGGGTGGTGCAGTTGTGTTTGGGTAGTGTAGGGGGTTGTGCTGGGGGTAGTGTTTTAAGGTTTAGGGTAGTGCAGTGGTGTTTGGGTAGTGTTGGGGGTCGTACTGGGGGCAGTGGTTTAGGGTAGTGCAGTGGTGTTTGGGTAGTGTAGGGGCTACTGCTGTGGGTAGTGTTAGGGTTTAAGGTAGTGCAGTGGTGTTTGGGTAGTGTAGGGGGTAATGTGTTTGGTTAAGTCTAATTGGTCGCACACTGCTCCACCTACCAAGCGTGTTACCCCAATGAAAAATGGTCCCTGAGGTCAGCGTCGGCGAGTACGCCTATGCCCGTGTAATGCATGCAAGTATGAGTAGCGTTAGCCATCCCTGGACACGTGTTTCGAGGTAGTTGCCTCTCGTCAGCAGGGAGTAGGAAAGTGTGTAGGGTTGCTGTGTAAGCTGCTAAAATCGTTATCAGGTAAAGTACCTCTCGTAGCGCGCAGGTGCGTAACCATGAGGCCGTCGGCTCCACCGGCTCAAGGGAGCCTGAAAATAAAGTTAAGTCTAATTGGTCGCACACTGCTCCACCTACCAAGCGTGTTACCCCAATGAAAAATGGTCCCTGAGGTCAGCGTCGGCGAGTACGAGTGTGTTTGGGTTTAGGGTAGTGCAGTGGTGTTTTGGTAGTGTAGGGGGTCGTGCTGGGGGTAGAGTTAGGGTTTAGGGTAGTGCAGTGGTGTTTGGGTAGTGTAGTTGATCTTGCTGGGGGTGGTGTTTCTGGGTTTAGGTCAGTGCAGTGGTTTTCGGGCAGTGTAGGGGGTCGTGCTGGGGTAGTGTTTCAGGGTTTAGGGTCGTGCAGTGGTGTTTGGGTAGTGTAGGGGGTCGTGCTGGGGTAGTGTTAGGGTTTAGGGAAGTGCAGTGGTGTTGGTGTAGTGTAGGGGGTCGTGCTGGGGGTAGATTCAGGGTTTAGGGTAGTGCAGTGGTGTGTGGGTAGTGTAGGGAATTGTGCCAGGGGTAGGTTTAGGGTAGTGCAGTGGTGTTTGGGTAGTGTAGGGGGTCGTTCTGGGGGTCGTGGTTTAGGGTAGTGCAGTGGTGTTAGGGCAGTGTAGGGGGTCGTGCTGGGGGTGGTGTTTCAGTGCAGTGGTGTTCGGGCAGTGTAGGGGGTTGTGCTGGGGGTGGTGTTTTAGGGTTCAGGGCAGTGCTGTTTTGGTTGTGTAGTGTAGGGGGTCGTGCTGGGGGTAGTGTTGGGGTTTAGGGTAGTGCAGCGGTTGGGTAGATTTAGGGTTTAGGGTAGTGCAGTGGTGTTTGGGTAGTGTAGGGGTTGTGCTGGGGGTAGTGTTTTAGGGTTTAGGGTAGTGCAGTGGTTTTGGGTAGTGGAGGGGGTCATGCTTGGGGTAGGTTTAGGGTAGTGCAGTGGTGTTTGGGTAGTGTAGGGGGTCATGCTGGGGACAGTGTTTTAGGGTTTAGGGTAGTACAGTGGTGGTGTAGTGTAGGGGGTCATGCTGGGGGTAGTGTTTTAGGGTTTAGGGTAGTGCAGTGGTGGTTGGGTAGTGTAGGGGGTAGTGTTTTAGGGTTTAGGGTAGTGCAGTGCTGTTTGTGTAGTGTAGGGGTTGTGCTGGGGGTAGATTTAGGGTTTATGGTGGTGAAGTGGTGTATGTGTAGTGTAGGGTGTCATGGTTTAGGGTAATGCAGTGGTGTTTGTGTAGTGTAGGGGGTCGTGCTGGGGGTAGATTTAGGGTTTAGTGTAGTGCAGTGCTGTTTGGGTAGTGTAGGGGGTCGTGCTGGGGGTAGGTTTAGGGTAGTGCAGTGTTGTTTTTGTAGTGTAGGGGGTCGTGCTGGGGGCAGTGTTAGGGTTTAGGGTAGTGCAGTGGTGTTTGGGTAGTGTAGGGGGTCGTGCTGTGGGAGGTTTATGGTAGTGCAGTGGTGTTTAGGTAGTGTAGGGGTCGTGCTGGGGGTCGTGGTTTAGGGTAGTGCAGTGGTGTTAGGGCAGTGTAGGGTGTTGTGCTGGGGGTGGTGTTTCAGTGCAGTGGTGTTCGGGCAGTGTAGGGGGTTGTGCTGGCTGTGGTGTTTCAGGGTTTAGGGTAGTGCATTGGTGTTTGTGTAGTGAAGGGAGTCGTGCTGGGGATAGTGTTTTAGGGTTTAGGGCAGTGCTTTTTTGGTTGTGTAGTGAATGGGGTCGTGCTGGGGTAGATTTAGGGTTTAGGGTAGTGCAGTGGTGTTTGGGTAGTGTAGGGGGTCGTGCTGGGGGTAGTGTTTTATGGGTTAGGGTAGTGAAGTGGTGTTTGGGTAGTGGAGGAGGTCGTGCTGAAGGTAGGTTTAGGGTAGTGCAGTGTTTGGGTAGTGGAGGGGGTCATGCTTGATGTAGTGGTATAGGGTAGTGCAGTGGTGTTTCGGTAGTGTAGTGGGTCGTGCTGGGGGCAGTGGTTTAGGGTAGTGCAGTTATGTTCTGGTAGTGTAGGGGGTTGTGCTTGGGGTAATGTTTTAAAGTTTAGGGTAGTGCAGTGGTGTTTGGGTAGTGTTGGGGGGCGTGCTGGGGGCAGTGGTTTAGGGTAGTGCAGTGGTGTTTCGGTAGTCTAAGGGGTACTGCTGGGGGTAGTGTTAGGGTTTAGGGTAGTGCAGTGGTGTTTGGGTAGTGTAGGGGTCATGCTGGGAGTAGTGTTTTAAGGTTTAGGGTAGTGCAATGGTGTTTGGGTTGTGTTGGGGGTCGTGCTGGGGGCAGTGGTTTAGGGTAGTGCAGTGGTGTTTCGGTAGTGTAGGGGGTACTGCTGGGGGTAGTGTTAGGGTTTAGGGTGGTGCAGTTGTGTTTGGGTAGTGTAGGGGGTTGTGCTGGGGGTAGTGTTTCAGGGTTTAGGGTAGTGCAGTGGTGTTTGGGTAGTGTAGGGGGTCGTGCTGGGGTAGTGTTAGGGTTTAGGGAAGAGCAGTGGTATTGGTGTAGTGTAGGGGGTCGTGCTTGGGGTAGATTTAGGGTTTAGGGTAGTGCAGTGGTGTTTGGGTAGTGTAGGGGGTCGTGCTGGGGGTAGGTTTAGGGTAGTGCAGTGGTGTTTTTGTAGTGTAGGGGGTCGTGCTGGGGGCAGTGTTAGGGTTTAGGGTAGTGCAGTGGTGTTTGGGTAGTGTAGGGGGTCGTGCTGGGGTAGGTTTATGGTAGTGCAGTGGTGTTTGGGTAGTGTAGGGGTCGTGCTGGGGGTCGTGGTTTAGGGTAGTGCAGTGGTGTTAGGTCAGTGTAGGGGGTTGTGGCGGGGGTGGTGTTTCAGTGCAGTGGTGTTCGGGCAGTGTAGGGGGTTGTGCTGGGTGTGGTGTTTCAGGGTTTAGGGTAGTGCTTTGGTGTTTGTGTAGTTAAGGGGGTCGTGCTGGGGATAGTGTTTTAGGGTTTAGGGTAGTGCAGTAGTGTTTGGGTAGTGGAGGGGGTCATGCTGAAGGTAGGTTTAGGGTAGTGCAGTGTTTGGGTAGTGGAGGGGGTCATGCTTGGTGTAGTGGTATAGGGTAGTGCAATGGTGTTTCGGTAGTGTAGTGGGTCGTGCTGGGGGCAGTGGTTTAGGGTAGTGCAGTGGTGTTCGGGTAGTGTAGGGGGTTGTGCTGGGGGTAGTGTTTTAAGGTTTAGGGTAGTGCAGTGGTGTTTGGGTAGTGTTGGGGGCGTGCTGGGGGAAGTGGTTTAGGGTAGTGCAGTGGTGTTTCGGTAGTGTAGGGGGTGCTGCTGGGGGTAGTGTTAGGGTTTAGGGTAGTGCAGTGGTGTTTGGGTAGTGTAGGGGTCATGCTGGGAGTAGTGTTTTAAGGTTTAGGGTAGTACAGTGGTGTTTGGGTAGTGTTGGGGGTCGTGCTGGGGGCAGTGGTTTAGGGTAGTGCAATGGTGTTTCGGTAGTGTAGGGGGTACTGCTGGGGGTAGTGTTAGGGTTTAGGGTGGTGCAATTGTGTTTGGGTAGTGTAGGGGGTTGTGCTGGGGGTAGTGTTTTAAGGTTTAGGGTAGTGCAGTGGTGTTTGAGTAGTGTTGGGGGTCGTGCTGGGGGCAGTGGTTTAGGGTAGTGCAGTGGTGTTTCGGTAGTGTAGGGGGTCGTGCTGGGGTAGTGTTAGGGTTTAGGGAAGTGCAGTGGTGTTGGTGTAGTGTAGGGGGTCATGCTGGGGGTAGATTTAGGGTTTAGGGTAGTGCAGTGGTGTTTAGGTAGTGTAGGGGATTGTGCTGGGGGTAGGTTTAGGGCAGTGCAGTGGTGTTTGGGTAGTGTAGGAGGTCGTTCCGGGGGTGGTGGTTTAGGGTAGTGCAGTGGTGTTAGAGCAGTGTAGAGGGTCATGCTGGGGGTGGTGTTTCAGTGCAGTGGTGTTCGGGCAGTGTAGGGGGTTGTGCTGGGGGTGGTGTTTGAGGGTTTAGGGCAGTGCTGTTTTGGTTGTGTAGTGTAGGGGTCGTGCTGGGGTAGATTTAGGGTTTAGGTTAGTGCAGTGGTGTTTGGGTAGAGTAGGGGTTTGTGCTGGGGGTAGTGTTGGGGTTTAGGGTAGTGCAGCGGTTGGGTAGATTTAGGGTTTAGGGTAGTGCAGTGGTGTTTGGGTAGTGTAGGGGGTCGTGCTGGGGGTAGTGTTTTAGGGTTTAGGGTAGTGCAGTGGTGTTTGGGTAGTGGAGGGGGTCATGCTTGGGGTAGTGGTATAGGGTAGTGCAGTGGTGTTTGGGTAGTGTAGTGGGTCGTGCTGGGGCAGTGGTTTAGGATATTGCAGTGGTGTTTGGGTAGTGTAGGGGGTCATGCTGGGGGTAGTGTTTTAAGGTTTAGGGTAGTGCAGTGGTGTTTGGGTAGTGTTGGGGATCGTGCTGGGGCAGTGGTTCAGGGTAGTGCAGTGGTGTTTCGGTAGTGTAGGGGGTACTGCTGGGGGTAGTGTTAGGGTTTTGCGTAGTGCAGTGGTGTTAAGGTAGTGTAGGGGGTCGTGCTGGGGGTAGTGTTTTAAGGTTTAGGGTAGTGCAGTGGTGTTTGGGTAGTGTTGGGGGTCATGCTGGGGGCAGTGGTTTAGGGTAGTGCAGTGGTGTTTCGGTAGTGTAGGGGGTACTGCTGGGGGTAGTGTTAGGGTTTAGGGTAGTGCAGTGGTGTTTTGGTAGTGTAGGGGGTCATGCTGGGGGTAGTGGGTTTTGGGTTTAGGTTAGTGCAGTGGTGTTTGGGTAGTGTAGGGGGTAGTGTTTTAGGGTTTAGGGTTGTACAGTGATGTTTGGGTGCTGTAGGGGGTACTCCTGGGGGTAGTGTTTTAGGGTAGTGCGGTGATGTTTGGGTAGTGTAGGGAGTACTGCTGGGGGTAGTGGTTTAGGGTAGTGCAGCGGTGTTTGTGTTGTGTAGGGGGTCGTGTTTTAGGGTTTAGGATAGTGCAGTGGTCTTTGGGTAGTTTAGGGGGTCGTGCTGGGGGTCGTGTTTTAGGGTTTAGGGAAGTGCAGTGGTTTTTGGGTAGTGTAGAGGGTCGTGCTGGGGTTTAGTGTTTTAGGTTTTAGGGTAGTGCATTGGTGTTTGGGTAGTGTAGGGGGTTGTGTTTCAGGGCAGTGCAGTGGTGTTCGGGCAGTGTAGGGGGTCGTGCTGGGGGTGGTGTTTCAGGGTTTAGGGCAGTGCAGTGGTGTTGGTGTAGTGTAGGGTGTCATGCTGGGGGTAGTGTTTTAGGGTTTAGGATAGTGCGGTGGTGTTTGGGTAGTGTAGGGGGTACTGCTGGGGTAGTGTTAGGGTTTCAGATAGTGCACTGATTGGGTTGTGTACGGGGTAGTGTTTTAGGGTTTAGGGTAGTGCAGTGGTGTTTGGGTAGTGTGGGAGTCGTGCTGGGGATAGTGTTTTAGGGTTTAGGGTAGTGCAGTGGTGTTTGGGTAATGTAGGGTGTCGGGCTGGGGTTAGTGGTATAGGGTAGTGTATTGGTGTTTGCGTAGTGAAGGGTTCAGGCTGGGGGTAGTGTTTTAGGGTTTAGAGTAGTGCAATGGTGTTTGGGTAGTGGAGGGGGTCCTGCTGAGGGTAGGGTTAGGGTAGTGCAGTGGTGTTTGGGTAGTGTAGGGGGTCATGCTGGGGGTAGTGTTTTAGGGTTTAGGGTAGTACAGTGGTTTTTGGGTAGTGAAGAGGGTTGTGCTGGGGGTAGTGTTTTAGGGTTTAATGTAGTGCTGTGGTGTTTGGGTAGTGTAGGGAGTTGTGCTGGGGGGAGTGTTTTAGGGATTAGGGTAGTGCAGTGGTGTTGGGGTAGTTTAGGGGACGTGCTGGTGGTTGTGTTAGGGTTTAGGGTAGTGCAGTGGTGTTGGGGTAGTGTAGGGGGTCGTGCTGGTGGTTGTGTTAGGGTTTAGGGTAGTGCAGTGGTGTTTGGGTAGTGTAGGGGTTACTGCTGGGGGTAGTGGTAGGATTTAGGGTAGTGCAGTGGTGTTTGGGTAGTGTAGGGGGTAGTGGTTTAGGGTAGTGCAGCGGTTTTGGTATAGTGTAGGTGGTCGTGTTGGTGGTTGTGTTAGGGTTTAGGGTAGTGCAGTGGTGTTTGGGTAGTGTAGGGGTTACTGCTGGGGGTAGTGTTAGGATTTAGGGTACTGGAGTGGTGTTTGGGTATTGTAGGGGGTCGTGCTGGGGGTAGATTTAGGGTTTAGGGTTGTGCAGTGGTGTTTGGGTAGTGTAGGGGGTCATGCTGGGTGTAGATTTAGGGTTTAGTGTAGTACAGTGGTGTTTGTGTAGTGTAGGGGGTCATGCTGGGGGTGGTGTTTCAGCGTTTAGGGCATTGGTGTTCGGGCAGTGGAGGGGGTCTTGCTGGGGGTGTTTCAGGGTTTAGGTCAGTGCAGTGGTGTTTGGGCATTGTAGGGGTCATGCTGGGGTAGTGTGTTAGGGTTTAGGGTTGTGCAGTGGTGTTTGGGTAGTGTCAGGGGTCGTGCTGAGGGTAGTGTTAGGGTTTAGGGTAGTGCAGTGGTTGGGTAGATTTAGGGTTTAGGGTAGTGCAGTGGTGTTTGGGTAGTGTAGGGGGTTGTGCTGGGCATAGTAGTTTAGGGTAGTGCAGTGGTGTTTGGGTAGTGTAGGGGGTCGTGCTGGGGGTAGTGTTTTAGGGTTTAGGGTAGTGCAGTGGTGTTTGGGTAGTGTAAGGCGGTCGTGCTGGGGGTAGTGTTTTAGGCTTTAGGGTAGCGCAGTGGTGTTTGGGTAGTGTAGGGGGGTTGTGCTGGGGGTAGTGTTTTAGGGTTTAAGGTAGTACAGTGTTTGGGTAGTGTAGGGGGTCGTGCTGGGGGTAGATTTAGGTTTTAAGGTAGTGCAGTGGTGTTCGGGCAGTTTAGGGGGTTGTGCTGGGGTGGTGGTTCAGGTGTTAAGGCAGGGGGTCGTGCAGGGGTGGTGTTTTAGAGTTTAGGGCAGTGATGTTTGGGCAGTGTAGGGCGGTCGTGCTGGGGGTAGTGTTTCAGGGTTTAGGGTAGTGCAGTGGTGTTGGTGTTGTGTAGGGGGTCGTGCTGGGGGTAGAATAAGGGTTTAGGGTAGAGCAGTGGTGTTTGGGTAGTGTAAGGGGTCGTGCTGGGGATAGATTTGGGGTTTAGGGCAGTGCAGTGGTGTTCGGGCAGTGTAGGGGGTACTGCTGGTGGTAGTGTTTTAGGGTTTAGGGTAGTGCAGTGGTGTTTGGGTAGTGTAGGGTGTCGTGCTGGGGGTAGCGGTTTAGGGTAGTGCATTGGTGTTTGTGTAGTGTGGGGGGTAGTGTTTTAGGGGTTAGGGTAGTGCAGTGGTTTTTGTGTAGTGTCGGGGGTCGTGCTGGGCATAGTGTTGCTTGACGAATCACCCCGAGACTTTCAGGGTAGGAGCTGAACGGAGCGCCCCATTGGTTTTGAAAATTTTGCGAGGATTCGTCAACCGGCGCCAAAGTTATTCAAAATAGAATTTTGAGATTTCCTATGGAAACTAGGTTGTAACTATAACTATCCACTGGCGACCGCCAGTAGATAATATATATATATATATATATATATATATATATATATATATATATATATCCAATCGAAAGCTGCACCAAAATTGAGGCACCACACATGTGCGTATTCAACCTTTTATTTCGGCAAGTTGCAGGGAAATCAGGCTCCACATCACAGCGTAAGTCACCAAACATGTTTCGGGCTACCTTAGCCCTTGCTCACTGGTATTCCTCAGGGGGCACAGCACAAGAGTTTCCCGCCGCCTTTGCAGCATTTAAAGTAGGGTCCCGCCCAGTGGGCGTGCCTCGCAACGGCATGCTGGTCTCAGTAGTTTAGGCTGATTGACATCACTAGTGGATATCGCTGTGTCTCCCAAGAGTCTCTCCAACCTCAAGTGGGTAACTGTATCTGTCAAGGCTGGGTCCCTGCTCGTAGTCTTGCCAGAAATGGTCACGCCATTCCATCGTGCGCCGATACAATCACAGCGCACTGGAGCTGCTCGTCCGCAGCGGGGTGTCTCGCGACCAGGGCAAGGCCGCTACACATCCAATCGAAAGCTGCACCAAAATTGAGGCACCACACATGTGCGTATTCAACCTTTTATTTCGGCAAGTTGCAGGGAAATCAGGCTCCACATCACAGCGTAAGTCACCAAACATGTTTCGGGCTACCTTAGCCCTTGCTCACTGGTATTCCTCGGGGGGCACAGCACAAGAGTTTCCCGCCGCCTTTGCAGCATTTAAAGTATGGTCCCGCCCAGTGGGCGTGCCTCGCAACGGCATGCTGGTCTCAGTAGTTTAGGCTGATTGACATCACTAGTGGATATCGCTGTGTCTCCCAAGAGTCTCTCCAACCTCAAGTGGGTAACTGTATCTGTCAAGGCTGGGTCCCTGCTCGTAGTCTTGCCAGAAATGGTCACGCCATTCCATCGTGCGCCGATACAATCACAGCGCACTGGAGCTGCTCGTCCGCAGCGGGGTGTCTCGCGACCAGGGCAAGGCCGCTACACATCCAATCGAAAGCTGCACCAAAATTGAGGCACCACACATGTGCGTATTCAACCTTTTATTTCGGCAAGTTGCAGGGAAATCAGGCTCCACATCACAGCGTAAGTCACCAAACATGTTTCGGGCTACCTTAGCCCTTGCTCACTGGTATTCCTCGGGGGGCACAGCACAAGAGTTTCCCGCCGCCTTTGCAGCATTTAAAGTATGGTCCCGCCCAGTGGGCGTGCCTCGCAACGGCATGCTGGTCTCAGTAGTTTAGGCTGATTGACATCACTAGTGGATATCGCTGTGTCTCCCAAGAGTCTCTCCAACCTCAAGTGGGTAACTGTATCTGTCAAGGCTGGGTCCCTGCTCGTAGTCTTGCCAGAAATGGTCACGCCATTCCATCGTGCGCCGATACAATCACAGCGCACTGGAGCTGCTCGTCCGCAGCGGGGTGTCTCGCGACCAGGGCAAGGCCGCTACACATCCAATCGAAAGCTGCACCAAAATTGAGGCACCACACATGTGCGTATTCAACCTTTTATTTCGGCAAGTTGCAGGGAAATCAGGCTCCACATCACAGCGTAAGTCACCAAACATGTTTCGGGCTACCTTAGCCCTTGCTCACTGGTATTCCTCGGGGGGCACAGCACAAGAGTTTCCCGCCGCCTTTGCAGCATTTAAAGTATGGTCCCGCCCAGTGGGCGTGCCTCGCAACGGCATGCTGGTCTCAGTAGTTTAGGCTGATTGACATCACTAGTTGTAGGAGAGTAGGGTCTGCTATCCTATGGTCACCCCAAATTTTTGCTTTTTGCTTCACTGGTTTTTGACATATTGAGGCTGTGGGCCTGCCAATCAGACCCCCAGCCTGCTGTTCTCTCTACTAAATTAAAACTATGCACCCTAGGTGCATAACCAATTGGAAGTGGATCACCCTGTCAGCCCCTGTACCAGTGTACACTAGGTACCCAGGGCATTGGTGTACCCAAGGCCTGCCAAGGGCTGCAGCATGTATTATGCCACCCCAGGCTTGGCCTAACAATTTGACACAACTGGCTGATCACTCAGCTGGGGTAAGTTGGTGTAATCACCTCTTACTTAGGTGTAGTATACCTATACCTAACCTTAAATGGGACACCTGGTAACCTATAAGTCACTCCTATGGCAGGCCTTAACAATCCTGAAGGCAGAGTGCTTGGTTCCATGTGAGATGGTGCTCTGGCATGAGCTGAGCCTGTCTGCAGTGGTCGGAACAACTTCCTTCTACTGTTTCCAGATATCGTCATACCATATACTCTTAAGTGCATTATGAACCTCGCGGTTAAATGCTATCTTTGGTTTGGCTTTATCAAAACATGTCGAGTAAGGTGTCATACGAATTGGAATACTAACCCCTCGCCAATTCTGGCGACGGGGTTAGCATTCCACCCTTCTAGAGGGACACGACATGTACAGTGCCTGAAACCCGGGTAAAATCAGACATAGCCTCAGCTCCACAAAATGGATGCTGCCACCACAGACACAAGTCTGCCCTCCTGCTGCTGGGAGTCCTTCCAGCTTGGGAGGTGTGGACAAAGGGTTTCCTGCCAGGGGAGGTGCGTGCACCACCCCAGACAGGATTTTGTGTATTGGTCAGGTAGGGCTTGAAAGAAACCAGACATGCCTGTGGCTCACAAGGAGCCTCGGTGCATATGCCAGTTCAAACCGGTCCTGGGGCACACCAGTCCCGGGCCTGGGGCGAGCTGGACAAAGGATTGGGGGTGTAACCACCCCCCTTCCTGGTCCCACCCATAGGGAGGGACCTAGCAGGTAGTCCGGCCCCTAGAATCCGAATAAAGGTAGGAGCTGTGTCCTAAGACTTCAGACATCCTGGAATCAACTTAAAACTAAGAAGAAGACGGGAACTTCGACGCTCTGCTGCACAGAGGACTGAAGCCAATCTCCCCTGTGGTCAGGGAGTGACCACCTTGCTAACGCAAGCACCATCCAGCGAATCAACGTCTGCTTTGCCGCCGCCTCCCGCCGGAGCCCGAGCCCAGAGACTGACAAGACCTGGACCTCCAGACCTCTCACCGCCCGATCCACAGTCCCTGCAAAGAGGAGACCCGTGGAGGCACCGAGACACGTGGAGCCAGCCATCTTGAAACGACTACGACAAGCTGACCAGTGCAACAACCGAGGCTCCCTCCAAGTTGTGCTTTGGGTCCTGAGAAGCCCAACCCTCGAGCAGCATCTGCACCAAAGGTGAGCCCTCCAGCATCTCCACGATCTGCGTGGGGCCCTTCTGCATTTTGCCACTCGACGCGCCTAACCGGTTGCTGGCCCGCTGGCTAGTGGCCATCTTGGCGACGAAATCTACGACAAACACCGCTGGTCTGGTTGCTCCAGACTGGCCCTTGCTCCCCTCCAAAGGAGCAGTTCCTCTGACCTTGCTGGTCAGAACCATCAGCTTAAACTCCTTGCCTACAACAATTGCTTTTGCCAAGGCTTGTTTGCTTCGATCAAGTCGCCGACACCGCCGACAGCGAGAGCCTGCGTGGGACAGCTCGTGACTCGACTCCTGGACGTCGTCGACCTTCAGGGACCACGTGGCTGCAGAGTCAAGCTACACCTTCCTTCCTGTTTGCACCCGACATCGCCTGGTACCCACCTGGTGCCACGCTGGTCACTGGCTAGTGACTGTGAACACTGTCCCCTCTGCTTACAGATCTTCAACATCTCCGATCCACTCTTGGATCCACTGCATCTCTTCCCGACCGACCGCCTGCAGCACTTTTGTCTACAGGCCCCACGGAACAGATAGAAGAAACCCGACGCACTTCGAGGCCTATGCACCCGCTTCCTGTGGGTGAGGTAAAGCTGGCACACCTGTGCCCAAGTGTAGTATTACATCTCTAGTGCCTGTGTTCCAAATCTTAAGTTCCTAGGTCATCCGGAAGATTCCTTTTGCAGTAACTTTGTACTTTTTACGCACCCATTGAAACCTATGGGAGCACGCGTGTGACTATTTGCTCTGCACACGCCACCCGTGGACCTCCTGGTCACTAACTGACGTTAGCTCCTTGTAGGCCCAGCGATTCTAGAGGCCCTAGGCCTTTTCCCTTTTCTGTTCGTGGTACTTATACCACTATTTTAGTATATGGTTCGAGTGGCCACCAGGGCCTATCCATATAAAGTGCAACTTCTGTATATTCTGTGATAATCTTGTTTGACGATTTGTGCTCCTGTGCTCATAAAGAGACTAGGGGTTACTTTGAGAAATAAATACATATATATTTTGAATATATATCTGTGTGGTGTCCTTTCATTGGTATAAAAGGGGGTTACTATTGGTAAAACAGCTTGCTTAACACGCATCACGAGTTTAGCCTCAAAGACTGCTTAGCCTACGCTACCACTAGGGCAGCTAGTCCGAAAAGGTTGACTTACAACCACACCATAAGGGTTGCTTGGCATGGTACAAGGTGGTCACTAGAACTAGTGAACAGCATATACCAGGCCAACTTCTCACATTGGTGAGCAGCGGTTGGATTTGAGCTTGCTGTGTTTTACCATTGTAATCTCTTGGTTACCAATTGAAAGATCACATAGGTACCTGTAGGTACATATAAAACAAGATTAGATATACTTAAGTTCTACTGAACTTAGTTGTTGTAGAGCAAAGGGAGTAGCACACCCTGACTACAACTACTAGATAGGTTTAGTAGGTAAACCCAAGTGTAGGTAGATTGCAACACATCCACCCACACTTAAGAGCAATGGCTGGGGCAGAGGGGTCCACTGTACCCATCTCTGTTGAGAGTGACCCCCCGAGGGCACCATCCATCTATGCTACCCTTAATCAAAATGAGCTCAGGCAGCTGGCAACTCTTAGAGGCCTTAAACAGCCCAAGAACCCTACCTCTGCTTTGCTCAGAGAGCTCTTGCAAGAAGATGAAAATCAAAAAGAGCTCAGGAAAGCTTCCCAGTTAGCCCCCTTAGGGACAGGAACAGGAGGCTCCCCTTCTGAAGATGCCACTGAAGTACCCCTTCCCAATAGTCACCCCTTAGATGGGATGCCTACCACAGAGGATGAGAGTGAAAAGGATACTGACAGTAGTGAGGATGAAGGGAGAACTAGCCCAGTGCCAAGTGTTATACTTGGCCCAGCTAAACTAAGGCTATTGGGGACTGACAGTGGGTTCACCCCACTGGATCTCCCCAGTGGACTTAACACAGGGCTTGGAAGGCAAAGGAATCGCTCAGGCGACTCCAATGCTTCCCATGGCTCTAGAGGCTCTCAAGGTCACTCCAGGAGAAGGATGACCACCCCTCAGAGGAGGGAACATGAGGCCAAGATGCAAGAAGCTCAGCTGAGGATCAGGAAGCAGGAGCTAGAAGTAGCCCTGATGGAAGAGAAACTTAGCAAGGCTAGACAGCATAAAGAGAGTGGGTCTATACCCACTGGTGGCAGCATTGTCCCTAAGGACAAAGATAGGGTTTTCGATAATAGAAACCTGTCTAAGGTTGTGCCCCCCTACAAAAGTGGGGATGACATCCACAAGTGGATAACTGCTCTTGAGAGGGCCTGCAAAGTACAGCAGGTTCCTGAAGACCAGTGGGCAGCAATCCTCTGGCTCTCCTTTGAGGGAAGAGGCAGAGACAGACTCCTCACTGTTAGAGAAGAGGATGTCAGAAACTACAGAGTCCTGAAGAGTGTTCTAGTTGATGGGTTAGGCTTAACCACTGAGCAGTACAGGTTAATGTTCAGAGACACCCAAAAGACACAGACTCAGGACTGGTCTGAATACATTGAATGTGCCACTAAGGCTTTGGAGGGTTGGTTGCTGGGAAGTAAGGTATCTGATTTTACAGGATTGTATAATTTGATGATGAGAGAACAGATTTTAAATAACTGTCAAAACCAGCAACTGCATCAACACTTGGTTGACTCTGATCTGACCTCTCCCCAAGAATTGGGAAAGAAGGCAGACAAATGGGTCAGAACCAGGGTTAAGCAAAAGAACCAGAACCAGGGCCAAGGGGGTGATCAGAAGAAAACAGACCAAAAGGGTGGAGATCAGAAACCTAAAGACCAGAAGTCTTCAACAGGGCCCCAAACTACTACTAAGGAGGGTGGGTCCCAACAGTCCAAAAAGAAGAAAGAAGGTCAAAAGAAACCCTGGTGCAATCATTGCAAGAATACAACTCACTGGACTAGTGATTGCAAAAAGGGTGGAGCCCCCAACACTGTTGCCCCTAAGGCACCTGCTCCCAGTACTACTGTTAGCAGTGTTGGTCCCCAGACAAAGGGTGTAGTGGGAATCACTATGGGAACTGAAGGAGATTCTGACTTAGACAGAACCCTGACACAGGCAGTCTTGATCTGTGATGGGGACATTGATTTGTCCCTGACTGTGAGCCCCAGTAACCTGGGCAAGTACAGACAGACTCCTTTAATTAATGACAAAGTGGCTCAAGCCTACAGGGACACATGTGCCAGTGTCACTATGGTGACACCAGGCTTTGTGGACCCTGGACAGTACATACCAGGTGAGAACTACCTGGTGACCAATGCCAGCAATACCACTACTTCACATAGTGTGGCAGTTGTTAACTTCTCATGGGGAGGGGTAACTGGCCTCAAAAGGGTTGTGGTTAGTGCAGACCTCCCAGTAGAATGTTTGTTGGGCAATGACCTAGAGAGTTCTCTATGGTCAGAAGTGGAGTACAGGACTCATGCAGAGATGTTAGGTATATCATCACATGTCCTTGCTGTGACCAGGTCACAGGCCAAGAAGTGCCTCACTGAACCACAGGTCTTGGATCCTGGAACAATGGACCAAGCACCTACCAAGAAGAAGAACAGGAGGGTCAAGGCTGTGCCTTCCCCCCTGCCTCAGAGTGATGATCAGCCTTCCCAGGAAGCTGATCTAGAGGACCCTGAAGGAACTGTCCCTGAAGAGCTTGAACCTGACCAGGTTGAGTTTCTGGGGACAGGGGGACCTTCAAGGGCTGACTTGAGGCAGGCTCAGTTATCCTGTCCCTCTCTTGAACCCCTCAGACAGCTGGCTGCTGCTGAGGCTGCTGGGAATGCTCAAGGTACCCATAAAGTGTATTGGGATGAAGGGCTCCTTTATTCAGAGGCTAGAGACCCCAAGCCTGGTGCAACCAGGAGGTTGGTTATACCTCTGCAATTTAGGGGCTTCCTTCTTACCTTGGCCCATGATATTCCTTTAGCAGGACACCTAGGCCAGAACAAGACCTGGGACAGACTTGTCCCTCACTTTCACTGGCCTCATATGAATGAAGATACAAAGGAGTTTTGTCGCTCCTGTGTTACCTGCCAAGCCAGTGGCAAATCAGGTGGCACAACAAAGGCCCCCCTGATACCACTACCTGTGGTGGGGGTTCCCTTTGAAAGAGTGGGAATAGACATAGTGGGTCCCATGGATCCTCCCACTGCATCTGGGCACAGATTTATACTGGTGGTAGTGGATCATGCCACCAGGTATCCAGAGGCAATTCCCCTTAGGACCACTACAGCTCCTGTTGTGGCCAGGGCCCTGCTGGGAGTATTCTCCAGAGTGGGGTTTCCTAAGGAGGTAGTATCTGACAGAGGTACCAACTTTATGTCAGGATACTTAACAGCTATGTGGAAGGAATGTGGTGTCAACTACAAGTTCACCACCCCTTATCACCCACAATGCAATGGGCTTGTTGAGAGATTCAACAAGACCCTAAAGGGTATGATCAAAGGATTACCTGAAAAGCTCAGGCGAAGATGGGACATCCTTCTACCCTGCCTTCTGTTTGCTTACAGAGAGGTCCCACAAAAAGGAGTTGGCTACAGCCCCTTTGAATTGTTGTTTGGGCACCCTGTGAGAGGCCCACTGTGTTTGGTGAAGGAAGGCTGGGAGTTACCTCTCAAAAAGCCTAAGCTAGACATAGTGGACTATGTACTTGGTCTCCGCTCCAGGATGGCTGAGTATATGGAGAAGGCATCCAAAAACCTTGAGGCAAGCCAGGCCTTACAGAAAGCTTGGCATGACCAAAAGGCTGTCTTGGTTGAGTTTCAGCCAGGACAGAAGGTATGGGTGTTGGAGCCAGTAGCCCCAGCAGCACTCCAAGACAAATGGTCTGGACCCCATACAATCCTGGAAAAGAAGGGAGAGGTCACCTACTTGGTCGACCTAGGAACTCCCAGGAGTCCCCACAGGGTACTCCATGTTAACAGGCTTAAAGCATATGTTGACAGGGCAGACATGGGCTTGCTCATGGCTACAGATGAGGGACAGGAGGAAGAGAGTGACCCTCTCCCAGACCTGTTGTCTCAGAACCCTGAAGATGGCTCAGTTGAAGGAGTGACCCTTGGAGGCAACCTCACTGCCCATCAGCAGACTGAATGTAGACAGGTTCTACAATCATTTTCACATATGTTTTCCTTGATACCTAGTCAAACTGACTGGTGTACCCATGTGGTGGACACTGGTGACAGTCTGCCTGTAAAGAACAAACTTTACAGACAACCTGACCACGTCAGGGACTGTATAAAGGCTGAGGTACATAAAATGCTGGAATTAGGTGTCATTGAACCCTCAGAGAGCCCCTGGGCTAGCCCAGTGGTTCTGGTCCCCAAACCTCACACCAAAGATGGCAAGAGAGAGATGAGGTTCTGTGTGGATTACAGAGGACTCAATGCTGTCACCAGGACAGATGCACACCCTATTCCAAGGGCAGATGAGCTCATAGACAAACTAGCTTCTGCAAAGTTTTTGAGCACATTTGACTTAACAGCTGGCTATTGGCAAATCAGATTAGCTGAGGAGTCTAAGGCCAAAACAGCATTCTCAACCCCAGGTGGGCACTACCAGTTTGTGGTGATGCCCTTTGGTCTGAAGAATGCACCTGCCACCTTCCAAAGGCTGGTGAACCAAGTCCTTACTGGGTTGGATGACTTTTGCGCAGCATATCTTGATGACATTGCTGTCTTTAGCTCCACCTGGGAGGATCACCTGATCCACCTGAAGAAGGCTCTTGAGGCTCTGCAAAGGGCAGGCCTCACTATCAAGGCTACTAAGTGCCAGATAGGGCAGAGTAAGGTTGTATATTTGGGCCACCTTGTAGGTGGAGGCCAAGTTCAACCACTGGAGAGTAAGATACAATCCATCAAGGACTGGTCCCCTCCAACCACCCAGACTCAAGTTCGAGCTTTCTTGGGCTTGACTGGGTACTACAGGAAGTTTGTTAAGAACTATGGGTCCATTGTGACTCCTCTTAATGATCTGACATCCAAGAAGATGCCCAAAAAGGTTCAGTGGACAGTAAGCTGTCAAAAGGCATTTGATGACCTGAAGGAGGCCATGTGCTCTGCACCTATCCTGAAAAGTCCTGACTACTCCAAAGAGTTTATTGTCCAAACAGATGCTTCTGAGTTGGGTGTGGGAGCTGTGCTGTCACAACTTAATGTAGATGGTCAAGACCAACCCATTGCTTTTATTAGCAGAAGGTTGACCCCCAGAGAGAAGAATTGGTCAGCTATTGAGAGGGAGGCCTTTGCTGTGGTGTGGGCCCTGAAGAAGCTGAGGCCATACTTGTTTGGCACTCACTTCAAGATTCAGACCGACCACAAGCCCCTCTTGTGGCTAAATCAGATGAAGGGTGAAAACCCCAAACTGCTTAGGTGGTCCATTTCCCTACAGGGGATGGACTTTACAGTGGAGCACCGGCCAGGTACTGACCATGGGAATGCAGATGGTCTCTCCAGGTACTTCCACTTAGGACATGAAGACGAGACTGGTCAAGGCTAGTTTAATGTCCCAGCGTTTGGGGGGGGGTTGTGTAGGAGAGTAGGGTCTGCTATCCTATGGTCACCCCAAATTTTTGCTTTTTGCTTCACTGGTTTTTGACATATTGAGGCTGTGGGCCTGCCAATCAGACCCCCAGCCTGCTGTTCTCTCTACTAAATTAAAACTATGCACCCTAGGTGCATAACCAATTGGAAGTGGATCACCCTGTCAGCCCCTGTACCAGTGTACACTAGGTACCCAGGGCATTGGTGTACCCAAGGCCTGCCAAGGGCTGCAGCATGTATTATGCCACCCCAGGCTTGGCCTAACAATTTGACACAACTGGCTGATCACTCAGCTGGGGTAAGTTGGTGTAATCACCTCTTACTTAGGTGTAGTATACCTATACCTAACCTTAAATGGGACACCTGGTAACCTATAAGTCACTCCTATGGCAGGCCTTAACAATCCTGAAGGCAGAGTGCTTGGTTCCATGTGAGATGGTGCTCTGGCATGAGCTGAGCCTGTCTGCAGTGGTCGGAACAACTTCCTTCTACTGTTTCCAGATATCGTCATACCATATACTCTTAAGTGCATTATGAACCTCGCGGTTAAATGCTATCTTTGGTTTGGCTTTATCAAAACATGTCGAGTAAGGTGTCATACGAATTGGAATACTAACCCCTCGCCAATTCTGGCGACGGGGTTAGCATTCCACCCTTCTAGAGGGACACGACATGTACAGTGCCTGAAACCCGGGTAAAATCAGACATAGCCTCAGCTCCACAAAATGGATGCTGCCACCACAGACACAAGTCTGCCCTCCTGCTGCTGGGAGTCCTTCCAGCTTGGGAGGTGTGGACAAAGGGTTTCCTGCCAGGGGAGGTGCGTGCACCACCCCAGACAGGATTTTGTGTATTGGTCAGGTAGGGCTTGAAAGAAACCAGACATGCCTGTGGCTCACAAGGAGCCTCGGTGCATATGCCAGTTCAAACCGGTCCTGGGGCACACCAGTCCCGGGCCTGGGGCGAGCTGGACAAAGGATTGGGGGTGTAACCACCCCCCTTCCTGGTCCCACCCATAGGGAGGGACCTAGCAGGTAGTCCGGCCCCTAGAATCCGAATAAAGGTAGGAGCTGTGTCCTAAGACTTCAGACATCCTGGAATCAACTTAAAACTAAGAAGAAGACGGGAACTTCGACGCTCTGCTGCACAGAGGACTGAAGCCAATCTCCCCTGTGGTCAGGGAGTGACCACCTTGCTAACGCAAGCACCATCCAGCGAATCAACGTCTGCTTTGCCGCCGCCTCCCGCCGGAGCCCGAGCCCAGAGACTGACAAGACCTGGACCTCCAGACCTCTCACCGCCCGATCCACAGTCCCTGCAAAGAGGAGACCCGTGGAGGCACCGAGACACGTGGAGCCAGCCATCTTGAAACGACTACGACAAGCTGACCAGTGCAACAACCGAGGCTCCCTCCAAGTTGTGCTTTGGGTCCTGAGAAGCCCAACCCTCGAGCAGCATCTGCACCAAAGGTGAGCCCTCCAGCATCTCCACGATCTGCGTGGGGCCCTTCTGCATTTTGCCACTCGACGCGCCTAACCGGTTGCTGGCCCGCTGGCTAGTGGCCATCTTGGCGACGAAATCTACGACAAACACCGCTGGTCTGGTTGCTCCAGACTGGCCCTTGCTCCCCTCCAAAGGAGCAGTTCCTCTGACCTTGCTGGTCAGAACCATCAGCTTAAACTCCTTGCCTACAACAATTGCTTTTGCCAAGGCTTGTTTGCTTCGATCAAGTCGCCGACACCGCCGACAGCGTGGGACAGCTCGTGACTCGACTCCTGGACGTCGTCGACCTTCAGGGACCACGTGGCTGCAGAGTCAAGCTACACCTTCCTTCCTGTTTGCACCCGACATCGCCTGGTACCCACCTGGTGCCACGCTGGTCACTGGCTAGTGACTGTGAACACTGTCCCCTCTGCTTACAGATCTTCAACATCTCCGATCCACTCTTGGATCCACTGCATCTCTTCCCGACCGACCGCCTGCAGCACTTTTGTCTACAGGCCCCACGGAACAGATAGAAGAAACCCGACGCACTTCGAGGCCTATGCACCCGCTTCCTGTGGGTGAGGTAAAGCTGGCACACCTGTGCCCAAGTGTAGTATTACATCTCTAGTGCCTGTGTTCCAAATCTTAAGTTCCTAGGTCATCCGGAAGATTCCTTTTGCAGTAACTTTGTACTTTTTACGCACCCATTGAAACCTATGGGAGCACGCGTGTGACTATTTGCTCTGCACACGCCACCCGTGGACCTCCTGGTCACTAACTGACGTTAGCTCCTTGTAGGCCCAGCGATTCTAGAGGCCCTAGGCCTTTTCCCTTTTCTGTTCGTGGTACTTATACCACTATTTTAGTATATGGTTCGAGTGGCCACCAGGGCCTATCCATATAAAGTGCAACTTCTGTGTATTCTGTGATAATCTTGTTTGACGATTTGTGCTCCTGTGCTCATAAAGAGACTAGGGGTTACTTTGAGAAATAAATACATATATATTTTGAATATATATCTGTGTGGTGTC
The DNA here is from genome assembly GCF_964204655.1 of Triturus cristatus. Classification (NCBI taxonomy): domain Eukaryota; kingdom Metazoa; phylum Chordata; class Amphibia; order Caudata; family Salamandridae; genus Triturus; species Triturus cristatus. The sequence goes on along the minus strand of NC_140579.1, from coordinate 914,985,433 downwards.
CTTTCATTGGTATAAAAGGGGGTTACTATTGGTAAAACAGCTTGCTTAACACGCATCACGAGTTTAGCCTCAAAGACTGCTTAGCCTACGCTACCACTAGGGCAGCTAGTCCGAAAAGGTTGACTTACAACCACACCATAAGGGTTGCTTGGCATGGTACAAGGTGGTCACTAGAACTAGTGAACAGCATATACCAGGCCAACTTCTCACACTAATCGAAAGCTGCACCAAAATTGAGGCACCACACATGTGCGTATTCAACCTTTTATTTCGGCAAGTTGCAGGGAAATCAGGCTCCACATCACAGCGTAAGTCACCAAACATGTTTCGGGCTACCTTAGCCCTTGCTCACTGGTATTCCTCGGGGGGCACAGCACAAGAGTTTCCCGCCGCCTTTGCAGCATTTAAAGTATGGTCCCGCCCAGTGGGCGTGCCTCGCAACGGCATGCTGGTCTCAGTAGTTTAGGCTGATTGACATCACTAGTGGATATCGCTGTGTCTCCCAAGAGTCTCTCCAACCTCAAGTGGGTAACTGTATCTGTCAAGGCTGGGTCCCTGCTCGTGTGTGGTGCCTCAATTTTGGTGCAGCTTTCGATTGGATGTGTAGCGGCCTTGCCCTGGTCGCGAGACACCCCGCTGCGGACGAGCAGCTCCAGTGCGCTGTGATTGTATCGGCGCACGATGGAATGGCGTGACCATTTCTGGCAAGACTACGAGCAGGGACCCAGCCTTGACAGATACAGTTACCCACTTGAGGTTGAAGAGACTCTTGGGAGACACAGCGATATCCACTAGTGATGTCAATCAGCCTAAACTACTGAGACCAGCATGCCGTTGCGAGGCACGCCCACTGGGCGGGACCATACTTTAAATGCTGCAAAGGCGGCGGGAAACTCTTGTGCTGTGCCCCCCGAGGAATACCAGTGAGCAAGGGCTAAGGTAGCCCGAAACATGTTTGGTGACTTACGCTGTGATGTGGAGCCTGATTTCCCTGCAACTTGCCGAAATAAAAGGTTGAATACGCACATGTGTGGTGCCTCAATTTTGGTGCAGCTTTCGATTGGATATATATATATATATATATATATATATATATATATATATATATATATATATATATATTTTAATAAACAAATGCCCGTGAGCTCTAGGGCAGCACTCAACAGTTCGCCTTTTTATATATCAGCTTGCCGTGATCTTCCTGCTGTGATTTCCTGATGCCTGACACGTTTCCACGGCTCACGCCGTTTCTTCAGAGGCATTAAAGCTGTCAAGTGGCGCAGAGATGTAGTCCAGGACGTGCCCATTTTCTCTGCAACTCAGCTCTGTGGTGCTAACTAGAGATACCTGATGGGCTAGTTGTGCCCAAGGGACACTCAGAGTTCAAGGGGACTTAATCCCCCAAATTAAAACGGCCATAGGGCGTGTTTGCACACGTCAGCTCAGCCCCCCCTCCCTTCACCAGTGTGCAAATGCGCCCTGTGGCGCGTTTTAAGAGGTAGTTTTAATACACCTGCCCTATTATATACTAGGGGCTTACTGAGGCGGTCATGCTAATAACAGGGGTACCCCAACGCATAGTGTTCCCTAGTGTATGCAGGTGTTTTCACTTTATTCTAAGTGTCTTTTAGCATAGCACTGGCTCTAGGACTGGTTAGTCAGTCATTTACCACCAGTACCCATCTGAAAAAGTTGAGAGTACAGGATGATTTTGAACAAAGACTCTTTCTGCTCGTCTGTTTGTTCTTTTTGCACGTCTTCCTTCTTCCTGCACTGTTCTTCGTCTTTGAGGACTTCTGTAGCTTCTTTCTGCATTTCTTTTTCTTCTTTCTGTGTGTTTTTTCTTCTTTCTTCACATGTCCTACCTCTGTAGGCATAGTTAGAAACTAGCATTTTAAAAAGCTTTGAAATTCACTTAAAACATAGGTTTCAGTTATGTTAAAGTTAGAAATTAGCATTTAAAAAACCTTCGAAATTCACAGAAAAAAACCATAGGTTTCAGGGGTGTTATAGTTAGCTGGACATTTCACTCGTACAAAACCATTGAAATTCCTCCGTTATAGTTAGTTCAGCTAACTATAACTCGCGCCCCCGCAATGCACTGCTGATGACGTCACATATTACATCATTCATGACATGGTCAGTGACATCACTGATGACATCATCCATGTGATAATTTGATGCATCTTCTCACACCCTAATATAACCTTTGATACACCCACTCTAAATTACAGACTGCCATTCTCAAAACCATAGACACTCCAACACCCATAACTACATACCCATTCACTTATTCTTAGGTCTACACACCCATCCACTCACTCACCCGTACAGTCACTCATACTTATGGTCACTCAGTACAGGACTATCATATGCACTCATACACCTATATAGACACACACACACCGCCACTCATCCATAGAGGTACTCACACACCTACTCAGTCATGCAAATAATTAATCACACTGCCATTTACTCACCTATACAGTTATACACACACCAGAAAAATTACTCATACAAATACTAGCACATTCTTACGCTCTTATAGAATCAATGATACAAGCACACACTCATCCATACAGCCACTCTCACAATCACACACTCACTTATAGCCATTTATGTACTCCAACACACATATATACTGCCTTTCACATATGTAGCTAGTCACACATGTACCACTGAAATATACATTCACTCACTAATACAACCATACACACACTCTCCCACCCATACAGTCCATCACAGATGCACTCTTGAAACCATGCATCCAGTGAATCACCCACTCACACATCTATGCACAGTCACACACCCCACCCACACAAACACTCAGGCACCCATACAGTTACTCGGACAACCAATCTATAACCCATATAGACACTCATGTAGCTATTTGCAAACCCATGCAGCCGCTTACACACCAACAGACAGACGGATACAGACATTCAGTTTAGTCACTAACCCATGCATTCAGTAAGATATGTTTAATCACTCACTTATAGTCAGTCACGCACCTACAAAATCATCCATTCACACACTTATACACCCACCCATTATTCAATATGCCTTTCCCAATATATAATAAACATATTTAAACTTTACAGAAACAGACACTGGATGATGTCATCAGTGATGACATTTGAGATGTCATCAGTGATGTCACTGACCATGTCATGAGTGATGTAATATGTGACGTCATCAGCAGTGCATTGCGGGGGCGTGAGTTATACTTAGCTGAACTAACTATAACGGGGTAATTTCAATGGTTTTGTACGAGTGAAATGTCCAGCTAACTATAACACCCCTGAAACCTATGTTTTTTTCTGTGAAAATATATATAGATATATATATATATATTCACACACACAAATGTGTACATGTGATTATAATTGAATAAATATATAGGCAAGTATGTTTGTTGGTTGAGGTTTTCTTTTTGCACAATCGGCACTACAGTTTTTCTGAATTTGCCCAGGGGAATTTTATTGTCTTTCTTGTCCGCCAGACAGTACACAGAGCTTGTCCCTACCTGGCTTCTGTCTGTCCAGCAACGCAAACATGCAGTGCCCTTAATATTCAGTAGAGTTCTAAGCACAGAGCTACAACTCCACAACTGTACCTTACCCATCCGGCCCTTTTTCAAGAAGTAGGATTTTCCTTTCTACACACTGGATCCTACCAAATGCAGGCTTCTGTCACAGGACCCAGAAGCTGAAATCAAAAGCCTCAGTGCTCCCAAGTCTCTTCCGCCATCACCTGTAGAAGGCCCTGCACAGCACAGCCAGCACCCGCCATCCTCTCATGCATTGCACAGCTCCGAGCATCACTTCTACCCGCACTAGTCAGGAGCCCAACGCAGGTCCCCGCAGCCCCTGAGGCGCAGGCGAGGCAAACCACTTAGTGGGGCCCCAGACCTTTAAGGTACCTCCATTCTGCCCAAGACCAATTAATATTTGTGAGATAAGGGATAGGATACAAAAGGGCCCCTCCACACATTCCGCGAGGGGGGGGGCATTTTGCATCACGTCACTGCCACTAGTTCTCAAAAGAAAAGGGCTATGATAGGAACGCTGCTTTTCTTCTTGTATTTTGGAATGTAGTTCTTGTTCCAAGATGGGGGAAGCAACAATCATCATGAAACATGAATCACTACTAACCTTAGCTCACTCTGCGCTGGCAGTGGAGCAGCAAGGATGCCACAAACCCTGAGGCAAGCAAAATAAATTTAGCACTTACTCATCCACTTATTCATCCAGTGATATATTAAAAGACGGTCATTGTCAGGGTATCAAGGCCTCACATTCCTGGCATTACTGGACTGCCTCTGTGCACTGTGCCTTGCAACCAAAGTAACAGAAGCACTTCATGGCAGAGCACAGACCTTATGCTAGTTAATTTGTAAAGCATGCATACACCAAGGTTTTTCTGGTGCTGGGCTGGTGGGAAACAGCAAAAACAAATATGTATTAAAAGTCAAGCCTGAGGGGAGTCTCGCGCACCGCGATCTAAAATGACCGCCTAGCGACGGAGCGCCACATCGCGCCGGACTTAGTTCATTTCTTTGGAGTGGTTCTGCTGCCCTTCCCCTTGAAATGCTGGCATTTTCCTGAATCTGAATGTTGGCGCTTCTGGAGGATGCTGTTTCCAGAGTTTGTCTCCGTGAGGAAGGGGTGATTTTGTACAGGTGCCATTTTTATGCTGCCTGACTACCGCCATTTTGTCCCTCTCCCTGCTGTTTTTTTTTCTTCTCGTCTCTTCACATGACGTTTCATGCATGTTTTGTGCATTTTTCTCAGTGACTATCGTTTTGATGTGGGAGGTCCTCATTTTTGTCGATTTTGCTGTCTCTTCTGAGGTGTTTGCCCTCTCTCCTGTGTGATACCATTATTTTTTCTTTGCGCTTTCTTTACCACACTTCATGGATAGGAGCAAATGTCTACTCCACCATGCCAAAACATTGGATTTGAATGCTCCTGCTGTTTCTGGGTCCAGCGTCACTATTTTTAACACATTTTCCTGTCTATCTGTGCTATCACCACACGGGGACTGTCCCACTTTGGCAAAGAGTTCCACCACCATGGCATCTAAAGTGCCGCTGCCTTCAACCACCAGCAAGTGACTTAAGCAAGACCCTCCCTCTCCCCCTAAGTTGTTTGGGAGGAACTACGCGCCCTGCAAAGGTTAGACAATAAATGGTCCGCTATGGAGTCCTGCATAACTGTGGTAGAACATCAACTTAGTGAAGTACAGTATTCATCTTCTAGAATCTCCTCCTTGGATAAAAATGATACAACTGAGAAGAGCGTCTGAAGACTTGGAAAATAGAAATCGTCGTAATAATTTACGCATTTATGGTCTTCCTGAGGGACTCGAGAGTGATGACCCTGTCATGTACTTTACCTCTTTCTTGCTGCAGTTTTTGGGTCTCCTTTCTGCAACTAAACTGAATCTACAAAGAGCTCATAGACTGGGTCCTCGTCTTTCATTCTCATCTGCACCATCGAATCCTCGTGGAATAATTACTTTTCCTGTAATTCAGTGACCTTCTGCTGGTACTGAATGCTACTAAATTCAAAAAGAATCTTTCCTGGCATGGTACCAAAGTATTTATATCCCAGGATGTTTCTTCAACGACTGCCAAACGACGGAAGGAGTTTCTGGATCTTCGTCCAGCTCTTCGCTCCTTAGGTACAAGATATGGATTGTTTCATCCCTGCCTCTTCAAGGTCCCCTTCCTTTATCCAATCTCACTCTACTACTTCAATGGAGACGGTTCCTTCTCCCGCTGGATCTTAACAGTCGTACTTCTTCTGTTATATTACGGCATTGAAGTTAATGTTATAGTTTATACTATTTGGATCCCATTGTTCTTCTAGTTCTATTTTGCAGAATTCTTTGTTTCCTTTTACAGGTTCATTGATAGTTTTACATTGCTCCTTTTCATGTTCCTGCTCCTGTTTATTTGTGAATCTTGACTGCAGTGCTCCTTTTGTTATATTATTGTATTAAAGTAAACATTTTTTTTTTGTGAAACTTTTTTTATTGCCATTTGTTAGTACAGTTGTTACATATCAATATTGGACCGCATTAACATAAAGAATGTGTTTCCAGTCAGGTGATATCAATCTTGACTGTTACAATTACTTCGGCTTCAGTTATATGCAGTATGTATTGTAACAGGTGTTTGCCATATCAAGAACGAACCGGGGGGGGAGGGAAAAACAACTAGGGGTTGTCATGGACTATCAGATGGAACAGCCGGACCATGTCACATGTGATTCGTCAGGTCACTGGTGAAGCAGCACAGTGGGAGCCCCCTGCCGAGGGTATGATTATGCAGTCGGACATGTGGCATAGGTGTGTGAAACGGGGCGGCGGGGGTAGGAACCCAACCATTCCCAAGTAGGTGTGAAGCGTCAGGGGGGAGCGCCATCCGTGCGTGTTGGTATCGCGTGTGGCTGTGTAGCATTAGGGGTGGTCGCATGCCCGCTCAGGTCATCTAGGGCCTGGGACTGTTTAAGTTGATGTAGCAGAAGCGCCCACTCCAAGGATATCGGGGTTTTACATATGCCCTTCGCTTCTTCCTCCCGCAGGGCATCCTCCTCAGCTGTGGCCCACTTGAGCACCGCCCCCCTCCATGCCCCTATCGGGGGGCCAGTAGGGGAGCGCCAATGCATAGCTATGCAACGTTTAGCCAGGAGGTGCGCCAAGGAGACAAATCGTATGGGCACTTTGTGACGCTTCCTCCGGCCCATTATTCCCAGCGCGCAGCACTCCTATGTGTCTAGATGGGGTAGCCCGGTAAGGTCTCGGAGGGTCACGTGGATAGCTGACCAGTAGGTCTGGATATCCGGGCACGCCCAGAACATATGGAGAAAATCTGCGCCTTGCGCCTGACAGCAGGGACAAAGGAAAATTGTAGCGGGATAAAAACGCTGTAGGCGCGCTGGGGTCAAGTAGGCCCTATGTATAATGTAAAATTGTATATTTTTGAAACGGGCATTCCTAGACACTTTTTTGGGAAATTCGAGTGCCCTTTCCTACTCATTATCATGAAACGCCCGTCCCACCTCCTCCTCCCAAAGGGTCCAAAGGGGTTCGAGTGATGGAGGTGTCAACTCCCGGATTGATTTGTACAGCCAAGTGGTGAGGTGACGGCCCCGTCCCATTCGCAGGATCGTGTGGAGGACTGGGTGTGTGGGGGGCTCCCCTAATGTGAGATCATAGTATGGCCGGTAGTGGCTGAGGAGCTGACGATGCCGCAGAAACTGCCCTGGGGGGAGATCATAGTCCTCAATGAGTTGCTGGAATGGTCGAAGGTGTCCCTCTTCGAATAGTGTTTCTGCTTCGGTGACATTCCTAGATGTCCACTCCCGGAGCATGGCAGGAGTAAAGAATTGGGTGTTTTTGGGCCAGCCCGCCAGTGGAAGCAGCGGTGAATACGGGGGTCTGTCTGGCGTTAGGCGGTGTATGCGTTGGATGCCCTTCCGGGCCACCTCCACCTGGAGGGTGTAGGTCCCCGCCGGGCGGGATCCCGGCACGAGCAATCGGCATAGTTACGGCGTCGTTACTCGACCTGCGGTCGTGTATGTTTAGGACGTGTGCCTGTCAGCCGTCCAGTAGGAGAGCCATTGAAGCAGAGCCGCTAGGAAATAGGCCTCGAATGAAGGGGCTCCAAGGCCCCCCTGCATCGTGGGTAGCTTCAATTTTGTTAGTGCGATTCTGTGCCGCCCCTTGCCCCATATCAGGGATCCAAGGTGGGTGTCCAAATCTTTGAAGAAAGAGCGAGGCGGGATCACTGGAAGATTAGTGAAATAATAGAGTAGTCGTGGTACCAGAACCATTTTCGCGAGGGCCACTCGGCCAATCGGGGCCAGCGGAAGATTCCGCCAAAACCCGATGGTGGATCGTGTAGAGGCGAGTGCCCTACGATGGTTACACTCAAAGATGTCAGTGGGTGAATGATATAGGCGAATCCCCAGATAGCGGGGGCCTCCGCAGTCCAGCTGAGTTTCTGATCACCAATCCAGACCTCCTGAGGGGTAGAGTTTGGGTGCAGGGGGTACACCACAGATTTATCCCAGTTCACCCTCAAGCCTGAGGCTTCGGCGAATTCGGTCAAGGCGATCCCAAGTGGGGTGAGATCCGCTGCGATGTCCCGTATATAGAGGAGAAGGTCGTCGGCATATAGTGAGACACAGTGCATGGTGTCTGCAAGTGGTATGCCCCAGTTCTGTCCCTCCCTCCGGAGACGGATAGCTAGAGGCTCTACAGCCAGCGTGAACAACAGGGGCGAGAGGGGGCAGCCCTGTCGTGTACCCCTGTGTATCGTGAACTCCGAAGAGACATGGCGTCCAATGTAGATTCGGGAAGTGAGTTTAGTGTATAGAAGACGGGTATAAGCTATAAGCGTGGGACCAAGGCCAGCCCGTCGGAGAACCGAGAGCAGGTACTGCCAGGTTAGGGTGTCGAAGGCCTTCTCGAGGTCCAAGATCAGGCACGCCGCTCTGGGGAAGCAGTCACCAATCTGATCCTGGATGTGAAAAAGACGGCGTATGTTCTGGGAGGTATTCCTGCCCGGGACAAATCCGCACTGGTCTGCGTGTACCAGCGGACGCACAATTCGGGAGTATCTCTCTGCCAGTATTTTCCCTAAAATTTTACAGTCGGCCGTAAGGAGCGTTATAGGTCGATAAGAGGCTAACAGTTGTGGGTCACGGTTGGGCTTCGGGAAAGTAACGATCACCGATTCTCTCATGGATCTGGGTAATTCGCCCATGCACAATGCTGTATCCAGTACCGTCAATAGACGGGGAGTCAGCTGAGAAGCAAAGGTAGCATAGTACTCCAGCGGGAACCCGTCCAAGTCTGGGGCTTTGTTTCGGGCCAAGGTACGTATGGCATGCGTGATCTCAGAAGTATGTATCGTTGTGTCTAGGTCAGTCTTCTCTGCGTCAGATATTTGAGGGAGAGGGAGAGGGTCTAGGAAGCGATCAATTGTCCCTTGACTCCACACCCTAGGACCACTATAGACCTCTGAGTAATATTGACGGAATTCCTGGAGAATCTCGTCCTGGGATTGTACCAAAGTGCCACGTTGAGTAATTATTGACGTGATGGGCCGCATCTCCGTGTCTTGTTTAGCAAGCCACGCTAACAGTGAACCCGTCTTGTCGCGGTCTTTGTGCATACGAGTCGCATATGCCCGAAAGTTGTACCGCCGTAAATCCGCGCATGCTCCCTGATATTCTGATTTAGCATGGGCTAGCTGTGTTGCCGCTGCCACCAATTGATCAGTGATTTTTGTGGCGTTAGCAAGCCGTTTTTCGGCTTTATCAAGGGCCTGTTCCAGGGTGCGTTTCACCCCAGCTCGCTGTTGAATGCAGTCTCCCCTGGCCACAACCTTAAAGCTATTCCATTCGACCAGGATTGAGGATGCAGTCCCCGTATTACGGGTAAAGTATTCTCGGATGCTACACCCCTGTTCATGCGTGAAGACCGGATCCATCAGGCAATCGCGTGATAGGCGCCATGTGGGGACGGGGAGATGTGGGGGTCTCCATTGAAGACTTAGCAAATGCGCATCATGATCGGATACGACTCTACCTAGGTAATCTGTGTGACGGACCTGTGGGAGTACTGCTGCAGTGCATAGGAACCGATCTAGCCTGACTCGGAGATTGTGGGGAACGGAGTAGAAGGAGTACATACGTGTGTGAGGGTGGTGCAGTCTCCATGCATCTGTGAGTGACCAGTGTGCTACCCATGCCTTAAATCTATCGGTTTGTCTGTGGGTAGGGGAGTGCGGAAGTGGGGGATAGGAGCGGTCTAGTCCGGGATCCAAGATACAATTATAGTCTCCTCCGAGTATCCAAGGTACATGTGTGAATTGGGCTAGGATTTTCGTGAGTCTGTCCCAGAATTTGTCTTGGTCAACATTCGGGGCGTATATGCTTCCCAGTAGGACGGCTTGCCCATCCAACAGTCCCTCCAACAGGACAATCCTGCCCTCCCCGTCCACCACCCGCCTAAGCTCCCGGAACGGGGTACCCGGGCGAACCCAGATCAGTGCTCCATGGGCAAATGATGAGTAGGTTGTAGCGCATATAAGGCCCGCCACTTCGCATGTATCCTGCCTACTTCCGCTACATTAAGGTGGGTTTCCTGTAAGAAGAGAATGGATGCTGTCTGATGCTTTGCGTAGGCATAGACTGCATAGCGCTTGCGTGGGGTGTGAAGACCGCGTGCATTTAGCGCGAGTATGTTAACGTCTGTAATGCTCGCCCTCTGTGCCATGCGTAGTGTGTCTTATGTGTGGGTCGGGAGAGATGCCTATCAGAGTAGTCGGTGAGGGGGATCCCAGGGGTGCGCTGCGCGGTTGATGAATAACGGACCAGTGATCCCGGCCACTGAGGTGGTTGGCTCTGCGGATATAGGGTTCCATGACAAATGGGATGTTTATGAACTGGGAAATAAACAACATGCAGGGGTACGGGAAACAGTCCCAATGCAAAGGACTCATCGTCCAAGAGACGGTGTGTCCAAACTTCTCCCTGTAACACCGGGGGAATAAACCTGTTCTATATGTTGGGGGGTGGCGACATGAGACTGCGCGTCCATGCGTCTAACGGGCATGTAGAAGGATTATTGCGCGTCACTAGTAGTGTACTAAGCTCGATATCGTCAATAGTGGGTACATAATGGATATTACTCATAAGGATACAAATTAGATAGTCTGATGTGCTTGGTTGCGTCATGTTGAGGGAAATGCCTGTCCATCCAGCAGCCCTTCTGCCGTTTGTGGGGTGACCTTGGGGGGCGCCACGGAGCCCACTCCCGACACAGTGTCATCACTGTCATTTTCACCCTCCGATGAAAAGATATGTGGAGGACGATCGATGGAGTCTGTATGTTGGGTGGAGCGGAGATCTATTACCACCTGCAACGCTTCACGCCTCTCCTTAATAATCTGTTCTAGATCCGGCGAGTCGTGGGCGCCGGGAGCCACTTTCATCTCCGCGTGACGGGGCTTCATGGGACGCTTTTCGGCCCGGAAAGTTTTGTAGGGCGAGCCGCTTCTAGGGCGAGCATCGGGTGTCCGTGTGCATTGCTAAACCGCCCAATCATGTGCCACCTCGGCAGTCGTGAAGAAGATGGAGGAGCCCTTGTAGAGAACCTTGAGGCGAGCTGGATAGAGTAAAGCATATTGCATGTTATTATCACGCAGTCTCCGCTTAACGTCCAGAAAAGAGGATCGCAGTTGCTGCACCGCTCGGGCATAGTCCGGGAAGATCATTATCTGTTTGTGTTCTATCCGGAGCGGCGCCGCCTGGCACGCTGCCCGCAGCACCCCGTCTCGATCCCGGAAGTGAAGGAATTTAGCAAGTAGTGGTCGGGGGGCCGCTCCAGGAATGGGTTTCTGGGCCGGCACCCTATGGGCTCGTTCAATCGAGAAAAACGCTGTTCGGTCCGCAGCTGGGGTGAAGGATTTGAGCCAAGTGTCCAAATAGTCTATGGGGTTTGCCCCTTCAATGCCCTCCGGCAGCCCCACCACCCGAATGTTGCAGCGTCTCGAGCGGCCTTCCAAGTCCTGTGCCCGTTCCTCCACTGCAGTCAAGCGGGTGAGGATTCCCTGGAGTGTCGTCTGATGTTCTTTCAATGTAGGCTGTATTTCCTCCAATGTCCGTTCCTCCGTCCGCACCCGATCTGCCAGCTTGCGGTGATCATCCCGGAGCAGATTAACCTCCGTCGTCAAGGTGCCGAGCCGTTCTTCCATCGAGATCCGGGAGAGTTCAATAGCTGCAAGGACTTTATCCAATTTGTCCGAAATAGAGAGGTCTGATGAGGGCGCGGTGTTGGGGGACCAAGTGGAAGTTTTTGGCATATTTTCCGGGGCAGTTTCCGGCACAGCACACTGCTGCGTGGACCTTGGTTTCCCCATTGCCGGTTGGCGTGAGGGAGGTGGGCTGCCTCCACCGGGCGAGATCCACGGGTCCCCAGTGACACAGCGCTGTAGTGGGTGCAGGAAGTAGGGGGGGCCCTGCGGCATCAGTACCCGGCTCGAGTACGGTCCCCCAAAGAGGCTGTCCCAGAGATGTGCTGGATCCTCTCACCCGTCGGAGGGGTCCAGGTAGGAGGCTGTGCAATTTGGTCCAGGCGTAGGAAGCGCCCCCGTTGGAGGGCGAGGGGGCCACTAGTGCAGCGTCCCGGTCGTGGGGTCACCGCTCTCCGGAGCACCCCTCCTCGACAGCTAGACACACGGCAAAAGCTCACCGACGGTGCCCCAGTGGACAGACAGCGCGCCCCCGGCACAGGTGGGAATCAGTCGCCGCCCTCTCAGATCATGGGCCATTGTGGAGGGATCGTGGTGGGACCATGCGGTGCACGAGCGGCCCTGTTGGGGTCAGGCATGGGGTGCACCCGGCAGGCAATGGGGTCTGGGGTCATGGCGCCTTTATCACCGGTCACAGTCTCTCCCGGTCCCTCGCCACCCGCCGCTCACCCTCGGTACCTGTAATGTTCAGGGGCGCTCCGCCGTGTCCTCCACTGGGGGGCTCTCCACCGCCGCGACACGTGTGGAGGCAGGAACTCCCGCTGCAGGCCGCCGATTTGCTCAGGCGGCCATGCGGAGGTCAGGCAACACCTCACGCACCCGCCCCAGAAGGCCCGGTGCCCCCGCCGATGTGCAGCACCGCTCCGCTGCCCCCCCGGTCCCAGCCACAGCGGGCACTCCGGTTGTTCAGTGGGGGGGAGGAGGTGGGGGGAGAGGGGTGTCTAAGTCTGCTCCAGGTCTCCACTGGGTCACCCGGCACCCTGGATGGCCAACTTCACGAGGGGGCCGGCTCGGCTCTGCACCTCAGCCGAGTCTTCAGAGGCCCGAGGGGTCCGAGCACTGCTACAGGCGGGCGCGACTCCTCCGTGCCCTCAGCTTCGCTTCCGCACCGCCGCCGAGTTGTTCACGGGGCCGCCGGCGCCATCTTGGGGATCGCGGCGTAGGAGGCTCCCTGCATCGCGGCTCCATCCGGGGGCCGCCCCCGCCAGTGTCCGTGAGTCTCCGCTGGCACCTCACCCCCAACTGTGCAGGTTCCACCGGGTCTGAGGCCGGCCAGCAGTTCTAGTGACGCTCTGCAAGCACCGTCAGAGACGCCCGAGATGGGAGCCTCAGCAATCCATGTCCGCCATCGTGGCTGTCGTAGCCACGCCCCCCGTATTAAAGTCAATGTTATAGTTTATATTATTTGGACTCCTTGTTCCCTCTTATTTTATTTGTATAACTCTTTGTTTCCCTTTACAGGCTTATATAATTTATGATGTTCATCTCCATGTTTCTGCTCCTGATCATCATTTTGTTTATTTGATGTTCTGGTGTGGTGTGTTGCCCTTTGTTGGTTGTGCTGTTTCCATTGTCCGTTGCCGCCTCTCATCCTTCCCTTTGTTCCCCGAAAGGTATGTGTTACAGTCGTCACCTTGACTCTGCTTATTCTTTTTTTTATTCCCTTCCCCTCTTCCCTCTTTTTGTATCGTTCCCTTTTTTTCCCTTGATTGACTTGCTTTCTTCCTGTATATTTCTTTTCTCATGTGATTTCTTATTATTTCTCACTTTTCTCTTTCTTTATCTCTTACCTTATAATATTACTGCTGCATATATTGTTCTTTATGTATTCTTGATAGTTTTGCATTCAGAGTTATTTCCTGGAATGTGAAAGGTTTCATTAGCCCAATTAAGAGACAGAGAATACTTTCCCATCATGTCTCTTATAATCCGGACTTGGTTTTCTTGCAAGAAACCCACCTCACAGAACCCGAAGCATTAAAACTGAAAAAAGGTTGGGTGGGTTCAGTTTTAGTTTCCCCTACTTCCATTAAGAGAAATGGGGTTATTTTCTGCCACAAGAAGTTGAATTGTAAAGTTATATCACAAGAGACTGATACAGAAGGTAGATGGTTGGCAGCGAAGTTGTTAATTAATATTTCTCTGACTGTATTTAATGTTTATGGCCCCACCCATCCTGACTGTTCCTTTTGGCCTTTGGTTACACAGAAGTGTATTCAGTTTAGAGATGATTTCTTTATATTAGGAGGTGATTGCAATCAAGTTGTTGTCCCCTTTCTCGACCGCCAACCTCAGGTACGCTTTGTTCCTCATGAAACACATAAACACTTTCTCGACACTATCTTCCAAGTATACCTTGTAGATGCTTGGAGACTCTCCCACCCTGAAGCTCTTGACTTTTCTTTCTTCTCTCCTCCCCATAATTCTCTCTCCCGTCTAGACTATATTTTTCTATCTCAATCTTTATCTCAAAATCTATTCTCATCCTCTATTGAACCTATTGTTATTTCTGATCATGCCCCAGTTGTAACGGATCTTGATCTGCTCCCTCCACATCCCAGGTCCTCCCGCTGGCCTTTTAATAATTCTCTTCTCCTTGACCCGTCATTTTCTTCCTCTTTCATTACTTTTGCCAATTAATTTTTTTACCTAATCAGTGAACCCAATTCCCATCCTCATATACTATGGGATTCTTTTAAGGCTCCAGCAAGGGGGTTTATTATAGACTTTGTTTAAAAAAAGAAGAAACGTTTCCTCCAACAACAAAAAGCTATCCCAGCACATATTAAAACCCTAGAACATGAATTCTACACCTAGTCGACAGACTCAGTCTTACCAAATCTTATTCGTGCCAAATTAGTCTTTAATAAAACCACGACTGATAATGCATCGTCCATTCTTCTTCGTAGTAGTGATCGATACTACAGTGGACGTAATAAAGCGGGTAAACTTTTAGCAAATTATCTCAAGTCCCGTAAAGATCGTACTCTAATTGATACTATCTATTCCTCAGAGGGTACTCCCATTCACAAGGATCAAGACATTCTTAAGCAATTTGTTATTTTACAAAGATCTCTATACCCCGGAAAATCCCCTATTCAATCTGACCTTAATAAACTTCCAACCCCGTCTAACGATCACCTCAATCTTTCTGACCTTGAAACATTTAATGCTTTAAATGTTTTAAAGAAAGGGAAAACTCCCGGTCCAGATGGTTTTTCAGTTGAATTTTATTTACATTTCTCTAATTTATGACTCCCTAAACGCTTAAATTTTTTTCATTCATTCTTTCTGGTAGGACGGAGGGCTCTTGTCTGAAAGCCACGATCTGCCTTATACATAAAGAAGGTCGAGACCCTATGTTTTGTAAAAATTATCGCCCGATCTCCCTGCTCAATGTAGACTATAAACTGTTTGCCAAAATACTTGCTTTACGCCTAGACCCTCTTATGCCTCATCAGGTGGATAAGGAGCAATGTGGTTTCGTCAAAGGCTGATTGACTTCGGATAATTCTCGTCTCTTTCTGAAGGTTTTGAACAAAATTCCTTCCCTTTCCACATCCTTGGCGGCCATCTCTGTTGATGGTGAGAAAGCGTTTGATCGGGTTGATTGGTCCTTTTTATTTGCATCTTTGAAGTGGCATGGTTTTGGTCCCAAGTTGATTTCACTTATTTCTTTATTATATTTTGCCCCCAGAGCCTCGGTACTTGTTAATGGTTGTGTTTCTTCTTATTTTCCCCTTCGGCGTGGTGTCAGCCAGGGCTGTCCTCTCCCCCCCACCCCCCTTCTTTTCATCTTAGCTCTTGAACCCTTCTTATCCTCAATTCGCAACCATGCTTCTATAGCCGCTTCTCTTATGGTGAGCAACATTTAAAACTTTCTGCTTATGCGAAGGACATCCTCCTTTTCATTTCCAATCCCAAAACCTATATTCCTCCTTTATTAAATGAGTTCACTTCATTTTCCCTAGTTTCTGGCTATAAAATAAATTCAGATAAAACAGAAATTCTCCCTCTTACAAAATTTTGCCTTCCACATTCCTTCTCTTCTACCTGTTTTGCGTAGAATAATTCCAAAGTCAAATATTTAGGTATGTGGTTCTCCAACTCCATCGCCTCTTCTGGTAAATTAAATATGACTGAGGTTCTTTCTAGGATTGACAAACTACTCTCCTCTTGGAACCCTCTCTTCCTTTCGTGGTGGGGCTGGGTAGACTCAATTAAGATGATGATCACTCCTATATTGATTTATGCTCTTTCCATGCTTCCAGTCCATATTCCTGCCTGTTATTTTAAGAAGATTGAGTCTCTCCTTTCTAAATTTCTCTGGAAAAGCAAAAAAGCCAAAATTTCCTTATCCTTTCTTCGCAAGATAAAATCTAATGGGGGTGTGAATTTCCCAGATTTTCGCATTTATCATAAATCCTTTTGCCTCTGTCAGGCCTCGAAGTGGCTCCTGTCTGAACCTTCTTCTTTTACTCCCCTGTGGTTTTCCATTGAACGTTCTCTGCTGTTACCCTTCTCTTTAGGGGAAGTTCTAGCCTTCTCTGTCAAAACCCCTATACCTCTCTGCCCTTGTTTAAACATACTTGTTCCCTACTAAAGCCTTTGACCCAACCAAAACTTATTGCTTTTTAGACTCCCCAATTTGGCACATTAATAATAGACCCATCTTTTGGAAATC
Source organism: Triturus cristatus (assembly GCF_964204655.1). NCBI lineage: Eukaryota > Metazoa > Chordata > Amphibia > Caudata > Salamandridae > Triturus > Triturus cristatus. The sequence continues at coordinate 914,968,919 of NC_140579.1, read as the reverse complement.
TTGGTGACTAAAGGGGATAATTTGGGTTAGAGATCTATTCGATGGCTTATCTCCGTGCTCATTTACCCAATTTCAAACTATTTTTCATTGCTCTCCTTTCTACAGTAATTCTCTATTCTGATTGTGGTTACTCTTGATACTTTGTATTCTCTTCCCTCTCCCTCCTCCCTCCGATCAAAATTCCTTTCTCTAAGTTCTCCTCTCTCTACCCCAGGCTTCTCTTATCTATAAACTTTTCTTAGCTCCTAATCCTGATTGTCCTAAAACTAAATTGGAGCGTACATGGGAATCTGACCTGGAATGTGAATGGACTATCAACTTCTGAGACATACTTTGGTCCCGCTCTCTTAAAATCTCTCGCTCTGCTTCTCTTACTCAATCTATGTTTTTCCTTTACCATAGACTTTATTTCACTCCTGTCTCTATAGCTAAGTTTACTCACTCTACTGATGCAAATTGCTGGACTTGTGGCTTTTCTAATGCATCTTCTCTTTCTTTGCCCTTCTGTTTCTCTCTTTTGGGGGAAGATATGGTCCTACTTTTCTCGCTTGTTTAACATTCTCATTCCGTATTCCATTCCTCATCTTTTCTCTGGAAGTTTGTCTGACTCCTTAGACCTTCCCATTCATAAACTTGATCTTTTTGACCTTATATTTGCTTTAGCTTTTCAACACAACTCTTAATTGGAAAACGCTTGCAAATCTTTCTGTCCGACATTGGTGGAATAGTCTATGCCATTTTCACCGACTTGATATTGCTTTTGCCTCCTCTTGTAAGCTGATGGTTTTGGCTGCCACTCACTACTTATTTAGACAAACTGGCGTTAACAGATAGTTCTCGTTTAAATGCGGAAAATATTAAGCCTCCTTAAATATTTATCTTCTCTGTTCTTTTATTCTAATCCTTGTTGGCTTATTGTTTTTTGTTAATTATATTTATAATAATTGTTCACATTCCTTTGTAGATATGACATTTCATATTTTACCAATTGTGTAAGAATTACCCCTTCCTCTTCTTCCTCCCTCCCCCCTTTTTTTCTTCCCTCCCTTCCCCCCCATATTCCCTCATAAAATTTAAACCGCTTTCTTTTTTCTTCTCCCACTAGCCATTTTATCGTTAGACACTTATTTCAATTTGTTATGTTCTGTATTGCTGACCTTTTGTATTCTTTGTTATTATTCAAATAAAGCTTTTCATACATTACAAAAAACAAGTCAAGCCTTAAGTGCACATCTAAAAGTTAACAGATCAGACAACTCTATATGTAGGTGGCAGCTTCTTCCATAACTTCATGTTAGAGACAGAAGCTGCGTCCACAACATCGGGACGCTAGAATCTTAGGGACAACCAGTAGGTTGTCCAGAGGGTTGTCCAGAGGGGTGTGCAAGATGCAGCTAGGAATGTACCTCTTCAGACAGCTGGAAATAAAATCAGAGGCCGAACCTTGAAGAGCTTTGTGTATCATGCAAAGGGACGTCAACTGAGTTCTCTGTGAAACAGGAAGACTGAGCAATAATTTTTATTAGGGGAGCAGACGCTAGTCTAGATATTTTTAAAATCAGTCTGACCACTTAAATTTCTGCTATTTACCACCTGTTCAGAATCATAGAAGGTAAGCCGAGGAAGAGCGAATTGGCATAATCCAATGAGACATTAATAAACTTTTAACATCTGGTGTAGACAAGGTAGCCCATTCACTGTACCAGTAAGCATCAAGCCAGATATTAAATCTACCAGTGATGATCAAAACCATAAGTGAATCTTCTTGCAACTGCTGCCATACACTCATCTTTTTGTAATCCGACTAACTGTTTCCTATTAGTGGTGCTACTAGTCGTGGGTACTGTAGGTGGGAAGCGCGGCGGGGCGGGTGGTGGAGAAGTTGACCGAATAGGATTTATTTATTTCATTTTCCCTATTCCATCATCTGTCGATGTCCCCCCCACTGCGTCCCGCACTACCGTGCTTGCCTGCAGGAGCCACGACTGACTATACCAAAATGTAACAAAAGACAACATCAGGAAATTAATGGTTTAAGCAAACAGGGTTTTCGAGAACTCTTTGCGAAACTGTGTATGACCTGCCACTAAGACATTTTGTGCTTCATATGTGTAGAATGTGTATGGGATGACCAAATACACCTGGCGTGCACAATTATCGCAAGAACATTCCTGAAGAAATCCACCTCTGCCACCTTGGTTCTGGTAAAAGGTACACAGATGTTTGAAAGATGGGATTGCCGCTGCTGGAATAGCAATGGAGATGCAGGCAGTTTCCAGTGCTTCAAGAAGGATGATCAAGTTATGGGGGCCTCCAAAAGGAAGGTGGCCAAAGAAGCATAGCTAGGAATCCTTTACAATAGACATAGCCCATGTGATATAGTGTGTGGCTTAAAACATGTGAATTGGAATCCTTTGATTCCCATAGAATGTCACCTGACCAGAATGTGGGGGTCTCCCTGTGACCTTTCTGGATTTGCATCCAGGAATGTCACACAATGACATACATATGCTTAAAACAAACCAGACCGTTCAGCATTGCTAATGCTTGTTAGCACTATTAGATAAATGAGTAACACCAATGGTATTGTTATGAAAAATTGTAACTGGAAAAGTTTCACTTCTGAAAGTATGAGATACACATTACTAAGATCTGTGGAAGGGATAGTGGTTTTCAGAGTCTCTCAGTCACCTCTGTTCTCTGCTTCACATCACTATTCTCTGCAATCTCTCGCTTTGTTAGACAACTTTACCTCTCCCTCATATCCATATCTCACACATCATCTCCTTCCATGTTTATCACAGTCTTTTCACTCTATTCTTCTACATGTACATTATACACCACTTTGTTTAGGAAACCAGCTGAAAACAATTCTTTACTCATGGACTCTAGTCACCACCCGAGAGGGCTTGAGACAACCTTCCCCATGGTCAATTTTTAAGGTTATACAAGAATTGTACCAGAAAGGCCGATTACTTCAGCAAATCTGAATTACTAATTGCAAGACTAGCTCAGAGGGGGTATCTACCTAGACCACTAAAACAATCTAGAAAAAGAACATGGTATTTGGACAGGGAGATACTGTTAACGTCTAGAATGCACTCAGATACTGAGGAATGGATCTTTTTTTTTTTTTTAGCACTTTCCATACCAACATTGTTAGTATTATTCGTAAATACTGGCATCTTATCAAACACAGTCGAGCTGCCTTAGGTTTACAGTGACTTACACTCATTTGTTGAGTTTAATGATAATTTGGACCTAAATATCAACGTTAAAAAGTTGCATATTATGGCAATTGTCCAGAAGAGCACCAAATCCAGAGCTTTATTTGGTAATGGTTGTCACATCAGCAAAGTGGAGTCATTCTCCTACTTAGGCACTTACTTAGTGCCTCGGCGACCCGGTTTTTACTACTGAATCAAAATTACTACTTGGTGGAGCAATTCATTGTGTATTTGACTTTGGCAGGCGGGTAGGCCACATATCTACAGATGCCATGATTAAAATTTATAAAGCTAAATGCAATATCTTGTTGCACCATCACTCCAGATAGAGGATAATACATTTATGAGAAGGTTATGCTTGCCACACAGTGGTGCCTCAGAGATGGTACATGAAGAGTTGGAATGAGTTACATTACTGACATGTTACAGCTGCGAACATTGTTGCTAAGGTTCAATGTGCGGATCAAACCTGAAACAAAGCTGACTCAACTTATTCTGGGGGATGGTTTTGGCCTGGACCATGCTTTGTCCATATCTTGGCTGAAATTTTGAACGTTTATTTTAGGACATGAGTGCGTTGTTTACATACATCTATCTACTCTTGTTAGTTCATTGGAATCTGGAATGTTTGTAGTCCGAAGTTCTTTTCTAGTCAGTTGCTGCCTGGTAGCTGATGGATGAGGTGTTCATAATTAAACCTCAAGTTAACCCAAACATATTGTAAGCGTTTTACTTGAAAATATTTCACTGGCGACGAGCGGAGAAAGAAGAGGGTGTGAAGTGAAGAGCACCTCAACATCATACTAATTAAAAAGAGAAAAGAATTCAGCGGAAAATAAATCCTTTCTCAAATATTAAGATTTGAAGTCAAGTGGTCTTTCAAGAAATGGCGGGTGGATTGGACCCGCAAGGTACTTGTTGGTTGTTAGTATGTTTTTTGGGGGTTTTTTTCAAAGAAAGATAGTCACGAAGGAAGAATTTAATTAATTGTGACATTTTTAAAGCAACTTGAGCGAAGACTTTAAAGGCACGTATGTTATGCTTGTGTGAAGATTCAAAGGCTCAATATAAAGTAAACAAGAAAGACTGGAAAATCCTTGTGAGACATGGCATGTATCGGAAAAGCTTTAATGGAATTGAAAAATAACATTGAAAGTCTCTAAGAAAGCTTGAAGTATAACGTAACCTTGAGGTGAAACGTACGCTAGTCATCTTCATAAGAAGGGTTTCAAAGGTTTGGTGAAAAATCTCTAATGCGCATCAAATTAATTTGAAACGGAAATTATGTGCATCACTGATAAGACGCGGTGAGAGAGAGGCGCGAGACAAAGTTATTGTCTGACGCATGCGTACAGAGAATTTTAAAGGAGCATCGGAGTTTCTTTGCCGAGATTAATGTTAACTCGGTGGCACAAAAGTAAACGCATGGTATTAAAAGCATATTTCGAAGAAAAGTGGAATCGCTTACTTTAAGAAAGGATCTTACATTATTTGTTATCTTCTGCATCGGATTGCTTTCGGCGAGATACTTGACATCGGAGTCTTCGTTTCTTTCGTTGCGTGTTGATGCGTCATCTATGAACCTCTTGATGACACGCACATCAGGAAGTGAATCGGATTGGTGTTTAAGAAACTGGTGTCAGAACAAGTCGGAAATGGAGTTTGCTGACCTAGAAATAGAGATTCCTGTCAGTCTTACTTTATAATACTTTGTTAAAAAAAAAAAAAAAACTTTATTAGTCAATTCAAAAATATTTACTGTATAAGATAATTATTTAGAATATTGTTCCATATTTTAAAATATATTTATAAGTGAGTATAGATTCATAATATTTTGTATTTTTTTTTTAAAGACATTTAAGCAGGTACTTATATAAAATGCAGAATGTTACTGCACCACCATTTTTTTAAGTGACCCAGGTGAACCAACAATTAAATGGAGCAAATGGAAAGATGTTTGCGCATTATGCAAGAGTTTGCGGTACAAATCTTAGTTCAGAAACAAAGTGTTCACTTTTACTACACTGTTTAGGAGGTGAAGGACAAGAGGTTTTAGTGAATTTGCCTGCATTATCTGTTCAGGAACAACGTGGTTTAGATGAATATGAAATTTGCATATTACAGTTAGACAGGCATTATTTACCACGCATCAATACAATAATGGAGAGGTATCATTTTGGTTTGAGGGAACAAGGTAAAGAGGAATCAGTAGAATAGTATTTAACTGGTTTCCGTAAATTAGCATCAACTTGTAAATTTGGAGGTGCAATTGAAGAAAGAATTCGTGACCAATTTGTTCTTAAATGTAGAGAAGAGAAAATTAGAGAGGAGCTTTGGCTCAAAGACGAACCACCTCTAGAAGAGGTAAGAGGGATTGCAAAGAAAGTCGAACACATGTTAAAATGTGTCAATGAATTGAAGGTTGACAAAAACAAAAGTCAAACTGTTGTAGAAGTACAAGAGAAAGTTTGTCAAGTTAAAAATGAAAAGATTCCTGTAAAAGAAGTAACTAAAAATGATCTCAAAAAGTAACTTATGAATGTTTTAGAGGTGGAAGATTTGGACATAAAGCCAACTCAAAGTCTTGTCCTGCTTTGAGTTTTGTTTGTCATGGTTGTGGGAAGAAAGGTCACTTTATAAAATACTGCAAGTCTAAAGGTAAGAAAGTGACCGACAGTGAGGTAAAGGAAGTTATTTGTCAAGTTATGGAAAGAAAATGTATGGATCATCCTGTTGGTAAAGTTAAGGTTAATGGTATTGTTTTAGACATGAAATTTGACTCTTGCTCTCATATTTCTATTATTTCAAGTGAAACATATGACAGGTGGTTTCAAAAGAGAAACAAACTTTTCAGAATGGATATAAAACCAGGTGGATATGGAGGTCAACCCATAAGCATGTTGGGATATTTTAATACTTGTATTGAAATAGAAAGCAATATCATTGTTGGGAAAATTTCTGTGTCAAAAGTTGGTGACCGTTTAATTGGATGGCCACATCAGCGCCTTTTAGGTGTCATGTTAAACTCTAATGCTGACCCTCAAATACAGATCCATGAGATAGGTTCAGAGGCTAATGAATTTGTAAGTGAATATCCCCAGTTGTTCAGGAATTATTTAGGGTGTCTCAAGGGCTACAAACATCACATTAAGTTGAGAAACAATGCTGTTCCAGTGGTAGCTAAAGTGAGAAGAATACCTATTGCTGTTCAAGGAAAGGTTGAACTAGAATTGACTAAACTTCAAAATCAGGGTATAATTACTTCTGTGGAGGCATCTGAATGGTTGGCACCAGTCGTTATTAGGAACACAAGGGCACCACTTTCCGATCCCCATCAAGCTGCACAGCCAATCACCAACGAATCCAATGAATTAAATTCATTATTGTTAATCCTCAATTTTGTCCAAAAATATATTCATCCTTCTTTCTCTTTGTTATTCAATTCATTTTACTCATTTTCGTTTTCGTTCATTCACTGTTCAAATAAACGCAGGAGAAAAGATGTTTCCACATGCCACGCTTTATTCAAAATAACCCAATGCATTTCGGGAAAAAATCCCTTCTTCCGGGGTTTCTAAAATACAAACATAATCTTCATCAGTTCCATCATGATGTTTATAGTGCAATAAATAAGCCAAACGCAACCAGTCGTTATTGCCAACAAACCCAATGGTGATATTAGGCTCTGTATTGATTTAAGATCTCTTAACAAAGAAATTCCCTCTCCCTAACATTGATGAATTGTTATCTTCTTTGGGAGATGCGAACATTTTTACAACTCTTGACCTCACTCAAGCATATCATCAGATTGAACTGACGCAGGAGTCTCAGGATCTAACGGCATTCATCACACCCATGGGGGCTTTTAAGAATAAGAGGATGCCGTTTGGTTTGGTGTCTGCTGCGTCAGTTTTTCAAAGAGTGATGGCCTCAATTTTGAAAGGTATCAAAAATGTGAAATGTTATCAAGATGATTTGCTTATTTTTGGATGTAATCAAGAGGAACATGATATGACTCTAAGATTAGTTTTAAAGAGATTAGAAGTTGCTGGTCTCACTTTGAAATTTGAAAAATGTAAATTTTCGGTACATGAAGTAAATTATTTGGGTCATTGTATATCTGCATCAGGAGTTGTTCCTAAAAAAGAGTTAGTAAATACAATTTTAAATTTAGCTTCTCCAAAGAACAAAGAAGAGGTTGTTTCGTTTTTAGGCATGGTTGAATATTATGGGAAGTTTGTGAAAAACTTGGCAGGTAAATCGTGCAATATGAGAAGTTTACTTGGGAAGAACAAAGAATTTAGTTGGTCGGATGAATGTCAGAATGAATTTGAAGAATGAAAAAAAAACTTAGTGAATGCACCCAATTTACAAGCTTTTGTTCCAAGTAATGAGACCATTGTAGTAACTGATGCAAGCTGTAAAGGATTAGGTGCCATTTTAAAACAGCATAAAGATGGAAATGAAAAATTGATTGCATGTGCATCAAGAAGCTTGCGGGGTGCAGAAAACAATTATTCTGTATTTGAAAAAGAGGCGTTGGCTATTTTCTGGGCTCTCAATACATTTAGAAATTTCCTTTGGGGTCTGCATTTCAAAGTTTGCTCTGATCATAAGCCGTTGAAAGACATTTTTACAAACAAGGGTTTAGACTTTATTTCATCACGAATTAGGAGATGGGTTATTGGATTACAAGATTTTAGTTTTTCAGTTCAACATCTTCCTGGTGTTGAAAACACGTCTGCGGATTGCCTTTCTCGTTTAGTCTGTGATGTTGATGAAGAAAAGTTTGAGGAAGAGTTTTTGGAAGATGAAGTTAGTGTGTGTGAGGTCACTGAAGGAGTTATACAAGAGATTGAGTGGAAGGATGAAATCAAAAAGGATGATGAAATTGTTAGTCATGAACATGATTAATTCTAAATCTTCTTTTGATAACTCTCTGCCTCAGGTATGGCATTTGGTTGGAGAAAATGTATCTGTTGACAAGGACATTTTGTTGAGAGGCACCAAACTAGTTCCTCCTTCTTCTCTTAGGCAAAAGTTGATAGAGGAAGCACATCAGGGTCATTTAGGAATTGTGAAAACAAAAGAAAGGCTTAGGTCTTCGTTTTGGTGGCCTGGAATGGATCTTGAAATTGAGCTTAAAGTAAGAGAGTGTCTGCAATGCAGGGTGAGTGATAAGATTCTCAAAACTCAGACTCCTCCTATGGTATGTAGGAGTTTACCCAATGGTCCATGGGAAGATATTGCTATTGACATTGTAGGTCCTCTTAGTGGTGAACATCGCACTCCCTATTTAATTGTTCTAATTGATCTCTATTCTAGATGGGTTGAGATATCTTCTGTTTCTGATGTTTCTTCCTCTTGTGTGATTTCATTTTTGAAAGACATTTTTAAGAGAGGGTTTTCCAAGAACTCTGTTGTCTGATAATGGACCTCAATTATGTCTGAATTTCTATTATCATGTGGAATTGTACACAAGAAATGTTCAGTTTACCATCCAGAAACTAATCGAGCAGTAGAAAGGTTCAACAGGGTGATAAAGGAGAATATTCAGCTCTCAAGAGTTAACTCTCTTAACTGGAAGGAAGAACTTCAAAAATGTATTTTGGCTCATCGTTTTTCTCCACATACATCCACACGTAATTCACCATTTGAGTTGTTTAAAGGCAGAACTCCTAACACCAGTTTATGTCCTGCCTGGATGTTTTGGTGTAAAGGAATTAAGGACAATAGTATTGGTCCTGTGGTAAATATTTCGTTACCGGTACTATTTTTTATGCGGTAAAGTCTTAGTGAGAATAACTCAGTAAAAATAAGAGGCAGAATCCGTGGTATTAGAGGTTTTAAAAAGGCTTTATTCCTATATAAAGGAATACAATTCGAATTGTGGGCCTTCTATTCCATCACCACGAAAGTTCAGGAAGGAAGGGGGCATATATTATTGACAGATAGGCAGTTTTATAGAAAATACATTACAGTGAAACAGATGCAAGAGGCGTGACAGCTGATAATACAGGTAAACTGTACATACGTAGCTAATAGAGGCGTATACATGGGTGTAACTAAAATACGTCATTAAACATGATGTCACAAGTGGGTGGATCCATAAAAGAATCCTGCAATGTCAGCAGAAATATTTGGCAGAGATGCGCGCGCAGCCGCATGACGTGTGATTGACGTGCAACTAGAGAGTGAAGGGGACTTGACATTTAGCCCTACATGTGGAGACAGAAGTCTGGGGTTATGTCAACCTAATCCCAAATCATATCTAATATCCTATGTTTAAAGAACTGTGTTATCCAAAAGGAAAGGTCTCTAGGATAGAATCTATTCTATACTGACTGTTAGTGCGTGTACAAGCGTCTAAGTGTCTACATGAGATGCGAGGGAGTAGGAATATTCCATGGTAACGGGGCTATGAATTACTTGCATGAGGACAGCGAGGCCTGGCCCCTTTGCACGGTAGCTGGAGGAATGTTTACCTAAACTACTAGACAGGAATGCATCGGATGAGGAACGAAGGAGATAATCTCGAAGGTGAAATACAGTTTTTGGCAAGCAATATGCTGGATCAGGCACCGTTAGCCGCGCAGGGAGTAGGACAAAGTTCATGGATACAGATGTAGGCTCAGACTGGAGCTTTCAGAGGCAGAAGGCAGGAAAAGGCTTGATGACAGAATTCAGGGCCTACTCGCCTGAATCTGTAAAATGTGGAAAGTGAACCACATAAAGTCGGTGGCCTTTCATACTTAGGAATGGAATATCTGACCCATTCATGGCGGGTCTGAAAGAGGACATGTTGACGGTGGACGCACATATATTTGCGTCTTCAAAACTGGAGCAGGAGGGAACATACATGTACTTATAGCATGTACATGGAGCCGTTGGGGCCTACGATAGGGGACATAACTGATCACAAAATTCATATTTCCTCATTCCCTCCTTGTCCCCTACGGACCCTCAGGAGATATCGATCTTCATCAATCCATCGATCTGTTCATATAGCATCATTTGTTCTTCTTTCTTCTTCCGGGATCTTGAATGAAAACGTGGATGTGGGATACACGATGTGGCACACAGACCACAAATCGCTGGCCCACATTGTAGACATAAACAGCAACTGAATAGTATGAGAAAGCCAATACCTAGGAAGGATAGGATTCTCCATCCCCAGGCTGACAACACGCCCCAGAACCAACCGGACCAAGTCCAGGTGCCTGGACTCTGGTGTATCTGGCTTATAATCTTATGAAGGCGGGTTATGGCTTTATATACTGACGGCGAATTTTCTGGTATGAAAATGCAACAACTTGATCCGATGACCCTACAAGCTCCGCCCCTATCGGCCAGGATGACGTCAAGGACAAGACGATTTTGAAGCACAACAATCCGCATAGCAGACTGCTCTTCTGTTAAATTGCCTAAGGCGGAAATAGTCTCGTTCACTACTGCTTCAAGGGTTCTGGTTAATCTACGTATCAGCTTACTATTAGTGACTGTACCTATATAGGGAAAGAATCCTTTATTGAAATCTGTGTATTTTTCCCATGCTGTTTCAGTGTAATCGACAATTGGGAGATCTCTCTGCTGTCTATTGTGTACTAAATGGGTATTTCTATGATAATCAGGAGGAGCTAGGAAAACAGGTGGCAGAAGGAATGCTATGTAACAAGTACCATCCCAATCTAGAGGTAGACATATATATGCGGTCTGGCCACATATGAAGTAGAAATGATGGGAAGCTCTAAATGTAGACTTGCCTTGATCACTGAATTTTATTACAGTGGTGCATTTACTGTGGCCCATGTGTATGGAACCATTCTTTTTTATACATAATTCCCCTTTTACTGGGAATACTGACATAGCGGGCAAGATTGGTGTAGCTTCAGATTCAACGTTCAGGATCATGAGGTTAAGTGTAAAATTACCTAATCCATATACTTCATTTTCTAGATCAGTTCCTGTTCTTTTGGGGAGTCCCTCCTTGTTAGGGTAGCAGACTTTAAGTAAAACTAGGTTCAGGTTTCCCCAAACCCAGTTGTCTTGATAAACTGCGGAATTTGAATCTAGGGAATTAATCAAACTAAACCATGCTCCACAGGAGCCATTATGTGTGAACGGATATGGAAAGAGGGGCAAAACTCCCTTATAGTTTTGATAGGGAGGGAGTCGGCCACATATCCAACAATTTGTGGCATTGCTGGTTTGATGGGAATGATGTAACATACTAATGAATGTGTTGTTGCGCAGCGCAAATCTATATGACAACTCATGCGGAGGTAATTCGCTAAAAGAATGTTCTGCAGTTATGTTGTAAGCATGCTTAAGAATAGGGTAATACATATGCAATAGTATGCTGAAAATAATGATCAGAAGACTTAGAAAAAACAAAATTAATAATGTTACTGTACAGTGACTACGAAGTGATTTACAATACGCATGTTTTTTGAGCTGCATCTGATGATTTCTTTCTCTATTCCGGTCTAGAGGATACATGTCAGAGACAAATTCAACCGATTCACCTTGGAGAGGACTTAAACAATCAAATTGTCTGACTTACTAGACCTCAATTTTAGTTTGTAAAGTTCTGGTTTGGTTAATTCAACCAAGGGGAGCTTTGAGTCTGTCTGTGAGGGAATACAGGGTTGAGTAATCACACTGGTTGGTAGTCCATAAAATTTTTTGATATGACTCGAGTGCAACCACCCTTTCCGTCCTTCGATCTTCACGGCAGTCCTTGTAGTCAGTAGAACCAACTTAGGCGACTTCCACCTAGGATCCAGTTGGGTCTTCCGGTCGAAATTCCTGACCAAAACCAGGTCACCAGGAACCACGTCATGGGGCTTCACCTCAGTATTATCGGGAAAAGCTGCGGATACCTGTGAACGACAAGATTGTAGTGCAGACATCAAGGAAGCCAGGTAATCTGTCAGCATATTACAGTCAACATCAGTTATTTTGCGAGGTATAGGCGTCCCCCACATATTTGGTGGTCTACCGAAGATCACCTCGTACGGGGATAGCCCAGTTCGAGAATGTGCTACCATTCTCATGTAAAAGAGCGCAACTGGTAAGGCTACTATCCAGTCGACACCTTTTTCCCTACATATTTTGGACAATCTAATTTTCAGAGTTTGATTATGGCGTTCCACAAGACCTGCGGCCTCGGGATGCCGGACACAGTGGAATTTCCATTGGTAGCCTAACAAAAGGGAAACGTGTTTCATTAGTTCGGATGAGAACGGCTGGCCGTTATCTGAGTAGACAACACGTGGTAAACCGTACCGTGGGAAGAATTCTCGAACTAACTGTTTGGCAGTAGTCGGAGCAGTGTAATCTGAAACCGGGTATGCTTCTGTCCAACGGGAAAGAGCACAGACAACTACGAGAACATATTTGAATCCTCGACATCGTTCCATCTGGATATAATCCATCTGGAGGACTTCAAAAGCATGATTAGGAGGTTGAAATCCACCCTGCTCTACGGGGATGCTTTTACCTGGATTAAACTGACAACATATCATACAGGTACAAACTTTTTGTTTAGCTGCTGCTCGCAAATGTTTGTTGAACCAAATGTGTTGAATACTGTCTAGCATAGCTTTTTCTCCTAGGTGCGCTGGACTATGTATTGTGTTAATGATAACTTGAACCATAGAGTCGGGAAGAAACCATATAGATTTTTCCTTCGTCATCCATCCTTGATCCGTCTGGATCCCTCCTAATTCAGTCCATTTCTTTATTTCTTCTGGTGTAGCATGTGTCTGTATGTCAATTACATCAAGGGCGGGATCCTTAACTGTCATGCAATGTGTTAGTGTCGGAACTATTGTCTTTGTCATGTCAGTTGTATCAGTCTGATTCTGAGCAGTCTGTTTAGCTGTTCTGTCAGCTAGGTCATTACCCTGAGAAATGATATCGGTAACTTTTGTATGGGCTTTGCATTTCATAATCGATATTGCAGTAGGTAGATGAATCGCGTCTAATAGGGTTTGAATGAGGGGTCCGTGCTGGATGTGGGCACCGTGAGAAGTTAAATAACCTCTCTCTCGCCACAGTACGCCGAAGTCATGGACGACTCCGAATGCATAACGTGAATCTGTGTATATATTGACTTTCTTATTTTTGGCTTGAATACAGGCTTGTGTCAGAGCGATGAGCTCTGCTGCTTGAGCTGACAGTGTTAATACGATTTGTTTCAATGACTTCAGTGTCTGTTGTGACTGCGTAAGCAGCCACTAACTCTCCTGTACTTGTTCCCATACATGACCCATCTACATACAATGTCAAGTCTGGATCTGACAAAGGGATATCTGTCAAGTCTTGTCTGGGTTTCGTCGTGATAGTAATGACTTCGACACAATCATGTGCCAATGGATCTGTTCCGCTCACTGGTAGCAGTGTGGCAGGATTTAACGTATTGCAACGTCTGATTTCTATGTGTGGCTGAAACAATGTCAGTTCGTAACCGGTGAGTCTCGCTATAGTCAAGTGTTGTGTTTGTGTGCGGTTCAAGAGAACCTCTACTGCATGTGGTACTTGTACTGTCAATTGATGTCCTAACACTATGGCATCGCTTTGTCTGATTGCTAAAGCTGTTGCTGCCACCGATTTCAGGCACGCAGGAAGAGCCTGAGCTACTGGATCCAATGTACTAGAGAAATAAGCACATGGTTTGTGTGATCCTGCTTGTTCCTGAGTGAGTACTGACAAAGCAGTACCTTCGCGTTCTGTAACAAAGAGTGTAAACTGTTTGCTGTAACATGGTGTTGCTAAAACAGGTGCTTGACATAAAGCTTTCTTTAAGCTTTCAAAGGCGTGTGTATGTTCTTGAGTCCAAGGGAGGACAGTCGATGTGGCTGCCTCCTGTGTTGTCAACTGGATGAGTGGTTTCGCTAAAAATGCATATTGAGGGATCCACTGCCTACAGTATGAAGTGAGGCCTATAAAAGCCCGCACCTCCTTTTGTGTCTTGGGTGGTGGCATGTTAGCGATTAACTGGATGCGGTCGGATGTAAGCTGCCTTCCCTCCTTGGACAGCGAGTGCCCAAGGTAAACAACTCGCTGGACACAGAATTGCAGCTTAGAAGGGGACACCTTGTGCCCCTTGTCAGCCAAAAATTTTAAAACCGTCAGTGACGCTTTTTCACATTCAAGTTCGCTTCGGGCGGTGATCAGCAGATCGACATATTGAAGCAAGGCAGTGTTAACTGGCATGTGGATACTGTCAAGTTCTCGTTTCAGTGCTTGGCTATAGATGCTGGGGCTTTCTGTAAATCCTTGAGGTGCGCGTGTGAATTTAAAACTTCGTCCATTTAAACTGAATCCGAACAAATATTGACTTTCCGGATCGATTGGGACACTAAAGAAAGCATTCTTGAGATCAATTACAGTGAAGAACGTTGCTTCTGAGTCAATAGTTGTTAGCAATGAAGAGATATCGGGGACCACAGGGTATTGTGGTACAATACATTTATTTAATTCGCGCAGATCAATAACTAATCGATATACTGGTGGTGCTTTTGGATCCGTTCTTTTAAGAATCGGAATTATCGGGGAATTACATACATTGGAGTCGGTTTCGACAACCACTCCTTGTGTAATGAGCTCGTCAATGATTTGCAGCAAAGCCACAACAGCATCGGGTGGTAACTTGTATTGTCGTATTCGTGGTAGTATTACTCCTGTTTTTAGTGTGACACGATATGGTGTAATATTCATGCAACCAACATCAGTGGGGCCTTGTGCCCATAAATGTGTAGGTAAATTCTGCAGTCGGTGATCCATGTCTCTGGACACGTAGTGACCTTTAAAGTCACGTAAAAATAGTCGTACTCCTTCCGGAGAACAACATATTATAGCTCCTAGAGCTTTCAATGTTTTTATACCTAACAAGTTTTCTGGACATGATTTAGTAAGCAATAAATCTGTAGTACGTGTCAATGGACCAATCGTAAGTGGAAGAGGTTGTGTCACGTCATTTATTATAGGTTTTCCTGAGAATCCAAGGGAAATATTCTGTGAGCCTGAGAGGGGTGCCCCTGGAACTTCACTGCGTCTTATAGTTGTTCTGCTTGCCCCTGTATCAAGTAAAAACTTTCTGTCTTCCCCTAATAGTTCACTATGTACATAAGGTCCCTCTTGGTCTACAGGAACCTCAATAAGGGGTAAGCCAACTTCCCTCTCTAGGCTATCTCATGAGTATCGCTGATAATCGGGATAATCTGCTTATGCATACTGATACATCTGTTGTGTTGTTGCTTGTGTTGCAGCAATAGGCTGCGCTTGTGGTGGTGCTATGGTCTGTTGTGGAGCTCCCTGTTGCGGAGCTAATTGTTGCGGAGCTAACCTATGTTGTGCATGCTGAGGGATTTGTTGTTGATTCTGATCCTGTCTAGGTGGACGTGGTCTCTCCTGAGTTTTACCTGTAGCAATATTATGTTTCAGGACTGGACAATCGTGTATATAATGACCTTGTTGTTTACAATAGTTGCATGTCCCTTTCGTAGGACCTGCGGAATTACCCTTATGATGACCATCGGCTGGAACTGACTGAGCAACAAGCATTTTCATTTTTGTATCTTTCATACGTCTTTGTTCGTGTTCTTGTTCTTCTCTAATTCTATTGTGATGATATTGTAACATCTGTAACATCTGTGATGGGGTATTACCTTGCCAGGTACTTTCGAATTTCAATACTCTATTCTTAACTTGTAGCAGAGAATTTTCAACTAATTTTGTCACGAACAGATGTGGATATGACTCACTACTGGCTTTTATGCCACTATTTATACCAAAACATTTTTCAAATCGGAAATAGAAATCACTAGTGTCTTCGTCTGGCTTTTGTTTACAGGCTGAGATTGCACCCCAGTCTTCCTTTTTCGTAGTTAATAAACGTGGTAGTACCTGCACTAGTAGTCCTGCTAGTGCTGTAGTCTTTCCCCCAAGCCCTGCTCCTGCAGCTCGGGCCCTTTCTTCGTTTTCTAATGCTGTCCAATCTATCTTTTGGTCTCCCACCTCCCATTCCTTTTCTTTGAGTTTCTCATAAACACCGGCGGGTAATAGGACTTTTAATATTTTCATAATGTCGGGATAGGTATACTCTCCCATGAGTAACATGTCCTTTATTTCACGGTGGAAACCTGCTGGGTCCTTGTCATGGCTGGGTACTACTTTCTTCATTTCCAATAATTCTAATTTAGTTATAGGCGTGTACACAAATACGCGTGTAAAATTATCACCGGCACCTCTAATTGGGTGCACTTCGCGTAACGGGTTCTGTCTATTTATGTGATACATTTTTCTTCCCCTGATGGGAACTGGAACGTGTTCTGGGCATACGAAATTTAAATATTGGTTTCGGAATTCTAGAATTTCTTTAATCAAATCAGTACTTGACCCTCTCCATATATTCGTGAGCAGTTCTGTCAATATGTCAGGTAAGGGTCCTGGATCGGAGTGTTGGCTTTTATATAATACAAGGAGGTGTTGAATCATGTATATACTAGCTAAACGCTGTTCGTACGGGTCAAGATTCAGAAACGTGTGTGCAAGTACATCATCATTGTATTCGCTGGGACTGTCAGCCCATTGTACTGCTGACCTAGCTAATTCTTGTTCGTCCATGGAATCGAGCATATGGTACCCTCTTCGATCTCGGAGTAATTTATCAACGGCTTGGAATAGGTGTTCGGGGGATTTTGTATTTAACATAGGGTTTGGAAAATGTCTATTATATTCTGGACGTATTGGACGTATCGGGTCGTTAAAGTCTCTAGTATTATTATGGGGTCTTCCTCTACCTACATAAGCTATTGTCTCGACTTGTTCTGATTCTTGCTCCTCCTCCTCCTCTGATTCTACTCTGTCTGTTTCTCGTCTTTCTTTATGTATTCGTTCTACTTCCTTGCGGATCTTTCGCCTCATGGCGATTATACACGCCTGTCTATCGTGTTTCTCTTCTGATATGTTCTGACCCCATTTGACAAGTCTTTGCATGGTATCGTGATCTGCCCCGGGCCTGTCTTGATTCCTAATTACACAATTTATGAAAAAACGTAGTAGTTGTCTTTGGACATCCACTTTCTGATATTCCATAGCTTCGTTAATACTTTCTGGACCTCGCCCTGTGTGGACAAAGCGATATATTTCGTCTAGGTGTTCACCCATTCCTGGTATCGTCATTAAATATAATGTAGCTCGTCTTATACGTAGTGATGATATGAGCAATTTATCCTGTCTACCTGGTACTGGGTCGTATCTACAATCCACAAGTTGTTCTTTAAACATGTCGGATGTCGCTAATTGGGGTGTACGTTGGAGTGCTAAATCTCTAAGCGTCTGTTTATTTCGCGGCGGGGTGGCAAACATGTCTGTCGTACCTCCTGTAGCACCGTCTGAGGTGCTAGGCACGAAAGGATTCGTTGGGCGTAGGATAGAGATTGTAGATGCGGGAAAAACTGTAGAAACGGACGGACCTGTGGGAACTTGTGTAGGAGTTTGTAATTGCGGGGATACAGACGGATGCTCCTGGTGTTGAACACCATCGGCAAGCGGTATGTGTGGTATGGCATTAGCATACTCGGGAGCTACGTCATCTAAATAGGAGGAAAGGAAAACGTCCTTTGCTGTTTTGGGATGTGTTTTTATCGGGAGCAATGGAGGAGTTAAATCTTTTGGTATTTCCGGGGTAGCCTTAGGTAACCCTTCGGCCAGAAGAGGATACATACCGTTCATAAGAGTGTTTCTTTGTCTATCTACTTGTTCTGAGTTTACTCGGGTACCTTCCTCAAGTAATAGATTTTCTCGAGTTTTATTTGAATTCTCTCTACCTTTCTCTTCCTGTCTGTGTGCTTTTTCTGTACGTCTGTATGATTCTTTACGCCATAATTCAATGGCATCTTTCTGTGACTGTCTGGCTTTCTTTTTCCATAATTCTTCTTCTACTCTCATGATGCAATCTGCATCCCAGGTCCCTGCTGCGGGCCATCTCTGTCTCTCTGGTAATTCTTTGGTGTAGTCCACCCATAAATCAAGAAATAATACGGCATCTAGACCATGCTTATGATACATAAAGTATCCTGGAGTATCCCTAGGTGGAATGGGAACAGCTTCTTCGAGTACACCTTTTCTAGTTTTGATCTGTCTTAGTTTCGAAAAGAGCGGCATTTTTAGATCTTGTTTCTAGAACACACTTTATACGATGAACACAATAATGAACAGTCATTCACACCACAATATATAGAACGTATTAAAACATTTTAACATTTAACAGTTTTAACGAACAATGATAACTAATAGAAAACTAGTTACTGACATAATACTGACACTAGATAATACTTATTTATATGCAAGACATACTATATATACTGCTAAACAGTACAGATACACTGCTGAAACAGTGCAGACCGGATTTGTGTACCCAAACCCGTCTTGACCGGCACAGACTATGTGCACGTAAAATGCCTCCCCGGTAATGGTACTCACCGGGTAGCTCGGAACGGAAGGCCTCGGAACGGAACTGAAACTGGACCGGACTGGACTCGACTCGACTGGACTCGGAACTTCGGAACCTGGTGGGCCTCTGTATACCTCGGATCTTGCTCTCTCAGCTAGGCTCTGGTCGGGATACTTCGCACCGCCTCGTCTGGGTGTTGATCGCAGCCTCAGTCGCTCCCGCTTGGCCGGAGGGAGATACAGGAAATCCTGCGGGTACGCGTTTTTGTCCGTTCAGCTGTGGCAGGAGACCGGGCCTGCAACGCACCGCCGGCGCGTGAGATGAGAAAGTGTCCCTGTTCGGGCGCCAATTTATGTGGTAAATATTTCGTTACCGGTACTATTTTTTATGCGGTAAAGTCTTAGTGAGAATAACTCAGTAAAAACAAGCATTGGCATAGCCAATAGGTCTCGTCTTTGGGACCTTATAAGTGTTTAGCCATGCAACAGTTGCATAACTAAATACTTATAAGGTCCCAAAAGTGAGACCTATTTGCTATGCCAAGCGGCCTTGAAGCCGCAAAAGTGAAAGTGATCGCGATTGCGATCAAACATCAAAGAGGCCATGCGGCCGCGAAAGTGAAAGTAATCGCGGTAAAACGCGGCACGCGCGCCCGCGCACATGCACTGTAGCTCTAGGCTGGCCTGGTAGCACTTTTTGGAGCCCTCTCAATAAGTCTCGCCAGACCAGCGCATGCGCTGGGTCAGGCGAGACCTAATAAGAGGCAGAATCCGTGGTATTAGAGGTTTTAAAAAGGCTTTATTCCTATATAAAGGAATACAATTCGAATTGTGGGCCTTCTATTCCATCACCACGAAAGTTCAGGAAGGAAGGGGGCATATATTATTGACAGATAGGCAGTTTTATAGAAAATACATTACAGTGAAACAGATGCAAGAGGCGTGACAGCTGATAATACAGATAAACTGTACATACGTAGCTAATAGAGGCGTATACATGGGTTTAACTAAAATACGTCATTAAACATGATGTCACAAGTGGGTGGATCCATAAAAGAATCCTGCAATGTCAGCAGAAATATTTGGCAGAGATGCGCGCGCAGCCGCATGACGTGTGATTGACGTGCAACTAGAGAGTGAAGGGGACTTGACATTTAGCCCTACATGTGGAGACAGAAGTCTGGGGTTATGTCAACCTAATCCCAAATCATATCTAATATCCTATGTTTAAAGAACTGTGTTATCCAAAAGGAAAGGTCTCTAGGATAGAATCTATTCTATACTGACTGTTAGTGCGTGTACAAGCGTCTAAGTGTCTACATGAGATGCGAGGGAGTAGGAATATTCCATGGTAACGGGGCTATGAATTACTTGCATGAGGACAGCGAGGCCTGGCCCCTTTGCACGGTAGCTGGAGGAATGTTTACCTAAACTACTAGACAGGAATGCATCGGATGAGGAACGAAGGAGATAATCTCGAAGGTGAAATACAGTTTTTGGCAAGCAATATGCTGGATCAGGCACCGTTAGCCGCGCAGGGAGTAGGACAAAGTTCATGGATACAGATGTAGGCTCAGACTGGAGCTTTCAGAGGCAGAAGGCAGGAAAAGGCTTGATGACAGAATTCAGGGCCTACTCGCCTGAATCTGTAAAATGTGGAAAGTGAACCACATAAAGTCGGTGGCCTTTCATACTTAGGAATGGAATATCTGACCCATTCATGGCGGGTCTGAAAGAGGACATGTTGACGGTGGACGCACATATATTTGCGTCTTCAAAACTGGAGCAGGAGGGAACATACATGTACTTATAGCATGTACATGGAGCCGTTGGGGCCTACGATAGGGGACATAACTGATCACAAAATTCATATTTCCTCAGTCCTTGGAGAATAAGGGAAGAAGAACTTCAACTAAAAAAAATAATTAAATTACGACGAAAGGAAAAATGTTAAAGATGTTGTTGTTACAGTAGGAGATATGGTGCGTGTAAAAGCTCCTGTAGGAGCTTTATCTTGGTCTAAATTTGCTGCTCCCATGTGTGTCATTAATGTTTTAAAAATTCTGTGAAGTTAGAAAATGGCAAGATTTGGAATCTTAACCGTGTTGCTATTCTTAACAATTATTCTTTGACGTGTAATTCTGACAATAATTTGAATATTCATTCACATGTCTCTGATAATTCACACCCGAGGCGTAGTGTTCGCAAGACACATGTACCCATGTATCTGAAGGACTATGTGGTGTAGGCATTTATTTGAGCCATTCTTTGTTTTCTACATACTGTTGAAATTTTATGTACTTATGTTATTACATGCAATTCTTAAGCCACACTACACTGTAATTCAGACTTTTGTTATTAGAAGGAAGATGTGTGGTGTTTACATACATTTATCTACTCTTGTTAATTCATTGGAATCTGGAATGTTTGTAGTCCGAAGTTCTTTTCTAGTGAGTTGCTGCCTGGTAGCTGATGGATGAGGTGTTCATAATTAAACCTCAAGTTAACCCAAACATATTGTAAGCGTTTTACTTGAAAATATTTCAATGAGGCCGACCCAAGTTATTTAATCTCACAAGTAAGGCCACCAAGGTTGATTTTGCTTGTACTAGAAATTGCCTTGTACCTGTGGAAACGGGACCAGATTCCCCACCAGGACCTCACGCATCTCTTCCTCTAAAGGACATCCTACAATCACACACTCCAATTACACATTCAGGTCTGCCTGTAATTGTTCTAGACATTTAGAGTGACACAAGCCAACACTATTGGCAGTTGTGCCTTACACAAATGCTATATTACGTATCATACAGAACCAGTGCTAAATCACACTAGCAGGTGTCAGTTATAAATACACGAAGTTAAAGGGCTAGTAAGAAAAATGATAATTTACCCAGGTAAAATACAAGTTTGCATGCACAAGCACCTCTCCAAACACATGCAGAGGATATAGAGTCTGGATGGATAGCTCTATGCTGCTCAATCAGTCAACGTCATTCACTAATAAAAAGTTTTCAGTGGAATTTAAGAATACAATAATTGCAGACTATCTGGTTACAAAGCACTTCAAATGATAAATATGTGTCAGTTAAAAATTCTTTTAAATTAAAAACACACCATAGTGATATACAAAGCTCCTGAACATGGTTATGGAGCACCAATGCACCACAACACACGGCCTGGTACCTTGCCTCATTCAGGGTGAGTTGAAGTGTTTGTATAGGACTAGGAGCTTTTCTGAAGCCGCGCCAGAACAGGTGTATTTTAAGAGATCATTTTCTTTTGTGTGTTGTATTTTGCACCCATGGCTTTCACTAAAATGTATGGGGTATTTAAGTTTTAATAACATGTTTCTTATATAGCACGTACTACAGTTTTTTTTTCCTATTTTGTAACACACTAAATAAATGAGCGGTCTTTTTCAGTTCAGCGATACTGATTTATCTATTACTGAAGAATGATAGGCTGAGCTGTCCCAACTGGAATTCAAACTGTCTATCGCAGGCTACCAGTAGAAGGCATAATATTGGCACATGTACCCCCATATAGACAGGGTATCGTGTGCATCAAGCAGAATGTTCAATTAAACATTTTTTAATTAATAGACATATTGTTTGCTTCGTTTATGTTTCGTTATCATGTGGGGCCTCGTCACGAGGGGGCTCACAGCACTATGAAAATAACCCAGCCATCACTTGGAGGTGTATTCTAACTTCATGCACTTTTTTTATTTTGTTATTTTTGGGAACCAAAACCTCTTAGAATATTTTTATGCTATCACTGTCCTAGCCTCTGAATGACCCTGTAATGGGGGTGTGCATTCCCCGCTTCTGTTTTTAGGTCTCGCCTGACCCAGCGCTTGTGCTGGTCTGGCGAGACTTTAAATAAGGGCTTCAAAAAAATGCTACTACCGGCCACAGTTTGCAGTGCATGTGAGCGGGCGCACGCTTGAGCAGAGGCGCCATATGGCGGGATCACTTTTGCTTTGGCCCCGCGGCTAATGCTCGTTTTGTTTTTAGTTAGGCAGGATTATAATTGTAATGAGGGTTTCCGCATTTTTATCAGGGTGTTCCTGAGAGGATCTGTGTAAAGAGTTGAGTTTTTAAATAATGTGTTTTTCAGGAGGTGGAAGGTTGGGGGCCAATGGTCTTTAACATTGTATACAGTGTGAATTTACTGTTTTATAGAAAATGTCTAAATAATAAACATTTTCTGAATCTAGGATTGTTTGTAAATAGGTTAACGCAAACAGGAATTGCAATCTGAAATCTACACTTTTAGATAGATGCGTGATTGTCCCAGCTGGTAGTTTCCCCTTACTTTCCTGACTCCTCATGTGGCATCCTCTCAGTCAGCAGCATGTCTTTCTTTCATAGGAGACACTCTTTGCTTGATTGTCGCCTGCTCAATTGAACTGATGCCTCATCCTTTGGTTTGTTGTGACACGGACGCACGGGTCCCCATGTGCCTGTGGTGGCGCTCTGACAAGCTCCTCTGGACGCGAAACCATATGCTCCGCCATCATCTTGATATCTCGACTGGATCTCTCCACGGGTTTACACCAACAGCGCTGAACTTCGTACAGTCACATTACTGATGTCTCCACAGACAGCATCGCTATGGCTCCCTCTCAACCCTGATGGCTACACATCGTCTTTGGCACCGTCAGCGGAAACTGTCAACCTATCTTTCTTCATGCAAGACATCAGCAAAGCTTGCTAAAAGATGCAATGCAATGCACGCCTTTCAAAGTAAATAAACTCTAATATTTCACAAGGTAGGACACTTCAAAGGTCTGATGAGCTGAAGTAAATGCCCAACATACAGTTAGTAAAATCACATGCAATCTAAATTATAGAAAAAACGTCCAAAAGTGGTCCGGACTTTAACCTCTGCACATTCGTGCTCATAAATTATGCATGTTAATCAGACAGTGCTTCATTTGTATAGACCATAAGTGCCAGGGCTCTCAGAAGGCCACTGCAGCTTGCACCACACATTGCCTTGCTAGGTTGCCACTGATTGTAACAGCACAACTACTGACCATCACACTCCTGCAAGTGTGACATCCGGACTATTCCAGACCTCCACAGCTAAAAGGATGGCCTGGGCGGTAGATGACTGTCCGTTTTAATGTAAACTGAAATAATAATTAACAGTTGTTGTGGTCATCTCTAAAATAGCCAGACAGGGCCACCTTGTGGCAGCCTGTCACATCCGCCGATGTTGACAAATCAAGTGTCTGTGCTGTGCACCTAAACCACCGACTCAAATTAAGCACTTCAAAATGCAAATAAAGTGAAGCATGTACAAATGTGATGTTATGCCAGGTATCGGAATCGCACATTTGGCCCACTTTTCATTTACAGCTCTTCTCCACGTTTGCGATCACCGACCAGAGACATTTCTCAAGGAACTGTCTCGAGGAAACATAAGGCCATTGTGTAGTTTGTCTGCCAAGGTGGAATATCTCATCAAATATTTGGTAAATATGCCGAAATTAGTTACGCTTTTAAACCGTGCGATGAGAGGAATTCATGAGAGGCAACATCTCGAATGTCACAGTACTGCTCTTTTTTTCAAAACTGTTGAATACAGTGCTGAATGTGTACAATGTTTTAAATGCCGGGGTCAACGTTTTTTTTTCTTTGAAGCAGGCTACTAGTATTTTTTATAATGCCAGGTTTGCCAAACATCAAGGCTGCCGAGTCTTGATTTAACGTCATGCCTCCTTGGTCCTCCACCTTACAACTGCTGTAATTTTATTTTACTCTTGAAGGTGCTTTTACCGCCGCAGGGAACATGGTCAATCCCATGAAACCAAAAACCATTGTCATTGGGATGTGTTTCCCTATAATGATCAGTAAGGGGGTATCGGCTGTCACTGTTGATAATGGCTCTCCGATGTTCCTGCAACCGACCCTTTAAAGAGCGTACAGTGCTACCCACATAGATTACACCACAGTCACATCCCAAAACATATATCACATGGGTTGTATTGCAGTTTATAAAATGGTTAATCTTATAGGATTTGGGATTGTTGTATGAAAACGAACTTGTTTTGTTGCGTCCAAAAGGGCACATATTACATGAGCCACATGTATAAAAGCCCATAGGTCTTGGTGGCAACCAGGTGGTCAATCCCTGCTTATTCGTTACATAGCTAGGGCATAGTGTTTCCCGTAATGTTCTTCCTTTACGATATGTTAACATGGGGATATCAGAGATACTCTTTCTTAGGCCAGGTACCTCTAGGAGTAAGTCCCAATTCTTTTTTAGGATATTTCTGACCCTCCCACTGTTCATGTTATACTTCGTAACCAAGCTTACTGGCCTTTCTCGAATATTCTCCTTCTTTTTTGATAGCCTCTCCTTCAAAGTTTCTTTTCTCGTTAGACGATTTGCCTTGCTGAGAGCTTTGGATAGAGTTCTCTGTGTATAACCCCTTTTATATATAGATAGTTTTGCATATTGGATTTATTTTATGAAAAAAAAAAAAAAATTATATATATATATATATCTTTTTCGTTTTCTTTAAGTATTCATCTCCTTTTCCTTTTCTTCTTTCCTTTTGCTGTCTCTCTCTTTCATACTTTATGATTGTTATATAGGAATTTTGTATTATTCTTACACAATCCGTTTGTTAATATGGAGTATTGTCCAGTTGTTCGAATTGTATTCTAAAGTATGCGTCTTTGTAATGAATGTCTTTGTTAATTTTATGTATGTATATATTTACATGTTAAAAAGTTTTTATATGTATGTGGGTTTTATGTTCCATTTTCCTCTAAAGACTGAGCAGTTATGTATTATATGTTTGTTTTTTATGACTGTCGCATATATATGTTTTTAAATGTTGTCTTCTTTGTTTGTGATTATTACAGCCCTGATGAAGTTCCTGAACGGAACGAAACGCGTTGGCTGTGCATTGTTCGTGTTTGAATCATCAGAATAAAAAGAATAATAAGAATAAAAAGAAAGAAACACTATACTACTTGAACTATTTGATTTAATGTGTTCAAACTTAATGAGTGTACCTTCCACCTTTGGATTTATGCTTTGATTCGTTTCACATCTTTGAATGACGGATGTAGGAAGTGTTTTTGCACCTATTTGCTAGACTATCAATAATACTTGTGTACTGGTTGAGCTGGACCTTGGTCGGTCATTCTGGTTCCGTTTGTTTCTTTAATTGGCTATACATGTTTGGCATATTTGTTCTACCTGCAAGGCCCTAGTAAAGTGCACTGAGAGTGCCAGGGCTGGTAGTACAAATGCTTCTAGTGGGCTGCAGCACTGATTGTGCCACCCACAGGAGTAGCGCTGAAATAATGTCTTAGGCCTGCTTGCAGTGCCTATGTGCAGTCCAGGACTGCCATGTCAACCTGGCCAGTGCAACCACTGACCAGGCCTTATCCTTCCCTTTCTGTACATGTAAGGCATCCCTATGGTGGCCCTAGGTACCTCCCTGGGCTGGGTGCAGTGTATCTGAAAGGTAGGGCATGTACTGAGGTGTGTAACATGCCCTGGTAGTGAATTACAGCCATTGTCGTTTTTCACTGCTGAGAGGCTATCTTGCCCATAGGACAGAATGGGGGAGGCTGTTTACATGCCTATCTTTCCCTAATGGCAAGATAGAAAATCCAAGTTTGGTATCTTTGTGTTCAGAATTTAATTATACATCTTTTTAGAAAGATGGTTTTTAAATTCACTGTGTGAGAATAGCACTTTTTAGAAAGTAGCTATTCTCCTGTTTAATCTTCCTGTGTGCCTGTGTGCAGATTGGCTGACTGGTGTCATGTGATGGGCTAGGTGGCTCCAGGAGTCTGGATGAGTCAGCAGCAGGGTGAATAGGGAGATCTGCTCTAGATGGGTGGGAGGAGTAGCCCCTGGGTTTGAATAGGGCTGCCTCTGCCAGCACAATGCCGGCTCCACCCCCTGCTGGCCAGGCTGAGGACTCTGCCTCTGCCAGCACAAAGAAGGCTCCACCTCCTGCTGAGCGTCTAACGACCCTGCCCCTCACTCTGAAAGGAACCAGGTGCTCCAGGGCAGAGCACACCCAGGAACCGGTTTGAGCAGGGGAATCCCCCCACTTGAACAAAGAGAGACAAAGACTTGGAGGGGTATAAGAAGAGGACCCCAGACACCTAAACTTTAGATCACTGTGGAACTAAGAAGGAACCTCTGCCAAGGAGAAAGCTGGAAGGAACTGAAGAGGAGAAGACTGCCTGCATGCTGTTTTGCTTTGCTGCCAAGGAGAGGGGAAGGACTCTGCTGTCTCCCCTTCTTTAAATTCTGATCTCCAAGGGCCTGAGGAGAGCTGGCTCCCTGTTAAGAAGTCCCAGGAACAAAAGGACTTCACCACCAGCTCCCCTGGAACTCTGCTGAGGGAGTTCTGACCTGCCTTGGAGTGCTTGCCTAGTCTTTGGGAGGTCGTTTTGCTGTGTTTGGGAGCTGGAAATCAGAAAGCGTGAACAAGAGTAACTGGTACCCATCGCATCATCCGTTTGAGGGTCGCATCATCCGATTGCGAGTCGCAAGATCGAGAGTGCGAGAAGAATTTCATTGCGGTGTCATCGCAGCACCCGGAGTCCCCAATCGCTGAGTGCGTCGAGCATCGTCCCGGTGCGTGAAGATTCCTGACACTGCGAAGGTCGTTGCAGAACCAGTTTGCGGGCCGCACCACTGCCGGTGCGTGAAAGTATCCAGTTGCTGCGTGCGTCGACGCAGAGTCCCGTCCCGTGGCGCATCGAGGGTTGCGGCGCCAGAAGTCAATGCCGCGCATCGCGCCCCATCGAAGAGCGTCGCACCGTACCTGTGCGTGAAGCTTCCCCCTAAGAAACCTACGCAACGAAAGCCAAAGTCATCGCATCCTCCCCCTACAGATCAGAGCCGGCACATCCACCTCTGCTGCGTGAAGCAGGGCTGCTGCAAAGCCTCCCCCAGGTCTCAGGAGTATCGCATCGCCTTTGCCATCTTCATTGTTACAGCTTTTGGGAACCTTAGCGCAACTACAGGTACTGTTGGGCACGAGAGTGTCGCATTTTGTGCATTGAGAGTCGCATTGTGCAGGACACTGATTTTTACATCCTGGAGTACTTTCCACAAACTCTTGAACTGTCTTTAAAGTAACCTTTTTAATTGTATGTTGGTTTTTCTGTAGTATTTGGTCTTGTGAAGTTTTTAGTAAAGATACATTATTTTTCTAAAACTGGTGTGGAGTAAATCTGTGGTGTTTTCAGTGTGTTACTGTGAGTGTTGGTACAAATACTTTACACATTGCCTTTGATAGCCTAGACTGCTCAGGCCAAGCTACCTAGAGGGTGAGCAGGGGTTATCTTAACAGTGTATCCCCCTTTCCCTGACTAAAAGCAAGGGTCCCTACTTGGACAGTGGTACCTACCCTGCCAACTAGAGACCCCCAGATCTAACAGTTTGTAAATTGGGGCACCGTTGATTATCTTTGTAAAGTGGTTTTCACATAGAGTTGTCCTTGGTGTCCACAGAAGACTCGGACACCACAGAGGTAGGTAAGCATGTATTTTATTTTTATGCTTAAGGAGAACACGTCTCCCTCTCCACGCTCCTGCTCTCCTCTCTGTAACCCTATCTGCCAAATCTCTCCCTTTTTGGTTCCTAGATTTCCGTTCGTGTCCTGCCTTCTCTCTGTCTGCAGCGTCCTGGCGCCCCACACATAAACTGCTACCACAACATTACATCTCCCCCTTGCTTATATCCCTTAGTTTCATTTTAGGAAAATACAATCTACAGTTCTTCAATAAGATGTGCAGGTCTTCTCCGAGCACGCTGTGGTCTGCTGGCGAAATCCTGATTAGAACGCTCCCCTTCAGTCGAGGAGGAGGGAGAGATAGTCTCCCTGGCTGGTGCTTGATAGTCCTCAGCATCTTCACTTTCTACCACAGCTGATGGTTCTCTGGTTGTTGGTGTACACTTATGAAAGTGGGCGACATTCCTAGTTATCCTCTTGTCATCAGAGGCAGCCATGATCATGGTACCGTTTTGGTTTATTACTTGAAGTGGATGTGTGTGATATCGGCTATCAGTCTTATTTTTAGGTTGAGCCTAGTGGCAGCGTGCATTTACTGCTCAGTCTGCAAGACTGCTGTAGTAGAGTATGGGAGCTGAGCCGCCCCCACTCTCCTCCCATATTTTTCATAGGCTTGTGTCCTTGTCTTTCATAAATGCTTCTTTCGGATTCGTTAGTAGGCTTGTTAGTCCCTCCTTAGTACTGGCTTGTCTTCATTTGTAAACTCCGGATGTTACACGGGACCTGTTATTTAGTCTGTGAGCACTATCTACTTTATTAAGTCTCTTTTACTGCAGGACGGACTTGCGCTGCTTCAGCTGAAACCACTTGTGTTTTTTTAATTTTTTTAAGCAGCATGGCTTCCCCGTAACATGGGCACCCGCCCGCTTTTAAACACTTTAACCCAGCTTCATCTCGTGGCTGTTTTACCCCCCCCCCCACCGTAAAATGGATTTAGAAATGATCAGCGAATTAAGTCATGTGAATTCCAGGTAGCACATAATCATGTGCTAATAGGCTGAAGCTGACAACAGCATATCTGTGTTACATGTCATCTGCACTAAACCACGTAACGGGTTGTTTTCAAAAGCCTGTTTTATTAACAACAACAACACCACCGCCACTACCAATACCACCACCATTAATACCACCATTAATACCACCCCCATCAATACCACCACCTCCACCAATACCAACAGCCCCAAAACCACCACCATCGCCAATACCACCACCAATTCCACCAGCACCACCACCATCAACACCATCAATACCACAACCAATGCCACCACCATCAATACCATCACCAATACCACCACCAGCAATATTACAATCACCAATACCACCACCACCTATACCACCGCCAACAATTATACCACCACCATCAAAACCATCAATACTGCCAGCACCACCAATACCACCACCACCAACAATACCACTACCACCAATATCACCAAAAATACCACCACCACTGCCAATATCACCACCAGCAATACCACTACCAATGCCACTACCAATGCCAATACCACCACCAACACCACCACCAATACCCCACCACCAAGATAACCACCACCTCCAATACCACCACCACCAATAATGCCACCACCACAATACCTCCACCACTAATACCAGTATTGCCACCACCTATACCACCACCACCAATACCTCCTCCACCACCACCAATGCTACCACCAGCAATATCACAACAACCAACACCGCCACTACCACCAGCAATACCACCACCACCAATACCATTACCACCACCACCACTACCACCACCAATACCACCACCACCACTACCAATACAACTGGTGCAGATCGGAGCTTCCGAATCCCCTCTACTTCCACGGACGGAGTGATTTCGCAGTCACACGCACATACACACATCACACGCTGGTGAGGCCCATTACACCAACATTCAACCTACCACTCTATCCGTGCCATGTATAAAGGGAAACACTTTCTGATACCTAACCAATCTGCATGTACTCTGAGGTCAATGGCATCAACTAGTTGCTATAGATCTGGTGAAAACATTTTAGACATGCAAATAAATTCAATAACATAACAAAGAAATAACCACCCGACACAGTAATTCAAACAGAATATTGTTTATCTAAAATTTAAGAAAAGACAATTAAAATGCAATTTCATTTCTCTCATATTTACCTATTCTGGCTAAAAGTCAGATCCTAAGTCAGAACCGGTCCTCAGCAAAATAGTTAGAGTTTCTAGCCGTCATGTAGAGTCACCGTCCTTTCTCCGTCAGCATCGGGACCTCTGATCATCAGTTCGGGAAGAAGTGGCTTGACCTCTCTAGTCTACTAATAGTTATACTAAAATTACATTCCAAATGTTGCAATCATATCTTACAAAACAGTTGAATGGTGGAAATTATGTCGTCTTGGTACATTGGGATACAGTACTAGTTTTTCACACGCATTGATAGTCTCAAATAATGAATAGAAATTAGGAGTTCATAACTAATTTGTTACTTCTACGGATGTCTCTTTAGGATAATATGTATCTCCTTCGTGAGACCACCATAAGTTCATCATGTCGGCATTTGGATTTGTAACAAATCTTCACATTCAGGGGCATTTGGCATCTCTCCCGGATTTGTCGTCATGATGATTGGCTTTTCGGTTCAGCATGAGGGCAAGGTCGCAGTCAGCGCGAAACCTCCTTTCAATTATTCATCTACTCAAATGCAGGCTGCGGGTGGTAGCCATATTTTAGTACGCCACAATGGTCAACTTAAGTAAAAAGAAACACAAACATAATTACTGCATAGACATGATTATACAGTGTTATTCCCCTGCTAATACCCTTATGTGTATGCATTTACCTAGCTATTTGCGACATCAAAAGCCATTAATGCATATTAATTATAAGCGCAAAACAACATAACATCACATAAGCAACTTCTATTTCTGTCAGTTTGCTTATCAACTTAGTTCACTTATTATTTTAGCCATGCAATAGCATTCCCACGTGTAATTCTTCTGTTAATAAGGTTGATTAGACAAGACTCGACAAACCTTTAATAATTAATAATTAATCAGTAGTACTTTTAATTATAACATACGAAAATGAAACAGGTATTTGGGTTTAAAGTAAAAACCCTGCTCCATCAATCCCCCCTTTGGTGATATCTTATCACCACAAAAATCAAAAACCCCAAAAATCAATTTAATTTCCCCTTTTGAAGAAATTCAAAATGTCTTCTTGTTTAATTTTAAACTCTTGTTTCCATATCATCTTCCCTCTTAGTTTCTATATACATGCTTTCCCTCAATTCTTCTAATTCTATTTCTTGTGGATCTCTTTCTGGTTTCTTTTGTCTCTTTTAACATTTTCTCTTGTTATTTTCTTTTTATTTCTTCTATATCTACAACACATACACCCTAATCTAAGAACCAATAAAGCAACAATTACACACGTTAATGGAAATAATATCTTACCAAAAATGGTACTACCTATTTTAGCTATAAAATTCTTAATAGCAATCATCTTATTAGCCATTTTAGTCCAGATACTTTCAGCTTCCAGTGGTACTAATTCTTCATGCAAATCAGTAATATTTTTGATATAGACTTTTAGATCTTTGCTTTCGTCAGGAATGTAAGTGCAACAATGTTGAACTTTCAGCATTCCACAGACTCCACCCTCTTTTGCCAAAAGAATGTCGAGAGCAAGTCGATCTTGCATCGCCATAGCGCGTAATGCAACCATTTCAGTATTTACCAAAAGAAAGCCTCCAGCGGTGCTTGTTGACAAGCGATCTACCACTGTTGACAGCTTCCGAATGCCAAATGCATTCAATGAAATTCCCACTGCTGGAATTAAAGCTCCAAAAATATCTCCTACAATTTCTTTCCATGTTTCTCTTCTATAGCGGGTTAAGGGATTAGTATGTTCAGCATTGTCTACTCTATCCATGTGAAAAATCTTTGGAAAGACCAGGCCAACATAACATGTGCCAAACCAATGGTCGGGCAAACGGTAATAAGCCTTGTTCCCACAAATATAATACACTCCCGGAAAAACGGGATCTTCTCCTCCTCTAAAACCCCATCCGGTTGCAATAAAGTATGTATCATGGCACTCACTAGTCCCTATGAAATAGTAATCATACTGGGATCTCTTCCTGGTAATACATAATTTGCCTTTCTGTGGTGCATCTATAGCCATAGTTGGACTGGCTCCATTTTTCAATTCTTTTTCTTTCTCAATGTCCCACATTGTTTCACTCATTTTATGCCCTTCTGCTTTCTTGTGCATGTTCAACCTTCTTCTCTCAACCATGTCTAGAAAAGTTTTCTCTTCTTCTTTCAAACTGCAGGTTAAATTATTTCTAAAAACATATTCTAATGTTAATTCTCTAGTTTCTATAAAAATCTCACCTAAAGTGTTAGCTTCTTTTGCAGGATTCAGTTCTTTATTCATAGGCAGTTGCCCAAGAATATTATCTATGTTAGACATATTATAATTTAATTTCCCTAATTGATAAAATATACTAATTAACACACTACATGAAATTCCATACGCAGCCGGAAGATGATGATAAGTCACTCCTTCCGAAACAGAAGCAGGTAATTGTATACAGACGTAGCAATCCCTTACATCCATTGTCTTTACGTATTCATACAGCAATTTTGAAAACACATTGCTAGAAAAATCATTAATTGACCTATCCTTATGTATATATACATTGCTAGTTCTAGTTGGAACTATCTTCTGTGAACTCTTCCCTATATTAGTTCTGTTCTCAGTATGTCCTTCTAAAGTGTCTATTGTTACTCTAAAAGAGATCAGTAGAACAAGCACGCTCCAAAGCAGCATTAATAATCCTGTACAGCAGCAGCACATCTTGCACCATCTTTTCAAGAAGGTACATCTACTTTGATTATTCTCAGTGTTAGCCATCTTGTTAATTTGACCGTGTCTTTTGACTTAGCCTCTTCTACTCCACTATCGGACTTTAGGGCAGCAAGTACCCAACAGATTATTACAATCTACTAGTTTTAATTTTACTTCTTTTCCTTTCTTCTCCAAATGATTTCTTTGGATTTATTCAATTTGGATTTTCATCATTTTTCACTGTTTCTTCATCATCATCAAACTGTATTAGATCCTGAACATCCGTCTCTTCTCCAATGTCGGACAAGATAACTCTCAGGATTCCCACAGCTTCTTCTTCTTCAACCACTTTCAGTAAAGCCTCCTCTGGACTTCCTTGACTGTCTGCCTCTTCTCCTTGTTCAGGCAGTGCCACATACGTCCATTCTGGTGACTTATACTTCTGGTTTGGTTTTCTGATTCTTTTAGTTTCTTCAGATATCTTTGTTTCCTCTTCTTTTGTTGGGTTTTGACTTGACACTTCGTTCACTTGTTCAGCTTTCGAAGAGTTAACTCGTGTCAGTCGATACCTCAGTCTCTTTATCTTGTTGGACCAAAGATCTCCTTTAGCATTTCTCTTTTGTCTTCCTTCTTTATTGTTTCTTTCTCCAATCCAAGTTCTCTTTCTCAGAACTCGTCCTCCATGTATCTCATTTTCACTTTCATCAGATTCTGTCTCAGTTG
This sequence comes from Triturus cristatus, assembly GCF_964204655.1. Lineage (NCBI taxonomy): Eukaryota > Metazoa > Chordata > Amphibia > Caudata > Salamandridae > Triturus > Triturus cristatus. The sequence continues at coordinate 914,935,100 of NC_140579.1, read as the reverse complement.
CCTATTGTTCATCAACAGTTTTCTCTTCTCTAACCACTTCCTTTTCTCCAACAGTCTCTTTTTCAACCAATTGAGATTTCCCTACTTCTGTCCCTCCTCGGGTCTCCGACACGCGATCTTCTTGCTGTCTACTTGTCCCTTCACCTAGCTTGTTGTTGATGTTCCCTACACCTCCTCGGGGTTTTTCCGCAATCTGTCCCTCTCTTTCTTTTTCTGTCCCTTCTTCAAAAATTATCTCAGGTGGGACTTGTCCAATTTCCTCATTTGTTTCAGGTGTCACTTCTGTTGGAATGTTCTTTTCTTTTCTTTCTTTCTTGTTGTGTTTGTCGCTGTCAGTTGGAACTTCAGGCACTTCTTCAGAATCTGGACTAGTCTCAGGAGTTTGCAATGTTCTTTTTAGAACTTCCTCTGGTGGGATGAAAATCTCTCTTGACTCACTTTCCCCACTTTCAGGATTCTTTTTCCTTTTTACTGCCTCACTGTCTGCATCATCACTGGAATCTGATTCTTCAAAGTATTCTTTTCCAGTGCCGTCTCTTGGATTTGGAACTCTCAGTGTGTGACTTGCATGTATCCAATTTTTCACTCTAGCACACTTCACTGCAGTCGTTGTGGTCAGAATGACTTGTCTTGGCCCTCCCCACCTTGTAACCAGGCAATTCCTTCTTCTGTGGACCTTTATTCTTACCCGGTCCCCTGGGCTAAGATCATGGGCTGGTTTCTTTTCGAGTGTGGTGGCGTCTTCTCCAACCTGGTGAAACACAGAATGAACTGCGTCAGCCAGGCCCTTACAGTAATCCAAAATCATGTCATCAGTTATAGTCATCAGCTTGTTGACTGGTACAAAGGCATGTCTCATAGCACGTCCCATGATAGTTTCATGTGGACTCAAACCTGTTGTTCTGTCTGGAGTAGACCTAATGGTCATCAGGACTAGAGGCAAGACATCGGGCCATTTCATTCCTGTGGCTAGGCACATTTTGCCAATTCTGTTTTTGATGGTACCATTCATTTGTTCAACCACCCCAGAAGCTTCTGGTCGGTAAGCACAATGTAGCTTCTGCTGTACACTCAATGCTTCACAGATCAAACCCATGATTTCATTATAAAAATGTCCTCCTCTGTCTGATTTAATGGTCACTGGGAACCCATACCTTGGGATGAATTCTCTTAACAGTAGCTTGGCCACTGTTATCCCATCATTTCTTGTTGTTGGATATGCCTCCACCCACCTGGAGAACAAACAGACCACCACCAGGACATACCTCCATCTATTGACTTGGGGCATTTCGATGAAATCTATCTGCATTCTTGTGAAGGGTCCTCCCTCCCTGCCTATGGTTCCTAGGCTCACCACTGTTTCCTTTCCAGGATTGAATTGCTGACATATCAGACATCTCTGACAGAGACTCTCTGCTATCAGCCTGAATTTTGGACTGTACCAGGTCTGCTTAAAGGCCCTTATCATAGCATCCCTTCCCAGGTGTCCTTGGCCATGATACATTCTTGCCATTGTTGATATCATGCTATTTGGCATGACTGGTCTTCCATCCCTATAGACCCACACATGGTCTTTTTCCCTTGGTGCAAAACCTGCTTTCACCCAATCTTTCATTTCCTCATCTCCTGCCCCATCCTGCAACTGCTTCACTTCCTCCCATGTTCCCACCGCATTAGTAAACATTAAGGAACAAGAAGACATTTCTCTTTCTTTACTCCGATTAATGGAATGATTATTCCTTGCACAGTATTGTGCTATGTCATTGGCAAATTTGTTCCCAACGGTGACAAAATCATCACCTTGACCGTGAGCAGCACATTTTACCACTGCTAGTTCTTTAGGCAGCTGTATCGCCTCTAGCAGCTTTCCAACCACTTCAGCATTTTTTATGGAAGTTCCACTTCAGGTCAGGAAACCTCTTTGTAGCCATAGCTGGCCAAAATCATGGACAACTCCGAAGCCATACTGGCTGTCAGTCATCACAGTTACTCTCACATTTCTTCCAATCTTGCAGGCTTTTGTTAGTGCCACCAATTCTGCCACCTGAGCGGATTTAACTCCTTTCAAAGGTGATGCTTCCACAACTCCTGAAACTGTACACACCGCATATGCAGCACTCAGTGTTCCTTCATCCGTTCTCAAGCAAGATCCATCCACAAACAACACATGATCACTCTCAGGCAGTGGCAGATCTCTTATGTCTGGTCTTGGTTTTGTACAGTAATCAAGCACATCCAGGCAGTCATGATCAACTTCATTCCTCACTCCCACACATTCAGCATCAGGCAACAGTGTCGCTGGATTCACATTCACACATCTCTCAAGGCTCACATTTGTTGCACCAAGAATAACTTTCTCATATTTAGTCAGCCGACTATGAGACATGAACTGTGTCCGGCTCCTTGTTAAAAGGATTTCCACATCATGAGGTACGAATACCCGTACAGGATATCCCATTATGATTCCCTCACTTTGTTCCAGACTTCTGCATGTAGCAGCTACTGCTTTCAGGCAACCTGGTAAACCCACAGCTACTGGGTCCAGTGTTGATGAGAAGTATGCAATTGGCCTTCTCAGACGTCCATGTTTCTGGATTAACACTGAAAGTGCACATCCATTTCTCTCACTATAGTACAGCTCAAATTCTTTTTCGTAATCTGGCATTCCTAGGGCAGGAGCTTCACCTAGCCGGTTCTTCAACTCTTTAAATGCTGCCATTTCCTCTGGGTTTAATTCCAATGGGTCTTTCACCTCACTTTTTGTCAATTTAATCAGTGGCTTGGCAATCAGGGAAAAGTTACTTATCCACTGACGACAGTAACCAACCATTCCCAGGAACATTCTCACTTCTCTTTGTGTCATTGGGGCTCTCATTCCTCTAATGATTTTAATCCTGTCAATGGTCACTTTCCTCAGGCCTTTCTCAATATTATGTCCCAGATACTGGACTTCTCTCTTGCAGAATTGCAATTTGGCTGGAGATACTTTTAATCCTCCATCTGCCAAGTGATTCAGTAAAGCAATGGTGTCTACTTCACAAGCTGCACGTGTTTTTGATGTCACAAGCAGGTCAATGTATTGGACCAAAACTGAATTTTCAGACATTGTTAGACTCTCCAGAGATTTCTTCAGCAATTGATTAAATATCGAAGGGCTCTCTGTGTACCCTTGTGGAGTTCGGCACCATGCCAAAATTCGCTCTCCAAATCTAAATGAAAAAATTGGTTGGCTGTCATGATGCAACGGTATTGAAAAGAAAGCATGGCACAAATCAATTACTGTATACCATTCTGCATCATGGGGAATCTGATACAAGATCACTGATGGATTTGGCACAATGGGACAGCATGACACAACAATCTTGTTAATTTTTCTCAAATCCTGTACTATTCTGAACTTTCCATTGGGTTTCTTCAGTCCCATTATTGGTGAATTACATGGACTGCTCAATATTTCTCTTAACACCCCCTGCTGGATCATTTTCTCAATTATGGGTGTTATTCCTTCAATTATTTCAGGTGTCAGTCTGTATTGTGGAATGTTTGGGTAAACCACTCCCTCTTTTACGGTAATTTTTACTGGATCTACATTTCTCATCTGACCCACATCTTCCCCAGTAAAATCCCAAACTGCTGCTTTTACTGTCTGCTTTAATTCTGGGGGTAATTGTGAGAAGTTGGCCTGGCATATGCTGGTCACTAGTTATAGTGGCCACCTTGCACCAGTCCAATTCGACTCTTGGTAGATAGGTTTAAAGACAACCTTTTAAAGAAGCTATCCTAGTGGTAGCTGTGGAGAGCAGCCTTCAGGCTAAGTCTCTGAGGAATATAAAGCAGCTTGTTTTACCTTATAATCTCTTGAATTACCAAATGAAAAGACACCACACAGGTATATATATCAAATATATATGTATTTATTACTAAATATACTCTACTAATCTCTTTATGAGATTAGAGCCAGGTAAACATTCAAAAGATCAACAGTTCTCAATAAATTAAGCACAAATATGGCAGGAGCCCTAGGGGCGTACCAGACCATATACTAAAATAGTGGTATAACAAACTCGACTTGCAAAAGTAAGAGGCCTAGGGCCTTGGGAATCGCTGGGGCTTCACTGCTGCAGTGTTTACAGGTAAGTAATCAGCCCACAGGAGACGCATGCAGTGTCTAAACACACACGCGGGTTTCAATGCGTTTCAATGGCAAATGTCGCGGTTTGTATTTTACAGTTTTAGGGCACTTCGGAATGGACAACAAGCAAACAACTTACAGGGTAAGTACTTCGATAGCCAATGCGCACTTGGGCACCGTAATGCCAGAGTTACCTCACCCAGGGAAGCCGGGTGCAGAGGTGTCCTTTGGTGTCGGGTCGCGATGCTGCTTTCAATGGGGATCGAGGTGTTCTTGCTGCTTGTGTCGTCGGGTGAAGTGTCTGTGGAAATCCAACGATGGATTGGAGTTGCAGGCGACCTAGAAATTGAGGGGACAGAGTTCAGAGTCACTTGCCAGTGACCGGCGGCCTTCAGGATAGATGACCACGACTGTCGAGCCTCTTCACGTCGCTGATGGTGTTTTGTCTCTTCGCCCACGTGGTCCAGGAGAGATCGAGGAAGACCAGCAGCTGGAGTTGGAGGGTCCCACAACATCTGCAGTTGATGGCGGTGTCGGCACTTGGATCAGAGCCAACATACCTTGGCAACTGCAAGTCTCGTGAAAAAATTAAGATCTTGGATGGTTCAGACCAGCAAGGTCCGATGGACTTACCCAGTGAGGGTAAGTGAGGGCAGGCCCAGAGCAACCAGGCAAACCCTTGGAGTAGTTCAGAAAGTCTTCGTGGGGGCTACTAGCCAACGGGCAAGCAACCGCAAAGACGCCTTTGCAGGGAAACTTCAGCAACAGCCCACGGTCACTCGGGACGAGGTAGGCCGTTGTTCTTTGGTTCCGCACCTGCTAGGGACTTGGACAGTAAGTGGTCCAAAGCACAAGTTTGTAGTTTGTCGTTCAGGGCTTGCACTCGAAATCAGTGCACGGTTCCCTGGTATTGCTGTACCTCGTCACTCGTGGGGTCCAGACACCACAGCTTCGCTGGGGACTCAAAATGGCCGAGGGGAGGTCAGGAAATCAGCTTCAGGGGACGCAGGGACTTCGGGCTCCGGCGGGAGCGGTAAAGTTTGCAACCGTTGTTCAGTCCTTTAGGTGCCTGCCAAGCAGGGGAGTCACTCCTTGACTCCAAGGGAGATCCTTCGGTCTTCTAAAGATAGTAGAAAGTTGAAGGGCCAGGATTCTTCTTCGGTGAGCGTCGTCCAGGTGTAATCTAAATTGCATTGGCAATGTGTGGTATCTTATACTGATAAGATGGGAGGGACTAGCTCTATGGCCACTCCTCTAGGAGGGCCAGGGTAGTGGGTGGTTACACCCACTTCCCTTTGTCCAGTTTCGTGCCAGGACAGGGGCAGGCAGCCCCTGAACCGGTTTGAGCTGGCATATGCACAGGGGAGCCTACTGCTCCCCCAGTGCAGGACTTCAAAGCACTCTAAGAGTGCACCCACCCAGCTCCAATACACTAAATCCTGTCTGGGAGGTGGTGACAACTCCCTGTGACAGGAAACCCTTTGTTGAGCTCCCTCCACTGCGAGTTTCGGTCAGCAGCAGGAGGGCAGCCCGGTGTCTGTGCTGGTGGCATCCATTTTGTGATGCCAGGGCCTTAGAAGATTTCTGTCGTTTAGTACAGGGTGTACATGTCGTCCCCTCTAGAAGGGTGGGATCCTACTCCCACACCAGTTACTGGTGTGGGTGTAGGATTCCAAGTTGTTTGACACCAAACACGACATGTTTTGATGCAGTCATTCCAAAGTTAGCATTTACCGCGAGGTTATAATGCACTTAAGAGTATATGGTTTAACCGCATCCACAAACAGCAGCAGAGAATAGACTCTGCCAGCTGCAGAGGGGTCCTGCTCAGGCAGAAGCACCCCCTCACATAGTAAACCATGCACCCTGCCCTTGGGATTGATAGGGCCTACCATAGGGGTGACTGATAGGTTTATATGTGTGTGTATGGTGAGATATAGTGACCTATACCTCAGTGAGGAGTGCTAACACTACCTCACACAGGCTGCAGTAGCAGGCCTGTGGTGTCAGATTGTGAGTGCTTCCCAGGGGTGGCATAATACATGCTGCAGCCCCTGGTAGGCCTGTGAAGTACCAATGCCCTAGGTACCTAAGGTACCATATACTAGGGGCTGATAAGGTACCACAGTATCCAATCACTAGTGCATCTAATATGCACACCAATTATTTAAGGGAGTAAGCAGATAGGCTGGGGTCCTGGATAGCAGGATCCCAGCCAGACTAGTCAAAAACCATTCAAACACCAGGAAAAAAGTGGGGGCAACCATATAGTCAGATTCCACCTTCCTACATAATCCCCCCCCCCCCCAAACGAAAGGAGATAAGGCTAAGCTTGCCCAGTTAAGCCTTTATTTCCTGAGTGGCCATATAAAGAAGAACCTGCACTAGCATGGTTGCTCCCTGTCTCATGGTCCACTTGGGAAATCCTACCCCAAGGGGTTTTGGAGTTTCTCCACAGTCTAGGGAAATTACCTGTATTGTTTCCTGGTACAGAAGTAGGCTGGTGGGGTGTCTGAGTGTGGAAGTGAGGCCCTATTTGGGGTGGTCTCAACTTCCTCAGCACACTGGTCACCATGGAAGCCTTTCTGTCCATGACTGTGTCATATCTGGCCCTAAGGGTCAACCTCTGGCTGCCTACAGCTGGGGGTTGGGTCCCTCTGGTTGGAGTAGTGGAGGGCATTGAAATGTTTGGGGCAACTATGCCCCAGGTTTCCCTGTGCCCAACAAAGTCCATCTGGGGGGTATCTGTACCTAGGGGTAAAGGGGATCCCTCAGTTTGTAGAGGAATATTCACCTGGCTAGAACTACTCTGCTGGGTGTCCCTAATCTGCTGATGAGGGCGTTCCTCTGGACAGGGGCCCATTAAGGGTCCACTGACCTCCCTGACCTCTGCAGCCCTGGGCTGACTGAGGCAGGGTAGAGAGGGGCAGGGTACCTGCTCCAGACTGGGTGCCACCTTGGAAGGATCCCCTGCCATCAGAGTTGTGGCCAGGACAGGCCTGACCACTTCTGGGGCAGTTACTTCACAAGGGGCAGGGGCAGTTCCCTTAGAAACCTGACCCTTATCTTTAGTCTGGTGGGGGGAGGACTGTTCCTCACCCTCTATGCTCTCTGTTTGTGTGGAGTGATCCATAGTTTCAGGCTTCACTCCCCTTAATTTCTCCTGGGGTGGAGGTGAGGCCCTCAGGGTCTCATCCACTCTCTCAGGGATGCCTAACATTCTTAAATGGGCATTGTGGTCTACCTCAGCCCAGGCTGAGATTTCCAGATCATTCCCCCGTAGGCAATCCACAGGCAAGGTTGGGGACACTGCCACTCTCTTTGGGCCAGTGACCCCTCCCCAGCTGAGATTTACTACTGCCATGGGATGGTCTGTCCTAATTCCATCAATATTGGTCACCTGGTAGCTAAACTCAGGTAAAAGCTGTTCTAGGGGCACTAGTCTCCTTGTCACCATGGTGACACTAGCCCCTGTGTCCCTGTAGGCCACAGCCTTCTGACCATTGATCATAGGCTCTTGTCTGTACCTGCCCAAGGTATTGGGACTCATGGTAAAGTTGGCAAACCCCATGCCACCGTCACAGACTAGAGCTGCTTGTGTAGGGGACCTGGTTAGGCAAGAGTCCACCTGAGTTCCCCAAGAAAGCCCAACTATTTTTTTGGGTGCACTCCCACCACCTGGGGGATTACTACTGGTAGTAACAGGTGGTGTTGGAGCTGCAGAGGGAGGAACATTTTCTTTATTGCCATTCTTTGGACAGCTGGAGTCAGTTTTCCAGTGTCCAGCTTGCTTGCACACATGGCAATATGGCTTCTTATTGGAAGAGGAAGGATTTTGGGACCCACCCCCAGAACTGGGTTTTTGGGGCCCTTCAGAGGATTTTTCTGTTTTATCATCCCCACCTTTCTCTTTGGGCTTAGTGGAATCTTTCTTCTGGTCACCACCTTGGTTCTTGGGCCTAACCCTGGTTCTGACCCATTTGTCTGCCTTCTTTCCCAATTCTTGGGGAGAGGTCAGATCAGAGTCCACCAGGTACTGGTGTAAGAGTTGGTTTTGACAATTATTAAGGATCTGCTCTCTCATAATCAAATTATACAATCCTTTAAAGTCAGTGACTCTACTGCCAACTATCCAACCCTCCAGAGCCTTGGTAGCACAATCTACAAAGTCCACCCAATCCTGAGTCTGTGCTTTCTGGGTGTCTCTGAACTTGAACCTGTACTGTTCAGTGGTTAAGCCAAACCCATCTATTAATGCACTCTTCAGGGATTCATAATCATTAGCATCCTCTTCTCTAACAGTGAGGAGCTTGTCTCTACCTTTATCTGAAAAGGAGAGCCACAAGATTGCTGCCCACCGTTTCTGGGGGACCTGTTGAACTTTACAGGCCCTCTCCATAGCAGTTATCCATTTGTGGATATCATCCCCACTCTGGTAGGGAGGAACAACCTTGGACAGGTTCCTATGATCTGGCATGTAATCTCTGCCTCTAGGGACACTGTTGCTGCCACCAGGGGCATCTAACCCCTCCTTCTTTGAAGCTCTTTGGAGCTCGAAGGCTTCCCTATCTAAGGCCAATTGCTTGGTTCTGAGGGCAAGCCTAGCTTCCTCATACTGGAGCATCTTGAACCTTCTGTCAGAGGAGGTCTCCCTGGGAAAGTTGGAGTTCCTCTGTGGAATAGATTCTCTTCCAGAGTGGTATGACCTGTCAGAGTCCCTTGAGAGGGACCTAGGCCTGTCTCCCACTTTGTCAGCTCTCTTAGGGAGATTTCCTCTATTCTCTTCAGACCCATCTGGGTCTGGCCCTTCACCCACAGAGTCCAGGTCATCTTGATTTTCATCATCAGACCCAGAGACTATGTGTGACCCACCCCCTGATCCAGACCCACCAGCTCCTAGAGCTTGTCTCAGGTCATCTGCTACTAGCAGATCTATCAGGTGCTGTGATGAGGGACTCCTGCCCACCCTCAGATTTCTTGCAAAGCACAAGGCCTTCAGGTCAGTGTAGGCTATGTCTTTGTACTGAGATGGGATGGACCCACTGGCTCCATCCTGGTGAGGCATACTAGTGTTGTGCAGTGTTGTACTACCTACACTAGTTGTGGCCTACTAAACCTAGCTTGAGCTGTAGCAATGGTGTGCTTGTCCCTTCACAAACAGCTCTAAGTTCAGTAGAACTTATTGATACTAGCTTGACTTTATATGTACATTGAGTACCTTAAGTGGTTTTCAGTTAGTAATTCAAATAGAGATTTTCTGGTAAAACAATGGCAAGCTGGAATCCCACCGCTGCCACCAATGTGAGAAGTTGGCCTGGCATATGCTGGTCACTAGTTATAGTGGCCACCTTGCACCAGTCCAATTCGACTCTTGGTAGATAGGTTTAAAGACAACCTTTTAAAGAAGCTATCCTAGTGGTAGCTGTGGAGAGCAGCCTTCAGGCTAAGTCTCTGAGGAATGTAAAGCAGCTTGTTTTACCTTATAATCTCTTGAATTACCAAATGAAAAGACACCACACAGGTATATATATCAAATGTATATCTATTTATTACTAAATATACTCTACTAATCTCTTTATGAGATTAGAGCCAGGTAAACATTCAAAAGATCAACAGTTCTCAATAAATTAAGCACAAATATGGATGGAGCCCTAGGGGCGTACCAGACCATATACTAAAATAGTGGTATAACAAACTCGACTTGCAAAAGTAAGAGGCCTAGGGCCTTGGGAATCGCTGGGGCTTCACTGCTGCAGTGTTTACAGGTAAGTAATCAGCCCACAGGAGACGCGTGCAGTGTCTAAACACACACGCGGGTTTCAATGCGTTTCAATGGCAAATGTCGCGGTTTGTATTTTACAGTTTTAGGGCACTTCGGAATGGACAACAAGCAAACAACTTACAGGGTAAGTACTTCGATAGCCAATGCGCACTTGGGCACCGTAATGCCAGAGTTACCTCACCCAGGGAAGCCGGGTGCAGAGGTGTCCTTTGGTGTCGGGTCGCGATGCTGCTTTCAATGGGGATCGAGGTGTTCTTGCTGCTTGTGTCGTCGGGTGAAGTGTCCGTGGAAATCCAACGATGGATTGGAGTTGCAGGCGACCTAGAAATTGAGGGGACAGAGTTCAGAGTCACTTGCCAGTGACCGGCGGCCTTCAGGATAGATGGCCACGACTGTCGAGCCTCTTCACGTCGCTGATGGTGTTTTGTCTCTTCGCCCACGTGGTCCAGGAGAGATTGAGGAAGACCAGCAGCTGGAGTTTGAGGGTCCCACAACGTCTGCAGTTGATGGCGGTGTCGGCACTCGGATTGGAGCCAACAAACCTTGGCAACTGCAAGTCTTGTGTAGAATGAAGATCTTGGATGGTTCAGACCAGCAAGGTCCGATGGACTTACCCAGCGAGGGTAAGTGAGGGCAGGCCCAGAGCAACTAGGCAAACCCTTGGAGTAGTTCAGAAAGTCTTCGTGGGGGCTACTAGCCAACGGGCAAGCAACCGCGAAGGCACCTTTGCAGGGAAACTTCAGCAACAGCCCACGGTCACTCGGGATGAGGTAGGCTGCTGTTCTTCGGTTCCGGACCTGCTAGGGACTTGGACAGTAAGTGGTCCAAAGCACAAGTTTGTAGTTTGTCGTTCAGGGCTTGCACTCGAAATCAGTGCACGGTTCCCTGGTATTGCTGTACCTCGTCACTCGTGGGGTCCAGACGCAACAGCTTCGCTGGGGACTCAAAATGGCCGACAAGAGGTCAGGAAATCAGCTTCAGGGGACGCAGGGACTTCGGGCTCTGGCGGGAGCGGTAAAGTTTGCAACCGTTGTTCAGTCCTTTAGGTGCCTGCCAAGCAGGGGAGTGACTCCTTGACTCCAAGGGAGATCCTTCGGTCTTCTAAAGATAGTAGAAAGTTGAAGGGCCAGGATTCTTCTTCGGTGAGCGTCGTCCAGGTGTAATCTAAATTGCATTGGCAATGTGTGGTATCTTATACTGATAAGATGGGAGGGACTAGCTCTATGGCCACTCCTCTAGGAGGGCCAGGGTAGTGGGTGGTTACACCCACTTCCCTTTGTCCAGTTTCACGCCAGGACAGGGGCAGGCAGCCCCTGAACCGGTTTGAGCTGGCATATGCACAGGGGAGCCTACTGCTCCCCCAGTGCAGGACTTCACTCTAAGAGTGCACCCACCCAGCTCCAATACACTAAATCCTGTCTGGGAGGTGGTGACACCTCCCTGTGACAGGAAACCCTTTGTTGAGCTCCCTCCACTGCGAGTTTCGGTCAGCAGCAGGAGGGCAGCCCGGTGTCTGTGCTGGTGGCATCCATTTTGTGATGCCAGGGCCTTAGAAGATTTCTGTCGTTTAGTACAGGGTGTACATGTTGTCCCCTATAGAAGGGTGGGATCCTACTCCCACACCAGTTACTGGTGTGGGGGTAGGATTCCAAGTTGTTTGACACCAAACACGACATGTTTTGATGCAGTCATTCCAAAGTTAGCATTTACCGCGAGGTTATAATGCACTTAAGAGTATATGGTTTAACCGCATTCCACAAACAGCAGCAGAGAATAGACTCTGCCAGCTGCAGAGGGGTCCTGCTCAGGCAGAAGCACCCCCTCACATAGTAAACCATGCACCCTGCCCTTGGGATTGATAGGGCCTACCATAGGGGTGACTGATAGGTTTATATGTGTGTGTATGGTGAGATATAGTGACCTATACCTCAGTGAGGAGTGCTAACACTACCTCACACAGTCTGCAGTAGCAGGCCTGTGGTGTCAGATTGTGAGTGCTTCCCAGGGGTGGCATAATACATGCTGCAGCCCCTGGTAGGCCTGTGGAGTACCAATGCCCTAGGTACCTAAGGTACCATATACTAGGGGCTGATAAGGTACCACAGTATCCAATCACTAGTGCATCTAATATGCACACCAATCATTTAAGGGAATAAGCAGATAGGCTGGGGTCCTGGATAGCAGGATCCCAGCCAGACTAGTCAAAAACCATTCAAACACCAGGAAAAAAGTGGGGGCAACCATATAGTCAGATTCCACCTTCCTACAGTAATGCATCTGGATTAAACACAGCATATGTTCCCATAGCCTCACATTCCCTGTTATCCATGGTCATTCTGTATAAGACATCCTCATCTGGTGTCTCAAAGGTTATTCCATCTGGAGTACAGAAAATAGTGCAATTCATCTTGCACAGCAGGTCCCTGCCTAGCAAGTTCACGGGACTAGTGTCACACACCACAAATCGGTGCATTTCTGAAAATGTCCCTATTCTAACTCTTACTGGTTCAGTAAGATGAGTTTTGATCTGTGTGTTGGACACCCCAACTACTTGAATTGCTTCATCCGAGAGAGGAAGATTCTTTATATCAGCTGACCTGACAGTTGATCTCGTAGCTCCTGTGTCAACTAGAAAAGTAACACTTTCACCATTGATTTTTCCATCTACAAATGGTCCTGCCTGGTCTATTTCTAGAGTTGCGCCAAGTACGCACTCCTCCTCCTCTCTTCGGCACCATCAGAAGTCTCCCTCGGAGTCACTTCCCTCATTCCTTAGCCAATATTGTGACACAGCGCTTGCGCGTTTTGGCTTGTTTACCTGCTCTTCATCGTAGAACCCCGAATCTTGACTGTACTTCTGGGATCCTCTTCTTTGTGGCAAGGGTGGTTTTGGCACCTGATTCTGCTGCTTAACGGCCTTCTGCTGTTGCTGATGCTGACCACACCCCTCACTCTGCACCTGAGAATTCAATGATGGATTATCATCATTAGTAGACGGTGGATTCTTAGACTCGGATTTCCAGTGCCCTAATTTTCCACTGTTGTGGCAAGGAAACCTTTTCTTTGCTTCCTCAATATTACCTTTCCCTTTTCCTGGGCCAAATCTGGGCTTATTTCCTGGGTTATTTGCTTGTTCGACCAACTGAGCTTCCTGTCTTTCTGCAACCTTCACCTGTGCCCACATTGCTTTTTCCTTCAGTTTCCTTTGCTTTGCCTCAATTTCATCACTGAAGTATTTTGCATGTCTCAGGATCTCATCAATCTTTTTGCTCTGCCAGTCTACGGTATGCTGTCTTATCATTTCACTGATTTCAGGTCGCAAGCCATACACAAATCTATATACAAAATGGCTCAGATCCTTGTCACCCAGATGTTCCTCTCCACTGAACTGTTTGAAAGCCAGTGTTAGCCTTTCATAGTAAGCATGGACTGATTCTTTCACTTCCTGATGTGTTCGATCTATTTTAACCCAGTCTGTTTCCTTGGGGGGTATCTTATTTTTCAGGAAAGCCATAACCTGCTCATACTTTTTCATAACCTCCGGGTCTGGAGCTCCTGTCTTTGGATCTCTTGGGTATTCTTTAGTTGGCCAGTCTATGACTATTTTACATTCAGCCCACAGGTCTGCTGGTACAATTATATCAAACAGACTATTCAGGTCGATCCACAGCACTTTTGACAACTTCACAAACCTGTCAACCTGTCTATACCACTCGACGGGCTTCTCCCTTAGCCGAGGGAAATCATTTGTAAATGACAAAATATCTTGTCTGGTCCATGGGACATGTACATACCCTCCTCCTGGAATCTCCCTCATGGGATAAGCTGTCACTGCTTTTTCCTTTTCTTTCAGGGGGAATGTTGAGTAAGTTCTGTCTGCTGCATCCTCTCGCTTTCTACACCATCTATCTTTCCATCTTTCCACATCTCCCCATTTTCTCAGCAAAGCAGTCATCTCCTTAATCTGTCCTGTTCGGCCTGCATTGTTCAGATTCTCAATGTCCTTATCTGTAAAATCCACTCGGTAAGGCTTTTGTAAAGCTTTTACCTTCTCCATGTCGATCCCCATTTCACTGGCTATTCCTTTCAACCTGTCATGTATGTTCTTTGCTCTCCATGTGATACTCTTACATAGAAATAGAATCTCCCCTTCCTGATAATTTTTCAGTGTTTCTGTAGGGATTGTTCCTACAATCAGCTCCTCCATTTCCATACGTATTCTAGCTACATCAATTCCCTGGGATTCCTTTTCTTTTCTCTGCAAAGCTTTCAGCCAATCCTTCAAATCTTCCGCAGTTATCCCTGCGGATTTTTCTGCACCCCCTGGTTCTGTCACTCTTTGTGGTTCTAAGATCGATCCTCCAATCATTCTGTTCCCTTCCACACAACCGGAATTCAAACCTGTGTTAGTCTGCACATTCAGCTCTCCTCCACATATGGTATGTCTCCACTGATTTTCTCCTGTTCTCCACTGATTTTCTCCCGTTCTCATTTCTGCCTGCTCTGGAGGAACAATCAATCTGTTGGCTACATATGGAACTGTCAAACCACTTTCACCAACCCTCTGCTTGTCGAAAATCGGCATAACCGGACCTATTGTCACAGGCACCGTAACTGCTTTAAGATTTTTCGTCAGTTCTCTGATTTTCTGTGTCAATTCAAATGTGGTCCTTGCTAGTTCTCTGGTCTTTTCGTCCTCAATTTCATTCTCCATTTCTCTTTCTCTCTCTTTCTCTCTTTCTCTCTCTTTCTCTCTCTCTCTCTCTCTCTGCAAGTGAATTACTGCTTTTTAACTCAGGGGTCATAACCTCTGTCTTTATAATCCGCAGGGTGTCTCTCATTGGGGTGACTGCTGTTCCTACCTCTGGTTCTCGTCTATACGGGGTTGGTCTTTTATAGGAACATGTCATCTAAGACATCATCTTCCGACTCATTCACCCCATACCTCCTTGTCTCTACATGATGTTCTTTTTCTGTACACTTTCTCCCTTCTTTCTCCTCTGCAGTTCTCACAGGATATAATCCCTCAGTCATACTGGCATCTCGCCATCTCCTCATCCGATCATGATGAGTTTCGCAATCATACTTCCGCCCAAACATGTACCTGTAATTCCCTCCACTCCTCTGCTTTTCTCGCTCATGCACTTCATCTTCCCATTCGGTCAATGCCTCGAACTGCGTTGGCCTAGGCCGAGGCTCTAGGCCCATCATCCTCTCCCGTAAATTCCTCATTATGGCCAGATTAAATGAGCCATGCTCTGGGAACGCTAAAACTCCATCATCTTTGGTATACTTTACCCAGTTGTCTAACCAAATACAGGTATGATACCCATATTTCGCAACCATGAAGGAAGCGAGGGTTCTTATCGGAGGAAGTAACTGTCCTTCCCTAGTCACAATATCCTTATCCTTGTCAAACCAGTTCTTAACCTTACTAAATAAGGATTTCTTTTTCTTTTCCTCAGCGTGGTAATACATTTTCTTATTTTCCGCAACCCTTTTGTCTTTCTACAACTGTACGATCTCCTGTCCAATTGCAGCGCCACTCACACTAACGCGCCAATCCTGGAGCGTCTACGTCACTGACTCAGTCCACTAATCCCAGCGCGACTCACACCAACGCACCAATCCTGGAGCGTCTACGTCACCATGTATGTCTCCCAATCCTTGCGCGGCGTACACTAGCACACCAATCACAGTGCTTTCACAGTTCTAACCCTTCGCCCAATCACAGCGCGGTCTTCCTGACGTCAGTAGTCGCTGGAGCAGCTTCTGCTCCTGTCTCCTGTCTCTCTCGTCTACCCCTCCTTTACAAAACTACTCGGTAGACTTTGTTTCAACTTCTACGAGTCTGTTAGTTATAACATACAAACATCTCCATTGTCTGCTTCGCTAACCACAGAACAGCAAAAGACCTTTCCCACGAGAATTCTGCCTTTCCCGAGAGCAGCGCTTACCTCTGCCCTACTACAGAATCGTTAGTTCCGTTGATAAAGTAGCACATCCCTCTACTCTACCCTTCTAACAAGCATCAATTAACTGTTTTCTCCGGAATGCTCCTAAGAGTTTCACAATTAACCAGAATGCCTTCTCATTCACGCACATTCACATCAGAAAATGTAGTACATTCACACAGAATTCTGTCTTTCCCGAGAACAGCGAACAGTCTGTCCTACTACAGAATTATATCACACGTTAACAAAGCAGCGCTTACCTCTGCTCTGTCCTTCTAACAAGCTCAGAGAATACCTATTACCTTTCTAGTGATAAGCGTTAACGGAATGCCATAAGGATCCCTGATACCTAAGACCAGAACTTCACAGATAACCTTCGCTATCATATACACTTCTCTCACACAGAAATACGTTTCTAATGGTAACACACAGCGATGCTACCTCATCGAACCCAGACAATGCGACGCGCAACTTCAATTGTCACACGTTTTCCCCTGTCTACATACAGGGCTAACAATCCCGCCTTTTTCCGAGAGCAGCACTCCCTCTGCCCTACTACGGAACTGTCACCGACTTCCTACGTCCCAGAAGCCGTACTACACAAAACTCAATACGACTTCAACATACAGTGTTAGTACAAATATCAATATCAATCAATAATCAATAAGCTTATATACACGCAAATTCACCAGATCAAGACAATAGTTAACCATCATTCTGCTACCAAGAAACTGGTGCAGATCGGAGCTTCCAAATCCCCTCTACTTCCACGGACGGAGTGATTTCGCAGTCACACGCGCATACACACATCACACGCTGGTGAGGCCCATTGCACCAACATTCAACCTACCACTCTATCCGTGCCATGTATAAAGGGAAACACTTTCTGATACCTAACCAATCTGCATGTACTCTGAGGTCAATGGCATCAACTAGATGCTATAGATCTGGTGAAAACATTTTAGACATGCAAATAAATTCAATAACATAACAAAGAAATAACCACCCGACACAGTAATTCAAACAGAATATTGTTTATCTAAAATTTAAGAAAAGCCAATTAAAATGCAATTTCATTTCTCTCATATTTACCTATTCTGGCTAAAAGTCAGTTCCTAAGTCAGAACCGGTCCTCAGCAAAATAGTTAGAGTTTCTAGCCGTCATGTAGAGTCACCGTCCTCTCTCCGTCAGCATCGGGACCTCTGATCATCAGTTCGGGAAGAAGTGACTTGACCTCTCTAGTCTACTAATAGTTATACTAAAATTACATTCCAAATGTTGCAATCATATCTTACAAAACAGTTGAATGGCGGAAATTATGTTGTCTTGGTACATTGGGATACAATACTAGTTTTTCACACGCATTGATAGTCTCAAATAATGAATAGAAATTAGGAGTTCATAACTAATTCGTTACTTCTACGGATGTCTCTTTAGGATAAGCACCTCTTGCTCACTAGTAATAGCAGGGGCACTGAACGAGGCCAGAGCTGCAGCTTAGACCATCCCTCTCTCCCTCCCTCCCTCCCTCCATGCCTGCCATAAAGCACAGCCCGCCCTGCACCAGGAGGTGAAGCTAGGGCCCTACTACAGCTGGAGAGTTTTTTATTAGGCCAAATATAGCAATGATATTAGGCAATGTCACACTGCACACTCAAATCACAGAGCGGGCAGGAAATAGCCCCCTCCCACTCTTCCCTCTGAGCTGCAACAGTGTAATCACAGAGAGGAAGGTGTTGGAGCGCTTTGTCAGTGTTTATAGTTCGGATCATATGGAACTCTCACTTCACACTTTGTGTCTGTGTAATTTAAAACACACATATTCTTCACTGCACTATTTATCACTACTTTGAAGACGTCACAGGCTGGTCTATTCCTCTGATATTTACAATCTAACAAGCGGTCGAGAAGGCCCTTTATTTCAATGTAATAGATCTCGCATTTAGGAGAGTTGAAGCTATTAGTATTGTAAATGACAATGCGTTTTATTTATGTTTTAAAACCCAAAACATAAAGAAAGGGCATTGTCAATTACAATGCCAATAGGTCAAACTTGTGTAAATGCGAGACCTATTGCATTGCAAATGCTTGTTCAATGGTGAAGGGGTGTAATGACTGCAGCCACCTTCCTGGCTGATTTCATTCCCATCCTCAGATACTAGGACATTACAGGTGGTTATCATAGAAGTAGACCGGTTAGACAGAAAGAGGGGTCAGCAGCGGATGGAAAGCATTACAAAACCAGCATTGTCACAGACAACAGCTCTGGTTTTAATGTACACCATGCATACACCATTTGTGCACGTGTGTGCACGCGTGTGCATCTGCATGCTCTAGTTTTGTAGCCAGACCTATTGGCTTTGCCAATGCCTGTTAATGTAAACTCGGTGCTAAAAGATTGGCTGTGTGGACGGGACGGTTGCGTCGGGGGAACAGTTGTATGGAACAAGGATCAGTTAGAAATGGAAAGGTAGAAAGATGCATGGTGAAAAAAAGGTGTTTGCTACAGCGGAGAGGGGAATTCTCCTCTTGTCCGGTCACCAGGTTGTCAAATTGAGACAAGTTCTGTTAGAAGAAAGAGACATTCATAAATCTGCGCCATCACTCACCTCCACTTCCCACACAGGACTCCTGGCCTGGTATAGGACTCTTGCAGAGAAAGGTGCAGTTCAGACAGGCAACAGTGATGTCTTCTGCCTGCCGTCCAGGGCATTATACATCAAAGCACATACAAGCGTCATACTCTTGTATTCATGCATTGCTAGAGTGTTGGTGATGCGGGAAGGCTGGACCTCCCGACATGCACAAGCCCCTCTCCCACCCATGTAGCGCATGAGAGCAAATGATCACTAACATAGAGCTGCACGCCCACTGCTTCAGTAGTGATGAAGGGCTGGCTCAAAAAAAGAACCTGCTCCCCTCAATTCAGTCTCCACTAAATTCATCCCAGCATAGGGTTTTATATCCAGCACCCCAGCCTTGAGATCAATTGTAGACAGGACTTACATATTTATGGATGCTTCTTCGTTTCACTTCAGAGCCCAAATGACAAACATAAGGTGCTCCTCTACTGCGCGCAGCTAGGCCCACGTGTCAGCAAAAGCCTAAAGACAAATGTGTCAGGAAAGCTGTTTGCACTACACGAAGTGCTGAGGACAGAAACAAATAGGGAGGACAAAAGCACAATCTCTAAACTACCTTCACCAGTTTCCACTGGCTGACACCACTCCATCCCATCACTCCTCACCAAGTGTGAAGTCAGCGCGGTCCAAAGGTGATATTTATTGTAAATGCATTTATAGAGTGTTCAGCATTCCTAATGAGGCATTGAAGCGCTTCATGATGAGTGGCGCACAACTCAGACTATGTGATTTCTGAGGGTGAGATGAGTAGATGGACTAGAAAAGGTTATATATGTTACAAGCCTGGAATTATACACTAGACTTAAGGGCTCCAAGGTGGTGGCGCATTGTACCAATTTAGCGATTTTAGTGGCAAAGCGCCCCCTAATGAGAGGTTGGAAGTTTCCAGAGGTGCCACTTCTCCCCCAGTGGTGGGAGAAGGTATTGCTGTGAAGCATGGCTGAAAGCAAAGCCTTGCATAGGGAAGAATATTCAGATTGCGGAAGCGACCCATAGCTATGGAATGGGTTGCACTGATTGAATCATTCAGGGCTCAGGAGACTGATGATGTCTAGCATTGCATAGGGTGGGCATTGCACACTGTATGTCCCATCCCTCATGGTCTTGTGCCACTCACCTGTACCGGGTTAGGAAGAACCTATGCAACCCTTTCACATTTCCACTATAGGCCTTATGGCTTGACACGTTGCTTAAGACACATGTACCCATTCACAGTGAAATAGATGGTCCTACGAGTCATGTCCCCACAGGGATTTCTCCACCCAGTTACCCAATGTATGTATATCTATGGATACTATGACGATGTCGAGTACAAGGAGGGGGAGTGGGAGCGGGAGGAGGTAGCAGGACTTCTGGATATGTTTATAGACTATTAGGATTGCCTTCCAGAGGGCCATGCGTATGGCGGATTGATATTACTTTACATTCTTGCTCTCTGTACTGTAGTTACAAAAATGAATTTTATCATTTTTATTTCGTCGTTTCGAAGCTTGACAATTGTGTATTTTTATATTGCCTTAAGTGGCACATGTCTGTATGTGAAAATGCAATAAAGTTTGTATTAAAAAAGCTTGTATATTAAAGGAATAGTTTCTCAGTATGGAAGGCAGGCATGTGACAGAGTAGAGTACAATCTGAGGTGCCACTGCGGTTACAGGATGGAGCGGATGATGAGAGCCATTCAAATGCAAAACATTGAGTATATAAAAGTCCTAACTATAAATCAAGGTCCAATTTCATGGAGTTTAATTTCAGTTATATGGTGGAGGTGGGCTAGGTATATGGTAGGGGTAGGCTAGGTATGTGGTGGGGTAGGCTAGGTATGTGGTGGCGGAAGGCTACTGCGATAGGATGCAATCAAAGTAAGTATAAAGAGCAGAAAAAAGGCTTCAAGCTGATATATTTTTGTTTCATCCTAGATTGTTCCACTTTCCCGTTGACGGTGATACAGTCCGTCTATGTTTTACATGGATATTGACAACTATTGAAATTGTTTTACCTTGCACTTGTTTTCATATATGAGGTGCTGAGGTATATGGCGTGTTCAGATAACGTGCCCTTTAGGTCTGTCTGGTAATATTTCGAGGAGTGGACAACTTTATGCATTTGCAATGATCATTCAATTATGTATTTGAGAGAAATGTATGGGTGCTATGTTTGTAGCGGGACGTGGTTCCCTCTGATATTAGTAGGGGTTCTTTGAAAAGGATTCTGCCTATTTAGCTCTTTCTTGATTTTAGAGGGTCCTGGAGGGTATCTGTCTGCAGCTGGAAATTGAGCTCATGAGGATTCTTTGTGGCATCGCACTGGGAATAACCAGGTCTGAACCATCCTTCTAAACGCTAAGTGTTTCTCAGTGGCTGTGTTCTTCAAAGGTAGATAATTCCATAAGTATGTGACTTGAAAGGAGAGAGTAGTGCTACCAATGGTTTTATCCCTGTCAGCAGGAATAGAGTGTTGTGCCAGTCAGAACGTGAAGATACTTTGGAAAATCCAAAAACAGAATTAATTTCAGAGATAATGGTGATGATAAGAAAATGACAAAGTATTCAGTGAATCACTGTCACCTGAAATCACCGAAAAGTCAACATCCCATTACCGCAGAAAACAGCTCTTTTGTGCTCATTCACAACATTTTGCGTACAAGAAAACCCCCGTTCTATCTGTTGGTTTCACCATTGCCCTGTCTACTGACTTTGTTTTAATGTAGTGGTAATACATTCCCCTCACAGTGAAACACTAGCTTAATTGAACTTTCTTCCCAAAACCAGACAAAGACTAATTTGGATCAGGAGTTTCTGTGTTCTCGCTTGCCCATTTGCCATATCATTCCCTCTCTAATTCTACATATGCAATCAAGAGTATATATAGTTTAATGGACTTCACAGTGCTCCTACAAACAAAGGAAACCTTCTTAAAAACAAGCTCCTGAGACAGGCTGCAGCGAGGCACTCATCGGGACTCCATAGGCACGGCAAGAACAACAAACCAGAAAGAATACAAAGTGACTCAAAGACATTAACATTGGTGGCTTCGAACCCCAACTTTCATTGAATGCCTAGCCACTTGGATTATACCAGGACAGCAACTCACTCTCAAGGCATTCACTGCAAAAGAACAAAGATGGCCATGGTCTCTTATAAAGAAGGAGAAACAGTTTGTTACAAAAAGACATTTCGGAACTCCTGTTCAAGCCCTCAAACTCTTGCATATTGATGGCAATAATTATCTACTCCCAGAACCACACTGGCACCTCTTCAGGGTATCCTAAACACAGCAGCACATTTCATCCAGGGCATGAAGAAATATGATCACATCACCCCATCCAGAAGGGACTCCATTGGCTCCCCTTGCTGGTTTGCACCATTTTCAATATCCTGCGGACAAGCTCATCATCTCAAATATATCTTGGCACAGCCTGAACAGCATCAGAATGCAGACTAAGAAGTATAAACATGGAAAAGCAAGGCAGGAGGCTATTTCCAGCTATGCACCAACGATCTGGGACAACATCCCAGAATCAATCAGGAACTCCCCAATGCTGCCCCAATTTGTGAAAGAGTTAAAGATGCACCATTTTAAAGAACACTACTTCACAATGCATTAACAGCCCACATACCAGTTCCCTGTCCTATCACTCGTTGACTTCATCTGAGTCTTTACCCTGTTCAGTGCGCTGATGTCTTTCGGCTCGGTTTATGCTCTCAATTAGAGACCAATCCAAGCTCTACTGCCCCAAACAAACAAAATGTCAACGCTCACACTGTCCTACACCTCAAACACTGAATGGTTGTTTTGTGGGGGGTTTCGAGGCATCGTTATTGAAAGTACATCTGGTAAAACAGCTAAACATTTTATGCCAAACCTTAAAAAATGATATTTAAAAAACCAATTGTCAAGGTGGGACTAGGCCGTAGGTGGGACAGAAGGCTCCTCTGGATGGTTCTGATGCAGTTGTCTTTAAATGATCCCCAGCCTGTTGTTCATTTTTTACAAATTCTGGCAATTTTTCTTTAATAGTTTGAACTCCTCCTAGACAATGCCCTGCCCTGTATTCTCATCATCGAAAACAAGCCATTCCGGTGACAAATTGTAGTGAAATTGGTAGGGTTTATTTCAGTAAACCGTCTTTTTATACAATAGTGGGATCTTTAGGTGATTTTTAATCTTAAAGAAACGGATATAATGGGTAGGATTATGAGTAGGAGTCCAATAATTGGTTCAACCTTCGTTTGTTGTCTTCTCACATTACAGAGCTTTTGGTATATATTGTGCTGTTAACCTTGTGCATGTATGTGTAGTCTGATTTTGTTTGTGCTAAAAGTGCATTAACCCCAGTGAAGTTTGAGCACAGTCACCTCGATTCAACGGCCACAATAACAATTTAGAGGTCCAGTAAAAGGGAGGAATTTGGGACTTATGTCTCGGATTGTCGCCTGTAGTGTGACGTGATGTGCATGATCAGGACAGTGAAGACTAGGAATTGGGCATCTGCAATGTCTGAAAATATCATGCAAGCAGGAAGTACATTCTCAGAACTCTGGACATAGATCTAACCTCCAAAGTGGTCATGGATAGCACACTGACTTTTGCACAGTCTGAGCTCTTTAAAAACAGTCATTGTTGGCAGCCAGGGATTGTGAAGGAAGAAATAGAAAATGACATTGCTACGCTCAATTATCAAATTCTTATGGCTATAAAATCATTTTTAAAAGACAAGCTTTCAAATGCACATTTGTTTGAAATATAATAACTATGAATGCTTCTTTTTCTGGACGAACAGCAGTGAGGAAGGGAGGCGCAATGTATATACTTTAATGGGACGTGAGTGGGACAGGTTTGCACCATTGGCCTCCCTACACTTTCTGATACTGCATCCACAGTTACCCTATTATCTCGTAGGAGGAATAAAGGAAGCTATTAATTGCCAATATTATGCTACTGTGGACAGACCACCAGCAATGCATTCAGCCAGAGTTTGTTGATCCTGTGGTACCTATCCCCGAGTGGTCTGCTCAGCAGAGCCCTGACATTTCAGGCCCATCAGTAGCACCTAAACTTGGGTGAGCGATATGAATTCTAATACATAAAGGCCGCTCATTATTTTCCATAATGTTGGGCTGTCAAACAACCTAAACCCGTAATAATTGGTGTCAGCCTTTACTTGCGTCAGCTCTTGTACAGGATAACTTTTAGATGTTGAAATAGTTGTGTGCGGAAAGCCATACCGCCTACAAAACCTCACTCTGGACTTGAAAGGAAGGGCGCGTCAGAAATTAACATTAAGTATGAATATCATTAAGAACAAGCATTGGCATAGCCAATAGGTCTTGCTTTTGGGACCTTATAAGTATTTAGTTATGCAGCACAATATCCTTGGTTGAACAACATCAAGTGTTGCATGGCTAAACACTTATAAGGTCCCAAAGACGAGACCTATTGGCTATGCCAATGCTTGTTAGTTTTTAAAGCTGGTCACCTTGGATCAGTTACTACGCAACCTTGTGTTCCTATGAGGTAACACCCTGCTCTGTGACTTATGGAAAGTGCTTTCTGTGCCTGCTCTGTGACTTATGGAAAGTGCTTTCTGTGCATCAGCACAACCGTCGGATTTCAGGCAGGCCCAGCATGCAACAGCCCAAACCACGTGCCACAGTTACCAACAGCATGTCAATCCACGATAGCATACAGAATCTTCTAAATACACAACACTTTCTGTGTGAGCGGGTCACAGGCTGATGGACAGCAGAGTTACCACTTCCATTTCAGCAAAGTATCGCCTCTTTTAAACTCTAAACTCCTGAAAGTCCCAGAATGCACCTGTTAGGCGAAAGCATTAACCTGGAAAGTGATCTGAAGTTATTTGTTAACTGCCAACGAGAGGGAGAAGGGTGGCAGATTTGGAGTCAGTTGGGACACAAGGAAAGAGGTGGCAGTCCCCTCTTTTCCCGTCCCGGGCTTGTGCACCTGTAACCTTCCGTCCTTTTCAGCCGAATACGCAGCCCACCTCCGGAGGCATCATTAATTGATGCAAAGGAGGTGATCAACTGGGCTCGGTTTCGTGTAAGACATAGAAAGGGATAATTAAGTCTGTGCATGCTTGCAACAGTAAATTCTAATAGTGTGCACACTTAAGAAACCCATGTACAAGAGGGAGCCAGATGTCTAAAGTGTTGTGTGCATACACACAAATTGTGTTTGTTCCTGTATCAAGGAGAAACTGGTGGGTGGATGTGAGTGGAGAGGGGGCAGAGAAGATCTGGGTGTACAATGAGGAACCAGGCTCGTGAGTGAATGTGGATACACGAGAAAACATAACCATATGTTCACAAACAAGAACCAACTATACTTGAACGGAGCAGCTCAACGCTCTGCACTATCGACTTGAAGGCGCATGTGGGAACTCTGACCAGTCATGGCCAGCATGACTCGGGAGGGAGGGGGTGAGGGGGACGAAGGGAAGGAAGGAAGGAGGTGGAGGGGGGGTCGCGTGGGTGATCGCGGGGGGGGGGGATTTAAAAAGTAAAACTTCACTTACCGGGTCCTGCGCCATCTCCGCTCTAGGTTGTGATTGGTGCAGACGGCGCTTGGTCGGAAGCCTGTAGGGAGGCTATTTCTCTAGAGAACAAGAAGAAACGGGGTGCCGCTCGTGCCAGGGATAACAGGAGGAGGGGCACAGATAACACGAGGAGAAGATGCACGGCCGTAAAAGTAATGCACCCGCGAAAATGCTGGCTCACTGAGAACAGCGAAGCGGATGTGAAAGTGAAAGTGATCGCGATCAAGCGCGGTGAGCGATGCGCTAAATGAGCATGATGAGGAAAGCCATATGGCGCCTCTGCTCGTAAGCGCACGCCCGCCCGCACACATGCACGCAAGCTGTAGGCCGGCCATGGTAGCATTTTTAGAAGCCCTTACTAAAAGTCTCGCCAGACCAGCGCATGTGCTGGGTCAGGCAAGACCTAAAAACCTGTTTAGCAACTTAAGACCAATAAGACTTCCAGTTTACAGTGGGGGCAGGTACTCCACCGAGCAATACTGGCCTTGAACAAACTAGTAAATACAATACTAATGGCAGTGCTGCCGGCCATTAACGCCTGGTATGGGAGAGCCTGTTCATCTGGAAGAATAACCAGCAGTAACATTGCTGCCACTCCTCATTGCCACACACATATTTCAGGAGCTTGTTGCTGCTGTAAACACCTACAGCCATTAGCATAATGTGTCGTGTTACAATCACACCTGCTCCTAAATGCTGTCATTGATGAAAAAAAGTATCTGGCAAGCCTTTAGGGTACATCTGAGCACTCTGTTGCACTTCCTGCAATATCTAAGTGACCCTTATGATGTTGTATAGAATGTTAAGATGGTGCAAGGAGGATGTATGAGGATAAGAGAGGTTACAGGATATTACTTGGTGCAACTAAATCAAGTAGAACAGGATTACCGGAATTTAGAGTTGTATCTCAGTCGGACAAACTCACTGGTTTTCAGCAACTTGGCGTCCATGGAAAAAATATACGGGTATCAGAACAATGACACTGTGGTTGTTGGTCGAAAACATATCCCACAGTCTTCACAAACATTATAGGTGCCCAAAAGTGCCCAGCGTTGAGGGAAAGGTTGAACTGTTTAATGCAGCAAGGATATCCAGATAATATACTCGAGATGATTCGTATGTGTGCAGGGCTTTAAGTGGGATGAAAAAACTGGGAGGGGGGGTCTCTCAAAGGGGCGTGGCTGATGTAAATCTGTGCTTAGCATACTGTGCCGTCCCATTGGTATTTTTCTGCTTCTGTCATTGGCTCCAGGTGTACACTACAACTAGTAACATTACACCTACAACAAGCCAAGGCTATTGGCTTTGTCAATAGTTGTTAGTTGCATATAATAAATAAGCAACAACTATATCTTTCTTGTATATAATATTGAAAATGTTTCAGTTCTGAAATTATGCGACTGTGAAAGAACTAAAACGAGCCACTTTGAAGTTACATCAAACTCTTTAATCAGTGGTACTGCTGCAGAGTCAAGATTTTCTATTGCAACCTGAGGGTGAGGGCAGAAATGGAGAGCCCGGTAGGGACCCGTCTCGGCACCAGCTTTTAAGACCTGCCGGTGCGCAAGTTGTACCGGCAAGACCTGGTACAACTTAAAATCCATGACATAGATAGAATTCTATACAAAGCTTACATCAACATACTTCAATATAAAATGCCACACCCTGTTTGTATGTTACTGCGATGCCAGCTTTCACAGCATACTTTAGAGGCACATCATGCGGTGCAACAACATATGCCTTTGCCACAGCATCATCTAATGGAATTCTGACACAAGTGCTTGGAGTAGGAGCAAATGTACTAGCACCGGTGAGGGAGTCAACTGAGGACATGACAGGTAGCGCCGAAATTGACTCAGTGGTTGCAGCTGTCGCCAGCAGAAGTCATCTTTGTGGACAGTCACTTCTTTTTCCTCATCAGATTTTGACCCAGAGCAAGAGAGTGAAAAAACACACAAGGAGGAAAAAAGAAAGACAGTAAAGCAACACAAAGGGAGAAAATGGGCACATGCGAGAGTAAGATTATGAGGCGCGGAGCGTCTGGTGGTAGATTAGAGGCATGAGGTGAAATCAAGACTTATGCAGCCTTAATATTTGACACCCCGACCTTCAATAACGCTGGCCGTGGGCTTCTGAGCAAAACTTCAGACCACAACACTTATATATTTTTTTTAAATGAAGCTCTGCCGAACACCCATATGTAGAATATTAATAGCCTCATGACTATTGTGTTGGTTGCATGATCAGTATTTTCTCCATCTATTTAAAGCCAAGTTATGTACCATCCCCACATACCTATAATGCTTCCAGGCCTACAGTAAGACAACAGCTTTAAGGCACTTACCCCCAAGCAATAAGTCTACATGTGTGCCCCTCCCCAATCCTCACATCTCTATACCTTTCTCTCCAAAGAGTCTCTGTGGTGAGGGGAATCAGAATCCTTGTGTATGATCTCGCATCTGCATCACAGAACGAACAATGCCTCAAGAAAGAGGCATGTCCAAAAGGCAAGAGAATGTATTAAAAAAATGCTTCCTTCCACATTTGCTTTGTGTTGTCCCCGATGCCCCTGGTAATGTTACTCACTACACAACTCTCTGGACAGTAAAATGGAAATTTCCTCTTTGCTGCATTTTTATTATTTTTGCTAGTGGGATTAATGCGAACCTGTTTCTAAAATAACATGACAATCCTACACACTCTGTTAGCCATTATTAGCCTTTAAAGTATTAGTTTCCTAGTTCCTAAGCTTTGCACATACACACTCTAATGAGTTAATAGATCCATGTTTGCCTTACAAGGATGCCTGATGTGTATGTAACATGCGGCCCAAGAACCCAAAAATGAGATCAATGCAAATTAAAGGGACACGAATTGGGAAAGTAGGTCACTTTTCATATTTGGGAGTAACGTAAGATTCCCTATGGTCTTGGTCCACTTGCCTTTCCCTTGGGTGACAGATTCTGAGAGTTAGTGGGCATTTTGATTGTGGGTATTTGGTTTAATTTTGCTGTAAATATAGATAAAAAGTAAATTCCTGCTTTATTGGAGATTTAGATAAGAAAATGCCTGCCCACCTTGAACAACAGGGCTGACATCGGTGGCCACTGTCTTGTGATTAATCCACAATTCAAGGGGAAACGCGGATATAGGCACTTTCTAGTGTTGCAGGGATTCTGCTCATGCACAGAACTATGCGCAGGAAACCAGGACCTCAGTGAATTGTGGTGTACCAAAAACTCACCTCAGTACCCAGAACCCCTATCCGACCAGCATCAGTGTCCCATTCGTTATCCGTATTCTCTCGGAGGTCCCAATGTATAGACAACCCAGAACAAGCGACTTAGAGTACTCTCAGGAATGGTGGGAATCAGAAATACCTGTTTGTTATTATTCTCATATCAGTCCACAACAAGAGTAATAAGAGACACGGTCAAGTTTAAAAGGTTTATTTTATAAACTACGTGTCCTAAGATGCAGTACTTTGGCTAACATAAGCAGACAAATGATTATAATTAAAACCATCAGCATTGTTACAATACCATAGAAAATGAAGGGAGAAATCATATTACAAATGACAGTGGAATACAGCCACCTTCCCTTCGCTAGTAGGCTAGTATTATTATACTAATAGAAAGTCTCTAGGCTTGAATGGGTAACCCCATACCGTAAAGATCAGCTTAGGTGAATCACATCACAGGATCAGCTTTACTCTGCGCCTGGAAATGTTCTCCTCCAGAATGTGTTTCTAACGCATGCAAACAGTAATATTAAAGGCTCTCGACACCCAGGTATTTGCAGCTGTGTGCATATTATGTCTAGAGAGTGGGCCGATCAACCTGAACTCAAAAACATACATTGTCTGGCGGCTCAGAGTGTTTTGCACACAATGTTCAGACCAAGGTCGCAGTGCACGTCTAGGGATGTGAACAACAGACTGTTCTCATGTGAAGAAAAGGCAAGCAAGCAGTTTTCAAATAATAACATGTCTCTGCAGTGTCGTGTGCAAAAGTGGCAAGATGGCTTTTCTAACATCTAACGCGCTCATGCTAACATAGCAATGTATGTGTCTAAATCCCTGCCTTCACTACAACCCCCCTTGATCGGACCACAAACGAATAGGGATACAAAAAGGAACGGAGAGTTCAAGTTCGACAGAGCGGAACCAAGTGCATGTATTGGAAATCCAAATAAAGAGGAGTGAAAGTTCGAAAATAACGTTAAAAAAAAACAAAATAAAGGGAAAAAAGAAAATGGTAAGTCAATACATCATGTAAAGGCTCAACGAGCCCAGATGTTGGAACACACAAAAAGTGTGTGGTCTGTGCAAGGGAAGCTGGACGCTATCCAAGTTATTCCATCATTGTGTAAGCACAGTACGTAGCGACAGCTTCCAAGAGGAAGTCATTGGAACGAGTTACAAAAGTGTCCGCCATCCAGTCTAATAAGGTAAACGAACATACATGTTCTTCGACCACTGGAGCCTCTAGCACATTCAGAGAACAACTGGTGTGTTCTTCAAGATAACTTCTTGCCAAGAAGTCATACACTGCCGTTCTGATGTCCCAATTCCCTAGGACTCCATGTGCCGCTCCACGGGCCATAATCCTAACACCAGAACAGTCCAACTCATGAGCCACTAATGGACTCATCAGTTGATCATAATCCAGGGCAGGAGACACCGAGTTCGACAAGCACAAATCCAGAGCCCATTCGAAAGGACAATCTAGGCAAAGAAAAACAGGTTGTACGCATGTAAAGTAGGCAAACCGGAAGGATAATCCATAGGCTATGCTCAGGGTAGCCAGTGGTAAAGTTCCATAGTATTCAAGCATCCGGTTACGAAGATGGAGCAGCCGGGACAGGCTGTCGCGTGACACAAAGTGTGGAGCCATTGCACAGTACGCAGACCAACAGCAGCACGCCAGCCGTGAGGGCGAGAATCCACGGGAGCCCTCCAAAGACGCTGGAAAAAATAGAATGAAAAAAGGCCGGTATCACACCAAAAATACTTTGGAAGGAGGTCACGAGGCCGGAGCCCACAATTTTGAAAAAAATGCGCCAAGCCAGTTGTTGACGAGGCGTTAAATATAGTTTGAATCAGGGCACCAAAATGAAGTGGGAGATCAGTATTTAAAAGTGCCTGCACCTCGGTACGGGTGTTGGCTGCGTGAAGGACAAATGTTTCACGGGACGAAGTCAAAGCGACTTCTTTTTGAGACAATAGAGCCCTTGTTTTGCTCTTCTTGTTGAACTCTGCTTTCAAGGTTGGAGTGGAAGGCCAGATGGATACATCCAGCCTCCCATGCGGGGGTGGGAAAAGGACATTTTTACAGCAGACTACTCTCTGTGATACAGTCACAATGTAAGGAATTCCCACTAGCATCCCACAGCAAGCCTCATTATTTAAAAGCAAATAACTACCGTTAGCTAACAACGTGAAAGAGGGTGTAATAGCTGGCACTGGAATCCCTTTCAGGACGCATACTAAATTAGGCGCTTGCACATTGCACGCGCCATGCAATTGGATGTGCCTACAAACTACAGAGTGATCAGGTGTGGAAGAGCATTCCTCACCCTTCAAATAAACTTCTTTACCTTCTCTCATGCACCTGTATGTAAATGGGAGTGACCATACTTCATGCAGGAAAGCAGTACCCAACGGTTCATATCTGCCTAGGGCATAATGCTTCATGCACAAACTGAATTTAAACAAAGGAAATGGCAATGTGATTAACCCGTTGATAAGCCACACAGGTGAGTTCAATTCGGCCACTGGGAAAGGCAAAGGTTCTAACTTTTCAATATGCAGTAACGAGTATGCTGCATCTTTCATGGACATGAACCGTTGTTTCGCAGTTAGATTAAAAGGAAGGAGTAAAGATGAAGTATTCATATAGTCCCAGGGGACTTTCCCAGCCTTTAACATTTACAAAGTCCATGCAAACTGCATTATAGAACGCAATTGATTCTGACCATCATACAAAACAAACACCTCATCCTGCACAATATCAACAACAGATGAAACAATATTATCTAATGTGTAAATTCTGGAAGAAAGGGTGTTAATGCTATTATCTATAACAGCTAGCACTTTTTCCATATTGGCTTGATCAATAGCTCTCAATCTGGAAGCAGCTTCAATTTGTGATAACTTCCAAACCTCGTTTTAAATAGCATACACCCATCTCCTGGACCTGCCACCCACAGGACCCTTAACAAAATCATTCAAATCTATTTTGTCATGTAATTTAGATAAATTAACTTTAACAGATGCCAAGGTGGAATGTTGCAGCCAAGACTGGCATAACTTCCCCACAGAGTAGGTAGTAACAGAATGAGAATATTCCAAGCGGGGGTCTACACGAACCTGCGTATACCCAGGCTGCAGACCCAAAAAACGATGTTGACAGGAATCTGAGCTCGTCTGCCAAGTCAACCATCCTTCCGAATTTAATTTGAATGAATGTGTTAGTAATGTATGACTGCAACGCATCAAGGGACAGATCTGTATGATTACCCCAATGTGGATAAGCACCCAGATCTGGAATAGAGGGGAAGTCAGCTTTTTAGAAGTAGCCAATCCAAAACAGGTGGTCTGAAAAGTAGTCGAATTCAAAAATAATATGTGGTTCGGGATGAGGCAGGCACGATGCAAAGCTTCTGTTCCTTGTACCTGCCATGGTTTAGAACCCCAAACAGATTTAAGATCAATAGTATCTTTCCACAGATCATAACCCCTGACCGCTAAATCATCCATAAAGGATTTGGAATACAATAATTTAGTGTGTGTCAGCCTAACCTTCGATGCAGACTCTGCTGCCATTTTAAAATAAAAGGCGGCAGGTTTTGAAACACATAATTCAGTAAAATAGGCAAATTTGTTCACCATTGTGCTGGAGAGGCCTAACATTGGCGTTGGACAATGTTCCCATTGTGTATAATTCACAAAATTACGAAACGTATTAGCTTTATGTAGGAAATGATTGCCATAATGTTGATAGCAAAACAACTCCCCGTAATTAGCAGTTTCTAAATACAAATCTTCAGCATCAAAAGCGGCATAATATTTCAAATCAGAACACAGTGCATCTATGGCCTGAACGTCCCAATCATCAGAGCGGATGCTTTGTTTAACCGCATCACCCATAGAAACACGAAATACATTCGGAACATTAATAACCTCAGTGGGTCCATGAATTTGAAATTTAACAGCATCCCACGCAATCCCATCTAACACAGGCAGGCAGTAAAATTCACAAATGTCTGGTCTCTCTTCATGATGTGTGATGAGGAGTGGGGGGCCAAAGTTCCATCAATTAGTCTAATTGTAGATCTTTCTTTTAGGTAGTGTCCGTTCACAAGACGAAAAAATACCACCACAAATCCGATGGACATAAATAAAAAAATACATATGAGCATCAGCCAAATGTATGTCCAAGGGGGAAGCAAAAAACAGCAAAAATAGAAACTTTTGTTGGGGCCCTGGAAGTCATAGAGTTAGTATCAAAGGAGAAACGTGACTGGGTAACTGCGGTTGATTGTAAAACAGGCAATGTTACATCTGCAGGATAAGCATACTCGGTATCTTCAGGTAGACCACCAGCCGGTGGTAGCAACAAAGGATCAGCAACTGTATGCATCTCGATGGCAACATCAGGCATGGTGGTAGAAGCCGGAGCCAAAACAGAATTTCTCAGCTTCGCAGGGCAAGAGACCGCTGGAGTCATAATAAGAAAAATCGGCCACTCGCTGTAGTTTGCCATTATCAATGGAGATGTACCGGTTATCCTTGCGACCAGGAAGTCGAGGTAAAATGACTGTTCTTGTACCCTGCATGCCAAGCACTGGAACCGGGGCACGATGAGAGGGGCCGAACTCCTTATTGTTCTACACCTTCTCACGGACCAGGTCACCAACTCGAGGTAGCCAGCCGACTACCGTAATCTGAAGCGCAGCATCAGATGTGGAGGGCAAGTGTTCCTTCGCGAGACTGTCTCTGGTCTCTTGTAGACTCTGTAACACAGCACAGTGATCATCTACGTCAAAGAGTGCGGCAGACGCCGCCATGTCTAGACCATCAAGGTCCGGGACAAACATTTTTATGCCAAAGAGCATCATGTATGGGGTCCGCCCACCCAGAGACCTTCTAGGGAGATTATTAAGTGCACGTTGAACGTTATACAGATGGGCAAACCAGTTCCGGCCAGTGCCTAAAACCCTAGCTGTCAAGGATTGCTTTAAGTCACGGTTCATTCGCTCCACGACACTATTACCCTCAGGTCGGTATGGAGACGGAAATTTGACTTGGACCCCCAAGGATTTCATGGCTTCTTTGTATGCCTTAGAGGCGAACGCAGGGCCCTGATCAGAATGAATGGTACCACACGCAAAAATTCCCACAAAGACACGCAAATCCCTTATGACAGTACGAGCATCAGCCCTCCTTTGTGGCCATACCCAAAGAAAACGTGTGCACGAATCCACTGCAACTAAGATATACTTGTACGCAGTATCAGAGGAGAAAGGATCGCAGTGATCTAGATAAACACACCCAAGTGGTTTATTAGATATGTACAACTGAGTTTGTGGTGGGCGCGCAGCAGTTGAAGGTTTAATCTGCTGGCAAATGTCACAATCAAGAACATAAGTGCGAGCCTGTTTATATAACCCGCGCCACCAGTAACATTGTTGTAACAGAGTAACAGTTGCTGAAACGCCGGAATGGGCAGAGGCCATAACCTCGTGAGCCGCTGTTATCAAGGATGGTCTGCAGTCCGCGTTGGGAATCAATCTGTCACCAACGTCGTTAATTCTCACTAATGGGACGTTATCAGGACTTAAGTGATAATGGTAACGAGAAGGGAAACCTCTCGGGTAATTACTTCCCTTCTCTGTAGCAGCAATAGCTGCCAAAATGTCATCATCGATCTTACTTTTGGATCTTGGAGCTGCTACTAGATATGTCGGCACTGCTGTTTTCGCTGCCTCGTAAGTCAGGCTGTTGCCGACAGCGTGGACACCAACTCGCTGGTGACCAAGAGTGTGAATTCTATTCACGAGAGGCAGATGTTCTTTAAGTTCTGCCACTCGAACCCAAAGCATTTTATGCTTAATTGTGCTACCTTTGGAATCACGATATTCATTTTGAGACCTGTTAGAATCCGGGTTGGCACAGGTATGTACTTGTGACAAGCAGGGAACCTTTCCTCTAGTCAGGGTAAGGGGTTACACTACTAAAACGACCCCTGCTCACCCTCTAGGTAGCTTGGCGCGAGCAGACAAGGCTTATCTCAGAGCGTTATAGGTTAAGCATTTGTGAACACATACAGTAACCAAGTGACAACACTACAAATGGACACCACACAGGTATTTATATTAAAAATAAGGATTCTTTATATAGGATTATCACAAGACCATTAAACGATTAAAAATACACAATACGGTTGCTTAGTTGGTAGAAGATTGCTTAGTTTCTCTTAAGTTCTTAAATGCGACACTTTAACTCAATGTACCTTAGATGCGACACGCAGGGCAACAAAAGTGTTGCAGCGATGCAGATGCGTTGAAGTTCTTGGTGCAAAAGAAATAAAGACGGGATCTTCCAGATGCGTTACGCTTCTCCGATGTTGCGAGAAGGCTCGACTCGATGCGTCAGCTACAGCGGCGTCACCTTTGGCGAGATGCGACGACAGCGGCCTTGGCAGCGACACTCTTTTCCGACGTTGCGAGACGCTTCCGCTCGATGCGATGCTGCCGCGGCGGCACGCTTCTCCGTGGATGCGAGGCGCTTTTCTGGATGCGGTGCAATGCGACAACTACGATGGCTGCGATGGCGTTATGCTTCCTCCTCGATGCGAGACTCTTCTCTCGATGCGGTGCAATGCAACAGCTACGATGGCTGCGATGGCAACATGCTTCTTTGGCGTTGCGAGGCACTTCCGGAATGATGCGAGACGCTTCTGCTCGATTCGATGCTGCAGCGGCGACACCCTTTGCGAGATGCGACGACAGCGGCTCCGACGACGGCACGCTTCTCTTCCTTGCGTCGCGCTTCCAGCTCCTTGCGACACGCAGTCCCTCAGAAGGCCCAACAACAGCAGCAGGCACTTCCAAAAGACTCTGGGGAGCTGGGGGTGAAGTCCACTGGTCCGGGGACTTCGTTCAGGGGGCAAGCTCAGTTCAAGCCCTTGGAGATCTTTTTAAAGCACAAGTTGAAGCAAAGTCTTTAGTAGTCTTTCTCCTCTCCTTCAGCAGCAAGGCAACCACTGCCGGCCAATCCCCCAGGTCAGGGACAGTACTCCTCCTACAGATTTCCCAGTTCCTTCTCCTCTGGCAGAGGTTCTTCTTGTTTCAGCAGGATCTAATTTCTTGGGAGCAGGGTCCCAATACTTATACCCCTAATTCCTTTGTTCCTCTGGGGTAGAGGGGCCTTTGCCCAGTCCAAACCAGTTCTTGAGCACTCTGTTGACATGACTCTGCCTTTCTATTCAGGGTGCAGGGCAGAGACATCAGCCGCTCCGCAGGAGGTGGAGCCAACATTGTGGTAGCAGAGCAAAACCCTATTCAGAGCCCAGGTGTACTCCTCCCACCCATCTGACTGCCAATCTTCCTATTCACCACCAGGCTACCTAGCCCTGCCCCTCTGGGTTTCCCCAGCCCTGTCACTCACACAACCAGACAGGCAGATACACATCATAGCAGAGGCGGGCTGAAATGGTCAGGCAAGCAAATACCAACTTTCTAAAAGTGGTATTTGCAACCACAGAATATTAAAATAAACTTTACTAAAAGATGTATTTTATTATTCTGAGTTCAGGCATACTAAACTCGAATTTCTACCATGTTCCCTGGGTCTATTAGGATCATAGGATGAAACAATTCTAACAGCCCATTCTGGCCTATGGAGAACAGGTAGCCTTACAATAGTGAAAAACGAAAATGGCTGTAATTCACTATTAGGACATGCCACACACATCGGGGCTTGTCCTACCTTATGCTTACAATGCACCCTGCCCTTGGGCCTACCATAGGGGTGACTAATATGAAGTTAAGGGAAGGTTTAGGGACTGGTAAGTGTGTGCACTTACCCAGTCAGCATGACAGTACCAGACTGCACGCAGGTTCTGCAATGGCAGACCTTAGATACATTTTACCAGGCTGCTTCTGTGGTTGGCACAACCAGTGCTGCAAGCCCACCAGCAGCATTTGTATTTACAAGCCCTGGGCACTCCTGGTGCTCTTTACTGGAGTCTGACAGTAAACCAAATAAGCCAATCATGGCATCCAACCAACATATACATTTTAAATAGGCAGCACTTGCACTGTGGCACTGGTTGGCAGTTGCACAGTGCTCTGAGCAGCTAACACCAGCAAAACACATGAGGCACAGCGACAAAAAGTGGAAGGGAGACTCACGCCAAGGTGCCAGGTCTAACAAGACCAAAAGAATAGATTGTCGTTAAAAGACTGAACACAGTAAAACGAGTCACTCACTATAAGAGTAGTAACCCGAGGATCAGCAAACTCCAGTGCAAGCACCAGAGCACGGAGCTCTGCCAACTGTGCGGTACAATCACCCAATGACTGCGTATGCACGACATCAGACTTGAATTCTCCATTCTCGAAAGTACCTGCTACGATTGCGCAGGCTGCTGAATAGGCGTGCTTCAATCCCATCGACGGTTGCGCCGAACCGTCAGTATAAATGACACAATGGTAATCTTCGAGCGGGCGCAAAGACAGAGGAGCCGGATGAACAAATTCATATTGCAAGTACTCCTGTGTCTGTAATGAGGCATCAAAGATATAAGTGACATCTGGCAATGTCAGAGAAGTGGCCCATTGTATCCAACGTGGATGCAAAGCTTTTGAATTGGGTACACTGGCTTTCGTCACTGCCTCTAGGGCAGGATACGGTGTGACCACCAACATGCATTTTCCTTGCGACAGCGCTCGTTCTTTAAGAATCGCCATCTGCACCGCAGTCAAAACTTTTTCGACTGAGCAAAAGCGCAATTCAGCCGAAGTGTACAAGTGTGATTTTTAGGCAATGGGGACTGTGTCGTCCTCATTGAACGTTAAGTACGTGAAACCCACTGCGCCTGGTACAATTCTTATTACCAGGTTTGTGTGGTTTTCACGTGTCAGTAAGTATTTTGAAGCAAGAAGATCAGCCTGCAAAGATTGCAAAATAGCTGAATGCTCTGGCAGCCAGCTCGATTTGGAAAAAGTAGGCTGTACCAAGGCATATAGCGGCTTGATACGCTGGGCATAATCGGGAATGTACGTACGACCAAAATTCAGAAAGCCCAGCAAAGATTGTAATTTTTTCAGTGTTGTTGGAGCACGCTGACATGCGCACTTCTCCAGGAAGTGAGGAGCTAACCCTCGACCTTCATTGTTGAGCTCGTAGCCCAAGAACAGCACTGTAAACTCTGCAATGTGAGACTTCGCAAACCGAAGTCTGCAAACATAACAATAATGCGATTAACACGACACAGATGCGGCCACAACTCGTCATCTGTGAGATAGATATCATCCACATACGAGTGCGCATCAGGGCCAATGCTCTCTAACAGAGAGACAACACATACGGCAAAGACGCCAGGGCTGTTTTTATAGCCCATGGCCAATCTTTTAAATTGTTTTTGCTTGCCGCCAGAAGTAAACGCTGTCCATTGACTACTAATAGAGGACAGGTTATGGCTGTAAAAGCCATTTGATATGTCAAGTGTTGTTTTAAACCTTTTTCTCACGAGACTATCAACGAGGGCAGAACTGTGGTAATTCTGTACCGCGCACGTCCAGCAATGAGAGTTCAAATGCCGGTAATCCAAAACTAGGCGGTACGACCCATCAGGCTTCGTTAGAGTGAATAAAGGATTATTCATTGGTGACACACATGTTTCAATAACACCCTGATATTCCAATTGCTCAAGGATTTCCGCGACGTGAGATCTAGCTTCGCGGCGCATGGGATATTGGGGCTGCGGCTCGGGCATGGACCGTAAAGGAATCTCATGGCTTGGAGACAATTTATTCCACCCAACCTGAGTACGGTACAAAGCCAGAGCAAGCACCTGAGCCCACTCTTCGGCAAACCTTTCAGCGTGCTCCTTTGGCACTGTGTGCGCAAAGGGCGGGAGGATTACCTCCTCCCCTCTAGGAGCATCTAAAATGAAAGCCGGGGGCCAGTCCGCCTCTGCCAAGAGAATGTCATAGGAAGAGGTCAGATTATCCCAAAAATCCCTTGTATTGTACGTTGTATGTCACCTTCAATTAAGAGGACTATGTCATATAGTCTGTCAGGGGGAGCCACTCTAGTGTCAGCAGTTTCTACAGTAATGAATGTGTCAGTTGCTGTCGCCTCCAGAAATGGACGCAGTGCTTGCCGCACTACTGTAACCTCCGCTGCGCTGTCGAGCAGCGTTAGTGCCCATGTCAGGTTCCGAAGCTGCGTCCGCACTATCTGTGGCATTCCTCGCTGTTAGCGCAGCAACCTTCTTCTTCTGAAACGGGAGACGTTGACGTCCAAACTCGTCCTGCTTGCCTTTACCGTCAGTCTGACGGGGTTGCTCACGTCCTTCTTGGGCACCCCGAGCTTTGCCACGTTCTCCGCCACCGGACTGTGAGGCCAATGTTTCCTGTGAAGAACGAGGAGAACGTTGTTCAGTAACCTGAAATCTATCAGGTGACCTAATACTAGTGCGATCGCGCAAATCGTATGTGCGTTCACCAGTCGGCTGTACGGGAGACGCAGGGCGAGACCCCTGTTCCTGTTGCTGCTTCCCCTGTTTCTTTGTTCGCCAATTTGGTTTAGGAAAAGTTGGACGATCGTCTTTGACAGACGAACTCACCTAAGTGTGCTGTATTAAGTCAGGAATGACTATAGTTGGTTTAATCCCTAAGCTACTGCGGCCGATAGTTCTATAAGCTTCCACAATAATTTTAGGCAACTCTTTGGGCTTGTCGAGCTCATCAACGCGGGCTAAGCCATTAGCCACTTGGAATTGCACCGCATCTCCCTTGAGATTACCAAGGACAAGAGAGGCAACTACGTCGAACACTCCGACAAGCCGCATTCCCAACTCTACAGCCGCCTCCGGTCCGTGGTTATCTTGAACACGTTTAATAACGGAGGGAAGCACAGCCATAGACGGGGTGCCGAAGCACTTTGAGTAGACTGCGGCAAAGACCTTGCCCCAGTTGTCACAATCGGACACTTCTGGGACTAAGTCCTTCTGCAAACTAATGGTGAGGATCCTGTGTTTCTCCACAGGGGTAGAATGCGGAAATACTGCTTCCAGTTGGTCAAATTTCTCAGCAAGCCAATAAGGCAAATCATCCTTATTCTGGGGGCGCTTGCCCATTACCGAATTAACCATGACGGGACTAATAACAACCACGGCTTGGCCAGCTGGTTATCCCGCAACAGCAGGTGCCTCCACCTGCACGTTGCGTGAAACGCTTTGTACTAAAGCCCTATATACTGTAATAAGGGCTGTATGGAGTACATGCAACTCATCCACCGCGACTGTCAAATAGTGGGGATGAGGCGTAAATCCGGCCAGCACCGGCCATGTGCCCCTGGAATTGAAAAAGGGCCCATTCTAGCCGGTGTAACCGCATGGGGAAGGGCGCCATTAAACCAAATGCGATGCTGCCAGGCCGAAAGAGGAATCTCCTGCGTCCTATACGGCGTATAATTTGCTGGGACCCGTGTGTGAGTATAGGAGTGAAACGTATTATCATCAGCAGTGTCACCCAAGAGTAAAACAACTCGTAAGGGTAAGACGCATCGCACTCACCACAAAAATAACGGCCATCCCATCGTCCGGCACCCCATACTGCGTCAAATGACGCCGCAGAGGCGTACGGCTATGCGCTGCAATATCGACAGCCATAAGGACACAGAGAAGAACAACAATGGATTTTACAGTAGCACAAGGGTTCAGAAATAAAAAACCTTTTTAATTAACAAGCTTGAGGAACCTATCGTACTAACATGTAAGTCAGAACCGTCACTCCTGCTAACCGTAAACAAGAGTGAGGGTGTTGTGGACTAATATAAGCACTACTAAGGGGTTTCAAATCAAAAGACCAAACGTTAGGTGCGCCATGTTGCAGGGATTTTGCTCATGCACAGAACTATGCGCAGGAAACCAGGACCTCAGTGAATTGTGGTGTACCAAAAACTCACCTCAGTACCCAGAACCCCTATCCGACCAGCATCAGTGTCCCATTCGTTATCCGTATTCTCTCGGAGGTCCCAATGTATAGACAACCCAGAACAAGCGACTTAGAGTACTCTCAGGAATAGTGGAAATCAGAATTACCTGTTTGTTATTATTCTCATATCAGTGCAAAACAAGAGTAATCAGAGACACGGTAATGTTTAAAAGGTTTATTTTATAAACTACGTGTCCTAAGATGCAGTACTTTGGCTAACATAAGCAGACACATGATTATAATTGAAACCATCAGTATTGTTACAATACCATAGAAAATGAAGGGAGAAATCATATTACAAATGACAGTGGAATACAGCCACCTTCCCTTCGCTAGTAGGCTAGTATTATTATACTAATAGAAGGTCTCTAGGCTTGAATGGGGAACCCCATACCGTAAAGATCAGCTTAGGTGAATCACATCACAGGATCAGCTTTACTCTGTGCCTGGAAATGTTCTTCTCCAGAATATGTTTCTAACGCATGCAAACAGTAATATTAAAGGCTCTCGACACCCAGGTATTTGCAGCTGTGTGCATATTATGGCTAGAGAGTGGGCCGATCAACCTGAACTCAAAAACATACATTGTCTGGCGGCTCAGAGTGTTTTGCACACAATGCTCAGACCAAGGTCGCAGTGCACGTCTAGGGATGTGAACAACAGACAGTTCCCATGTGAAGAAAAGGCAAGCAAGCAGTTTTCAAATAATAACATGTCTCTGCAGTGTCGTGTGCAAAAGCAGCAAAAGTGGCAAGATGGCTTTTCTAACATCTAACGCACTCATGCTAACATAGCAATGTATGTATCTAAATCCCTGCCTTCACTACACTAGGTTTACCTCTAAATAGTCCCACTACTTTGTCCATGACGAAGTGGGACTCAGTTAAGTCGAGGACTTTATCAAACTAGCCCTGATGCTTCTACGAATGTCAACTGTCTAGCCTAACAGACAATTCATCTGTTTAATATGAGACCATGGTCATAAAATCCCATGGATCCAATATGTTAAATCAGTAGACCATGTCCATGGCAAACCTTATTCAGTTAATAAAATGAAACGATCTTGGTCAAAAAAGAGAAGCAGAGGAGCTGCAAAAATCTCCTATAAGGCAATATGCAAAGCTTCAACCTGCCAGGGTTTTGGAGTCCTATCCAACGCTGGTTGTTCCTCCCTTGGAAAGATTCCTTTTAGGCAGATTCAGACTGGGCACCATATATAGCTACCTTTGTTTTTCTTCATGAAATTATGCCTTTGTGATCTTCTGCAATATACCATAACGATCACCAGGACCGGGCAAGTTATATGTTCACCAGCCCACAAATCATCTAAATATATTTTCCGAGTCTTTCTCTTCAAACATTAATGAAAACTCTGTTATATGGCTACTTAATCTTATCAGTACATATCCCCACATAGTCTCAACTAGATGGTTTTGGAGATGATCTTTTCATCACAGGCGTCATCCAGTGTAGAGAAAAAGCATTGTGTTTTTAAGCCAGTCCTGCATCACTAACAGTCCACAACAGTGGAAACTATAGAATGTTGCTTTGTATGATGAAGTCTGCATACACTTTGAGAAGAATTGTGACATCCCTCACTGAACGACTTCTTTAAAGCACTTAAAGATTAGCAAATTGTACTGTAAGTCAGGGTCTATACTACACGTTACATTAAGGTATAAAATATTAGATCATAGGATGCGAAGTGGCAAATATCTTACAGTTTATATAAAAAAAAATATTAACATATACATGGCAATTTTAGACAACAAAAGCAGCTTTTGGTTTAAAAACTCCTCAAGTCTCAGAACGCCTCCCTGGAACTGTTTGGAGCATCCATTTGGGGGCTCCTCCTACGGCATGTTCACCTACTGTCTCATGCCTCTTGTGATCAGTTACAATTTTGTGTTTACTAACAGAGTTATACTTATAAGTAGCAGCATCAAAATGAGTGCCAAACACGGTACTGTTATAAAAACTCCACCTCCCAAGAGGCAATGCTTTCCATGGTTATTCCCGCATTCGGATCCGAGACATGACAATATCGGATGTTATGCTGTATGATAGAGTGTTATATGATAGTGCACTGGTGTAAGTTTAGTGAAGGGGGAAAGGGGGACTTCGGTTTGACTCGCAAATGTTTGTGGTCATGTATAGATTCTTCCATGATGGTACATTATGCTACACAATGGTTATGCTGGTGTCAGATTTCTGGCAACCAGGGCCCCAACAGCGATGGTTGGGGTCATTTACCACCTGTGTCCTGGAGGCCGCCCTACTATGGCTTTGCAAAGTGGGCCAAGTCCACCATTGACTCCCATTGCCTGAGGAAGAGCAGTCAGAGGGTTATCGGGTGTGCTCACCCAGAAAAAACAAGTTGACAAATATGTTTCTCTGTTGTCCATTCAGAGTTGAACAAAGAGAGCAGGAAAAGGCGAATAGCCCTCAAAGTAATTTATTTTTCTTTGTTGAATGCTTTCATCCACAGCTCTTTTTATTATTTTAGAAATTATGTAGACAGACTGAGGAGAATAACATTTTTTTATTCTTTAGGACTTTAAAGAGTCTTGGTCTGGGCCCCGATTTTAGATATAGACACAATTGCAGTGCACCTGATAATTGTGTTGATTTTGTGTTTACACATAAATCTATTTTGTAAGCTCAAAACATATGACCGGTAGCTGGTGTGCCGCAATTGTGCATCCCATGGCACCACTCCTCCTGCTATAGCAACAACGCAATAGGTACTCAAAACAAATTCCCAGCACTCTGTTCTGCACTTAATTATCAAGGGTGACGCAACAGTGTGCTAAATCGACGCAACGCTTGAGAGGCGATTTATCAAGCCATGCAAGGCCACCTTCCATGGCCTTAAGTGGCTTGATATATCAAGAGTAACTCTGCCCCAGGGAGGAATTCGATGGGTGGTGCATGGATGTTCCCATGCAAAACCCATGGATTTTGGTGCATTCCCAGATTTACCATAAGTGGTAGACCTGGGAATGCGCCAAAACGGCTACCCCTTCCCAGGTGAGACATAACGAGGAGAAATATGTTTATTTCCCCTAATTTTTTCCTGTATTCTGCAGCACACATGGAAAGAGAAAAATGCCTCGGGATTGTTTTTGCTGAGGAAGGGGCCCCTTCCTGCACAAAATCATGCTAGAAATGCAGGAACCCTTGCATCATGGTGCAAGAATGTCTGCGTTGGCGCTAGGGTGCACATTGTGCACCAGCACAGTGAAAAGCAAAAGTGTGCCGTACAATGTTAAATACAGCGCATTCCTGCCCTATCACACAGCGCAGCAAAGTCACTTGCTGCGCTGCATGATATGATGATAAATATGATAACTATGTCCCTGACTTAGGTGCTGAGCCTTTTAGTGAAATTTTTCTGGATAGGTGCTTTACTTTCAAACAGCATAGCTCAGAAACAGATATAGACAACCTTTGACTACTGTTAAGGAGCTATAATATCTAAAAATAATGCAGTAACAGAGAAATCTGGCATAAAGGAGTTTTCTTTACTCAGTACAGGCCCACAGAAACAGGTGCTTGGCTCAGTGCACCAGAAAAGCTATGTTAAACTCAACAGAAAATTAAACAAATGATATCCACACTTGATCTAACAAAACGTATGCCTGTTTATTCTGCACATCCCAATTGTGTCTACATTACTGTGTATATTGGAGTAGCTCTTTCCATTAGGAAAAAGGCCTGACAAACCATATAATGCAATATTTATTATTGATGTTTCTGATTAGGCAGCATTTTTGCAGTGCATATAGTTGAACCCGCCCAAAATGTTTTTGGTGCGCTTTACATAAGCACCAGTTACATTGAACAAGTTTTCGGCATGTGGAGATTAACTACTTAAACTCATCAGACTATAAAGAGAGATGTGCGTGGCTAGCT
Source organism: Triturus cristatus (assembly GCF_964204655.1). Taxonomy (NCBI): domain Eukaryota; kingdom Metazoa; phylum Chordata; class Amphibia; order Caudata; family Salamandridae; genus Triturus; species Triturus cristatus. The sequence goes on along the minus strand of NC_140579.1, from coordinate 914,890,884 downwards.
TCGTTCTAAACTCTGAGAGGCCTTTTAAAAAAAGTATTGAATGTTCTGCTGTTTCTGTGAATCCTTCCTGCTTTGAGAGGAAACTCGAGATAGGACTTCAGGATGCCAGACCAGAGATGCAAATGTTGTGCATAGAGGTCTATGCACAACAAAGGGGGCATTAGCATTGCAAAAGACCTGTCCGGTCTCAACCCAGACTGGGGGATGGGTCCTGCTTCTAACAAGGCACCTTTCTACAGAGAAGCAACATGAAAGGGATGAGGTGTGCAAACCAAGGCTATCTCTGCACAGCCACAATATACCACCAGTTAAACAATTGCAACCCTTAAGCGCAGCAAATTTTATGTGTACATTGCATGTTAGATGAACTTTTTTTTAAAGTTTGATTTATTGAGAAATAACAAAAGAAAACTTTGAAGAAAATGCTTGAGAGAGAGATGAAGAACATTATATTGCGGTTTGGAGGATGTCGGTAAAGAAAATTTAGATTGAAGATCAGAAAAAGTAAGGGGTTTCTTATCAGAGATAAGTTGAGAGAGCCAGCGTAAGCCCCTGGAATGCCACGTTTTCCAGTATATAGAGCGATCACAAATCCGTATTGATTTATTATGTCAAATAGGCTGATTATGAAGGAAGTTAATGGAAGGACGAGATAAGGAGAACAGGGGAGATAAAAGTTTACAAGAGTGAGAGATGACCGGGGAGCGCAAAGAAGCAATATTGGCAGTAAAGGTTAAAATCTCTTGAAAGTTAAAAGGAGCAACAAGTACCTTTTCTAATTGTAGCCAAAGAGGTGGGTGTAAGGGAAGATCCATAGAAATCCACTTAGCAGCTTGTTTTAATGAGAAAGCAGAATGATAAGATTTAAAGTCGGGCAATTTGAGGCCACCGTGAGGTCTATCTTTCTTGAGGGAAGATTAGGCAATGCGCGAGGATTTACCTCTCCATAAAGATTTCGTCAAAGTGGAATCAATTTTTTTGAAATAGTATTGAGGGCTATGGATAGGAACCATAGAAATAATATATAGCACCAAAGGGGAAAGCATCATTTTAATAGTCTAACGGACCCCATCAGGAGGGAAAAAGGGGATGCCAACGAGTAATATCACTTAATTTTTTAATCATGTAATCAAAATTTACTTTGAGTGTGTTGGATAATAAAGGTGTAAACCATAAACCAAGGTATTTTATTTTACTGGGTTGCCAGGAAAAACCAAAGGAATCCAAGATGTTTTTGACAAAGAAAATTTAAAGGCAAAATTTCGCATTTTTCAGTGTTTAGACGATAACCCGAGAGTTAAAAAATGAGGACACTTGCTGAAGGAAAGGAGTGAGGGAAGTTTCAGGATTAGAGCAATAAAAAAGAATATCATCAGCATAAACTGACAACTTAATTTGATGAGATCCAAATTGGAAGCCTGTAATACTGTCATCCTGTCTAATTTTAGTTCGGAAAGGCTCTAGGGATATTACAAATAATAAAGGAGATAAGGGGCATCCTCATCTCACCCCTCCACGTAATGAGAAGTAATCAGATGTCTTACTGTTAGCAAATATTGAAGCGCGGGGATCAGAGTATAGTAAAGAAATCAGTTTAGGAGGAAAACCAGCCCATTTCAGAGCTTGAAACATAAAATCCCAGCCAATGTTTTCTCAGCATCTAGGGAAATCGCTGCAAATGGCTGATCAAGGGAAAAGGCTTTAAGCTAGGATATTAAAGAAAACTTTAACAAAATCTGCTTGTTCGGGACCAATGAGATCAGGCAAAATAGGATCAATACGGAGTGCCAGAATCTTCGCAAAGATTTTGTAATATGTGTTGACTAACGAAATAGGGCAATAATTCTTGCAAAGAGAGTGATCTTTGTCATCTTTGGGAATTAAGCAGATTAATGCTTCTTGAAACGTGCCACTGGAGGTGCCAGAAATACCAAAGGACTGGAATAGAGATAAAAGCTTGGAAAGAAGAATATTTGCAAAATGAGAATAAAATTCAATGGTAAAACCATCGGGCCAGGTGCTTTCCCACAATGTAGCACCGAAACAGCGTGAGATATATCTGCTAGGGAAATATCAGCTCCCAAAGAGTCAAAATCAATGTGGTTAGATGAAGGAGAAGGAATGGATTGAAAATAGGAAAGAAGGTCAGAATTATCTGGTAGTGATTCAGGCGTATAAAGATTTTTATAAAAGGAAACAAATTCATTTAAAATATCCTTATCTTTATAAGTAGGAGTGCCAGCAGGACCCTGCAAAGATTATATTTTAGCTCTATCTTTCCTTACTTTTAGATAATTAGGCAATAGCTTACCCATTTTTTTTGACCACCATAATAACGGGAACTACTTTTCAGGAGGAAATTGGAAGCTGCATCAGTGGACAGTTTATTAAAGGTGATTTTGGTGTCAATAAGATTTTTCAAAGCAGACCCATTATTAGAATGATAATACGTGTATTCTAATTGTTTAATTTTATATAGTAACTGAGAGGATTGAGTTTCCCAAAATATTTTTTTCTGTGCTACATAATTTATAATAAAACCTCTGGCAGCTGCTTCAAAGGAATCCCAGACCATCTCAAAGGGAGATTCTGGGACGTTGTTGACGGCGAAGAATTCCAAAGCAAAGGAATTACATTTCTGACAAAAATTAGGGTAGAGTAATAGGGAATTGTTAAAACACCATCTTCCAGGATGCAGGGAAAAGGGGATCAAATCAATATCAACAAAAACAGGGGCGTGATCTGATATTAAAATTGAACCAATTTCAAAGTGAATGGCATGTTGGGACAGGGATTTACTTAGGAAAAGGTATTCAATAAGGAATAAGGAATTGAGAGTGGTGGGGAGCTGAATAGAAACTATATTCTCTAAGGTCGGGGTGGCAAAGTCTCCAGATATCGACCAAAGCTTTACGCCGAACTGAGGAGGCAAATTGAGCTTGCATTTTAGAAGGTGTAAACTTAACAGTAGAGTGTCTATCTAGAATGGGATCTAGGATTTGATTGCAGTCACCACCAAATATAATGTAATCATCATCAAATGAAAGTAGTTTGTCTGATACATTAGACCAGACAGTTTTATCAATTGAAGTAGGACCATATACATTAAAAATAACAATAGGAATCTTATCTATAAGCAACTTAACAATAACCCAACGTCCTTCACCATTAGTTTCTTGATGAACAACAGAGAAACAGTACACCTGTGAAATAAAATGAAAAAGGGCAAAGCAGGTGAGAAAGAAGAAACCAACATAGCACATGAGGGCATTCTTAATAAGCAAGAAGTAAAAGAAGGAAGAAAACATTATAGTACAAAAAGCGAAAAGACAACAGTCAAAGGGAGCAAGACAGACAAAATACAGTCAAATGAAACAAACAATTTGAGAGAACAAATCAGGTATGTCGTGAAGTGTCCATGGCCACATCTCCTTGCTGACGAAGAAATTCTTGCAGAAGCTTGGGATCTTCATATGACGTAGTTCTGTCCTTATAGGTGACCTTGAAAATGCAGGGATGAAGTAATCCAAATCTGGCATTTAGGGAGCGTAGTTGAGGACGAAGGTCTAGAAATTGTTTGCGTCGATCTGCAGTAACCTTGGCAACATCTTAGGAAAAATAAAGTCGGTGACCCTCCCCAAAAATTTGCTTTTTGGATTTAACCACAGACAGGAATTGCATAAGAACGGTATACTGAAAAAAGAACATAATGACTCCACGTTGAAATCATGGGACCCAGTCGATGAGCTCTTTGAATGTTAAGGGAAGAGGTAGGAGACATTTCCAAAAGTTTTGGCACAAAGGTCTGAAAGAAAGTCGTTGGGTTTGAGCCTTTGATGTTTTCCGAAAGGTTGTAAATTCGAAGATTTTTCCTACGATTTTGTTTTTACAAATCTTCAGTTTGTTTCTTGAGTAGAGATATCTCAGACTCTAAAACAGCGATATACAAGAGGAAGAGGACTGAAGGAAGTCAGTTTGTTGCTCCACCATAGACACACGGGACTCCAACAAAGACCACTTTTCATCTAAATGTTGTAGAGTTTGTTTAGTGTCTTCAATGAAGGGTTTCAGAGCACGAATTTCCTCAAGAATAATGTCCATGGCAGGTGAGGACGAGCTCACCGGGGAGGGAGGCTCTTTCTTTGTTCGTTTCATGGAAATCGCAGGAAGTTTGCTGGGAAGATGCGCCTTTGGAATGGTGCCTGTTGATAGATTACGTTTTTGAGAAGAAGATTCCTCCATATCGTTTAGAGTGGAGTCAGAAACCGAGTGAACTGCAGACTTCAGTGGTTGAGAAGAGGAGCTGAGCTTGAGGTTTTTCAGCCTTCCCATGGGGGGTCTGCGAAGGAATGCAGAGAACCGCTACTTTAACACCAAGGCATCACTGAGGTAAGTGACGCAACAATAAAAGGTAAATCAGCAACTCAGAGAAAAGGTAATGAGCGGTTTAGCAAGCCATGACTAATTCACTAGAACCCTGGTTTAAGGTCAAAAGATTATGCAAGGGCGTAACGTGAACGTTTTGTTTTTTTGTTTTTTTTAGATTTAAACAAACTTTATTGGTTTCCGTCCTCATCAGTACACTGCATAACATAGCAATATCGACAGATGCTTCGAAGAGGCTCCGACATAGGAAGTCGTGAGACAGATATCTACAGAGTACCAATGGACAAATCTAACACGTGTCACCTGGAAGTGTTCCGGTTGTGGCGTCATCCATAATCCTGTTATTAGGTCTTCATCAATCTTGCCACACCCCGCTCAACCAGCAGTTCCTTAGTTAGTCCACCTCTATGCAGGCGAGGAACCACACAGTACCAATATCGAAGAGCAACAATGTAAATGTAAATGTAAATGTTGTAGACTTGTAAAGCGCACAGCTGCCCCAGCAACGGGGCGTCCCGGCGCTGTAGACCGCTGGGGAACCCGTCCTGGCTATCCCTGTGAGATGGTCCCTTTCTGGGTATCTCCAAGGTGAAACCAGGCATCCCCGGCGTCTGTGGGGGGCCGTTGTAGAGATGAGGCAAGCTTAATGCCCAGAGTTGCCGAGTGTGTTCCTGGTTAGAGTAGGTACCGAGGCGAGAATTATCGAGTCCGTTTTGACCCTGGTCCACGACCCTGCCGCGTCGGGAATTGAACCCTGGTCCCTGGCTGATTCTCTGCTTACGGGTCTGCCGCCTCTAACTAGTGAGCCACACCTCTCCACAATGTGTGGGTGCAACCCCTAGGCGAGTCCATTATCTTCAATATTTTACAATCGATGTCTCAGTGAATTCGCTTTATCCAAACCAATCTTAAAAAAAAAAAAAAAAATTCCCCCCTCCCAGCTGCTTCCCCCAACCCAACTGCCCCCCCCATCCCTCCCCCCTCACTGCCGGGTCACTGGAACTCAAGGTTCGTATATCTAAGTACTCACACGGGGCCACCTGCGATCTCCCTCTCTTGACCTGGGGTTTCCCCCACTCCAATGGACATTCCAGCTGTACTGGATATAGTGACTTGGGAGGCCTGTCCCGCTATTTCCTGCATCATTACCCCCCATGCTAGTAGCTCCTCAGGCAACTTGGGGTCTCTCCTGGTGTTCCGTATGTGCCCCTCCTTGGCTAGGGCCCTTTCCCGTAAATCTGACCTCCACTTTGCCAATACAGGTCCTTGCTGCGTCAACCAGTGGATTGCTATACGCCTTTTGGCTGTCACTAGCCCCAGGACCAGAAACCGCCTGCTTATCTTGCGTTTCGGGTCTCGCGGAATCAAGCCCAGTAAACATACACGGGGATCCAATGCAATCGTCCAACCGGTTATCCTGGTCAGTTCTCCAATAACCGCCCCCCAGTACGTCCGGATCACTGGGCACGTCCAAACCATATGCAGAAAATCTGCTGGATCACCACGACATCTGGGACAGTGGGGTCCCTGGAGCCATCAATGGCATGCAACCTTCTAGGGGATAGGTATGTCATGTGTATTATGTTGTACTGGATTTGCTTAAAGCGATTGCTCACTGCCACCTTCCGCACACTTTCGTGGATTCGCATCCAGTCTCGCGGTGCAAGCTCCTGCGGGCACACCTGCTGCCATTTTTCTTCAATTTTTAGGGGGCCGGTCTTTTTATCATCCCTTAACGCCTTATAGAGGTGAGTAACACAGTTTCGCCCTCCCGCCATGGCTATCATAGTGACCAAAGTCTGGGTGTGACCCGGGGCCTCTGGAAACGTTGGCCACAATTGTCGTGCTGTTGCTGCTATTTTTGCATAGTGCAGAAACTGCCCTGCTCCCAACTCAAAGGCGGTCGTTGCCTCCTGATACGTAATAAATTTATCGTCTGGGTACAGGTCGGCCAACTTCAGGCAGCCCCCTGACTTCCACGCCTCCGTTGACATTACTTGTTCAATCTGCGCAAAGGGCGGCATCTGCCAGAGGTCCGCCTCCGGGGAAAAAAGGTCTATCTTGAATAATTTTACGTACCACTCGGTTCCAAATTGCAGCCCCAAGCTGCACCAGAGGCGGGTCCAGCCCCCCAGCCCGCCCCAACAAAGCCCCGAGCTGTCGGTCCCCGTACGTACCCGCCAGCAGGGACCTCTCCCAAGAGGGATCCGCGTCCAACCAGGCCATGGCATGTTGCAATTGCGATGCAAAGTAGTAGAGCTCTAGATCCGGAATCTCCAAACCCCCTCTACCCCAGCTACATTTCAGGACTTCCAAACTAACCCTGCATCGCTTCCTATTCCATAGCAGTTGGACCAGGAGCGAATCGAGTTCCCGAAAAACCCGGTGTGGAATCTCGAAAAACGACCCTTGCATGGCATAGAGGCATCGGGGCAGGACTACCATCTTTATGAGTGCAATCTTTCCCATCAGGGAAAGGTTAAGAGTATTCCAAAAAGTAATACTACCCTGTAACCCCCGGATGATCCTCCCCATATTACGCTGATAGAACCCTTCCTCGGACCTAGCAAGCCACATCCCTAAGTATCGGATCGTGTCCTCCGCCCAAGGAAGTTCCAGCTCTGGTCGCTGGTCCGCCTCCCAGTCGATCTTGGATTCAATCGAGTAGAGCTGTGACTTTGCTCTGTTAATATAGAGTCCGGAGGCGTCAGCGAATTTGGCCAGCGCTGTTAACAATATCGGCAGTGATTGGGTCGGTCGACTCAGGTATATTAACGCATCGTCGGCGTACAGTGACACCACATAGTCCGTGTTCCCCACCCGTATGCCCTGTCCCTCGAGTATCCTGCGCAAGTGGCATGCCAACGGCCCCATTGCCAGGGCAAACAGCAATGGGGAAAGCGGGCAGCCCTGCCGCGTTCCCCTCTCTATGGTAAATGCATCCGTTACGTATCGACCCGTACGGACCCGTGCCATTGGCTGAGCATACAATAACTGGATCCAATTAACAAATCCTGCCCCCAAGCCCATCTTAAGCAGAACCTGCCAGAGATAATTCCATCCTAATGAATCAAACGCCTGTTCGATATCAAGGAACACTAAAGTGTTCCGCTGGGCTCGTCCCTCCACAGATTGCATAACGTGCGCCAGGCGTCGGATATTCCTCAGAGTATTTCTACCCGGTATAAAGCTGGACTGATCATCATGGACCAGCCGCCGAAGAAAAGGGAGGAGCCTGGACGCCAACACCTGACTGATAATTTTAAGATCCACATTCAGCATGGAAATGGGCCTGTAAGAGCCGGGAAGGAGGGGGTCCTTCCCAGGTTTGGGGATCATTACAATCAACGCTTCCCGCATGGAGTCCGGGAGCACACCGCGTGTCCCAGCCTCCAACGTGATTTCTAGTAATTTGGGAACCAGCAGTCCACCGAACTCTTTATAAAGCTCGGCGGATATGCCGTCCATTCCCGGGGATTTTGCAGTTTTTAGGTGGGCGATAGCTATCCCAGTGCGTCCCGGTCTTCTACGTCTATGCTGGGCAGGTCCATCCCAACCAAATAGGCCTCCACCGCCTCAGGGGCCGAGGGAGATTGCGACTCAGAGTATACTTTACGTAGGTGGGCCACGAATACGCTATTTATTTCATGTTGGGTATACACCATCTGTCCCAGATCGTTTTTAAGGGCCAAAATCGGGCGTGGCTGACTCTCCGTTCGAATCGGGCGCGCCAACAACCGCCCTGCTTATCTCTTTCCGTGTACCAACGACGCCTACTCTCAGTTCTAATATATTTACCCAACGAGTCCCATAGGTCTCCTATCCGCCGCCGCACTTCGTCCCTTTCAGCCAACCTCCCCTTATGCATGGGGAGTTCCGTTTCCAACTCCTCCAACCGTACCTCCTGCCGCCTCAGGTCACGCTCCAACACTTTTTTGACCCCAACCTCCATGGACCGACATATCCCCCTAACCACCACTTTCATTGCGTCCCATTCAGTCGATCTGGTGCTGGCGGAGCCCCAGTTGATCTCCATATATTCATTTAACCCAGTCAGAATAGCGTCTTTATAAATCGGGTCGCCCAAGGCTTCAGTATTGAGCCTCCAAAGTGGTATCTTCGATCTCGGTCGGGCCAGCGAGTAGGTGATCAGGAGCGGGGAATGGTCCGACAGATATCGGGCTAGATATTGCGTCTCCGTTACCCGGTAGATCGCCGTCTGTTGAATGAAGAAGTAGTCCAATCTGCTAAAGGTGTTGGCAGCAGGTGTGTGGCACGAGTACACTCTGCGACTAGGGTTGTGGTGGCGCCACATGTCCAGTAGGCCATAATTAAGTAACATGCGGCTCATAGCCTCTCTGACATGGGGCTTGGCATCCGGCTTGGGGGGGAATCTGTTGAGCTCCCCATCTAGGGCACAATTGAAGTCCCCAGCCACCACCAATTCCGTATCCGGGTCCAGATCCAGCACTCCCAGTGCATGGCTTAGAAACCCCCCATCGTCGCTATTCGGGGCGTAAACGTTCACCAGGCAAGTATTGCATCCATCAAGGGTCCCCTTCACCGCAACAAATCTACCCTCTGGATCCTGTGTAACATGTAGAGCCTGGAAGGGGACTCCCGGTGCCACCCATATTAGTGCACCCCGGGCAAACCCTGAGTAGGATGTGGCAAAGAGCTGACCCCTCCACCTGCGTTGGACAAATTTAAGACAGTCTCCCCATAAGTGGGTTTCCTGGAGTAGAGCTACACTGACCCCATATCGCCTTAGGTATGATGCTACCCGGATCCGTTTCACCCTATTATTGAGCCCCCGCACGTTCCACGTAATTAGTTTGTAACTCTGAGTATCCCCTGCCATAAGTGAACATTTGTCTGCATCCTAGCTCCCCGCCTGTAGAGCGTGGACCCCCCATCAATGCCATACCTTGCCCCCGCCCGAGACCCAAGACTTTGATCCCCTATGTGCCAACATGAACCTGACCCGGCAGCAACCCCAACAAACTCCCAACTGTAAATCCCAACTCCCCCCACCCACAGGCGGTAGCCCGTCATTCTCATAACCGATCCCGGTCTGAGGACTCAGAACCCCGCCCCAAAGCTCCTCCCACCCCTCAAGATATCCCTCTCAGCTTAACAGAACAACAGCAGTTACAACTTCACTTGGTCAACCAAATCCTCTTGACCTTCTCACCCTCCAATAACACTGTGAATCAGCCGACTGCCTGGCACCGTGCAACCCCGCCCGACCAAGGTCTAGCCAGGCCGCCTCGGCACTCCACAGCCGGCACACCTAACCAGCGTGTAGGCAGAATACAGTACCTCCCTCCAGCAAGTCTCACCCCCCCCCCCACTCCCACTAGTTCAGAGGGCTCAATGTTCGTGCTTCAATGTCTCCCAGGAAAGCCAAGTGCCCGGCAACGTGAAAGGTTAATATGCATGATAGCATTCCAAAATGTTCAGAACTTTCAAAGCCGAAATTCCAAAAGGCTTCCAGGTGTCAGCAGTGAAAGAAAATAAAAAGAGGAGCCAGGGATATTCAATTGAAATAAATAAATAAATAAATAAATAAATAAATAACGGGCATAGGACAAACGTTGCAGGAGCAAGCATAGAAATGGAATGACTAAGTGCTCCCGAGGCGAGCGAGGCAGTAAGGGGCTGCAGCCACAAGATGGCGGCCGCTCTGAGGAGAACGGTCGTGGTAAAAAAAGTTGCTGAGAAACGGGCCAAAAGTCACATTTTCCCATGTAGAAATCTGGCGCGCTGTGTCAGGAAGGCACACACCTGCTTTTGAAGCGATGACAGGGGTTCCATCCATCGGTGAAATGCTGCGTCCGGAGTTCTGCCGCGGAGCTCCGGGATTACGCCAACTTGTGCGGTGCCGAAACCACGCCTGTTAGATTTAATTATAACATCGATTTATACTGTTTTAAAGTGATTGAATAAAAGCACTATGTACAAAAACACTTTTATAATCAAATTCCGCTTTTTTCCAATATAAAAGCGTGGTATTTTATTTCCTGCTCTCATATGTTTAACCCCATTAAGGAAGAAACAGAAACGCACATTTTGGGAGGGAGGGGTGGAGGGGGGAAGCAGGCCACTGACAAGATTATTGTGTGTAAAAGGCCGCTTTATTGGAAACAGGTGCACATTACAAATTAAAATCCTTGGCCGAAACGCCTTCCAAAACTAGGCCTCACTAAATATAACATGCCTAGCCCCGCCCCCCGCCCCCTCCCCTAAATACCTTCGATCCCGCCCCCGCCCGTACATTACAACATTACAACAATATAAAAACATTATAAAACATTATAAAACATTACACTCCTGTATAACCCCCCAACAATCTCCAAATCCAAACCTTCTGTTAACTAAAACTCCCCTGCCTGCCCCTTTTCAGCTATCGGCCCCCAAACTGTGTAACCGAACTAAACTTACCAAACTAACCTTTCCCTGTCGATAACCCCAACTCAACCACAATAACTCCACCAACTTCCGGTAAAACTGACCAGAATTCACCATAACCCCCGCACAGCACCTGCTCCAAGCGACAAAGTACAAACATAGCAAAACCCCTTGCACACCTGTCCCCACAAAACGCCTGAAAAAATACGCAAAAGGGGAAAAACTGGAAAAAACTTACACTAAAACCCAGCCCCGAAACGAAAAAAGTGGGGGGGCAAAAACCCAAACGTGTTTTTTGAGGGGGGGTAAGGGTGGGAACAAAAAACACGCCACTATCCTAGCTCCCGGCCACCAGGTCACCAAACCTAAAATGGTGGCCGGGGGCGGGCGCCCAAGGTATTTATACCTGCGCAACATTCCGTTACTTTTGGGCTCTAATTGGGCTGCATTTGGGCTACATTCTCCCTACCAGCAAGCCCAAGTTCAAAACGGCCGCGCAGGGCCAGCAAACCCCTCCCTCCACACGCCCCCTCCCAAACTGCCCGGGGGTGGGGACTCCCTGCGGTCGCCTTCCCCCCCAAGCCCCCCTTGGGAGGGAGGGGTGGAGGGGGGAAGCAGGCCACTGACAAGATTATTGTGTGTAAAAGGCCGCTTTATTGGAAACAGGTGCACATTACAAATTAAAATCCTTGGCCGAAACGCCTTCCAAAACTAGGCCTCACTAAATATAACATGCCTAGCCCCGCCCCCCGCCCCCTCCCCTAAATACCTTCGAGCCCGCCCCCGCCCGTACATTACAACATTACAACAATATAAAAACATTATAAAACATTATAAAACATTACACTCCTGTATAACCCCCCAACAATCTCCAAATCCAAACCTTCTGTTAACTAAAACTCCCCTGCCTGCCCCTTTTCAGCTATCGGCCCCCAAACTGTGTAACCGAACTAAACTTACCAAACTAACCTTTCCCTGTCGATAACCCCAACTCAACCACAATAACTCCACCAACTTCAGGTAAAACTGACCAGAATTCACCATAACCCCCGCCACCCAGAAAGAGGGGGGCGGTGCAACTACCCTCCCCTCTTTCTGCCCCCCAACAAAAAAGGCTTTAAACACAACGAGCCTGATTCTGCCCACTCAAGCACCGAGACAAGACCTCCCTGAGCTCCAACAAGTAAAGATCCATGCCCAACCTCGACAAGTGGACCCCATCTCCCCGAAAAAACTCTACCGCCTCAAAGCGGATATCTTTGTGGGTGACTCTCCCGAAGCCCAAATCTCGACAAAACCTGGAGATCTCCAAATTCCCTTTCCTCCGAGACCTATCAACCGCCCTGGGCTTCAAAGCCCCTCTCCACACCCTCCGCGGGACCAATTCTGTCCAGAGAACATGACAACCCGACCAATGCTCTTTCAACAACGCCAAGTCTCTTTTCATGGCTCGCAACAATACCACCCCTTTCACACTACAAAGATCATTCTCCCCCAAGTGAATTAAGAGAATATCCGGGCATTGACCCTTCACCATGGCTTTATTCAGACAGGGGATCAGCTCCCTCCAAAGCATCCCCCCCTTTCCCTTCCATACCAATCGAAAAAGGCTGCTATTGAAACCCAAACTCTCCCCAAAATAACTTTTGCACGCCTGAACGTGCGCCCACTTGACGAAGGAATGCCCCACAATCCACACCGTCAACTCCCTCGTGTGTGGCCCGGCCACCGAACCTGAAATGAAAAACAAATATGAGACTCACACCAAAGCAGTGGACGCAGGCGCCGAAGGAGGATCCTCCCTTACATATTTGTGAAAGCAGGAAGAGGACCAACGCCCCAAGCGCATTATATCGCCCCGCGACCAACCCCGGTTATGCGCCTCAGTCGCTGCCCCAATCCTGAAAGAATGTGTCCCAAACTGAGCTCCATCCAACCCCAACTGCTGCAACCCTTTACGCAGGACCATACGCAGCTGATAGTCAGAGACGCGCGCCCCGCCTAAGTGTTGAAAAACTAACTCGCCACCATCCCCCCCTGAGAGCGTCTTCCATTGCCTGGCCAAGCGCAGCGGACATGTGCAACTAGGGGATCCTGCTTCCAACCAAACCCCTTTACCAACCCCCTTCTGATCTGTTTTGGAACTTGCCAACCAAACGTGTACACCTGTGTCCGATAGGAAAACATCCTGCCAACAAATACCCCGCTTCACCTTGGTCCCCAGGAGCTCCGAAACCCTGAAAGCTCCAAAAAACATGAAAACCATAAGGGTAGAAAACAATGCAACTTCAAAATCATCAGTGCAAACTGCAGGCAACACAGCCAGCAAACGAGCCAGCGTCTGCCAGGAAATCGGCAAACGGGACACCCCAGTACCGCCCCGTTCTCTCGCCCACAACTCAAGCATCCTGCGACCTATTTCCCCAGCAGACGGGGCATAACCCCAAAAAAGCTTACCCATGAAAGCAACCCCAGCCAGCTTCCCCGCTATAGTGACTCGTGACAGACCCTTCTCAATGAGGTCAAGGATAAAATGAACCACATCCTCCGAACTGCGCCCCGGCTCTTCCCTCCTACTAGCACCTGAAGCCAAAAATTCCTTCCATGCCAATGTGTACGCCGTACGCGTGGAAACCGACAAGGAACCTACCACCAGTTGAAACACCCTGCGTTGCCGACCGACCAGAGGTGCTCCGGCATCGGGGTCGGTGTCCTGTCCGCCTCTTTGGCCAGCCCATGGAATCTCCCCCACTGTGAACGAGACAAAGCATCCGCAATGTCATTGTCCACACCCGGTACGTGCAAAGCCCTGAATGAAATGTCATAGCGCAAACAGCCCAGCACAAACACCCTCATTAATTTCAAAATCTGCTCATCCCTGGCCGATTGTCTATTGACTATTTGCACCACCGCCATGTTGTCCACACGGAAAAGCACCCTCTTGTGTTCCAGCTCTTTGCCCCAAATGGACAAAGCCACCAAAAGTGGGAAAAGTTCCAAAAAGGCAATGCTCCGCCCACCATTCTTCCACTCCTGAGGCCACTGCTCTGCACACCAATGCCCCTGCCAGTAAATGCCAAAACCTTCACTGCCCGCTGCATCTGAAAACAGCTGCACATCCCACTGTACATCCTCGTCCCTGGCCAAAGGCACCCCGTTAAATGAGTGCAAGAAAAAGGACCACATCCGCAGATCCTCCTTCACCCCTGCCGACAGGCGCACATGATGATGAGGCAAGTGCCGGCCTGCTAAAGCCCGGCCCAGGCGCCGACAGAAAGTCCGCCCCGCCCGAACCACCCTACAAGCAAAGTTCAGATGGCCTAGCAACACCTGTATTTCCTTCACCGTCACCTTCGGTCGAGCCAACATCTCGTCCATCAAAGCCAACATTTTGGATTTCTTATCCGCGGGCAACCGAGCCTGCATCGCAACTGAGTCAAGTTCAATGCCCAGAAATGAAATGACAGTATCCGGCCCCATTGTTTTCTCCGGAGCTAAAGGCACCCCCAACTCCTCCATAAGCTCCTGAAACGACTCCAGCGCACGCCGGCACTCCGAAGAGCCCGAAGATCCCACAAAAAAGAAATCATCCAAATAATGTGTGACCCAGCTGTGACCAGTGCGATGCGTGAAAAACCACTGCAAAAAAGTGCTGAAGAGCTCAAAAAGAGCACATGACACCGAGCAACCCATAGGTAGCGCCTTATCCACATACCATTCACCCTCAAATTGTATGCCCAACAAAGGCCAGTCGTCCGGATGAACCGGGAGCAGCCGGAAAGCCGACTTAATATCGCACTTTGCCATCCCTGCAGCTGCGCCCGCGGCCACAACCAGTGACATGGCGACGTCAACTGAGGAGTATGACACCGAAGCAGCGTCTTCATCGATAAAATCATTGACTGACGACCCTTCAGGCCATGACAAATGCTGAATCAGCCGAAACTGCCCCTCCTCTTTCTTGGGCACCACACCAATAGGGGAAATGATCAAATTAGGAACTGGCCACTCTCCAAACGGGCCTGCCATCCTCCCTTCCTGCACTTCCTTACGCAATTTTTCCCTCACCACCAGCTTGTGTTCTGCTGCGGATTTCAAATTATCCGCCCACCTTCTCTGCCGGGGCCCGTGGTACCCCAAATGAAAACCCCACCTGAAACCATCCACAAGAGTTCGCTTTGCCACCAAGTCCTCGTAGCCATCCAAGGCAGCCTGTAACCGAGCCAATTTAATTGGTGTAGGAGCCCTTTGGCCCAGGACCTTGTGCGCCCCTACCCCCTCGCCCACCCTGTGACTGCTAAGCGCTGCCAGACAACCCTGCACCTGCTTGCTGCCCTCCTGATGGCCTAACTCCCCAGCAGTTGACGAGGGGGTGCCGCTTGCCGCACTTAGAACACTCCTGTTTGTATTTACAATACTCTCGCGTGCACAGGCCCTTGTTGAAATCCCAACAAGCCCCGACCCCAGACTGTGATGCGGCTGAGCCTCCCACCCCACCCCGGGTGGGCTTTCCCTGAAAGGGCCGGTAAACTAACGGCAGACCACTAGCCGTAAAAATCGTCTTACCCCCTGGCGCGGCCCCCATGGTATGTTGCCTCAGGTCATTATCCAACTCGCCCCATTTAGCTTCAGCATCCCAAGCCATACGGGCTCGAAATTCCTCGTCATACTGAGCCCAAGCATAACCCGTACCAGTGATTTGAGCCTTTCGAATAACGTCCATATACTTAAATATGGCTACGCAGCGCTCGGGAAACTTTTCGCAGTAAACACTAGCATAAATTAAGAACGCCGCCGTCCAATTCTCGATCGTCAGCGGCACCTTAGGGCGCTTGGCCAACTCGTACTCCTCCTCTTTAGAACCCTCCTTAGACCTCACCTGCCTGTGTAACAGTTTCAGAATCTCAACATATTCACCCTTCCAAATACGCTCTTTTGTCGCCAGCATTAAATGCGCACCCAGGGGCTTAGTCACCCCCATATAAGGGAGCTTCTTGATCTTTAGTTCCTTGCTCTGCGGCTTTTCCTTACCATCGCCTGCCTCCGCCTTAGACCCACTCTCCACCTTGGCCCCCGACAATGCTCCCTCCGTCCCCGTGCCAACTCCCGTGTCCTTCACATACTTGCCTCTATATAATCTCCCCTCCGACAGACCCCCACCCCCGTCCTCCCCAGACCCCACAGACACCATAATAGGTCTGGCCTGTGTTTTTGCGCTCTCACCTGGCTCTAAAGAGGGTGTGCGGACCGACTCCGACCGCCTCATTCCCCGTGCAGAAGAATCCCTTGGAGGATGCGCCCTCGATGACGGGACCCTGCTCTCCTGTAGGTTTCACCACCAAGGACTGTGCGATGGGTGCCACACCCGGAACCTGCAACAGACTATGAGAAACATGAGAAATTCCCCCCCCTTCGGAGCCCCGAATCTCCCCTTCCTCGGGGCTGTCCTCATCATAATCCAGGAGTATTGGCTCATCCACCAACAACTCCTCCGGAGCAAAATCCACCACACGGGCCTTACCGGACCCTGAATGAGCACTACCGGCCTCCGCGGCCTTAAAACCATCCTGCGGGGGAGCCGACTGTACACGCCGGTCCTCCCCTCTACTCCGCCTAACACAACCTTCCATCCTCTCAGAAAATTCCGTCCACCTTGACCGGCGTGACGTTGGGGCCAGCGAGGCCGCGCCGGACCTTCGTGAGCTGGCCGCGACGGGATCCCCCGCCGGTACGGAATGTGCCGCGCAAGGCCTCATCCTCCCTTCTCCTCGGCGATAATGGGCCGCACCTCGCCCTACCGAGTCTGCTGCTCTGCTACTTGACCTATCCTGGAAAGAAAAAGTTTGGACTGGTGTGCCAGGAGCAATAAAACCACTAGCTGCCCGCGATCCAATACCACGCAAAAAACCCGCACTCGACACCCCACTAACCGACGCACTCCCTCGTCCCACTCCCACACGCTGCGGCGTCACCCTCTCCTCCTCATCCTCGCTCCATTCCAGCCTAGCGTGACCCAACGCCGACGCCGCGACCTCGCCATAACCTCTCCCCATAGACAGCGACCTAACCGGCCTCGAACGTGCACGACCGCTCGCCCCATACACCGCCCTCAACCTGCTGCCACCTCCCGTTACCGACCCCCGGGCACCTGACCACCCCCCCGCTCCCTCCCCACCAAGGCCCCGTACACCTTCTGCCCAGGAGGGAAAAATATCCAGGCCCTCGCTCGCCACACCCCCCCCCAATTGCCTCCCCGACCCCTACCAACCAACCCTCCTCCCCAAACTCCCCTTCCCCAACCCCCCCAACAAGCTCCTCACCTACGGCCTACCAGCCCGCCCCTCCCTGGACCTGTAGCTGCTCTGAACTCCCCCGCTCCAAAAACCCCTGCTCCCCCTGCCACCTCAAATCCTGCGCAGAACACCACCCCTCCACCTGCGCCCATTCCCCTTCTCCCAGCGAGCTCGCCCCCACTGAAAAACCCGCGCCCCCCGCAGAAGAAACAGGGGAAAACAACAAGGGGCTATCAGGCTCTAACCCCCCACTCGCCTGTTGCACCATCCCCAACCCGCACAACTCAGGCGACTTCACCAACCCCAGCCCTCCTGACGCTAAATCCATTGAAAACCTCGCCCCTGCCTCATAGCACCTAGCACTTCTACCAACCTCATAGCCCTTTCCACCTTCACCCCCCGCTCGCTCCACCTCAGGAAAATCCCCACGCTCCTCACCCGGGACAGGGAACAAAACCTCCGCCCCCTCCGCACTCCGCGCGCGTCCCCCCTCCCTCGCGCTCAAAACATCACCCGTCGGCGCAGACGACGCGCGTCTTTTCAACCCGCGCCCGCCCCCGCGCTTAGCTCCCACCACGGGGGGGAGATAACCGCTCGCCGGCACCACAGATAAGCCTGCCCCACCCGCCGACACACCCCCCGCCGCACCCGACCCACATGGCGAAGCGACACGAGCGGGGGCCGCCTTTCGTATACGCGGGCGGCCCGCTCACTCACCGTCATTTGCTTCACCCGCTTCGGCGATGAGCACGCCGCCACCGCAGCCGCCACTCCGGCAGAGGCCTGACGCGTAGGGCGCGACGGCCCCGCCACCTCACCCACGACCAAATCCATGCGGCCTGCTTCAGACAGCAACCGGAGGGCCTCAAGAACCCGGTAATCTTGCGCCGCCATCAAAATTTAAGCCTGACAATACCGCTGACAATACACCCTAACTGACAGTACCCTATCAACAACAAAAAACACGCCACTATCCTAGCTCCCGGCCACCAGGTCACCAAACCTAAAATGGTGGCCGGGGGGCGTGGCTAGCCGAGCAGCGAGATGGCCGCTCTTTGAGTGAGCTCCGCCGGCTACTCCGATTAATCCTTTCATAATCCTGTTCCTGGCGACTGCGGAACCCCACACCTCCCGGGTCCTGCAGCCTACACCCGGGTGATCCTCCGAACCGAGCCGGGAGAGCGGGGACGGTTCCCCCTTGCAGCGGAGACGGACGCCTTTTTTGCCGGCTGGCGGGCTGGTCCTGGCCCGCACCGGAAGTGCCCCTCGCCGGGAGCCGCGAGTCACGGTGGGCCGCGGCTTCAGAGGCCCCAGCGGATTGAGTGGCACTTGCTGTGGGCGCCTCGCAACGAACTCCCCGTTGCTGCCGACGGAGGGTTCCCCCGTCGGAGGGCTGCGGGGAGATAGAGGAGACCGGTGCGCTTTGGCGGAACGGCCGCGCCGCGGTGAGGGGATCCTGCAGCCACCGAGGGCGGCGCTGGCCGGGGTCGGGCCCGGTGGAGATCGTGGAAGTTGGTCTGCGCCAGCAACATCGAGGCGACGACCGCAGAGGAGGTGAGAGGGTGCCGCGGAGGGATGAGGGGCACAGTCGATCCTGCCGCTTCGTAGCAGCGCCGGGGCCTCCCACGGACCTTCAGCTCGGCGGGTCACACAATTGAACACCCGGAGAGGACCCTTGCAGCCCTGAACCCCCTGAGCCCCGGCGCGGCGCTCTCCTAGTGGAGTGAGCGGACACCTCGTTGCACTGCGGAAGCCCGCCACTTTGGATCCGGGGGAGGCCCTAGTTGAACGCTGAGGCTTGCTGAGCTCACTGGGCACCTACGGAGTTCACTAACGCGGCTGGCCCTACTTGCCACGTGTTAAGAGTCACGCCTGGAGCGCACTGGCGCCGCCTGGACAGTCGCGCACATACGGGGCAATCGCTAGAGGTGGCACAGAGGGGTGCTGCCCCATTGCTTGGCCGGTGGATAGCTCTTGGCTGCTGCGATGGGGAAAACTGACGCCAAACAACCTAAGCTGACATTTGACGGTAAAAGACCTCCGAAGAACGCGATAATGGAGCCGGATGCTGGCACGTCGACGTCGCAGGGTGCTGCCCCAGACATAGACTTTGGGGCCCTGATCATGGAGGTGAGGACCAGCCTTAAGAGCATAGATGCTAAACTCGACACCATGACGGCGCAACTCGAAACAGTGAAGGCTAAGGTGGACACCCACGAGCAGCGGCTGGACTGTCTCGAAAATGGGCAAACTGAGTGTTGCGAATTCCAGCAACAGGCTAAGCGGCACATCACGACGCTGGAGCGCGAACTCGACACTCTGCGCGCCAAGTCGGATGATTTGGAAGCGCGCTCCAGAAGATCCAACATCCGCATTACGGGCGTTCCAGAGACTACAAACACGGGAAAGATGGAATCGTTTGTGTCGAACCTCCTGCATGAACTGTTCGACCCGGACTTGTCCCCGGTGTTCACGGTGGAGAGGGCACACAGATCACTGGGGAAGAAGCCCCCGGTGGGGGCCCCACCGCGTCCGATCCTGGCTAAACTACTTAACTACCAAGACAGGGACATCATTCTCAAACTGGCGAGAGAGAAGGGCAAGATCACACATCAGGGTAATCACATATCCTTCTACCCAGATTTCACCCCTCTGGTGCAAGCAGCCCGGAAGGAATTTTTACCAGCGAAGAAAGTTCTATTACAAGCCGGTGTGCCTTACTCTCTCTTATACCCGGCAAAGCTGAAGGTACTCCACGACAACACCTCACACTTCTTCACTGACGCCAAATCAGCCCTCAAATTTGCTAAACACATTTGTGCTGGGGTCAGGAGGAAATCGCCCAGGCTCGAGGAAGCTGCGGAACACCTGAGTGACAACGACTGAGGTCTCTGACATGCTCACCCTGCCAGGCTGCAAATTTACTCTTTGCGACACAGTTGAAAGCTGGATTGAACTCTCGCACAGGTTTGCTCCTCCCGAACTGACTTATTGGGGGCGGGTGGATGCGACACCATTGTACACCGGCTTGTGCTGCTGTCTCCGCTTTCCCACTGGGACACAGGCTGGCTGCGGACCTTGAGGATTACGGGGTGGGGGCACTGCCAGAACCCAGGACCGCTAAAGTTTGATGGTAGCCACCCCGAGTATACGGGGGTGTTAGCCGAGCGCACCACGCCTCATGGGGTGCCTCCCTTTGTTGTTGATGTTGGGGTATTTCACCGCATTGAGTACATGTTACTGGGATATGTCACGACCTGATTGGGGGGTTGCTGAGGGTAGGGGGTGGAGGGGGGGTTTTATTATGTTGCGAGTTTTGGTTCGTATTGGGTGCATTGTACTACTACACATGCCTATATTTCAGTGCGCTAGGTCTACAGGTGTGGGGTCCAGGTGCCAGGGTGGCTTCCGGGGGCGGGGTTGGGTGATGGGGGTCCGGGACTGTCAAATACTTTAATGGGAGGAATCAAAATCTGGACTTGGAACATTAGAGGCCTTGGGGACTTCAAGAAAGCCCGCTTGCTGCATGGCATGTTGTCAAGACACAATGTAGATATTTGCTTCCTACAAGAAACACATCTGAATGTCACCCCCTCAGCTAGATTGAAGAATTCCAGATGGGCGCACGTTTACTCTTCCATTTACTCAAATTATGCGAGGGGCGTAGCTATACTCATTCGCAGAGGGTTGGATTGGCGGGAGTACTCTCAGGTGAGGGATGCGGAGGGTAGATATGTCCTGCTCCATGGGGCTTTACAGGGGCGACCCATTGTCCTAGCTGCAATCTATGGCCCGAATGTGGACGATCCTGACTTTTTTAGAAATGTTTGGGCGAAAATCGTATTGCTGGATTGTCAGGCGGTCGTGTTGGGGGGAGATTTCAACGTTGTGTTAAACGATGACGCGGATCGCACAGGTGTGAGTAGACCGCAGCACACTAGAGCGCGCCAAGCGATCTTTGATATCATGAGGGAGGGTCTACTTTCAGATGTGTGGCGAGTTAGAAATCCGTGTGCCAAAGTAGGGACCTGCTACACCTCTCATAAGGCTGCTTGGTCGCGACTCGATTTCTGGTTGGTGTCTCCTGAAGTTGCGACATGGGTGTCAAATGTTGATATTATGGCTAGATCATTATCAGACCATGCTCCGTGTATGTTGGTATTGCATCCCCCCGACGCTGTACATAGGGCGTTCCAATGGCGCCTTCCCCCACACGCACTCACAGACCCTGTGTTTGTAGAGGAGATAAGAGAGGATATCACTAATTATTTTACTGAGAATGCTGGGTCAGCCACTTCTGAAGCCATTGTGTGGGATGCATTTAAAGCTGTTATAAGGGGTCAATGTATTGCACGTAAAGCAGGGGTCCTACGCACCATAAGAAACACGCTAGCTAAACTTGAGGGGGAACTCAAAGACCTGGATGTTGCTTTTAGCTCCGACCCAGCGTTGGCGACTGCTGGCGCTCTGAAAACTAAGCTGTTGGCATTTAATGAGGAGGCGGAGCGAGAGGTGCGGTTTCTAGGGCGGCAGGCAGAGGCGCGCAGATATGGGGAGGGAGATAGGCCTAGCAGGACTCTTGCCAGACTGATTGCCCCTCGCACACAGTCGAACTACATACACACTATCTATGATAACACTGGACGTCTGGTGGTAGGTCAAGAGGCGGTGTTAGGCGCCTTCGCAGACTTCTATGCTGCTCTGTACACCTCGAGACAGCCCACGACACCGGCGTCACTACGGGATTTCCTTGACTCCATAGCACTTGTGTGGTTCAATAACAATCACAGACAATACATGGACCTCACCGTTACAGTGCAAGATATCGCCCAGGTGATTAAAAGCATGCCGGCCAATAAAGCTCCTGGCCCAGATGGCCTGACCACCTCCTTTTATAAAACCTACGTGGCTGAACTAGCGCCGAGACTACACTCTGTGTTTGTCGAGGCTCTCGAGTCACATTCCCTCCCAGACTCCATGCGTGAGGCTCTCATTGTCACGCTCCTCAAGCCAGACAAGGACGACCAACAGCTGGACTCTTATAGGCCCCTGTCCCTCATCAACGTAGATGCCAAAATATACGCAAAAGTTATTGCCGATAGATTGAAACCGATGTTGCCGATGATAGCGCTCCCAGATCAATCGGGATTCATCCCTGGCCGAGCAACATCACATAATCTCAGAACGATCTTTTCGGTCCTTTACTATTTACACCCGTCAGTGCAGGCAGCGGTGGTGTTTTTGGACGCCACCAAAGCCTTTGACTCCTTAGAATGGCCCTACCTCTTCTGTGTGCTGAGGCGGATGGGATTCAGCCAAAACTTCCTGACCCTTATTAAGCTCCTATACACGAAACCCAGAGCCCGAGTGAGCGTTAATGGTCTTGTCTCCAAGCCGTTCGATGTCTCGAGGGGTACTAGGCAGGGCTGCCCTCTCTCCCCGCTCCTCTTTGCGATTGCGATGGAGCCACTAGCGGCTCGAGTTAGGCAGCACCATACTGCCAGGGGCATCGGATTCAGTGCTAGAAGCTTACTGATCTCGCTGTACGTGGACGATGTCACCTTGTACGTCCTGAACCCTAAAGACAACCTGAGCCCGATACTTCGTGAATTTGTGAGGTTTGAGGGCTTGGCAGGGATATCCATTAATTGGTCGAAGTCAGTGGCCTTCCCCCTTACGGAGAGCACTGTTAGGCCTGCCCCTGACTACCCCCTCAGGTGGGAGACGGAAGCTGTCAAGTATTTGGGCATCTGGATCAGCCGAGATGTACAGGAGTTGTGGTCGCTGAATTTTGGCAGGGCGGTGGACTGGCTGGAAGGAAAGGTCGAAGTCTGGAATAAGCTACCGCTGTCCCTGGTCGCTAGAATTGCTCTGGCCAAGATGGTGGTCCTTCCCAAGTTCTTGTACCTGTTCGTTAACGTGCCACTACCTATGACAACGCACTTCCACACCCGGGTCCGCTCATTACTGCTGAAACTGGTGTGGGCCGGCGGCCAGGCCAGAGTCTCCTGGGACCTACTCACGCTTCCGCTCCGACAGGGTGGCCTGGGGGCCCCGGACTTGAAGCTCTACTCACTCTGTGCACAAGCTCAGTTCTTACATTTCTGGGCCTACCCAACCCCCTACCAGCCGCATGTGGCGGTGGAACTGGCAGTAGTCGCCCCCTTGCCATTACGAGTGGCACTATATGGAGAGGTTACGTGCCCGTCGCGTGATGTAGACACAGTGGAAATGGTCCGCTGGTCCTGGCGCGAACTTCGGAAACGAGCAGGTCTCTCCCTGCTTTATGCGCCGGCGGTTCCTCTGAGGGGCAACCCGATGCTGCCTTGTTTGACGGCAAGAGGGGACGTCCTCACTATCCGTGGGAGTCGACTTCTCACCTTCGCTGACCTATATCCAGATGGCTCATTTTTCGAGATGCCTGCGGATGGGGATGCCCAGCCTTGCACGTTTGCTGACACATTACTATATCATTCCCTTAGGGAATCTTGCAAGAAGATAGGACCGTGCTTTCCGGAAGAGCCTTGCGCACTGGAAGCCCTGCAAAACTTGCTCTCACGGCCCTCCCCTAAAAACTGGTGTCCAGATTATATAACTGCATGCAGGAACAAGCCCCAGTGACAGTAGCCGCGGCCGAGGCCGCCTGGGCTGAGGACCTGGGGGACCAGTTGCCGGATGACGCATGGGAGTATTGCTGCGCTCAACTCACAGCTCTATCACCGAGTTACCGACTGCGGCTTATCCACTTCAAATTCCTACACAGATACTACCGCACTCCGACGCTACTACGCCGCATGGGTATACGTGAGGACGCCTCTTGCTGGAAATGTGGGGGTGACGATGCCACCTTTCTTCATGTGGCTTGGAGCTGCCCCAAGCTGGGGGCATACTGGTCAGGGATCTTCAATGCCATCAATCAAATCACGGGGAGGAGGGACTCACCGTCTCCACTGCTGGGATTACTGGGGTATGTTAAGCACACTGTGCCCTGCGACAGGAAACTACATGCATTACTCCTGTTATACGCCAAACGACAGATCGCTATACACTGGGGCAGGCCGGCCCTCCCCACGCTTGAGAGCTGGATCAGAGATGTGACTTACGGCCACACTCAACTGACACACTATTGGGAGACCATGCCCACCGCTTCCAGGCCCACTGACATATGGGGCCCGTTTGTACAGTGGACTACAGAACGCACGGCCCCTGACTCCGCCGGTACCTCACGTGCTACTAGTATTTCAGACGACATGGGCTAAAGGTGCGCGCTGCGTAGGTTAACGATAGAGGTCCCGCTGCCCCCGCGCTTACACTGACAGGAACTGCCCAGACGTAAGCTTTGCGTTTACTGCCTCCACTGACCCGAATAGAGTCCCCTGCCCCCCCCCCCCCTCCCGCCCTACTGGGCCGACTGTGGATAATTCATTGCCCCTCCCCCCCTCCCCCCCACCCCGCCCGTCCGTCGCTAATTCGTACACAGCCAGGATACCTTTCCGAGCCCGCCCTGAACATGGCTGGCCCTCTATTGGGGAGACCAGTGGCGTACCCGCGCGACCCCTTGGTGAACTGAAATGTGGTACAAACGCTGTTTCCAAGTACTTGCACCTATGTTTGACGTTTTTGGTTTGGCTTGTTGGGGGGTCCTGTTGGGAGAAACATGGTGCTGTCTGACACGTCCTTTTTATAGGCTGCTGTAGCGGGTGGTTGACTGCTGCTTATTCGGAGGCGGCTTCATTGACTTTCGCTATCTTTCAATTGTCAGCAGCACTGAGACAAAAGTAAGACCGTTTACTCGCTAGAGATGTACAGTACACACTGCAGATTTTATTGTATCTTAAGTTTACCTCTGAATGATCCACCGGCCGGATGAGGGCCTTAAAGATATTTACATGTAATCTTTGTATAATCTACCAGATAGCGGCCTGCCCCGGGTTGTTGGCGTGACGCAGTGTACAACATCTGTTTCATTTGATCATAATAAATGTCTTACAACCAAAAAAAAAAAAAAAAACCTAAAATGGTGGCCGGGGGCGGGCGCCCAAGGTATTTATACCTGCGCAACATTCCGTTACTTTTGGGCTCTAATTGGGCTGCATTTGGGCTACATTCTCCCTACCAGCAAGCCCAAGTTCAAAACGGCCGCGCAGGGCCAGCAAACCCCTCCCTCCACACGCCCCCTCCCAAACTGCCCGGGGGTGGGGATTCCCTGCGGTCGCCTTCCCCCCCAAGCCCCCCTTCCCACCATTTAACAAAAATGTGCACCTGTTTGAAAGCGGACTGGAATAGAGAGGAAGAGTAATTGCCCCTGTGTAAGAACAGACAGTTAATGGCTCTGAGTTGCACCCATTCCAGACCCTTTCCATACACTCAGTGTGGAAGCCTTGGGGGGCTAAAAAGCACCCCCTGAGGCTGCGTTCAAGGCGTGGCAGTTGAAGCTGTAGCACTGAATGGAACACATTAACAGCTCGGTGGGGGAGGTGATGAAGGTGAGAGCAGCTCTAGGTCCTGGTGGGCACTTCTCACTCTTTCATTTAATATGTTTTAATTTAAAAAAAACAACCAGCATCCTGATAAAGGGCAGGTTACGCATAAATCAATTCTGTATTTTTTTTTGTCTCACAACATCAAAATTTTAGTCTCTCAATATATTCAGAACTGTAGCTCTTTGGAGATGTACACCATGTAAGCCTACAGTCTTCTGGTCAAATTGAATAGCAAATCTGTGGTACTGTCTCTGTAGAGGTGTGGGGCTTCCTTTTATTTTTCATTGTTATTCATGGTGTGGCCTCTGACATTAACACGAGTGCTTTCATTTCCATAAGAACACTGAGGCATTTCAACAAATGTAGTTTGCTGCTATTTTTGTAAATTAATTTTGCTAACTTTTTTATTCTCACAATTCACTGTTATATTGTGTGTAATGCCATGCCATGGTAGTAAAAGTACATATGGAACAGTGCAAAGGTAGAATCTAAGTTTTTAGCATAGTCCGAGCCAAATTATGCAGCAGGGTTGAGTAAATTATGGGGCAAGAAAAGGCAAGTTACGTGGCTAATGAATGATATTTTGTGATAGTATTCATTATTTATTCATTTTTACACTTGTGAGGTCTGGGCATTGGTTGCACTTCATCAGTAACAGTTTAACACCTATAATTAGCAATGAGCAACAGAAAGATAATCAGTCAGACTTTGGAAAGGGCCTTTTATTGTGAGGCAACACGTGTGCTGTATTTCTAGCAACTTTTGAACCATTTGAGGTAGAATTTTTTGTTGTTGAAATCCACAGGTTATGCAGCAGATGAAGGATTATATGGAAAATACAGCTAGTCTATAATTGTGCGAATTATGCAATGGCCTCACAATCACATAATTACAGTGACACTGAGTATAGGAAAAGAGACATGAACAAAACTGTTTTACTGCCTCACAATTAATAATCTGCTATCTATTTAACTCTAAACATGGACCCCTGGGTAGTGTGCTACTTGCCTCAAAATGCATCAACGCCTCATCAAGGGTAGTAAGCGTTATATAAATACAATTTACAATTACATAAAAAATATAACGTCATAATCTAAATATGCAGAAGTAAAAAGTAAATTCTATTTAATGTCAAACTTAAGGGAGGGGCGTCCTGACTCATGAGAACCAAAGGATAACGTTGACAGGTTTGTACCCTGTCCAAGTAGGGACTTATCCTTCTAGTCAGGATAAGGGGGCTTACACTTCTAAAATAACCTTTGCTCACCCCCTTGTAGCTTGGCATAAACAGACAGGCTTATCTCAGGGGCAATGTGTAAAGCATTTGTACATAAAACACATAGTAACATAGTGAAAAGACTACAAATGGACACCACACCAATCTAGAAAAATTAAATACCTTTATCTAAACCAAACAATGACAAGAATCCAGCACACCTGCTGTAAAGATATCGCCTTTAGAATGAGTATTGCAAAAATAATGCTTGTAACGACATATAGCTCCAACTGGGGCTATTACGACATCGTGACAAGCACAAATCCCAAGTACGCCGCTGACTGCAAGGTGTACAGGCCGGCCACAGAGTCACATTGATCCCTAAGTAACAGTACCTTGTAAATCAGAGTCAATGGACGGTGCACAGCATCACGGAGGTGAAGCGTTGATGGGCCCAGGCAAGGGCCGGCTCCTTACTGCCACAGGGGAGGCGAGGCGTTGAGTCCACGAAGCATCGAGTTTGGGCTGGCAGGTGAGGCGATGGTGAGGCGTCGATTCCATTCAGCAGTCAGTGTCGATGAGTTTGGGAAGTCACCCACATCGGTTATTGGCTCCGCAATGATGAGATGCAGGCGCTGGCGACGTCAGGCGTCAGTGCGAGCGCTGGCGTCGGGAAGAACGAGAACTTGCAGGTTTCGGACGGTTTCGGAGCTGCGGTGCAGTCAGGGCAGTGCGTCGTATACTTCACAAACAGGTTTGCCCACGGCCTAGGTGTATGTTGTGGCATCACTGGCAGCAATGCTCACCCAGGAACTGGAGTTGTCACCCTTTGGCAACCAGGAGTCCAGCAGAGGAAGCCAGGTGCTGTTTAGCAAGTTGCAGGTAAAGTCTTTGTGTCCCTGAAACTTCAGAACAGGAGGCAAGCTCTACTTCAAGCCCTTGGAGAATCTTCTTAAATAGGATACCACATCAAGGCAAAAGTCCATCCTTTACACTGCCCGACAGAAGCAGCAACTGCAGGCCTACCCAAAAAAGCAACACTTGATCCCATCGCTCTATGTGCTGCACAGAGGCCAAGCATTTGATCAGCATGTAATATGCACACATTTTTGACCCAATGCCATGCAATATGAGAAACTCTCACTGCCCTCATCTTCAACTACGAAGCCCTCAACTGTGCCCCATTATGAATTGCCATCCCAAACCCAAATTCCCCCAGACACCTATGGGCGACTCAGTTCACAGTATGCACTAAACAAGAATTCTATGTTGCATTAAAATGCCTACAGAAAAATAACATCTGGCAAAACTAAATTACACTTGGGGAATGCAGCATGAAAAAAAATAGAAATGTAAACAGGGACTGCATCGCTAACATGGATTATTGTTGGTCCGGTGCCAAGGCTTAAATCTGGTTACCCAGTTGCACAGTCTACAGCTCTGGCCATAACACCACATCCTGGGAAGAGGGAGGAAGTCAAAAAGAGAAGAAAGAAGAAGGGTATGATGTGGAGTGGGAGGTCGTTCCGCGCTTTAGGAGTGATGTAATAGAACGCCCATCATCCTAGTTCTGCATATGCGTGGAATGTATGCAGATTGGAGTCCTGTGGGACAGTGGTGTCTAGTCTGTTGATGGAAGGAGATGCAACTATTCAGATACGTGGTGTTTGAGTTGTCTAGTGCCTTCAGTGAGTTTGTGAGGTATTTGAAATGAGTGCGTTTGTGTATCAGGAGTCAGTGGAGCACCCTGAGGTGCGGTGTGATGTGTAAAATGCTCAACAGTGCCTGTAATGTCAAAATTGAACAGTGCTACAACTTCAGGCCAAGCGACTTGCACTACATGCAGCATCGAATTGGAAGAAAATGCTCTAACCAGGTTTCGGGAAGTACCCACACCTGCTGGCCGCAATCGGTCATATGGAAATATGTGCAGACAGGTTTGAAAGTGGGATGAAAAAAGTGAGGGCTCGCTAAAAAGGAAAATGTTAAATAAATTTCTGTTTCCCTTAGTGTATCACTCGACCAGCATTTTGATCTCTTTCTGAGATGTTACTGTATCCTTGTATATAACACAACAACTGACATGCACCTAAAACCTGCCAGTACTATTTGCTTTTTCAATAGTTGTTAGTTGTTTAAGATAAATGAGTACCAGCAATAATTTGTACTAAATAATTAACATTGGAAATGTTTAAATTCTGAAATTGTGAGCCTGTGAATTAAATATTATCAAGGCTGTGGAAGGGTTATATGCCACTTATAAACATAAGGGAAAAATAGTCCTGTTCAAAGCATCCCTGTGCTCAGATTCTAAATGAATCTCTTGGCTGCATTTTTTACTGTTGACCATCAGGTGCTTCTTAAAACAATGTCAGAAAGAGCTGGTGTTGAACTGTACTGTTCTGCTTTGCATCAGTTCTTCCGAATGATACTCTTTAAACTCCCTCCTTTGCTCTCAGATACTGCCAACATCACATGGAGAGTAACCCGTGCCTCAACTTTGTCTTTAGCACTTTTCTTTATACGCATGGCACTTTTTACCAACATTATAGACTTAGACCAGGTTGGCTATTAAATTTATGCCAGTGACACCCTGTTCCATTTTATGCTAAAAGAAAATGCTTAAAATTTCAGAGTGCAGTTCTGTGTTTAAAAGGCAAAGGCTACACTAACCTAGATCGAGTTTTAGGACTGGCTTGGAAGTGCACCCATTGCCTGACCTGATGTGATCAACAAAATAGAGCTTTCACAGTCCTACTGAGAGTGAGAGAGATTTAGGATTCACTCACATGTAGCTTTCCCTTAGTACAGGACTTGACAGGGATGAATTTGTGTTGTTCTGCTACAAACACTGCTTGGATTCCACTTTTTAGCTTGAGACAAAATGTATGCTCATTACAGTACTGAGTTGGTTATGGTGCCAAGCCAGTGATAATGATCATGGCTATGCGCCTGATCTATTTATTATTAAATGTTATGACAATGCCACTAAAATTAACATATTTATGCTGAAAAGCATATGATAACAGCAATAGGCCTTTAAGTGTGGGTCTTGATTACTCTATATTAAAACCTTAAGCTAGGCTTTTTGTTAGATGGAATCTCACAGATTACCATAGTGGGCAATTGTTTTTTATGTTGGCCACCCAGTGTGACAAACCATGGATATAGAAGGTATGCTCTGTCAGAATCCTTGTTAGGCTGTAGGTATATTGATCGGTCAACTGTAATTTTGACCCCTTCCTAACTTTATGGCTGTTTCCGATAGTTGCCTTGTGGAAAAGCTTACGCTCAGAACTTTAGGACTGGGTTCTATATGGAAATATTATGTCCAATGCCATAGATCTAGTCTATTCATACATTTATATCCACATAAATACATAGAGGACCTTTGGGTCAGCTCTCTTCTGTCAATGCATTGGTCTGAGCGTCATTTACACTCTGCTTCCATTCATAAAACTGAAGTGCATGGGGTAAAGGTTCAGTCGCCATCAGTCATTGGCTCTCTTGTGAATTACAGCATTTTCTGATCATGTGTGTACAGGCACCTGAAGATGAGTGTGCATTTGTGTCAGGCCTAGTTGGTCAGTCCTTTAGATTGGAATGTATTGTTCCCCTTTTATTTCTTTGCTTTTCTTATTTTTATTCTAATGCTTATCAAGATGATTCTACAGCTCTCCAGGGGATCCTAAAAGGTCACTTGCTTGTGGCTCATTTAATCTGCAGTACACCACATCTCACTTGGCCTCTTCCTCTACACAAGGAGACCATTATGGATATTGTATATCACGGGTTTGCCATTCCAAGATGGGAAATACATTCTTTCTAAATGTGGTGGCCATGCGTGAACTTTGAAACAACCACATGTGCTTGTTGTAAACCTAGCACACTGACGCATGATCTAAAATACCTCCTTAAGTATACAACTGGTAGCATAGAATTTAAAAACAGGGCTAAGCCAATGCTAAACTTCATGCTATGGACACAGGATACAAATGTGTACTCTTTCCTAAAGGGGGCAGGTGAGGCAATCCCCAAGTGTCCAACAGATTGAAGTCTACAACTTTTGAGTAGTGCCCATATATATATATATATATATATTCACTGAAAAAACCATAGGTTTCACACACGTTATAGTTAGGAATTAGCATTTAAAAAACCTTAGAAATTCAGTGAAAAAACCATAGGTTTCACACACGTTATAGTTAGGAATTAGCATTTAAAAAACCTTAGAAATTCAGTGAAAAAACCATAGGTTTCACACATGTTATAGTTAGCTGGACATTTTACTCGTAAAAAACCAATGAAATTGCCCCGTTATAGTTAGTTCAGCTAACTATAACTCGCGCGCCCGCAATGCACTGCTGATGACGTCACATATTACATCACTCATGACATGGTCAGTGACATCACTCATGACATCACTGATGACATCTCAAATGACATCACTGATGACATCACTGATGACATCATCCAGTGAATGTGTGTTTTTCTGAAAATTAAATATGTTTTATATATGTATATCTCAAGGTCAATGGAAGAATAAATGGGTATATAAGTGTCTAAATGGATGCTTTGTTTTTGAAAAATTTATTGTGTTACTGACTGATTAAGTGTATCATAGTGAATACATGGCTTACTGAGTAATGTTTAAATATGAAAATATCTGTATCAGTCTCTCACTTTGTGTATAAGTGGCTGCATGGGTTGGTGAGTAGCTTCATGGGTGTCTATATAGGTTATTAGTTGTTTTTTTGAGTATCAGTCTGAGTGTCTGTATGGTTCGGTGGGGGGTATTATGTAGTGCATAGGTGCATGAATGAGTGATTCACTCTTTGTATGTGTTGAAGACAGCATGTGTGCAGGACTGTATGGGTGGATGAGTGTGTGAATGGTTGTGTTAGTGAGTGAATGACTGTCTCACTAGTGTCTTTATGAGTAACTACATATGTTTTAAACTAGTATATGTGACTATTGGTTTATATATGTGAGTATATGTGAGAGGGAGAGATTGAAAGAGTTCCTGTATGAATAAGTATGTGTTTCTATAAGTGATTGTTTAAAAGACTAAGTATGTGTAAGTTTCCGTAGAAGTAAGTATGGTGGTGTGTGTATTACTGTATATGCAAGTAAATGTATGTTTGATTCCTTATTAGCATGAGTGACTATGTGTGTGAGTAACTCTATGGATGAGTGGCATTGTGTAACAGGATGTATAGATGTATGAGTACATATGATGACTGAGTACATGTATGAGTGACTGTATAGGACTGTTGGTGAATGAGTGGATGTGTATGTGGATCTTAGAATTACTGAAGAGGTTGTTGTAACTGGTATTGGTATGTCCATTGTTTTGAAATTTTTAGTCTCTATTTTTGAATGTGTGTATCAAAGCTTATATTAAGGTGAGAGGAGGTCTGCCACTCTATCACAAGGATGATGTCAACAGTGATGTCATCAGTGATGTCATTTGAGATGTCATCAGTGATGTCATGAGTGATGTCACTGACCATGTCATGAGTGATGTAATATGTGACGTCATCAGCAGTGCATTGCGGGCGCGCGAGTTATAGTTAGCTGAACTAACTATAACGGGGCAATTTCATTGGTTTTTTACGAGTAAAATGTCCAGCTAACTATAACATGTGTGAAACCTATGGTTTTTTCACTGAATTTCTAAGGTTTTTTAAATGCTAATTCCTAACTATAACGTGTGTGAAACCTATGGTTTTTTCACTGAATTTCTAAGGTTTTTTAAATGCTAATTCCTAACTATAACGTGTGTGAAACCTATGGTTTTTTCAGTGAATTTCTAAGGTTTTTTAAATGCTAATTCCTAACTATAACGTGTGTGAAACCCATGTTTTTTTCAGTGAATTTGCAAGGTTTTTTAAATGCTATTTTTTTTTTTTTCTTCATTTTTTTCAAACATATTTTTAATTTAATTTTCTTACCTTTTATAAAGACTATGCTTAATTTTTTAAAATCATTAAATATTTATTTTATATAAATTTTTTAAAATAAACAAGTAAAATTTATTTCCAGATTTTTTTTTTTTTTTTTTTTTTTTTTTTTATAGTACGCGTACCGTAAGCTCACGGTAAGCGTACGGTTTACGCAACGTCCGTAATCTATCTACGCTGCTTGCGTATAGTTACGTACTTTGCGTAGCCGCGCGTACTGCGCGTGGGACGCGTGCGCGCTTACGCAACACGCGCACGTTACGCGGAAGTGCCGGGAAATGACTGTTATGCGCATGCGCGCAAGCGCGTGTCTTTTTTACGCGCACGCGTACTTTTTGCCGTAAGCGTACCGTAAGCGTACCGTAAGCGTACGGTAGGTCATGTGATCTTGAAACACAACTTTTGATTGGTTGAAACTACTTTCAGTTCTAGAACTCTCCTACACCACACCCATTCCCCTCATTTCTGCTTGTGATCCCTTGGGAGAAGGAGCTGGTTTGTCTTTGGGATACGATGGCAGAACAGCAGAGCTCTTCTGAGAGTGAGGCTAGCACCAGCAGCACTGTCTTGAGGCAGAGAGCGAGGAAAGTAAAGCCTTCTTACGTTTGGGAGTATTTTACTTTTCCAGAAGGCCAGCAAAAGGTGAATGCACCCTTAGTTACTTGCAAGCTGTGTAAGCGTGTACTTTCTAGAGGTAATCCTAACAGGAAGTATTCCTTTGGGAATCACACCATGAAGAGACACCTCCAGGAAGTACACAGAAGGACACATGGTCATCTTTTTGGAGGTAACTCTTCAGAAAGACGAGCCAGTACATCCACAGCAGCTCAGCCTGGACCATCATCTGCAGGGCAGACTCCTTCTTCTGCAGGTCAGGTGAGCCCTTCATCTGTGGGGGGAGAATCTCCTTTTGCTGGCCCTCTGGAAATTAACCCTCGGTTTGCGAGGGTTGAAGTACGGTGCGCCACTTGTCACGATCTAATTACTTATAGGGAGACCAGTGTTTCCCTGGTGAACAGTAAAATAGATCAGCACACTTGTCGTACCGTCTAATATTCCCAATCTTTCTTTCCTCTGTCCCTGCATGAACACAACGGTTCTTTTAAGAGCCAACCTTATCTTTCATCTTTTTTTTTCTTTTTTTTTAAAAACTTTTTTTTTTTTTTTTTACCGTACGCGTACGGTAAGCGTACCTTTTTTTTATTTTTTAAAAAAAAACACTAAAAATCATTTATCTCATTACAAAGTCCTTGAGAGACTACAATTTTTATTTTTAACTTACCATACTCACTCAAAAAAATATTTATTCATTTGTTTTTTTTAAAAATAGTTTTTAAAATGGTTGTAGTTTCCGAAAATTTTCTATATCGATCTGAAAATAAAAAAAAAAGTATTAATATTTTTTATCCATTTTATAATACAATACACATATTTACATTTTTTAAAAAAAAATATTTTTGCCTTATTTTTGCTGTTTTCAGAATATATTGCATTTCACTATTAATTGTGAAAGCAATTGCATTCATCATTTTACAGCGGGCAAAAAAAATTAACAATCACAAAGATTGTATTAAAAAAGCCCAGAATGTCTTCTCACTTAAACTTATCATTACAGAAATGCATATTATTCTAAAAAAATATCATCTAAAAACAATACTTTTTTCTTTAAAATACCGTCTGATATGTTTGTTTCAGAAGTATAATCACAATATTATATCTCAAATAACTCCAAAATACATCTGATTTTATTTCCTTTAGGCCAAATAGTATTTTTTTTTTTTTCCTGGAATAAATTTCCAAGGGAAAACCATTAAAATTCTAAAGTTTAATCTGTCCAGATCTCACCAATTCTCTGTAACATTTTGGTTCACGAAAATTTTTTGAATAATTTATTTAGTCCACAATAGAATTGCTTACTTTTCCACATGGCCAAATAGTAATTTTTTAAATCATTTTTGAAAAAATTTCCAATGGCAGTCCAATAGCATTCCATAAATTAAAATGTGCAGAAGTTACCGATTATCTCTAAATTATTGGTTTTTGAAAATTGCATTAAAATTTAAAAAAGTCCACATTACAATTGGTTATCTTTCCTTTAGGCCAAATGATAATTTTAAAAATCTTTTTTCTACAAAATTGCAATGGTAATCCAGTAAAATGGTAAAATTATTTTGTCCAGATCTTGCCAAATCTCTCTAAAATTTAGGTTTCAGGAAGATTAGATAGGAATTTGCTAAATCAAAAGGCAAACGTTGTTTGAAAATCAATTTGGAATCATTACACAGTGTCCAGCCTTTTTCACATTTTAGATAAACTGTGTAATGTCCAGAAGTAACAGTAGGTCCATCATGGAAAATTATTGCAACAGTTACAAAAGTTTTTCCTGAAATTGATAATTGCTGTCCTGTAAACTTCTTTATTAAAGTATCCAATTTTGATCCATCAGCTCTACATCGTTGCATCATTAAAATTACATACTGTCCGTATTCCCTTAAAATTAATGTTGAAAACATGTCAGAATTACACTCACCACATTTCATGCTATGATTAGCATCTTTAACTAATTTTGCAAAAGTGACTGTTTTACTCTCTGGCAATGTCAAATAAATAAACCTTTCATTATCAACAATAGAGCCACATATATTATAACAATTATCACAACTATGTTCCCATTTATAAGAGAGACCAAAAAAAATGTCAATGGGAACTCCTTCTTCTTCCACTACCTGAAGAAAATACATCAAAAATTCGTGTGCATCTTGCTGTTCATTTTGAGAAAACTGTGTTCGTCCTGAACATACATCTAAAAGTTTTCTAATTTCAGTAGCACTTTCTATTTGAGTTTTATCTTTACTCAGCTTTTGAAAAAGGAGACTGAGCTCTGAACAGAATCTTTTTCCCTGATTTACTATTATCTGCTCTTGCAAACTTTCCAGATAAAATGCAACATTCAGCACTACATTAGCGTAGCAGTTGACACCAGAGCTATTTTCAAAATGACATCCTACAACCTGTTCTTCATTTTCCTTATTCTTTTTGCTTGCAATTACATCACTCCTCTTTTTTTTCCTCTTCTCTACATCTTCATTACAGATATTCTCATTTCTCCTTTTACGAGAAACTACACGTTTCTCCAACACAGGATACTGACCTAAATGAGGAGCATAGCTTCTTCTTAATCTATTATACTCCTTTACACAGTTTGTATCAGCACTAACTTTTGAGTCATCAAAGTCTATCATGAATAAACCTGATAATGTTTTGACTCGTGACAAAGCTACATATGCCATACCTTCTTTGAACACAGTTGAACCAATGTTCACAAATGCACAATCTACAGTCAATCCTTGAGACTTGTGGATAGTTACAGCATATGCTAGTGAAAACGGAAACTGCTTCCTACGTACATATAAGTCTTTCACAAGCATGAAACGAACTGAACAACGACAAATGTCTTTAACTTCCTCTATCTGATCAAATTTTATCTGTAAACATTCAATTCCTTCTTTTTTCTGATAATTAATAAAACCCACAACTCTTCCCATCGCTCCATTCACTAAGCCTTTCTCAACATCCAAATTTCTCCTTAAAAACACTCTACAGTTCATGCAAACATAAAGATTTTTTTCTAATCCTGCTGTTTTGGAGATGTTCTTCTCTAGTGAGTCCAATTTATTTTTCAGTTTGCCTGTTACTGTGACTGTAATTCTTCCATCCTCAATTTTGTCTACTGCTTCCAATTTCCTGATGTCTTCCTTTTCCAATTTCAAAAGCTCCTCATTAAATATTGAGCATTCACGTAGAGTTGGCATTAAGCAGATGACACTTTTGTTTTCTGCAATATTCTTGTATATTTTCTCTGCAACTATTTCTTCCTTTGGAAATAAATTATGTAGCAGCCGACTCTGTAATGCTTTTTTCCCAACATCTGTGAGTAGTCCAATCCTGATATCTTTCAGAATACTTCCATATTCTTCATCGTTTGCTTGCCTCATATTAGTTGTAAGTTCCTTGTACTCAAAGAAGGACCAAATATTTGTATTTCCAATGCTTCCCAATGACTTCTTCGTGTCTTCATGTGTCACAGTATTAAACACTGGTTGTCCTTTAACTGGAGTAAGTTGCAAAAGATCCCCAAAAACTATGACGTGTTTTCCACCAAATAACACGTCATAGTCTGTCTTCAAAATTTGCTGCATTCTTAAATGCACAAAGGCAAGCATTAAGTTTGATACCATGCTCACCTCATCAATAATGAGAACTTGCATCTTCTTCAATACTCGTGAAACTTCCAAGGATGCTTCTCCAGTTAGCTTGTTGAATTGTATTTTGTTCTCATGCTCCACTGGTAACATTAGCAAACGATGTAAGGTGATTCCTTTTATGTTATATGCTGCTAACCCAGTTGGAGCAGTAACCACACAAGACAAAGTAGAATCCGTTTTTTGCTTTAGGTAGCTTCTGATGACTTTAATTAGGAAACTTTTTCCAGTGCCAGCTTGTCCGCTTACATACATCCTGATTGGATGAAATGATGTGCATGAGCACTCTTTTTTGATATGTAGAAATCCGTGATCAATTTTGTTTCTGATCTCTTCATAAATTTGTTGCTGCTCTTGATTCAGTTGTCTTTCCAAATTTTCTAAGTCTATAAATTCTTCTTGAGCTAGATTCATAGCCGTTTCCACTTCATTCATGGCTATTGATGCTTCATTTTCAACGATTGGTTGTCCTAGGGGATCTTGACTGTGTGTTCCTGAACTTTGGCTGTCCTGAGAACTGTCTCTAGCTATTTCTGCTGCAATTGTAGTTTCCTGTTCAATTTCTTCATTTAACATTTGCAGATAAGTTGAGAATGTACTGCATTGTATGCTGTCTTTGCAAGCATTAAAAGAATCTTCATAGCTCTGGAATTCTCCCAGTAGTTCATCCTCTGTACGCCATGGTTTAAACAACTGTAAAAGAGCCAAGTAGTAAAATTCTTTCTTGTCGGTAGTGTCGCAACTCAGCTTCCGGTGATTTATCAAACTTCCTTTGGTTTGCTTCACCAAACATCCTTCTTCACCAACAACTTTATATTTTCCACTGTTGATGTCTTCTGCAGCTTTCCGTGAATAAATGTAGTTCTGCAGCACTTCATAGAGACACATGTTCTCCAGATGATGACTTCTCTTGGGATAATATGTGTCCAACATGTTTGTTTTCAATATGTCTGTACTTTCTGGGTCATTCTCGGCCAAATATTCAATTTCTCCAACAGATTTCAGTACCCGATTTCTCATTGCTGCAAGGCCTAAACTTGCCCAAATTATTCTTCTTGACTTCGAGTAGAGACTTGCAGAAGATAACCTATCTGAACATTCGTAGGATCCAATTTCTCGATGCGATAACATCTTCAAACTAAAACTGTACAGCTTCTTACTGACAGTCTTCTCGTGAGAAATCTCTTCCCACATTTCCTTCAATTCTGTTTTTTCTGATTTCGTAATGTAAGACGTTACATATCGAGCAACAGCAATGGAATTGTCAGCAACATACTGTATATCCATGTTAGCGTTCCACATGGATAAAATGACTGGGTTGTAGTCATTTATATTTTTTGATTCTTCTTTTCTTTTAAGGTTGTAGGTATTCTTAGGTGATTTTCTTGTGATAGTATGTCTCACAGCTGACATAAAACTGTTGACTCTTCCATTTGTAAGAACAGGTCTAGGAAATCCAAATCGACATTTAGTGTAGTATTTTTCTTTGCTCTTGTATTTCCGTCGACAGTATTTTCCACACCGATGACTTTGGAAACGTAGAACTTGCTCCTTTAACTTGTTCTCTTCTGTGTTTTTAGGTATAGCACATGTTGCATATTCTTCAATGTAAGATAACACTGCTTCATCAGTATCTGTTCCAAACTTTGGGGCATCCTTGATCCACAGCAGCATATGAATATGAGGAGCACCTCTTGCCTGGTACTCTTTTCTCCAAAAGAAATCCACTACTTCTCCAAGGGGTGGATTTTTTTTATTGCAGATGAAGGACATCATAGCCTCAAATCTATGATTGAAATATCTGCAAACATTAACCGGATCCAATGAGCACAGTTCTCCTGCTGTCTTGTATTCGATGTTTTCAATGTTTGAATTGGCCTCTCGTAGAAAATCCAGTAAATCATCCCA
This sequence comes from Triturus cristatus, assembly GCF_964204655.1. Taxonomy (NCBI): domain Eukaryota; kingdom Metazoa; phylum Chordata; class Amphibia; order Caudata; family Salamandridae; genus Triturus; species Triturus cristatus. The sequence continues at coordinate 914,851,962 of NC_140579.1, read as the reverse complement.
AGCGTACTCGGCGCAGCTTAGGGTAAGGAACCATGTTGGTGTTCCTAAGTTGCGTAACATGCATTTTAGTTCACCATGGCGTCGGTACCAATATTCATTTGTCCCACGCTGACAAGCCATCAGATTGATCAGTTGTGTTTCCAAATGATCATCTCGGTGCTGCACTTTCTCCATAAAATCCTTAGCAGACACATTTTGTAAATGTACTCCACTTTTTAAAATGTGATTTACTGCATAAGACAGTGCAGACAAGTCGCTTTCAAATAAAAGATGGAACAAATAAGGGATACTTTGTCGAAATCTGGGATCTTCAGCATATAGTCTTGTAGTCCGATACTCAGAAGCTGGAATCTGTTCCGGACGTTCATCGTATCGTCCTCCTTTTCCTTTAGGAAACAGCTGGGGAAAACATCGAGCTTCCAAGCTCTCCTCCCATACACTCACAGGATTTCCTTTTGCTTTCTTCATCTGAAAGAGATCAATATTGTCTCCCATAACTTCTTTCGAATGGAGAGGATGTATGCTAAAATGTTCATAAATTTCTTCTTCCTTTGACTTGTCCACTTTTTCAATTTGTCCAGTTGGTGTTTCTGTGTCTCCTTGTAAATCTTCTTCTTCTTCTTCTTCTTCTATATAAATTGATTCATACCATTTGTTATTTTTTTTCAAATACAAATTTGCTCTTTGTACTTTCCGCACATCTACCAGCTCCTGCCAAATCTTCTTATTCTTTGTAGGGACACCATTAACCAGAATAATTAATGGTTCAGTTTCCAAAGTATCTGCATCAATAGTTTCCATATTTTTTTTCAAATCCAAGGGCAAATACACCACTCTACCTTTTAAACCTCTCAGTAAATCTGAAGGAGGTAATTTACCAGTTTTGGGCTCCATACGTACTATGGTCTGGAACGGATGAACACATTGAATGAGTATAGACTCATATGTATTTAATTCAGAAAGTTCAGCAGGAATAGCATCCAATTCTAAATTATTATGTACAGCTCTGGTCGGCATTCTATTTTCCTCTAACTTGTTGTAGCAGTATTTGCAAATACGCTGATCTTCACCCAATTCAAAACAATTTTCAAGAAATATATATGTGGCAAAATCCATCCACTTATAATTATCTTCATTTTCACTCTTTCTGTAGAGATCAACATTCCTAGTTTGTTTTCTATAATGAGTTCTGCGGCAACAAATACAAGTAACATTTGGTCTTTCATTAGAGACTATTGCAAATTTTGTTATGTGATCATTAAATGTGTTACTTACAGAGGGTTCTACATTCTCTTCCACTTCTGCCTCATTTATTGTGTCCTTCTCTGCACTGTTTTGTTCAGGACCAAAGTAACAAAACTGAATTTCATCAACAACCTTCTCTACATCTGATACCGTTCCTCGGAACAGAGCCCTATTCAATTCATTTAACTTTATTGCTGGACTTTTGGCAAAATACAACCGTCTCACAAACTTTCTTATTTCAGTATGATGAACAGCCAGCATCCTAAAATGATGGAAAACACTATTGCACACTTTTCTAGATAGACAAGCAAGGGAATGACCCTGCAAACCAGTATTCTCTCTCACTCTGCATGGATCCAGACTTTGAAGCACCTTAATCTTTTGTTTTACACTTTTTTTACTATATTCTCTTAGAAACTCTCGAAATCTGTCAATAGATTCCTGACGCACAGTGCAAATACTACTACAATTCCAAGTGTACACTGGGGCTTTAGGACGTCTCCCCATTGCCTCATCTGCCATCACTTGTACCTCATCTCTTGGAACCATTATCTCCTTCTCCATTATGCAACCGTTTTTTACTTCGTATGAACGACCTCTGGTGTCAACTGCATGCAGCAAACTATTGCTTTGAAAATAGCTTTCTTCATTAAAAAAAGGTTCACTACTTGAACTATGCATCCACTTTCCTAAAAACACTTTACAAAAGTTTGTTCTGTTCACTACTCTTTTGCTTTTGCTTTGTGATTTCAGTACATTAACCATTTTATCTAATGTACGCATCCTATTCAAAATTAATATGAATAGTTTCCTTTTTAATTCTAATGCTTTTGCTGCAATGGCTTCAATTTCTTTTTTTCTCTTATAATATTTAGCCTTCTGCTTATATTTCTTTATATCCTTTATCAAATTGGACATAACTCTTCTCTGAAACATTTTTCTACGTATCTCTTTAAATGCTGTTTTTCTGTTTATGTTAAACTTTTCAATTGCAGAAGGTATATTTGCATTAACTAAATCCTCAATTTTTTGCTGTTCTGTAGGTTTTGTTACATTTTTCCGAGAACAGACATTTTGTACATTTTTGTTTGTTTTCAATATTTTGTTTAGGAATTGTCTTTTTTGCTTACCAGAAGATTTTTTCTTTTTCCCAACATCAGCATCTTCTACTAACTTTGGTCCTCCAGTTGTCCTCAAATATAGTTTTTTTTTTAGAGTTTTTTGAACTCGAGATTTTGTAGGCATCTTAAATTTTGTTCACTGTTCTTCAGCAATACCTGAAAAAAACTAAAAAAAAAATCCTTTATTGTATTTAAATATATTACTACATTTCTTTTCACAATAGTCACAAAACGAAATTTCTTTGCCATTTTCAATGCACACAAACTGCTCTTTTTTTAAAATTTATTTAAATGCACATGTCCAAGCTTTTTTTTTTTTTCAGATCACCACCGTGTGTATTCTCTGTGACTGCCTACACTCCAGCAGGGGCCACCAGCCTTAGTGATGCTGAATGTATTTGCATTACAGACTTAAACCTGAAAACCCCACTCGCTTCTAATTACTGTGCATGACTATACATGGCAAGCACATGGGTGTGTGCTAAGCCTCTGCTTCTTCCCCCAAAAATTCGCTCCTCTTTTCCATCTACTGCAACTGTGAAATCACCAGAGCAAGACGCAATAAATTTCTGCCTATAATTCTTCTATGCACACAGAGTCATGTTTTCACATTAGTGCCAAAACGAAATTTCTTTGCCAATTTGAAAGCACACTTACTGCTCTTTTTTTTTCGGGCCAAGTGAAAATCTCTTTTTACACTTTGAAATCACTTTTACAGACTGACACATTCTGAAACCTTTTTTTTTAAATTTATTTAAATGCACATGTCCAAGCTGTTTTTTTTTCAGACCACCACCGTGTGTATTCTCTGTGACTGCCTACACTCCAGCAGGAGCAACCAGCCTTAGTGATGCTGAATGTATTTGCATTACAGACTTAAACCTGAAAACCCCACTCGCTTCTAATTACTGTGCATGACTATACATGGCAAGCACATGGGTGTGTGCTAAGCCTCTGCTTCTTCCCCCAAAAATTCGCTCCTCTTTTCCATCTACTGCAACTGTGAAATCACCAGAGCAAGACGCAATACATTTCTGCCTATAATTCTTCTATGCACACAGAGTCATGTTTTCACATAAGTGCCAAAACGAAATTTCTATGCCAATTTGAAAGCACACTTACTGCTCTTTTTTTTTTGGGCCAAGTGAAAATCTCTTTTTACACTTTGAAATCACTTTTACAGACTGACACATTCTGAAACCTTTTTTTTTAAATTTATTTAAATGCACATGTCCAAGCTGTTTTTTTTTCAGACCACCACCGTGTGTATTCTCTGTGACTGCCTACACTCCAGCAGGGGCAACCAGCCTTAGTGATGCTGAATGTATTTGCATTACAGACTTAAACCTGAAAACCCCACTCGCTTCTAATTACTGTGCATGACTATACATGGCAAGCACATGGGTGTGTGCTAAGCCTCTGCTTCTTCCCCCAAAAATTCGCTCCTCTTTTCCATCTACTGCAACTGTGAAATCACCAGAGCAAGACGCAATACATTTCTGCCTATAATTCTTCTATGCACACAGAGTCATGTTTTCACATAAGTGCCAAAACGAAATTTCTTTGCCAATTTGAAAGCACACTTACTGCTCCTTTTTTTTTCGGGCCAAGTGAAAATCTCTTTTTACACTTTGAAATCACTTTTACAGACTGACACATTCTGAAACCTTTTTTTTTAAATTTGTTTAAATGCACATGTCGAAGCTGTTTTTTTTTCAGACCACCACCGTGTGTATTCTCTGTGACTGCCTACACTCCAGCAGGGGCAACCAGCCTTAGTGATGCTGAATGTATTTGCATTACAGACTTAAACCTGAAAACCCCACTCGCTTCTAATTACTGTGCATGACTATACATGGCAAGCACATGGGTGTGTGCTAAGCCTCTGCTTCTTCCCCCAAAAATTCGCTCCTCTTTTCCATCTACTGCAACTGTGAAATCACCAGAGCAAGACGCAATACATTTCTGCCTATAATTCTTCTATGCACACAGAGTCATGTTTTCACATTAGTGCCAAAACGAAATTTCTTTGCCAAATTGAAAGCACACTTACTGCTCTTTTTTTTTTGGGCCAAGTAAAAATCTCTTTTTACACTTTGAAATCACTTTTACAGACTGACACATTCTGAAACCTTTTTTTTTAAATTTATTTAAATGCACATGTCCAAGCTGTTTTTTTTTCAGACCACCACCGTGTGTATTCTCTGTGACTGCCTACACTCCAGCAGGAGCAACCAGCCTTAGTGATGCTGAATGTATTTGCATTACAGACTTAAACCTGAAAACCCCACTCGCTTCTAATTACTGTGCATGACTATACATGGCAAGCACATGGGTGTGTGCTAAGCCTCTGCTTCTTCCCCCAAAAATTCGCTCCTCTTTTCCATCTACTGCAACTGTGAAATCACCAGAGCAAGACGCAATACATTTCTGCCTATAATTCTTCTATGGACACAGAGTCATGTTTTCACATTAGTGCCAAAACGAAATTTCTTTGCCAAATTGAAAGCACACTTACTGCTCCTTTTTTTTTCGGGCCAAGTGAAAATCTCTTTTTACACTTTGAAATCACTTTTACAGACTGACACATTCTGAAACCTTTTTTTTAAATTTATTTAAATGCACATGTCCAAGCTGTTTTTTTTTCAGACCACCACCGTGTGTATTCTCTGTGACTGCCTACACTCCAGCAGGGGCAACCAGCCTTAGTGATGCTGAATGTATTTGCATTACAGACTTAAACCTGAAAACCCCACTCGCTTCTAATTACTGTGCATGACTATACATGGCAAGCACATGGGTGTGTGCTAAGCCTCTGCTTCTTCCCCCAAAAATTCGCTCCTCTTTTCCATCTACTGCAACTGTGAAATCACCAGAGCAAGACGCAATAAATTTCTGCCTATAATTCTTCTATGCACACAGAGTCATGTTTTCACATAAGTGCCAAAACGAAATTTCTTTGCCAATTTGAAAGCACACTTACTGCTCCTTTTTTTTTCGGGCCAAGTGAAAATCTCTTTTTACACTTTGAAATCACTTTTACAGACTGACACATTCTGAAACCTTTTTTTTAAATTTATTTAAATGCACATGTCCAAGCTGTTTTTTTTTCAGACCACCACCGTGTGTATTCTCTGTGACTGCCTACACTCCAGCAGGGGCAACCAGCCTTAGTGATGCTGAATGTATTTGCATTACAGACTTAAACCTGAAAACCCCACCCGCTTCTAATTACTGTGCATGACTATACATGGCAAGCACATGGGTGTGTGCTAAGCCTCTGCTTTTTCCCCCAAAAATTCGCTCCTCTTTTCCATCTACTGCAACTGTGAAATCACCAGAGCAAGACGCAATAAATTTCTGCCTATAATTCTTCTATGCACACAGAGTCATGTTTTCACATAAGTGCCAAAACGAAATTTCTTTGCCAATTTGAAAGCACACTTACTGCTCCTTTTTTTTTCGGGCCAAGTGAAAATCTCTTTTTACACTTTGAAATCACTTTTACAGACTGACACATTCTGAAACCTTTTTTTTAAATTTATTTAAATGCACATGTCCAAGCTGTTTTTTTTTCAGACCACCACCGTGTGTATTCTCTGTGACTGCCTACACTCCAGCAGGGGCAACCAGCCTTAGTGATGCTGAATGTATTTGCATTACAGACTTAAACCTGAAAACCCCACCCGCTTCTAATTACTGTGCATGACTATACATGGCAAGCACATGGGTGTGTGCTAAGCCTCTGCTTCTTCCCCCAAAAATTCGCTCCTCTTTTCCATCTACTGCAACTGTGAAATCACCAGAGCAAGACGCAATACATTTCTGCCTATAATTCTTCTATGCACACAGAGTCATGTTTTCACATAAGTGCCAAAACGAAATTTCTTTGCCAATTTGAAAGCACACTTACTGCTCTTTTTTTTTCGGGCCAAGTGAAAATCTCTTTTACAGACTGACACATTATGAATCCACCATGTGTAACTACAACAAAAACAATTCCCATTTCTATTATTCATTTCTTAAGTTACCACATACATCCCCTCTCAAACTGTAAACTCACCTTTAAATTTAGTTAGTTGTGAAAGAAATGTGTCACTCAAACAGCAGATTATCAGAGCCAGGATCTCTGTTCTGTACACCTCTCTCCTCTCAGCAGAACCAGATAATGGCAAACTTTCCCTCTATTTTTCCACACATATACATGTAAGTTTCAAATCTCAGTGCTTCCCCCTTTTTTTCAAATGTAATGACACATTTCTATTGGTTGAAAACCAACCCTTTTCCAAAAGTACCCTGCCCCCAACTTGACTTCTGCCTAGTACCCTTCCCCCAACTTGACTTCTGCCTGCTACCATAGCAACAGCTCATGGAACACTGCTGTGTGCAGTTAGGTCAGAAGTTCGACACACAATGTTTCAATTCCACAGAGCAAGAGTGCTTGACTTTTCAAACCTAACTGCAAATCCATAGTACTGTTCTTTGGTTACACATTTTTTTGTACCAATACAAAACATGCTTCTATTAATTTTCACATACAGCCTATTTTTTATTCTAGAATGGTATGAAACAGCCAATCAGTTCTTTTTGTTTTGTAAAAAATATGTATGCCTCCATTTCCAAACTGTCTTTATTTTCATATTGCCATTCTACTGAAAGACACCTCCTGAGTGCATCCAGTTCTCCTTTGAAGATGTTCACAGTGTGGATTGTAGGGCACAGCTATGTCTTCTGGAGTGAAAAGTTTGCAGAGAAAACAGATATGGTGAGAGACCTTGCTTTGCCAAATGTAGACATTAAATGGATTGGTCAGAGAGGGTTAAAGTGGCACCAATTGATGCCATTGGTGAAATCCTTCATGCAAATCCAACACCCTGACCTCATAATAGTGCACTGTGGTGGCAATGACCTAGGCACTTTGACTGGGGTAGGTCTGGAAATGCTTATGAAGGACACCTTTGCACAACTGTTTACACTTTTCCCTAAAACTGCCTTTGTGTTTTCCAACATATGCCAAAGGCAAAAATGGAACTGGTCCAATCATTTCTGTCCACAGATTGACAAAGCAAGAAAGCACGTCAACAAATCTGTTTCTGCTTTCCTCCGTGACTATGGTATGGGTGCCATTTACCACAACAACTTGCGTTACGACATGCAAGACATTTATAGAGGAGATGGTGTGCACTTCAATGATGAAGGGAACAGAGTCTTCCTCTTGAACCTTAGACTCTGCATCGGTACTTACTTGTAAGTACCACTAAAAAAATGACTCCATAAACACAACAGCTCTTTTTAGAGCTCCCTAATTTCTAAACTCTTAAATCTGATTTTCATTTATTTATTTTTATTTTTTTTACCGTACGCTTACCGTGAGCTTACCGTACGCGTACCCCGTGATTTTTTTTAAAATCAATAAATGTTTTTTTTGTACTTTTCTGTCCTTCTTTGACCCCCTTACAATTGTTAGGGGGTCTGTAACTCTCCTCATTGCCCCCTTACTTTGTTTTCACTCTTTTTTTTCAGAGTGAAATACACAAAATGGCGGCCGCCGCTTCCTGGTTTCGGCCGATTCGAATGTTTACTAAGATCTAAGAGCCAATCAGAATCGCGCTCGCGCACGCCACCGTACGCTTACCGTAAGCGTACGGTAAGCGTACCGTAAGCGGGCTCAGATATATATATTGATTTAAAGGCTATTTTCTCAGAATCTACTGAACAGATTTACACCAAACCTACAAAAGGCACTTCCTTGACCTGAGGACTACCTCTCTGCCAAATTTTGAGTAATTCTGTTCAGCCGTTCGGGCTGTAGGTCGTTCTAAAGGTCCTATGGAAAAATGCATGGGAAAAACGCGTTTTGGGACCCCCCTTTTATCTCAGCCCCCGCTTGACGGATCCCCCCGAGACTTTCAGGGTAGGAGCGGAGCGTAGCGCCCCACCTATTTTGAGAACTTCGCGAGGATTCGTCGACCGGCGCCAAAGTTATTCAAAATAGAATGTTGAGGTTTTCCTATGGAAACGTGGTCCTAACTATAACTACCTACTGGCGACCGCCAGTAGGTAATATATATATATATATATATATATATATATATATATATATATATATATATATATATAAAGAACAAGATTCCCAAAGATCCAGCACATCCTGGAAACGGGTACAGACCACAACACGCCGTAAGAGTAAAGTGCAGAAGTTTATTCCATATCGGATGGCATGACGCGTTTCGGCCACGTTGCCACGGCCTTGATCACATGACCACTGATAAACCAATCATAAAATATATACTGTATTGTTTTAGACTTCCTCCTTAATCAACCAATGGAATGATCGCAGACAAATCAGCAAAATATCACAGTCCAAAGGGTAAACATGAAAGACATACTATCGTACTAACATGATTTCATCATACATTTTTAAGACTAATAGTTTTAAAAAAGTGCAAATATTACGAGAGACCCCTATGGGCTATACTGCAAAAAATTCCATGTCTAGAAACATATATTCTGGGGAACACTAATAATCATCTACAATCAGCCCCCATTATATGACTAAAGAAATCCACAATACAAGATGGGGGAGGTCTTTAAAATCACTTAAAAAACAACGATCATTTTTGAAGTCATAGCTTGAGAAACCTGAAAAACACATCAGTATAAGATCCATATCTTGTACATGCATACGCTGTTGAGCATGGGTCATTGGCTACACATGCATAATAGCCTAATATGTATGAGAGGACTGCAACAAGCAGGATAGAGGTCTGCTGAATTCACGATGTGTGTAGTACATCGGAAATACGTGCACTGAAGTGGTAGGTATCTCCCCAATTCAATGGACTCTCAATAGAGTACATATATAAAGCAAAGCAAAGTATAGGTTTCCAATAAAAGTGCAAGTGCAATAATTATTGGGATTATATCACGAGTGGAGAATATCTATAAACTGGATAAAATTCCAAATATAAATATATAAAACCTATAGTATAAAAGTAGACATAACCTGTCGGAAAAGTGCTAGTGCTTGATACAGTACATCAATGCTCTCATATAGTAAAGTGCAAGTGCAATAGTTCTAATAAGGCTAAAAACATGTGCAAATTTACAACCCATTAGCAGCGTAAAATCAGGGTAACAGAGGAAACAGGGAGTACACATAAGAAACATCAAATAAAAGTACTAATACTAGGTTTCAGATGTTTGTAAGGAAACTATGAAGGCTAGTAAAACACCGCAACCCATTTGAGTGTGTAGATCATAGGAAGTTGTGCATGTCCTCCCCTGTATTAAGTCCATTGGGCATCTTAGTGTCTAGCAGCAGTATATATTGGGTTTCTAACTGCCTGAGGAGTTTTTCCCTGTTGCCACCTCTCGACAATTTTGGTACTGTGTCTATCACATAATATTTAAGATCGTTCAAATTATTGTGATGGACTAGTTTAAAGTGGCGTGCAACAGGATAACTGGAGTCAGAATTTACTATGGCACGTAGGTGTTGTAGGATTCTGGTGAATACCTGTAATTTTGTGCTGCCAATATACTTGAGTTTACATGAACACTCAAGTACATATACTGCGTAGTCAGATTTGCATGTAAACAGACCTCTAAGGCTAATAGGGGTATGATCAAAGGCACTTGTAAATTCAGAGGTGTTAATTCCGAATTTACACGCTCGACATGAGCTGCATTTATAAAAACCCTTGCGTTTGGATAACCAGGTGTTAGTGATGGTTACCTCCGGGCTGGTTTTTACCAGAGCATCCCTCATGGAGGGTGCTCTTCGAAATGTGATTTGGGGTAGGTCTGGTACCATTTGTGACATGGTCAGATCAGTTTTTACTATAGGCCAATGTTTGTACATAAGTTTCCTTATATCTTTATCTTGGCTGCTAAAAGTTGTGATGAAACGTACCGATTCCCCCTGGTTAGGTACACTGCTTGTATTATCAGTAGTGGTACATGTAGTGGTTTTTCTGACAGTAGTCAGGTAAGCATTACGGTCCATCTTTTTAGCTTTCTCCATAGCCTTTTCTAGATCCTTTCTTTTGTATCCCCGAGCTAAGAATCTTGAAAGAGATTCAGCTAGACAGATGTTACAGTCAGATTCTAAGCTGCATATGCGTCTAATGCGCAAAAACTCTCCATAGGGAATACTATTGAGTAGATGGTGGGGATGGGAGCTGTGAGCATGGAGTATAGAGTTACCTGCTGTACTTTTGCGATGTAATTTCGTCTGTATCTTGTTGTCACTAATGTACAATGTTACATCCAGGAATTCCACTTTTTCTACACTGATCTGAGCAGTGAACTTTAAATTAACATCATTTACATTAATCATTTTTACGAATTCATTGGCAGATTCAATTGAGCCGTTCCAGATGATACATATATCGTCAATGAATCTCCACCATTGAACAACATGAACCCTGTATGTTTCACCGTATGTATTGTTGAGGACATGCTCCTCCCACCAGCCAACGTGTAAACACGCATAGCTAGGGGAGAAGCATGCCCCCATCGCTACGCCTTGGAGCAGTTGGAATAGCTCATTGTTGAACATAAAGTAGTTGTTATACAAACATAGTTCAATCATGCGTAGTAACATGGCATTATGTTGGAGGAAAATAATGTTTCTTTTCTCCAGATAGTATCTTACTGCCTGTAAGCCATCAGTATGGCGTATGCTCGTGTATAGGGAACATATATCCATGACTATGAATAAGTATCCCTCTTGCCAGGGTATGATCTGTATGGTGGAGAGAAAGTGTCCCGTATCTTTAATACACGATGGATGTTCATCAACAAATTCACGAAGAAAAAAGTCTTCATATTTTGATATGTTCTCGCATAGGCTGCGTTGAGCAGAGATGATCGGTCTTCCTGGAATAGGATTTTGCTGTTTATGTACTTTTGGGGCAAAGTATAGGGCCGCATTAGTAGGAAACTCCACTTTCAAGTAGTTATATTCATTTTTGTTGATTAGACCGGTTCTTTTCCACTGTCCAAGTTCACCATGGATTTGATCTTTCAATTTCTTAGTGTCATTGGCGTTCGCCTTCCTATAGCATTGTTCATCATCTAGGTGGCGATATGCTTCTAGTAGGTAAAGATGTTTGGCCCACAACACGATGTTACCTCCCTTGTCAGCTTTGGATATAATGACCTCAGTCTCGTTGTTAAGTTTTTTCATTAGTGAGTAGTATTGTTGGTTTTGGTAAGATAGATGTTTATTCTTAGACAAAATTCTTTTATTGAGTGTTTTGAGATCTTGGATAACACAGTCACTGAATACATCCAATGCGTCTCTAGGCATAAGAGGGATGAATGTGGAATTGGGTCGGAATGGACTCATGCTTGAGGAATTGCCACTGGTGCCTAGGTTGAGTAGCTGTTCCTGAGTTGAGCACATAACCTCATCCATGTTTGTATCTAGGGCATATAGAGTTTTGAGGTTGGTGACATCACTAGCGGCCAGTCGTAAGTTAGGTGTATCGTAAGTAGCTATTCTTGCAGCTGTATTCGTTGCTTTGTTTAGTTTGAAATGTTTTAACAATTTCAGTTTTCTTATGAATTTGAAGATATCTATTCGGGTTTGGACATATTTGAAACGGCTTTTAGGGCAGAATGACAATCCCAAAGATAATATCTTGATTTCTGCTTTCGTTAGGTTAATGTTGGTCAGATTTATCACAGTGTTATCCATGGTTGCATCGTTATCTAGTTTCTCTTCTTTGTGTTTCTCCATTTTCCTCTGTTGTTTCCTCCTTTTTGCTTTACGTCTTTGTTTTCTACATTAATTTTTTCGTTTTGTCCTCTCGTGGATTGAGTTGTTTGTCGCAAGGTCTGGCGACGATCCTCCACTAAAAAACCCAATTCTTCAGATGGGGATATGTTATTTGGGATTGATGTTGGTCCTACATCTGGTCCACTCTCATCTGAATAGGTGCTACTGGCGATTGAGCTAAGGTCAGATTCCACTTCTTCAAGGTTTCTTGAACTAGATGTTGCTGGTACAGTTGTTTTTGGCATCAAAGCTTGTTTTTTGACGTTATCAAACTTGCGTGAGAAGGTAAAGATTCTTCCAGACTCATAGTCTTTTTTATCTCTAGCAAATTTGTATATTTTGCGTGCCTTTATAGATTCTTCATATTTTTGAAGACGTGAATCAATTTCTTCTCTAGCTTTTTTAATGATATCTTGTTGTTCATGAGTATCCAGTATCACATTGAGAGCGTCAATCTGTTGTAAAATCTCCTCTCTGTCGATGGTTGCATATTTAATTAATATCAATACCATGTTCATTGAGGCTTCAAGATTATTCGCAGCCCATTCCTTGAGCATAAGGGGGTTTGGGTTTTCGAATGAGGGGGCAATAAGTACCCTCAGCCCTCTTGGCACTCTTCCCACCTCTTTGTATTTCTCCAATGATCTTTTCTCCCACCATTTATTGAGTTCTGTACGTAGGAGTTTTTCTAGTTTCTTCATGTGGTTTTTACATCAGTGACACTCGTGGGGTTAATAGTGTCTCCTGGCACTGGGCTATCATTAGGTAGATTGTCGAATAGGGTGTCAGCTATGACTTCTCGGTTCCTCAGTGTGTCTGCCACTCGTGACATGGTATGGTATATTTAGAATCACGCACTCAGGTAAAACTGCTGTGTAGCAGGTGTCCTGAATTCTATATGTAGCGTTGTCCCCGCACCCGCAAGTATATAGTATCTGACACGAGTTATCTGGAAATGGCTTACCCTCAACGAATGACGTTAGGTCCACTGGCGTCCTCCGACTCCTATGGGCCTCCGCTGTCCGCGAGAAACCGCCGAAATCCACAATACTCGTAGTCACTCTAATGCGGGGGGCTGACTCGAAGTTGATCCCTTCCGGGTGTTTGAAGATATCGCGAACGCGATGTCGGCCATAGGAGAGTCAGCCTCGAGATTGCAGGGAGGGTCCGTTAGGCAAAGATCGCCGTACTTTGCCAAGAATATATGTAAAGAACAAGATTCCCAAAGATCCAGCAAATCCTGGAAACGGGTACAGACCACAACACGCCGTAAGAGTAAAGTGCAGAAGTTTATTCCATATCGGATGGCATGACGCGTTTCGGCCGCGTTGCCACGGCCTTGATCACATGACCACTGATAAACCAATCATAAAATATATACTGTATTGTTTTAGACTTCCTCCTTAATCAACCAATGGAATGATCGCAGACAAATCAGCAAAATATCACAGTCCAAAGGGTAAACATGAAAGACATACTATCGTACTAACATGATTTCATCATACATTTTTAAGACTAATAGTTTTAAAAAAGTGCAAATATTACGTGAGACCCCTATGGGCTATACTGCAAAAAATTCCATGTCTAGAAACATATATTCTGGGGAACACTAATAATCATCTACAATCAGCCCCCATTATATGACTAAAGAAATCCACAATACAAGATGGGGGAAGTCTTTAAAATCACTTAAAAAACAACGATCATTTTTGAAGTCATAGCTTGAGAAACCTGAAAAACACATCAGTATAAGATCCATATCTTGTACATGCATACGCTGTTGAGCATGGGTCATTGGCTACACATGCATAATATATATTAACGCTGCACGCCTCCTCTCACTCCAGAAAAGACACAGCACTTGCGGGGGAGAGTCAATAGTTTCGGCAACGCCTTCCTCGCCTATACCACCGAGGAAGGCGTTGCCGAAACGCGTCTGGTTGGAGGCGTTGTGAGTCAAAAATAAATCTATTGACTCTCCCCCGCGAGTGCTGTGTCTTTTCTGGAGTGAGAGGAGGCGTGCAGCGTTAAGATTGGCGGGAGCACCCCCCGCCGAACAGCACCCGTTCGAGAGTGCGAGACATTGGTGCAAGTGAAGCGGCTATATATATATATATATATATATATATATATATATATATATATATATATATATTACCTACTGGCGGTCGCCAGTAGGTAGTTATAGTTAGGACCACGTTTCCATAGGAAAACCTCAACATTCTATTTTGAATAACTTTGGCGCCGGTCGACGAATCCTCGCGAATTTCTCAAAATAGGTGGGGCGCTACGCTCCGCTCCTACCCTGAAAGTCTCGGGGGGATCCGTCAAGCGGGGGCTGAGATAAAAGGGGGGTCCCAAAACGCGTTTTTCCCATGCATTTTTCCATAGGACCTTTAGAACGAGCTACAGCCCGAACGGCTGAACAGAATTACTCAAAATTTGGCAGAGAGGTAGTCCCTAGGTCAAGGAAGTGCCTTTTGTAGGTTTGGTGTAAATCTGTTCAGTAGATTCTGAGAAAATAGCCTTTAAATCAATATATACATCTGAGCCCGCTTACGGTACGCTTACCGTACGCTTACGGTAAGCGTACGGTGGCGTGCGCGAGCGCGATTCTGATTGGCTCTTAGATCTTAGTAAACATTCGAATCGGCCGAAACCAGGAAGCGGCGGCCGCCATTTTCTGTGTTTCACTCTGAAAAAAAAAGAGTGAAAACAAGAAAAGGGGGCAATGAGGAGAGTTACAGACCCCCTTACATTTGTGAGGGGGTCAAAGAAGGACTGTAAAGTACAAAACAAACATTTATTGATTTTTAAAAAAAATCACGGGGTACGCGTACGGTAAGCTTACGGTAAGCGTACGGAAGAAACATGGCGTGCGCGAGCGCGATTCTGATTGGCTCTTAGATCTTAGTAAACATTCGAATCGGCCGAAACCAGGAAGCGGCGGCCGCCATTTTGTGTGTTTCACTCAGAAAAAAAACAGAGAAAACAAGGAAAGGGGGCAATGAGGAGAGTTACAGACCCCCTAACATTTGTAAGGGGGTCAAAGAAGGACAGAAAAGTACAAAAAAAACATTTATTGATTTTAAAAAAAATCACGGGGTACGCGTACCGTAAGCTTACGGTAAGCGTACGGTAAAAAAAATAAAAAAAAATAAATGAAAAGCAGATTTAAGAGTTTGCTCATCATATGTCCTCCATGTGCGCACGGTGCGTGAAGCGCATCGTGCGTTCATGGCCCATCTAGCGTAATGTGGGCACGCGGTGCGCGAAGCGCACCGCGTGCTCACTGTGCGCGCACGGTGCGCGAAGCGCACCGTGCGCGCATGGAACGAACTGCGTTAAGTGGGCGCGCACGCCACAAATGGCGTAAAGTAACTTAGCATTTAAAAAACCGTACAAATTCACTGAAAAAACCATAGGTTTCACACATGTTATAGTTAGCTGGAAATTTTACTGATAAAAAACCAATGAAATTCCCCCGTTATAGTTACTGTAGGCAACTATAACTCACGCGACCGTAATCCTCTGCTGATGACATATGTGTCTTTATGAAAAAAAAATATTTGTAATATATGTATAGCTAAAATTTAATGGAAGAAGACATGGGCAAATAAGTGTCTAAATACAGTATTAGCATCAGCAGAGGATTGCGGTCGCGTGAGTTATAGTTGCCTACAGTAACTATAACGGGGGAATTTCATTGGTTTTTTATCAGTAAAATTTCCAGCTAACTATAACATGTGTGAAACCTATGGTTTTTTCAGTGAATATATATATATATATATATATATATATATATATATATATATATATATATTCACTGAAAAAACCACAGGTTTCACACACGTTATAGTTACGAATTAGCATTTAAAAAACCTTGCAAATTTACTTAAAAAACCATAGGTTTCACACATGTTATAGTTAGCTGGACATTTCACTCGTAAAAAACCAATGAAATTCCCCCGTTATAGTTAGTGCAGGCAACTATAACTCACGCGACCGCAGTCCTCTGCTGATGACGTCAGATATTACATCACTGTATTTAGACACTTATTTACCCATGTCTTCTTCCATTAATCTTTAGCTATACATATATTACAAATATTTATTTTTCATAAAGACACATATGTCATCAGTGATGTAATATTTTTAAATCGCGAGGTGCGCGCACCGTGCGCGCTCTGTGGGTGCTCGGTGCGCTTCGCGCACCATGCGCACACGGGTCATAGTCCGTGCCGTGCGCGCTGAGTGGAGTCACCTTCTGTGACCCCATGACCAAGGCTAGGGGGTCAGGAACTGTCCACTCTGCCCCCTTTCCACGTTCTCCACCTTTTTTTTTCACCCCCTCAGACTGCGAGAGACAAAATGGCGGCCAACACTTCCTGGTTTCGACCGATTCGAATGTTCACCGACATCTAACAACCAATCAGAATTGCGCTCGCGCACGGTGCGCGCGTATAGATATTGATATGCTTTTAAATGCTATTTTCTCAGGAAATACTGAACAGATTCACACCAGACCTGCAAAAGGCACTTCCTTGGCCTTATGGCTACCTCTCTGCCAAATTTCAAGTAACTCTGTTCAGCCGTTCGGGCTGTAGCTGTGTCTAAAGGTCCTATGGAAAAAAGCATGGGGAAAACGCGTTTTGGGACCCCCCCTTTTTTCTCGGCCCCCGCTTGATGAATCACCCCGAGACTTTCAGGGTAGGAGCTGAACAGAGCGCCCCATTAGTTTTGAAAATTTCGCGAGGATTCGTCAACCGGCGCCAAAGTTATTCAAAATAGAATTTTGAGATTTCCTATGGAAACTAGGTTGTAACTATAACTATCTACTGGCGACCGCCAGTAGATAATATATATATATATACATACATATATATATATATATATATATATATATATATATATATATATATATATATATATATATATATATTACCTACTGGCGGTCGCCAGTAGGTAGTTATAGTTAGGACCACGTTTCCATAGGAAATCCGCAACATTCTATTTTGAATAACTTTGGCGCCGGTTGACGAATCCTCGCAAATTTTTCAAAATAGGTGGGGCGCTACGCTCCGCTCCTACCCTGAAAGTCTCGGGGGGATTCGTCAAGCGGGGGCTGAGATAAAAGGGGGGTCCCAAACGCGTTTTTCCCATGCATTTTTCCATAGGACCTTTAGACACAGCTACAGCCCGAACGGCTGAACAGAATTACTTGAAATTTGGCAGAGAGGTAGTCCTCAGGTCAAGGAAGTGCCTTTTGTAGGTTTGGTGTAAATCTGTACAGTAGATTCTGAGAAAATAGCCTTTAAATCAATATATATATCTGAGCCAGCTTACGGTGCGCTTACGGTGGCGTGCACAAGCGCGATTCTGATTGGCCCTTAGATCTTAGTAAACATTCGAATCGGTCGAAACCAGGAAGCGGCGGCCGCCATTTTCTCTCTCGCACTCTGACAGGGGGTTGAAAAACCAAGTGCAAAAACATGTAAAGGGGCTGTTTACACAGCTCCCAAGCACCTAGCCATGTCGAGGGAGTCCCCAACGATCCCCCAAGTGAAAAAAGGCAATTTTTTTTTTTTTTTAAATTTCGCTGATTACGCTTACCGTACGCGTACGGTAAGAAATAATAAAAAAAAAAAAAAATATCCACATTCTCCCCACCCCGTGTGCAAAAGGTGCCCGAAGGGCACCTTTTGTGCATGGCTTATTAGAGCTAAACAAAACATATATTTTACCTATCACAACGATGCTCATCATATGTCCTCCATGTGCGCACGGTGCGCGAAGCGCATCATGCGTTCATGGCCCATCTAGCGTAACGTGGGCACGCGGTGCGCGAAGCGGAACGGAACGAACTGCGTTAAGTGGGCGCGCACGCCACAAATGGCGTAAAGTAACTTAGCATTTAAAAAACCGTACAAATTCACTGAAAAAACCATAGGTTTCACACACGTTATAGTTAGGAATTAGCATTTAAAAAACCTTGCAAATTCACTGAAAAATCCATAGGTTTCACACATGTTATAGTTAGCTGGACATTTTACTGATAAAAAACCAATGAAATTCCCCCGTTATAGTTACTGTAGGCAACTATAACTCACGCGACCGTAATCCTCTGCTGATGACATATGTGTCTTTATGAAAAAAAAATATTTGTAATATATGTATAGCTAAAATTTAATGGAAGAAGACATGGGCAAATAAGTGTCTAAATACAGTATTAGCATCAGCAGAGGATTACGGTCGCGTGAGTTATAGTTGCCTACAGTAACTATAACGGGGGAATTTCATTGGTTTTTTATCAGTAAAATGTCCAGCTAACTATAACATGTGTGAAACCTATGGTTTTTTCAGTGAATATATATATATGTTAAGAGCACCTCTATGGTCGCAAATCTATTGAATCAAAACATTTCCCACTAAGGGAGATAATAAATACAACACTCTGCCAGCCACACATGCTACCTGTCCAAAAATGTACTTTGGCATCACACATGAAGCATTGTACAATGCTATACAATAGCAGCACCTCAAACCTTAATGTCGGGAACCGGCTGCTGTTTGCTCTCCACCCCACCATTTCCAATTTCCCACTGCACCTGCTACACTAATGATAGCTAGACCTATATGCTCAGGCCCACTAGAATTATGCAATAGTGCAGCTGCGGCGATTTTCGTACAATTATACATTTGCTGCATTTGCCACATAATCCATCTGTTGCATAATCTGCAGATTTTAACAAAAAAAATTGTTTCCGGCTCAAACGGTTCAAAAGTTACTAAAAACGCAGTGACACATGTTGCTGGACAATGGCTTGCAACTAATGCCCAGACAGTCTTACCAAGTTTAAGAATGGCAAAATAATGAAGTAATACTATCCCAAAATGTGACACATATTGCCGCATACGTTGTCTTTTCTTGCCACATAATTTACTCAACCCTGCCACATCATTCCAGTGGCCCTGCTTATGCTCCGTGCATGGTCATCGAGCAGGCTTCACTCGGCTCTTTACCTCCTTCAGCCCTGGTGCAACTGTGCCTGCTGCAGTAACAATAGTTGTGCCCCTGTGCTCTGTCCTAACCAGTTTGCACTTTGATCCTTAGCCGTCTGAGTCCTGGGAGTAGGTTGGTTGGGCTCTTCACATCCATCTGCTGCGCTACATCTGTCATATCAGCCATACTATAAATAAGAACCTTTCAACTCTGCATAGTGCCCTCAAATACAAGACAGGCAACAAACTGAGCTCTTAATAACACCATGTGTCTCTTGCTTCTCTTACTTCCATTATGTTGCCACCTCTTTTGATATTTTAGAGAAAGTCATATATGACCAGTACAAACAGTTGGCAGTTTGACATCCCTTTTAGAAGAAACAGACACATAATAGGAATGTTCATGTTTCTCTGTAAAATAAGCTCATAATATAGGAACCATAATACTGCCACTTCTATAGGTAATATTGCCTTTCTAATACCACCATATTGTAAAGAAGCACTACTACAAATTATACATTGCGGTGGGTGCCTCTCTACGCGACTTTGCACTTGAGGTGTACATATCAGGGGCCTCACAGTTGTCATTTTCAGTGATCCGTCATCATCGTGGGGCCTGTGGCCCGTGCTTATGGACTGCACACATTGTGGTTCTCTGTACAGTTTGTAAGCAAATGTTTAGGTAACCTTTGCTTACCGAATGTTTAAGGAGTCTCTATAGACTGTTGGTTACAAGCCTAAGTAACTCTGTCAATATATTAATGACCCAGCATGCTTTTTGTTTTCCTCGCTTACATGTCTCATAGTATGAGCAACTCGATAAACGTTCCTTTAGAAAAGTCAGAACTATTGGCTTTGTCTGTGCTTAAATTGTATCTTTCTTTTTTTTTTGTCCTCATTCGCCTTCAACCACCTTAAACCAACTGCCTTTTCGTAGCCTTACTTGGTGACCTGGGATGTCTTGGTCTTTTTTATGCGGAGTCTCTCGGTGCCTCAACCTGTAAGGGTACGTTATCAGGCCGGAAAGTTATTTCCCCTGTTGAAAAAAAAGAAAGGGGGGCAGGTTGGATTTACTCCAGCTAGGTCCCTGAGAACCTGATGGACATTCTCGATAGCCTGGAAAGGCCTGAAGCGATCCAAGGAGTATCCAAAAAGGCATAATCATAGGACACACCGGGGAAAAAAACAAAAACCCCGGTTAATTCCACTGGATCAACAGGTCCCAACATGCAATTTTTTTCTTACTGCAAGATCTAGACCTATCCATCTTAGATACTTCGTATAATAAGGTTAACCAGTCTGAATGTTTGGGGGGAGCTGGACCTACCCAATGTTTGCAAATTTACCTCCTGAGCATTAATATTGAATAAAATAACAGAGAGCTGGCAGGGCCTATGATATGACTATTGAGGCCGAAGATTATCAAGGACAGGCTGATATGTATTGGTGCTCTTAAAATACTCTCAAGTGTTTTCCGCACGTCTTCCCAGAAACTAGCGATGGATGAACAATCCTTAAACATATGTGTGTCTGATGCTTCAGCTAGCCCACATGAGCCTGGGACCCTTTCAGGAATTTAGATAATCTGAGAGGGGATAGGTATGCCCTATGAGCAGTGAACAGGTGATTCCGCTTCAGCCAAGCAGGTCTAACTAATCTGAGAGTTCTAAATGAGTCTTGCCAAAGATGATCACACTGTGTGTTTGGGATCTGTTACCCCCCATAACTCATCTGCCAGCATGAATTCCCCATCTGCTGCCTCTTCGATTGCCCAATACCACACTGAGACCTCCCTCTTTCCTGCGGCCTCTCAACTAGCTGTTGTTCCAGGCTAATGCCCCTACCAAATGATTTTTTCTGTCTTAACTGGGATTGTACCCAGCATTTTTGCTGGATATATTTGAATCTTGAAAGACCTGTCCCTACTCTCATTCACAATGGCCCAATTAGGGCTATGCAATATATGGAGGGAAAGGTCGGGAGAGCAACTAGGAATATCTTTCAGAAATTTTAGATATAAACAAGTCGAGAATTGATCAGCTATGACCTAAAAGAGAGTTAAAGAGATTAAATATCTACTGTCGCACCTCTCGGATCATTCAGGAGTCCTATTAGCTATCGACTGTATACAGCCACAGCTTTCCAGAACATGGTCGTTTGACTGGACATTACTGCTTGAAGAAGAAGAGACCGCTTATCTTCTTATTGAAATTAAGCATTTTTTAGAGTGCAACTTGGGCGCAGCCGATATTATAACAGTCTGGGACACCCTCAAAGCTTTCCTGAGAGGTAGCATCACCAATAGATCAAGCTATAGAAAGAAAAAATATAGGGAAGTAGTTTTAGCTCTGGAAACTGAATTGAGGGCAGCTGAGGTTAAAATGAACAGCCAGACCGGTATTGGCCTGAAAGAAGATTTGGAAAAGTTCGATCACTTAAAGGAAGAGCTGGAGAGCATTCTCCAAGGGAGACTAACGCGCAAGGAAATAAAGGTGGACAATGATGCACCCTCCCTATCCTCAAAGTTATCGGAGGAGCTTTTCTGAACTATTTCCAAGACATCTATAAAGAGACCTGTATAGAAGCCAGTGTTAAAGTAAAGCACTGGTTAGATGGGACCGCTTTACCATCAATTAGCCCCAGGCAACAGACAGATTTGGATTGTGCCATCACAGAAGAGGAGGTGAAGAAGGCTATTGCAGGGGGCAAAAGAGGGAAAGCGGCCGGACCTGACGGGCTTCCAGTCAAAATATACCGAGCTCTACAAGAGGCTATAATCCCAGTACTCACTCAACTGTATATTAAGATACTATTGGAGGGAGTAAGCCCCCCTCAATCTTGGGATGATGCTACAGTGGTTTTAATAAATCAGGGATACTTCTAAAGCGCACAACTCACCCTGGGGCATCTCGGCGCTATACCTAGTAGTCTGCTGAGGAGGGTATGAAAGGAAAAGACACGACAGCAGAAATAGAACCCTAAGTGATCAGAACAAAAAAGTTTTCAGTTGTTTCCTGAAGATAGTGGGGGAGGGGCAAGTACGTATGGAAATAGGAAGCATATTCCAGTAGCGTGGCGCAAGATATTAGAAGGCCTTTCCCCCAGAACGGGTGAGGCGGATTCGGGGGGTCTTCAGGAGCTCAAGAGAATTAGACCTTAGATTGCGAGTAGTGGTCTGTTTAGTGAGTCTATTTGACAGATATTTGGGACCTTTACCGTTTAAGGCCTTATAAGTAAGGCAACAGGTCTTAAAGTATGCTTGTTTCGCAATCGGGAGCCAATGAAGGTCTAGAAACAGAGGGGTTGAAGGTGAGCCCGCTGGACGATTTAGGATCATTCACGCAGCGGTATTTTAGATGACCTGTAGCTTCTTTAGCAGCGTCGGGCCTAGTTCTGCCAGCAGAGCATTTACCGTAATCGAGGCGACAGATCACCATGGCCTGGACTAGGGTTCTGCGATGCTTGATGGGCATATAGGGGAGGATCTTCCGTAGAAGCCGAAGGCTAAAATAGCAGGAGCTGGAGATTGCTGCTACATGTTCCTTCATAGAGAGTGCCTGGTCAAGTTTAAACCCCAGATTTTTCACTACTTGTTTAGGAGCAGGTGCGGCACCCAGCTCTCGCGGCCACCAATCCTGGGACCAAGAGAGAGGAGCTTTCCCAATTAACAAAATTTCTGTTTTACTTGGATTCAATTGGAGATAATTCTCGGTCATCCAATTGGAAATGGTAAGCATTCCAGCTGCGAAGCGTAGGTGTTCTGAAGTTGCTTTTGGGTTAACTTTGAAAATAAGCTGGGTGTTGTCCGCGTATGAGATTATCTCAAACCCGCATGACTGCTATTTTCGCTAAAGGGGACATGTACAGATTAAACAAGGTGGGGCTGAGGCATGAGCCCTGGGGAACGCCTTTGTCCAAACAGCATTTATCTGAGCGATACGGTCCCAGCATGATTGTTTGGTTTCTGTCAGACAGGAAATTCTGTAACCATTTTACGGCTTGATCTTGAATGCCGCAGGAACGCAGTCTCTTCGACAGCTTAGAGTGGGCAATGGTGTCAAATGCTGCGGAGAGATCCAGGAGGACCAGAATAGCTGATCCTCTGGCGTCCATTTCTTGCCTCAGTGAGTCGGTCACTGCCAGGATTGCAGTTTCGGTACTGAATCCTGGACGAAAACCTGATTGCGAAAGGTCTAAAAGATTGTTGGATTCAAGGTAGTGACTCAACTGTCTGTTTATGGCCGATTCGAGTAGTTTGCCCAACAAGGGCAATAGCGATATGGGGCGGTAATTACCGAGTACGTGGGGGTCCGCCGCCGGTTTTTTCAGGATGGGTCAGACAAAAGCTTCCTTCCAAATGGAAGGAATTATTCCCGAACTGATGGAACTGTTGAAGATTCCTTGATTTCCGGAGCGCAACATGAGGCTATGAGGGCCATAATTCTGGGGGGCACATGTCACTAGGGGAACCAGATTTAGCCGAGGAAAGCAGAGTATTGGTTTCCGTTATAGAGAGGGGTTCAAATTGTTTGAGATCACCAAGGGTCCTCTGGTTAGTTTCTGCAGAACTAATGAGTGAGGTTGCGGTCTGGGCTAGTGGAGAGGGGAAGTTAGCATATATCAAGGTAATTTTCTTCCTGAAAGTGAGTCGCAAGGGAATTACAGAGTTCCTGTGACTCCATTTGAGGCAATCTACAGGCTAGGGGTGAAACAAAGTCTTTAACTATGTTAAATAGAGTTTTCGAAGTGTTAGTAGCCTGATCAATTTGTTTTAAAATAAAAGATTTCCTTGCTATTTTTATGTTTTGATGATATTTAGATAAGGATTGTTTATAGGTGTGTCTGTCCAGAGGAGTTTTACTGGTTCTCCAGCGTCTCTCCAAGGCTTTACACCTGGATTTCTCCGCGCTATGCTCCCCTGTAAACCAGGGGGCTGATTGTCGCTGTTTGGAGGGACGGAATTTTTTCTCGGGTATTAGGGAATCAAAAACCGAAGTTAGTCTGGTGGTAAAATTCTTCAGCCGTCCCGAGACATTTAAGTCTGCCAATGTAACTGCCTGTGGCTGTGTGTTGTAGGCAGCCTCGAAGGCTTCTAGTGATAGGTTGTTCCGAGGTCTGCGTAATTGAATTGAACGTGCTTCGGATCCCGGTAGTACGTTGGTATACTGCCATCGAGTGGAGAAAAGGACCATGAAATGGTCAGACCATGTTAAGGGGAGGGGGGGAAACCCGAATAAATGCCCAATATTGGTGAAGATTAGGTCTAACGCGTGGCATGCCCTATGCGTGGAGGCCGTTGAAAGTAGGGAGAGCCCAATTTGGTTTAGGCTATTAAAGAGGTTGCTCATCCCTGGGTTCACTAAATCTTCGCCGTGGAAATTGAAGTCCCCAAGCAAAATAAAATTGCTGGATGCTAGAGCTTGCAGGGCGATCAGCTCGACTAGTTCATTTGAAAAGAGGGTCCTGGGCCCAGGGGGGCGATAAATCAGGGGCCCGTTCCAGCTGTCAGATGGTGATCTAGTGAGCTTAAAAAAGCCTAGTTCAAAACTGTCCATGCTATGTGTGGCAGTCCACTGGACGTTTAGATGATGTTCTTCACCCAGACCAAAAAGGGTTTGTGAAAGGACGACAGCTATCAGACCTTACATGCAAACTGGTCGGTGCAATTGATATTGCCTCCACCTATTCACTCCCTTTGGCAGCTCTAACTCTGGACGCCACAAAGGCTTTTGATAGGGTGAATTGGGGCTACCTGTCGGAAGTCATGGCAAGATTTCATCTGGGTAATAAGTTCCGTCGCACCATACAGCTGTTATACTAAGCATCGTCAGCTAGGTTGCTGGTCAATGGCACTCTGACTGCAGCTTTTAAAACAACTAGGGGTACACAACAGGGTTGCCCCCTCTCCCCCCTGCTCTTTAATATGTATATAGAGCCCTTTGCACAGAGACTTAGGGATAAACCAAACATCATCTCTTTCAAATATGGGGAACGGGAGAGGAGGGTAGCCCTGTACGCAGACATCCTGATATTTACGACAGATTTAGACACTGCCCTTCCGGCAGTCATAAAACTGGCAGAGAATTTCGGTCAAGTTTCTGGCTACGAAATAAATGCCGGTAAGACGGAAATAATGACGTGGAACATTAGAGAAACTCAATCCCAGGTTAGCTCTGCCATGCGGTATTTGGGAGTTAGAATTTTTGGGGGATAAATCCCTGATAGATACATTTCAACAGGAGGTAAACTCCTTTATCTGGAGATATAGATCGATCAGGATAGCCTGGAAAAAATTAAGGCGTAAGAGAGAGAAAGGGGGGCTGGCACTACCCGAAATGCAATACTACGCCTGGGCCTTTCAGCTTTCACACTCCCGAATGCTAGTGAAAATGCCTGTGAGTAGAGGTGGTGGAGATATGTTTCGGGCTATGTTAAGGGGGGCTGGCTTATTGGAAGAAGGTTTTATGTTTAAATTTGGAGACCAATTTTTTTTCAAAAAGTTCAAACTTAAGGTCCTCCAGGCAATAGCAAAAACATGGGCCAGATTAAGAATTATGGCTGGGCTTGATTATTTTTCAAAACTTGTGCCACTCTGGGATTCGCCAGGCTTGCCTACGGGATAGTCTGACGATGCCATTAAGAGAAGCTGGGTTAAGAGTATGGGGGGATATGATTATTGAGGATACATTTGTTTCTTGGGAAGATTTAACTTGTATCTTTCGTGGTCACTTTACAAAGAACAGTGAGCTGGCTACACACAGAATGTCATGAACAATTCATAGAAATTCTGCTCCAAGCCTGCATCTCTTTCTTTTGAGTCTGTGCACCCTCATCATCCACCCACTGTTAGAACTGCGACAAGAGAATGAACCCCAGTACTTAGTAGTAGCTTCACACTCATGCACAAACTTAACTTGCCAATTGAGCATAATATGTTCTGTAAAAGTAACTCTGATCATATTGGCTTTGTCAATGCTTCTTTTACTATGTCCATGAGGCCCTCATTTTGAGGGCTGCAGTAAACCTGGTAGCGAATAATATCCGAGCAAATAAAGACCACACTGGGTTCACTGTGAAATATTACCTCCCCATTGCGAGATCCGCGGGTTGGAAAAGAGTAGCACGGTAATATCAAGTTTTCTCTAATTCACAGCTGCAACACTTTCACCATGTTTGAGACAGTAACATTTGTACAGAGAAAAGTCAATAGTTAGCGCGAACTGTACATTCAATTTATAATGCTGATTCAAGGCGCAAACGCCTGTTTGAGACTGAATGAAAACTACGGATGCCCAGAAAATGAGGCAATAGCTGTCAGAAGTTTACAGAGAAAATGGTACATATATGCTTACGGGCTATTTATATTGCACAAATTGTGCAGTGTTAGTTCTAGGGCTAAGTATATTGCACATATTTGTATGTGACTTAATAACCCAAGAGTTAGACCCCATGTAAATCGATATTTCTAAACAGAAACCGACTTGACCAAAGGATCTGATGATAGGCAAACAATTATACGTAATGTGGCTCAATAATATTAAAAGCGCAAGCCCATCCAAAACTGTTCAACGTGTGTGTTTTTCAGACATACCCTCTCGAAGTAATGAGAAGAGATTGTATAAAATATTTTCAGATTTACAGGGACATCTTTTGTTTTGCTAGAGATGCGCTCTTAATTATTCTCCTCAAAAATGGCTTACAGACATCTTTACAAGCAATTTCCACATAAATCTTTCAAGAATAGGAGCCCCCCTTCCCTGTTACTCCATACCCAAGAACATTACACTTCCAAAGAGAAAAGAAAGCGCTATTCCCTGTCCCATCCTCTGAGGCAGTCCCTTCCCCCTCCTGTTGCTATGTGAGGTGAGGGCTTCCATTGTCATTACAGTGGCTGAGGAAGAGGTGCGAATAAGCGCTCTCCAAGGTTGCCCTGAATGACAAAGGGCCTAACTTTGACACTCCCAGCTCCAGCCGAACTGCTTTGACCTCCTGGCACCTGTGTCTCGAGCTTTCTATGAGCTGCACTCACTTATCAAACACTTACATTCCCACAGCGTATAAGCTTAAAAGCATTGCCTATTTTGCAGTGAAAAGAAACATTTTCAAAGCTACAACCGTTTAACATTTTTTTTATCCTTAATTATCAATTAAACACATAAAATTCAGCAGTGGTTTTGAAAAATAGTTCCACATTACTGTTACATATAATGCACGACAGCGTACAATGGCTATAATATTATTTTTAGGAGCTACAATCCGGATGCTCAAGTGTGGCAAATGCAAAAACAACAATTGATGGACAGAATGCAGAACAATGTCATACATTCACCCCAGTACAGAGATCTGGGCCTAAATCCATCGTTTTTTTGCTCACCATGCCATTCCAGTTTGAACCCAGCCATATGCACATCAGTCTTGACCCTGTGCCCCATGGGAACAGTCCAGCCCGAACTGCCAAGCCAGGTCCTCCCTGGACTGGAAACAAGCATCCTAGGACCGGTTTCGGGCTTTCAGCCCTCGTCAGCCAGGATAGCTTGATTCCAGTGGCATGGAGAGCAAGGGACTCACGTCTGAGCATACCCTTCCCACTCGGGGTGACAAATGCAAAAACAACAATTGATGGACAGAATGCAGAACAATGTCATACATTCACCCCAGTACAGAGATCTGGGCCTAAATCTATCGTTGTTTTGCTCACCATGCCATTCCAGTTTGAACACAGCCATATGCAAATCAGTCTTGACCCTGTGCCCCATGGGAACAGTCCAGCCCGAACTGCCAAGCCAGGTCCTCCCTGGATTGGAAACAAGCATCCTAGGACCGGTTTCGGGCTTTCAGCCCTCGTCAGCCAGGATAGCTTGATTCCAGTGGCATGGAGAGCAAGGGACTCACGTCTGAGCATACCCTTCCCACTCGGGGTGACAAATGCAAAAACAACAATTGATGGACAGAATGCAGAACAATGTCATACATTCACCCCAGTACAGAGATCTGGGCCTAAATCCATCGTTTTTTTGCTCACCATGCCATTCCAGTTTGAACACAGCCATATGCAAATCAGTCTTGACCCTGTGCCCCATGGGAACAGTCCAGCCCGAACTGCCAAGCCAGGTCCTCCCTGGACTGGAAACAAGCATCCTAGGACCGGTTTCGGGCTTTCAGCCCTCGTCAGCCAGGATAGCTTGATTCCAGTGGCATGGAGAGCAAGGGACTCACGTCTGAGCATACCCTTCCCACTCGGGGTGACAAATGCAAAAACAACAATTGATGGACAGAATGCAGAACAATGTCATACATTCACCCCAGTACAGAGATCTGGGCCTAAATCCATCGTTGTTTTGCTCACCATGCCATTCCAGTTTGAACACAGCCATATGCAAATCAGTCTTGACCCTGTGCCCCATGGGAACAGTCCAGCCCGAACTGCCAAGCCAGGTCCTCCCTGGACTGGAAACAAGCATCCTAGGACCGGTTTCGGGCTTTCAGCCCTCGTCAGCCAGGATAGCTTGATTCCAGTGGCATGGAGAGCAAGGGACTCACGTCTGAGCATACCCTTCCCACTCGGGGTGACAAATGCAAAAACAACAATTGATGGACAGAATGCAGAACAATGTCATACATTCACCCCAGTACAGAGATCTGGGCCTAAATCCATCGTTTTTTTGCTCACCATGCCATTCCAGTTTGAACCCAGCCATATGCAAATCAGTCTTGACCCTGTGCCCCATGGGAACAGTCCAGCCCGAACTGCCAAGCCAGGTCCTCCCTGGACTGGAAACAAGCATCCTAGGACCGGTTTCGGGCTTTCAGCCCTCGTCAGCCAGGATAGCTTGATTCCAGTGGCATGGAGAGCAAGGGACTCACGTCTGAGCATACCCTTCCCACTCGGGGTGACAAATGCAAAAACAACAATTGATGGACAGAATGCAGAACAATGTCATACATTCACCCCAGTACAGAGATCTGGGCCTAAATCCATCGTTTTTTTGCTCACCATGCCATTCCAGTTTGAACCCAGCCATATGCAAATCAGTCTTGACCCTGTGCCCCATGGGAACAGTCCAGCCCGAACTGCCAAGCCAGGTCCTCCCTGGACTGGAAACAAGCATCCTAGGACCGGTTTCGGGCTTTCAGCCCTTGTCAGCCAGGATAGCTTGATTCCAGTGGCATGGAGAGCAAGGGACTCACGTCTGAGCATACCCTTCCCACTCGGGGTGACAAATGCAAAAACAACAATTGATGTACAGAATGCAGAACAATGTCATACATTCACCCCAGTACTAGGATGCTTGATTCCGGTCCAGGGAAGACATGGCTTGGCAGTTCGGGCTGGACTGTTCCCATGAGGCACAGGGTCAAGACTGATTTGCATATGGCCATGTCTAAACTGGGGTGGCGTAGTGGGCAAAAGAACGATGGATTTAACCCAGATCTCTTGACTGGGGGAGAATGTCTGCATTGTCAGCATTCCGTCCATCAATTGTTTGTTGTAACGCTTTTCGCCCTAAGTGGGATGGGTATTCCCAGACGTGGGACCCGTGCTCACTACGCCACTGGAGTCAAGCTATCCTGGCTGATGACGGCTGATAGCCAGAAACCGGTCCTAGGATGCTTGATTCCGGTCCAGGGAAGACATGGCTTGGCAGTTCGGGCTGGACTGTTCCCATGAGGCACAGGGTCAAGACTGATTTGCATATGGCCATGTCTAAACTGGGGTGGCGTAGTGGGCAAAAGAACGATGGATTTAACCCAGATCTCTTGACTGGGGGAGAATGTCTGCATTGTCAGCATTCCGTCCATCAATTGTTTGTTGTAACGCTCAAGTGTGGCAGCACCACTGATAGAGGGGAAGTGGGCCCCTGAAGTCTTTAGTTGATTATTAGCATTCTATAACTCATGTGAATAGGCAAATGGCTAAAAAAACATATTTATGTTGCACTTTGATGTCATAACTTTTTTACAGAAGCAGAATGGAAACCTATAGCTTGACTTGAAATATTGACTGCTTGCTAATGTTTGTGTTTTTTATAAGCAGATACTAAGGGGCAGATCTACAAGAAACTAACACAGCGCGGTGCCGCAAGCCATTTTGCTGCACCGCGCTGCGTTAGTTACAAAGCGCAGGTATGCAACATATTTACAACAATATGTCGCATATCTGGGCTTCCCCCTGCGCTGGCGCACAAACTACTGCCATGCGCCAGCGCAGGCACCCTTGCACCATGGTGCAAGGATGCTTGCGTCATGGGGAGATTGTTTTTGCGCAGGAAGGGGCACCTTCCTGCACAAAAACTATCAATTGAGGTGATTTTCTCTTCCAATGTGTGCTGTAGAATGCAACACGCATTGAAAGAGGAAAAAAACGAGAAGAAATGAAAACATTTCTCCACGTTGCACCTCACTGCGCCACCCCTAGGGTGGCGTAGCATTCTGACGCATTTCCAGATTTACGATTTCTCGTAAATCTGGAAATGCATCAGTAGACATGGGTGTTGCGTGGAAACACCCACACTAACACCCATGTCACGCCCCTAACATGCAAAGTGTTGCGTGAACAGGGGCGATAATTATAAGCACAGGTTAAGTTGCTTTACCTGTTCCTTTACCTGTTCTTGTAAATATCATTTAGCAGGCTGCGCCACTGGTGGGTCACGCAACGTGATGCACCGGCGGTGCAAGTGGCTTGTAAACCTGCCCCAAATTGTCTTGTTTTTCTTAACATACCCGACATAAGATCCCCCCCCCCCGTCAGCAGCATTTCTTTTAGTTAAGTCTTTCAATGGACTGTGTTTTTTCACATCTCATGGTGTTCTCCACTATCGTCAATGACATATAATTGTACATTAGTAGGCAGTATCTCTGCGTTTAAAAAACATAAAAGGTGCATGTCTGTTTCTCATAGCACCAACTCCCATCATTACCATTTGGCATAATATTGAGACCCGGTTGAAATTTAAATTAAGCTGCTTGAGTCATATAATTTCTCGAATTTCATGCTACTCTTGTTATAAAAATTCCAGTGCCACCTCACATAACTATGTGGCATTTGTGGAAAAAATGTTTATCGCAAATGCATGGGACTAATGCAAATGTCCAGAACATGAGAGCCTTTTCCTTATGCCACTTATGTTTTTTTGTGCTATGTTTTTACTGCAAAACTCATTTCGTGCTCGAATATATAGCACTAGATAATGTATTTGCGTAATTTTATGTGATTTTGTATAATTTTCGTGAACGTTTGCATAAATAAACAAAAACAAACTAAGCAAATTGGGTACACACTATCATTTTACACACTTGACAGGATCTATGCCTTGCAGACATTGCCAAAAGCATTACTAGGCCTTCTCTGGTTAACCCTGTAGAGTATTTGCACACATCACCCTGCCGTTCATCTGACTAGGCGAGTGCTGCCTATGTATTATAATTCTAACTATATTATAATTTGCGTGCCGATCTCTCACGGATCCTGCTCTGTTCATACGCACTGTCCCCCAAGACAAGAAAAGAGCACCTCTCTGGTCACTCATCCATGAAATCAAAACAGTTCCCACATAGAATGATAATAAATACATCCTCTGCCAGCCCACACTCCTTCATGGGGTAGCATGCCACCTGTACAAAGATGTGCTTCGGCACCCCACATGACTCACTGTACAATATAATACAGTGGCAGCGCCCTAATTAATGTCAAGATCAGGCTTTTGTTGGCTCTTCAACCTGCCTCTGCCCAGTGCGTCTGTACCTGCTGCACTAATCATAGCTGCTTCCTTATGCTCCATGCATGGACTTGGACTAGACTGCAGGGAGATTTTCACCTCCTTCATCTCTGGTGCCACTGTGGCGTAGAGTAAATTGGAGGAGAGTGTTATACAAAGGACTGTCGTACAATGGAGTGTCCTAGAGTGGGGCGTTGTAGAGTGGAGTGGCATCCAGTGGAGTGGCATAGAGTGGAATGGGGTAGAGTGGAGGGGCATAGATTGGAATAGCATACAGTGGAGTGGCATGTAAAGTAGAGGCTTAGAATAGAGT
Organism: Triturus cristatus; assembly: GCF_964204655.1. Lineage (NCBI taxonomy): Eukaryota > Metazoa > Chordata > Amphibia > Caudata > Salamandridae > Triturus > Triturus cristatus. Next base: position 914,819,775 of record NC_140579.1, on the reverse strand, counting down.
GGCCTAGAGTGGCATGCCATAGAGAAGAGTGGAGTGGCATGTCGTACATTAGAGTGGGGTGTTGCGCCATAGATTGGCTTGTCGTACAGTGTAGTGGCGTAGAGTAGACCGGAGGAGAGTGTCATACACTGGACTTTTGTAGAGTGCTGTAGAATGAAGTGTTGTACAGTGTGGTACAGTGTGGTAGAGTGGACTAGAGTGTACAGTGAGGTGGCATAGAGTGGAGTGACATAGAGTGGAGTACATTGAGTTTTACACCTCAACACCAGTTTTAACAGTGTCTTCTGGGCTAAACAAAAACATTTAGCAAGTCTGAGGAAGTCGCTTAATCTCCATCCTTGTCTGTCTTTATATTCTTCAAGTTCCTATCATATCCTTGTTTCTGTGTTTACCAAAAGTAAAAGGCAGCCATGTAGTATTTATCACAGTTTTGCTGTCTTCTGCATTCTGCGTTCTGGGTTACGGTCTTACTTATAGCTAAGTATTTGGGTTTATTGTTCACTATGGGGAGAGGATGTAGCCTTACAGCTAGAACGGTCGACCTCGAAGCTGGGGAACCGGGTTCGAGTCCTGGCAATGACGCTCAACATCCTGTTATTCTGGGCAAATCACTTATCTCCCCGTGCCTAACAAAAATGAATGTGTCCATCTGTAACGAAACTGATGCTCATGTAAAGCGCTCTCATACCCTATTTCTCGGGTCTAGTTTGGTCTATATAAAACTCTTAAACTTTTAAAAAACGATATTACCACTTTATGTAGGGGTAGTAGGTGGAGATTTTTATTTATACATTTCTATATATTTTTATAGCGGTTTAGGTGAACTGAACATTTTTTTAAGTATTGTGATACTTTTTAGGTACATGAACAATATTAACATTAATAAAAATAAATGTAAAACACATATTAAAAACATAACTCAATTAGGTAAATAAACAAAAATATTATAAACATAATTTCAAATAAAAATAGATTTAAAAAATAATAAACATAAAAAATATATAATTTAAAAATATTTAAGCAATTAAAAGAAACAGCAAAAATATAGTATTTACCTCCAAATAAATTAAAAGTAGGAGAAGTTTTACACTTGAAAGGGGTTACATTTACTATTCCCACACCAACGTAAACAAAATAGGGGAAAATATTGGACTTCAAGCAAGTTAAATTAACTATTCCAACTCCAATATAAGAAACAGTAAAGAACGGTTTGGATTTCAGAGGGATTAGATTTACTATTCCCACTCTTATTTAAGCAACCCAAGGAAAAAGCAACAGTACGGGAAGTTTTGGACTTCAGAAGGGTTGGAATTACTTTTCCCACTCTGATCTAGGCAACAGTAGGGGAGGTGTTAGATTTAGGAGAGATTAGAGTTACTATTCCCACTCCAGTCCAAGCAACAGTAGGGAAAGTTTAGATTTTAATCACTCAATCAGGAGTTTATATAGCGAAGCTACTCACCCCTGAGGGTCTAAAGGCGCTGAGGGGTTTTGGGGGTGCTGCTGATCCGTGTTGATGTGGAGGTTCAGTCGAAGAGCCAGGTCTTGAGGTTCTTCATGATTTGGGTCAACAACGCAAATTGCCTGAGGTATAGGGGCAGATCTTGGAGGTGAGGTAGGAGAAGGATCTTCCTCTGGTTCTGGTCTTTTGGATCAATGGGAAGGAGGCCAGGGTGAGTTGGGCGGAGCGGAGTTGTTTGTTGTGTGGAATGCAAGGAGGTTGGTCAGATATTCTGGTCTTGCGTCGTGGAGAGCTTTGTAGGCATGTATGAGGAGTTTCAAGGTGATTCGCTTGTTGATTGGGAACAAGTGGAGTCGTCAGAGGTGTTGTGTTATGGGGCTGCAGCGGGGGATGTTGAGGACCAGTTTGGCTGAAGCGTTTTGGACATTCTGTAGTTTCCTGAGCTATTTCTGGGCGATGCCATAGTAGAGTGCTTTGCCGTAGTCAAGACTGCTGTTTATGAGTGTGTGGGTGACCATCTTTCTGGATTATGTGGGGATCCATCTGAATGTCCTTCGAAGCATAGGAGCATGTGGAACCAGGATGAGGATACAGCACTGATTTGGCAGTTCATTGTGAGCAAGGAGTCCAGTATGATACTGAGGTTGTGTGCGTGATACGTGGGGGTGGCAGGGGTTCCTAGTGCGGCTGGCCACAAGGATTCATCCCAGGCTGAGGAGGTCCCAGGATGAGTACTTTGGACTTGTCTGAGTTGAGCTTGAGGCTTCTTTCTTTCATCCAGGTAGCAACGGCCTCCATTCCGCTGTGAAAGTTGGTTCTGGTGGCTGTGGGTTCGTTGGTGAGGAAGGGGAGCAGCTTGGTGGTTTTGGAGTTGGAGACGATGTTGAACCCGTGGCTTCTGATGATGGCTGAGAAGGGGGCCATGTAGATATTGAAGAGGGTGGGACTCAGGAAGGAGCCCTGGGGCACTCTGCACCTGATCTCTGTAGGTTCTGAGAGGAATGGGGGTAGTCTGACACGCTGTGTTTGACCCGTAAGGAAGGAGTGGATCCAGTCCAGTGCCTTGTCGCAGATGCCGGAATTGTGGAGTCTTGTAATTGGGGTGCGGTGGGAGACGGTGTCGAAAGCGGCTGAGAGATCCAGTAGGATGAGGGCTGCGGTTTTGCCCAGATAAAGGAGGGAGCGGATGTCATCGTTGGCGGCAAGGAGTGCGTTCTCGATGCTGTGGTTGCTTCGGAAGCCTGATTGGGAGGTGTCCAGGATGTGGTTCTCCTTGATGAACTCAGAGACTTGGGTGTTGATGGCCTTCTCGATGACTTTGGTTGGGTAGAGGAGGAGGGAGATTGGTCTGAAGTCCTTGAGGTCTGTCAGGTCGACAGATGGCTTCTTCAGCAGGGCATTGATCTCAGCATTGTCAGGAAAGGTGGCACTTTCGATGGAGCAGCTGATGGTGTGGCGAAGCTTGGGACGATGGAGGTGGCTGCTCTATGGAAGATGTGGTATGAGCAAGGATCCGATGGGGCTCCTGAGTGAATGCTCTTCATGGTCTTGAATGTGTCATCTGTGGTTGTCGGAGTCCAGTTGAGCTCGATCTGTGGGGTGGGGTGTGGTGTGGGGCATAGTGGCAGGGTCTTGGGTGGCGAAGCTGTTGTAGATCTGCCTGATCTTGTGGTGGAAGAAGGTGGCAAGTTTGTTGCAGAGGTCTTGGGAGAGTGGGATGTATGTGGTCTTGCTGTTGGGCCTGGCAAACTCCTCGATGATGAGGAAGAGTTCTTTGCTGTCGTGTGTGTTGGCATTGATTCTGTACTGTAAGGCCGTTTTCTTTGTGGGTTTGAGGAGAAGGTGGTGTGAGTAGACAGCGGAATTGAAGGTTGCATGGGTTTCCGGGTTTTCTTGTTCCTCCATCTCTTCTCAAGTAGTCCGGACTCGTGGAGCGTGGGAGTGAACCAACTGGCTTTCTTCAAGTGTTGCTTGCCTGGTGTTTTCTGGAGGGGGCCAGAGTGTCTGCGCAGTTGGAGATCCATTAGTGAGAGTTTTGCGCTGCGGTGTTGGCGTCTGTTGGTGTTGGCGGAGTGGTTGTGCTGAGGAAGTTGACGAGAAGATATTCTGTGTCCTTGTTCCAGCTATGATGGGGGATGATGAGAGCGGTAGTGTACGGTGGGCATGGCAAAGTTGAGATGCATGCAGTGGTAGTCAGTCCAGCTAAATTCGGTGGTGTGGCTGTAGGTGATGTTTCTGCTGCCAGAGAAAATGGGGTCGAGCAAGTGTCCAGCTGAGTGAGTCGATGAAGTGACTAGCTGCTTGAGTCTGATTTTGGCAAGGTTCACCAGTAGGGAGGCGGTGTTCTGGTCACTGGGGTTGTCCAGGTGGAAGTTGAAGTTTCTGAGTGGGATATAATCGGTGGATGCTAGAGCCTGGGGTGCGATGAGGTCTATGATGGTGTCGGTGAAGAACCGGCGTTGCCTGTAGATGAGGGTGCTGCAAAGGGTGTTGTTGGTCTGGATGTGGAAGTGGAGGTGTTCCATTGTTGACATTGGGTCATTTGAGTGCGTGGTCAGTCGGAGGGTGTTCTTGTGGATGATGGCGATGCCTCCTCCAGGTCGGTCGGTGCAGTCCTTGCTGGTGATTTTGTAGCTGTTGGGGATGGTGATGGCGATGACTGGGCTGGATCAGGGGTTGATCAAGGTTTCCATGAAGAATGTGATGTCGGGAGAGGCCACGTTTAGGAGGTCTCAGATTTCTGTGGCGTGTTTGTGGACGGATCACACGTTGAGGAGTATGCAGTTGAGTAGGTCGAGTGTGCTGTTGGTTGGTTGGGTGGCAAGAGGATCTGGCATGCTGGCGTGGGTGAGGATGTGGCTGTAGTTCTGGCAAGAGAAGGGTCCTTGGGTCTTCTTCGGTTATGCAAGTTGGCAGGCGGTATGGCAGTCTGAGTTGTGGGTGAGGAGGGTGTTGGCATCATAGCGGTGGAAGGTCTGAGAACTAGGGTCCCTGGTACTGGGCATGGTCCAGGCATGGACGGGTGTAGACAGGCCTGCCTTTGGCACCCCAGCAGTGCAGCCGTGCAGTGGCGGCCATTAAGTTGTGCTGGGGGGCTGGACAGCTGAGATGCAGGAAATGCAGGAGCGCAAAGGGTCACTGGAGGGGGCAGGCCAAGGAGATCACAGCAACAGGGATGAGGGTGGCAAACAAAGGAAAGAAAAAGGTAAAATAGAAAAAAGCTGAATAAAGGCAGAAATCAGAAAAGAGAGGCAGAGGAATAGCCCAGTAGGAGAGCAGTGACGCTTTACCACTAAACCACCAGATATGAGGTGCAGGCAAGGGCCTGCGGGTGGAGGTGGGCCTCAAACTCCTGACCAAGGGTCAGCAGCAGCAACAGGGGCAGCAGCAGCTACAAGGCAGAGCTTCGCTATGAAGGGAGCAAGTCCACTAGAAAGTCAGTGTTTGCTACTTCCACTCCAATTTAAGTAACAGCAGGGAAAGTGTTGGACTTCAGAGGAGTTCAATTCGCCATTTCCACTCCAGTCTAAACAACAGTAGGGAAGGTGTTGAACCTCTGAGGGGGTCAAATTTACTATTCCCATTCCACCCTAAGCAAAAGCAGGGAAAGTGCTGAAGTTCGGAGAGATAAGTTTTACTATTCCCACTGCAATGTTAGCAACAGCTGGGAAAGTGTTGGACTTCAGAGGGATTAGATTTACTATTCCCACCCCAATATATATAAAACAGAGGGAAAAGTATTGGACTTCAAAGGGGTTATATTTACTATTCTCATTCCATCCAAAGCAACGGTAGGGAATGTGTTGGACTTTGTAAGGTTTATATTAACTACCCCACCACAATTAAGCAATAATAAGGAAAGCATAGGAATTGGATGGACTATATTTACTGTTCCCACTCCAATCTAAGCAACAGTAGGGAAAGTGTTGGACTTCAGAAAGGCTACATGTACCATTCCAATACAGTCATTTAAAAAAAGTATTTAAATACCTAAAAACATAATATGATTAACCATAGTTAAACTAGAACATGTATATTGTACACATTTAAATAAAATGCACAATTTATTGTAAATATACAAAATAAATGTGTAACTAAATGAAAGTAAACATACAAAGAATTCACGTCTCTCGCTACTACTGTAAAAACCCACAAACACCAAGAAGATAAATTAAAATATAAATAAAACAATAATAAAATTCAAATAAATGAAGCATATAAAATAATAAATATAATATACACTTGCTGATATCTATTACTAATTATTTCTTGATTAGTCTAAAATTATTCTTTCATTTTAAATATTGAATGAAAAAATGATATGATTTCTACATTAAATATTTAAATAACAAAAAATTAATAAAGACAACTATTTTCATTTAAATCATTTCTCACCCTATACCCTTACAAACTTAACATGCTGCTAAATTAGCTATAACTAATTATACTATACAAAATATAAATTAAAAATCTGAAATGAAACCCAAATAAATGAAATAACAATTAAACAATTAAAACATTGCATACTAACCATTTATATATTGATTTTACCTTACATTACTTCACATTAAAAAACAATTAGTTAAAATGTAATTAACCTCCCACCATATTCCCCTAAAAAACCCAATATCCCCCTACTAAATTATAAACTACTTAACATAGGTATTTCTAGAACGCACATGAACTCTTCTACATCTTGGCACTAACAGATGTTTATTGTTACCCAACAGTACTGAGCCACCAGGCCTATGTAATTACCTTTTGAAAATTCAATTACTTATTTAAAATTGCAAACTATATTTAAAAAAAGACAATTTTACTAATATTATAAGTATATATATATATATATATATTCACTGAAAAAAACCTAGGTTTCAGGAACGTTATAGTTAGTTGGACATTTCACTTGTATAAAACCATATAAATTCTGGCGTTATAGTTAGTTCAGCTAACTATAACTCGCGCCCCCGCATTGCACTGCTGATGACGTCACATATTACATCATTCATGACATGGTCAGTGACATCACTGATGACATGTCAAATGAGCCAGAAAGCGGGCCACTGTGGAAGCATATATATATATATATATATATATATATATATATTATCTACTGGCGGTCGCCAGTAGATAGTTATAGTTAGGACCGTGTTTCCATAGGAAATCCGCAACATTCTATTTGGAATAACTTTGGCGCCGGTTGACGAATCCTCGCGAAATTTTCAAAATAGGTGGGGCGCTCCGCTCCGCTCCTACCCTGAAAGTCTCGGGGGATTCGTCAAGCGGGGGCTGAGAAAAAAGGGGGGTCCCAAAACGTGTTTTCCCCATGCAATTTTCCATAGGGACCTTTAGTTCAAGGTACAGCCCGAACGGCTGAACAGAATTACTTGAAATTTGGCAGAGAGGTAGTCCTCAGCACAGGGAAGTGCCTTTTGCAGGTCTGGTGTCAATCTGTTCAGTAGTTCCTGAGAAAATCAAAAGTAAAATCATATATATGTGGGCGGAGCCTAACCACACATCTCATCCTGAGATCTGATTGGCTGTCAGCACTTCATCCAAGAAGTGTTGGCAGCCATCTTGGGACCAATATACATGATAGCACCTCATTAAAAAGCATTGCAGTTAATAGAAGGTTTTAAGACTTTAGTTACATTATAAATCATTTGTTGATGGTACCATACTTATTTTAGGATTTGTGGTATGTTCTAAGGTGATTTCACCATGTGAAAAAGCCTTCTGCTGGGATATCATGATTGAGAGAAAAATATTTTCTCATGCTTTTCCCACAGAGGTTTGGAAGGTGATCTATAAGCTAAACTGAGAGCTTATTTTCTGTAAATTCACATTATCTTTCTCAGTCATGTGAGAATGAAGTCTGACATTCTCAGTAAAACATGTACATCCAACAAGGGCAGAGACTGTCAGTTGATTCCTTTGTGTTCTACTGCAGCTTCCCAGAGTGTTCCAAAGAACAACTAGAGCGCTAACAGTCCTACTTATGATAAACGTATGGCACACCTGAAGCCATCTTGCTTGGATTAAAGTGGTAACTCTTAAAACATTTAATTTAAAAAGGAACAAAATAAGGGGGTTCATTTTTCCATAACAAGTATGATTAGGGCTGCAGAAAGAAAAACTAGGGCACATTTTGACTTCTGAAATCCTCTTTTATTTCATTAAAAAATTCTGACATGCAGACTGAAACATGCACTTTCAATACCAGCAGCAGTTTTCCCTGGTGAGCAGTAGCTTTACTACAGTGATCTAATGAGCAAAAAGAGTGCTAACATTCTGAATTTATGGCAAATGTGTGACACATCTGAATGCCTTCTTGATGGAATCAAAGTAAAAAACTGAAAGTATTTCCTACTGAGGAGACTGCAGTAAATGAGGAAATTAGGAAACTTCATAACAAAGAAGTCTCCCAAGATGGCCACCAGAGACAAAAGAGCCCAAATGTAGCCCAAATATCACCCAGATGTAGCCCAAGTATAGCCCAATGACAGAATGTCCCAGAGTGTTCTTAAAAACAACTAGAGCGCTTACTGTCTTCATTATGACAAAAGTATGGCACACCTGAAGCCATCTTGATTGGAATAAACTGGTAACACTTAAAACATTTAATTTAAAAAGGAACACAATGAGGGGGTTCATTTTGCCATAGAAATTATGATTAATGCTGAAGAAAGAAAATGAGGGCACATTTTGAGTGACTTCTCAAATCCTCTTCTATTTCATTAAAAAATTCTGACATGCAGACTGAAACATGCACTTTTAATACCAGGAGCAGACTTCCATGGTGAACAGTAGTTTTACTACAGTGATCTAATGAGCAACTAGAGTGCTAACTTTCAGAATTTATGGCAAATGTGTGACATATCTGAATACCTTCATGATGGAATCAAAGTAAAAGACTGAAAGCATTTCCTACTGAGGAGACTGCAGTACATGAGAAAATTAGGAAACTTCATAACAAATAAATCTCCCAAGATGGCCACCGGAGACAAAAGAGCCCAAATGTAGCCCAAAATCACCCAGATGTAGCCCAAATATAGCCCAATGACAGAAGTGTGCAAAACACTTATCATTTTGTGATTTTGCAGTGTTATATAGTGCAGACTTGTCAGGTATTGGAGTGCTTTACATGAGCATTGGTTACATCACACAAGAACAAATTCATTTTGGTTGTAGACATGGGGAGACTATGTGATTTGACCAGAATCACAGAATGTCGAGCTGAAGCAGAAACTCCAACCTGGTTCCCCAGTTGCAAAGTCTGCAGTTCTGGAAGTAACACCACATCCTCTCCCCTAAGTGCAATATTTAATCAAGTGGTCAACTGGATAAAAAAACATAAAGATAACAAATAATTTAAAAGTGCTTTGTCGCTATTTGAAAACTCAGAAAATATGTCCTTATTTTAGTCTTTTAGAGCACTAACCATAATTTTGATGCCAATAAGACCCTCTCATATATGTAATTTCTAAAGGAAATGCTCTAGGTATTACAGTTTTGATTACATCAAGATGACGTCAGGCGTTCCACACTTTTGTAATAAATATAGAATGTTAGCAATCTAGTTGTTCATTAGGATACTGTTCAGAGGCAGAGGCCAGGGGCACGGACTCTGAAAATTGAAGGCAGGTAGGAGGGTGCAAAGGCAACAATTTAACCACACTGAGCAGGCAGGAAGGGCCGTGGCAGCACAACAGACTATGGAGGGCAGTGGAAAGGGGGGCAGGGGCAACAAACCAACAATACAGGACTTGCAAGAGAGGCTGTGGCAATGTAATAGACCATTGTGGGCAGAAGGAAGAGGCAATGGTAGTACAACCTTACATGCCAACAGACCCGATTCAGCCAGGAAACGTCCAATGTTTTAAAGCTCAAATGGGCTTTATTTGATCTGTCTCCTGTCTACAATCTCCTCTTTTTCAATGTAACTCAAAGGGGAAAATCAATACCCCAGTTTTTTTTCAAAATCTCCCTCTTACCAAGTTCAAAATGTTCGCAAGTATGGTACATTGGATCATGGAAGGAAATGGGGTAGGGACATGGACTTGGATAACAGAGGACAGGAGGGACATGGAGAGGTGCACCAAACTGACCCTGCAGGGCAGGCATCAGGGTTTGCAGCAACACAATACACCACACAGGGCATGCGGGACGGGAGTGCAGCACAACAATCCATAGAAAGCAAGAGGGAGGGGACAGGACCATGCACATGGACAACAGAGAACAGAGGGGCAAGAGGCAATGGTAGCTAGCTGACCATAATGGACAGACAGGAGAGAAAGCTGCAGCATAACAGACCATAAAGGGCAGGAGGGACGGATCAGGGGCATTACAATGGAACAGACAAGCCAGGAGGGAGGGAGTAGGGGTCTGCACATGTAAACAGAGGGCTGGGGGCAAGGGGGCAGGGCAGGAGCAGCAAGATAGCCATGGAGGTCAGGCAGGATGGGCACTAGAAGCAAGACACACCATGAAGAGCAACAGTGAGACTGTGATGGCATACACACAGACCATGGAGGGAAGGTGGGAGGGGGTCAGGGGCAGCTAACTGACAACACAGGGAAGGTGGGAGGGGCCATGGCAGCACAGAAGACCATGCATGGCAAGTGGGAGGGCTAGTGGCAGCACAATGGCTATGATGGGCAAGAAGGAGGGTGCAGGGGCATGCACAAAGGACGATGGAGGATAGAAGGGAGGGTCAGGACCTGTGCACAGACAAGAAAGTTCAGGGGAAGGGGCCTCACAACAGACCGCACGGGGCAGGCAGGAGGAGCAGTTGCAGCACAACAGACCAGGGAGGGCAGAAGGGTGTGGCAGTACAATGGACCATGTTGGACAGGAGGAAGAGGATAGGGGCATGGCATGTGGACAGGCAGGGTGGATGTGGCAGGGACAGGTTACAGTCATCTGACAATGCTAGGCAGGTTGGAGGGGAGTGGCAGCTCAACAGAACACTCAGAGTAGATAGGAGTGGCAGGTCCATGGAACATGGTGGGCAAAAAGGATGGAGCAGGAGCATGCACAAAGACATCGGAGGGCAGGGGGAAGGAGAATAGGGGCAGCAAGCTAAGCACAGAGTTTAAGCAGGAGGTCAATGATGGGGCATAGAATTGGGCAATGGAGGGCAGGAGGAGGGGACTGGTACATCATACTAAACTGAGGGCAGTGGCAGCACATCAGACCATGCATGGCAGGAGGGAGGAGGCTAGTCCATGGATTCACACAACAGAGGATAGGGAGGAGGGGGATGGGGCAGCAAGCTAACTGTTCAGAGAAGGCGGGTATTAGGAACTTTATTGTTTTTAAAACATGTGTCCGTGCGAACTACTTAAAATATGAACAAGTATGCAGCAAAATCTCACTTTTATTCAGGAAGAAGAGGACGTTTGTGACTGTGACTCCGGGCTCACTTGGCAGAAACACCCCCTGACCCTCCACCCCCTATCGCAAAATGTAATGCCCGTGAAAAGGGTAGGTGAACACAGTGTTATATAGAACATAGTCCTGAGAGCACGATTGAAAATGAAAACTAGATATAGTGTATGGTATAAACTATGCACCAAAAAGTGTGATATAAGATGAACCGGGCGTGAAATATAATATGCAATACATTGTGCGCAATGACAGATTCATTGGAGAGCGCGAGATAGCACAGGCACTAGCGCGTGCTATGCGATGTGCGCCTTGGAGTGTAATATGTACAGGGCAGTGTTGTGTAACCTAACTAGTCTCTAAAGTTGTAATATAAAATATGTGCTGGGGAGTGTAACGTTGCATATGCACTGTGACAAAGATATGGATCCCAGATTGTAATATGTATGGCATAGCACTGTGCGTTATAACATAGGCATCGAGGAAGGCACGTTAGATGGGGCAATATAACCCGTGCGAAGACAAGTGTGGCATGACATATTCACGGGGTGGTGTTACAGAGCACATGGGCTAGAGAGTGTCATAGCATATGCACTAGCTGGTGGAATACAACACAGAGGTGTGTGGCACTCGGCAGGCAATGGTGGGTGTAACACAGCATTGGGCTCTGCCAGGAGCGCGCTGTGACTCTCAAGTGATGTTCGTCCCCTTTCCAGAGAGTAAAATAAAAAGTATTACACATCCGGCAGTGGATGCGTGTTTTATTAACCGTGAGGGGGGTTTCTTACATAGTTTTGGTCGAATTTTTGTCGAATCCCCTTTGAATGGCTTGGTGTGCATGTGTATTAAATGTGCCCGTCAATAGCTACCCATGTTTGTATAAATAAACGACAAGGGTGTCTACCGGGATTAGGCACGGTAGGGCATCAGACATGTCAGAGCTTCACTAGTGGTGTAAATACATTCCACGTGGATTCATTGTATGCATAGTCGCCTTTTAATGAATATCACTCAAATCGTCATGGTGCTAGGTACGTACGGTTTGTCCAGCATGTCCTAGGTGTGTCTATTAATATATATTTTTAAAAAATAATAAAAAACAGTGGCCGGCCCTGGGGATTGGCGTCCAAAAAATATAATTAGGAGACAGGCCCTGGGGGATGGGGTCATCAGGGCCAATAAATTAGAATAAGAAGGGGAACCACACAGCCCCCCTTCTTAAAAAATTAAAATAAATAAAAGACTGGCATCTTGCCGGAGGCCACGCCCCCTCCTTGCAGCACTCTGCAAAGGTGCCCCCTGGCGAGTTGTAAGTTGGGGAATTAATTCCTCTTCAATACTGAGGGTCCCTGAGGGCCAACTAGCCCAACAGGCATCTCCAGTATGCGCCAGGGAGCTGTGCTGCAGACAGGTGTTCTGAGGCCAAGCCCCTTTTTACAACTCTCTGCAACGCAGCTCTGTGGCGCTTACTGGATGTACCTAGTGGTCTAGTTTGACCCTAGGGACCCTTAGGATTCAAGGGGACTTAATCTCTCAACTTAGAACAGCAACAGGGCGCGTTTACACAGTGGTGAAGGGAGGGGACGGGGCCTGAGGTGACGTGTGCAAACACGCACTATGGCATGTTTTAAATTGGGGATATAATTTCCCTTCAATACTGAGGGCCCCTGGGGGCTAACTAGCCCACTAAGTGCTTCCAGTAAGCGCCACTGAGCTGCATTGCAGAGAGGTGGTCGAGGCTGTGCCACTTTTTACACCTCTCTGCAACGCAGCTCTGTGGCACTTACTGGAGGTACCTAGTGGGCTGGTTGGACCCTAGGGACCCTCAGGATTCAAATGAACTTAATCTCCCAACTAAAAACGGACACAGGGCGTGTTTACACAGTGGTGAAGGGAGGGGACGGGGCCTGAGTTAACGTGTGCAAAAATGCCCTGTGGCCTGTTTTAAGAGGTAGTTTTAATCCCCCTGCCCTATTATATACTAGGGGCTTACAGAGGAGGTCATGCTAATCACAGGGGGACCCCAACGCATAATGTTCCCTAGTGTATGTAGGTGTTTTCACTGTATTCTAAGTGTCTTTTAACATAGCACTGGCTCTAGGACTGGTTAGTCAGACTCAGTTACCACCAGTATCTGTCTGAAAAAGTTGAGGGTACAGGATGATTTTGCAACAAGGATTCTTTCTGCTCTTCTTTTTGTTCTTTCTGCATGTTATCCTTCTTCCTGCACTTTTCTTCGTCTTTGAGGACTTCTGTTGCTTCTTTCTGCACTTCTTTTTTTTCTTTCTGTGCATTTTTTCTTCTTTCTTCACATGTACTATCTCTGTAGGCATAGTTAGAAATTAGCATTTAAAAAACCTTTGAAATTCACAGAAAAAACCATAGGTTTCAGGCACGTTATAGTTAGGAATTAGCATTTAAAAAACCTCAGAAATTCACTGAAAAAACCATAGGTTTCAGGGGTGTTATAGTTAGCTGGACTTTTCACTTGTACAAAACCATTGAAATTCCCCCGTTATAGTTAGTTCAGCTAACTATAACTTGCGCGCCCGCAATGCACTGCTGATGACGTCACATATTACATCACTCATGACATGGTCAGTGACATCACTCATGACATCACTGATGACATCTCAAATGACATCACTGATGACATCACTGATGACATCAGCCTTGTGATAGAGTGGCAGACCTCCTCTCACCCTAATATAACCTTTGATACACACATTCAAAAATAGAGACTAAAATGTTCAAAACAATGGACATACCAATACCAGTTACAACAACCTCTTCAGTAATTCTAAGATCCACATACACATCCACTCATTCACCAACAGTCCTATACAGTCACTCATACATGTACACACTCATCATATGTACTCATACACCTATACATCCTGTTACACAATGCCACTCATCCATAGAGTTACTCACACACATAGTCACTCATGCTAATAAAGAATCAAACATACATTTACTTGCAAATACAGTTATACACACACCACCACACTTACTTCTACGGAAACTTACACATACTTAGTCTTTTAAACAATCACTTATAGAAACACATACTTATTCATACAGGAACTCTTTCAACCTCTCACTCTCACATATACTCACTTATATACACCAATAGTCACATATACTAGTTTAAAACATATGTAGTTACTCATAAAGACACTATTGAGACAGTCATTCACTCACTAACACACCCATACACACACTCATCCACCCATACAGTCCTGCACACATGCTGTCTTCAACACATACAAACAGTGAGTCACTCATTCATGCACCTATGCACTACGTAATACCCCCCACCGAACCATGCAGACACTCAGACTGATACTCAAAAAACCAACTAATAACCTATATAGACACCCATGTAGCTACTAACCAGCCCATGCAGCCACTTATACACAAATTGAGAGACTGATACAGATATTTACATATTTAAACATTACTCACTAAGCCATGTATTCACTATGATACACTTAATCAGTCAGTTACACAATCAATTTTTCAAAAACAAATCATCCATTTAGACACTTATATACCCATTTATTCTTCCATCGACCTTGAGATATACATATATAAAACATATTTAATTTTCAGAAAAACAGACATTCACTGGATGATGTCATCAGTGATGTCATCAGTGATGTCATTTGAGATGTCATCAGTGATGTCATGAGTGATGTCACTGACCATGTCATGAGTGATGTAATATGTGACGTCATCAGCAGTGCATTGCGGGCGCGCGAGTTATAGTTAGCTGAACTAACTATAACGGGGGAATTTCAATGGTTTTGTACAAGTGAAAAGTCCAGCTAACTATAACACCCCTGCAACCTATGGTTTTTTCAGTGAATATATATATATTTCTCAACAACTCGCAATAGAAGCTCCCTGGAAGGGAATCACGGGCGCAGACCTCATAGAGTGCCAAACAGTTTATTTATTAATTATCCCCACCGAAGATGTCAGGACACGTTTCGGCCGTCACAGCGGCCTTGATCACCTGATACATACTATGTATACATGTGAAAATGTCTTGGTCCGCCTGTTTGCCTCGGTGGCACGTAAAAAATGGGTGGAACTGTCGTCAGCACGCCGACGAGGTCCTCTTATGGCTCCGATGACGTTATACGGTGTCACGAGCGGAGCCGTGCTATTATGACATCCTCGTCGTCGTGGGAGAGCTAGGAAATAATTTCCGTGGAATGCTGGTGCAGGGGATATTCACCTAAGTGTTCAGGCTAGTCCTTTTGGAGCAACTGTTTATGTTGCCACTCCAGAAACTGAAACCAGTGATCTGAGGGTAGAGGCCCTGCAGATGGCACACGAGGTGGGGTGCCCAGTCGTGTGCACCAGCGGGGCAGCGAAGTGACAAGCACCACAACCCACAAAAAAGGTAACGAGGGCACTGAATAACACAGGATCTTCCCTTTGTATCTGGCAGAAACGAGGTTAAAATGCCCTAGTTCCAAAATGTAGAATTAGTGCTACAACGGTCTTCAAGAGGACCTGCGATGCCGCTTCTGCCTCCTGTACCCTGGAGGATGCACATGGGTCACGCGGTACAGTCATACTGCGTGGGAAGCACACTCGTTGACCTCTCATGGCACTGCTCCACACTTCAGGGAGGACGCTTTCCGTTAGCTGTGTTTTCTGATGACGTGTCGGCCCCGTCCAACAACAGAACTCCTTTAGATCCAAACAGACTCTTCCACTCTCTCACCGGAAGTGAAACCAGGCCACGCGGACACTTTCACAATACAACAGCCAGGACTGCACTTTTCGGTAAAAAAAACACATTCCTTCCTCCTAATTTATCAAATAAACGACTCACTGAAAAACAGGGGCCAGCTTCAATCGGTAAACAGCTGTTACAACTTTTTTTTACTTCGTGATACCATTACAATGCATGCATTACCACACACTAATTTTGTTGTAAAGGTATGTATGGTAAATGACCATGCGTTTAAAAAAACATGAGGACGATCCACGTCGTTGTAAGGAAACAGAGACTGTTCCGTGTCCTCACAACGACGTGCACCGCCCCTCAGAGACGACATGAAGCAGGAACCACGAGGAGAGAGGAACCACGAGGAGTGAGAGATAAGGGGGATTGGGCATGGCGTGGGGGTTTCTTTTCTAGGGTTTAGGGTAGTGCAGTGGTGTGTGTGTAGTGTAGGGGGTTGTCCTGGGGGTAGTGTTTTAGGGTTTATGGTAGTGCAGTGGTGTTTGGGTAGTGTAGGGGGTAGAGCTGGGGTAGTGTTTTAGGGTTTAGGGTAGAGCAGTGGTGTTTGTGTAGTGTAGGGGGCAGTGCTGGGGGTAGTGTTTTAGGGTTTAGGGTGGTGCAGTGGTGTTTGGGTAGTGTAGGGAGTCGTGCTGGTGGTAGTGTTTAGGGTAGAGCAGTGGTGTTTGCGTAGTGTAGGGGGCAGTGCTGGGGGTAGTGTTTTAGGGTTTATGGTAGTGCAGTGGTGTTTGGGTAGTGTAGGGGGTAGTGCTGGGGTAGTGTTTTAGGGTTTAGGGTAGTGCAGTGGTGTTTGGGTAGTGTAGGGGGTCGTGCTGGGGGTAGTGTTTTAGGGTTTAGGGTAGTGCAGTGGTGTTTGTGTAGTGTAGGGTGTCATGCTGGGGGTAGTGTTTTAGGGTTTAGGTTAGTGCAGTGGTGTTTGTGTAGTGTAGGGGGGTCGTGTTTTAGGGTTTAGGGTAGTGCCGTGGTGTTTGTGTAGTGTAGGGGGTCGTGTTTTAGGGTTTAGGGTAGTGCAGTGGTGTTTGGGTAGTGTAGGGGTCGTGCTGGGGGTAGTGTTTTTGGGTTTAGGGTAGTGCAGTGGTGTTTAGGTAGAGAAGGGGGTCGTGCTGGGCTTAGTGTTTCAGGGTTTAGGGTAGTACAGTGGTGTTTGTGTAGTGTAGGGGTTCATGCTGGGGGTAGTGTTTTAGGGTTTAGGGTAGTGTAGTGATGTTTGTGTAGGGTGTCATGCTGGGGATAGTGTTTTAGGGTTTAGGGTAGTGCCGTGGTGTTTGTATAGTGTAGCTTGTCGTGCTGGGGGTAGTGTTTTAGGGTTTAGAATAGTGCAGTGGTGTTTGTGTAGTGTAGGGGTCGTGTTTTAGGGTGGTGCAGTGGTATTTGGGTAGTGTAGGGGGTCATGCTGGGGATAGTGTTTTAGGGTGTAGGGTAGTGCAGTGGTGTTAGTGTAGTGTAGGGGTTGTGCTGGGGGTAGTGTTTTAGGGTTTAGGTTAGTGCAGTGGTGTTTGGGTAGATCAACAAAAATAGTTCTCGCCAAGCGTGCAGCGCATGCACTGCGTCGCTAAGTGAGACCTAAAAGCATTGCACCAAGATGGCTGCCAACACTTCCTGGATTGAAATGTTGTCAGCCAATTAGAGCCAAGCTCGTGCTTGTGTAGTTAGGTCCCACCCAGATATATAAACACGTTTTTCCTTTAATATCTCAAAAACTACTGAACGAATTTATACCATTTAAAAAAAAGTCTCTTTCTGAACCAAGGGCTTCCTTTTTGCCAAATTTGGTGCAATTCCGTTCAGCAGTTTCAGCTGTAACCGTGTCTAAAGTTTCCTATGGGAAATTGATTTTCCGACCTCTATTTTTTTAATCTCTCGAACTACTGAACGGATTTACTCCATTTTAAAAAAAAGGTCTCTTTCTGAAAGAAGGGCTACCTTTTTGCCAAATTTGGTGTAATTGCATTCAGCAGTTCGAGCTGTAGCCGTGTCTGAAGTTTCCTATGGGATTTAACATGGAGAAAACACGTTTTGGGACCCCCCTTTTTTCTTGGCCCCCGCTTGGCGAATCACCCCGAAACCTTCAGTGTAGGAGCTGACTGGAGCGCCCCACAAGTTTTGAAAATTTCGCAAAGATTCGTCATCCGGCGCCAAAGTTATTGGGAAAACAAACAACGCTTTTCCTATGGAAACTAGGTCCTATCTATAACTATCTACTGGCGACCTCCAGTAGATAATATATATATATATATATATATTCAATTAAAAACAATGTTTATTACAAGTACACTAAAGTACACAATATTAAGTACATCACTTGTCTTCATTACCATATTGTATATAATAAAACCTGCATTCTTAAATTTTGATGTTCTGTTACACTATATTTTTGCAGTGGTGATACTTTTGGCAACATATTAATGTCACATGATATTTTGGAATCAATATTTGTTTCATTCACCATTTTTAACATGTACCCATTTTATACGTCAGGATTCCTGACGTATCTGCCATTCCTTACGACATGGTGCGCCATACAATAAATGCGGCACATCCATCATTTCGCAAGGAGGTGGCATTGAAAAGTGTTGCTTCGCTGCTTTCACACAGCGATGCAACACTTTTCATAAATGAGGCCCTTAGTGTTTAAGACTGTATGTACAAAATGCCCATTGCCAAAACCACGTTTTTTAACTCTGTGAAGGACTCCTATCTTTAACATGGGCACATTTAAAGGTTTCTTTTCTCACAAAAACAGCTAGTGCATGACTAGCTGTGCATGACTATCAAATTGTCGTTCTCTATTCCTGAACAAAGGATTCACCTGCTCCTTTTAGGAAGCCTAGTTTTATATCCCACACACACCGAAGTACAACATTTGGGCTTACTCCTCAACAGTGTATTTGTTAACATTGTGAAAGATTCCTATAATTAAAGTAGGCACATTCTGAGGTTTTAATTCCCATTTATAAGACAGCTGTATGTCAGCCAAAGTGACTTTCTCCACTCTTACATTATGAGCATACCAGCTCAGTTCAGGAATACAATTTGTAAGACTCTTGTATATGATTTTCCCTTCAAATAACAAGACCTTCAACACTGAAAAAGTCTCCTGTAGCTGACATGGGTACTTTTGAGAATGTTTAAGCCTTGTCTAAGGATTTCTATTTTACACTCCAAATATGAAAGGCTGAACAAATAGATGTTTCAACTTTGTGAAAGTTTCCCATGTTTCACCTTGTTTGGAAGGAATAAAGGCTGAGTGGTAGCACCAAGATTCAAACATGTGAGAGAGTGGTCAAACACATATCCCTCAAGTGGATTCATTTATTTATTAAGCTGCTAGACTAATATAATCTGTATGGGTTCTTCAACATACCTATCATTACACACATCACTGTGGAGACTTGAATAGAAGTGTAATCACACATGATCACTGTGAGGACTTAAACATAACTGTAATTGCACAATATCTCTGTAAGGACTTGTACATGACTTTAATCATGGACTATCACTGTGTGCTATCCCAGTGCATCCCATTAATCACACACTATGGTGCCAATTCCGATCCGGTAAAAACCGGGTACGAACCGTCGGACGGAGCCTTTTCTCCGTCCGACTCGTACCCGGTGCGAAATCCATCCGAAAATGCAAGTACGATTCTTACGGAAACACCATTTCCGTACGAATCGAACAAAACACCGACCGAACAGAAACAAAACACAATTCCGATCCTGAAAGGCGCCGACGTGACGTCGGTACGCATCCAGCCTACGTTTCACGAACCAGGAAGTACGATTCGAACCGACGTCATCCCGCACGGAAAATATTTACCGGCTGCCAAAAACTGCCGGGAAATCAGGACGACACACGCAAGGAGCAGCTGGACGCGACGAACAGACATGGACCCGAACCTACGTGCCATCCCTGCCCTCCTAGCAGTCCACCTGGCGTACAGGAACCGACGCAGACGCCGCAGAAGGTCAGCACAACAACCAAGGGCAAAGGGGGGGCAGGGGCAGGACACACAACACCAACACATGGTACCAAATCACACATGGCCTGGACATACCTGACCATCAGGGCCTGGTCACTTCCAGGGGGTGTGGGCGAGGCCAGCAACGCAAGCGTCCGCCACAACGGAAGTGGATGGTCACGCGAACCCGTACGTACCCTACCCAGGCCGCAAGAGCGTGGGTATGGAACGTACCACGCGTCCCCCTACGTCACTCCAACAATGGCGGTACGGCCCGTACCCACGTCAGAAATGCCTTGGTATGGCTCGTACCAGCATTGCTGGGGTCATGTAGGGGTACGCGTGGTACGACCCGTAGCCACGCCCCCAAGGCCTGTGTACGGTGCGGACCCCACGGCACCGCAACAATGGGGGGACGCACTGTACCCACCCACCAAAGGCATGGGTACGGCCCGTACCCAGGCACGCAGAGCGTGGGTAGGGGTATGTACGGACCGTACCCCCACCCGTGGAAGTACGGCCCGTACCCCCACCCGTGTATGTACGCACCCAAGCACCACCCGTGTATGTACGCACCCAAGCACCACCCGTGTATGTACGCACCGAACCCCCAGCCGTGTATGTACGCACCGAACCCCCACCCCACCCTGGTATGTACGCCCCGAACCCCCACCCGTGTATGTACGCACCGACCCCCCAGCCGTGTATGTACGCACCGAACCCCCACCCCACCCGTGTATGTACGCCCCGAACCCCCACCCGTGTATGTACGCCCCGAACCCCCACCCGTGTATGTACGCCCCGAAACCCCACCCGTGTATGTACGCCCCGAAACCCCACCCGTGTATGTACGCCCCGAACCCCCACCCGTGTATGTACGCACCGAACCCCCAGCCGTGTATGTACGCACCGAACCCCCAGCCGTGTATGTACGCACCGAACCCCCACCCCACCCTGGTATGTACGCCCCGAACCCCCACCCGTGTATGTACGCACCGACCCCCCAGTCGTGTATGTACGCACCGAACCCCCACCCCACCCTGGTATGTACGCCCCGAACCCCCACCCGTGTATGTACGCCCCGAACCCCCACCCGTGTATGTACGCCCCGAACTCCCAGCCGTTTATGTACACCCCGAACCCCCAGCCGTGTATGTACGCCCCGAACCCCCAGCCGTGTATGTACGCACCGAACCCCCAGCCGTGTATGTACGCACCGAACCCCCACCCCACCCTGGTATGTACGCCCCGAACCCCCACCCGTGTATGTACGCACCGACCCCCCAGCCGTGTATGTACGCACCGAACCCCCACCCCACCCTGGTATGTACGCCCCGAACCCCCACCCGTGTATGTACGCCCCGAACCCCCACCCGTGTATGTACGCCCCGAAACCCCACCCTGGTATGTACGCACCGAACCCCCAGCCGTGTATGTACGCCCCGAACCCCCAGCCGTGTATGTACGCCCCGAACCCCCAGCCGTGTATGTACGCACCGAACCCCCACCCCACCCTGGTATGTACGCCCCGAACCCCCACCCGTGTATGTACGCACCGACCCCCCAGCCGTGTATGTACGCACCGAACCCCCACCCCACCCTGGTATGTACGCCCCGAACCCCCACCCGTGTATGTACGCCCCGAACCCCCACCCGTGTATGTACGCACCGAACCTGCAATAAGAATGGTGTGTGCCAAACACCCCCAGCAGTGCCCAGACACAGGAGGGGTGGGTGCAGAGTCCTCCCAGCAGTGCCCAGACACAGGAGGAGTGGGTGCAGAGTCCTCCCAGCAGTGCCCAGACACAGGAGGGGTGGGTGCAGAGTCCTCCCAGCAGTGCCCAGACACAGGAGGGGTGGGTGCAGAGTCCTCCCAGCAGTGCCCAGACACAGGAGGGGTGGGTGCAGAGTCCTCCCAGCACTGCCCAGACACAGGAGGGGTGGGTGCAGAGTCCTCCCAGCAGTGCCCAGACACAGGAGGGGTGGGTGCAGAGTCCTCCCAGCAGTGCCCAGACACAGGAGGGGTGGGTGCAGAGTCCTCACAGCAGTGCCCAGACACAGGAGGGGTGGGTGCAGAGTCCTCCCAGCAGTGCCCAGACACAGGAGGGGTGGGTGCAGAGTCCTCCCAGCACTGCCCAGACATAGTACAAGATACCCCATCAACAAGTTCAGTGACCAACAAGGGTGATACCCCAGATGCAGGCGGAGCCATCGCTGAGCCAGCATGGCTATATTGAACGGCAACCCTCACACATCCAGGAAATGTAGACACAGCACAGCACAGCATTTGGGAGACACCCTGCAGGGAAAATGGCCTGCTCCACAGAGGATGGAACACACCTTGGGACAATGTCACCATACAGTGAGAGCAAACATGACCAAATACCATTGGCAGAGACCTTTGTGATGGCACGCAGATGGCAGGGTACACCCCATGAGCAGCACACTCCAACATTTCACAGACCCCTAACACATTATCACCACCCCAACTCAGGGAGCACCAGCACCAACAGCAAGTCCATGAGAGCATCAGTGTGCAAAACCAAAAGAAAATGCTTTATTCAGCAGGAAAATATCTCTGAGAAAATGTCCACTATGTACAAGGGCCATGGGCCAGCCCAGCAGCAAAGTCCGGGGGGGGGGGTACACATCGGGACGTGTGTCCCCTAGCTTGCCTGCACAGTTCACAAGTCCATTTCATCCACAGAAGAGGGGGCATCAGGGGGGAGGGTGGAAACAGGCACCGCAGGGACAGGAGGGGAAAGGGTAGGTGTTGTGGGTGCAGGGAGGGATGATTCTGCCACAGGGGGGGTGCCAGCGCCAAAGGTGGAGGACAGAATGGCGCTGCACACGTCGGCAAGTTCCCCCAGCGACTCCCCCGCACCCAATCCAACCACAGGCCCCAAGGAGGGGGGGGGGGGCAAAGGGATGGGTCGTAGCGCCACTGGGGGAGGGTGTGGACAGGGTGGGGGACTCAACTCCCCTGGCCGGGTCCCGCCTCCACCGCTTGCGGGGTGGTGTCATCCTGGGGCTGGGGGGCACACTCGCAGTGGATGATGCTGTCACCGACTGTTGGCCAGGAGAGCTAAGGGGAGTGGATTTGGTGGGAGTGGGTTGTGTGGAATGCGGACTCCCACTGTGGCTGCGTGTTCTACGTTTCCCCCCCGACCCAGTGGGTGTGCCTTCCTCACCCTGTGTGTGCGTGACAGGAGGTGTGCGCTTCGACTTCCCTGGTGGTGTGGTGCCTGTGTCTGTTGGGGTGCGTGCACGCTGACGTCTGGATGTGCGTGTGACAGGCACGGGAGTGGGAATTGTGGATGGGGCAGGGGTAGGGGGGGTACGCAGCGCTGCAGGAGATCCAGTGCTGCAGTCAGTGTGGAGTCTATGGACCTCAGCAACTGCCGTTGGTCAGACTGCGCAGCCGACATGCCCTCCATGTATGCCTCCATCTGGGTCAGCACCTGGGTGTGGGCATGGAGGACATTTAGCATCGCAGTCTGACCAACCTGCAACTGCCTCAGGATGTCCACAGACTCCGCACTCACCGCAGCAGTGGTGACAGGGGCAGGGGGTGCGGTGCCTGGCAGGAAGGAGACATGTGGGGACCGAGCACGGAGGGAAGGGCCACGAGCATGTGGGAGGCCGGTGATGGAACCTGAGGTGGCGGGGGGATGTGGAGGGCTGCCATCAGCTGGGGGGGCAGACTCCGCCACCTCTGGGAGCTCAGCCTCGGACCCGTCTGCGTCATAGTCTGTGTTGGCAGTCGACAGGTCCTCTGCCTCACTCCCTTCGGCCTCCGTGCCACTCCATGTGCCAGACAGGACAGCACTGCTGGCACTGGTGCTCAATCCCTCCTCCCGGTCCGTGCTAGTGTCTCCTTCCGTGTCCCCCGGCGATGCTGTGGGCAAGGTGAAGAGACAGGAGATAATCAGACACCTGTACACATATGTCACATGAGTCAAATATACATAGGTCACATTGCATAGCCTGAAAAGCAACAGGAGTAACACCTACTAAACAATGTACACATGTAGGCCATGGAACACACAGTTTTTCGACCCACCATGCCACTGAGACACAATGGAGAGCATGACACAACAGCAAATCACTGCACCTGAAATTTTACAGAGGAGCCAGCCTCTGGGGACAAATGTGCACAGCACCTGCACCACACTGCGTCTTCAAAAAGGGATGAGCATGAATGATATACATTTACTCTTGCCGCATGCTGCAAAGGCAATACATGAAACCAGGCCAAACATGACTGGGTCACTGCACCTTGAGCGTATGTCCAGTCAAACATCACACACAGGCTAAACCCAGCAAGGAGGATGAAGCTCCTGACATGTAGGCCTTGTACGCACAAACCACCCACACCTGAGACAATCTCATTGAGACGGAGAAAGTATGTACACCTCTTACTCTGGGATGAAAACACATGGCCTCCACTAATTAATGACTGTACACACACAGCCCCTGGTGGGCATGTCCACACATCATTGACAGGCAAACATCATCAGATTGTCTCAACAACACACACAGGTAATGCCCACTGTGAGTATGCACAAGCAAAATGGGTCCCCCTGTACAGTGGACACATGTAGCAACCTGTAGGTCCTAACAGTTGAGCCCAGGGTACAATGCCACCCTACCCAACCCATGGCGAAGACACAGTGAATGGCCATATTGTTGGATGACGCACATGATACCTAGGAAGAGGTGCCCCAGGGCACAGTAGTGCCCAGACTCCTCCATGGTCCAGGATGGACATGACTGCAAATTAAGCAACCGTCCCTGCACTTAGCAGGCCTCCCACTCAGGCACATCATGTCAGAGGGCACACAATTGGACATGCATGCTGGAAGGCTGTACAGTTTGGAGACACACCCCTATGTCGTGATTCACAATCAGTGCCAAGTGACATGGACACCACAATGACTGAAATTGGCCATGGCACACGCAAGGTCCCCATACCTGTGGCACATCACCCCCACACATGATGCTGATGGCATAGGGCACCTGCATGAACTGCCTGCCTAAATAACCTTGTGCAAGAGTGGCTACAGACAGACCAGGGAACACATGGCAAGGAGGGGAAGGGAGGGAGTGAGAACAGCACCGGGCTAAATTGTTGAGAAGTTGACGCACTGCACAATCAAACCCTGGCAGTGTATCCATGCAACTGCACACTTACATTGGCTGGGGACACACAACTGACACACATGTACCTACCCCCTTCCTGCTGCTGCTTCTCCTGTAGGCGCCTGTCCATATCGGGGAAGACCACCGCCAGCACACGCTTCTGGATGTGGGTCAGACGACGGCGCCCACGGTTCTTACGGCTCACAGGTGAGTCCCCCAGCAGGACCCGTGCAATCCTCCTCGTCCAGTACCGGATGTCCTGCCAGCGTTTCCTCACCTGAGACAGGCTCCGCCTCCGACCCTCTGTACCCCTCACGGCACTGACGGCTTCACTCCAGATCTCCCCCTTGGCAATGGCGCCTACCTGTGAGGATGCAAAAGTGAGAATACATTAATCCACATGAGCAGAGACACAGAGACACACATATAGAACAATCCTCTTTATGAACAGGCCATGGTATGCATGCAACTAATTGCACCTTTGTCATAGGGACATTATCCACTGTGGAAGGCCAAATGCACTACGTGCCATTGAAAGTACACGGGTGGCATGAGGGGTACCACACACTCACTGACCAGGGATCACACTGTGCCTCACAGGCTACAACAGGATTATGTACAGCACCTCACAGCAGTCACCTGCCCCAGCACACTGATGCTACCTCAGCAGAGTACACAGACACACACAGGTACAGGACAATCACATGGCATTGCCAACTGGGGGTACACACCTCACTCTGCCCATGTGCCAGTAGACGGGGGTATCACAGGTGTGGGGCTGGCTCAGCACGGCATGCACACAGCACTGCTCCCTGCTCACATTTGATGGCCAGGCTACATCCATCCCTCATGCTGCTTGTGTGCAACACTCCCCATATGCACTCACCCACATGACAGGGGACTTACACACACACCAATGTGCAGGGGACGAACACCGCCTTTGGACACTCACAGCACAGGTACACTGAACAAACACACATCCATGGGTACTGACACCTGTCACACTGGGGGGAACACAGGATCACATCAGGACTGTGGAAACAACATCCCCGGGAGGAGTATGCATGCAGAATGTGGCATGCACCGTGCATTCATTGTCACAGTAGGCACTATGCAAGTGAGGAGTGCACACAGGAAACACAGCATGCTCTGCATGGGTGACATGAGGCCTTCCACACCCTGGGACCCACTCCAAACTACAGTGCATGTCTGTCACACATGGATACAATGGCAGAAGTCACTGGCACACAAAAGGGGCACAGTCTAAGCTAGTGGAGTCTGCACTCACCTGAACCCCTGGTCGACCATACAGGCTCTGGAACTGTGGGAGGATCACATCTATCAGGGCAAGGTTCTCCTCCTGGGTGAATGGTTGTGACCTCTCCACAGTCCTGGACATGGTGCCAGAGGAATCACTATCAGCAGCAGTGGTCATGGATGAATGGATGTGCAGGCAAGTGCTCTCTCATGGGACCTGGCTGCCTTATATATGCCTGGCTGGCCTGTTCATGTACAGGAGTACAGATTGATTGGTCAGTCACATTTGCATCCTACGTTTCATCCAATCCCTTCAAACCTACCCCAGTGTGTGCCTTTGCATGGTTTCAGTTTTGATGATGATGTCAAGTCATCATCCACATTGCAACAATGTAGATTCTTTCAAACTGACTTCTGCTGGGCACCTGGTGCTCAAATTCAAAAATCTAACTCAGTCTCCATGGCAACCATCATGCATTTAGGCCCTTATACTTGTCCCTCATGTGTCCCCTATGTGTTTTCATACATATACACACAGGTACGGTGCGTTCCACGCCCTAGGGCACCCCCCAAGCAGTGATACGGACCGTACACGCGCTTGTACGGTCCGGATCACAATATGGGCGCTGGCGTATGCGTACGCCACAGTAGTACGGACCGCACACGCGCTTGTACGGTCCGGATCACAATATGGGCGCTGGCGTATGCGTACGCCACAGTAGTACGGACCGCACAAGCGCGTGTACGGTCCGTACTACTGTGGCGTACGCATACGCCAGCGCCCATATTGTGATCCGGACCGTACAAGCGCTTGTACGGTCCGTACTACTGTGGCGTACGCATACGCCAGCGCCCATATTGTGATCCGGACCGTACAAGCGCGTGTACGGTCCGTACTACTGTGGCGTACGCATACGCCAGCGCCCATATTGTGATCCGGACCGTACAAGCGCTTGTACGGTCCGTACTACTGTGGCGTACGCATACGCCAGCGCCCATATTGTGATCCGGACCGTACAAGCGCGTGTACGGTCCGTACTACTGTGGCGTACGCATACGCCAGCGCCCATATTGTGATCCGGACCGTACAAGCGCTTGTACGGTCCGGATCACAATATGGGCGCTGGCGTATGCGTACGCCACAGTAGTACGGACCGTACAAGCGCGTGTACGGTCCGTACTACTGTGGCGTACGCATACGCCAGCGGCAATATTGGCCCAGGGACCCTATACACGCACTCCGAGCGTATGTACGGTGCGTTTCACAACTGTCAGTGGTGACAGGCGGCACACAGACAGGAATGGAGCGGTCAGATATTGCCAAGGGTGGACACCAATGCATTGTCTGTGCAATACCACATGTGTGTGACACAGGTGTGTCAGGATGTGATGTGGCACTTTACCCCTGAGGTGTGGGCAAAGCACATGTACGATGAGCTGTGTACACATGTCGTGTGTGATGGTGCGCATTGTACCACACATCCCCTGCACTCCTTTGACATGTGTGCATGTCGTACACACTAGTGGAGCCATGAGTCACTTGCATGTCCCAGTCACGGACACCCGCACCTGTCCCCTGATGCCAGGTACACGGAATATTACACATGACATGTGTATGGCTGCGTTGCACGCTGCAACCATGTCATGTGTGTGGCATGTGTTTCCATGATTTTGCTGTAGGTGTGTGGTCCAATGCATCAGCAGTTGCTGCTGCCAACATGTGTCTGTGTGCAGATGGCCATGGCACACTGTTCCGCACACCAGCCCACATATGTGATTTGCCATGAGGTGTGTATGTATGCAACTACACGGAGTATCAACACAAGTACATATCCACATGCTCTCTATGTATGTTCTGTCTCGACATGTACTCCTCCAAGGCAATGTGTGTGGCCTGTCCTATTCCTATGACATGTGACCAGTGCATATCGCATCCAACAACCTGTCTGTACCATACGCATACTACTTCTGCACATGTGTGGATGTCTGTGAATCCTGTGATGCGTGTGCATGTTCACTTACACTGGCCCACAGCTAGTCTCATGCCATGTCATCGTGATCTTGCCCCCCTCCGTTAGTGGCTGTCCCTTGGTAGGAGTGTCTCCTGACTGGCGTACGTGTCCAGGAAATGTGGCACAGACCTGACTCAGAATGTGGCATATGTGTATTGGCTGTGTAACATGTGCTCAGTGCATTGACAATGTCGTTGTACAGTGCTCACTCTTCGGTGTTCCTTCCATGTCACTGCAGGGCTCCGCCTCTCCCTCGACGTATGCCAGACATGGCTGCCCTGCATGAACGGGACTGTATACGCCGCTACAGATTCAGCCAACGGTTGATTGATGAGTTGACTGGCCGGCTGGAAGCACAACTCCTCCCGCGCCACAGGTATCCCAGTGCACTGACACCCAAGTTGAAGGTGATGGCAGCCCTACATTTCCTTGCCACGGGTACGTTCCAACATACCATTGCTGATGTCGGGGGCATGTCCCAGACGATGTTCAGCCGTGTTCTGCATGATTTCTTAGAGGCCATGTTGGTTCACCTGGATGAGTTTATTAAATTCCCAATTCGTGAGCAGTTGACAGATGTCAAGCGTGAGTTCTATGCCCTGGGAGGGATGCCCCATGTCATTGGGTCCATAGATGGGACACATGTTGCGTTGGTACCACCACAGGCACAGGAGGTGGTGTATAGGAATCGCAAACATTATCACTCCATTAATGCCCTTGTGGTGTGTCTGTCCAACATGGTGATTTCACATGTCTGTGTTCGCTTTCCAGGATCAGCACACGATGCCTTCATCATGAGGCGTAGCAGGCTGCCTGAAATGATGCTGCAGCTGCGGAACGAGCGAGCATGTATTGTTGGTGGGTAGACTCTGGCAGTTCAGTGTTTGGCGTCATCTTCCAATCTCACTGCCTGTGCTGACACACTTCTGTCCATGATGTTTCCTTGTAGGGGACGCTGGCTATCCCAACATGCCATGGCTGATGACGCCTGTCCGCAACCCCAGCACGGCTGCCGAGCACCGCTACAACAACGCACATGGGCGGACCAGGAGAGTCATTGAGAGGACGTTTGGACTTCTGAAGAGCCGATTCCGGTGCCTCCACTAGACCGGCGGAGCACTCCCATATGCCCCGGTGAAGGTGTGCAAGATCATCATCGTCTGCTGCATGCTGCACAACATGGCAGTGGAGGAAGCTGTTCCACTCATACTGGATCAAGATGACCAGGACCATCCACCCGTGGAGGATGAAGGCCTTGGTGACGGGGCAAGTGATGTGGAGGAGGAGGAGGCTGTGGAGGACATGCGGAGTCGGCTCATACGCAACTTCTTTGCTTAGTGGTGAGTTCCAGTGTCTGAGTGTGCACGCATTGGGCCGTGTGTGGCATGTGTTGCAATGTGTGTGTCCATCTGCATGTCTGCCAAGTCAGTCAGTGGTGTGTATTGAAGTGTCACTCGAGTGATGGCGCAATGGAAGGATGTTGTCTGAGGGTCATCATTGTCACCTGTCATGTTGACAACATGATACGTGTTGAGTACATGCTTGCGGATGTGCTCCTTTGGGCTGACTCCTTGTGTGTCTCTCTTCCACAGGTCCATGGGCATGCTGTCTGCTGGTGGTATTGTTGTGCTCCTGCTACTCCTCATGAACACAGCAACATGTGCTGATTCTGCGTCACATGCACGGGCAAGTTTTGAAATCTCCTTAGGGTAAGGGTTGCCTCACGGCGTTTTGGGTGTGTGAATTGTTTGTAGTCTGTGTGCACTTCTCCGGTTCATGTGTGTTCCATTTACATACATGTGGATCCTACATGGGGAACATGACATGGGGCAGGCTTCACCTGGAGCCATGGTCAGACTTGGTGACTGTCATGTGGCAGGGGATTGGGGATTGTGATGAGGCCATCATTGTGTGTAACACTGACCTCGGAAACATACAGGTTGCACCGGGTTGACATGGTGTGTGATTGCCCCATCAGGGCCTCAATGGTGTATAGCGGCCTCTCCGTGGCAGCAGGGGGTGTTTAGCTGTTATCCGTCACTTGTGTGCCAGTTCAATG
Organism: Triturus cristatus; assembly: GCF_964204655.1. NCBI lineage: Eukaryota > Metazoa > Chordata > Amphibia > Caudata > Salamandridae > Triturus > Triturus cristatus. Next base: position 914,789,733 of record NC_140579.1, on the reverse strand, counting down.
GAATACCAGCATCTGTGTTGCAATGGGGGGTGCCAGTGTTGCTCCCACATGTTCATCCACATGACCTGTGTATGTGTTGACAGAGTATCATTGTCATTCCAACACACATGACTAATAAATTATTCCCTCTGTCTCCAAGGTGCCTCTTCCCTGTCAATGGTGGCCTGTTGCCACTGTGCGTGCGGCATGTCTGGCATAGTTTTCAGAGGTGGTGCATATGTGTATATGTGTAGAGTGACAAGATGCTAGGGGTTTGTCAGGGAGTGGGAACTGTATTATGCACAAGATGCACAGTTCCATCCACCTCAAGGCAAGAGAGACCATCCCCCAGGGCAACTACAACATCCGTGTCGAATCCTACCCTGCTGTATACGGACATGTGCCTTACGACTCCCATGATACTTGTGCATATCCGGAGTGCATCTGCACAGCTCTGCTACTGCATCGGGCAACCAGGCCACATCAACGTCCAAACGGGACGGGGGGAATGTTTCACAGCCAGCTGCAGGATGACCTTCTCGATCCACGCCCACACTCATGATGCAGCCCACAACCCCAACACAACCATGTGGCACTGTGATCCAAAACTCCATTCTGGCATCTCCATGCATCCAACCTCTGGCTAGCCACCATTCTCAACATCCGCCTGACGCAAGCATGCAGGACATTGTAGGGACACATGTCTAGACATACCTGGGAGCGGCAAGCCAGGTCACTCCACATGATCCCTGACCTCTGCGCATGACTGTTGCTCCCCTGAATGTGTCTGTAGCCACAGTTGTGCGGGAACCACTCAGCTGGTTGGGCCCAGCACAGGTGAGTATGGTACTCCATGTCTGTATCAGATGATACATTGGGACCCATGTGTGTCCTGGGCAAGACTGCGACCCCACGGTTTGGATGGTTGGAGTTAATTCTGAGATCAGGCATGCTTTGACTTTACGACACACACATGTATTGTAATAATGCAGAATCACGGCATCATCTTGTAAGTGTGATTAATTTATTTGTGGTGGGGTACGGGTTTGTGGGGATGACAAGAGGTGCACAGCGGGAGTGTAGAATCCAAAGTTCACTGGGGGAGTTGGTATCCTTGCCGTAGCAAAATGTCAGAGTCCATGCCACAGTCTTCGTCAACATAGGTCAGACAGTGACCAGCAAGTCCATGTGGCAGAGAATGTCATGTGCTGCTATTGGGCCAGAGGGCCAGGTGCCAGGCCAGGTGACCTGGGAGATGGTGATGTTCTGCTGACTCTCACAGTCTTTTTCGTGGACGACCCACCTTCCTGCGGGGACCCTCGGAAGCAGTCCGTGACGATGTCTGTGACGCTCCGTCGGATGAATCCTCCTCCTCCTGATCCCTCCCTGTGTCTGGTAATGGCCTTCGCCTGGTGCCACAGGGAGGGTTGCCCATGTTGTCGGCAATCCGACGGAGTACACCGGTCATTTGGGTTTGCACCGCCACGAGCTCAGCCTGTCTATCCTCCATCCTTCCTTGGTGTTGCAGTTGACAGGCATGTTGCTGGGACTGCAGGGTCTTCATCTCCTGGAGGGTCCCCTTGATGTCATTGAGGGTGGACGCAATCTGGTCCATGCCCCTGGTGTCACGCCGGTATGTATCCAGGATGTTGCTGACCTGGGACACTACCGGGTCCTGAGCTGCCTGGTCAGGTTCGCGCCTCCGCCGTCCTCCACTCCCGCCACCCCTGCCCACGTGCACCTGGCCTGCCGTTGTGGGTGCATCGGGTCTCCGGGACCCCTGAGGGATGGCATCTGCGTTGCCGCCTGCCTCCTCCTGGGTGCCCGGAGGACCGTGTCCCTCCTGGGCAGACTGGCTGGGTGGTCGTGTGCGGGCAGGGCTCCTGGACGTCTCCTGGGATGTGGCAGGAATGGGGGTGGTGGTTGGCACAGTTGTACCTGACGCAGGTGCTGCAGGTGGTTGGACACCAGAGGGGCCAGGTTGGTCTGGGTCATCCACGGAGTGGTGAGAGTCATCGCTGGCGGTGGGGTCCTCATCCCGCGGAGCCTGGTCCTGTGAGACTTCCCCCCCCAGTGTTGGGGGGTGTTCGTCGACGTTGACCTGTGTGTGAGAGAGACAATGTTAACAGTGTCACATGTGGCATCCATGTTTCATGCATTTCTGATTTGGCACTCTTCCTCTGGGTAGTTGGATCTGTCTTGCATTCCTCTCACAGTGCACTTGTGCATGGGTATGTCCCTTGGCCACAGCTGTCAGGGCTTTACGCATGTGTGAGACACAATCTTAGTTGATGCATCTATTTGGGTACACAGTCAGCAGTGTGGTGTGCGGGCGTAGCGAGCCATGCAGAGGCGCCTTACGTGTTGCACTGTACGTGGCCAAATGGTGTTTTGCCAAGGCAATTTGATGTTGCAGGTAGGGGACTGAAGCATTTGTGACAGGGTTCTTACCGACACAGTGGGTGGGTATACTGGGTGTGTGGTTAGGTCTGTGCCTGCAGCACGGATGGACTCGTGCACAGATTGACACATGGACCGGTCTTCATCTACGGAAGGGGGGGTTTGAGGCACTGCCAGACCTGGTCTGCATGCACACAGTCCACCGGCTGACGAGTGGACATGGCCACACCACCCAAGGGTGATTTAGTCTCCCTGTGTCTCCCTTCCTCCCTCCCTCTGTCACCCTCCTCCCTCCCTCTGTCGGTCTCCCTCTGTCACCCTACTCCCTCCCTCTGTCTGTCTCCCTGTGTCCCCCTCTGTCTCCTTCCCTCTCATTCCCCCTCTCCCTCCCTCTCTTTGTCACTCTCTGTCACCTCAGGCCAGCTTCCTGGGCACACACAGTTAGCCGGTCTTTGAATGGCCATTGGCTTGTTCATGTGAGTTAGTCCCTGTTCTCCGGGCACCCATTGGGCAGTGTGTCTGAGTGTAGGCTGCTGCTGTGGCGGTGTGTGCTGAGACTCTATCAGAGCGATGCATCTTCATTGTCTGCTGTCATGTGCAAATTGTGCCTTCAGACCCATGTCATCCTGCATGGCAGCCACCATTTGCAGGCAAGACAGTACTGTGTGGGTACACACAGTTTGTATGGCTGTGCCCTGGGCCAGATGGGCTGAGGGCATTGATTTGTGCTTGTGAGTTGCTCAATGTTAGTTTTGATGCCCCCACTCCCAGCATCGACCACATCCTGTGTTGTGTTGGTGTTTTGTGTGGCCTGTGACTTGGCATGGCCCTGATTGATGCATGGGGCATGGAGGCGCTAGTGGCATGTGTGTGTTTGTGGAGTGTTGTTGTGTGCGGTGGTGGCTTGGGGGGGTGGCATGCATGATTGATTGTGTATGGCATCCCCCCCATGTGAGGTGAGTTGTTTGTGTACTCACCAGGGTCTGGGAGTCCAGGCAGTCCGTGTAGTCCCTCCACCGCCAGCGTGGACATCACCTTCTCCTCCCAGGGATGGTATTGTACCGGTCTGGGGGGCGGCCCTCCTCCAGTAATGTTCCCCTGGTTGTGATTGTCAGTCATCTTCCTCTTGACCGTCCTCCGCAGATCGTACCACCTGGATTGGCACTCGTGCCTGGTCCTTCTGGTGGTCCCAACAGCATTCACAGAATCGACAATCCTCTGCCACATGGCCGTTTTTTCGGATATGCTGGTCTGTCTGACCAATGTCCCAAAGAGCTGTGGCTCGACTCTGAGGATTTCGTCGACAAGGATCTCCAGCTCCTCCTTCGTGAACTTTGGATTCTTGGTGGTGGACATGGCGTGGGGTGTGGGTGTGGATGGTTGTGGGGGTGTGGGTGTGGATGGTTGTGGGGGTGTGGGGGTGGATGGTTGTGGGTGTGGTAGTGGAGGTGTGTGTGTGAATGTGATGAGGGGGTGTTTGTGTAGGTGGTTGTGTGAAGGTATGCAAGTGTGAGGTTCAAGTATGGTGGTGTGGGTCGTCTGTGGGCTCTGGCAGCAGTGGGTCTGTTGCAAAGGCTCATGGTTTGTGTGTGTGGTCCATTTTTATTGGTCCATTTGTGGGTGTGGCTGTGTTTGAAATTTGTGTGGGTGTGTTATGAGGAGTGATTGAGTTTTGGGCCTCTGTTTGGCAGTTTGGCAGTTGCAGGTGAGTGTATGTGATGTTTGTGGGGTTGTTGGGCATGTTTGGTGGTGTGGGGAAACTCTAATTGACTCTCCTTGTGTAAATATGGTTTGTCCTGGTTCAGTACGTGTGTTTTTGGCGTCAGTACGGTCCGTACATGCACTGGTGGGGGTACGGTCCGTACATTCCCTGGTGGGGTGTGGGTACGGCCCTACATACACGGGTGGTGGTTCGGTGCGTACATACACGGCTGGGGGGGGGGTTCGGTGCGTACATACACGGCTGGGGGGGGGTTGGTGCGTACATACACGGGTGGGGGTTCGGTGCGTACATACACGGCTGGGGGGGGGTTCGGTGCGTACATACACGGCTGGGGGGGGTTCGGTGCGTACATACACGGCTGGGGGGGGTTGGTGCGTACATACACGGGTGGGGGTTTGGTGCGTACATACACGGGTGGGGGTTCGGGGCGTACATACCAGGGTGGGGTGGGGGTTCGGTGCGTACATACACGGCTGGGGGTTCGGGGCGTACATACACGGGTGGGGTTTCGGGGCGTACATACACGGGTGGGGGTTCGGTGCGTACATACACGGCTGGGGGGGGTTCGGTGCGTACATACACGGCTGGGGGGGGGGTTCGGTGCGTACATACACGGCTGGGGGGGGTTGGTGCGTACATACACGGGTGGGGGTTTGGTGCGTACATACACGGGTGGGGGTTCGGGGCGTACATACCAGGGTGGGGTGGGGGTTCGGTGCGTACATACACGGCTGGGGGTTCGGGGCGTACATACACGGGTGGGGTTTCGGGGCGTACATACACGGGTGGGGGTTCGGTGCGTACATACACGGCTGGGGGGGGGGTTCGGTGCGTACATACACGGCTGGGGGGGGGTTCGGTGCGTACATACACGGCTGGGGGGGGTTGGTGCGTACATACACGGGTGGGGGTTTGGTGCGTACATACACGGGTGGGGGTTTGGTGCGTACATACACGGGTGGGGGTTCGGGGCGTACATACCAGGGTGGGGTGGGGGTTCGGTGCGTACATACACGGCTGGGGGTTCGGGGCGTACATACACGGGTGGGGTTTCGGGGCGTACATACACGGGTGGGGGTTCGGGGCGTACATACACGGCTGGGGGTTCGGGGCGTACATACACGGCTGGGGGTTCGGGGCGTACATACACGGCTGGGGGTTCGGGGCGTACATACACGGGTGGGGGTTCGGGGCGTACATACACGGCTGGGGGTTCGGGGCGTACATACACGGGTGGGGGTTCGGGGCGTACATACACGGGTGGGGGTTTGGTGCGTACATACACGGGTGGTGGTTCGGTGCGTACATACACGGCTGGGGGGGGGTTCGGGGGCGTACATACACGGGTGGTGGTTGGGTGCGTACATACACGGGTGGTGGTTCGGTGCGTACATACACGGCTGGGGGGGGTTCGGTGCGTACATACACGGGTGGGGGTTCGGGGGCGTACATACACGGGTGGTGGTTGGTTGCGTACATACACGGGTGGGGGTTTGGTGCGTACATACACGGCTGGGGGGGGTTCGGTGCGTACATACACGGCTGGGGGGGTTCGGTGCGTACATACACGGCTGGGGGGGGTTCGGTGCGTACATACACGGGTGGGGGTTTGGTGCGTACATACACGGGTGGGGGTTCGGTGCGTACATACACGGCTGGGGGGTTTGGTGCGTACATACACGGGTGGTGGTTGGGTGCGTACATACACGGGTGGGGGTTCGGTGCGTACATACACGGCTGGGGGGGTTTGGTGCGTACATACACGGGTGGTGGTTGGGTGCGTACATACACGGGTGGGGGTTTGGTGCGTACATACACGGCTGGGGGGGGTTTGGTGCGTACATACACGGGTGGGGGTTCGGTGCGTACATGCGCGGGCGGGGGGGTGGTGGGGTGTTCGGCGCGTATGCGGGCACATGTCTCCATGGTTGCTATGGAAGTTCGGTTCGGACGGTGTTTTTTGCGTACGGTTGTGAAATGGGGAGGACGGGAGGGATCATACTTGCGCTGTCGGACTTTATTTTTCCGCACGGTGGGTTTTTCGACCGGGGACGTGTCGGTGACTTTTCCCGACCCGAGGACGTGTGGGGAAATCTTCCCAATGCGATTCGTATGGACTTTTTTCCGTTCGAATCGTACTTGGCAGTTTGTACGCTACTTTGACGATTCGGACGGAAAAAAATCCGGATACGAGTCGGACGGGGAATTTTTTTACCGGATCGGAATTGGCACCTATATCTGTGGGGACCTGGGCGTGTCTATAATCACACACTATATCTGTGAGGACCTGGGCATGTCTTTAATCATACTCTATCTCTGTGGGGACCCGGTCATGTCTATAATCACACACATTCTCTTTGGCAACTGTGGTAATACTATAGTCACACACCACCTCTGTGGGTACCTCAACATCTCTATAATCACACGCTATCTCTGTGGGGACCTGGGCATGTCTATAGTCGCACACTATTTGGGGACCTCAACATCTCTATAATCACACACTATCTCTGAGGTGACCTGGGCATGTCTATAATCATACACTATCTCAATGGGGACCTCAACATCTCTATAATCACACACTATCTCTGTGGGGACTTGGGCATGTCTATAATCACACACATTCTTCTTGGTGACCGCGGTACTACTGTAGTCACACACCATCTCTGTGGGAACTTGAGCATTCCTGTAATTACACGCAAGCTCTGTTTTGGCTTGAGCATCATTAGCTCCGCATTCTCTGAATGGGACTTTGTGAATACAGAAAAGTAGTAACGTTCGACTTTTGGTTTAAGTTTACATTTGTAAAACTGAAAAGTAGAAAAGTTCGATTTTTTTGTCTAAGTTTACCTTTGTGAATTGGGCCCTATTTTAATGAGGACTTAAACACAATCATCTTCATGCACTATCTCTGTGGGGACTTAAACATTGCTATAATAACATAATATCTTTGTGGGGGCTTGAAAAAAACTATAATAAAACACTATCTTTGTTGGCATTTGAACATCACTATAAAAACATACCATCTCTGTGGGGACTTGAGCATTCCTGTAACTAAACGCAAGCTCTGTTTCGACTTGAAGCACCAGGGGGTGCCATGAGGCACAGGGTCAAGACTGATTTGCATATAGCTGGGTCTGAACTGGGGTGGCGAAGTGAGCTAAAGAACGATGATGGATTCAACCCAGATTTGTGACTGGGGGTGAGTGGCTGAAAAGTTTCAGCACTCCGTCCATCATCTCCTTGTGTTTGCTTTGACTTGAATATCATCAGCTTCACATTCTCTGTAAGGGGCTTTGTCAATACTGAAAAGTAGTGAAGTTAGACTTTTTGTGTAAGTTTACCTTTGTGAAATAGGCCCTATTTTAATGAGGACTTAAACACAATCACCTTCATGCACTATCTCTGTGGTGACTTAAACATCACTATAATAACACACTATATTTTTAGGGACTTGAACAACATTGTAATAACACACTATCTTTGTGGGGACTTGAACATCACTATAATAACACACAATCTCTGTGGGGACTTGAACATCCCTATGATAACACACTATCTTTGTGGGGACTTGAACATCATTAGCTTCACACTCGTTATAATGGGATTTAAGCTTTGAATGTACACACTTTCTATGGAGACTTAAACACAATGATCTTCACCCACTATCTCTGTGGGGACTTGAACATCTATTTCGGTAAAAATGTAAGTAGCTAATCAAGCTCTGGATTCCACTTGACCATATTCCTTGGTTCCATATGTTAATTTCTTTATGTGTTAGTTCCCTTAACTCCTAAGATTTTAAGCACTAATAGGTTAAATACAGCTTTAAGTGTCTTTCTTTAAGCATGAGATCATATTTTCTGGCACATTAACATAGTCTGTCTTTAATATATACCCCTAGTATATATGCAGCAATTCATAGATGAATAGATTATAATGTTGTTTGTGTATATTGTTGATAAAATAAACATTTAGCCGCCATGTGTCTTTGACTGTATTCAATCACAAATAGTGTTATGGACTAGGTCCCCACAAGGATGGTAGCACGTGTTCAAGTCCCCACAAGGATGGTGCTGTGCACACGATTAAAAAACAATATATTTGCAAATTTGAAGCAGGATCCTGTATTATGAATTTTTTCTTCGCATTTTTCTGTTATTAGTGTATTTTAAAAACATTGGGAAAGGTTAGACCCCACAAGACAGGTATTCACACATAGTCCCCACAAGAGATCGGGGGTGTGTGGTGTGTGTGACTGTCTTTGTGGGGACTTGAGTATGATAACACACTTACGTTGTGGGGACTTGATTGCACTGTGGGGACCTGAACCCAAGTCCCTACAAGGTAAAGTCTTGTCAATGATTGGAAATGACTTCAGAAACATCTTTGCCAATTTTGACAACTTTAAAAAAAGTTGCCTTGTGGGGACCTGTTTCACCAAATGTGTTTATTTTTTTGCTCAGCTCTGTCCCCATAGACAGGAGGTGGTACTGCAGCCTTAAACACACTTCAGTAATTGAATCCCATCTAGCAATAGAAGATAGGGTTTTGAAGTTGCAAACCCATCAGAAAACTGAATACCTGATTAGAATGGCTTTTTTAATTGTATGTAACTTTTATTTCGAAGCAAAACATTAATCAAATGAAGCGACTGACGTTGCACTTTTATTTTATTTGCTGGTTGTTAAGAAATGCACAATTGATTGAATGTTATTATTTTACATTTCCTACACATGACCGATTCCCTATTTAAGATCTCACATTACCTTATAGTTCAATTATTGATCATGACTAATGCATATCAACTAGGCCTTTACTTTTGTGCGCAATATAACTTGTTTTCTTATGGGTACTCACAGTTAAGCTGAAAGTATAGATGAGTACTGTTAGTACTGTTAGACCTGGCACCATTGGCGTGAGTCTCCCTTCCATTTATTTGCTGTGTCTCCTCTGTTCTTGCTGGTTATAGATGCTCTGGGCGCTGTGCCACTGTCATTCAGTGCCACAGCGCGAATGCTCCCTTTGTAAAGATGACATGTTAATTGGTACATCCATGATTGGCTTATTTGGTTTACCTGTTAGTCCCTAGTAGCGTGGCCTGTGTGTGCCCAGGGCTGGTAAACCGAATGCTGCTGGTGGGCCTGCAGCACTGGTTTGTGCCACCCACAGAAGCAGCTTGTAAAGTGTGTCTCAGACCTGCCACTGCAGTGTCTGCGTGCAGTCCAGAACTGCCATCTTGGCTGTGAAGTGCACCCACTTCCCAGCCCCTGAACCTTCCCTTGGCATCCTGTAAGCCACCCTTATGATAGGGTGCATTGTATGTGTAAGGTAGGACATGCTCTAATGTGTGTAGCATGTCCTAGTAGTGAATTGCACCCAATTTCGTTTTTCACTACTGTAAGGCTACCTGTTCTCCATAGGCCAGAATGGGAGGTTTTGACTATTACATTCTATAGTCCTAACTGACCCACAGAACATAGTAGAAAAACGAATTTAGTATGCCTGAGCTCAGAATATTAAAATACATCTTTTAGTGATGGTTATTTTTTATATTCTGTGTTTGAAACTACCACTTTTAGAGTATAGGTACTTTCTTGCCTATGCCTTCCAGTGTGCTCTGCTATTATGTGTATTGGCTGTCTGGTTTTGGAGGGACAGGGCAGGCTGAGTCAGACCTGGGTTGAATAGAGAGATCTGCCTTAAAGTGAGGGGAGGGGTAGCTCCTGCACTTGAATAGAGCTGTGCCTGGCAAGGTGAATGCTGGCTCCACCTCCCACTGTGCGTCTGAAGGCAGACCCCCTCTTTCTGAAAGGAAGGATGCAGCCTGGTAAACAAAGTGCTCCAGGGCTGGGCAGAACTGGTTCTGGCTGGGTTCAGAGACTTGTGACTCCTAAGAACAAAGACTTTGGGACTATAAATATTTGTGCCCAAACCACTGCATTTTGTATTGCTCCTGGACAACAAGAAGAACCTCTGTCCGTGTAACTACAGGAATCTGCAGGAGAAGGACTGTCCTTGTGCTTGTGTGCTGTTTCTTGGACTGGCCTGCAGTGGTTACTACTGGACTTGGAAGAAGAGGAAAAGGACTTTGAAGGAACTTTTATTTTTGGATACAGCAATCACCCAAGGGCTAGAGGAGAGCTAGCCTCCTGCAGGAGTCTTGGGCACATCAGACTCCACCACCAGCCTCCTGTTTCCTCCCAGCGAGGATTTCTATCTGCAGGTGAGGCTCCTGTGAGTTCCAGGGCCTCTAGTTCTACTGTTGAGAAAAGAGTGCTGAAAATCGTCGCTAACCCCCGTTAGCGAGCCGCTGCAGCTAGAAAGCGTGAGGAAAATCGTCGCTCTGCTACCGCCGAGCGCTAGCTACCGGAGATCATCGCATCACCTGTCGGCGGGCCTGAAAAAGCTCGCTAACCCCGAAGATTATCGCATTACCTGTCAGCGGGCCCCAAAACGCCCGCTAACCCAAGTACGTCGCATCACCTGTCTGCGGGCCTGAAAACGCCCGCTATCCCGAAGACAATTGCAGAACCTGTCAGCGGGTTCCAAAACGCTCGCTAACCTGAAGATTGTCGCATTGTGTGTTAGCGTGCCCCAAAACGCTCGCTAACCAAAAATCATCGCACCAAGTTCATCGCAGCGCAGACGCCGGGCGTTCGCCATTTTCCCCCCGTCGCATCAGGATCGTCGCTCCCTCGCGGAGCGCCATTGTCTTTGATCGCAGCAAGATCGCACACGCAACAGGCTCGGCGCATCAACCTCCCTTAGCGGCAAGGATTTTATCGCATCACCGGCTTAGTGTCTAGAAGTTTGTCGCTTTGTCCTGCCCGCAACACAGCGCCTCATCCTCCCTTGCGGTAAGGATTCAACGCATCGCTGGTTAGCGTGAGGAAATATATCGCTACAACTCCTTAGCGACATTTTTGTTGCTTTACTACAGAATCCAGATACCTTGTGAGTAAAAGGGTCGCAGAGACCACTGCATTGAACTGAACATCATTTTGTGCACCTTGATCTGTTTTTGCAGCATTTTGTAAGTAACCCTATGGTCTTAGTATTGTGGATTTTTACTGTTATTGGTCTTGTGTTAAGTCTATATAAATATACTTATTTTTTTATAATTACTTGAGTGGTGTCCATTTGTAGTGTTCCTCATTGTGTTACTGTGTATGGTCATAAATGCTTCACACACTGCCTCTGAGATAAGCCTAGCTGCTCGTGCTACGTTACCACAGGGTTGAGCAGGGGTTGTCAAAGGGTGTAGGCTGCTTACTCTGACTTAGGAAGAAGGGTCCCTACTTGGACAGTGGCCAGCCATTGCCAACTAGAGACCCCCATTTCTAACATTGGTGGTCAGAGGTGAGGATCTGGACTTGCATTTATGATTGCATACAGTAATTATAGTGTACACTACTAGTGAGTGCAGACCATAACATAACCACGTACGTTTTTGAGGTTTTTGTTCTATTTTTGATTGTTATTGACAGTTATTGCTACAATGGGCAAGCCCAGATCCAATGCCTCTGAGGATCTCTCCTGAGAAGAAGAGAAATTAGAAACCTACAATGCCAAGCAGCTCAAATATTTTTGCAAACGCTTCACAGTCCCTATCACAGGTCTCACTAGAAGGGAAGAGTATTACAAGGCGCTGAAGGCCTGGTTAGAAGCTAGGGATGCCCCTAGGAATATGCCTGTGGAGGGGGGAGAGAATGCAGGAGAGCAACAGGATGAAGTGGTAGATTTGGTGGGAGATAAAGCAGTTTCCAGCCCGGGCACTAGTGTGTCCTCAAGGGGTCTGACTCCAGAAGAGATGGAGGACAGGGAGAGAGATAGGCTGCATAATATGGAGATGGCTAAGCTTAAATTGGATGGTCAGAGAGACCTAGAGAATAAGAAGTTAGAATTTTAGATGATGAAAGTGAAACTTGAACATGAGAGAATTTTGAGGAAGTTGGAGATTAAAGCAAAGAGTATAGAGATCTCCCCCTCTGGTGGCAGCATACCAGTAGTGCATACTGAGAGTGGAGTACATATACCTAAAGAGGTTATTAAGGATTTCCATAAAAGTGAAGATATTGGGCAATGGTTTGCCGCTTATGAATTAGCTATTGTGTCCCACCGGGTCCCTGAGAAGGATTGGGGAGCTGGGTTGTGGGGACGCTTTGTCAGTGAGGGGAGGGATACCTTGTTGGACCAGCCCCCAGAAAGTAGGATGGTTTATGCCCACATGAAGGAAAGCTTTGATTACCCGCTATGGTTTGACCCCTGAAATGTACAGGCAGAGATTTAGAACCTGCAAGAAGTTACAGGGTACCACGTGGGTTGAATATGTGTCTTTTTTTTGCAGAGCAATGGAGCGCTGGGTATAAGGTAGTAAAGTAGCAACTTATGAGCAACTGTATGATTTGATTGCATGGGAGCATTTCTCTAGTAATTGTTTTCCTGAGCTATGCCAGCATCTGATAAATTGCAAGCTAACTAACCCTAGCAAGCTTTCGAGGAGGCGGACCGCTGGGTGAGCACCCGGGTTCGCAAGGGTCCAGTGGGAGACTTCGCCAAAGGTGGGCAGGGTCCCCAGCAGAGAGGTGGGGGGGACAGGGGTAAACCAAGGGAGTTCCACAGAGGGCCCCAAAATAATTCCCAAGGGAACCAGGCAGTGGTGTCCCAGCCGGATCACTGACATAATATCGACTACAAAAATATAGACTTACAAAAATATCGATGCCAAAATATAGAATACCAAAATATCGACTCCCTATCTCCAAACAGGAAAATACAAAAATATAGAATCCAAAATATCGTTGTGAATAATATAGTTAGTCAAAATATCGAATTTTTTAAAAGTTTTAAAAGTAATGTAAAATTAATGAAATAATACATATAATTAACTGACACATACTTAAAAAAACTTAAATAACATTAAAATTAATAAATAATTAATGTAAGTAAAAAAAAAAGTAATACATATATATTAACGTAATATTTATTAAAAATATTCAATATTTTCTGCGTAGGATAGCGGGCGGGTAAAATTTACTATTACCACTCCAGTAAGTGCAATAGTAGGGAAAGCGTTGGATAGCGGGAGGGTAAAAATTACTATTTCCACTCCAGAGAATGCAACAGTAGAGAAAGCGTTGGATAGTGGGAGAGTAAAAATTACTATTCCCACTCCAAAGAGTGCAACAGTAGGGAAAGCGTTGGATAGCGTAGGGGTAAAATTTACTATTCCCACTCCAGTGAGTGCAACAGTAGGGAAAGCGTTGGATAGCGTAGGGGTAAAAATTACTATTCCCACTCCAGAGAGTGCAACAGTAGAGAAAGCATTGGATAGCGTAGGAATAAAAATTACTATTCCCACTCCAGAGAGTGCAACAGTAGGGAAAGCGTTGGATAGCGGGAGGGTAACATTTACTATTCCCACTCCAGTGAGTGCAACAGTAGGGAAAGCGTTGGATAGCGTAGGGGTAAAAATTACTATTCCCACTCCAGTGAGTGCAACAGTAGGAAAAGCATTGGATAGCGTAGGGGTAAAAATTACTATTCCCACTCCAGAGAGTGCAACAGTAGAGAAAGCGTTGGATAGCGTAGGGATAAAAATTACTATTCCCACTCCAGAGAGTGCAACAGTAGGGAAAGCGTTGGATAGCGGGAGGGTAAAAATTACTATTCCCACTCCAGAGAGTGCAACAGTAGGGAAAGCATTGGATAGCGTAGGGATAAAAATTACTATTCCCACTCCAGAGAGTGCAACAGTAGGGAAAGCGTTGGATAGCGGGAGGGTAAGATTTACTATTCCCACTCCAGTGAGTGCAACAGTAGGGAAAGCGTTGGATAGCGTAGGGGTAAAAATTACTATTCCCACTCCAGTGAGTGCAACAGTAGGGAAAGCATTGGATAGCGTAGGGGTAAAAATTACTATTCCCACTCCAGAGAGTGCAACAGTAGGGAAAGCGTTGGATAGCGTAGGGATAAAAATTACTATTCCCACTCCAGAGAGTGCAACAGTAGGGAAAGCGTTGGATAGCGGGAGGGTAAAATGTACTATTCCCACTCCAGCGAGTGCAACAGTAGGGAAAGCGTTGGATAGCGTAGGGGTAAAAATTACTATTCTCACTCCAGAGAGTGCAACAGTAGGGAAAGCATTGGATAGCGTAGGGATACAAATTACTATTCCCACTCCAGAGAGTGCAACAGTAGGGAAAGCGTTGCAAAGCAGTAGGGTAAAAATTACTATTCCCACTCAAGTAAGTGCAAAAGTAGGGAAAATAATAAATTAATATTTTGTTAACAATTAATTAATTATTAATACCAAAACAAGTATCACAATTAATTACCAATCACACAAGATTTAATAATTGATTATTTATAAATACCAATATATTTTTGTTTAATTAATTACCTATTAATAATTAATTAACAACCAATTGTTTTTCAATAACAAACATTAATAAATGCTAATAATACCAATTAATCATTAATTAATAATATATTGATTAACGATATACACAAATTATTTAAACAATTAATTTTTTACAATTATATTACTTCCCACCATATTCCCCTATAAACACACTACCCACTACAAATATTAAATAAATACAATTAATATAATTATCAATTAAACAATTAATACAAATTAATTACCAATTAATACAAATTATTTACCAATTAATAATTAATCAACCACCAATTAATTTTCAATACCAATTAATAATTAACTAATAACAATTAAATTACTTCCCACCCCATTCCACTATAAACCCACAACCCGCTACAGAAGTAAAACGCTTAATTAAATTAAAGATATATTAATTAACAATATACACACATCAATTAAATAATTAATTATTTACAATTATATTACTTCCCACCATATTCCCCTATAAACACACTACCCACTACAATTATTAAATAAATACAATTAACATAATTATCAATTAAACAATTAATACAAATTAATTACCAATTAATACTAATTATTTACCAATTAATAATTAATCAACAACCAATTAATTTTCAATACCAATTAATAATTAACTAATAACAATTAAATTACTTCCCACCCTATTCCCCTATAAACCCACAACCCGCTACAGAAGTAAAACGCAAAATTAAATTAAAAATTATTAATAATTTCAATAAATTATTATTTAATGTATTATAATTAAATTACTTCCCACCCTACTCCACTATAAACCCACAACCCGCTACGGAATTAAATTACACAAAAATAAAATAACATAAAATTCATTACTTTAAAAATATTCTAACATACATTACAATATTAATACATACTTTTAACACATATACTAACACTTAAAACACTATAAAAAATTCGATATTTTTAACAACTATATTATGACTGTCGATATTATTTACTTCTATATTATTGCAATCGATATTTCTTACCTGTTTTTCGATATTCTTCACCACTATATTTTGGTAATTCGATATTCTGTCCATTCTATATTTAAAACTCGATATTCTGTCCACTCGATATTTTTTTTCTCGATATTATGTCTATTTACCGTCCCAGCCTCCCCAGGATAAGAAGCCAATGCCCCCAACAGGTAGGCCTGTTCAGAGGGGGCCCCCAACTTGTTTTAAGTGTGGCCAGGTGGGCCACAGGTACTTTGATCCCCAGTGTCCCCAAAGGGATACTACTGCACCACCCCGTGCACCACCCCGCCAGCTTGCTAGTGTAGCCCTGGGGGAGGAGGAGATAGATGCCCAAGGTGGATGGGACCCCGTAGAATTGACCCTTGTCTCACTAGGAGACTTTGAGATGGTTCCTAAGCCTGCACTGCCTGATAACACTAAAAAGTACAGGCAGTGGGTAACCATCAATGGCCATAGAGTGGAGGCTTTGAGGGACACAGGAGCCAGTGTAACTACTGTCAGCTCCCGGTTGGTGTCCAAAGAGCAGGTTGTTCCCCATGCATTCTACCCAGTAGTGTCTGCAGACAACGCAGAGAGCCAATGTGAGGTGGCTCAGGTTCCCTTTGAGTGGGGGGGTCTCAGGAACTCTTCAGGTGGCTGTGAGGCTCGCCATGCCTGTAGACTGTCTGTTGGGCAATGATTTAGAGAACTGACCGTGGGCTACGGTGGAGAGGAAATCTCACTTGGAGATGTTGGGTCTGCCTGAGTGGGCGTGTGCTACCACTCGGTCCATGGCAGCCAAGAAGGGTGTTGAGAAAGACCTGGAGCATGAAAGTATGGCCCAGGTCCCTGCCTCAGAGAGACTGGGCAGGGGGCACGGGAAGCCAGCCCCCTTGGTTCCCACGGCCCAGGAGGGAGCAGACCCTGAGGGGGATGCCCTGGAGCCTATAGGGGAGCAGAGTGCCGACCTGGGGGACCTGCCTGAGCTGACCCAGTGGCAGCAGGAAGGAGGGCCCACCAGGGAGAAGTTTTGTGAGCAGCAGAGAATTTGCCCTTCTCTTGAGGGTATGCAGCAACAGGCTGCAGCCCAGGCAGCAGGTGATATGTCTGGTTCACATCTGATTTATTGGGAGAACAGTCTCCTGTATAGCGAGCCTAAGGCTGCTGAGCCGGGGTCAGCCCGTGTGCTGGTGGTACCCAAGTGCTTCAGAGCCTTCCTACTGGGGTTGGCTCATGACATTCCATTGGCAGGACATCTGGGGCAGACCAAGACCGTTGAGAGGCTGGTCACCCACTTTTATTGGCCCCAACTCAAGAGCTCAGATACATAGTGTAGGACCTGTGAGACTTGCCAGGCAAGTGGGAAGAGTGGGGGGAAGATCAAAGCCCCACACCAGCCCTTTCCAGTTGTTAGTACCCCATTCGAGCGAGTGGGCATTGACATTGTGGGGCCTCTGGACCCCAAGACAGCCATGGGCAACAGGTACATCCTGATCTTGGTGGACCATGCCACCCGGTACCCTGAAGCCATCCCGCTCAGGACTGTGACGGCCCCCGTGGTGGGACATGCACTGATGGGGATCTTCTCCCGTGTGGGGTTCCCCAGAGAAGTGGTGAGCGACAGGGGGACCAACTTCATCTCCCAGTATATGAAGTCTCTGTGGAAGGAGTGTGGGGTAACTTACAAGTTCACCACTCCTTACCACCCCCAAGGTAACGGTCTGGTTGAAAGGTTCAACCGGACCTTGAAAGGCATGATCATGGGCCTAGAGCAGCCCCTGAGGCGTAAGTGGGACGTCCTCTTGCCATGTCTGTTGTTTGCATACCGTGAGGTGCCACAGAAGTCCTTAGGGTTCAGTCCCTTTGAACTGCTCTATGTATGGCCATCCGGTAAGAGGACCTCTGAGTCTGGTCAAGGAAGGCTGGAAGCAATCTCCCAGGAAACCCTCCCCAGGATGTATTTAGCTACGTCTTGGCCTTCAGGAACCAGACTCGGCATTTCAGAAAAATTGCTGAGGCAAATCTGGAAGCCAGCCAGGAGGAGATGAAACGTTGGCACGACCAGAATGCCACTCTGGTCGAATTTCAACCTGGTCAGAAGGTTTGGGTACTGGCCCCAGTGGAGCCTTGTGCACTCCAAGATAAGTGGACCGGTCCCTTTGAGGTGATGGAGCGCAAAAGTCCAGTTACCTATTTGGTGGACTTTAAATCTCCCAGGAACCCCCTGCGGGTCCTGCATGTGAATCGCCTAAAGCCCCACCTTGAGAGGTCTGAAGTGGGCATGCTTCTTGCCACAGATGCAGGGATGGAGGAGGAGAGTGAGCCTCTCCCTGACCATCTGTGTGCAGGAGAGAAGGATTGGTCAGTGGAGGGTGTGGTCCTCTCCACCACACTGAACCCTGAGCAGCAGAGAGATTGCCACCAGCTGTTGGGGCAATTCTCTGATTTATTTTCCCTGGTGCCTGGTGTCACTGATTTGTGCGTCCATGAGGTGGACACTGGGGACAGTCCTCCTGTCAAGCACAAGGCTTACAGAGTGACTGACAGGGTAAGGGCCTGCATTAAGGAGGAGGTCTCCAAAATGTTTGCCCTAGGGGTGATTGAGTCCTCTAGCAGCCCTTGGTCCAGCCCCGTGGTCTTGGTACCAAAAGCTGCAGCGCCTGGTGACACCCCAGAACTTAGGTTCTGTGTGGACTACCGAGGTCTCAATACGGTCACGAGGACCGACGCGCACCCCATCCCCAGAGCTGATGAGCTCATAGATCGGATGAGGGGCTGCCCGGTACCTCAGCACGTTTGATCTAACGTCTGGGTACTGGCAGATCGCCTTAACTGATGGGGCAAAGGAGAGGTCAGCATTCTCCACACCAGATGGGCACTACCAGTTCCATGTGATGCCCTTTGGAATGAAGAATGCCCCTGCCACCTTTCAGAGGATGGTCAACCAGGTGTTGGCTGGGCTGGAGGATTTCAGTGCCGCCTACCTGGATGACATTGCAGTGTTTAGTACCTCATGGGAGGACCACTTGCACCACCTCTGGGAAGTGTTGATGGCGCTGCGCAGAGCAGGCCTCACAATCAAGGCCAGTAAGTGCCAGATTGGGCAGGGTTCTGTGGTGTACTTAGGGCACCAGGTAGGGAGTGGCCAGGTGGCATCCCTACAGCCCAAGATTGAAACTATCCTGGCTTGGGAGCCCCCAAGGTCACAGACCCAGGTGAGGGCCTTCTTAGGACTCACAGGTTATTACAGGAGGTTTGTCAAGGGGTGTTGGACCTAGGTCCGGGGGGTAGCTTGGCTCAGGTCAACAGACTTACATCTCCATTTGGCCTCTCGTGCTTCCATCCTACTCAGTCCGCAATCCTGCGCAGCGCCATCCAAAAATAAAGACACTACACCAAATAAACTTTGAAGATTACTCCCAGATTTTATCTTATTAAAATCAGACGTTCACTTTGACATTACAATATAACTTTCCATTTTGTTCTCCTTGGACCGTTCCCCTTATTCTTAAAACACAACTGGCCCTTACAGGTCAACATTAAGTCTGACTTGGCATGAATTCCTCATAGTATGAACATGTCATGGGAAATCACTTAGCACAAATTCATCATAGCACGAACAGTTCATTCCATATAACTGGGCATAAATCCCTCCTAGTACAGGCATTACATTAGGAATATCCTAGCATAAATTTCTCATTGTACACGCCTAACATTGAGAGTATTTTAGTATGAGTTCAATACAGTAAGAACATGTCATTAGGGACTTCTTGGCGTAAACCCGACATAGCACGAGCATTTCAGTCAATTTAGCTTGGCCTGAATTCATCCTAGAACGAGCAGGACATTTACCCGCCTTAATAGAGACACAGCCACGGGGCTTTATCCCCTTTGTGAGGAGAGCAGCCTGACGTATAACTTCCAGCTCATACAGTCAGAGGGGGGGGGGTTCCTTGTGGGGTTTAAGTGATGGCCTTATGGTTTCCCCCTCCCCTCACACGCTCGGCGGCGTCAAGGCCCTCTATGTCCCACTCCTCTCGGTGTCACCTCAGGCACTCACGGCCCAGTCTCAGTCTTTCCCGGGGAGGGGCGGATGCGGGGGCTGCCTCCGGAGGAAGGGGAGACTTCTCGGTAGCCCTCCCGCGCTGATGACTCTCCGCCCCCCTCCCCGGGACCTTTACCTGATTTCTTCGGCCCTCCGGGGCCCTTGCGCCGATCACACCGATGCCCGGAAGGTCCTGAAGCCGCTTCACTCCCGCTAGAGCAGCACAGCTCGCGGGGAGGGATGATGAGAGTTAGAGGAGGCGGGCCAAGGGCGGAGGAGGCAGGACGAGGGCGGGGGTGAGGCCTATGACACGGCCGGCGCCCCCGTCACGTGATGGGAAGAACTTTCCTAGACCCTGCTTCAGTCACCGGTGCCTTCACGGAGGGGATTCTCCACAGCTGATGCGAGGGCCGCGACCGGCGCGGTCAGCTCCCCCAGACAATTGCAGCTCCTCCGGGCAGCGGCGGTGAGATTGGGGCAATTTGCAATCTTCCTGATAACCCGCTGACAGGAATCTGGCAATCGGGGAGTCAATCAGAGGTAGAGGGCAGCACTCGGGAAGGAGGAGTGTTGGCAGGACACGGTGCCGTTCCTCTCACGCACCAGGGCTAGAGCTGATTGGACCCTCAGGCCAAGGGCACACACGCTATCCGCAGCATCGTTAACGGGGCAATCCCAGGCGCCAGCGGAGCTGTCAGACACTAGCCCCCCCTGCAATGGCCCTTTCTCAGAACGAAGGGATTAAGGATGCGCTCCGCCTCAAGTCCTCCAGAG
Organism: Triturus cristatus; assembly: GCF_964204655.1. Taxonomy (NCBI): domain Eukaryota; kingdom Metazoa; phylum Chordata; class Amphibia; order Caudata; family Salamandridae; genus Triturus; species Triturus cristatus. The sequence continues at coordinate 914,769,430 of NC_140579.1, read as the reverse complement.
ATACTGGGATGACTGAACCCACTGGCAGCTTTCAGGGACCGGTCAACAGATAGGGGGGGGTATCACTGGCAAGGGACACACCGCAGGCCTAGAGACCTGTCACTCCCTGACTAGCGCAACCCCCTCCCCACTCAGGTGCCTTACTCCTGGCTAACTGGCTGCTCTGCCCTGCTCTTCTCTTCTCTAAAATGGCCGCCCCCCTGTCACCTCTATTTATCACCTTGGGCCTGACTTGCCAGAGGGGCCCAGAAGGTTCCGGAACCTCCCATGGCAGTCAAGGTCCAGGTACTGAGGTGACAGTTGGTGCCACCATTTTATGAGGCACACCTTCCTCATCTATTTTCCTCAGAGGAGCACCTTGCGCCTTTCCCTCAAGTGATGAGGAAAAGGTGCCCAGAACCTCTACATCAGCAACTAAAAAGTTTGATAGACAGAAAAAATTGAGAAGGGGACAAGGGACAAAAATAATAAAATGAGGAGGGAACTGCCAAAGGGCTGACAGGTCTAACAAGGGGTATGACAACATTGTTGCCCCCTTAACTGAGCTGACTTCCAATAAGCGGACAAAGATTGTGAACTGGACTGACACCTGTGAGAAAGCTTTTGATGCCCTCAAGACTGCCATGTGTACGGCACCCGCACTCCAGGTGCCCAACTTTGCTAAGGAATTTATTGTCCAGACAGACGCTTCAGAGCATGGGGTGGGGGCTGTTCTGTTACAGATGAATGAGGAGGGACTAGACCAACCTGTAGCCTTCATCAGTAGGAGGTTACTTCCACGGGAACCGAGGTGGAGTGCAATTCAGTGTGAGGCATTTGCTGTGGTCTGGGCACTGAAGAAGCTGAGACCCTGCCTGTTTGGGACTCACTTCCGGGTTCAGACAGACCACAGGCCCCTCAGATGGTTGATGCAGATGAGGGGTGAGAATCCCAAGTTGTTAAGGTGGTCCATTTCCCTACAGGGTATGGACTTCACGGTAGGACATCGCCCTGGTACAGAACACGCCAATGCTGGTGGTCTGTCCAGATTTTTCCGCCTTAGTGATGAGAACTTCCAAGGGGATGGGTAGTTCTCCCCACATTTCAGCTGGAGGGGACGCGTGTTAGACCTGGCACCATTGGCGTGAGTCTCCCTTCCATTTTTATGCTGTGTCTCCTCTGTTTTTGATGGTTATAAATGCTCTGGGCGCTGTGCCACTGCCATTCAGTGCCACAGCGAGAATGCTCCCTTTGTAAAGATGACATGTTAATTGGTAAATCAATGATTGGCTTATTTGGTTTACCTGTTAGTCCCTAGTAGCGTGGCCTGTGTGTGCCCAGGGCTGGTAAACCGAATGCTGCTGGTGGGCCTGCAGCACTGGTTTGTGCCACCCACAGAAGCAGCTTGTAAAGTGTGTCTCAGACCTGCCACTGCAGTGTCTGCCTGCAGTCCAGAACTGCAATCTTGGCTGTGAAGTGCACCCACTTCCCAGCCCCTGAACCTTCCCTTGGCATCCTGTAAGCCACCCTTATGATAGGGTGCATTGTATGTGTAAGGTAGCACATGCTCTAATGTGTGTAGCATGTCCTAGTAGTGAATTACACCCAATTTCGTTTTTCACTACTGTAAGGCTACCTGTTCTCCATAGGCCAGAATGGGAGGTTTTGGCTATCACATTCTATAGTCCTAACTGACATGGTAGAAAAACGAATTTAGTATGCCTGAGCTCAGAATATTTAAATACATCTTTTAGTGAAGGTTATTTTTATATTCTGTGTTTGAAACTACCACTTTTAGAGTATAGGTACTTTCTTGCCTAAGCCTTCCAGTGTGCTCTGCTATTATGTGTATTGGCTGTCTGGTTTTGGAGGGACAGGGCAGGCTGAGTCAGACCTGGGTTGAATACAGAGATCTGCCTTGGAGTGAGGGGAGGGGTAGCTCCTGCACTTGAATAGGGCTGTGCCTGGCAAGGTGAATGCTGGCTCCACCTCCCACTGTGCGTCTGAAGGCAGACCCCCTCTTTCTGAAAGGAAGGATGCAGCCTGGTAAACAAAGTGCTCCAGGGCTGGGCAGAACTGGTTCTTGCTGGATTCAGAGACTTGTGACTCCTAAGAACAAAGACTTTGGGGGTATAAATATTTGTGCCCAAACCCCTACAATTTGTATTGCTCCTGGACAACAAGAAGAACCTCTGTCCGTGTAACTACAGGAATCTGCAGGAGAGGGACTGTCCTTGTGCTTGTGTGCTGTTTCTTGGACTGGCCTGCAGTGGTTACTACTGGACTTGGAAGAAGAGGAAAAGGACTTTGAAGGAACTTTTATTTTTGGCTACAGCAATCACCCAAGGGCTAGAGGAGAGCTAGCCTCCTGCAGGAGTCTCAGGCACATCAAATTCCACCACCAGCCTCCTGTTTCCTCCCAGCGAGGACTTCTATCTGCAGGTGAGGCTCCTGTGAGTTTCAGGGTCTCTAGTTCTACTGCTGAGAAAAGAGTGCTGAAAATCGTCGCCAACCCCCGTTAGCGAGCCGCTGCAGCTAGAAAGCGTGAGGAAAATCGTCGCTCTGCTGCCGCCGAGCGCTCGCTACCGGAGATCATCGCATCACCTCTCGGCGGGCCTGAAAACGCTCGCTAACCCAAGTACGTCGCATCACCTGTCTACCGGCCTGAAAACGCCCGCTATCCCGAAGACCATCGTAGAACCTGTCAGCAGGTTCCAAAACGCTTGCTAACCCGAAGATTGTCGCATTGTTTGTTAGCGTGCCCCAAAACGCTCGCTAACCAAAAATCATCGCACCAAGTTCATCGCAGCGCAGACGCCGGGCGTTCGCCATTTTCCCCGCGTCGCATCAGGATCGTCGCTCCCTCGCGGAGCACCATTTTCTTTGATCCAAGCAAGATCGCACACGCAACAGGCTCGGCACATCATCCTCCCTTAGCGGCAAGGATTTTAGCGCATCACCGGCTTAGCGTGCAGAAGTTTGTCGATTTGCCATGCCCGCAACCCAGTGCATCATCCTCCCTTGTGGTAAGGATTCAACGCATCGCTGGTTAGCGTGAGGAAATATATCGCTACAACTCCTTCGCTACATTTTTGTTGCTTTACTACAGAATCCAGATACCTTGTGAGTAAAAGGGTCGCAGAGACCACTGCATTGAACTGAACATCATTTTGTGCACCTTGAACTATTTTTGCAGCATTTTTTAAGTAACCCTATTGTCTTAGTATTGTGGATTTTTACTTTTATTGGTCTTGTGTTAAGTCTATATAAATATACTTATTTTTTTATAATTACTTGAGTGGTGTCCATTTGTAGTGTTCCTCATTGTGTTACTGTGTATGGTCATAAATGCTTCACACACTGCCTCTGAGATAAGCCTAGCTGCTCGTGCTACGTTACCACAGGGTTGAGCAGGGGTTGTCAAAGGGTGTCGGCTGCTTACTCTGACTTAGGAAGAAGGGTCCCTACTTGGACAGTGGCCAGCCATTGCCAACTAGAGACCCCCATTTCTGCTAGAAATGTTCAATTTGTTATATGCAAAATGAAAATTTCACACATTTTATGTATTGTGAGTTTCACTAACTGAATTTCGCACAAGCCTAACAGGTTTAACAGGCCTAACATTTACACAATGAATACAAAACTTTGAAAAAACAATAAAACACTCTTTCTGAGTATAAAATTGACACAATCTCAGGCAAATTGTGTGTGTGCACACTCTATTACAGCACCACTGCGTTAAACACATATTGCAGAGATTTACTGACCAGCTGTTAACAGTTTCTTATCTTGGCATAGTGAAATTTGCCCACGTCAATAAAACGAGTAGATGGTCAGATACCGCAAAACCAACTGCAGGCATCATGTCTACTACTTAAAATGCAACACTTTTTCCACAGTAAAAAACATAGCATTTCTTACATCTATGAATGAGTGTTACATATTTTTCCTAGCCGTTTATTTTTAATGGGGTGAAAAACAGGTATGTATTACTCCGATACTGAAGGCACACCCGCCTGTCTTTAGAGGCCTGAATAAGATGATCAAAGATTAAATGGTGAGTGCATCCATGTCAATGGAATTGAACAGGTTAAAGCTGCCCTCCCTGTCCTCCTCCTGAGCCATTCTTAAACAAAGTGGGCTCTGCCTTTTGTGGTAAAAGTTCTGAGTCATACGGTTATAAGCCAAAACAAATCAATTGTATTGCCAGGAATGACGTTAAGAGCTTATTAAATAGTTGTGTTTCTTAAACCAGGAACTTCTGCAATATCGAGTTGCCCTGTAATTGCACTTTAGTATTGTGTTGACATTAAGAGCTTTGTGCTTCAAAAAGATTACTGCTATAGTGTTGTTTATATGCTTTGATTGCAAACTCTTCATGTCACGTCTACTGTATGCAGCATATTTCTTTAAGTCTCCATGAGGCACTTATGCAGAGAAGTTATGCCTAACCTGCTTTTCCAAACTGGTGTGATCCTTGGCAAGCAATTTTAACTCAATGTACCAAATTTGGTGCTACCTACACTTGATTAATTTCATTGCACACTGTGCAAAACCATATATATACACTGCTTATTAGGGTATAACTGTGCTGCATAAAAAACATACCCATATTTAACCATTGTTACAAGGGGCGCAAACTTGTATGAGTGCTGACAAGGCCGTCAGGGCATTGTTTTTAAAATGTTTTTAATTTCATATTTACAAAGTATAGTGTTTTTTTAGTATAACTTGTAAAGTGTAACACAAATTAAAATCATCACTGGCAGAGTCAATATGTCTATTTTTTAATCTGGAGTTAGAGACCTCTCTGTAATGGCAATAAATCGGGAGGTAACATATTGAGTTGTATTGTGCCTTTCGCAACGTACCGTGTGGTAGTACTATGTTTGGAAGAGTGTGAGTTTGTCAAGAGGGGTACATGGGTAGTGCTTTGATGTCATGCCTGAGAACAGTAGATGACCTATACTCATATTCCGTCACTAACCCTACTTGGCAATTCATAGTGAAAAGGTATGGTCCCATGATGTCTTGGAATTACATACTGGTGAATGGATGAACTGAAAGTGTGTGAATCAGTATGGCCTATCAGTGGAGTGTTATGCCATTAGGAGAGTATGAAGAGGTTGCTCAAATTGTCACAGTAAGTACAAAGTGGCGCAACCACAAAGTGATGCAAAGAAGTGGGAGAAAAGACACCATTGTTCATGCAAACATGTGCAAACCAGCTTAACATCTGATGCAGAAGCCTGCACTAGAGACTTTCAGATGATAGGTGAGCTCAAACAAACATCAACACATTACAACCAGATGTGGTCTTGATCACTGTGATTAAGACCAGGCCTGGACAAAACACAGAGTTTTCTTTTTCATTTGTCATAAAATATTTTTTAGGACTCCACAGAGTGCAGCCGGTTCTCCTTCTAGTGGGATTTTTATATATATTGTGCTGACCTTCGGCATTGGTTAGTGTGCCCAACCTTTCAGTTGTTGGCATGACCGTGGCACTTGCAGTGTTCCCTAGATGTGCCCAAGCTTGTCCATGCTTCTGAAGAAGAACATTGGGTGCCCTGAATCGACTAAACATAGGCCTAGCTCCAGCATTTGCAAAGTTTCTGCCATGTGGACAATGCAGCCAAAGATGAGAAACTGCTGAGTCAAGGCACTTTGTCCCTGTCTGTCAAAACACTCATTGGCTGCCCGTGGGGCATTCAGCATGCTCAATTAGAACCACCTTTTGCTGCCAAAGTGCCTTGAAGCTACCAACTCACCAGATCGGTATCTGAAGGAAGAGTCCATCACTTCATTGCCCAGGGAGACCCAGTAACTATCACCAAGACTCACCAGTTCAGATTAAGTGGACCTGCTGCTACCTCAGGGTCCATTTGCTGTTGACGCTGTCTCTGTCTGGAGATAGCTGCCACCACTGCCTCCAGGACACTCTCATGGAGACTGCACCAGCCCAACGTGAGAAGGGCAGCAGCATAACTTCAGTACAACCATCAAGCCTCCAGTGAAAAAGGACTCTGAGCTGGAGGCCAACCTTAGGCCTACCACAGCCAAGAGAACAGGCAAGAGACTGAACACTGCTATAGATCCAAAAAGACTGATAACTAAAGTAGGGAAGCACTACACCTGTACTGTTTCCTGTACCTGAAGCACCCTAGTACATGAGAAGGGGAGAAAGGAGAAGAGTGGAGAAGCAGCTTCCTAACTGCATAAGACTTACACCCAGATATTCCAACTTGGTCTGGAGTGCTGCCAGCACATCACCAAATAAGCTAAACCTACGTCTCACGCCTGAAAGAAATACTCATGTTTTCTGGATCTTGTGTTAAAGTGGTCACTAGTGGTTCTATTGGTAAGGCAAATAAAAGTGGAGACAAGGTATCCTTGTGGAGTTCATGAGTGAATCCTTTTCAGATTTTCACGGGGCAGGCATGGGTTACTGGGCCCAACTGTGGTGGTTGAGGCCTGCTAATCCTGGTGCCCGGGGACCCAACCTACTATGTGGATTCTGAGTAACTGGGCCAAGCACTCTTTCTGCACCTGGCTCTCAGTGGTAGCTTTGGTCAAACAGTCAAGGCTCCCTTGGGGGGGGGGTTGCTACTGGTCAGTGAACATAACTCACAACTCAAAGTGCAAACAGTTTGAACAATAAATCAATGTCCTACCAAATACTTGCTTTTATAAGAAAAAGTTGTATTGTATTTCTCACTATACACATGCAGAGGAATACGACGTTCAGAAGCAACAACACAATTCCTCTTGGGGTCGTGGCTGTAGTAGCTGTCCCACCCTCCTTTGTGTAACCAGTTCAGGATTATTTCCCATTCACTGGTGGCCGCATCAGGTAATGCAGAGTATTAGATCATAGTCAAGAGTTCTCCCTTCTGATTCCTCAGGATCTCAGTCAAAAGTGTCTATGGTGCTGCAGGACCTTTAGCAGCAAGTCCCAAGGGGCCCAACAGGCCCATTTCTTGTCTTAACTGCTCTTGCAGCACAGCAGAGTTCAGTGATGCAGCGAGTACCTCCGACTCACATTCGTGGGTCCTTAACTACTCAGAGAAATTGGGCTGATTGTGCTCTTCACTGCAGCACTCGGCAGTACAGGCACTCTGAGCAGAGTGGCCTGGCCAGAGGTCATCCAGATATTGGGGCGGCCCCTTGCTGTTGAGTAAGCAGTACGATGACTTGGTACAACAGGGGTGAGGAATCCTTCCTTAGAGCTCTCGACTGGAGCCAGCAAGCATGCAACGTCCTCCATGGTATCTCCAGCAGTCCTCCAAGGTTCGCTGGGAGCAGCACCCTTGCAGAGTGGATCAACCCACAAGTCGTAGTCTCGGTCTCTCCTTCGATAACGTTGGTATCGGCAGCCCCTCCTGGTAAATTAGATTGCACTCTCTTCCAGCCTCAGCACCAGGGCCCAGACAATCACAAGCCTTGGCACTCCTATAAATACTTTTTCCGGTGGTGCCCTCTGGCATATGGGGTCATCGCTGGGTGGCGGTGGAGATGTAACAAGAAACGCATGGCGCTCAACACAAGGCTCACTCTACGGTCGCCTCTTCTGGCATATGAGGGTCACTGAAAACTGTCTTCCACTTGGACTATGGCCCGATCTGTGCACAGCTAAATCTTCACACCTCCACGGGGAGTCCTCATGGTAGGGCTCCACACTGGACCTATCTCCCTCCAACGCTCTCCTCACAGGGTACGGTAGTCTTTGCAAGCAGGCAGGCACTGGTGCTCCACGCTCTAAGGCAGGTAGTCATGGTTTCCCTTGGTGATGTTCTCTCACTCAGCATGGAGAATAGCAAGCCTTGGCCCCCAGTCCTGGTCACAGGCAGAAGTCTTGCATAGTTTCTCCTTCTCACACAGCCCATGTGGTTGCTTGACAGATGACATTTTTTGGGAACTCATCCTCCACTTCTTATAGTTTTTCCTGAGACCAAATGTAATTTAGGGTCTTTGACTTTAAAGTTGTATGCTGGAGTTCTGCATCTTTTGAAATTCGCACTCCTCCATTTCATCTTCTTTCATAAAAGAGATCTGCCACAGCAGGCACAACTCTGAAGCTGAATGTTCATAACATTCATGTGAGTGACCAGAGTTCATAACTGGATGTCAGTCACAGTGATATGTGCATCAAGGGTTAACCCCAGACCACCCAGTTCCACTCTTTGTGATTCTCGTATCTCCTGAGACGTGTTCAGACACCTTCCTTGAGATCTATCCCTGAATCAAAGAAGGGTCTTTGAAATGCAAAGTGAGTTTGTTCTCTCGAGCGTGTCCCATGGCACTGTTCAGCACTGAAACGTTTTTATTTTTACCCAGGGTGTGCTTATTTTAAAACACATGCACTACCATCACACACACTCACTACGTGCACTCTGCACAACTCTTCAACTTTCAAGTATTGTACTTCATGCAAGCACACATACACCCAGCACATGTTTTACCCACACATGCACTGCAACACACTGCATGTGTCATGTAGAGTATTCCTTTCAGGCATAGATACAAGTAGGAAGTCACTATTCCTGCACTGCACATCACTCCACATCTACTAGGCCAAGGGTGAGTTAAGCAGATAACCGTGGAACTTTTAAAGCGGTGCATGAGTTTGCAGGCCTCACTCCAATGGCACAGGGTAAAAATATCCTGTTCACTACTATTGATCACTACACATTATGCTGCCACCACCGAGCTGCTTAGTGCCTGGTAATGGCAGTAGCCTTCCAGTACTATTAAGGTAGTGCTTTTGGCACCCCTCCCGGTCCAACAGAACTGCAATCTGTGAGAGAGGCTTATGTCATGATGCACACGCATGATCCGAGTTCGCCTATGACAAAGGGGCACCAATGGCAGAGGTATACGTCTCTTACCATGCAGAGGACTTTTTCATCCCAACAGTTCCCTTGCTCATGAATATGCTCTCAGATCGACTGCAATTCATTAAGGTGTTTGTCTTCAGGTTTTCATAACTGGTGAAGTATTCCACCAAAATGTTGTTTCAAAAATATCCGGTGACAAAAATATTGGATTATCAGGCAAATCACGGGACAGAATATGGAAACTAAGAATATCTATGTAAAAAGAAGTTTTTTAACATTAATAAAAAAAAAGTTGTGCATAATTTTATCTTATAACTTTTTTTAATGTTTAATGTTAAGTGTGGGTCTGGGTCAGCTCTCTCCCCGGCAGCTCCGCATCTGTCGCCTCGCCACAGCGTCAAGTCCTGCTCCTGGTGAGGGTTCGCACCAGCAGACCGATCCTGACTCCTGCCTTGGAGCTGCACCCGCCTCGTCCCCATTTAACTTAATTTAAAGCTTATGTTCTCTCCTCTGCACCACCGGTTCCCGCCGCTGCTGCCCCTGCGGCCCGCCCCCTTGCAGAGCCCCCACTCCCGTCTACCTACCTCTCGTCCCGCCCCCCCTCCCCTACTTAATGGCGGCTGCTGCGGGGGAACGCGAGTGAGACCTTGACCTCTGTTCTGGGTCAGCTCTCTCCCCTGCAGCTCCGCATCTCTGTCACCTCGCCGCAGCATCAAGTACTCCTTCTGGTGAGGGTTCGCGCCAGCAGACCAATCCTGACTCCTGCCTTGGAGCTGCACCCTCCTCACCCTAATTTAATTCAAAGTTTCTTTTCTCTCCTCTGGACCGCCGGTTCCTGCCGCTGCTGCCCCGCCTCCTTGGACAGCCCCCGCCTCCCTGCCTCTCGTCCCACCCCCCCTCCCCAACTTAATGGCGGCCGCTGAAGGCGCGACAAAGGCAAGCCCGTCTGCACCCGTCCGCGACCTGACCATGGCCAGCACCAGGGACCCTGGATCAAACGACCCCCCACCGCTACACCACCGCCACCCTCCTTGCACTCAACCCTGGAAGAAACAACCACTGCCAGAGATAGACACCGAACCCCACCCACGGCCAGTTCTCCTGCTGACAGTGTCGACTATCCTTCACCATCAACAGCCCTACCACGACCGCAGAACCCACAATGGACGCCCGCACCACCGAAGCCCTGACGTGCAACCTCCTCAACGTACGCTCCCTCCACAGACACGCCACGGAGATCTGGGACCTGCTCGACACTGTCTCGCCTGACGTTGATTTCTTCACGGAAACATGGACCAATGCCACCTCCGCCCCCGACATCACCACCACCACCCCCAACAGATGCAAGATCCAAAGAAAGGACCGCCTCCTCCGCCCAGGAGAAAGACTTGTCATCGTACACAAGAGCTCCCTCCGACTCTTCATTTCCAGCATGAGCGACCCCCTCTCCAACACAGAGCACCTCCACTTCCAGATCCAAACCAGCCCCAGAACCACGCTACGCGGGACCCTCATCTACAGACCCCGGACCCTCTTCCGCCACCACCATTGCCGACCTCGCAAACACCCCACGCCATCGCCTCCATGGACTACATTCTCATCAGAGACCTGAGTTTCCACCTCAACAACCGCAGCGACCCCGACTCCACCACCCTCCTTGACAACCTCTCCAACCTCGGACTGAAGCAGCTTGTCACCACCCCCACCCACAGGGCCGGACACACCCTGGACCCCATCCTCGCACGAGGGACAAACATCCACTTCAGTCACACCACGCAGCCCCTCTGGACAGACCTCCACCACCACATCCAAACCCGCCCCGCGCCCGCCACAGAGGAACTGGAGCAAGATCACAGAGGAACACCTCAACACCACCCTCCTCCACGACCCCCCCACCACAACCAACGCCAACTCCGCAGCCAAAGAACTACACCGCTAGATCGCCAGCTGCGCTGACAAGCTCGCACCCGTCCGCCACCCCGGCAAAAAATGCTCCCTGAAGGCCGCCTGGTTCACCACCGACCTCCAAGAAGCCAGACGCTCCTACAGGCGCCTCGAGAAACTCTGTCGGAACAGAAAACCACGGAAGACCGGAACAACTACAGAAACGCCATGAATGAATACCACCAGCACATAAGACCCACTAAACGGACCCCTACCCACCGCACATGTACCACAGAGCCGCTGCCGCCATAGCACCTGAACTAGGCTGGACCAACAATGTCTCCCTCGATTCCGGCATCTTCCCTGATGACTGGAAGCAGGCAGAGGTCAAGCCCCTCCTCAAGAAACCCTCGTCCAACCCGACGGACCTGAAAAACGACCGGCCCATCTCTTTCCTTCCCTTCACAGCCAAAGTCACCGAGAGATTCATCAACGAATAGCACTCGTTACATCGCATAGAAATACCACACATGCCTTTGCAACGCGGGTATTACAACGCAATGTCAATTATGAGTACCATTACAACGCAAAATTTTACCAGGACTATACCTTTACCACGCATGCCATTTCAACGCCAAGGCATGTGTGGTAAAGGTGTACTCATGGTAAACGTTTGCAAGGTAAGTGACTCCAACCTACCCTACCCTAATCCCTAATGTAGTCCCACTGCAAGAGCCTCCCCGGACCCCCAGCCCTCTCTCTACAATAACACTACACTACCCTGCACAACCCCCGACACTGCACTAATTCCCCGGCCCCCTGTCCTCTCCCTACAATAACACTACACTACCCTGCACAACCCCCGACACTACACTAATTCCTAAAACGATACCCTATACTACACAAACACCACAACACTACCCTAAACCCTTAAACTCTACCTCCTGCATGACCCTCCCCCTACCCCCAGTCCCTACACTCTAACACTACCTTACATGACCCCGACACTACCGTAAACCCTAAACACTACCCTATACTACACAAACACCACAACACTACCCTAAACCCTAACACGCTACCCCCAGCACGACCCTCCCCCTTCCCCCAGTCCTGTCCCTACACTCTAACAGTACCCTGCACGACTCCCCTACACTACCATAAACCCATAACCACCAACCTACACTACCCTACACTATACTAACAGAACACTACCCTAAACCCTAAAATACTACCCCCACGCGACACTCCCCCTTCCCCCAGTCCTGTCCCTACACTCTAACACTACCCTGCACGATCCCCCTACAATACCCTAAACCCCAAAACACTACCCTACACTACGCAAACACCACAACACTACTCTAAACCCTAAAACACTATCCCCCCTGCATGACCCCAGTCCAGCCCCTACACTCTAACACTACCCTGCACGACCCCCTCGAAACTACCCTAAACCCAAAAACAATTCCCTACACTACACAAACACCACAACACTACCCTTAACCCTAAAACACTACCCCAGCACAACTTTCCCCCTACACACAACCCTACAATATACAAACATTACTACACTACTTCGACACTACCCTAAACCCTTCAAAAAGTAACCCCCACCCCAAGCACAATCCCCCTTACCTCTCTCTCCTCGTGGTTCCTCTCTCCTGGTTCCAGCGTCAACAGAAGGGCGGCGCACGTTGTTGTGAGGAAACGGAACAGCCCAGTTTTCTCACAACGATGTGGATTATCATTTCATTGCATGCGTTTTAAAAGCGCATGCGATATAATGGTTTGCATTGTAATGGTAGTCGTAACAACGCATGCGATGTAACAACTTGCGTGGTAACAGCCTCGTTGTAATGGCCGTTTACCTTCTTCAACACCCAACTGACCACCTTCATCGAAGAGAACGCCATCCTTGACCCCTCCCAGTCCAGATTTCGCAGCAACCACAGCACCGAGACCGCCCTCCTTGCCACCACCGATGACATCCGCATGCTACTCCACCAGGGCCTCATCCTACTAGACCTCTCCGCAGCATTCGACACCGTCTCCCATCGGACTCTTGCAGCCAGACTCCATGATGCCGGTATACAGGGTACCGCCCTCGACTGGATCCGCTCCTTTCTCTCTGGCAGAACCCAAAGGATCAGACTCCCTCCTTCCTCTCCGAACCTCCTGAGATCAACTGCGGAGTACTCCAAGGATCCTCACTCAGCCCCACGCTCTTCAACATCTACATGGCCCACCTTGCCGCCATCGTCAGACAGCATGGGCTCAGCATAGTATCTTACGCCAACGACACCCAGCTCATCCTCTCTCTCACGAAGAACCCCGAAGACACCAGACTCAGCTTCCAAGAGGGAATGAAAGATGTTGCAGCCTGGATGAGCAACAGCTGCCTAAAACTGTTCTCGTCCTCGGACCCTCCCCACTGCCTGGGACAGCTCCTGGTGGGCAAGAAGTTAACTAAGCTTTTACTACTTAGTTAACTTCTCTCAAGGCCCCAAACCAGATTATTATATCCTCCTTTTATCACCCGTAAAGAAAATGGCTGAGCGAGTATATGGTGTTATTTATCAAGGGGTTCTGGCCTATATTATTAGTGTATATTTTGAGTGTTTGCTTACATTCCAGGTGCCTGTTGTAAAAAAAAGGTAGGTTTGACCATTGTTGCTACGTTTCCTAACTTGGATGCATTCGAGGAATAAAACTGAGAAGGACAGTCTCCGTACTTAATCCTCTTTTGGTCTGCCTCAGTTTTAATTTTAAAAGCATGTAATCAGAAAATAGGATAATCTTATGTTCACACTCGAAAGGAATACATACTATATCTGCGTTCTGTTTTATCGTAGATGCTAGAGTCTTTATTTATAAAACAAAACAAGAATGGAGACAGGGGGCTGTCCCCTAAATGGGTTTCTTCTAGGAATTTTATGTCTGTATTGTGTTTCTTAATTTGTGCCAAACTGTTTCGTGTGTGTTTAGTGAGTTGAGCCCCAGATCATATTCTGTAATTTGTCGTTGCCTACCTCTAAGTATGACAAATATAGTGCTCTTCCTTATGTTTATGTTCCCATACACTCCCTACCAAATGTAACATTCGCAACATCTTCATGGCAAACAAATTTGAAAAAACGAAAACTAAATAACCCAATGTTTACACTTTAGATTGTTCTCCATTTCACATAATTCTTCTCTTTGATTCCTCCTAGAATTAGGCTTGCTTCTGTCCACATCCATTTGGGAGGTTCAGTGACTGCTGTGACTCATACACAAAGCAGACTTTGGTTCCTTGTCCTTCAAAGTAAATCAGAGGCCTATAGGTAATATCAAGCAAAAATGAATCTGTTTGATGTTAAGTAATGCCAATAACTATTTGTACAGTCTTCTCTTCACCAAGGTTGTGGCCATAAATCCTGGAAGAGTCTAACCTGTCTAACCTCAAATTGTATGTTTGGCTGTGTTCTGCTAGCTTTAAGAATATTTTTCCTTCATTGAGTAGGCGAGCTTTGTCACGAAGTCTTTTGGTCGGTCACATGTTTTATTGGTTTTGCTTCCCACTGTTTGCACTTTTTCTGTTCCTATAGCCAGGGTTACTAACATATATTCTGAAATTTATGAATGTAGCAGTTAAAAAGGAAAGAAAGAGATTGTTTTGTTTAATGGTTTCTGTTTCAAATTAGGCCTGGGCAAAATTTTAATTACGCCAGAGAAATTATGCATTACTGTTGTAATGCAAAATTACACCATTATGCCAGCTGGATTAGTTATTAGTAATTTTGGGCAAAACGTCTACCGCAGGAGCACAGGAACAGCGAACTAAGATAGAGCAAGTGGATGTTGGCTACTGCTGTTTGGGTCAAGTAACATTTAGAGCTATTTTCGCAGTGCAAAATGCATCCTAAGGACCATTTTAGAAGCAAGAGTGCATTTTGAGCTAAGAAAATAGCACTAAATGCTGGATTACTCCTCTCACATAATTATGGCTAATTATGAGTAATGTTGTGATAATTACAAGTAATTACGCTGGGTTATGTCAGTTATGCTCACCCCTGTTTTAAATCAAGATGTATGTCATATGCTACTTTAATGGATGGCAGAAAAAAATATTTTTGCTTTGAAATTATTAATGCTTTTTTATATATTTTTCATTATCAATGACTGATGGTGATCATTAATCTTTTCATTTCTGTAATCAAAGGCTATCAGAATGTCATGTAAACAACTGCTTTTATTTCTTTTTTGGTTGAAATTTATTTTATAAAGAATATATGTTGTTGCTAGGCTTGGGCTGCAAACCAAAATAAATTAAGGTAAATCTGATCTGATCTGATCTGATAGAACAGTTGAGGGAGTATGACGGTACTGTTTTACTGTGCCCTTGCATGGTGATACTGGGCGACGCAAAAGCAAGGTTCAAATTTACCAAGCCATGCAAGGCCACCCTGTGTGGCCCTGCATGGCTTGGTAAATCTAGTGTAACGACAGGCAGCACAAGTTGCTGCCTTGTGTTACACTTTGTGGTGGCAGCATTACATGAGTGGGGTGTGGATGTTCCATTGCATCCACCAATGCATGCTGATGAATTCCCAGCTTTTCCAACACTGGTAGACCTAGGAAGGCATCGGAATTGTACACCTTTCCACCAGAAGTGTAACAAGGAGAAATATCATTCTTGCTCCTCAATGTTTGCTCTTTCCAAATGTTCTGCAGCACAGTTAGAAAGAGTGAACTGCCTCTAAGGATTGTTTTTTGTGATGGAAGGTGTCATTTCCTGGAAAAAAACAACCCTGCCTGTAAAGTAGGAACCATGGTACAAGGGTGCCTACATTGGTAGTAGGCGCCGCTGAACATGACAGTGCAAGAAGAGGACAGGAATGCACGATATCTTGATAGATATGGGACATTCCTGCCCTCTCCCTTTCACGCAGTGCAGCACACCAAGGTGTCTTGCTCCTTTGTGTTTAATGAAAAAATGATAAATCTGCTCCCTACTGCAGATCCATAAATAGAGCGGCGGCACAGGCCTTGAACTCCAACGACATTGAATTGGATATGTCCCAAAATTTGAAGTAAATACATAAAAATAGGACTGGAGCAATATTGGTTGCTTTGGAACCTTAGTCAATGGAGAAATGAAAAAAGGTATTATGTCACTGTAGGAGAGTAGGATCTGCACTTATGTTGCCCCCACTTTTTTTCTGATGTATACACTGGTTTCTGACTATAGTCTGGCTGGGTCCCTGCTAATCAGGGCCCCGGTCTCACTGATCTCTCTAAACAACTTGGTGTGCATATTAGATGCACTAGTGATTGGATACTGTGGTGCCTTGTGAGCCCCAAGTATATGGTACCTTAGGTACCTAGGGCATTGGTACTTCACAGGCCTACCAGGGGCTTCAGCATGTATTATGCCACCCCTGGGAAGCATTCACAATCTGACACCACAGGCCTGCTAATGAAGCCTGTGTGAGGTAGTGTTAGCACTCCTCACTGAGGTATAGGTTCCTATACCTCACCATACACACACATATAAACCTATCTGTCACCCCTATGGTAGGCCCTATCAATCCCAAGGGCAGGGTGCTTGGTTTACTATGTGAGGGGGTGCTTCTGCCTGAGCAGGACCCCTCTGCAGCTGGCAGAGTCTATTCTCTGCTGCTGTTTGTGGATGCGGTTAAACCATATACTCTTAAGTGCATTATAACCTCGCGGTAAATGCTAACTTTGGAATGACTGCATCAAAACATGTCGTGTTTGGTGTCAAACAACTTGGAATCCTACCCCCACACCAGTAACTGGTGTGGGAGTAGGATCCCACCCTTCTAGAGGGGACGACATATATCCACTGTACTACACGGTAGAAATCATCTAGAGCCCTGGCATCACAAAATGGATGCCACCAGCACAGACACCGGGTTGCCCTCCTGCTGCTGACCGAAACTCGCAGTGGAGGGAGCCCAACAAAGCGTTTCCTGTCACAGGGAGGTGTCACCACCTCCCAGACAGGATTTAGTGTATTGGAGCTGGGTGGGTGCACTCTTACAGTGCTTTGAAGTCCTGCACTGGGGGAGCAGTAGGCTCCTCTGTGCATATGCCAGCTCAAACCGGTTCAGTGGCTACCTGCCCCTGCTCTGGCGAGAAACTGGACAAAGGGAAGTGGGTGTAACCACCCACTACCCTGACCCTCCTAGAGGAGTGGTCATAGAGCTAGTCCCTCCCATCTTTTCACTATAAGATACCAAAACTTGCCAATGCAACTTAGATTACACCTGGACGACGCTCTACATAGAAGAATCCTGGCACTTCGACGTTCCACTATCTCTGGAAGACTGAAGAATCTCCCTTGGAGTCAAGGAGTGACTCCCCTGCTTGGCAGGCACCAAAACTCTTCAACAATGGTTACAAACTTTACCGCTCCCGCTGGAGCCCGAAGTCCCTGCGTCCCCTGAAGTGGATTTCCTGACCTCTCGACGGCCATTTTGAGTCCCCAGCGAAGCTGTGGCATCTGGACCCCACGAGTGACGAGGAACAGCAATACCAGGGAACCGTGCACTGATTTTGAGTGCAAGCCCTAATCTACATCCAATGAAGTTGTGCTTTGGACCATTTTTTGTCCAAGTCCCTAGCAGGTCTAGTACCAAAAATCAGCGGCCTACTCCATCCCGAGTGACCGTGGGCTGTTGTTAAACTTTTCCTGCAAAGGCGTCTTCGCGGTTGCTTGCCCGTTGGCTAGTAACTCACATGAAGACTTCCCCATCAACTTCAAGGGCTCGACTGATTGCTCTGGGCCTGCCCTCACTTACCCTTGCTGGGTAAGTCCATCAGATCTTGTTGGTCTGCACCATTGCCAATCTTTACTCCACACAAGACTTGCAGTTGCCAAGGCTTGTTGGCTTCAATCCGGGTGCCGACCCCATCATCAGCTGCAGACGTTGTGGGAAGCTCCGAATCCAGCTGTTGGTCATCATCAAACTCTCCTGGACCTCGTGAGCGAAGAGACAAAACTCCATCATCGACCTGAAGAGACGCGACAGCTGTGGTCATCCATCTTGCTGGCCACCGGTCACTGGCAAGTGACTCTGAACTCTGTCCCCTCAATTTCTAGGTCTTCTGCAATTCCAATCCATCTTCGGATTCCAGCGGACACCTCTTCAGTCGTCTCAAGCAGCAAGTCTTCAGTGATCTCCATTGAAAACAGCATCGCGACCCGACACCAAAGGACACCTATGCACCCGGCTTCCCTGGGTGAGGTAACTCGTGCACTCCGGTGCCCAAGTGTGTGTTGGCCCTCGAAATACTTACCCTGTAAGTTGCTTGCTTGTTGACTTTTGCGAAGTGCCCTAAAACTGTAATTTACAAACGGCGACATTTGCCAATGAAACGTATTGAAAACCCGCGTGTGTGTTTAGACACTGCACGCGTCCCCTGTGGGTTGATTACTTACCTGCTAACACTGCAGAAGTGAAGCCCCAGTGATTCCCAAGGCCCTAGGCCTCTTCAATTTGCAAGTCGAGTTTGTTACACCATTTTTTTAGTATATGGTCTGGTACGCCCCTAGGGCTACAGCCATATTTGTGCTTAATTTATTGAGAACTGTTGATCTTTTGAATGTTTACCTGGCTCTAATCTCATAAAGAGATTAGTAGAGTATATTTAGAAATAAATACATATATATTTGATATATATACCTGTGTGGTGTCTTTTCATTTGGTAACTCAAGAGATTATAAGGTAAAACGAGCTGCTTTACATTCCTCAGAAACTTAGCCTGAAGGCTGCTCTCCACAGCTACCACAGGATAGCTTTCTTTAAAAGGTTGTCTTTAAACCTATCTACCAAGAGTCGAATTGGACTGGTGCAAGGTGGCCACTATAACTAGTGACCAGCATATGCCAGGCCAACTTCTCACATTGGTGGGCAGCGTGTGGGATTCCAGCTTGCCATTGTTTTACTAGAAAATCTCTATTTGAATTACTAACTGAAAACCACTAAAGGTACTCAAGGTACATATAAAGTCAAGCTAGTATCAATAAGTTCTACTGAACTTAGAGCTGTTTGTGAAGGGATAAGCACACCCTTGCTACAGCTCAAGCTAGGTCCAGTAGGCCTCAACTAGTGTAGGTAGTACAACACTGCACAACACTAGTATGTCTCACCATGGTGGAGCCAGTGGTTCCACCCCATCTCAGTACAAAGATATAGCCTACACTGAACTGAATGCCTTATGCTTTGAAAGACAACTGAGGGTGGGCAGGAGTCCCTCATCACAACACCTGATAGATCTGTTAGTAGCAGATGACCTGAGACAAGCTCTAGGAGCAAATGGGTCTGCATCAGGGGGTGGGTCAAACATAGTCTCTGGGTCTGATGATGAAAATCAAGATGACCTGGAGTCTGTGGGTGAAGGGTCAGACCCAGAAGGGTCTGAAAAGAACAGAGGAATTCTCCCTAAGAGAACTGACAAAGTGGGAGGAAGGCCTAGGTCCCTTTCAGGGGACTCTGACCATTCATACCACTCTGGAAGAGAATCTGTTCACCAGAGGAACTCCAACATTCCCAGGGAGTCCTCCTCTGAAAGAAGGTTCAAGATGCTCCAGTATGAGGAAGCTAGGCTTGCCCTCAGAACCAAGCAATTGGCCTTAGATAGGGAAGCCTTCGAGCTCCAAAGAGCTTCTAAGAAGGAGGGGTTAGATACCCCTGGTGGCAGCAACAGTGTCCCTAGAGGCAGAGATTACATGCCAGATCATAGGAACCTGTCCAAGGTTGTTCCTCCCTACCAGAGTGGGGATGATATCCACAAATGGATAACTGCTATGGAGAGGGCCAGTAAAGTTCAACAGGTCCCCCAGAAACAGTGGGAGGCAATCTTGTGGCTCTCCTTTTCAGACAAAGGGAGAGACAAGCTCCTCACTGTTAGAGAAGAGGATGCTAATGATTATGAAGCCCTGAAGAGTGCTTTGATAGATGGGTTTGGCTTAACCACTGAACAGTACAGGTTGAAGTTCAGAGACACCCAGAAAGCACAGACTCAGGACTGGACTGACTTTGTTGATTGTGCAACCAAGGCTCTAGAAGGTTGGCTGGTGGGTAGTAGAGTAACTGATTTTAAGGGATTGTATAATCTTATAATGAGAGAACAGATCCTTAATAATTGCCAGAACCAGTTGTTGCATCAGTACCTGGTGGACTCTGATCTGACCTCTCCCCAAGAATTGGGAAAGAAGGCAGACAAATGGGTCAGAACCAGGGTGAGGCAGAAAAACCAGAACCAAGGTGGTGACACTAAGAAGCAAGATCCTAAAGGCTCAGAGAAAGGTGGGGATAAATCTAAAGATCAGAAGTCTTCACAAGGGCCCCAAAAATCTGCAACTGGTGGGGAGTCACAATCTGCAAAGGGAAAAGGCCAAAAGAAGCCCAGGTGCAAATTCTGTAAACAGAAAGGGCACTGGACTTCTGACTGTACAAAGTCCAAAGACCAAACCACCACCACTCCAGCCCCTAAGGCAACTGTTCCCCCTAGTGCAGCAAGTGCTGGAGGTAATACTCAGAATAAGGGTGTAGTAGGGTTGACCCTGGGTTCTGATGTGCACTCTGGCCTAGTCAGAGTACCAACACAGGCAATGCTACTTTGTGAGGGAGACCTTGATATGTCCTTCCTAGTGAGCCCCAGTAATCTGGGCAAATACAAACAGCAGCCTATCATAAATGGCAAACAGGCTTTGGCATTTAGGGACACAGGTGCTAGTGTCACCATGGTGGCAGAGGACCTAGTGGACCCTACACAGATCATCCTGGGTGAAATGTACCAGGTGACCAATGCAAGCAACACCAGGACCAACCATAGCCTGGCAGTTTAGAATTTCTCCTGGGGAGGGGTAACTGGCCTCAAAAAGGTAGTAGTCAGTGCAGACCTCCCTGTCGAATGTTTGTTGGGCAATGATCTGGAGACTTCAGCCTGGTCTGAAGTAGAATTATGGACTCATGCTGAGATGTTGGGCATACCTGCAGAGGTATTTGCTGTGACCAGGTCACAAGCCAAAATGCATAAAGCTGAACCAGCTCTGGATCCTGAAACTATGGACCAGGTGCTACCCAAGAGGAGGAGCAGTAGGGTTAAGGCTGGGCCTTCCCCTCTGTCTCAGATCTCAGATTCCCCTCCTGAGGGAGGAGAAGCAGAGCCTGAAGAAGGAACTGCCCCAGATGAACTTGAGCCTGGTCAGGTTGAGTTCTTGGGGGCAGGGGGACCTTCCAGGGAAGATCTGAGCAAAGAGCAACAGTGCTGCCCCACTCTTGAACCCCTCAGACAGCTGGCTGCTGCTGAGGCTGCTGGGAGTGCTAGTGGGTCCCATAAGGTTTATTGGGATGAGGGGCTCCTATATTCTGATGCTAGAGATCCTACCCCTGGAGGTTGGTAATTCCTCAGAAGTTTAGGGGGTTCCTCTTGACCCTAACATATGACATCCCATTGGCAGGACACTTGGGCCAAAACAAGACCTGGGACAGGCTTGTTCCACATTTTCATTGGCCACACATGTCTGAAGACACCAAGGAGTTTTGTCGCTCCTGTGTCACTTGTCAAGCCAGTGGCAAGACAGGCGGCACCACAAAGGCCCCCCTGATACCACTACCTGTGGTGGGGGTTCCCTTTGAAAGGGTAGGGATTGACATTGTTGGTCCCCTTGACCCACCAACAGCATCTGGGCACAGATGTATACTGGTGGTAGTGGATCATGCCACCAGGTATCCAGAAGCTATACCCCTAAGGACTACCACAGCTCCTGTGGTAGCAAGAGCCCTCATTGGAGTTTTCTCCAGGGTGGGTTTTCCAAAGGAGGTCATCTCTGACAGAGGTTCTAACTTTATGTCAGGATATTCTAACTGCAATGTGGAAGGAGTGTGGTGTAAACTACAAATTCACTACTCCCTATCACCCACAATGCAATGGGTTAGTTGGGAGATTCAACAAAACCCTAAAGGGAATGATTAAAGGCCTCCCAGAAAAGCTTAGGCGAAAATGGGACCTTTTACTTCCCTGCCTTCTGTTTGCATACAGGGAGGTTCCACAGAAGGGGGTTGGCTACAGCCCTGTTGAACTTCTGTTTGGGCACCCTGTTAGAGGACCACTATGTCTGGTGAAGGAGGGATGGGAGTTACCTCTCAAACCTCCCAAACAGGATGTGATGGACTATGTACTTGGTCTCCGCTCCAGGATGGCAGAGTATATGAAGAAGGCCACTAAAAACCTTGAGGCAAGCCAAGAACTACAAAAAGCTTGGCATGAGCAAAAGGCTGTCCTGACTGTTTACCAGCCAGGCCAGAAAGTGTGGGTGTTGGAGCCTGTGGCCCCAGCAGCTCTCCAGGACAAATGGAGTGGCCCCCATACAATTGTTGAGAAAAAGGGAGAGGTCACCTACTTGGTAGATCTTGGCACTCCCAGGAGCCCCCTTAGGGTGCTCCATGTCAACAGACTTAAGGCATATGTGGACAGGGCTGACATGAGCTTGCTCATGGCAACTGATGAGGACCAGGAGGAGAGGGACCCTCTCCCTGACCTGCTCTCACAGAACCCTGATGATGGGTCAGTTGATGGTGTTGCTTTGGCAAGCAGCCTCACTGAACATCAACAAACTGAATGTAGACAAGTGCTACATCAGTTTAGACATATGTTTAGCCTGACCCCAAGTCAGACTTCCTGGTGCACCCATGAGGTGGACACTGGAGACAGTCTGCCTGTAAAGAGTAACATCTACAGGCAACCTGACCATGTCAGGGATTGTATCAGGACTGAAGTCCTGAAAATGTTGGAGCTAGGTGTTATTGAGCCCTCAGATAGCCCTTGGGCTAGCCCAGTAGTCCTTGTCCCAAAACCTCACACCCAGGGCGGTAAGAAAGAGATGAGGTTTTGTGTTGACGACAGGGGCCTCAATGCAGTCACCAGGACTGATGCCTACCCAATACCAAGGGCAGATGAACTAATAGACACTTTGGCCTCAGCCAAGTATCTCAGTACATTTGACCTTACAGCAGGCTATTGGCAAATCAAGTTAGCTGATGATGCCAAGGCTAAAACAGTATTTTCGACCCCTGGTGGGCACTATCACTTTGTGGTAATGCCCTTTGGTTTGAAGAATGCACCTGCCACATTTCAGAGGTTGGTGAATAAAGTTCTGACTGGTATGGAAACCTATTGCTCAGCTTATCTTGATGATATTGCTGTCTTTAGTTCCACCTGGCAGGATCACCTGGTCCACCTCAGGAATGTACTGGAGACCCTGCAGAAAGCAGGCCTCACTATCAAGGCCACTAAGTGCCAGATAGGGCAGAGTCAGGTTGTGTACCTGTTCCACCTTGTGGGTGGAGGCCAGGTTCAACCATTGCAGAGCAAGATCCAGACCATAATGGAATAGGTAGCTCCAACCACCCAGACACAGGTGAGAGCCTTCTTGGGCCTGACTGGGTATTACAGGAGGTTTGTTAAGGGATATGGATCTATAGTGACCCCCTTAAATGATCTGACCTCCAAGAAAATGCCAAAAAAGGTTCAGTGGACAGCTAGCTGTCAAAAGGCATTTGATGACCTCAAGCAGGCAATGTGCACTGCCCCCATCTTACAGAGTCCATATTACAAAAAGAAGTTCATTGTTCAAACAGATGCTTCAGAGCTGGGGCTTGGAGCTGTACTGTCTCAACTTAATGATGAAGGTCAAGACCAGCCAGTAGCTTTCATAAGCAGAAGGCTGACCCCTAGAGAAAAAAGTTGGTCTGCTATTGAGAGGGAGGCCTTTGCTGTGGTGTGGGCCCTGCAGAAGCTGAGGCCATACTTGTTTGGCACTCACTTCATAGTTCAGACTGACCATAAGCCCCTCCTATGGCTCAAACAGATGAAAGGTGAAAATCCTAAACTGCTCAGGTGTACAGGGGATGGACTATACAGTGGAACATAGACCTGGGACCCAACATGCTAATGCAGATGGACTCTCAAGGTATTTCCACTTAGAACATGAAGACTCAACTGGTCAAGGTTAGTTTAATGTCCCTGCGTTTGGGGGGGGGGGGTTGTGTAGGAGAGTAGGATCTGCACTTCTGTTGCCCCCACTTTTTTTCTGATGTATACACTGGTTTCTGACTATAGTCTGGCTGGGTCCCTGCTAATCAGGGCCCCAGTCTCACTGATCTCTCTAAACAACTTGGTGTGCATATTAGATGCACTAGTGATTGGATACTGTGGTACCTTATGAGCCCCTAGTATATGTACCTTAGGTACCTAGGGCATTGGTACTTCACAGGCCTACCAGGGGCTGCAGCATGTATTATGCCACCCCTGGGAAGCATCCACAATCTGACACCACAGGCCTGCTACTGCAGCCTGTGTGAGGTAGTGTTAGCACTCCTCACTGAGGTATAGGTTCCTATATCTCACCATACACACACGCATAAACCTATCAGTCACCCCTCTTGCAGGCCCTAACAATCCTGAGGGCAGGGTGCTTGGTTTACTATGTGAGGTGATGCTTCTGAATGAGCAGGACCACTCTGCAGCTGGCAGAGTCTATTCTCTGCTGCTGTTTGTGGATGCGGTTAAACCGTATACTCTTAAGTGCATTATAACCTCGCGATAAATGCTAACTTTGGAATGACTGCATCAAAACATGTCGTGTTTGGTGTCAAACAACTTGGAATCATACCCCCACACCAGTAACTGGTGTGGGAGTATGACCCACCCTTCTAGAGGGGACGACATGTACCCACTGTACTAAACGGTAGAAATCTCATAGAGCCCTGGCATCACAAAATGGATGCCACCAGCACAGACACTGGGCTGCCCTCCTGCTGCTGACCGAAACTCGCAGTGGAGGAAGCCCAACAAAAGGTATCCGGTCATAGGGAGGTGTCACCACCTCCCAGACAGGATTTAGTGTATTGGAGCTGGGTGGGTGCACTCTTAGAGTGCTTTGAAGTCCTGCACTGGGGGAGCAATAGGCTCCTCTGTGCATATGCCAGCTCAAACCGGTTCAGGGGCTACCTGCCCCTGCTCTGGCACGAAACTGGACAAAGGGAAGTGGGTGTAACCACCCACTACCCTGACCCTCCTAGAGGAGTGGTCATAGAGCTAGTCCCTCCCCTATCTTCACTATAAGATACCAAGCATTGCCAATGCAATTCAGATTACCCTGGACGACGCTCTACAAAGAAGAATCCTGGCTCTTCGACGTTCCACTATCTCTGGAAGACTGAAGAATCTCCCTTGGAGTCAAGGAGTGACTCCCCTGCTTGACAGGCACCAGTAACTTTACTCAACGGTTGCAAACTTCCCCGCTCCCGCCGGAGTACGAGGTCCCTGCGTCCCCTGAAGCAGATTTCCTGACCTCTTGTCGGCCATTTTGAGTCCCCAGCAAAGCTGTGGCATCTGGACCCCACGAGTGACGAGGAACAGCAATACCAGGGAACGTGCACTGATTTCGTGTGCAAACCCGAAGCAACGTTCTACGAACTTGTGCTTTGGACCATCTATAGTCCAAGTCCCTAGCAGGTCTGGAACCGAAAATCAGCAGCCTACCCCGTCCCGAGTGACCGTGGGCTCCTGTGGAACTTTTCCTGCAAAGGCGTCTTGCCCATTGGCTAGTGAATCACCCAAAGACTTTCTCATCAACTTCAAGAGCTCTCCTGGTTGCTCTGGGCCTGCCCTCACTTACCCTTGCTGGGTAAGTCTATCAGACCTTGCTGGTTTGCATCATCGCCAATCTTCAGTCCACACAAGACTTGCAGTTGCCAAGGCTTGTTAGCTCCAATCCGGTTGTCGACACCGTCGTCAGCTGCAGACGTTATGGGACACTCGGAATCCAGCTGCTGGTCATCATTGATCTCTCCTGGACCTCGTGAGCAAAGAGACAAATCACCATCGTCGACCTGAAACAACGCAACATCAGTGGTCATCCATCCTGCTGGCCACCGGTCATTGGCAAGTGACTTTGAACACTGTCCCCTCAATTTTCAGGTCCTCTTCAACTTCAATCCATCTTCGGATTCCAGCGGACACCTCTTCAGTCGTCTCAAGCAGCAAGTCTTCAGTGATCTCCATTGAAAACAGCATCGCGACCTGACACCAAAAGACACCTATGCACCCGGCTTCCCTGGGTGAGGTAACTCGTGCACTCCGGTGCCCAAGTGTGTGTTGGCCCTCGAAATACTTACCCTGTATGCCCTAAAACTTTAAAATACAAACCGCGACTTGCACCATTGTAACCTATAGGAAACCCGCGGCTGTGTTTAGACACTGCACGCGTCTCCCGTGGGCTTGTTACTTACCTGCTAACACTGCAGAAGTGAAGCCCCAGCGATTCCCAAGGCCCTAGGCTTTGTCATTTTGCAAGTCGAGTTTGTTAACCCATTTTCTTAGTATATGGTCTGGTACGCCCCTAGGGCTACAGCCATATTTGTGCTTAATTTATTGAGAACTGTTTACATTTGAATGTGTATCTGGGTTCTAATCTCATAAAGAGATTAGTAGAGTGTATCTAGAAATAAATACATATATATTTGATATATATACCTGTGTGGTGTCCTTTTCATTTGGTAATTCAAGAGATTATAAGGTAAAACAAGCTGCTTTACATTCCTCAGAGACTTAGCCTGAAGGCTGCTCTCCACAGCTACCACTAGGATAGCTTTCTTTAAAAGGTTGTCTTAAACCTAGCTACCATAAGAGTCGAATTGGACTGGTGCAAGGTGGCCACTATAACTAGTGACCAGCATATGCCAGGCCAACTTCTCACACTGTAGAGCCACAGAACCAGGTCATCAGAGTCGCTGTAGAGCCAGAAAACCAGGTCAGCAGAGCCGCTGTAGAGCCAGAGAACCAGGTCAGCAGAGCTGCTGTCAAGCCAGAGAACAAGGTCAGCAAAGCTGCTCTAGAGCCAGAGAACCAGGTCAGCAGAGCTGCTTTAGAACCAGAGAACCAGGTCAGCAGAGCTGCTCTGGAGTCAGAGAACCAGGTCAGCAGAGCTGCTTTAGAGCCAGAGAACCAGGTCAGCAGAGTTGTTGTAGAGCCAGAGAACCAGGTCAGCAGAGCCGTTGTAGAGCCAGAGAACCAGGTCAGCAGAGCTGCTCTAGAGGCAGAGAACTAGGTCAGCAGAGCTGCTGTCGAGCCAGAGAACCAGGTCAGCAGAGCAGCTCTAGAGCCAGAGAACCAGGTCAGCAGACTTGCTTTAGAGCCAGAGAACCAGGTTAACAGAGCCGCTGTAGAGCCAGAGGACCAGCTCAGCAGAGCTGTTTTACAAGCAGGGAACAAGGTCAGCAGAGCCTTTGTAGAGCCAGAGAACCAGGTCATCGAAGTTGCTTTAGAGCCAGAGAAACAGGTCAGCAGAGCCGCTGTAGAGCCAGAGAACCAGATTAGCAGAGCTGCTGTATAGCCAGAGAACCAGGTCAGCAAAGCCGTTGTAGAGCCAGAGAACCAGGTCAGCAGAGCTGCTTAGAGCCAGAGAATCAGGTCAGCAGAGCTGCTGTAGAGCCAGAGAACCAGGTCGGCAGAGCCGCTCTTGATGTACCACAAAAAATCGAACTAAAGGACTAAACCTACCAATAGTCCCAATACCATTACCAAATAATCAGTCAGTTGGCAGTGAAGAAGGTTCAATCGTTTATTAAACAAAATACTCTATAGAGGAGCCTCTCAGAACCTCACCCATCAGGTGCGCCGAGAAGACTGTTGGCTCGTATTCAAACATGAGGTTATATACTTTTCGGTTCAACACATATAATCACTGTAAAAAGGAAAAACCCCAATTGGCCCTCGAGCTCCAAGAAAGGACCATATATGGTACACATCAGACCAGTACAAAGGCTTGACTATCTATTACAGATGAGGTCAGGAGGGGTGACTCCCTTCCTTCTTTGTGCCTGGGAGTGTAGACACGGCGCCTCCAGGAATGCGCTTATCACCCCCAAAACCAGATGCGACCTTGAGTCTTAGAACAGTCGAGTAAACCGCCTACCTTCAGCTGCTACCAGTAACTCAAATGAACTGGGGCCTGACAACTGCACGTGATCAACACGTGATCACGGCCCGTGCTCGAGCATATGATCAGAAGATGGCGTCTGTATGGTTCTCGGCCTACTCTTATAGCAATAGATATACAGGGAGGAAATAAGCGAGTTTCCTCCAAGCAAAAGCATATATATATCATACAGGGAGTGTAGATATAGATGCATCATGCTAACATAATATAGGTCCGATACTCCTTATATACGGGAAATCTACTTTTTATCCCTCAGAACGGCCCTTTTAGAATGATGTAGCTAACTAAAACAGTTCAATCTTCAAATATTCCCTCATCAATCTGCGTTAGGTCCTTGAGCTCCTGCTGAATTAGCTGAGCTTTCACTGCTGTTGGGGAAGGACCAGACATAGAGGAAGTGAGTCTTGTCGCGCAATAAGAGCAACATGCAGGTCCACATTGTACACAAACACAACACGTGGAATATGATACCGGCTATACCTGCCAACACCATCAAAATTTTCCATCCCCAAGTAGACAGCAAACCCTAGAACCAACCAGAGAGAGACCACGTACCAGTTTCTACATGTATCTCGGAAGCTAAACGATGTAACTTCTGTATAGCCAAATGAATGGAGGGGGCGGAGTCAGGAATATAAGCACAGCAAGAGCTGCCGATCACACGCATGCTCCTCCTCGATCTGCCAAGATAACGTTCAAAACCATACGGTTTTGAAGCGAAACGAGTCTGGTCGCCTGTAGCTCTACTGTTATATTGGTCAGTATTCCTGCAGTAGTGTTAATTAACCCTTCAACTACTCTAGACAAACGTCGTACTTCTTGGCTAGTAATCATAGGCCCCCAAAAGGAGAATACTCCCTTCATATTGTCGATGAAATGCTGCGAGGGAGTATCAGTCTGATCTTTATCGGTGGTATCTATCACCCTTTTATTTCTCCTAATAACCACGCTACGTTTATCTAGTCGGTGATTCTTGTGATAGTTAGAAAGGGCAATATAAACTGGAGGGTACAGGAAGGACAAGTAGCAACGTCCAGTCCAACCTAGTGGAAGCCAAGTATAGGCACTTTCTCCGCAGACAAAATATACATTAGGAGGGGTTAACAACGAGGGGCTACTAAGGGTACGCAACTGATAAGTGTAATTACATCGGCTTTCTCCTACTGATATGTACCCTACCCCTTGAACACAAAACATAGAGGTACTATTTAATACAGGCACTGGAATAGCCCTATCTTCAGTAACATTACGGTCCTGAAAGTGTCGATAATATTGGGTGAAATTGAATTCAACATAGTCCGAAATTTCATTTTTCAGCCAAGTGGTATTTTCATGCGTTATATACATATTCATACAGGCATTCGGATCTAAAGTTCCCTCTCCATTATTCCCATCGGGGTTGAATCCTTGATGAACCTCAATATATGCTAAAATCATTTCATAATCTCTCTCTGAAAACTTACGAGCGTCTACAACATAATGCATATACATCATAGGGGGAACAGCCATTACAACGCGGTTTTTACCACGCGCAGCTTTTACATCGCATGCGTTACAACGCATGCGAGGTTACAACGCAATGCCATTACAACGCAAGTCTTTACATCGACTTGCGCTAGATGGCGTGCTAACATTACAAATAGTGTAGTTTACTATCCCAACACCTTCCCTACTGTTACGTGGACTGGAGTTGGAATAGTAAATTACACTTTTCTAATGTTAGCACGCCATCTAGTGCAAGTCGATGTAAAGACTTGCGTTGTAATGGCATAGCGTTGTAACATCGCATGCGTTGTAACGCATGCATTGTAACTGCACGCTTTGTAATGACACGCGTTGTAATGTCATACATCCACATCATAGAAAGCAATTTGAACCAAGCCTCGCAACTCCCCAAATGAGACAAAGGTAGGGTTATAAATAAGTTGTGCTTGTGCATAACAGATGGTAAAAGACCACAAACCCAACAATTTGTAGTATTGGTGGCACTGTGTGCTTGATGAAGCATTTCAAGGAATGCATTTTTCACATAGGTCTGACGATGCCTTTCCTTATGAGGGTCTAAAGTACGAAACACATGTTCCGGAGGTGGGGGAGTTGTTCCTAGAACAGTGTGCATAGGGTGGCGAAATTCTAAATATATGAATACTCCTAGTAATATCATTAGCAATATTGCTATAGTAGCTGTAAATGCAATTTTAACACAATTGGTCCAACTAGAAAAAACAGGCATATATGTAGGGAAATAGCGTGGTACAAAAGGGCGTTCCTCCTCAGGAACAAAACGAGCAAAGGGATACATTCTAACTAAAAGTCCAACAATAAACTAGGGCAATACAGTCCAACCTGCCAGAGGGTACTTCTTTCCTGTGTCCGTTTAGAGTCTCACAGGCAGGCTCCTATCGTTCATCACAGATAATTCCAAAACAAACTTCTCATGTTGGAGTTATGTTCTCACACAACCTTTGAAGAAAACACAACCTGGGCTACTTTGAACATGAAATTCAGTCTTTCTTTCTGAACAGAGCAAACAAATGTTCAAGGCTCTCAGCTCGTTCAGTCCAGTGTCTCGCTCAGTACACCAGAAGCGTATCTAACAGACATTCAGAGCACAGGTCTGTACCCTATCAATCAAGTCTCTCCCTATCTCCTAATATGTTCACCTGGTGTACAGTGCTGTTTTCTGGGCCGCAGATTGTATCGAGTATGGCCAGGCACTTCTTGATCAGAGAACAAAACAGAGGATGACGAATCCGGTGAAACAGGGGTACTGCGGTTAGCTGTAGGAACAACAGAATCTGGGGCGATCAATTGTGCTGATGGCAGAGCCCCTTCTGAACCCGATGCACCTTCTCCTTGCCCTTCTCCAATTACCTGGGCATCAGAAAAAGGGATGAATCGAGGAACTCGCTCACTTTCCTGAGTCAGAACCCCGTCCTGGATTCGCTGATCATATGGAAGCGGGAGGGGTAATTTTTTCAGATGTGACACATGAATCCAGTGTCGCTTGCCGTTCACTTTTACCGCCGTCCGCGTGGCCAACAAGACTTGAAAGGGTTCCGACCAACGACGATCCAAGCTGCATTTTCACTGATCGTTACGGACCAGAACCCACTGTCCTGGTTCCAAGCGATGTCCAGGACCCTCCGGCAGGGGCCTGCAGAACTGCTGAAACCTGTTGATGAATGGAACGAAGATCTTTAGTCAAAGCATACAAATCGTCTTTCAGCATAGGGTACTCTATATCACGGAACGTTCTGGGTCTCGGGACGCCCCAAACATTAGCAGGGTGCCTGAAAATAACCTCGTACGGAGACAAACCAGAACGAGAATGTGGGGTAACTCGTATTGACATTAATGCCAGCGGCAGAGCATCTGGCCACTTTAATCCAGTACTTTCTTGAATTTTTGCTAATTTGAGCTTTAATATCCCATTATACTTCTCGACCAACCCAGCGGACTGGGGGTGTCGAGCCGCATGGAATTTGTTTAATCTGCAGTCCATTACACATATGTGTGATAAGTTCTGCATTAAAATGACTTCTGTTGTCACTCCAAATCACACGAGGCAATCCGTAGCGAGGGAAATACTCCTTTCCCAACGCCTTTGCCGTTGCCAAAGCAGTGTTTTCTTTGGTCGGGTAGGCTTCCACCCATTTACTGAAAGCGCATACCACGACCAGGACATACTTCAAATTGTTAACGCGCTCCAGCTGGATATAATCCATTTGTGGCACTTCAAAAGGCAAAGATGGTGGTGCAAAGTTTCCACTCAGAACAGGCTCCCTGCCCCCTGGATTATGTCGTAAACAAACCATGCAATATTGTACCAAATGAGCAGCGGTCCTAGAAATATTGGGATTGTACCATACAGGATCTAATAATGCACAAATACCTGTCACTCCAATATGAGCTGAACCATGTGCCATTGTCACTACCGCATTCACTAATGCATTAGGCAACAGCCACCGCTGCTTCTCTGTCAGATCAATCCAACAACCATCTGCATCTAATCTCCCAATTCGCTCTTTCCAGTGAGCCAGTTCAATAGGGGTAGCTTCTTTCTGTATTTCTCGGACACTCTCCATGGTATTATCAAACATCTCTGTTTCAGCCACCCACTTAGCAGAGCTAGTCACAAACATTGAGGTCAATTTGGATTTTGCAGTTTCCTTAGCTACTTGATCGGCAAAAGCATTACCCTCCCCTACTGCATCAACCACTGCCTTGTGTGCACTACATTTGACTACAGCCACTATTTCTGGTAACGTTAATGCTGTCAGTAATCGCAAAATCAAGGGGCCATGCTGTATTCGCTGACCATGAGAATTAACCCCTTCCATGCCCATGACGGAACGGTTCCGTCATGAGCATCGGTTGCGCTGTGCTCATGACGGAACCGTTCCGTCATGGGCCCGCCCGCGCTCGAACCCTTCAGCACCGCGGGGGAATTCCCGCAGCGCTGAAGGGGTTAAGAAAACCTCTTTCTGCCCAAAGTCGGCCAAAACTATGAGCCACGCCAAAGGCGTACTGGCTGTCGGTGTAAATATTTACTCTCAGTCCTTCACTTAACTCACAGGCCCGAAGCAATGTGTAATATCTATAGTGGTGATGTCATTGCTCTCTGTGTGTTCTGTCATCTCCTTGGTGATGGAATGTCTATACTTGAATATGAGAGTCACTCCCTGGAAGCTGTTGTGATGAGCGGTAATAAAGTTGACCTCTTCTCCTATATATCTGGATTGTGGTCACTTCAATTGGCGACGAGGATGGGACGTATCGCTCATCTTTATTCCCACGTGTGCAGATTTTAAAACTGACAGCTGTGTTTTTTTAACGATGTGAAGGCAATTTTTGGGTCTATCTAAGATATCTCCTTGATGCCGATGGGACAATCGGTCTCGGCTAGCAGCTATCTGGCGTGAAGACAGCTTACTAATTTGTGCTATTCCACAGTGCAAGAAAAAACGAAGTTTCAAGCGTCTAATGTCAAACGGTTAAAGAAGGGGGAAAGCTGCAAGAAAAACCGAAGTTTAAAACCTCAGAAGTCATACGACTATTGAAGCGAGCAAAACGTAAGAAAATTAATTTAATTCTACCTTTGCTTCTGCGGTGACTGTGATCTGCTCACTGTCGGGTGATTGACTTTGCGTTTGGATGTGTGCAGGGTTGGAGGAGACCGTTAATCTTCACCCATTCATGCCGAGTTGAGAAATGATGACGTGGTGTGCGTGTTTGTTGTGACGCGTCCACGTTCATCGTGCATTCTCCTGTTGGCTGAATTCCACAAACGTCAGAGAAATGGCATTCTCTTCACGTCACGACGTTCTTTGCCTGTGAGATCAGCGCGCATGTGAACGTTGCAGTCACATCGGAGCATTTCCTCACAAGACTTCTGAGAGGTATTTAAGCAGCTTTATCGACGGATATTTTCCCCGGGCCAAGGCAGTTTTAATAACAGATATTTTCCCTGGGACAAGGTACTGTACGCTCAACACGGAGTTTACAGAGTTATATTCAAGCGTTGGAGCTACAATTTTTTCTACAATTCAACAGATGACATTACACTAACAGCGCGCTACTGCCATCTTGTGGTTTCTTTTGAAATGAAAGGCTGAAGATCTCTTTCTAATGTCTGGAAAATTGTCGTGTTAGAACTATATCTCGCATTTTTCACTGTGTTTATACATAATTATTTTTTAAAAAAAAGAGAAAATGATGATGAATATGTCAAATGTAGAGCTAGTTTAAAAAAAAAAAATTAGTATTGTACTATATATCAGTTTTGTTCTCCAAGCAAAAGAAGAATATTCGCTGTGTGAGGGAATATTTTAGGTGTATTTCTGTATAGTTGTCCCTTATAATATTTTGTTTTTAACATGCAGAATGTACAGGCACCTTCTCCTTTCCTACAGCTTCCGGGAGACCCACCAGTAGAGTGGAAAGTATGGTACAGGGCATTTACGAAGTATCTAGGAGCCATAGGGGGCCTTAGATTTAGTGCCGAACGTAAGAGATTTATTCTTGAACACAACTTGGGTTTTGAAGGTCAAGCGGTTTTGGAACATTTACCTTTACCTGAACAAGTTGAGGGTGTTGAACCACTAAATGATTTTGATCAAGCCATACTAATGTTAGAAAAACAATTTGATGTGGAAAAGAGTTTAGTAGTAGCCAGGCATACGTTTTTTACAAGGAAGCAACAAACGTCTGAGAGTATTGTGTCATATGTCGCCTCTCTACGTATATTGGCATCTGAATGTGAGTTTGAGAATTTTACGTCTCAACTCATCAGAGATCAAATCGTAGTACGATGTAGAGACAAAAAAGTGCAACAGAAATTATTGACTTTAAAAAATCCTTCACTTGAAGAAACTGTGTCCATTGTTAAGAGAATTGAGTTGTCACAAACGTCTTCAAATGAACTAAGGTCAGACAAATCTACGATTGGTGTTGTTAATGAAGGGTAAATTGTGGGAGAAAAGAGTAGTGTCCCTGAGAGAAATAGTAATGATAGTAAAGGGAAAGTGCCCGCAGCAAGACAAGATAAAAAACGATTATATTTTCAAAAGAAGAATGTCTGTTCAAAGTGTGGTTATCCTTCCCACTTTCCGAATTCACGAGTTTGTCCAGCTCGTAGTGCTTCCTGTAGAAATTGTGGTAAACAAGGTCATTTTTCAAAAGTGTGTATGGCCAGGAGGAATATCAGTGCTGTGTGGGAGGAGAGTAACAAATTGGAGAGTGACACAGAAGTCGTAAGTTCCATGAGCGACTTAATGTTAGTAGTTAAGGATGACTGTGAGGAATGTGCAGACCCGATTGTTGACATAATAGTGGATGGAAAAAGTTTGAAATTACTAGTTGATTCAGGAGCACGCATGACAATGATTACTGAAGACTTGTTTGAATCTGTGTGGGGTGACAAACATCTTGAACCTCCTGATAGAAGCCCCGTATCTTATGAAGGAAGGAAGATTCAGTTGAAGGGTTTTTTCGAAAGCACATTAGTGTTTAAAGAGAAATCTATCACTGGGAAAATCTATGTCGCTATTAAAGGGTTAAACATCCTGGGGTGGTACCACCAAGGTCTATTCGGAATGACCCTTAGACCTGGTACAAAAGATCCAGTGTCTATTGTTAATGAATCAACATGTTGTGATAATCCTTCAATCTGGGGAAGTAAATTCCCAAAAGTTTTCTGTGACTCTTTAGGTCTGATCAAGGGTTTTAAACATCTTATCAAGGTAAAAGAAGGAGCAATTCCTAGCAAACACAAACTGCGTAATGTTCCTTTGAGTGTTAGGGATGACTTAACGAAAGAGCTAGAAAAGATGTGTGAATCTGGTGTGATTGAGCCAATTGAATCATCTCTCTGGTTAAGTCCCTTGGTCGTCGCACGGAAAAAAAATGGGAATCTCAAAGTCTGCATTGACTTACGCAGTCTTAATAAGAACATATGGGTAGATTCCCATCCACTACCCCGCATTGATGATATAGTCTCGAAGTTTCAGGGTTTTGAATGGTTTTCAAAGATAGATTTATCCTCTGCATATCATCAAGTTGAATTAGATATGTCCTAAAAACACTTGACAGCTTTTGTGTCACCATCTGGAACTTTCCAATTCAAACGAATGCCGTTTGGTCTGGCCTCTGCGGCCTCCGTGTTTCAACGTGTGATGGAAAAAGTTCTGATGGGAGTGCATAATACTGTTGTATTTCAAGATGACATTCTAATAGCTGGAGTTTGCAGGTCGTCGCATGACAAAAGTTTGATGGAAGTGTTAAACAGACTACAAGAGAAAGGTATAGTGGCCAATTTGAGCAAATGTGTTTTTGGTGTTAAGTCTATTGATTATCTAGGACACTGCATATCTGGTGAGGGCATTCTTCCCAGAGTGGGTTTGATTGAGGCGATTGTTAAAGTTCTTTCTCCCAAAACCAAGGAGCAGGTGTCTTCGTTTCTTGGCATGTGTGAATTTTATTCTAAATTTATTTCCAATTTTTCGGCTAAGACTGTTCATTTACGTGAACTGTTGAAGAGAGGCACTGTTTTTCTGTGGGATCACAGATGTCAAACAGATTTTGATCAAATCAAGGATGATCTTGGTCAGTGTAACACTTTGACTCTGTATGACCCATCTCTAGAATCAGTTGTATCTGTCGACGCTAGTCTTGATGGTTTAGGGGGCATGTTGACCCAAACGAAACCTGGAAAAGAACTTACTGTTGGATTCATCTCTAGATCATTACGTCCCAGTGAGAACAATTATTCTGTTATCGAAAGGGAACTCTTAGCTTGTTGTTGGGCTGTTGAGAGGTTTAAGAGTTTTCTCTGGGGAAGATCTTTTAAGTTGTTGACTGATCACAAACCTCTAATTCCCATTCTCAATGGGGTTTTAGTGAAGATCATACTCCTAGGATTGCGAGATTGAGTTCTAAACTTCTTCAATACAATTTTGCAGTTGAACATATTCCTGGAGGGAAAAACATCAGACCTGATTTACTTTCCAGGTTGCCATTGCCTGTGGTGCAGGGTGAGTGTTTACCAGATGAAGATGAGGAATGCTTAATTGCGAGCATTGATGTATGCAAAGAGGGGTGTTTCAAGGAGGAAGAATGGTTTGATGCGTTGAAGTCTGATTCTGTCCTCAAGGAAGTAAAAAGATGTATTATTCAGGGTTGGCCAAAGGAAAAACACCTGGATAGCGAACTGCAACCTTTTTCAAAAGTGGCTGATGAACTCTCTCTAGAAGAGGGTGAGATGATTTTACGGGGTGATAAATTTGTTCCCCCAGCTAGTTTGAGAGATCGTATAATTATAGCAGGACATGAAGGTCACTTGGGGCAAACATGTACCAAGCGCAGAATTCGTTCAATTTATTGGTGGCCTTCAATGGATCGTCATATAGAGAATATGGTTGAAAATTGTTTTACGTGCTGTTCCAGTGATAAAGTAATCAAGACTGTCACTCCTCCCAAGGTGAAAGTTGACCTACCTTCAGGTCCTTGGATGAAACTAGCTTTAGATTTCATTGGTCCAATCAATGCTTTACCAAATAAATATAGATTTGCTTTGGTAATTGCTGATTATTACAGCAAATAGTGGGAGGTTTGTTTTTTGACGGAACCTAATACAAATGAGGTTATCACATTTTTGGAGAGTTTGTTTGCAAGGGAAGGTTTCCCTAAGGAATTAGTGTCAGACAATGGGGTACAGTTCGTATCTAAAGACATGTCTACATTTTTGAATCAATCTGGCATTTTTCATCGACGTGTAGCTCTTTATCACCCCCAAGGAAATGGTTTTATTGAGCGCATGAATCGTATTTTGGTTGATTATGTGCAATGGGCTGTAGCTGGTAACATAGTCATTAGAGGAGCTGTGCAGAGTATGTTGTGGGCTCATCGCACCACACCCGGTATTGAATTTGGGAAAAGTCCTTTTGAGTTACTGAGAGGGAGAGCTGCAACGTTTAACATGTGTCCAGCCTGGATGAAGGAGTGGGGACTATTGTCAAGATCAGTTTCCTCTTCTTCTGTAGAGAAAGTTGAGGTAAAGGCGCATTCTCATGTACTCAACAAAATCAAGGCTAACGATAGCTCTGCTAGTCTTTCAAGACAGAGGTATCATAAAGAAGAGTGGTCTCACAAAATCAAGGTGGGAGATTGGGTCAAGATAAAGATTCCACATAATGTACCCAAGGGTTTATCTAAATTTAGTAAACCAATGTGTGTTGATCTGGTTTTGCGGTATGCTGTGAGAGTTGATGGTAAGAATTGGTGGAATGTAACTAGGATTTATAAAATTCCTGACAAAGTTGTGCATCAAATGGGTTTGAAAGATAACGCTGTTCCTTCTCCTAATAAATCTTCATCTGAGGTTAGGACGAACGGATTGAGTGGAAGAAGTTCACCTTGTGATAATGCATCACAAGATAAGTCTACCTCATTGGTGAGGAGGAGCTCCCGGATGAGATTTATTCCCAAACGTATGGACTTATAGAATGTAGTTGTTATCCTAATTTTTATTCCCAAATGTATGGACTTATAGAATGTAGTTGTTATTCTAATTTTTATGGTAATAAAACTTTTCTTCGGTATTCTTTTATTGTTTCATTTCGTCATTTGTTTTTATTTTCATGTTATTTATTGTATCTAGTTTTATTTTAAAGCTACTTTTTGTCTTTCTTTCATTTTCTATTATTGTGTTTCTGTAAAGAAGGGAGATATTGTAATATCTATAGCGGTGATGTAATTGCTCTCTGTGTGTTCTGTCATCTCCTTGGTGATGGAATGTCTATACTTGAATATGAGAGTCACTCCCTGGAAGCTGTTGTGATGAGCGGTAATAAAGTTGACCTCTTCTCCTATATGTCTGGATTGTGGTCACTTCACAATGCCACTAATTCAGCCGCCTGTGCTGACTGATAGGGTACTCGAGAAGCCTCAACTATAGTGTGAAGAGTAGTTATCGCATATGCAGCAGTTGTCGTGCCATCTGGTAACTTGAAACAAGAGCCATCGACATACAACTCCCCTTGAGGGTCAGATAGAGGAGTGTCAGTCAGGTCTACCCGTCCCTTCGTTTCTTCCTCAGTCCGAAATATACAATCATGAACATCATTGTTCTTTTCATTCGAAGGGAGGGGTAGTAACGTAGCAGGGTACAGAGTGGCACATCGTTTAATCGTAATGTGTGGAGCAAATAAGGTCAATTCGGTAAGACACGCACTCGTAAGGTGCTGGGTCTTCCTTTTGTTCAATAATGTATCCACAGCGTGCGGTACCATCACTGTGAGGTCAGTGTTCAGAACGAACCCTTCCGACTGTCGAATAGCCACCGCAACCGCAGCAGTAGCTCTTAAACAGCTAGGGAGTGCTCTGGCGACGTTATCCAACACCGCCGAGAAATAAGCACAAGGTCTCTGCTTACCACCAAATCCTTGTGTTAACACTGAAAGCGAACAACCGTCCACCTGATGTACGTAAAGCACAAAAGGTTTGCGGTAGTCAGGAGTACCAAGAACAGGTGCAGAACAAAGTGCAGATTTCAAAGAGTCAAAAGCATCTTGACAAGCATCAGTCCAGGGTAAAGGTTCATGCACATCTTTAGTGGTTAAGTACAGAAGAGGTTTAGTAAGGGGAGAAAAATTAGGGATCGATTGGCGACAGTAAGAAGTTATGCCGAGAAATGCATGAACATCACGCTGAGTACGAGGTACAGACATATTAAAAATGGTAGTCACACGCTCAGGGGTTAGCCTCCTCCCCTCCTTCGACAGTAGATGACCGAGATAGGTCACCTCCTGTCGACAATATTGAAATTTAGAAAGGGATACTTTATTGCCATTAGCAGCCAAATGAGATAATAATTGTACAGTGGCCTTCTTACAACCTTCCTCGGTATCAGAGGCCACTAACAAATCATCTACGTATTGCAAAAGCACATTACCAGGGGGCAAGACCAAATCATCCAACAATGTTTTCAAAGCTTGACTATAAATGCTAGGACTCTCTGTGTACCCCTGAGGAGCACGACAGAACCGGAAACTGCGACCAGATAATGAAAAGCCAAAAATATGGCGGCTATCAGGATGAATCGGAATGCTAAAGAAAGCATTTTTTAAATCAATCACAGAGAAATATTTAGCAGTAGGAGGAATCTTAGTGAGAATAGTAGTGATGTCTGAAACCACAGGGTATTGGGGCATCACAAAACGATAGGTATCAGCATAGTCTGGATCGCTTCCAACAGGGGCCTTTTTTAAGATAGGCAAATTGGGGCTGTTGCAGACATTAGCAGCTGTCTCTTCCACCACACCCCTTTTTACCAAATCTTGTATGATGGAGAGCAAAGCCTTCTCGCCAGCCGGAGAAATTTTGTACTCAGGTATACGAGGAAGCCGAGCATTTTGCTTCATAGTAATAGAAACGGGTGGAATCTTTAATAATCCTACATCTGTGTCACCAGTGGCCCACAATTTTGCTGGAATAGCGGCAAACTCAGGAGGGAGGAGTCATTTTTAGTGAAGCACTGCAAAGTATGTTTCCCAAGGGAATTAATTGTCAAATAAACACCATCAGGTGAACAATGAATCTTAGCATGTAATTTCTTCAACAAATCCAAGCCCAATACATTTTCGCCACAATGGGAAGTCAAAACAAATGGGGAGTCTATCGTAACAGGACCAATTGCAAAAGGAATAGGTTTGGAAATGGGGCTCACCACCAGAATTCCCGAGAATCCTACCAAAACATTATTGTGCCCGGACAGAGCAGCCCCTGGGACCAGGGAACGAGAAATAGAACTATTCATTGCACCTGTATCAACTAAAAACTTTTCAGATGTCCCCATCAAATGCGCCTCTACATAGGGTCCTTGCTGATCAACGGGTACTGACACCTGGCCCTCACTCTGTCCATGGCTATCCTATGTATAGGCATACCCTTCGATCGCATCCATTGCACACTCCTCATTATAAAACTGCCTACCTCTTGGATTGCCAAAATAATTATTTTCTTGTCCAACTTGCGTCTTCTCTTCTCGTTGCATGTCACTGCGATCCACACTTTCCCGACCTCTTCCTCTACCTATCATAGCCCCGTTCTGGTTTGTCAACAACGGACACTGAGATCGCCAATGCCCTTCCTCCTTACAATAAGCACACTGATTTATTCGCAAAACAACAGCCGGCCCTCTGCCTCCTCCAGTTCCCGCCCCCCTCGGAATGAACCCTCTACCGCCTCTCTCTCTGCCTCGTCCTTGAACAACTTGTTGCATCAACACCCGTGTTTTAAGATCCCTTGTTTTCTTTTCCGTCTTATCCTTACTCTCATTTTCTCTGTGTTCATAATATTGGGCCATACTCCATATTACAGAGGGCGTGGAAGTGGTCCAGGTACTTTCAGCGGCTTTTAACTGTGCAGAGACTTCTGGCAACAAATTGGTCACAAAACGATTAACAAATAATCCTATACCG
Source organism: Triturus cristatus (assembly GCF_964204655.1). Classification (NCBI taxonomy): domain Eukaryota; kingdom Metazoa; phylum Chordata; class Amphibia; order Caudata; family Salamandridae; genus Triturus; species Triturus cristatus. The sequence goes on along the minus strand of NC_140579.1, from coordinate 914,728,736 downwards.
CCTTCCAACGATAAGTCCTGTCCACTAAAATCAATGAATACGCCCTCAAATCTCGTGAAAAAATCAATCACTTTCATCTTTCTTCTGTTTACATGCAGTCGATTTGTCCCAATCCACCTTACGAGGTGGAATTAAGGAATGCATGTAAGTGATAATACGGCCAGGTAATGACAATAATTCAATATTCGGCTTATTTCCGGGCTTACGATCCTTGTCCCATTCTTTTATCTGTTCCCATGTTCCGCCTAATTCTTGAGCATGGTCCTGGTCATGCACCTGATGCCATACGTCAACAGGAACTAATAATGTGAAAAATAGCTCTATGTCAGCTAAAGTCATAACAGCCGAAGAGGCCTCTTCTGTGAGTTCTTTATAATAAGCCGTGGGATTCTTACGGGGGTCAGGTAATTGTCATTTTAGCGAGAGGACTTCACTCCTCTTCCAGGAGGTGTAAACCCATTTCTCCTGCAGTCGAGCCTCTACACGAGGTCTAGTCACCACACCGTGGTCATCTTTTAGTTCCGGTATTTCAGGATGAAAGATAGGATGAACTTCTCGCATAGGATGCTGAGTGTCCCACGAGCGACACTTTTGATGCATCCGTTCTCGATAATTTAATAAAACCTCCACATTTCTATACACTTCTTCTGGGCTAAGTTCGGACTTATGAGCCCTGTCCTGGATGTCATACATCACTTGGGGGGCCATCACTCCTGGAAAACACTGTTCCCAGAGAGTAATAATACATGCAGCCATGTGTTTCAATGCATGTTGCTGCATAACGGGCTCATAGTATCGAAGCGTGCTCCATATATCAGTTATAGTGTAAATAGGCTGTCGCATCCACTGGGATGACTGATCCTCAATCATCTGTTTCTCATTCTGTCCTACAGCCGAATGGGTAAACAACTTCCGTGCGTTGAAATCCCCTGGAGCACGAAATGGAGTCGAAACAGCTGGAGATGGGGTCGTGTTCGCAGAAAGGGAAGCCCACACAGAGGTGGGGGGAGACAAAACAGCTGTGGACATAACGGAAGACGGCAGGGTAACAGGCCATAAAGGAGCCGTCTCAGACACTGAGGGAGACAAAACAGAGGACGTTCCCGGAGAGGCAAGGGATGAGGAAACAACAGGGGCGGAAGCTGAAGGGGACTGTGCTAGAGTCGGGGGAACAAAGGCATATATACACTGTGAAGCATAAGGTGGAGGTGGACAAGTGTCCAATAAATCCTCTATCTCATCTTCTGCTTCAGTCCTAGCCACATAGGTCTTATCCACTTGCAATCCAAATTGTCTGACCGCACAATCAATCCCCTGTTCAGTTCGTGCTTTATCATAAGCTATAGCTTTCTGCGTAGTCGTCTGATTTCCTTTCATCCTACATACTTTCTCCTCCCGCATACGTCTACGCTTTGCTTCCTTCTGCCACAGGCTTAAGGAGTCAAACATTGCCTGTCGACTACGTTTAGAAAATAATCTATTGCAACCAATTTATCTTTTTCTCATCAAAACACCCGGTTAAGGGCCATTGTAATTCCACTTTATCTTTAGTATATTTATGCCATAGTGTATTAAACAAGAGAGGTGTAATACCATGTTTTACATACATATCATAACTTGGGCTGCCCTCAGGCGGGGCAGGTTGACTTTCAGCCAAACGCGTATCATTAGGGCGACAACAACATCCAAAACAACTCAATTTGCTAAAACACGGCATAGTTATTGTCGTCACGCGTTCCTCATTCGATCATAAAAATAAACTTCCAAACATGGCCATGTTCAAACATTCGCAAAACATACAACCTCACGCTAATTCAAACATACACAAAACAATAATACAGTCAGTCATCAGTCATAAGCTTTTATTCGATATGCAAGATATCTTGTAAGCACATAAAAAATACAATAGACACATAAAAATCACAGTTACAAGAAGCCAGTATGAAAAACATAAGAATATAAAAAAGGGCATAAATTTCCCATAATAAATTATCTAAAAAAGAATTAAACAGCTACTGACAATCTCTTGCAGCGAATGAGCCAGGACCACTTTAAAAATTTCGCAATTCCACACACAAAAAGGGGGGAAGTGTCCGTCGTTAAAATGCGCAGGGCCTGAAGGTGACTACGTGTGCCCATATTGCGACAGAGGGGTTTCAACCAGACACCCCTGGGCCTTGCATAATCCGGGCAAGCAAATAAAACGTGTACAATAGTCTCAACTTTGCTAGGGCAACATGCACAATTGGGAGAAATGCGGGGCACAGGTGACCAACTCGATACCAATGCACCTAGGGGGAGGCATCCAACTCTGAATTTGAAATAAAGGGCTCGGTCATAAGGGAGAGTTATCAAGTCCAGGTAGGGTTCAAAAGCCACAGTGTCTTTAATTTGCAAAAAGGCGACAGTCGACTTGCAGTGGTTGGAGGTTGTATTTAGCCGCTCCGCACACCAGTTCCAATAATGCGCCTTGACAACTTCTTTTGTAGGGGCTGAACGTGATGACCAGCAGCCTCCTAGGCCGACATTCTCCAAAAGCTTTTTGGTATCTCTAAGCCACTTTATTTTGGCCCAGCCCCCCAGACTCATAATTTCTCCCAAGGCATCAGCATAAGATTTCAATTCTTCACCCCTCCAGATTCTTGTCCATAACAAAAGCGGGCGAAGCTGGGCCTGGTCTTTAATATTTTTGCAGCCCATGTCCAACCGGACAGGTACGGATGGAGTACTCAGGGGAACGGAGATAAGAGATTTCAATAACTTACTCTCCGCTGTCTCTAGATCTTTCAAACAGCAATGGCCCCACAGTTCTGCCCCATACAAGGCTGATGACACTACTTTAGCCTTGTAAATGTCAACTACTGGGGTGAGTGATCTTCTTGGAGAGGCCCTGAACTCCCTCATAAGGGCACCTCCCACTCTCCTATGGCTGAGGACCATTTTATCAATATGACTAGCCCAGGACATCCTATCCGTAATCCGGATACCCAGGTAGTCAAATTCGGCTACTTTCTCTAGGGGGGTCGACTTTAGAGTCGGGGGGCGGCCCAGTTTCTTAGGAGGATTTAGGACTAGATATTTTGTTTTATCCACGTTTATTGTTAATCCTCTTGCATCACAGAACTCCTGAAATCGTGTTAGTAATTTCTGGAGACCTTGAGGGGTCTTCGAAATCAGGAGCGTGTCGTCCGCAAATAGCAGGGTGGGGATCCGGACTCCACCGAGACAGGGGGCGTCGGCTGGTTCTTGCTGGAGATGTTTTACCACCCCATTCACATAAAGTGAAAATAGGGTTGGAGCCAAAACGCAGCCCTGCCTTACGCCCCTAGAGACTGGAATCTTCTCAGTAAGTTCACCGTTTTTACCCCAGCGGACCTGGGCAAAGGTATGGGCGTGAAGGTTGATAAGAAGTGACAAGATGTAAGGGGGTAAGCCCAGCTCGAGAAGTACCCTCCAAAGATCCTCTCGGGGGACTAGGTCAAAGGCAGTCTTCAGGTCTATAAAGGCCAAATAAAGGCTGCCCTTGCCCAGTTCCACCACCTTCCACCCCAGTAATATCAGCCTAAACACCTGCTCAATTGTCCCCATTCCGACCCGAAAACCTGCCTGAAAGTCTGAAAGAATTTTATTCTCCTCCACCCAATGGAGGATCCTTCCAAGGATAGCTTTACCTGCTATCTTTTGGGTGGAGTCGATCAGACTTATGGGTCGGTAATTACCTGGAGCTTCCCTGCACCCTTTTTTATAAACTGGGACCACCACCGCCCCTTTCCAGGATTCAGGTACTGCCCCTCCCATCATGATGTCATTAAGTAGCGCTGCTATGACCCGTGCCCATTCAGCTGGGTATGCCCTCATAAGGTCTCCCGGGAGGCCATCGGGACCCGCAGCCTTGCGTGGGGCTACCCACCCTATAACCCCCTCAAGTTCTAGCGGAGTAAAGAGGTCATAGGCATGTGGTTCAATTATATGCGTAAGAGCCATCCCCGCATTACAATCCCCTTCTGGAGGGAGGTATAAAGACCCAAAGTGCTTTACCCAGCTTTGTGGCGAGATGTTACAGGGTCTCATAAGTGCATCGGGGTTTTTCCGTGCACTTATAAGTTTCCAAAATGCCCTTGGGTCTCTACTGTTGCTGGCCTGGAGCAGGTCATCCCAATATTTATCTTCCCACTCCCTCCTGGCTAGTTTAAGAGAGTTATTGTAGGCCCTCCTTGCTTCCTGTATCTCAAGACGGGACTTAGCTTTAATCGCCTCAACTAACTTAGCCTTAAGAACCCTACATGGTTGGGAATACCAACCCTCAGGGGGTTTTTTAGAGAGTTTATTACCCAATTTATTATGATGAAGGGTAAAGACATTAGTCAAGGCATCAGTCAGAGAGACAAAGAGCCCACTCACTCTACCCACACCTTCAGACGATGTTCCAAGGTTTAGTACTGTATGGTTTAGGAGAGATTTTATTTTTTCTACCTTCCCCTCTGATAAAACCAGTTTGGCCCATTTAATTCGCCTGCCACAAGGGGAGACTTCCGATACCTCAGGTGGTGCAGCTACTTGGTTTATAGGAACCTTACTTGAGTGACGCCACCACTGAATCATACTTAAAGAAAGCAGGTTATGGTCGCTTTCAACCGAGGGGACCACCTGCATGTCCCTTACGTAGGGCCACAGACACACGTCTACTAAAAGATAATCTAACCTAGAGGTATGTCCGGGCCTATTATACGTGTGAGCACCCAGCCTATCCGAGGGTGTCCTCCCATTAACAGCCCTTAGATTGAATTCAAGGCTCAGGGAGTATAACTGAAGCGCCACTTCTGACCACCTCTTGATCGGTGGGATTTCCAGAGCCGGAATCCCCCACCTAGTGTCCTCCTCTTCTTGGTCGAGGGAGACGTCCGAACCCAAAGGCTCGAACGTACAGTTCATATCACCTGCAACCAGTGTACAAGACTTATGTGGGGTGTTGTTTAACAAAGTCTCGAGTAATGATATTATAGGAGACTTTCTCCCGCCCACGGTTCCCCGGGCATAAACATTATAAACGTTTAAAACAACTCTCCCCCTACGGTCTATTAAAGTTATGTTTTGAATGTCAGGAGAACCTGTGGGGAAATCCATAATTCTGCAATCGAGAGATGCCGCAACCCAGATAAGGAGGCCACCGGCTGGGCGCCCCCTCCCTGAAGTTGAGACATGCGCAGAGGAGAAATAGGAGGAAAAACCCACCCTGTGGACCGGCACACAACTCCATGTCTCTTGAAAGAGGCACAGAGAGTGCTCGTCAACCTGCGTAGTAAAGTCAGCCAGGGGCAGCTTTCCTGCAATCCCCGCGACATTCCAGCTGAAAACCTTAAAGACAAGGTCCGTCACAGCCGGAGTGCTGCAGGGCACCGGAATGTCCCCGTCTGTAGAGCTCCTCGGGAAAACGTGAGGAGAGCAAGGGTCTTGCAAGGTGGGTATAAGGTCACCTATCCCACTTGCAGGCTTACTTTTGCTAAGTGATAATATTTCCCCTGAATCTACTCTCTGTCCAACTTCCAGTCAAATGGGTCCCGCTGAACACAAATGTTTCTCCCTGGAGTCCCCTGAAATCCCATTCCTATTCTGATCAAGAACAGGGGGACTTAAGCCTCGACCGGTAGAGTCAATGATTTGCCTGGGGTAAAAGAAGGAAAGGTCTACCACTTTAACCCCCGGGACCCCCATATTAGGAACAGGGGTACAAATTGATGGTACCACTCTTGGATCATGGAAATTTACAATTATACAGTCCCCCTCCTGTGTTTTTTCTCCGTGTCCAACCCAGTCCACTCTACGAACACTCAGTATAATGCCATCCACACCTAACGGGATTGGCTTATTTGCCTTTAGCCAGTGGATACACTTATTCTTAAGTGATTGATGATTTTCCCACTGGCCGTCTTTTAAAGGAGGCACATTAACCATGACTGCCGCAAAGGGTTGACAGTCTGGTGGAAGATTTACTGGGGGAATTTGACTCACTTGTTTGCTAGGGGCAGGTGAAAGGGTCGATCTGGTGGTAGGATGGGGGACGGACCTAAGGGATTTCTCTAAGGCTAACCTGCTAGAGTTGGTGCAAGCCCCTTGTTTTTTAGGAATTTCCATTATACGACTCACTACCTGTGGTTGCTTCTGTCGGGGAGACTTAGGTTTATTTTTATCGGGCACTATCTGGGTTTGAGGACCCTTTTGCAAAAGTCCTGCTTTGGGACTTGGAATGGATGTGGAAGCTGTAGTAGATGGGCTATTAGAAGCTCCCTTCTCACAACATAGTGGATGCTTAGAGGCTCCCTGAGATGAAGGCACGTTTCCGGTTGCGACCAGATTCTTAGCTTCGGTCACTCTACTTGTTTGTTTAACTGCTACTTTAAGTGAGTGAAAGCCGTCAAGGGTTGATTGCTCGAGTTTGTCGATCCTATCCCCAAGGCCTTTGACTTGAGTTAGCAACGGATTCAAGAGTCTATAAACCTTCTCAAGAATATTTCCTACCGTTGCTAAGTCCGTAAACTTTAAAAGTTTCGCGCTATTTGGGCCAGAGTGTGGCTCCTCAGGAGAGTTTACAACATCCCCGGGTATGGCCAGTTTATTCACTACAGCTTTGGCCCTTGAAGTTCTCATGCCCACTCCAAAAGGCTTTCTTGAATTTTGATAAAGCGCGGCCTGTCTAACTGGGCAGCCCCTTTTACGTTTACGAACCTTTTTGCTTAAGGGCCTATTCTCCTGTCTAATGGTGGTTGTTTGAGAATTATTGGGGGACCTATCTATCTCCCCTACTGATAATCCCAAGAGCGAGGTGGACGAAAATAGAGGATCCACAACAGTAGTGAGTTCACTTGGGACATTGATGGATGATGATGCAATCTGTTTACCAAGACCATCTGGCTCCATGGTGACTATTGGCAAAAGAGCAGCCAAACTTTCTAACCTTCCTATATTTTGTTCAATGTCAACCAACTGGGGTGGGTTTAAGGAAGTACCAACAACACTAGGCGCAATATCGTCCTGGGACTGGGTACTTGCAGTTATAAGTGATGATTGAGCATCGCCCCCCAGGGATGAACGTCTCGAAGGGAGGTAGACCTCAGATAAACGCCGCTCAGACATTGCAATCTCCTTTTCAATCACCGCCGCCACCCTGGTAATGAAGCGGTCCATAGATCCAATAATGGGGCTTGCTGTATTTGGCCCCCTTACGCCTTCATTCCTTAGCAGTTTACCAGAACGGGTAGACATAGTTTAGTAGGTACAAAAACCGGAATATGTACTCACAGGTCTAGCAGGAACAAGGGACGTGGCCCAGCCCAGCCTCCTCCTGCCTCTGACGGCCACAGACGGCCCGCCCTCTGCCCGGGCTCAGCCCGGCGACGCCCGCGCGCGTCCCGCGACGCGGGGGAAGCGTCTGTTGATGTAGCGCCTCCGGGCGCGCTTCACCGGCGGATGTGGGCGGGACGCAGAGTGGACGCTGGGGGCTGTAGTCCTCCTCGCAGGCGGCCTCGATTGAGCTGGAGGCGGCGTAGCGGACTGTCAGCGACAGTGGAGGGAGGTGGAAGGTGCTCTGCCCCTGACCCCAAGAGCCAGGTAAGAGGTGCTGCGTTGGACTGTGAGGCTCTGAGGGCTTTGGTTTTGAAAATCTGGAGGCTTAGTAAAACAGGCCTCAGTCGCCTCGGCCGGTGGGAACAATAATACATATATACATATAAAAATATTCAAAAAGGGACGTCTCTTCAAACAAAGAACAGAGCCCGTCGACTCCTGTTCATGGAGAATCAATCAAATTCAGATTCCAAGACCGACAGATACCAAAATCAAGCAGTCCAAAGACTACCAAGAGACCGTCAGACAGGTATAACCACAGACCGACCTACAGACCATCCAGCAGCCTTCCTGGTTCACTCTTGGGACTATTCTGACTAAGCCCGCTTCATTAGCACCGCTTCAAAACCCAAAATACTGAGTTGGGTTCTAAGGCCAGTGCAGAAATTCATGGTCTTACAGTAGATTTGGCAAGGATAATCCAACTGAGTAGCATCTCGGAGGCCCATCAGGTAGATAGTGTTACCTATCCAGAGTTTGGGACGCTCTTGTCCTGGAACATTGCAGGTTTAAAATCTAAGCTGAAGGATCCATACTGGGCATTGTTTATTAATTCTTATGACGTCTGCTTATTCCAGGAGACCTGGCTACTTGAGGCCCAGTTTCTTCCAGGATTTTTTAAACTTCAATGTTCTGGCAGTTAAGGGCAAAAAAGGGCGCCCTTCTGGCGGTCTTACTATTTGGATCAGACAGGACCTTGGCATTGTTGTTAAAGAGCTTCCTACTTCGCATCTAGACATCCAGCTCCTCAACCTCAAGTTTAAAAATGGAAAATCACTGGACATCTATAATGTTTATGCTAGAAGTACCGGTGGAAAAAAGTCTGACACAATAGCTCGCCTGGATGAACTTATGAAGTACCGGGGATTTTAGGACCCCAGCGGTGCCAGGGATAGCACCCTATGACTTCGGGTTATCCTGTTGCTGTAGTATTATAAAAGACGCTCTCATGGAAATGTAACAAAGAAACTGGCAGAAGAAGCTGAAATATGAAAAAGACATCTTTATTAAACATTAAATGAGTGAGACTACGTCGCACAGAAGCCTTAGCAACTGAATGAGGCAGTCCGCAGAACAGAAACCAGTCTCCTTTTTTATACAGAATCTGGGCAACACCGCCCTTCTCTTGCAGTTGGTCATTCACATATTTTACTTCAAAGAACAAGCAGAGTCATGATTGCAATCTCACATTTCAGTTCAGCCAGCCCGCAATTATTTACCCAGCAAGGCTCAGATCCCACATCAGATATCAACTGACCCCAATAAACATGAGCATCTCCTGTTTTGGGAAACAAGCCATAAAGCAGGAACAGTCAGGTGTGAAAGAGATTAGCCGGAGGCTGGTGTAGGATGAAAAGACTTTATGGTGTGTCAAGCCCTGATGCTAATCACAGGTGCCCAGGGGACGGGGAGCTCGTGAGACCGGACTGACCTGGTGCAGCGGAGCCAAGCTGCCCAGGTCACAGAGAGGTCAAAGGAAAGTACATGTGTTCTGGAGGCCTGTATTTGTTCTTAGAGTGTAGTCTATGTGAGGGCAACTATAAGATGGCCACCGCTCCAAGATGGAACCCACGGAGTCAATGTATAATAACGTATACATAGTGCATTTGGCAATGGGACGTTATGCAAAGCGCTTGTACATACCGCATTGACCAATCGCGGTTTGCTAATACATGAATAAACAGGGGTAGGGCCCTGTCTCCTACGTGGTCCCAAATATCAAAGTACGACAGACCCTCCTTTTGCCCTTACATAGGCAATCACTATACTCATACTGATCTTAGTCCAGGTCTATATTCACCAGATCATCAAGATGTTGCTGATGGAGCAAAATCCTAGTACTTGGACTCTCTCTCTGGACAGGTCTCCTTGAACACGAAGAAGCACAAAGGCCACATATGGCAGGACAAAATAAGGAATACCTCTATTTAGGTGGCATAAGATCACACCCCCAACAATTAGTGATGTTCACTACTAACTAGTGTCGGTGCAGAAGCTGTATAGAAGAATTGCTTACGAATTCTGATCTTTTAACCTGCTCATGTTCAGGAAAAGGGTGAAAAGAATGCAAAGAAGCAGTAGTAGGAAAGGACATAGGTTGGGAAGCGGGTGCAGAAGTCAATTGGGTAGAGAAAAACAATCCCATCCATAAATGACAACGTCATGTTTAAAAAGACACTGGAAAACTCGTTATTAAAAACATATAGACAACGGGAGAAAGTAGTGACCACTATTACAAATGAAATAATAATTTTTATGTTCAGGTGAAACAGTGGTGACCCTCATCAATGCTCTGAGGTGAAAAGGGGGTACTCTTTCCACAGAAAATGGACTTTATTCTGCTTATACTGAACAGAATAGTACTTTAAGACAATGCCAGCAAAACAATCAGTTTCTAACACCTAGTCTATACCATCACACGGAAACCTTTTGTGAAACCAACTAGGCCCAGAGTCCGTTCAAAAAGCCTCTCTGGCAGGCTTCTATTGTCCATCAAATCTTCTTCTGTTGTTTTCTTTTGCATGGGCCTCTTCATTCAAGCCTTTCATGAGAGAAGTACTATTTAGTTGGAGTGCCCTCCTGGCAAACACCCACAGCTCACACGAAAGTCTCAATGTCCCAAGGCAGTGCGCCAGTATCTTTCCTTTGCGGCAGGCACTACAGGTAGTGTGCTCTCCATTGATCAAGGGCACAGGTCATCTCGTGCAGATTCGGGACCATTCTCAGACTCCAACACTCGTCACTCAGTGTCAGAGGACGCTCAGGCTGCTCTTCCATGGGCACTGGAATTAGTGCCTTTTGTCAATCTTGGATCCGCCGGTGCACTGCACTTCCATTGGAGCAAAGGAAAAAGAGGGGGGTGTGTGGCCAAAAACTCAAGCCAAGGGGCTCAAGGGACTGCACACTGTCAGAGGTTACCAGCACATGACAGGCGCTCTTGTGCACTGAAATTCTGGTTCTGTGGCAAAACCAGCTCCTCCTTCTTTTCTGATGTTGAACGCCTTCTGATGAAGCAAGTGCGATGCTTTCAACAGTTCAGTGTATAACAAGGGGACTGTAAACAGACGGCCTGTGATCTTCAAAAGAGCGGCCACACGCCATGGGACAATTTTGGTCTAGAATACACTGTCAAAAAGCAATACAAATATAAAGGTAGTAGGCAAAACAGTGTCTCTAAGCCTTTCAATTGGGTTTCCGTGTGAGAGCCTCCATCATCTAAGGGTAGATAACTACACGAGAATTCTGTCTACATGGATGTCTTCACATATGGTGGCATTGTCTAATAGGGCAAACACATTTTTTTTTCAATGATTACATATAAGTGTTTCTAAATTCCTTATCCAGGACATCTCAATAGAGAAATCACGTGGTACAGATTATTATAGGCATGTAGAAACCTTTCACATCAGGTGCACTAGGCAATACACAGGCTAATAGTCAGATATGAAAACAAAAGACAAGAACTAGAGGGTCCTGATATTTGCATGATTAGAAACTTCTGATCCCACCGAAAATTAAAGCAGCAGGAACAAAAAGGGTAAAAACCACATTAAAAATAGACATTGAAAATTTGTCATGTTCAAAAAGTAAATGTAAGATATCTCCTTTTGAGATGGAAAACTTGTCTTACTATAATATTGAGTCAGTTAGCCAGTCTATCGCTATCCTGACAGTCAGGCTGGAAAACATTGAAGCAGGCCTAAGGAAAATTCTTGGAAACCAGTCTGGTCATGCAAAAGGGAATTGTACATAATATGGGGGTTCCTGGTGCATCACTGCAGTCTGGAAGTATGTACCTGAACAATACACCTACAATAATAAATGGGCTGACTGGTGAAAGGAATACGGAAAAGGGAATTGGAACTAGGACACAACTAAAATCCCCAATCACTAAGCATAATGCGACATTGGGCAGGGAAGAAACAAAAGCAATAAAAAATAAAAATCTATAGGAAGGACAAGAATTTACTTGGGTGATAGTCAGGGATGTGACACTACACCAAGAGTACGGGTGGTACACAAAAGGCCAAAGTTACATACATTTTAACTCTACCGCTGGCGACTACACCATATACGGCAATCTTAGCTAATGTTCCAGTTCCTTCTGCAGGGAAAAATGAAAACCTAGTTTCCTTTTAAGAAGCAAAGGCCATATGCTACTTAGGAGACAGGACACCATTACCTAATGTAATATAGAAATTAGGCCACCTTGAGTCACAGATCTATAATTTCATCCTTAGGTCCAATCAAGGATACATAAATGTAAGGCTGCCTGTTCCATTAAGGGAAAGGGCAGTAAGTGACACACTTTGATCCTGTAGATCTCTTTTAGTTTTCTGTAATACCATTATAGCCAATTTAGACATGCACTGGTAAAGAGCTGCCTCTCATGTTCACAGCATGAAATATCATTAGCTGTGGAATTTAGTAACCAGAACAAGTTCAACCAACTGTTGCGTAGCGATGGGCATCGTCATGACCATCCCCTTACAAAACAGGTAAACTTGTAATAGTATCAAAAAGCAGCAACAAAAACAACGAAAACATGCAAAAAATAATAAAAACGCACAAAACGTCAAGCCATCAGATATACCTGCTGTATATCAAGCACAAAAAAGCATAGACAAAACAATAGCATATGTAATAAGCGGTGACACACAAACACCATGTCATGTACTTTATGCACTGTAAAACTGCAGCCCAAAACCCAATATTTGGGCCTGTTTAATTTGTCAGGTTTAAAATACTTACCCTCCTTTTTGACAGTAGATCACCAGGCAATGGAAATCTGCTGTCAAATATAACTTTACTGTTTCTCTTCTAACATACAGGACCAGCAAGAACAATTCATGAGAGAACCAAATACACAAAAATAAATTGCCATTATTAACTGTCAGGCATCATTCCATTTTTTTTTTAGAGCACCAATGTATCAGCAAAGCATTTAACATGATGTTTGGACTTTCAAAGAAAACCCCTTTGCTATATTTTCCCTTTGGAATTAAGTTCTTTAGTTTTAGTGATGCTATGGAGAAACCAGAAACCCCACCTTTAGAGGCCCGTGTAGCAAGGGCATTCTGCATTCCACAGAGGCAAGGCCCTAATTTAAAAGGTCATAAATGTCAAGTCCATTGTTTACTGGAAAGATAGCATCTCAGCAGCGTGACCGAGCCAGCCTCTGCAGCTCTCCCAACCCCCAGCTTCTGACACTCTGAATTCGTCAAAGCCAGAAGGCCTTCCTAATTCCTCCTAACTTGCAATAATTCGCTCTATGTTGAAAAATAATTTCTCCTTTTTAGGCGCTAAAAAATTATCCCTATTCCCAGATTGTTAAACTACATGTACTGTGAATAATTCACAAAATTTAATAACACACATACCAGTTTTTAGAATAAATGCTTGTTGCAATCCTATGCAATGGTACACATTTCATCAACCTTAAATGAATGAACGTCTCAGTAGGCCCAGCTAAAGTTAGACTGAACTCCAGCAAGTGAGACCGCTTTCTGCCCCAGTCCACTGGCACTGTGAATTGTATTCGCAATGAGTTTTGATATTTTCTTCATCATTTAGTCACTTGCCTTTATTCAAGCTCTGTTTGTCGCTTTCATATTAGCATATGAAACTCAGTGCCTCCCGCCAGGTAATTACAATATTTTCACCCCTACTGCTAGAACCTGCAATCTCATCTTTCCCCTCCTACTTACTCAAACCGATACCACATTCCTTTTTATTCCCTTCGTCAATACAACCTTCCTCACGCTACTCTTCATGTCTTTATTACTCCCCTTCATCATCTCTCTTCCCTCCACGGCATTCTATTTTCCCAATTGTTCTTCTCCTTCCTACGTATTACCTAGTTCCTATAACCGTAATTCTACATTTCTCCACCCCTCTATCATTACTGACTTCATCACGTACCTGCTCACAAACATCCTCTTTTTCCCTCATCAAAAAAGAATTCTCCATTTCTCTTTCTCTATGTGGGTGCTAACTCCATTAAGGCCGTTTTTTATTAACATCAAATAGTTGCGGGTTGTGACACCATATTTTATTTAATTTTTCCAAGTTTTAAAAAGGTCCTGTTTTTCATAGCGTGTTCAGTAGTATTGTGACAGACACAGCTAAAGTTAGAACCTTCAACCCTGATATTAAAACAAGCCTTTGTACTGGCACATTGACTCATTGAATCATAAGAAGGCACAACCTGTAAATATATATGAAAAGCTAAACGTATGCATTTACTGAAGCCTGAGACACTTTAAACAGTACTCTGAATGAAAGAAAATGCAATTGAAACAGTCTTTTTACCCAAATTCGACTTTGATATTTTAAGCATTAAAAAATGAATATCCTACAATTTTCTTGCATAATATGCATTACCAGAATGTCTATTACATAACCCATGAGTCAGGCATTGGAAATAATAACTTATACTTTATAAAAATGAGCTTGTTTGCGCCTGCGCCAAGGGAAAATTGTACGCGCGAATGCTTGTCATTTTAGTGATGCAACACAACTTAAATCAAATTTTAATGCTAGGAGGTCATAGTATGAGTATTAAGCTTTATAAATATCAAAAAACGATTTTGAAAAGCACTTATTTTTTTTAAATAATTTTTCCCATGATTAATAATTTTCTTTAAAAAAATCCCAATTATTCGTTTTTGTGATAATTACATGTATAAAAAACAAGCTGCATCCCTTGCCTATCATTTTGGACACATTTAACTCACAAGCCTAAGCGCATAAGCCCAATTTGAAACGCGTCACATTTTTGCGCCACTTTCATTTAAAAGGACGGTTCTGCCAAATTCCACCCGTGTTCAACTGGGAAGGTGCTGGCTGAATGAACATTTCTATCAAATATACTGAGGCTGAAAAGTTTGCCTGTGAACATCTAATACAATGCATCTAAGGAAAATGCTGTAAATTTATTTACTTTTGCAAAAATAGATAATTTCATTTTTGGGGCCCGATTTATATATATCGAATGTGTTTCTAATTTTATCCTTTAAGCATTTAACGGCAGTTTTGTATATGTGCACAATTGCTCATTCTATAAATTAAAGAGCAACACATAGCTATTGTAGCACATCACATTGTTCATTTCTGGATTTTTGTTTTAAGTTTCTACTTGATATTAATTAACCAGCAATCTACTTAACAGACTGGAAACATCAGAAGACCCACAAACACATATTGAGCTCATTTCAGACATAAACAGAAAGGGGTTAAACAGACAATACAGCGCGCTTTAGCCATTTTTCATAAATAGCGCCGTCGCAATTTACTTACGGAAGTTGCACTAATGAAAAAAACCACAGACATTTAAACACACAGTTGACTTACAAATCAATACGCATGACAGAAAGAAAGAACAGCTCACAGACTATACTTGAAACAAACCATTTGCAAATACTAGTTGTAGGTCATATTTACAAGCAACGCTTTTCAATAGTGTTCCAAAAGGCTGCATAAACAGCCCCACAGACAGATGCATGTCCAAGAAGTAGTGAATGCGCTCAATTCACTAGCTTTGCCTAGCAGAACACCACACAAAATCGTTCTGCATATCTTCATTCATGAAACTGCGCAGAACGAAGGATCCTTGTTTTGTATTATGTAATATTTTAATTCCCTGGGGATACAAAATCACCAAGGAAGAAATATGTTTTTAAATTTAACCTATTTAGATATTTCCTACACTATGGTACCTTTCAAAACAAAAAGCAACACATTTTTCCATGTGAGCTTACAAACAGGCATGCCAAAAATACTGCTGAAAACGCAAGTATTATAATCAAAACCAAATGGAGAAATATCTCCTCATTACCTGCCTACGCAAATTGCAATTCGCATATCCAAACCTATACAAACCAAAAGCTACATTTCCAAATTTGCTAAGATCAGGCATCTTATAGCTCACTAATCTAGCTTCAAACTTCAAGGGGTTATCTCTACCAATACACTCGCAAATATGCGAGACCCTCTGTTTTGGTAATTGCAATGACCAAATCAGAAACCAAGAAACCAACCCCTCGGCTTTGGTAATTGCGATAACCAAATCAAAGACCCAAAGAACCAAAGGAGTGGGAGCGACCCATTTATACTTAACTCTTACTTTTATTAATCAAAAGGTTATCAAATTCTAACTGTCAAGTTCTTCATAACAAAACGTCTTTTATAATACTCACGCCAAAAAGGGTTCTAATCGGGAGTGACATCTTTTGGAGAGTCAAAGTCAGAAAGATCAGAGATATACTGGGCTGCAGAGACAAAGAATCCCCCAGAACCTCGGTACCTGCTTAGTGGATTTCTGTCCTGTTCTCCCCAGTAGATTTCTGTCCTCTGACAAGATCACTCCTCCAGATAGTCACTTGTATTGATGCCACGCTGTCGGGCGCCAACTGAAGTACCGGGGATTTTAGGACCCCAGCGGTGCCAGGGATAGCACCCTATGACTTCGGGTTATCCTGTTGCTGTAGTATTATAAAAGACGCTCTCATGGTAATGTAACAAAGAAACTGGCAGAAGAAGCTGAAATATGAAAAAGACATCTTTATTAAACATTAAATGAGTGAGACTACGTCGCACAGAAGCCTTAGCAACTGAATGAGGCAGTCCGCAGAACAGAAACCAGTCTCCTTATTTATACAGAATCTGGGCAACACCGCCCTTCTCTTGCAGTTGGTCATTCACATATTTTACTTCAAAGAACAAGCAGAGTCATGATTGCAATCTCACATTCCAGTTCAGCCAGCCCGCAATTATTTACCCAGCAAGGCTCAGATCCCACATCAGATATCAACTGACCCCAATAAACATGAGCATCTCCTGTTTTGGGAAACAAGCCATAAAGCAGGAACAGTCAGGTGTGAAAGAGATTAGCCGGAGGTTGGTGTAGGATGAAAAGACTTTATGGTGTGTCAAGCCCTGATGCTAATCACAGGTGCCCAGGGGACGGGGAGCTCGTGAGACCGGACTGACCTGGTGCAGCGGAGCCAAGCTGCCCAGGTCGCAGAGAGGTCAAAGGAAAGTACATGTGTTCTGGAGGCCTGTATTTGTTCTTAGAGTGTAGTCTATGTGAGGGCAACTATAAGATGGCCACCGCTCCAAGATGGAACCCACGGAGTCAATGTATAATAACGTATACATAGTGCATTTGGCAATGGGACGTTATGCAAAGCGCTTGTACATACCGCATTGACCAATCGCGGTTTGCTAATACATGAATAAACAGGGGTAGGGCCCTGTCTCCTACGTGGTCCCAAATATCAAAGTACGACACTTATGCTTCTTTATTCTCAGCACTCCCATGTAATGTTAGGTGGAGATCTTAATACTACCTTTGAACCCCTACTTGGTGTTGATTGGAGCATTTCTGAGGTTGAGGATAGTCTATGGGGTGTTCCAAAACTAGATCTCGAACCTGTCACTCGTTGGTCTGAACTGGCAATCCAGATCAACGCCCTCTGTTTTAATAAAGGGCTTCGTGCAACAAATGGCAGGTCTGAGCAAGATAAATTAGGGTCCAATACTTTTAAGAGTGGCTCACGTGCTAGCAGAATTGATTATATCCTGCTATCACTAGATCTATGGGATGTCCTGAGGGGTATGGTGGTTATAGATAGATTGGAGAGTGATCATAATCCTCTCTCTCTGTCTACCTTGTTTTGGGTGAACCCCATTGCCCCTAATGATCTCTCTCCTCAGTATCACCAAGATGTAGTTGTCGCAAATGATGTGCGACACGTGAAATGGGCCAAGGTAGCTCAAAGTCAAGAATGTCTTACCCGCATTTTTAATAGTTTAAAGCTTGCCACTAAGGATTTAGGGGTCTTGTACAACCAATGTCCATTGGAACCATCCTGCATACCTGGAATATCGATCCATGACTCCTTCTTTTTAGAACTTAAAGATATCTTCGTAAGGCCTTGCAAACCATCTACGCCTAAGTCTGACCCCTCGCCACGATGGTATACCGTCGAGTGTAGGGATACTCGCGCGAACCTGGGTATCGCCCTGAAAACTGGCGATAGTATAAAAGTTTGCTCTGCTAGATATGCTTATAAGCAAGCAATCTTAAAATCTAAGCGAGCGTGGGACTACCAAAGATGGCAGGATCTCAGGGAAGCAGGTGCCCAAAAGGACATGAGACGTTTCTGGTCCGTCCTAAAGTGGGGGAATGGGGGTAACCCTGATAAACCCCAAAACTGGGTTTTGCAAGACGCATGGGTCAAGCACTTTGAGTCACTCTATGCTGTTGGAGAGGATTTGTCCGCTTCCCCCAAGTATCAATATACCTTTTATAAGGAAGATCCTTTCACCTTGGGTGACGTTGCTAACGCCCTCAAACTTTTGGTTCCAGGAAGGGCCCCTGGGATGGATGGAGTCCCTGCAGATATTTTTCTGTGTAACAGCGAATTTTGGGGAAACTATATCCTAATCTTAGCTAATCTGATTGCCAGAGGTGCCCCGATTCCCACTTCCTGGAAAGGCGCCGAAATTATTCCGGTGTTCAAGAAAGGGGATAAGTCCCTCCCTGCAAATTATCGATCAAACAGCCTGATTGATACCATGCAAAAAATCCTAGGCAGGCTGATCTTGAACAAAGTGCTGGATTGGGCTTCTGAAAATGCAATTCTCTCCCATTTACAAGCAGGTTTTAGAGCCAGAATAAGCACCATTGATCAGGTGTTGCATTTTGCTATGCTGTACTGGAAGGTGGTTTACTTGGGGGGAGGCAGTCTATATTCTGCCTTTATTGATCTTAGGGCAGCCTTCGATCTTGTCCCCCGGGCATCTCTATGGGCCGTCTTAGATAAAATGGGTATGCCACCTGTGCTAATTTCCCTTATTGCTAGACTTCATGTAGATAATTTCGCACAGATTAGGTGGGGTGGTGTAGGTCAAGTGACTAGCCAGTTCCCTATCCAGAAGGGGGTTAGGCAAGGCTGTGTTCTTGCTCCTACCTTATTCTCCTTGTATACTAATGACGTGGCCAAATTACTAATTGATGCAAATGTAGACGCCCCCACATTGGCAGGTGCTAAAATCCCTATTTTAATGTTTGCCGACGATTGTCTCATTATTGCCAAAACCCCGAGTGGTCTACAGAACTCCTTAGGTATCTTCGAGGACTTCTGTTTAGCCCGCGGGCTTGAAATAAATGTTTTAAAATCAAAATTTATGATCTTCAACCAGTCCAAATCTTTCAAAGGCAAAATATTTATGAACAATCTGCCATTGGACCAGGTTCAATGTTTTATTTATCTAGGTATTTGTATCCAACATGATTTGGGATGGAAAAAGCAAGTTGATTTGGCAACTCTTAAACACTCACAACTCTCCGGTGCACTGAGTAAAGAACACATCCAATCCTTGACCAAACCTATTGATCCTGCACTTCGTGTGTATGATGGCAAAGTGGTTGGTGCTGTGCTCTACGGAGTTGAGTTATGGGGATTTGATAATTTACACAAACTGTCTACCTCTGAAAATAGATTTCTACGAAACCTTACTAAACTACCTCAGAGTACTCCCCTGTGCCCTCTGTTTTATGACCTAGGAATGAGACCAATAGCTTTAATTGCCTCGTTTCACCCCATATTGTATTGGCAGCGCTTATGGGTCACTCCAGAACTTAAGCTCTTTGCTCTTGGTCTTATGGATATTATTAGATTGGACACCTTCCATAAGGTTAAGTGGCTCCGTAGGATATATGAGTCGCTTAAGGACCTGGGCCTAACAACCTTGTGGGAGGATCCACTTAATGCTAGCTTTCCGCCTAAGCAAGTTTTGAAGGCTTTGTATTGGGAAATGGTGGCTAATCGAGTTTACAGAAGTACAGCCCCGCTCTCTTTGACTGGTGTATTCTTTGATTTCAAGGATACGACCTCATTGGCAACCTTTTGAGATGACATTACAAATCCTCTGGATAGGAAGCTTTATTTTCAATTCAGAGTAGGCAGTCTCCCAGTAAGAGAGTTTTCATCTAGATGGGCCTTGTCTAATGTGCTCAATTGTCCTGGCTGTACTGCATCTGTTGAATCTGTCAACCACTTCTTGTTTCAATGTCCATCCTATGCAATTCCGCGCCGGACCTGGTTAAAATCAATGTGCCGGCAGTTGGGCACGAGAAATGCCAAAGTGGCAGTGCGAATTATGCGTTCTGCTGAAATCCCACTTGTTTATATTTCTGTCGCTAAGTTCCTTGGAAGGGCCTATGTGATTAGGAGTAAAATGTTGGTTGGGTAAATCATCCTAGACCCTGAAATGTTAATCTTTCTGCAAATACCTTTATTTATTGTTTTAATCCATTTTAATATGTTTTGACTATTTTGTACATATATACATTTTTGTACGCTTTTATGACAATTGTCGAATAAAGCTTTCTTGACTTGACTTGAGCACCGCTTCAGATGTGTTCCCAAGGCTACCCAGGTACAGCCACAGGCTTTTCCGAAAGGAGTCCGGCTGGGCGCGCACCACACGTGCCACACCGGGCATCCGATCAGCGTCTCTATTGTTCACAAAAAGGTCCGTGGACATCTACACGTGCAGCCACCATCATGCTGCCCCGTCAGACCCCCAAGATTCTCCGTGGTACACTGACCACCAAATACTTACACAGTTAACTGCTTCAAAAGCACTGCTCAACAGTGCATGCCAAGAACATTAAAACAATTCCACTCACCTGGTGCACACAAGCGCAATTGCGTGTTCTCCACTGCCAACTCCTGAGGACCAACACGGTCAGCTCCTGGGTTACGCCCGTAGGACTCCGGTGAAGGGTCACTAGCAGCTCAGGACACTCTGATCGTGAGAGCGGAGTAAGTTCATGCCAAAAATGGCTAAATTTCAAAAAGGATCCTTTTTCCGTCCACCCGCTTGACCAGAATTACCCCTTGTCCTTACCACCCGTTTATGGGGAGGACGACCCAGTCACGGAGTCCCACCAGAGTCCCCAACTGATGTACCACAAAAAATCGAACTAAAGGACTATAGCTACCAATAGTCCCAATACCATTACCAGATAATCAGTCAGTTGGCAGTGAAGAAGGTTCAATCATTTATTAAACAAAATACTCTATAGAGGAGCCTCTCCGAACCTCACCCATCAGGTGCGCTGAGAAGACTGTTGGCTCGTATTCAAACATGAGGTGTTATACTTTTCGGTTCAACACATATCACTGTAAAAAGGAAAAACACCAGCTGGCCTTCGAGCTCCAAGGAAGGACCATATATGGTACACATCAGACCAGTACAAAGGCTTGACTATCTATTACAGATGAGGTCAGGAGGGGTGACTCACTTTCGTCTTGGTGCCTGGGAGTGTAGACACAGCGCCTCCAGGAATGCGCTTATCACCCCCAAAGCCAGATGCGACCTTGAGTCTTAGAACAGTCGAGTAAACCGCCTACCTTCAGCTGCTACCAGTAACTCAAATGAGCTGGGTCCTGACAACTGCACGTGATCAACACGTGATCACGGCCCGTGCTCGAGCATATCAGAAGATGGCGTCTGTATGGTTCTCGGCCTACTCTTATAGCAATAGATATACAGGGAGGAAATAAGCGAGTTTCCCCCAAGCAAAAGCATATACATATCAAACAGGTAGTGTACATATAGATGCGTCATGCTAACATAATATAGGTCCGATACTCCTTATATACGGGAAATCTATTTTTATCCCTCACTCTAGAGCCAGAAAACCAGGTCAGCAGAGCTGCTTTAGAATCAGAGAACCAGGTCAGCAGAGCCGCTGTAGAGCCAGAGAACCAGGTAGGCAGAGCTGCTGTAGAGCTAGAGATGCATGTCAGCATAGCCGCTCTAGAGTCAGAGAACCAGTTCAGCAGAGCTACTTTAGAGCCAGAGAACTAGGTCAGCAGAGCTGCTTTAGAGACAGAGAACCAGGTCAACATTGCCGCTGTAGAGCCAGAGAACCAGGTCAGCAGAGCTGCTTTAGAGCCACAGAACCAGGCCAGCAGAGCTAGTGTAGAGCCAGAGAACCAGGTCAGCAAAGCTGCTTTACAGCCAGAGAACCAGGTCAGCATAGCTGCTCTAGAGCCAGAGACCCAGGTCAGCAGAGCTGCACTAGAGCCAGAGACCAAGGTCAGCAGAGATGCTTTAGAGCCAGAGAACCAGGTTAGCAGAGCTGCTGTAGAGCCAGAAAACCAGGTCAGCAGAGCCGTTGTAGAGGCAGAGAACCAGGTCAGCAGAGCTGCTTTAGAGCCAGAGAACTAGGTCAGCAGAGCTGCTGTAGAGCTAGAGATCCATGTCAGCATAGCCGCTCTAAAGTCAGAGAACCAGTTCAGCAGAGCTGCTTTAGAGCCAGAGAACCAGGTTAATAGAGCCGCACTAGAGCCAGAGAACTAGGTCAGCAGAGCTGCTTTAGAGCCAGAGAACAAG
Organism: Triturus cristatus; assembly: GCF_964204655.1. Lineage (NCBI taxonomy): Eukaryota > Metazoa > Chordata > Amphibia > Caudata > Salamandridae > Triturus > Triturus cristatus. The sequence goes on along the minus strand of NC_140579.1, from coordinate 914,706,701 downwards.
GTCAGCAGAGCCGTTGTACAGCCTGAGAACCAGGTCAGCAGAGCTGCTTTAGAGCCAGAGAACCAGGTCAGCAGAGCTGCTGTAGAGTCAGAGAACCAGGTCAGCAGAGCCGTTGTAGAGCCAGAGAACCAGGTCAGCAGAGCAGCTCTAGAGCCAGAGAACTAGGTCAGCAGAGCTGCTGTAGAGCTAGAGATCCATGTCAGCACAGCCGCTCTAAAGTCAGAGAACCAGTTCAGCAGAGTTGTTGTAGAGCCAGAGAACAAGGTCAGCAGAGCTGCTCTAGAGCCAGAGAACCATGTCAGCATAGCCGCTCTAAAGTCAGAGAACCAGTTCAGCAGAGCCGTTGTACAGTCTGAGAACCAGGTCAGCAGAGCTGCTTTAGAGCCAGAGAACCAGGTCAGCAGAGCTGCTGCAGAGTCCGAGAACCAGGTCAGCAGAGCCGTTGTAGAGCCAGAGAACCAGGTCAGCAGAGCAGCTCTAGAGCCAGAGAACTAGGTCAGCAGAGCTGCTGTAGAGCTAAAGATCCATGTCAGCATAGCCGCTCTAAAGTCAGAGAACCAGTTCAGCAGAGTTGTTGTAGAGCCAGAGAACAAGGTCAGCAGAGCTGCTCTAGAGTCAGAGAACCAGTTCAGCAGAGCCGTTGTACAGTCTGAGAACCAGGTCAGCAGTGCTCCTTGAGAGCCAGAGAACTAGGTCAGCAGAGCTGCTGTAGAGCTAGAGATGCATGTCAGCATAGCCGCTCTAGAGTCAGAGAACCAGTTCAGCAGAGTTGTTGTAGAGCCAGAGAACAAGGTCAGCAGAGCTGCTCTAGAGCCAGAGAACCAGGTCAGCAGACCTGCTGTAGAGCCACAGTACCAGGTCATCAGAGTCGCTGTAGAGCCACAGAACCAGGTCATCAGAGTCGCTGTAGAGCCAGAAAACCAGGTCAGCAGAGCCGCTGTAGAGCCAGAGAACCAGGTCAGCAGAGCTGCTGTCCTGCCAGAGAACAAGGTCAGCAGAGCTGCTCTCGAGCCAGAGAACCAGGTCAGCAGAGCCGATGTACAGCCTGAGAACCAGGTCAGCAAAGCTGTTTTAGAGCCAGAGAACCAGGTCAGCTGAGTTGTTGTGGAGCCAGAGAACCAGGTCAGCAGAGCCGTTGTAGAGCCAGAGAACCAGGTCAGCAGAGCTGCTCTAGAGGCAGAGAACTAGGTCAGCAGAGCTGCTGTAGAGCCAGAGAACCAGGTCAGCAGAGCAGCTCTAGAGCCAGAGAACTAGGTCAGCAGAGCTGCTGTAGAGCTAGAGAATCATGTCAGCATAGCCGCTCTAGAGTCAGGGAACCAGTTCAGCAGAGCTGCTTTAGAGCTAGAGAACTAGGTCAGGAGAGCTGCTTTAGAGCCAGAGAACCAGGTCAACAGAGCTGCTGTAGAGCCAGAGAACCAGGTCAGCAAAGCTGCTTTAAAACCAGAGAAACAGGTCAGCAGAGCCAGAGAACCAGATCAGCAGAGCTGCTCTAGAGCCAGAGAACCAGGTCAGCAGAATTGCTTGAGAGCCAGAGAACAAGGTCAGCAGAGGCGTTGTAGAGCCAGAGAATCAGATCAGCAAAGCTGCTCTAGAGCCAGAGAAACAGGTCAGCAGAGCCGCTATAGAGCCATAGAACCAGGTCAGCAGAGCCGCTATAGAGCCAGAGAACCAGGTCAGCAGAGCTTCTGTACAACCAGAGAACAAGGTCAGCAGAGCTGCTCTCGAGCCGGACAACCAGGTCAGCAGTCCCATTGTACAGCCTGAATACCAGGTCAGCAAAGCTGCTTTAGAGCCAGAGAACCAGGTCAGCAGAGCCGTTGTACAGCCTGAGAACCAGGTCAGCAGAACTGCTTCAAAGCCAGAGAACCAGGTCAGCAGAGCTTCTCAAGAGCCTAATAACCAGGTCAGCAGAGCTGCTCTAGTGCCTACGAACCAGGTCAGCAGAGCTGCTGTCCAGCCAGAGAACAAGGTCAGCAGAGCTGCTCTCGAGGCAGAGAACCAGGTCAGCAGAGCTTCTCTAGAGCCTAATAACCAGGTCAGCAGAGCTGATCTAGAGGCAGAGAACTAGGTCAGCAGAGCTGCTGTAGAGCCAGAGAAACCAGGTCAGCAGAGCTGCTTTAGAGCCAGAGATCCAGGTAAGCAGAGCTGCTGTAGAGTCAGAGAACCAGGTCAGCAGAGCTGCTATAGAGCCAGAGAACCAGGTCAGCAGACCTGCTGTAGAGCCACAGAACCAGGTCATCAGAGTCGCTGTAGAGCCAGAAAACCAGGTCAGCAGAGCCGCTGTAGAGCCAGAGAACCAGGTCAGCAGAGCTGCTGTCCAGCCAGAGAACAAGGTCAGCAGAGCTGCTCTCGAGCCAGAGAACCAGGTCAGTAGAGCCGATGTACAGCCTGAGAACCAGGTCAGCAAAGCTGTTTTAGAGCCAGATTAGAACCTGAAAACCAGGTGTAGGAAGGTGGAATCTGACTATATGGTTGCCCGCACTTTTTTCCTGGTGTTTGAATGGTTTTCGACTAGTCTAGCTGGGATCCTGCTATCCAGGACCCCAGCCTATCTGCTTACTCCCTTAAATTATTGGCGTGCATATTAGATGCACTAGTGATTGGATACTGTGGTGCCTTGTGAGCCCCTAGTATATGGTACCTAGGGCATTGGTACTTCACAGGCCTACCAGGGGCTGCAGCATGTATTATGCCACCCCTGGGAAGCATTCACAATCCGACACCACAGGCCTGCTACTGCAGCCTGTGTGAGGTAGTGTTAGCACTCCTCACTGAGGTATAGGTTCCTATATCTCACCATACACACACATATAAACCTATCAGTCACCCCTATGGTAGGCCCTATCAATCCCAAGGGCAGGGTGCATGGTTTACTATGTGAGGGGGTGCTTCTGCCTGAGCAGGACCCCTCTGCAGAAGGCAGAGTCTATTCTCTGCTGCTGTTTGTGGATGCGGTTAAACCATATACTCTTAAGGGCATTATAACCTCGTGGTAAATGCTAACTTTGGAATGACTGCATCAAAACATGTCGTGTTTGGTGTCAAACAACTTGGAATCCTACCCCCACACCAGTAACTGGTGTGGGAGTAGGATCCCACCCTTCTAGAGGGGTCGACATGTATCCACTGTACTACACGGTAGAAATCATCTAGAGCCCTGGCATCACAAAATGGATGCCACCAGCACAGACACCGGGCTGCCCTCCTGCTGCTGACCGAAACTCACAGTGGAGGGAGCCCAACAAAGGGTTTCCTGTCACAGGGAGGTGTCACCACCTCCCAGACAGGATTTAGTGTATTGGACCTGGGTGGGTGCACTCTTAGAGTGCTTTGAAGTCCTGCACTGGGGGAGCAGTAGGCTCCTCTGTGCATATGCCAGCTAAAACCGGTTCAGGGGCTACCTGCCCCTGCTCTGGCACGAAACTGGACAAAGGGAAGTGGGTGTAACCACCCACTACCCTGACCCTCCTAGAGGAGTGGTCATAGAGCTAGTCCCTCCCATCTTTTTACTATAAGATACCAAAGCTTGCCAATGCAACTTAAATTATACCTGGACGACACTCTACATAGAAGAATCCTGGCCCTTCGACGTTCCACTATCTCTGGAAGACTGAAGAATCTCCCTTGGAGTCAAGGAGTGACTCCCCTGCTTGTCAGGCACCAAAACTCTTCAACAATGGTTGCAAACTTTACCGCTCCCGCCGGAGCCAGAAGTCCCTGCATCCCCGAAGTGGATATCCTGACCTCTCGACGGCCATTTTGAGTCCCCAGCGAAGCTGTGGTGTCTGGACCCCACGACTGATGAGAAACAGCAATACCAGGGAACCGTGCACTGATTTCGAGTGCAAACCCTAATCTACGTCCAACGAAGTTGTGCTTTGGACCACTTGTTGTCCAAGTCCCTAGCAGGTCTAGTACCGAAATTCAGCAGCTTACACCATCCCGAGTGACCGTGGGCTGTTGTGAAACTTTTCCTGCAAAGGCGTCTTCGTGGTTGCTTGCCCGTTGGCTAGTAACTCACCTGAAGACTTCCACATCGACTTCAAGGATTCTTCTGGTTGCCCTGGGACTGCCCTCACTTACCCTTGCTGGGTAAGTCCATCAGACCTTGCTGGTCTGCACCATTGCCAATCTTCACTCTACACAAGACTTGCAGTTGCCAAGGCTTGTTGGCTCCAATCTGGGTGCCGACACCGTCATCAGCTGCAGACGTGGGAACCTCCGAAGCCAGCTGCTGGTCATCTTCGATCCCTCCTGGTTCTCGTGAGCGAAGAGACAAAACACCATCATCGACCTGAAGAGACGCGACAGCTGTGGTCATCCATCTTTCTGGCCACCGGTCACTGGCAAGTGACTCTGAACTCTGTCCCCTCAATTTCTAGGTCTTCTGCAACTCCAATCCATCGTCGGATTCGAACGGACACCTCTCCAGTCGTCACAAGCAGCAAGTCTTCAAGGATCTCCATTGAAAACAGCATCGCGACCCGACACCAAAGGACACCTATGCACCCGGCTTCCCTGGGTGAGGTAACTCGTGCACTCCGGTGCCCAAGTGTGCGTTGGCTCTCGAAATACTTACCCTGTAAGTTGCTTGCCTGTTGACTTTTGCGAAGTGCCCTAGAACTGTAAAATACAAACCGCGACATTTGCCATTGAAACGCATTGAAAACCCGCGTGTGTGTTTAGACACTGCACGCGTCTCCTGTGGGCTGATTACTTACCTGCTAACACTGCAGAAGTGAAGCCCCAGCGATTGCCAAGGCCCTAGGCCTCTTCATTTTGTAAGTCGAGTTTGTTAACCCATTATTTTAGTATATGGTCTGGTACGCCCCTAGGGCTACAGCCATATTTGTGCTTAATTTATTGAGAACTGTTGATCTTTTGAATGTTTACCTGGCTCTAATCTCATAAAGAGATTAGTAGAGTATATTTAGAAATAAACACATATATATTTGATATATATACCTGTGTGGTGTCTTTTCATTTGGTGATTCAAGAGATTATAAGGTAAAACAAGCTGCTTTACATTCCTCAGAGACTTAGCCTGAAGGCTGCTCTCCACAGCTACCACTAGGATAGCTTTCTTTAAAAGGTTGTCTTTAAACCTATCTACCAAGAGTCGAATTGGACTGGTGCAAGGTGGCCACTATAACTAGTGACCAGCATATGCCAGGCCAACTTCTCACACCAGGTCAGCAGAGCTGCTCTGGAGCCAGAGAACCAGGTCAGCAGAGCTGCGTTAGAGCCAGAGAACCAGGTCAGCTGAGTTGTTGTAGAGCCAGAGAACCAGGTCAGCAGAGCCGTTGTAGAGCCAGAGAACCAGGTCAGCAGAGCTGCTCTAGAGGCAGAGAACTAGGTCAGCATAGCTGCTGTAGAGACAGAGAACCAGGTCAGCTGAGCCGCTGTAGAGCCAGAGAACCAGGTCAGCAGAGCTGCTGTCGAGCCAGAGAACAAGGTCAGCAGAGCTGCTGTCGAGCCAAAGAACCAGGTCAGCAGAGCCGTTGTACAGCCAGATTAGAACCTGAAAACCAGGTCAGCAGAGCTGCTCTGAAGCCAGAGAACAAGGTCAGCAGAGCTGCTTTAGAGCCAGAGAACCAGGTCAGCTGAGTTGTTGTAGAGCCAGAGAACCAGGTCAGCTGAGTTGTTGTAGAGCAAGAGAACCTGGTCAGCAGAGCTGTTGTAGAGCCAGAGAACCAGGTCACCAGAGCTGCTCTAGAGTCAGAGAACTAGGTCAGCAGAGCTGCTCTAGAGCCAGAGAACCAGGTCAGCAGAATTACTTTAGAGCCAGAGAACAAGGTCAGCAGAGGCGTTGTAGAGCCAGAGAACCAGATCAGCAAAGCTGCTTTAGAGCCAGAGAAACAGGTCAGCAGAGCCGTTGTAGAGCCAAAGAACCAGATCAGCAGAGCTGCTGTATAGCCAGAGAAACAGGTCAGCAGAGTCGCTCTAGAGCCAGAGAACCAGGTCAGCAGAGCTGCTTTAGAGCCAGAGAGCTAGGTCAGCAGAGCCGCTGTACAGCCAGAGAACCAGTTCAGCAGAGTTGCTGTACAGCCAAAGAACCAGGTCAGCAGAGCCGTTGTACAGCCTGAGAACCAGGTCAGCAAAGCTGCTCTAGACCCAGAGAACCAGGTCATTAGAGCTGCTTCAAATCCAGAGAACCAGGTAAGCAGAGCTGCTTTAGAGCCAGAGAACCAGGTCAGCAGAGCTGCTCTAGAGCCAGAGAACCAGATCAGCAGAGCTGCTTCAAAGCCAGAGAACCACGTCAGGGAAGCTGCTCTAGAGCCAGAAAACCAGGTCAGCAGAGCTGCTTTAGAGCCAGAGTTCCACGTCAGCAGAGCTGCTCTAGAGCCAGAGATCCAGGTCAGCAGAGCTGCTTTAGAGCCAGAGTTCCAGGTCAGCAGAGCTGCTCTAGAGCCAGAGAACCAGATCAGCAGAGCTGCCTCAAAGCCAGAGAACCAGGTCAGCGAAGCTGCTCTAGAGCCAGAAAACCAGGTCAGCAGAGCTGCTTTAGAGCCAGAGTTCCAGGTCAGCAGAGCTGCTCTAGAGCCAGAGATCCAGGTCAGCAGAGCTGCTTTAGAGCCAGAGTTCCAGGTCAGCAGAGCTGCTCTAGATCCAGAGATCCAGGTCAGCAGAGCCGCTCTAGAGCCTATGAACAAGGTCAGCAGAGCTGCACTAGAGACTGAGAACCAGGTCAGCAGAGCTTCTCTAGAGCCAGAGAACCATGTCAGTAGAGCTGCTGTAGAGCCAGAGAACCAGGTCAACAGACCTGCTCTAGAGCCAGAGAACCAGGTCAGCAGAGCTAGTTCAAAGCCAGAGAACCATGTCAGCAGAGCTGCTTTACAGCCAGAGAACCAGGTCAGCAGAGCTGCTCTAGAGCCAGAGTACCAGATCAGCAGAGCTGCTTCAAAGCCAGAGAACCAGGTCAGCAGAGCTGCTTCAGAGCAAGAGAACCAGGTCAGCAGAGCTGCTTCAAATCCAGAGAACCAGGCAAGCAGAGCTGCTTTAGAGCCAGAGAACTAGGTCAGCAGAGCTGCTTCAAAGCCAGAGAACCAGGTTAGCAGAGCTGCTATAGAGCCAGAGAACCAGATCAGTAGAGCTACTTTAGATCCAAAGTACCAGGTCAGCAGAGCTGCTCTAGAGCCAGAGAACCAGGTCAGCAGAGCTGCTTCAGAGCAAGAGAACCAGGTCAGCAGAGCTGCTTCAAATCCAGAGAACCAGGTCAGCAGAGCTGCTCTAGAGCCTAAGAACCAGGTCAGCAGAGCTGCTTCAAAGCCAGAGAACTGGGTCAGCAGAGCTGCTCTAGAGCTAGAGAACCAGGTCATCAGAGCTGCTATAGAGACAGAGAACCAGATCAGCAGATCTACTTCAAAGCCAGAGAACCAGGTCAGCAGAGCTGCTCTAGAGCCAGAGAACCAGGTCAGCAGAGCTGCTTTAGAGCCAGAGTACCAGGTCAGCAGAGCTGCTCTAGAGCCAGAGAACCAGGTCAGCAGAGCCGCTCTAGAGGCTAAGAACAAGGTAATCAGAGCTGCTCTAGAGCCTGAGAACCAGGCCAGCAGAGCTGCTTTAGAGCCTGAGAACCAGGTCTGAAGAGCGTCTCTAGAGCCAGAGAACAGGAGAACCAGGTCTGCAGAGCTGCTTCAAAGCCATAGAACCAGGTCAGCAGAACTGCTCTAGAGCCAGAGAACCGGGTCAGCAGAACTGCTCTAGAGCCAGAGAATCAGGTCAGCAGAGATGCTTCAAAGCCAGAGAACCAGTTTAGCAGAGCTACTATAGAGCCAGAGAAACAGATCAGCAGAGCTGCTTTACGCCCAGAGTACCAGTGCAGCAGAGCTGCTCAAGAGCCAGAGAACCAGGTCAGCACTGCTGCTTAAGAGCAAGAGAACCAGGTCAGCAGAGCTGCATCAAATCCCGAGAACCAGGTAAGCAGAGCTGTCAGCAGAGCTGCTCTAGAGCCAGAGAACCAGATCAGCAGAGCTGCTTCAAAGCCAGAGAACCATGTCAGAGGAGCTGCTCTAGAGCCAGAAAACCAGGTCAGCAGAGCTGCTTTAGAGCCAGAGTTCCAGGTCAGCAGAGATGCTCTAGAGCCAGAGATCCAGGTCAGCAGAGTCGCTCTAGAGCCTATGAACAAGGTCAGCATAGCTGATCTAGTGCCTGAGATCCAGGTCAGCAGAGCTGCTTTAGAGCCAGAGAACCAGGTCAGCAGAGCTGCTTTAGTGCCAGAGTAACAGGTCAGCAGAGCTGCTCTAGAGCCAGAGAACTAGGTCAGCAGAGCCGCTCTAGAGCCTAAGAACAAGGTCAGCAGAGCTGCACTTGAGACTGAGAACCAGGTCAGCAGAGCTGCTTTAGAGCCAGAGAACCAGGTCAGCAGAGCTTCTCTAGAGCCAGAGAACCAGGTCAGCAGAGCTGCTTCACAGCCAGAGAACCATGTCAGCAGAGCTGCTGTAGAGCCAGAGAACCAGGTCAGCAGAGCCCTTGTAGAGCCAGAGAACCAGGTCAGCAGAGCAGCTCTAGAGCCAGAGAACTAGGTCAGCAGAGCTGCTGTAGAGCTAGAGATCCATGTCAGCATAGCCGCTCTAAAGTCAGAGAACCAGTTCAGCAGAGCCGTTGTACAGTCTGAGAACCAGGTCAGCAGTGCTGCTTTAGAGCCAGAAAACCAGGTCAGCAGAGCTTCTGTAGAGCGAGAGATCCATGTCAGCAGAGCAGTTGTAGAGCCAGAGAACCAGGTCAGCAGAGCTGCTCTAGAGCCAGAGAACTAGGTCAGCAGAGCTGCTGTAGAGCTAGAGATGCATGTCAGCATAGCCGCTCTAGAGTCAGAGAACCAGTTCAGCAGAGCTGCTTTAGAGCCAGGGAACCAGGTCAACAGAGCCGCATTAGAGCCAGAGAACTAGGTCAGCAGAGTCGTTGTAGAGCCAGAGAACCAGGTCAGCAGAGCTGCTCTAGAGCCAGAGAACCAGATCAGCAGAGCTGCTTCAAAGCCAGAGAACCAGGTCAGCGGAGCTGCTCTAGAGCCAGAAAACCAGGTCAGCAGAGCTGCTTTAGAGCCAGAGTTCCAGGTCAGCAGAGCTGCTCTAGAGCCAGAGATCCAGGTCAGCAGAGCCGCTCTAGAGCCCATGAACAAGGTCAGCAGAGGTGCACTAGAGATTGAGAGCCAGGTCAGCAGAGCTCCTCTAGAGCAAGAGAACCAGGTAAGCAGAGCTGCTTCAAAGCCAGACAACCATGTCAGCAGAGCTGCTGTAGAGCCAGAGAACGAGGTCAATAGACCTGCTCTAGAGCCATAGAACCAGGTCAGCAGAGCTGCTTCAAAGCCAGCGAACCATGTCAGCAGAGCTGCTTTAGAGCCAGAGAACCAGGTCAGCAGAGCTGCTTTAGAGCCAGAGAGCTAGGTCAGCAGAGCCGCTGTACAGCCAGAGAACCAGTTCAGCAGAGTTGCTGTACAGCCAAAGAACCAGGTCAGCAGAGCCGTTGTACAGCCTGAGAACCAGGTCAGCAAAGCTGCTCTAGACCCAGAGAACCAGGTCATTAGAGCTGCTTCAAATCCAGAGAACCAGGTAAGCAGAGCTGCTTTAGAGCCAGAGAACCAGGTCAGCAGAGCTGCTCTAGAGCCAGAGAACCAGATCAGCAGAGCTGCTTCAAAGCCAGAGAACCACGTCAGGGAAGCTGCTCTAGAGCCAGAAAACCAGGTCAGCAGAGCTGCTTTAGAGCCAGAGTTCCACGTCAGCAGAGCTGCTCTAGAGCCAGAGATCCAGGTCAGCAGAGCTGCTTTAGAGCCAGAGTTCCAGGTCAGCAGAGCTGCTCTAGAGCCAGAGAACCAGATCAGCAGAGCTGCCTCAAAGCCAGAGAACCAGGTCAGCGAAGCTGCTCTAGAGCCAGAAAACCAGGTCAGCAGAGCTGCTTTAGAGCCAGAGTTCCAGGTCAGCAGAGCTGCTCTAGAGCCAGAGATCCAGGTCAGCAGAGCTGCTTTAGAGCCAGAGTTCCAGGTCAGCAGAGCTGCTCTAGATCCAGAGATCCAGGTCAGCAGAGCCGCTCTAGAGCCTATGAACAAGGTCAGCAGAGCTGCACTAGAGACTGAGAACCAGGTCAGCAGAGCTTCTCTAGAGCCAGAGAACCATGTCAGTAGAGCTGCTGTAGAGCCAGAGAACCAGGTCAACAGACCTGCTCTAGAGCCAGAGAACCAGGTCAGCAGAGCTAGTTCAAAGCCAGAGAACCATGTCAGCAGAGCTGCTTTACAGCCAGAGAACCAGGTCAGCAGAGCTGCTCTAGAGCCAGAGTACCAGATCAGCAGAGCTGCTTCAAAGCCAGAGAACCAGGTCAGCAGAGCTGCTTCAGAGCAAGAGAACCAGGTCAGCAGAGCTGCTTCAAATCCAGAGAACCAGGCAAGCAGAGCTGCTTTAGAGCCAGAGAACTAGGTCAGCAGAGCTGCTTCAAAGCCAGAGAACCAGGTTAGCAGAGCTGCTATAGAGCCAGAGAACCAGATCAGTAGAGCTACTTTAGATCCAAAGTACCAGGTCAGCAGAGCTGCTCTAGAGCCAGAGAACCAGGTCAGCAGAGCTGCTTCAGAGCAAGAGAACCAGGTCAGCAGAGCTGCTTCAAATCCAGAGAACCAGGTCAGCAGAGCTGCTCTAGAGCCTAAGAACCAGGTCAGCAGAGCTGCTTCAAAGCCAGAGAACTGGGTCAGCAGAGCTGCTCTAGAGCTAGAGAACCAGGTCATCAGAGCTGCTATAGAGACAGAGAACCAGATCAGCAGATCTACTTCAAAGCCAGAGAACCAGGTCAGCAGAGCTGCTCTAGAGCCAGAGAACCAGGTCAGCAGAGCTGCTTTAGAGCCAGAGTACCAGGTCAGCAGAGCTGCTCTAGAGCCAGAGAACCAGGTCAGCAGAGCCGCTCTAGAGGCTAAGAACAAGGTAATCAGAGCTGCTCTAGAGCCTGAGAACCAGGCCAGCAGAGCTGCTTTAGAGCCTGAGAACCAGGTCTGAAGAGCGTCTCTAGAGCCAGAGAACAGGAGAACCAGGTCTGCAGAGCTGCTTCAAAGCCATAGAACCAGGTCAGCAGAACTGCTCTAGAGCCAGAGAACCGGGTCAGCAGAACTGCTCTAGAGCCAGAGAATCAGGTCAGCAGAGATGCTTCAAAGCCAGAGAACCAGTTTAGCAGAGCTACTATAGAGCCAGAGAAACAGATCAGCAGAGCTGCTTTACGCCCAGAGTACCAGTGCAGCAGAGCTGCTCAAGAGCCAGAGAACAAGGTCAGCACTGCTGCTTAAGAGCAAGAGAACCAGGTCAGCAGAGCTGCATCAAATCCCGAGAACCAGGTAAGCAGAGCTGTCAGCAGAGCTGCTCTAGAGCCAGAGAACCAGATCAGCAGAGCTGCTTCAAAGCCAGAGAACCATGTCAGAGGAGCTGCTCTAGAGCCAGAAAACCAGGTCAGCAGAGCTGCTTTAGAGCCAGAGTTCCAGGTCAGCAGAGATGCTCTAGAGCCAGAGATCCAGGTCAGCAGAGTCGCTCTAGAGCCTATGAACAAGGTCAGCATAGCTGATCTAGTGCCTGAGATCCAGGTCAGCAGAGCTGCTTTAGAGCCAGAGAACCAGGTCAGCAGAGCTGCTTTAGTGCCAGAGTAACAGGTCAGCAGAGCTGCTCTAGAGCCAGAGAACTAGGTCAGCAGAGCCGCTCTAGAGCCTAAGAACAAGGTCAGCAGAGCTGCACTTGAGACTGAGAACCAGGTCAGCAGAGCTGCTTTAGAGCCAGAGAACCAGGTCAGCAGAGCTTCTCTAGAGCCAGAGAACCAGGTCAGCAGAGCTGCTTCACAGCCAGAGAACCATGTCAGCAGAGCTGCTGTAGAGCCAGAGAACCAGGTCAGCAGAGCCCTTGTAGAGCCAGAGAACCAGGTCAGCAGAGCAGCTCTAGAGCCAGAGAACTAGGTCAGCAGAGCTGCTGTAGAGCTAGAGATCCATGTCAGCATAGCCGCTCTAAAGTCAGAGAACCAGTTCAGCAGAGCCGTTGTACAGTCTGAGAACCAGGTCAGCAGTGCTGCTTTAGAGCCAGAAAACCAGGTCAGCAGAGCTTCTGTAGAGCGAGAGATCCATGTCAGCAGAGCAGTTGTAGAGCCAGAGAACCAGGTCAGCAGAGCTGCTCTAGAGCCAGAGAACTAGGTCAGCAGAGCTGCTGTAGAGCTAGAGATGCATGTCAGCATAGCCGCTCTAGAGTCAGAGAACCAGTTCAGCAGAGCTGCTTTAGAGCCAGGGAACCAGGTCAACAGAGCCGCATTAGAGCCAGAGAACTAGGTCAGCAGAGTCGTTGTAGAGCCAGAGAACCAGGTCAGCAGAGCTGCTCTAGAGCCAGAGAACCAGATCAGCAGAGCTGCTTCAAAGCCAGAGAACCAGGTCAGCGGAGCTGCTCTAGAGCCAGAAAACCAGGTCAGCAGAGCTGCTTTAGAGCCAGAGTTCCAGGTCAGCAGAGCTGCTCTAGAGCCAGAGATCCAGGTCAGCAGAGCCGCTCTAGAGCCCATGAACAAGGTCAGCAGAGGTGCACTAGAGATTGAGAGCCAGGTCAGCAGAGCTCCTCTAGAGCAAGAGAACCAGGTCAGCAGAGCTGCTTCAAAGCCAGAGAACCATGTCAGCAGAGCTGCTGTAGAGCCAGAGAACGAGGTCAATAGACCTGCTCTAGAGCCATAGAACCAGGTCAGCAGAGCTGCTTCAAAGCCAGCGAACCATGTCAGCAGAGCTGCTTTAGAGCCAGAGAACCAGGTCAGCAGAGCTACTATAGAGCCAGATAACAAGGTCAGCAGATCTGCTTCAAAGCCAGAGAACCAGGTTAGTAGACCTGCTATAGAACCAGAGAACCAGATCAGCAGAGCTGCTTTAGGTCCAGATTACCAGGTCAGCAGAGCTGCTCTAGAGTCAGAGGACCAGGTCAGCAGAGCTGCTGTAGAGTCCGAGGACCAGGTCAGCAGAGCTGCTTCAGAGCAAGATAACCAGGTCAGGAGAGCTGCTTCAAATCCAGAGAACCAGGTCAGCAGAGCTGCTCTAGAGCTGAAGAACCAGGTCACCAGAGCTGCTTCAAAGCCAGAGAACCAGGTCAGCAGAGCTGCTTCAAATCCAGAGAACCAGGTCAGCAGAGCTGCTCTAGAGCCTAAGAACCAGTTTAGCAGAGCTGCTTCAAAGCCAGAGAACCAGGTCAGCAGAGCTGCTCTAGAGGCAGAGAACCAGGTCAGCAAAGCTGCCCTAGAGCCAGAGAACCAGGTCAGCAGAGCTGCTTTAGAGCCAGAGTACCAGGTCAGCAGAGCTGCTCTAGAGCCAGAGAACCAGGTCAGCAGGGCCGCTCTAGAGGCTAAGAACAAGGTCATCAGAGCTGCTTCAAATCCAAAGAACCAGGTAAGCAGAGCTGCTTTAGAGGCAGAGAACCAGGTCAGCAGAGCTGCTCTAGAGCCAGAGAACCAGATCAGCAGAGCTGCTTCAAAGCCAGAGAACCAGGTCAGCAGATCTATTCTAGAGCCAGAGAACCAGGTCAGCAGAACTGCTCTAGAGCCAAAGAACCAGGTCAGCAGAGCTGCTTTAGAGCCAGAGAACCAGGTCAGCAGAGCTGCTATAGAGACAGAGAACCAGATCAGCAGATCTACTTCAAAGCCATAGAACCAGGTCAGCAGAGCTGCTCTAGAGCTAGAGAACCAGGTCAGCAGAGCTGCTTTAGATCCAGAGTACCAGGTCAGCAGAGCTGCTCTAGAGCCAGAGAACCAGGTCAGCAGAGCCGCTCTAGAGGCTAAGAACAAGGTCATCAGAGCTGCTCTAGAGCCTGAGAACCAGGCCAGCAGAGCTGCATTAGAGCCAGAGAACCAGGTCAGAAGAGCGTCTCTAGAGCCAGAGAACCAGGTCAGCAGAGCTGCTTCAAAGCCATAGAACCAGGTCAGCAAAACTGCCCTGGAGCCAGAGAACTGGGTCAGCAAAACTGCTCTAGAGCCAGAGAATCAGGTCAGCAGAGATGCTTCAAAGCCAGAGAACCAGGTTAGCAGAGCTGCTATAGAGCCAGAGAATCAGATCAGCAGAGCTGCTTTAGGCCCAGAGTACCAGTGCAGCAGAGCTGCTCAAGAACCAGAGAACCAGGTCAGCAGAGCTGCTTAAGAGCAAGAGAACCAGGTCCGCAGAGCTGCTTCAAATCCAGAGATCCAGGCAAGCAGAGCTACTTTAGAGCCAGAGAACTAGGTCAGCAGAGCTGCTTCAAAGCCAGAGAACAAGGTTAGCAGAGCTGCTATAGAGCCAGAGAACCAGATCAGTAGAGCTACTTTAGATCCAAAGTACCAGGTCAGCAGAGCTGCTCTAGAGCCAGAGAACCAGGTCAGCAGAGCTGCTTCAGAGCAAGAGAACCAGGTCAGCAGAGCTGCTTCAAATCCAGAGAACCAGGTCAGCAGAGCTGCTCTAGAGCCTAAGAACCAGGTCAGCAGAGCTGCTTCAAAGCCAGAGAACTGGGTCAGCAGAGCTGCTCTAGAGCTAGAGAACCAGGTTACTAGAGCTGCTATAGAGACAGAAAACCAGATCAGCAGATCTACTTCAAAGCCAGAGAACCAGGTCAGCAGAGCTGCTCTAGAGCCAGAGAACCAGGTCAGCAGAGCTGCTTTAGAGCCAGAGTACCAGGTCAGCAGAGCTGCTCTAGAGCCCAAGAACCAGGTCAGCAGAGCCGCTCTAGAGGCTAAGAACAAGGTCATCAGAGCTGCTCTAGAGCCTGAGAACCAGGCCAGCAGAGCTGCTTTAGAGCCTGAGAACCAGGTCTGAAGAGCGTCTCTAGAGCCAGAGAACAGGAGAACCAGGTCAGCAGAGCTGCTTCAAAGCCCTAGAACCAGGTCAGCAGAACTGCTCTAGAGCCAGAGAACCGGGTCAGCAGAACTTCTCTACAGCCAGAGAATCAGGTCAGCAGAGATGCTTCAAAGCCAGATAACCAGTTTAGCAGAGCTGCTATAGAGCCAGAGAACCAGATCAGCAGAGCTGCTTTACGCCCAGAGTACCAGTGCAGCAGAGCTGCTCAAGAGCCAGAGAACCAGGTCAGCAGAGCTGCTTAAGAGCAAGAGAACCAGGTCAGCAGAGCTGTCAGCAGAGCTGCTCTAGAGCCAGAGAACCAGATCAGCAGAGCTGCTTCAAAGCCAGAGAACCATGTCAGCGGAGCTGCTCTAGAGCTAGAACACCAGGTCAGCAGAGCTGCTTTAGAGCCAGAGTTCCAGGTCAGCAGAGCCGTTGTAGAGCCAGAGAACCAGGTCAGCAGAGCTGCTCTAGAGGCAGAGAACTAGGTCAGCAGAGCTGCTGTAGAGCCAGAGAACCAGGTCAGCAGAGCATCTCTAGAGCCAGAGAACTAGGTCAGCAGAGCTGCTGTAGAGCTAGAGAATCATGTCAGCAGAGCTGCTGGAGAGCCGGAGAACCAGGTCAGCAGAGCCGTTGTAGAGCAAGAGAACAAGGTCAGCAGAGCTGCTCTAGAGGCAGAGAACTAGGTCAGCAGAGCTGCTGTAGAGCCAGAGAACCAGATCAGCAGAGCTGCTCTAGAGCCAGAGAACCAGGTCAGCAGAATTGCTTTAGAGCCAGAGAACAAGGTCAGCAGAGGCGTTGTAGAGCCAGAGAACCAGATCAGCAAAGCTGCTTTAGAGCCAGAGAAACAGGTCAGCAGAGCCGCTGTAGAGACAGAGAACCAGGTCAGCAGAGCCACTATAGAGCCAGAGAACCAGGTCAGCAGAGCTTCTGTACAGCCAGAGAACAAGGTCAGCAGAGCTGCTCTCGAGCCAGTCAACCAGGTCAGCAGACCCATTGTACAGCCTGAATACCAGGTCAGCAAAGCTGCTTTAGAGCCAGAGAACCAGGTCAGCAGAGCCGTTGTAGAGCCAGAGAACCAGGTCAGCAGAGTTGCTGTACAGCCAAAGAACCAGGTCAGCAGAGCTGTTATACAGCCTGAGAACCAGGTCAGCAAAGCTGCTCTAGAGCCAGAGAACCAGGTCAGCAGAACTGCTTCAAAGCCAGAGAACCAGGTCAGCAGAGCTTCTCAAGAGCCTAATAACCAGGTCAGCAGAACTGATCTAGAGGCAGAGAACTAGGTCAGCAGAGCTGCTGTAGAGCCAGAGAAACCAGGTCAGCAGAGCTGCTTTAGAGCCAGAGATCCAGGTAAGCAGAGCTGCTGTAGAGCCAGAGAACCAGGTCAGCAGAACTGCTATAGAGCCAGAGAACCAGGTCAGCAGACCTGCTGTAGAGCCACAGTACCAGGTCAGCAGAGTCGCTGTAGAGCCACAGAACCAGGTCATCAGAGTCGCTGTAGAGCCAGAAAACCAGGTCAGCAGAGCCGCTGTAGAGCCAGAGAACCAGGTCAGCAGAGCTGCTGTCCAGCCAGAGAACAAGGTCAGCAGAGCTGCTCTCGAGCCAGAGAACCAGGTCAGCAGAGCCGATGTACAGCCTGAGAACCAGGTCAGCAAACCTGTTTTAGAGCCAGATTAGAACCTGAAAACCAGGTCAGCAGGGCTGCTCTGGAGCCAGAGAACCAGGTCAGCAGAGCTGCTTTAGAGCCAGAGAACCAGGTCAGCTGAGTTGTTGTAGAGCCAGAGAACCAGATCAGCAGAGCTGCTGTCCAGCCAGAGAACAAGGTCAGCAGAGCTGCTCTTGAGGCAGAGAACTAGGTCAGCATAGCTGCTGTAGAGACAGAGAACCAGGTCAGCTGTGCCGCTATAGAGCCAAAGAACCAGGTCAGCAGAGCCGTTGTACAGCCAGATTAAAACCTGAAAACCAGGTCAGAAGAGCTGCTCTGGAGCCAGAGAACCAGGTCAGCAGAGCTGCTTTAGAGCCAGAGAACCAGGTCAGCTGAGTTGTTGTAGAGCCAGAGAACCAGGTCAGCTGAGTTGTTGTAGAGCCAGAGAACCTGGTCAGCAGAGCCGTTGTAGAGTCTGAGAACCAGGTCAGCAAAGCTGTTTTAAAGCCAGATTAGAACCTGAAAACCAGGTCAGCAGAGCTGCTCTGGAGCCAGAGAACCAGGTCAGAGCTGCTTTAGAGCCAGAGAACCAGGTCAGCTGAGTGTTTGTAGAGCCAGAGTACCAGGTCAGCAGAGCCGTTGTAGAGTCAGAGAACCAGTTCAGTAGAGCTGCTTTAGAGCCAGAGAACTTGGTCAGCAGAGCTGCTTTAGAGCCAGAGAACCAGGTCAACAGATCCGCTGTAGAGCCAGAGAACCAGGTCAGCAAAGCTGCTTTACAACCAGAGAAACAGGTCAGCAGAGCCAGAGAACCAGATCAGCAGAGCTGCTCTAGAGCCAGAGAACCAGGTCAGCAGAATTGCTTTAGAGCCAGAGAACAAGGTCAGCAGAGGCGTTGTAGAGCCAGAGAACCAGGTCAGCTGAGTTGTTGTAGAGCCAGAGAACCAGATCAGCAGAGCCGTTGTAGAGCCAGAGAACCAGGTCAGCAGAGCTGCTCTAGAGGCAGAGAACTAGGTCAGCATAGCTGCTGTAGAGACAGAGAACCAGGTCAGCTGTGCCGCTGTAGAGCCAGAGAACCAGGTCAGCAGAGCTGCTGTCCAGCCAGAGAACAAGGTCAGCAGAGCTGCTCTCGAGGCAGAGAACTAGGTCAGCATAGCTGCTGTAGAGACAGAGAACCAGGTCAGCTGTGCCGCTGTAGAGCTAAAGAACCAGGTCAGCAGAGCCGTTGTACAGCCAGATTAGAACCTGAAAACCAGGTCAGAAGAGCTGCTCTGGAGCCAGAGAACCAGGTCAGCAGAGCTTCTTTAGAGCCAGAGAACCAGGTCAGCTGAGTTGTTGTAGAGCCAGAGAACCAGGTCAGCTGAGTTGTTGTAGAGCCAGAGAACCTGGTCAGCAGAGCCGTTGTAGAGCCTTGAGAACCAGGTCAACAAAGCTGTTTTAAAGCCAGATTAGAACCTGAAAACCAGGTCAGCAGAGCTGCTCTGGAGCCAGAGAACCAGGTCAGCAGAGCTGCTTTAGAGCCAGAGAACCAGGTCAGCTGAGTTGTTGTAGAGCCAGAGAACTAGGTCAGCAGAGCCGTTGTAGAGCCAGAGAACCAGGTCAGCAGAGCTGCTCTAGAGGCAGAGAACTAGGTCAGCAGAGCTGCTGTAGAGCCAGAGAACCAGGTCAGCAGAGCATCTCTAGAGCCAGAGAACTAGGTCAGCAGAGCTGCTGTAGAGCTAGAGAATCATGTCAGCATAGCTGCTCTAGAGGCAGAGAACCAGTTCAGTAGAGCTGCTTTAGAGCCAGAGAACTTGGTCAGCAGAGCTGCTTTAGAGTCAGAGAACCAGGTCAACAGATCCGCTGTAGAGCCAGAGAACCAGGTCAGCAAAGCTGCTTTACAACCAGAGAAACAGGTCAGCAGAGCCAGAGAACCAGATCAGCAGAGCTGCTCTAGAGCCAGAGAACCAGGTCAGCAGAATTGCTTTAGAGCCAGAGAACAAGGTCAGCAGAGGCGTTGTAGAGCCAGAGAACCAGATCAGCAAAGCTGCTTTAGAGCCAGAGAAACAGGTCAGCAGAGCCGCTGTAGAGCCAGAGAACCAGGTCAGCAGAGCCACTATAGAGCCAGAGAACCAGGTCAGCAGATCTTCTGTACAGCCAGAGAACAAGGTCAGCAGAGCTGCTCTCGAGCCGGACAACCAGGTCAGCAGACCCATTGTACAGCCTGAATACCTGGTCAGCAAAGCTGCTTTAGAGCGAGAGAACCAGGTCAGCAGAGCCGTTGTAGAGCCAGAGAACCAGGTCAGCAGAGTTGCTGTACAGCCAAAGAACCAGGTCAGCGGAGCTGTTATACAGCCTGAGAACCAGGTCAGCAAAGCTGCTCTAGAGCCGGAGAACCAGGTCAGCAGAACTGCTTCAAAGCCAGAGAACCAGGTCAGCAGAGCTTCTCAAGAGCCTAATAACCAGGTCAGCAGAACTGATCTAGAGGCAGAGAACTAGGTCAGCAGAGCTGCTGTAGAGCCAGAGAAACCAGGTCAGCAGAGCTGCTTTAGAGCCTGAGATCCAGGTAAGCAGAGCTGCTGTAGAGCCAGAGAACCAGGTCAGCAGAACTGCTATAGAGCCAGAGAACCAGGTCAGCAGACCTGCTGTAGAGCCACAGTACCAGGTCAGCAGAGTCGCTGTAGAGCCACAGAACCAGGTCATCAGAGTCGCTGTAGAGCCAGAAAACCAGGTCAGCAGAGCCGCTGTAGAGCCAGAGAACCAGGTCAGCAGAGCTGCTGTCCAGCCAGAGAACAAGGTCAGCAGAGCTGCTCTCGAGCCAGAGAACCAGGTCAGCAGAGCCGATGTACAGCCTGAGAACCAGGTCAGCAAACCTGTTTTAGAGCCAGATTAGAACCTGAAAACCAGGTCAGCAGGGCTGCTCTGGAGCCAGAGAACCAGGCCAGCAGAGCGGCTTTAGAGCCAGAGAACCAGGTCAGCTGAGTTGTTGTAGAGCCAGAGAACCAGATCGGCAGAGCCGTTGTAGAGCCAGAGAACCAGGTCAGCAGAGCTGCTCTAGAGGCAGAGAACTAGGTCAGCATAGCTGCTGTAGAGACAGAGAACCAGGTCAGCTGTGCCGCTGTAGAGCCAGAGAACCAGGTCAGCAGAGCTGCTGTCCAGCCAAAGAACAAGGTCAGCAGAGCTGCTCTCGAGCCAAAGAACCAGGTCAGCAGAGCCGTTGTACAGCCAGATTAGAACCTGCAAACCAGGTCAGCAGAGCTGCTCTGGAGCCAGAGAACCAGGTCAGCAGAGCTGCTTTAGAGTCAGAGAACCAGGTCAGCTGAGTTGTTGTAGAGCCAGAGAACCAGGTCAGCTGAGTTGTTGTGGAGCCAGAGAACCTGGTCAGCAGAGCCGTTGTAGAGCCAGAGAACCAGGTCAGCAGAGCTGCTCGAGAGGCAGAGAACTAGGTCAGCAGAGCTGCTGTAGAGCCAGAGAACCAGGTCAGCAGAGCAGCTCTAGAGCCAGATTAGTAGGTCAGCAGAGCTGCTGTAGAGCTAGAGAATCATGTCAGCATAGCCACTCTAGAGTCAGAGAACCAGTTCAGCAGAGCTGCTTTAGAGCCAGATTAGTAGGTCAGCAGAGCTGCTGTAGAGCTAGAGAATCATGTCAGCATAGCCACTCTAGAGTCAGAGAACCAGTTCAGCAGAGCTGCTTTAGAGCCAGAGAACTAGGTCAGCAGAGCTGCTTTAGAGCCAGAGAACCAGGTCAACAGAGCCGCTGTAGAGCCAGAGAACCAGGTCAGCAAAGCTGCTTTAAAACCAGAGAAACAGGTCAGCAGAGCCACAGAACCAGATCAGCAAAGCTGCTTTAGAGCCAGAGAAACAGGTCAGCAGAGCCGTTGTAGAGCCAGAGAACCAGATCAGCAGAGCTGCTGTATAGCCAGAGAAACAGGTCAGCAGAGTCGCTCTAGAGCCAGAGAACCAGGTCAGCAGAGCTGCTTTAGAGCCAGAGATCTAGGTCAGCAGAGCTGCTGTACAGCCAGAGAACCAGGTCAGCAGAGTTGCTGTACAGCCAAAGAACCAGGTCAGCAGAGCCGTTGTACAGCCTGAGAACCAGGTCAGCAAAGCTGCTCTAGACCCAGAGAACCAGGTCATTAGAGCTGCTTCAAATCCAGAGAACCAGGTAAGCAGAACTGCTTTAGAGCCAGAGAACCTGGTCAGCAGAGCTGCTCTAGAGCCATAGAACCAGATCAGCAGAGCTGCTTCAAAGCCAGAGAACCAGGTCAGCGAAGCTGCTCTAGAGCCAGAAAACCAGGTCAGCAGAGCTGCTTTAGAGCCAGAGTTCCAGGTCAGCAGAGCTGCTCTAGAGCCAGAGATCCAGGTCAGCAGAGCTGCTTTAGAGCCAGAGTTCCAGGTCAGCAGAGCTGCTCTAGAGCAAGAGAACCAGTTCAGAAGAGCATCTCTAGAGCCAGAGAACCAGGTCAGCAGAGCTGCTTCAAAGCCATAGAACCAGGTCAGCAGAACTGCTCTAGAGCCAGAGAACTGGGTCAGCAAAACTGCTCTACAGACAGAGAATCAGGTCAGCAGAGATGCTTCAAAGCCAGAGAACCAGGTTAGCAGAGCTGCTATAGAGCCAGAGAACCAGATCAGCAGAGCTGCTTTAGGCCCAGAGTACCAGTGCAGCAGAGCTGATCAAGAACCAGCGAACCAGGTCAGCAGAGCTGTGTAAGAGCAAGAGAACCCAGTCAGCAGAGCTGCTTCAAATCCAGAGAACCAGGTAAGCAGAGCTGCTTTAGAGCCAGAGAACCAGGTCAGCAGAGCTGCTTCAAAGCCAGAGAACCAGGTTAGCAGAGCTGCTATAGTGCCAGAGTACCAGATCAGTAGAGCTGCTTTAGATCCAAAGTACCAGGTCAGCAGAGCTGCTCTAGAGCCAGAGACCCAGGTCAGCAGAGCTGCTTCAGAGCAAGAGAACAAGGTCAGCAGAGCTGCTTCAAATCCAGAGAACCAGGTCAGCAGAGCTGCTCTAGAGCCTAAGAACCAGGTCAGCAGAGCTGCTTCAAAGCCAGAGAACTGGGTCAGCAGAGCTGCTTTAGAGCCAGAGAACCAGGTCATCAGAGCTGCTATAGAGACAGAGAACCAGATCAGCAGATCTACTTCAAAGCCAGAGAACCAGGTCAGCAGAGCTGCTCTAGAGCCAGAGAACCAGGTCAGCAGAGCTGCTTTAGAGCCAGAGTACCAGGTCAGCAGAGCTGCTCTAGAGCCAGAGAACCAGGTCAGCAGAGCCGCTCTAGAGGCTAAGAACAAGGTCATCAGAGCTGCTCTAGAACCTGAGAACCAGGCCAGCAGAGCTGCTTTAGAGCCTGAGAACCAGGTCAGAAGAGCGTCTCTAGAGCCAGAGAACAGAAGAACCACGTCAGCAGAGCTGCTTCAAAGCCATAGAACCAGGTCAGCAGAACTGCTCTAGAGCCAGAGAACCCGGTCAGCAGAACTGCTTAAGGCCCAGAGTACCAGTGCAGCAGAGCTGCTCAAGAGCCAGAGAACCAGGTCAGCAGAGCTGCATCAAATCTAGAGAACCAGGTAAGCAGAGCTGTCAGCAGAGCTGCTCTAGAGCCAGAGAACCAGATTAGCAGAGCTGCTTCAAAGCCAGAGAACCATGTCAGCGGAGCTGCTCTAGAGCCAGAAAACCAGGTCAACAAAGCTGCTTTACAGCCAGAGTTCCAGTTCAGCAGAGCTGCTCTAGAGCCAGAGATCCAGGTCAGCAGAGTCGCTCTAGAGCCTATGAACAAGGTCAGCATAGCTGATCTAGAGCCTGAGATCCAGGTCAGCAGAGCTGCTTTAGAGCCAGAGAACCAGGTCAGCAGAGCTGCTTTAGTGCCAGAGTAACAGGCCAGTAGAGCTGCTCTAGAGCCAGAG
Organism: Triturus cristatus; assembly: GCF_964204655.1. Classification (NCBI taxonomy): domain Eukaryota; kingdom Metazoa; phylum Chordata; class Amphibia; order Caudata; family Salamandridae; genus Triturus; species Triturus cristatus. The sequence continues at coordinate 914,684,419 of NC_140579.1, read as the reverse complement.
AACTAGGTCAGCAGAGCTGCTCTAGAGCCTAAGAACAAGGTCAGCAGAGCTGCACTTGAGACTGAGAACCAGGTCAGCAGAGCTGCTTTAGAGCCAGAGAACCAGGTCAGCAGAGCTTCTCTAGAGCCAGAGAACCAGGTCAGCAGACCTGCTTCACAGCCAGAGAACCATGTCAGCAGAGCTGCTGGAGAGCCAGAGAACCAGGTCAGCAGAGCCCTTGTAGAGTCAGAGAACCAGGTCAGCAGAGCAGCTCTAGAGCCAGAGAACTAGGTCAGCAGAGCTGCTGTAGAGCTAGAGATCCATGTCAGCATAGCAGTTGTAGAGCCAGAGAACCAGGTCAGCAGAGCTGCTCTAGAGCCAGAGAACTAGGTCAGCAGAGCTGCTGTAGAGCTAGAGATGCATGTCAGCATAGCCGCTCTAGAGTCAGAGAACCAGTTCAGCAGAGATGCTTTAGAGCCAGAGAACCAGGTCAACAGAGCCGCAGTAGAGCCAGAGAACTAGGTCAGCAGAGTCGTTGTAGAGCCAGAGAACCAGGTCAGCAGAGCTGCTCTAGAGCCAGAGAACCGGCTCAGCAGAAGTGCTCTAGAGCCAGAGAACCATGTCAGCATAGCCGCTCTAAAGTCAGAGAACCAGTTCAGCAGAGCTATTGTACAGTCTGAGAACCAGGTCAGCAGTGCTGCTTTAGAGCCAGAGAAACAGGTCAGCAGAGCCGTTGTACAGCCAGAGAACCAGATCAGCAGAGCTGCTGTATAGCCAGAGAACCAGGTCAGCAGAGCCACTCTAAAGCCAGAGAACCGGGTCAGCAGAGCTGATTTAGAGCCAGAGAATCTAGGTCAGCAGAGTTCCTTTAGAGCCAGAGTTCCAGGTCAACACAACTGCTATAGAGCCAGATAGCCAGGTCAGCAGAGCTGCTATAGAGCCAGAGAACCACTTCAGCAGAGCTGCTGTAGAGCCACAGAACCAAGTCAGAGGAGTTGCTGTAGAGCCAGAGATCCAGGTCATCAGAGTTGCTGTAGAACCAGAAAACCACGTCAGCAGAGCCGCTGTATAGCCAGAGAACAAGGTCAGCAGAGCTGTTGTACAGCTTGAGAACCAGGTCAGCAAAGCTGCTCTAGAGCCAGAGAACCAGGTCAGCAGAACTGCTTCAAAGCCAGAGAACCAGGTCAGCAGAGCTTCTCAAGAGCCTAATAACCAGGTCAGCAGAGCTGATCTAGAGGCAGAGAACTAGGTCAGCAGAGCTGCTCTACAGCCTAAGAACAAGGTCAGCAGAGCTGCACTTGAGACTGAGAACCAGGTCAGCAGAGCTGCTTTAGAGCCAGAGAACCAGGTCAGCAGAGCTTCTCTAGAGCCAGAGAACCAGGTCAGCAGACCTGCTTCACAGCCAGAGAACCATGTCAGCAGAGCTGCTGTAGAGCCACAGCACCAGGTCAGCAGAGCCGTTGTAGAGCCAGAGAACCAGGTCAGCAGAGCAGCTCTAGAGCCAGAGAACTAGGTCAGCAGAGCTGCTGTAGAGCTAGAGATCCATGTCAGCATAGCCGCTCTAAAGTCAGAGAACCAGGTCAGCAGACCCATTGTACAGCCTGAATACCAGGTCAGCAAAGCTGCTTTAGAGCGAGAGAACCAGGTCAGCAGAGCCGTTGTAGAGCCAGAGAACCAGGTCAGCAGAGCCGCTATAGAGCCAGACAACCAGGTCAGCAGAGTTGCTGTACAGCCAAAGAACCAGGTCAGCAGAGCTGTTGTACAGCTTGAGAACCAGGTCAGCAAAGCTGCTCTAGAGCCAGAGAACCAGGTCAGCAGAACTGCTTCAGAACCAGAGAACCAGGTCAGCAGAGCTTCTCAAGAGCCTAATAACCAGGTCAGCAGAGCTGATCTAGAGGCAGAGAACTAGGTCAGCAGAGCTGCTCTACAGCCTAAGAACAAGGTCAGCAGAGCTGCACTTGAGACTGAGAACCAGGTCAGCAGAGCTGCTTTAGAGCCAGAGAACCAGGTCAGCAGAGCTTCTCTAGAGCCAGAGAACCAGGTCAGCAGACCTGCTTCACAGCCAGAGAACCATGTCAGCAGAGCTGCTGTAGAGCCACAGCACCAGGTCAGCAGAGCCGTTGTAGAGCCAGAGAACCAGGTCAGCAGAGCAGCTCTAGAGCCAGAGAACTAGGTCAGCAGAGCTGCTGTAGAGCTAGAGATCCATGTCAGCATAGCCGCTCTAAAGTCAGAGAACCAGTTCAGCAGAGCCATTGTACAGTCTGAGAACCAGGTCAGCAGTGCTGCTTTAGAGCCAGAGAACCAGGTCAACAGAATTGCTTTAGAGCCAGAGAACAAGGTCAGCAGAGGCGTTGTAGAGCCAGAGAACCAGATCAGCAAAGCTGCTTTAGAGCCAGAGAAACAGGTCAGCAGAGCCGTTGTAGAGCCAGAGAACCAGATCAGCAGAGCTGCTGTATAGCCAGAGAAACAGGTCTGCAGAGTCGATCTAGAGCCAGAGAACCAGGTCAGCAGAGCTGCTTTAGAGCCAGAGATCTAGGTCAGCAGAGCCGCTGTACAGTCAGAGAACCAGGTCAGCAGAGTTGCTGTACAGCCAAAGAACCAGGTCAGCAGAGTCGTTGTACAGCCTGAGAACCAGGTCAGCAAAGCTGCTCTTGACCCAGAGAACCAGGTCATCAGAGCTGCTTCAAATCCAGAGAACCAGGTAAGCAGAGCTGCTTTAGAGTCAGAGAACCAGGTCAGCAGAGCTGCTTCAAAGCCAGAGAACCAGGTCAGCGAAGCTGCTCTAGAGCCAGAAAATCAGGTCAGCAGAGCTGCTTTAGAGCCAGAGTTCCAGGTCAGCAGAGCTGCTCTAGAGTCAGAGATCCAGGTCAGCAGAGCTGCTTTAGAGCCAGAGTTCCAGGTCAGCAGAGCTGCTCTAGAGCCAGAAATCCAGGTCAGCAGAGCCGCTCGAGAGCCTATGAACAAGGTCAGCAGAGCTGCACTAGAGACTGAGAACCAGGTCAGCAGAGCTTCTCTAGAGCCAGAGAACCATGTCAGTAGAGCTGCTGTAGAGCCAGAGAACCAGGTCAACAGACCTGCTCTAGAGCCAGAGAACCAGGTCAGCAGAGCTGCTTCAAAGCCAGAGAACCATGTCAGCAGAGCTGCTTTAGAGCCAGAGAACCAGATCAGCAGAGCTGCTTAAAAGCCAGAGAACCAGGTCAGCGGAGCTGCTCTAGAGCCAGAAAACCAGGTCAGCAGAGCTGCTTTAGAGCCAGAGTTCCAGGTCAGCAGAGCTGCTCTAGAGCCAGAGATCCAGGTTAGCAGAGCCGCTCTAGAGCCTATGAACAAGGTCAGCAGAGCTGCACTAGAGACTGAGAACCAGGTCAGCAGAGCTTCTCTAGAGCAAGAGAACCAGGTCAGCAGAGGTGCTTCAAAGCCAGAGAACCATGTCAGCAGAGCTGCTGTAGAGCCAGAGAACCAGGTCAACAGACCTGCTCTAGAGCCATTGAACCAGGTCAGCAGAGCTGCTTCAAAGCCAGAGAACCATGTCAGCAGAGCTGCTTTAGAGCCAGAGAACCAGGTCAGCAGAGCTGCTCTAGAGCCAGATGACCAGGTCAGCAGAGCTGCTTCAAAGCCAGAGAATCAGGTCAGCAGAGCTGCTTCAAATCCAGAGAACCAGGTCAGCAGAGCTGCTCTAGAGCCTAAGAACCAGTTTAGCAGAGCTGCTTCAAAGCCAGAGTACCAGGTCAGCAGAGCTGCTCTAGAGGCAGAGATCCAGGTCAGCAGAGCTGCTCTAGGGCCAGAGAAACGAGGTCAGCAGGTATGCTTTAGAGGGAGAGAACCAGGTTAGCAGAGCTACTTTGGAGCCAGAGAACTAGGTCAGCAGAACCGCTCTAGAGCCGAAGAACCAGGTCAGCAGAGCTGCTTTAGAGCCAGAGAACCAGGTCAACAGAGCTGCTATAGAGACAGAGAACCAGATCAGCAGATCTACTTCAAAGCAATAGAACCAGGTCAGCAGAGCTGCTCTAGAGCCAGAGAACCAGGTCAGCAGAGCTGCTTTAGGCCCAGAGTACCAGTGCAGCAGAGCTGCACAAGAACCAGAGATCCAGGTCAGCAGAGCTGCTTCAAGAGAACCAGGTCAGCAGAGCTGCTTCAAATCCAGACAACCAGGTAAGCAGAGCTGCTTTAGAGCCAGAGAACCAGGTCAGCAGAGCTGCTTCAAAGCCAGAGAACCAGGTTAGCAGAGCTGCTATAGAGCCAGAGAACCAGATCAGTGGAGCTGCTTTAGATCCAAAGTACCAGGTCAGCAGAGCTGCTCTAGATCCTGAGAACCAGGTCAGCAGAGCTGCTTCAGAGCAACAGAACCAGGTCAGCAGAGCTGCTTCAAATCCAGAGAACCAGGTCAGCAGAGCTGCTCTAGAGCCTAAGAACCAGGTCAGCAGAGCTGCTTCAAAGCCAGAGAACTGGGTCAGCAGAGCTGCTTTAGAGCCAGAGAACCAGGTCATCAGAGCTGCTATAGAGACGGAGAACCAGATCAGCAGATCTACTTCAAAGCCTGAGAACCAGGTCAGCAGAGCTGCTCTAGAGCCAGAGAACCAGGTCAGTAGAGCCGCTCTAGAGCCAAAGAACCAGGTCATCAGAGCTGCTCTAGAGCCTGAGAACCAGGCCAGCAGAGCTGCTTTAGAGCCTGAGAACCAGGTCAGAAGAGCGTCTCTAGAGCCAGAGAACAGGAGAACCAGGTCAGCAGAGCTGCTTCAAAGCCATAGAACCAGGTCAGCAGAACTGCTCTAGAGCCAGAGAACCGGGTCAGCAGAACTGCTCTAGAGCCAGAGAATCAGGTCAGCAGAGATGCTTCAAAGACAGAGAACCAGGTTAGCAGAGCTGCTATAGAGCCAGAGAACCAGATCAGCAGAGCTGCTTTAGGCCCAGATTACCAGTGCTGCAGGGCTGCTCAAGAGCCAGAGAACCAGGTCAGCAGAGCTGCTTTAGAGCCAGAGTTCCAGGTCAGCAGAGCTGCTCTAGAGCCAGAGATCCAGGTCAACAGAGTCGCTCTAGAGCCTATGAACAAGGTCAGCATAGCTGATCTAGAGCCTGAGATCCAGGTCAGCAGAGCTGCTTTAGAGCCAGAGAACCAGGTCAGCAGAGCTGCTTTAGTGCCAGAGTAACAGGTTAGCAGAGCTTCTCTAGAGCCAGAGAACTAGGTTAGCAGAGCCGCTCTAGAGCCTAAGAACAAGGTCAGCAGAGCTGCACTTGAGACTGAGAACCAGGTCAGCAGAGCTGCTTTAGAGCCAGAGGACCAGGTCAGCAGAGCTTCTCTAGAGCCAGAGAACCAGATCAGTAGAGCTGCTTTAGATCCAAAGTACCAGGTCAGCAGAGCTGCTCTAGAGCCAGAGAACCAGGTCAGCAGAGCTGCTTCAGAGCAAGAGAACCAGGTCAGCAGAGCTGCTTCAAATCCAGAGAACCAGGTCAGCAGAGCTGCTTTAGAGCCAGAGAACCAGGACAGCAGAGCTGCTTCAAAGCCAGAGAACCAGGTTAGCAGAGCTGCTATAGAGCCAGAGAACCAGATCAGTAGAGCTGCTTTAGATCCAAAGTACCAGGTCAGCAGAGCTGCTCTAGAGCCAGAGAACCAGGTCAGCAGAGCTGCTTCAGAGCAAGAGAACCAGGTCAGCAGAGCTGCTTCAAATCCAGAGAACCAGGTCAGCAGAGCTGCTCTAGAGCCTAAGAACCAGGTCAGCAGAGCTGCTTCAAAGCCAGAGAACTGGGTCAGCAGAGCTGCTTTAGAGCCAGAGAACCAGTTCATCAGAGCTGCTATAGAGACAGAGAACCAGATCAGCAGATCTACTTCAAAGCCTGAGAACCAGGTCAGCAGAGCTGCTCCAGAGCCAGAGAACCAGGTCAGTAGAGCCGCTCTAGAGGCTAAGAACAAGGTCATCAGAGCTGCTCTAGAGCCTGAGAACCAGGCCAGCAGAGCTGCTTTAGAGCCTGAGAACCAGGTCAGAAGAGCGTCTCTAGAGCCAGAGAACGGGGGAACCAGGTCAGCAGAGGTGCTTCAAAGCCATAGAACCAGGTCAGCAGAACTGCTCTAGAGCCAGAGAACCGGGTCAGCAGAACTGCTCTAGAGCCAGAGAATCAGGTCAGCAGAGATGCTTCAAAGCCAGAGAACCAGGTTAGCAGAGCTGCTATAGAGCCAGAGAACCAGATCAGCAGAGCTGCTTTAGGCCCAGAGTACCAGTTCAGCAGGGCTGCTCAAGAGCCAGAGAACCAGGTCAGCAGAGCTGCTTTAGAGCCAGAGTTCCAGGTCAGCAGAGCTGCTCTAGAGCCAGAGATCCAGGTCAGCAGAGTCGCTCTAGAGCCTATGAACAAGGTCAGCATAGCTGATCTAGAGCCTGAGATCCAGGTCAGCAGAGCTGCTTTAGAGCCAGAGAACCAGGTCAGCAGAGCTGCTTTAGTGCCAGAGTAACAGGTCAGCAGAGCTGCTCTAGAGCCAGAGAACTAGGTCATCAGAGCCGCTCTAGAGCCTAAGAACAAGGTCAGCAGAGCTGCACTTGAGACTGAAAACCAGGTCAGCAGAGCTGCTTTAGAGCCAGAGGACCAGGTCAGCAGAGCTTCTCTAGAGCCAGAGGACCAGGTCAGCAGAGCTTCTCTAGAGCCAGAGAACCAGGCCAGCAGAGCCGTTGTAGAGACAGAGAACCAGGTCAGCAGAGCAGCTCTAGAGCCAGAGAACTAGGTCAGCAGAGCTGCTGTAGAGCTAGAGATCCATGTCAGCATAGCCGCTCTAAAGTCAGAGAACCAGTTCAGCAGAGCCGTTGTACAGTCTGAGAACCAGGTCAGCAGTGCTGCTTTAGAGCCAGAAAACCAGGTCAGCAGAACTTCTGTAGAGCGAGAGATCCAGGTCAGCAGAGCAGTTGTAGAGCCAGAGAACCAGGTCAGCAGAGCTGCTCTAGAGCCAGAGAACTAGGTCAGCAGAGCTGCTGTAGAGCTAGAGATGCATGTCAGCATAGCCGCTCTAGAGTCAGAGAACCAGTTCAGCAGAGCTGCTTTAGAGCTAGAGAACCAGGTCAACAGAGCCGCAGTAGAGCCAGAGAACTAGGTCAGCAGAGTCGTTGTAGAGCCAGAGAACCAGGTCAGCAGAGCTGCTCTAGAGCCAGAGAACCGGCTCAGCAGAACTGCTCTAGAGCCAGAGAACCATGTCAGCATAGCCGCTCTAAAGTCAGAGAACCAGTTCAGCAGAGCCGTTGTACAGTCTGAGAACCAGGTCAGCAGTGCTGCTTTAGAGCCAGAGAAACAGGTCAGCAGAGCCGTTGTAGAGCCAGAGAACCAGATCAGCAGAGCTGCTGTATAGCCAGAGAATCAGGTCAGCAGAGCCACTCTAGAGCCAGAGAACCGGGTCAGCAGAGCTGATTTAGTGCCAGATAATCCAGGTCAGCAGAGTTGCTTTAGAGCCAGAGTTCCAGGTCAGCACAACTGCTATATGTAGGAGAGTAGGATCTGCACTTGTGTTGCCCCCACTTTTATTCTGATGTATACACTGGTTTCTGGCTATAGTCTGGCTGGGTCCCTGCTAATCAGGGCCCCAGTCTAACTGATCTCTCTAAACAACTTGGTGTGCATATTAGATGCACTAGTGATTGGATACTGTGGTACCTGATGAGCCCCTAGTATATGGTACCTTACGTACCTAGGGCATTGGTACTTCACAGGCCTACCGGGGGCTGCAGCATGTATTATGCGACCCCTGGGAAGCACTCACAATCTGACACCACAGGCCTGCTACTGCAGCCTGTGTGAGGTAGTGTTAGCACTCCTCACAGAGGTATAGGTTCCTATATCTCACCATACACACACATATTAACCTATCAGTCACCCCTATGGTAGGCCCTATCAATCCCAAGGGCAGGGTGCATGGTTTACTATGTGAGGGGGTGCTTCTGCCTAAGCAGGACCCCTCTGCAGCTGGCAGAGTCTATTCTCTGCTGCTGTTTGTGGATGCGGTTAAACCATATACTCTTAAGTGCATTATAACCTCGTGGTAAATGCTAACTTTGGAATGACTGCATCAAAACATGTCGTGTTTGGTGTCAAACAACTTGGAGTCCTACCCCCACACCAGTAACTGGTGTGGGAGTAGGACCCCACCCTTCTAGAGGGGACGACATGTACCCACTGTACTACACTGTAGATATCTTTCCGAGCCCTGGCATCACAAAATGGATGCCACCAGCACAGATACCGGGCTGCCCTCCTGCTGCTGACCGAAACTCGCAGTGGAGGGAGCCCAACAAAGGGTTTCCTGTCACAGGGAGGTGTCACCACCTCCCAGACAGGATTTAGTGTATTGGAGCTGGGTGGGTGCACTCTTAGAGTGCTTTGAAGTCCTGCACTGGGGGAGCAGTAGGCTCCTCTGTGCATATGCCAGCTCAAACCGGTTCAGGGGCTACCTGCCCCTGCTCTGGCGCAAAACTGGACAAAGGAAAGTGGGTGTAACCACCCACTACCCTGACCCTCCTAGAGGAGTGGTCATAGAGCTAGTTCCTCCCATCTTTTCACTATAAGATACCACACATTGCCAATGCAATTTAGATTACATCTGGACGACGCTCAACTAAGAAGAATCCTGGCCCTTCGACGTACCACTATCTCTGGAAGACTGAAGAATCTCCCTTGGAGTCAAGGAGTGACTCCCCTGCTGGGCAGGCACCAAAACTCTCTACAACGGTTGAAAACTTTAACGCTCCCGCCGGAGCCCGAAGTCCCTGCATCCGCTGAAGCAGATTTCCTGTCCCCTCGACGGCCATTTTGAGTCCCCAGCGAAGCTGTGGCATCTGGACCGCACGTGTGACGAGGAACAGCAATACAAGGGATCCCTGCACTGATTTCAAGAGCAAGCCCTAAACTACGTCCAACGAAGTTGTGCTTTGGACCACTTATTGCCCAAGTGCCTGGCAGGTCTAGTACCGAATTTCAGCAGCCCACCCCATCCCGAGTGACCGTGGGCTGTTGTTAAACTTTTCCTGCAAAGGCGTCTTTGCGGTTGCTTGATCGTTGGCTAGTAACTCACCTGAAGACCTCCACATCAATTTCAAGGGCACGTCAGGATGCTCTGGTCCTGTTCTCACTTACCCTTGCTGGGTAAGTCCATCAGACCTTGCTGGTTTGCACCATTGCCAATCGTCACTCCACACGAGACTTGCGGCTGCCAAGGCTTGTTGGCTCCAATCCGGGTGCCGACACCGTCGACAGCTGCAGACGTCTTGGTTTCTCCTGAATCCAGCTGCTGGTTATCGTCGAGCCTTCCTGGACCTCGTGAGCGAAGAGACAAAACACCATCACTGGCCTGAAGAGACGCGACCGCTGTGGTCATCCATCTTGCTGGCCACCGGTCACTGGCAAGTGACTCTGACCTCTGTCCCCTTAATTTCTAGGTCTTCTGCAACTCCAATCCATCGTCGGATTCGAACGGACACCTCTCCAGTCGTCACAAGCAGCAAGTATCCAGTGATCTCCATTGGAAACAGCATCGCGACCCGACACCAAAGGACACCTATGCACCCGGCTTCCCTGGGTGAGATAACTCGTGCACTCCGGTGCCCAAGTGTGTGTTGGCTCTCGAAATACTTACCCTGTAAGTTGCTTGCCTGTTGACTTTTGTGAAGTGCCCTAGAACTGTAAAATACAAACCACGAAATTTGCCATTGAAACGCATTGAAACCCCGCATGTGTGTTTAGACACTGCACGCGTCTCCTGTGGGCTGATTACTTACCTGCTAACACTGCAGAAGTGAAGCCCCAGCGATTCCCAAGGCCCTAGGCCTCTTACGTTTGCAAGTAGAGTTTGTTAAACCACTATTTTAGTATATGGTCTGGTACGCCCCTAGGGCTACAGACATATTTGTGCTTAATGTATTGAGAACTGTTGATCTTTTGAATGTTTACCTGGCTCTAATCTCATAAAGAGATTAGTAGAGTATATTTAGAAATAAATACATATATATTTGATATATATACCTGTGTGGTGTCTTTTCATTTGGTAATTCAAGAGATTATAAGGTAAAACAAGCTTCTTTACATTCCTCAGAGACTTAGCCTGAAGGCTGCTCTCCACAGCTACCACTAGGATAGCTTTCTTTAAAAGGTTGTCTTAAACCTATCTACCATAAGAGTCGAATTGGACTGGTGCAAGGTGGCCACTATAACTAGTGACCAGCATATGCCAGGCCAACTTCTCACATTGGTGGGCAGCGTGTGGAGCCACAGAACCAAGTCAGAGGAGTCGCTGTAGAGCCAGAGATCCAGGTCATCAGAGTTGCTGTAGAGCCAGTAAACCAGGTCAGCAGAGCTGCTGTAGAGCCAGAGAACCAGGTCAGCAGAGCTGCTATAGAGCCAGAGAACCAGGTCAACAGACCTGCTGTAGAGCCACAGTACCAGGTCATCAGAGTCGCTGTAGAGCCAGAGAACCAGGTCAGTAGAGCCGTTGTAGAGCCAGAGAACCAGGTCAGCAGAGCTGCTGTCCAGCCAGAGAACAAGGTCAGCAGAGCTGCTCTCGAGGCAGAGAACCAGGTCAGCAGAGCTTCTCAAGAGCCTAATAACCAGGTCAGCAGAGCTGATCTAGAGGCAGAGAAGTAGGTCAGCAGAGCTGCTGTAGAGCCAGAGAAACCAGGTCAGCAGAGCTGCTTTAGAGCCAGAGATTCAGGTAAGCAGATCTGCTGTAGAGCCAGAGAACCAGGTCAGCAGAGCTCCTATAGAGCCAGAGAACCAGGTCAGCAGACCTGCTGTTGAGCCACAGTACCAGGTCATCAGAGTCGCTGTAGAGCCAGAAAACCAGGTCAGCAGAGCCGCTGTAGAGCCAGAGAACCAGGTCAGCAGAGCTGCTCTAGAGCCAGAGAACCAGGTCAGCAGAGCCGATGTACAGCCTGAGAACCAGGTCAGCAAAGCTGTTTTAGAGCCAGATTAGAACCTGAAAACCAGGTCAGCAGAGCTGCTCTGTGTGAGAAGTTGGCCTGGCATATGCTGGTCACTAGTTATAGTGGCCACCTTGCACCAGTCCAATTTGACTATTGGTAGATAGGTTTAAAGACAACCTTTTAAAGAAAGCTATCCTAGTGGTAGCTGTGGAGAGCAGCCTTCAGGCTAAGTCTCTGAGGAATGTAAAGCAGCTTGTTTTACCTTATAATCTCTTGAATTACCAAATGAAAAGACACCACACAGGTATGTATATCAAATATATATGTATTTATTTCTAAATATACGTCACTAATCTCTTCATGAGATTAGAGCCAGGTAAACATTCAAAAGATCAACAGTTCTCAATAAATTAAGCACAAATATGGCTGTAGCCCTAGGGGCGTACCAGACCATATACTAAAATAATGGGTTAACAAACTCGACTTGCAAAAGTAAGAGGCCTAGGGCCTTGGGAATCGCTGGGGCTTCACTTCTGCAGTGTTAGCAGGTAAGTAATCAGCCCACAGGAGACGCGTGCAGTGTCTAAACACACACGCGGGTTTTCAATGCGTTTCAATGGCAAATGTCGCGGTTTGTATTTTACAGTTCTAGGGCACTTCGCAAAAGTCAACAGGCAAGCAACTTACAGGGTAAGTATTTCGAGAGCCAACACACACTTGGGCACCGGAGTGCACGAGTTACCTCACCCAGGGAAGCCGGGTGCATAGGTGTCCTTTGGTGTCGGGTCGCGATGCTGTTTCCAATGGAGATCACTGGATACTTGCTGCTTGTGACGACTGGAGAGGTGTCCGTTCGAATCCGACGATGGATTGGAGTTTGCAGAAGACCTAGAAATTGAGGGGACAGAGTTCAGAGTCACTTGCCAGTGACCGGTGGCCAGCAAGATGGATGACCACAGCTGTCGCGTCTCTTCAGGTTAGTGATGGTGTTTTGTCTCTTTGCTCACGAGGTCCAGGAAGGCTCGACGATGACCAGCAGCTGGACTCGGGAGGTCCAAAGACTTCTGCAGCTGTCGACGGTGTCGGCACCCGGATTGGAGCCAACAAGCCTTGGCAGCCGCAAGTCTTGTGTGGAGTGAAGATTGGCAATGGTGCAGACCAGCAAGGTCTGATGGACTTACCCAGCGAGGGTAAGTGAGGGCAGGCCCAGAGCAACCAGGCGAGCCCTTGGAATCGATGTGGAAGTCTTCAGGTGAGTTACTAGCCAATGGGCAAGCAACCGCGAAGATGCCTTTGCAGGAAAAGTTTAACAACAGCCCACGGTCACTCGGGATGGGGTAGGCCGCTGAACTTCAGTACTAGACTTGCTGGAGACTTGGACAACAAGTGGTCTAAAGCACAACTTCGTTGGACGTAGTTTAGGGCTTGCACTCGAAATCAGTGCACGGTTCCCTGGTACTGCTGTTCCTCGTCACTCATGGGGTCCAGATGCCGCAGCTTCGCTGGGGACTCAAAATGGCCGTAGAGAGGTCAGGAAATCCGCTTCAGGGGACGCAGGGACTTTGGGCTCCGGCGGGAGCGGTAAAGTTTGCAACCGTTGTAGAGAGTTTTGGTGCCTGCCAAGCAGGGGAGTCACTCCTTGACTCCAAGGGAGATTCTTCAGTCTTCCAGAGATAGTGGAACGTCGAAGGGCCAGGATTCTTCTTAGTTGAGCATCGTCCAGGTGTAATCTAAATTGCATTGGCAATGTGTGGTATCTTATAGTGAAAAGATGGGAGGGACTAGCTCTATGACCACTCCTCTTGGAGGGTCAGGGTAGTGGGTGGTTACACCCACTTCCCTTTGTCCAGTTTTGCCCCAGAGCAGGGGTAGGTAGCCCCTGAACCAGTTTGAGCTGGCATATGCACAGAGGAGCCTACTGCTCCCCCAGTGCAGGACTTCAAAGCACTCTAAGAGTGCACCCACCCAGCTCCAATACACTAAATCCTGTCTGGGAGGTGGTGACACCTCCCTGTGACAGGAAACCCTTTGTTGGGCTCCCTCCACTGCAAGTTTCGGTCAGCAGCAGGAGGGCAGCCCGGTGTCTGTGCTGGTGGCATCCATTTTGTGATGCCAGGGCTCTGAAAGATTTCTACCGTGTAGTACAGTGGGTACATGTCGTCCCCTCTAGAAGGGTGGGATCCTACTCCCACACCAGTTACTGGTGTGGAGGTAGGATTCCAAGTTGTTTGACACCAAACACGACATGTTTTGATGCAGTCATTCCAAAGTTAGCATTTACCGCGAGGTGATAATGCACTTAAGAGTATATGGTGTAACCGCATCCACAAACAGCAGCAGAGAATAGACTCTGCCAGCTGCAGAGGGGCCCTGCTCAGGCAGAAGCACCCCCTCACATAGTAAACCATGCACCCTGCCCTTGGGATTGATAGGGCCTACCATAGGGGTGACTGATAGGTTTATATGTGTGTGTATGGTGAGATATAGGAAACTATACCTCAGTGAGGAGTGCTAACACTACCTCACACAGGCTGCAGTAGCAGGCCTGTGGTGTCAGATTGTGAATGCTTCCCAGGGGTGGCATAATACATGCTGCAGCCCCTGGTAGGTCTGGGAAGTACCAATGCCCTAGGTACCTAAGGTACCATCTACTAGGGGCTCATAAGGCACCACAGTATCCAATCACTAGTGCATCTAATATGCACACCAATCATTTAAGGGAGTAAGCAGATAGGCTGGGGTCCTGGATAGCAGGATCCCAGCCAGACTAGTCAAAAACCATTCAAACACCAGGAAAAAAGTGGGGGCAACCATATAGTCAGATTCCACCTTCCTACACTCTGGATCCAGAGAACCAGGTCAGCAGAGCTGCTTTAGAGCCAGAGAACCAGGTCAGCTGAGTTGTTGTAGAGCCAGAGAACCAGGTCAGAAGAGCCATTGTAGATCCAGAGAACCAGGTAAGCAGAGCTGCTCTAGAGGCAGAGAACTAGGTCAGCAGAGCTGCTGTAGAGACAGAGAACCAGGTCAGCAGAGCAGCTCTAGAGCCAGAGAACTAGGTCAGCAGAGCTGCTGTAGAGCTAGAGAATCATGTCAGCATAGCCGCTCTAGAGTCAGAGAACCAGTTCAGCAGAGCTGCTTTAGAGCCAGAGAACTAGGTCAGCAGAGCTGCTTTAGAGCCAGAGAACCAGGTCAACAGAGCCGCTGTAGAGCCAGAGAACCAGGTCAGCAAAGCTGCTTTAAAACCAGAGAAACAGGTCAGCAGAGCCAGAGAACCAGATCAGCAGAGCTGCTCTAGAGCCACAGAACCAGGCAGCAGAATTGCTTTAGAGCCAGAGAACAAGGTCAGCAGAGGCGATGTAGAGCCAGAGAACCAGATCAGCAAAGCTTCTTTAGAGCCAGAGAAACAGGTCAGCAGAGCCGCTGTAGAGCCAGAGAACCAGGTCAGCAGAGCCGCTATAGAGCCAGAGAACCAGGTCAGCAGAGCTTCGGTACAGCTAGAGAACAAGGTCAGCAGAGCTGCTCTCGACTCGGACAACCAGGTCAGCAGACCCATTGTACAGCCTGAATACCAGGTCAGCAAAGCTGCTTTTGAGCCAGAGAACCAGGTCAGCAGAGCCGTTGTAGAGCCAGAGAACCAGGTCAGCAGAGTTGCTGTACAGCCAAAGAACCAGGTCAGCAGAGCTGATGTACAGCCTGAGAACCAGGTCAGCAAAGCTGCTCTAGAGCCAGAGAACCAGGTCAGCAGAACTGCTTCAAAGCCAGAGAACCAGGTCAGCAGAGCTTCTCAAGAGCCTAATAACCAGGTCAGCAGAGCTGATCTAGAGGCAGAGAACTAGGTCAGCAGAGCTGCTGTAGAGCCAGAGAAACCAGGTCAGCAGAGCTGCTTTAGAGCCAGAGATCCAGGTAAGCAGAGCTGCTGTAGAGCCAGAGAACCAGGTCAGCAGAGCTGCTATAGAGCCAGAGAACCAGGTCAGCAGACCTGCTGTAGAGCCACAGTACCAGGTCATCAGAGTCGCTGTAGAGCCACAGAACCAGGTCATCAGAGTCGCTGTAGAGCCAGAAAACCAGGTCAGCAGAGCCGCTGTAGAGCCAGAGAACCAGGTCAGCAGAGCTGCTGTCCAGCCAGAGAACAAGGTCAGCAGAGCTGCTCTCGAGCCAGAGAACCAGGTCAGCAGAGCAGATGTACAGCCTGAGAACCAGGTCAGCAAAGCTGTTTTAGAGCCAGATTAGAACCTGAAAACCAGGTCAGCAGAGCTGCTCTGTGTGAGAAGTTGGCCTGGCATATGCTGGTCACTAGTTATAGTGGCCACCTTGCACCAGTCCAATTCGACTCCTGGTAGATAGGTTTAAAGACAACCTTTTAAAGAAAGCTATCCTAGTGGTAGCTGTGGAGAGCAGCCTTCAGGCTAAGTCTGTGAGGAATGTAAAGCAGCTTGTTTTACCTTATAATCTCTTGAATTACCAAATGAAAAGACACCACACAGGTATATATATCAAATATATATGTATTTATTTCTAAATATACTCTACTAATCTCTTTATGAGATTAGAGCCAGGTAAACATTCAAAAGATCAACAGTTCTCAATAAATTAAGCACAAATATGGCTGTAGCCCTAGGGGCGTACCAGACCATATACTAAAATAATGGGTTAACAAACTCGACTTGCAAAATGAAGAGGCCTAGGGCCTTGGGAATTGCTGGGGCTTCACTTCTGCAGTGTTAGCAGGTAAGTAACCAGCCCACAGGAGACGCGTGCAGTGTCTAAACACACACGCGGGTTTTCAATGCGTTTCAATGGCAAATGTCGCGGTTTGTAAATTACAGTTTCAGGGCACTTTGCAAAAGTCAACAGGCAAGCAACTTACAGGGTAAGTATTTCGAGAGCCAACACACACTTGGGCACCGGAGTGCACGATTTACCTCACCCAGGGAAGCCGGGTGCATAGGTGTCCTTTGGTGTCGGGTCGCGATGCTGTTTCGAATGGAGATCACTGGATACTTGCTGCTTGTGATGACTGGAGAGGTGTCCGTTCGAATCCGACGATGGATTGGAGTTGCAGAAGACCTAGAAATTGAGGGGACAGAGTTCAGAGTCACTTGCCAGTGACCGGTGGCCAGCAAGATGGATGACCACAGCTGTCGCGTCTCTTCAGGTCAGTGATGGTGTTTTGTCTCTTCGCTCCCGAGGTCCAGCAAGGCTCGACGATGACCAGCAGCTGGATTCGGGAGGTCCCACGACGTCTGCAGCTGTCGACGGTGTCGGCAGCCAACAAGCCTTGGCAGCCGCAAGTCTCGTGTGGAGTGACGATTGGCAATGTTGCAGACCAGCAAGGTCTGATGGACTTACCCAGCGAGGGTAAGTGAGGGCAGGCACAGAGCAACCAGGCGAGCCCTTGGAATTGATGTGGAAGTCTTCAGGTGAGTTACTAGCCAACGGGCAAGTGACCGCGAAGACGCCTTAGCAGGAAAAGTTTAACAACAGCCCACGGTCACTCTGGATGAAGTAGGCCGATGAAATTCGGTACTAGACCTGCTAGGGACTTGGACAAGAAGTGTTCCAAAGCACAACTTTGTTGGATGTAGTTTAGGGCTTGCACTCGAAATCAGTGCACGGTTCCCTGGTATTGCTGTTCCTCGTCACTCGTGGGGTCCAGATGCCACAGCTTTGTTGGGGACTCAAAATGGCCGTCGAGAGGTCAGGAAATCCACTTCAGGGGATTCAGGGACTTCGGGCTCCGGCGGGAGCGGTAAAGTTTGCAACCGTTGTAGAGAGTTTTGGTGCCTGCCAAGCAGGGGAGTCACTCCTTGACTCCAAGGGAGATTCTTCAATCTTCCAGAGATAGTGGAACGTCGAAGGGCCAGGATTCTTCTTAGTTGAGCTTCGTCCAGGTGTAATATAAATTGCATTGGCAATGTGTGGTATCTTATAGAGAAAAGATGGGAAGGACTAGCTCTATGACCACTCCTCTAGGAGGGTCAGGGTAGTGGGTGGTTACACCCACTTCCCTTTGTCCAGTTTCGCGCCAGAGCAGGGGCAGGTAGCCCCTGTAACGGTTTGAGCTGGCATATGCACAGAGGAGCCTACTGCTCCCCCAGTGCAGGACTTCAAAGCACTCTAAGAGTGCACCCACCCAGCTCCAATACACTAAATCCTGTCTGGGAGGTGGTGACACCTCCCTGTGACAGGAAACCCTTTGTTGGGCTCCCTCCACTGCGAGTTTCGGTCAGCAGCAGGAGGGCAGCCCGGTGTCTGTGCTGGTGGCATCCATTTTGTGATGCCAGGGCTCTGAAAGATTTCTACCGTGTAGTACAGTGGGTACATGTCGTCCCCTCTAAAAGGGTGGGATCCTACTCCCACACCAGTTACTGGTGTGGGGGTAGGATTCCAAGTTGTTTGACACCAAACACGACATGTTTTGATGCAGTCATTCCAAAGTTAGCATTTACCACGAGGTTATAATGCACTTAAGAGTATATGGTTTAACCGCATCCACAAACAGCAGTAGAGAATAGACTCTGCTAGCTGCAGAGGGGTCCTGCTCAGGCAGAAGCACCCCCTCACATAGTAAACCAAGCACCCTGCCCTCAGGATTGTTAGGGCCTGCTAGAGGGGTGACTGATAGGTTTATATGTGTGTGTATGGTGAGATATAGGAACCTATACCTCAGTGAGGAGTGCTAACACTACCTCACACAGGCTGCAGTAGCAGGCCTGTGGTGTCAGATTGTGAATGCTTCCCAGGGGTGGCATAATACATGCTGCAGCCCCTGGTAGGCCTGGGAAGTACCAATGCCATAGGTACCTAAGGTACCATATACTAGGGGCTCATAAGGCACCACAGTATCCAATCACTAGTGCATCTAATATGCACACCAATCATTTAAGGGAGTAAGCAGATAGGCTGGGGTCCTGGATAGCAGGATCCCAGCCAGACTAGTCAAAAACCTTTCAAACACCAGGAAAAAAGTGGGGGCAACCATATAGTCAGATTCCACCTTCCTACACTCTGGAGACAGAGAACCAGGTCAGCAGAGCTGCTTTAGAGCCAGAGAACCAGGTCAGCTGAGTTGTTGTAGAGCCAGAGAACCAGGTCAGCAGAGCTGTTGTAGAGCCAGAGAACCAGGTCAGCAGAGCTGCTCTAGAGGCAGAGAACTAGGTCAGCATAGCTGCTGTAGAGACAGAGAACCAGGTCAGCTGAGCCGCTGTAGAGCCAGAGAACCAGCTCAGCAGAGCTGCTGTCCAGCCAGAGAACAAGGTCAGCAGAGCTGCTCTCGAGCCAAAGACCCAGGTCAGCAGAGCCGTTGTACATCCAGATTAGAACCTGAAAACCAGGTCAGCAGAGCTGCTCTGGAGCCAGAGAACCAGGTCAGCAGAGCTGCTTTAGAGCCAGAGAACCAGGTCAGCTGCGTTGTTGTAGAGCCAGAGAACCAGGTCAGCTGAGTTGTTTTAGAGCCAGAGACCCTGGTCAGCAGAGCCGTTGTAGAGCCAGAGAACCAGGTCAGCAGAGCTGATCTAGAGGCAGAGAACTAGGTCAGCAGAGATATATCCGGGACAGTAAGGACATTCTGGTAAAATTTAAAGATTTTGAATGGTCGGAAGAATTACTCTTTGTAACTTTTGATGTAGAAAGCCTATATACTTGTATCCGCAAAGATCTTGGGCTTTTGGCAATTCAGTCCTTTTTGGATAAAGAGAATGCTGATCAGTTCTCCTTCAATGAGATGATCATGGAGATGATTGATATTATTCTTTGCAATAACTTTTTCCTCTTTGACAGATGCTGGTTCCAGCAAATTCTTGGTACTGCGATGGGCTCCAGGTTTGCTCCCTCGTACGCCTGCCTCTTTATGGGGTGGTTCGAGAGGGAGCATGCCTGGGGCAGAGGTGCCTCCCCCTGGACGGATCATATTGTGTTCTGGGGGAGGTACATCGACGATGTGATCTGCCTCTGGTCGGGGTCTGTGGAAGAGCTGAATGAATATTTAACATATCTGAATGATAATCAATACAATGTCAAATTCACGATGGCATTTGGTAAAGACAGTATCAATTTCCTGGACATAAAATTCTTTGTGAAGGATGGGAGAATACACAGTACCCTTCACAGAAAAGACACAGCTTGTAACGGGTTCCTTCATGCTGATAGTGCTCATGCTTGTTCTGTTGTTAACAACATCCCCTACGGGGAAATGATAAGAATACGTAGGAACTGCAGCGATGATGATACTTACCTTGACAACATCTCAGAATCTAGAACCAGATTTCTACAGAGGGGATACACTAGAGAAGTTGTGGATAAAGCCATTGAGAAAGTCAAATGTCGTACTAGAGAAGATACTTTACAACCATCATACAAAAGGGATACGTCCAACGTAACTCCAGTAAGGTTCGTTACACAGTACAATTTAAATAGCCCCAAGATCTTTAATATTTGAAAGAAAAACTGGACTCTCCTTGGAGAAGTACCATCCTTAAAGAGTAGCCTTACCAATGTTCCATCCATAACATACAGAAGAGGTAGATCACTGCGGAACTTCCTATGTCCCAGCTATGTTACCAATCCAAGGGAAACGTGGTTGCCTACCAAACCCATAGGTTTTTTCACCTGTGGAACATGTAATATGTGTCCACATGGGAAAAACAAAACTGTTAATTTCTGCTATAATACCTGTGTTAAGTATGATGTAATGCATTTTATCAACTGCAATACTACTCACGTTATCTACGTAATAGGTTGTAATTGTGACATCATTTACGTAGGGAGTACAATCCGCCCTTTAAAAATTCGAATACAGGAGCACCGTAGGGCTATTGTAAATAAAGATCGGAGATATCCCTTGAGTGAACACTACAGACTTACATATGCTAATAATGATACATTCTCGTTTCATGGAATAGACCATGTCCCGATTAACAACCGAGGGGGCAATAGGGAACTTCTGGTCAGACAAAAGGAGGCAAAGTGGATCTGCAGATTGAGGGCTACTGACGTTGGTCATAATACTGATAAGGAATTGCATTACTTCCTAGGTTAGTGTTGTTCCCCGAACCGACTATGAAGCAATTTGCTTGCTTTATATCTAGAAGATATTGTCTGATTGGAACCAATATGGTTCTGTATGTATTGCATTTTTTGTTAATTTCCTCGATGCATACACTTCATAACTTCAAGATTATGTATTCAAGACAAATTTATAGTACACATACTGACAAATGACAGATGGTTGTTTGTTTGTTCCCTTTCTCTTATGTCTTTCTCCTCTGCCGCTTTATTTTTCTTTTCTTTTTCTTTCCTTGTTTGTTTTTTGGTTTTTGTTCTCTGTCTTTTCCCTCTTTCTTTATCCTATATGGTCCTTCTGACATTTTTTGAGTTTTCAATTGTTGCGACGATCTTTTATGTCCATCATGTGAGGGTTATTCGGATCTGTTGGATGACAATTTGGCTCTCTTCAATATATCTCAAATACAGATGGCTTTGTATCCATCAAGGCCCTCCTCTACCTTGCTATTGTACTTATGAAATGGACTTACTGGTGTGGGTGTTTTGTTTGTATATTCTGGAGATCTCTTTGTTTTTCTTAATTGAGTCAACGGATGTTTCCGTTGTTTATGTAAGCACCACTCCAAGATGGCCGCACTGTTCGCTACGATGTTTTAGGTGACATTAATTGCGCTATGACAGTCATCATACTCCTTTTTTTACAATCTATATTAGAGTTACTGATTATTATGTCAGTGTTTTCGTTCACGCACATGATATCTATGCGTTGTTATAGGGAGGGACTTTGATAGTTTTCTATAGGACTGTTGGCCAGAAATGTACTTTCCAAGATGGCCGCGTCGTTAGTTACATCCGCTTTGTCCATCTACTATTTTGATGTCATTGCTGTAGGGCGACGCAGGGTCACGTTTGGCCGGTATACTTAAACCGATTTTAATATGTGTGTCCGTTTGCTGTGTTGCTCCTTTGCCGGTTACCATGCCGTCGGATATTTTCTGAATACTAAGGTGAGTCCGGTCAGACGGGTCCCATTTGTAGTAATGGGGGCGTTTTTGAATTATACGCTTTAGTCCTTTGATTAGGACAAGTCTGGATCCGTCTAAGTTGCTCTTATTATTTACAACACCTCCGTTTTTCATTTTAACGTTTGATGACGGACGAACAGCGGTTCTGATTGCTTATATCCGTGACATGTGGTCTGCGGTGTGGTTCTTAAAGATATTTGCGCCGTATGATAGCGTCATGTTTGTACCAAATATGACTGTCTTTGAATCAAGGGTTATGGGGATTGTTTGGTTTGCCTAGTTCCTGCTCCACATATTTTTTTATCGCGTAACGATCTGCACGGGTGTGTTCGTTACATAAGGACGCCCGCTTGGCACTAATTCATGTAGTTGCTCCTATTTGGAAAATGGTGGAGGCTTATTCTTTTGAGTACTCTTTCGTTTTGACATTTTGACATTGAAAATTAGTATATAATACTCATACAGTGCTCAATCGCTTAACGGGTACTTTTGCCTCTTATTGACCAAAAACATTTTTTCATTTACAATGCTTTTGGGGTGCAGTTATGTGTTAATATGCACATTTACATTCACTTCTTAAATCAAAAGATATGATACTTTGATTTTTGTTTTAAATCATGTATTTTAATTTGTATTACATTGATATATAGGTGTGGTGAGAATATTTTTTGGCTTTCCTCAGATTATTTGGTCCAACAATGGATTTCTCATCATTATGAGTGAACTCTGTTTGCAATACGTTACTTAATACCGTCAAGTGATATTGCCTTTACCTTTAACTTTGGAGGTGAGTGTCCCGCAAGGTGATTTCAGACTTATAACTCACATACTATTGTCATGTATGTTACGTTTTATTCATGATGCCATCGGTTTCTTGTGCGCCCATGATGCTATTGGGTTTCTTATATTTGTGTTTCAGACGTGTTGCTATACACTATATGTGCGATACGTCATTGTGATCTGGGAATTCCCTGACTCAACGAATATGGAATGAGATTATTTTCGTATAACCTACTCCATGGTGAGCCCCCCTTTCCCTCCTCTCCTTTTGATTCTATATATTTCTTTGCCTTTATTCAGTTATAGCTTTTGGATTAGATCTGTATTTTATCTTGGTATATATAAAATGGACCTGTTCTTTGTTTTTTTCTAATTCCTTTTCCTTATCTTATTTTATTAATAATTGCCCCTGTGACCCTGAGGTATTTTCCTCCTTTTTTCCGGTTCTTCCTCTCTTTCCCTTTCTCCTTGCGTTATTATCTTGATATATAGAATCAGTATATATAATTTGTGTTTTTCGTTCATTGAGACAGAAGAATTCAGGTCAGAAAGATCTTATATATATAGAATTTTAACATATTGATATGTGTGTATATATATGTTGTATTCTAGGTTGTTTTTGTGCCTTTTTCTGATTTGTTTTCAATGTGGTAATTTCAGTCATTTTTATATGTTGTGATGTAAATGCATTCTTTGGAATATATATCAATTTGGACTTTGTTTTTTGAGTGCACCTTCCTTTGTGTAAATATTCTAGGTCAGCAGAGCTGCTGTAGAGCCAGAGAACCAGGTCAGCAGAGCAGCTCTAGAGCCAGAGAACTAGGTCAGCAGAGCTGCTGTAGAGCTAGAGAATCATGTCAGCATAGCCACTCTAGAGTCAGAGAACCAGTTCAGCAGAGCTGCTTTAGAGCCAGAGAACTAGGTCAGCAGAGATGCTTTAGAGCCAGAGAACCAGGTCAACAGAGCCGCTGTAGAGCCAGAGAACCAGGTCAGCAAAGCTGCTTTAAAACCAGAGAAACAGGTCAGCAGAGCCAGAGAACCCGATCAGCAGAGCTGCTCTAGAGCCAGAGAACCAGGTCAGCAGAATTGCTTTAGAGCCAGAGAACAAGGTCAGCAGAGGCATCGTAGAGCAAGAGAACCAGATCAGCAAAGCTGCTTTAGAGCCAGAGAAACAGGTCAGCAGAGCCGTTGTAGAGCCAGAGAACCAGATCAGCAGAGCTGCTGTATAGCCAGAGAAACGGGTCAGCAGAGTCACTCTAGAGCCAGAGAACCAGGTCAGCAGAGCTGCTTTAGAGCCAGAGATCTAGGTCAGCAGAGCCGCTGTACAGCCAGAGAACCAGGTCAGCATAGTTGCTGTACAGCCAAAGAACCAGGTCAGCAGAGCTGTTGTACAGCCTGAGAACCAGGTCAGCAAAGCTGCTCTAGACCCAGAGAACCAGGTCATTAGAGCTGCTTCAAATCCAGAGAACCAGGTAAGCAGAGCTGCTTTAGAGCCAGAGAACCAGGTCAGCAGAGCTGCTCTAGAGCCAGAAAACCAGGTCAGCAGAGCTGCTTTAGAGCCAGAGTTCCACGTCAGCAGAGCTGCTCTAGAGCCAGAGATCCAGGTCAGCAGAGCTGCTTTAGAGCCAGAGTTCCAGGTCAGAGTTCCAGGTCAGCAGAGCAGCCTATGAACAAGGTCAGCGGAGCTGCACTAGAGACTGAGAACCAGGTCAGCAGAGCTTCTCTAGAGCCAGAGAACCATGTCAGTAGAGCTGCTGTAGAGCCAGAGTACCAGGTCAACAGACCTGCTCTAGAGCCAGAGAACCAGTGTAGGAAGGTGGAATCTGACTATATGGTTGCCCCCACTTTTTTCCTGGTGTTTAAATGGTTTTTGACTAGTCTGGCTGGGATCCTGCTATCCAGGGCCCCAGCCTATCTGCTTACTCCCTTAAATGATTGGTGTGCATATTAGATGCACTAGTGATTGGATACTGTGGTACCTTATGAGCCCCTAGTATATGGTACCTTAGGTACCTAGGGCATTAGTACTTCACAGGCCTACCAGGGGCTGCAGCATGTATTATGCCACCCCTGGGAAGCACTCACAATCTGACACCACAGGCCTGCTACTGCAGCCTGTGTGAGGTAGTGTTAGCACTCCTCACTGAGGTATAGGTTCCCATATCTCACCATACACACACATATAAACCTATCAGTCACCCCTATGGTAGGCCCTATCAATCCCAAGGGCAGGGTGCATGGGTTACTATGTGAGGGGGTGCTTCTGCCTGAGCTGGACCCCTCTGCAGCTGGCAGAGTCTATTCTCTGCTGCTGTTTGTGGATGCGGTTAAACCATATACTCTTAAGTGCATTATAACCTCGCGGTAATTGCTAACTTTGGAATGACTGCATCAAAACATGTCGTGTTTGGTGTCAAACAACATGGAATCCTACCCCCACACCAGTAACTGGTGTGGGAGTAGGATCCCACCCTTCTAGAGGGGACGACATGTACCCACTGTACTACACGGTAGAAATCATCTAGAGCCCTGGCATCACAAAATGGATGCCACCAGCACAGACACCGGGCTGCCCTCCTGCTGCTGACCGAAACTCGCAGTGGAGGGAGCTCAACAAAGGGTTTCCTGTCACAGGGAGGTGTCACCACCTCCCAGACAGGATTTAGTGTATTGGAGCTGGGTGGGTGCACTCTTAGAGTGCTTTGAAG
Source organism: Triturus cristatus (assembly GCF_964204655.1). Taxonomy (NCBI): domain Eukaryota; kingdom Metazoa; phylum Chordata; class Amphibia; order Caudata; family Salamandridae; genus Triturus; species Triturus cristatus. The sequence continues at coordinate 914,660,044 of NC_140579.1, read as the reverse complement.
TCCTGCATTGGGGGAGCAGTAGGCTCCTCTGTGCATATGCCAGCTCAAACCGGTTCAGGGGCTACCTGCCCCATCTCTGGCGCGAAACTGGACAAAGGGAAGTGGGTGTAACCACCCACTACCCTGACCCTCCTAGAGGAGTGGTCATAGAGCTAGTCCCTCCCATCTTCTCACTATAAGATACCACACATTGCCAATGCAATTTAGATTACACCTGGACGACGCTCTACGAAGAAGAATCCTGGCCCTTCAACTTTCTACTATTTCTAGAAGACCGAAGGATCTCCCTTGGAGTCAAGGAGTGACTCCCCTGCTTGGCAGGCACCAAAACTACTGAACTACGGTTGCAAACTTTACCGCTCCCGCCGGAGCCCGAAGTCCCTGCATCTCCTAAAGCAGATTTCCTGACCTCTCAACGGCCATTTTGAGTCCCCAGCGAAGCTGTGGCATCTGGACCCCACGAGTGACGAGGAACGGCAATACCAGGAAACCGTGCACTTATTTCGAGTGCAAGCCCTAAACTATGTCCAACGAAGTTGTGCTTTGGATCACTTGTTGTCCAAGTCCCGAGCAGGTCTAGTAACGAAGATCAGCGGCCTACCTCGTCCCGAGTGACCGTGGGCTGTTGGTTAACTTTTCCTGCAAAGGCGTCTTTGCGGTTGCTTGCCCGTTGGCTAGCGACTCTCCAGAAGACTTCCACATCACCTTCAAGGGCTTGCCTGGTTGCTCTGGGCCTGCCCTTACTTACCTTCGCTGGGTAAGTCCATCAGACCTTGCTGGTCTGCTCCATCGACAATCTTTCATCCACACGAGACTTGCAGTTGCCAAGGCTTAAGTCTAATTGGTCGCACACTGCTCCACCTACCAAGCGTGTTACCCCAATGAAAAATGGTCCCTGAGGTCAGCGTCGGCGAGTACGCCTATGCCCGTGTAATGCATGCAAGTATGAGTAGCGTTAGCCATCCCTGGACACGTGTTTCGAGGTAGTTGCCTCTCGTCAGCAGGGAGTAGGAAAGTGTGTAGGGTTGCTGTGTAAGCTGCTAAAATCGTTATCAGGTCAAGTACCTCTCGTAGCGCGCAGGTGCGTAACCATGAGCCCGTCGGCTCCACCGGCTCAAGGGAGCCTGAAATAAAGTTAAGTCTAATTGGTCGCACACTGCTCCACCTACCAAGCGTGTTACCCCAATGAAAAATGGTCCCTGAGGTCAGCGTCGGCGAGTACGCCTATGCCCGTGTAATGCATGCAAGTATGAGTAGCGTTAGCCATCCCTGGACACGTGTTTCGAGGTAGTTGCCTCTCGTCAGCAGGGAGTAGGAAAGTGTGTAGGGTTGCTGTGTAAGCTGCTAAAATCGTTATCAGGTCAAGTACCTCTCGTAGCGCGCAGGTGCGTAACCATGAGCCCGTCGGCTCCACGGGCTCAAGGGAGCCTGAAATAAAGTTAAGTCTAATTGGTCGCACACTGCTCCACCTACCAAGCGTGTTACCCCAATGAAAAATGGTCTCTGAGGTCAGCGTCGGCGAGTACGCCTATGCCCGTGTAATGCATGCAAGTATGAGTAGCGTTAGCCATCCCTGGACACGTGTTGCGAGGTAGTTGCCTCTCGTCAGCAGGGAGTAGGAAAGTGTGTAGGGTTGCTGTGTAAGCTGCTAAAATCGTTATCAGGTCAAGTACCTCTCGTAGCGCGCAGGTGCGTAACCATGAGCCCGTCGGCTCCACCGGCTCAAGGGAGCCTGAAATAAAGTTAAGTCTAATTGGTCGCACACTGCTCCACCTACCAAGCGTGTTACCCCAATGAAAAATGGTCCCTGAGGTCAGCGTCGGCGAGTACGCCTATGCCCGTGTAATGCATGCAAGTATGAGTAGCGTTAGCCATCCCTGGACACGTGTTTCGAGGTAGTTGCCTCTCGTCAGCAGGGAGTAGGAAAGTGTGTAGGGTTGCTGTGTAAGCTGCTAAAATCGTTATCAGGTCAAGTACCTCTCGTAGCGCGCAGGTGCGTAACCATGAGCCCGTCGGCTCCACCGGCTCAAGGGAGCCTGAAATAAAGTTAAGTCTAATTGGTCGCACACTGCTCCACCTACCAAGCGTGTTACCCCAATGAAAAATGGTCCCTGAGGTCAGCGTCGGCGAGTACGCCTATGCCCGTGTAATGCATGCAAGTATGAGTAGCGTTAGCCATCCCTGGACACGTGTTTCGAGGTAGTTGCCTCTCGTCAGCAGGGAGTAGGAAAGTGTGTAGGGTTGCTGTGTAAGCTGCTAAAATCGTTATCAGGTCAAGTACCTCTCGTAGCGCGCAGGTGCGTAACCATGAGCCCGTCGGCTCCACCGGCTCAAGGGAGCCTGAAATAAAGTTAAGTCTAATTGGTCGCACACTGCTCCACCTACCAAGCGTGTTACCCCAATGAAAAATGGTCCCTGAGGTCAGCGTCGGCGAGTACGCCTATGCCCGTGTAATGCATGCAAGTATGAGTAGCGTTAGCCATCCCTGGACACGTGTTTCGAGGTAGTTGCCTCTCGTCAGCAGGGAGTAGGAAAGTGTGTAGGGTTGCTGTGTAAGCTGCTAAAATCGTTATCAGGTCAAGTACCTCTCGTAGCGCGCAGGTGCGTAACCATGAGCCCGTCGGCTCCACCGGCTCAAGGGAGCCTGAAATAAAGTTAAGTCTAATTGGTCGCACACTGCTCCACCTACCAAGCGTGTTACCCCAATGAAAAATGGTCCCTGAGGTCAGCGTCGGCGAGTACGCCTATGCCCGTGTAATGCATGCAAGTATGAGTAGCGTTAGCCATCCCTGGACACGTGTTTCGAGGTAGTTGCCTCTCGTCAGCAGGGAGTAGGAAAGTGTGTAGGGTTGCTGTGTAAGCTGCTAAAATCGTTATCAGGTCAAGTACCTCTCGTAGCGCGCAGGTGCGTAACCATGAGCCCGTCGGCTCCACCGGCTCAAGGGAGCCTGAAATAAAGTTAAGTCTAATTGGTCGCACACTGCTCCACCTACCAAGCGTGTTACCCCAATGAAAAATGGTCCCTGAGGTCAGCTCTGGGCTTGCCCTCACTTACCCTCGCTGGGTAAGTCCATCAGGCCTTGCTGGTCTGCTCCATCGACAGTCTTCCATCCACACAAGACTTGCAGTTGCCAAGGCTTGTTGGCTCCAAACCGAGTGCCGACACCGTCAACAGCTGCAGACGTTGTGGTACCCTCCGAATCCAGCTGCTGGTCTTCCTCGATCCCTCCTGGTCCTCGTGAGCAAAGAGACAAAACAACATCAGCGACCTGAAGAGACGCGACAGCTGTGGTCATCCATCATGCTGGCCACCGGTCACTGGCAAGTGACTTTGAACTCTGTCCCCTCAATTTCTAGGTCTTCTGCAACTCCAATCCATCTTCGGATTCCAGCGGACACTTCTCTCGACGACACAAGCAGCAAGTCTTCAGCGATCTCTATTGAAAACAGCATCGCGACCCGACACCAAAGGACACGTATGCACCCGGCTTCCCTGGGTGAGGTAACTCTTGCATTACGGTGCCCAAGTGTGGCTCTCGAAGTACTTACCCTGTAAGTTGTTTGCTTGTTGTCCACTCCGAAGTGCCCTAGAACTGTAAAATACAAACCGCGACATTTGCCATTGAAACGCATTGAAACCCGCGTGTGTGCTTAGACACTGCACGCGTCTCCTGTGGGCTGATTACTTACCTGCTAACACTGCAGAAGTGAAGCCCCAGCGATTCCCAAGGCCCTAGGCCTCTTCATATTGCAAGTCAAGTTTGTTAAACCACTATTTTAGTATATGGTCTGGTACGCCCCTAGGGCTACAGCCATATTTGTGCTTAATTTATTGAGAACTGTTGATCTTTTGAATGTTTACCTGGCTCTAATCTCATAAGGAGATTAGTAGAGTATATTTAGAAATAAATACATATATATTTGATATATATACCTGTGTGGTGTCTTTTCATTTGTTAATTCAAGAGATTATAAGGTAAAACAAGCTGCTTTACATTCCTCAGAGACTTAGCCTGAAGGCTGCTCTTCACAGCTACCACTAGGATAGCTTTCTTTAAAAGGTTATCTTTAAACCTATCTACCAAGAGTCGAATTGGAGTGGTGCAAGGTGGCCACTATAACTAGTGACCAGCATATGCCAGGCCAACTTCTCACATTGGTGGGCAGCGTGTGGGATTCCAGCTTGCCATTGTTTTACCAGAAAATCTCTATTTGAATTACTAACTGAAAACCACTTAAGATACTCTCAAGGTACATATAAAGTCAAACTAGTATCAATAAGTTCTACTGAACTTAGAGCTGTTTGTGAAGGGACAAGCACACCCTTGCTACAGCTCAAGCTAGGTCCAGTAGGCCTCAACTAGTGTAGGTAGTACAACACTGCACAACACTAGTATGTCTCACCATGGTGGAGCCAGTGGGTCCACCCCATCTCAGTACAAAGATATAGCCTACACTGAACTGAAGGCCTTATGCTTTGAAAGACAACTGAGGGTGGGCAGGAGTCCCTCATCACAACACCTGATAGATCTGTTAGTAGCAGATGACCTGAGACAAGCTCCAGGAGCAAGTGGGTCTGCATCAGGGGGTGGTTCAAACATAGTCTCTGGGTCTGATGATGAAAATCAAGATAACCTGGAGTCTGTGGTTGAAGGGCCAGACCCAGAGGGGTCTGAAAGGAACAGAGGAAATCTCCCTAAGAGAGCTGACAGAGTGGGGGAGGACCAGGTCCCCTTCAAGGGAATCTGACCATTCATACCACTCTGGAAGAGAATCTGTTCCACAGAGGAACTCCAACTTTCCCAGGGAGCCCTCCTCTGAAAGAAGGTTCAAGATGCTGCAGTATGAGGAAGCTAGGCTTGCCCTCAGAACCAAGCAATTGGCCTTAGATAGGGAAGCCTTAGAGCTCCAAAGAGCTTCTAAGAAGGAGGGGTTAGATACCCCTGGTGGCAGCAACAGTGTCCCTAGAGACACCCAGAAAGCACAGACTCAGGATTGGGTGGACTTTGTAGATTGTGCTACCAAGGCTCTGGAGGGTTGGATAGTTGGCAGTAGAGTCACTGACTTTACAGGTTTGTATAATTTGATAATGAGAGAGCAGATCCTTAATAATTGTCAAAACCAACTCTTACACCAGTACCTGGTGGACTCTGATCTGACCTCTCCCCAAGAATTGGGAAAGAAGGCAGACAAATGGGTCAGAACCAGGGTTAGGCCCAAGAACCAAGGTGGTGACCAGAAGAAAGATTCCACTAAGCCCAAAGAGAAAGGTGGGGATGATAAAACAGAAAAGTCCTCTGAAGGGCCCCAAAAACCCAGTTCTGGGGGTGGGTCCCAAAATCCTTCCTCTTCCAATAAGAAACCATATTGCCATGTGTGCAAGCAACCTGGACACTGGAAAACTGACTCCAGCTGTCCAAAGAATGGAAATAAAGAAAATGTTCCTCCCTCTGCAGCTCCAACACCTCCTGTTACTACCAGTAGTAATCCCCCAGGTGGTGGGAGTGCACCCAAACAATTAGTTGGGCTTTCTTGGGGAACTCAGGTGGACTCTAGCCTAACCAGGTCCCCTAAACAAGCAACTCTAGTCTGTGATGGTGGCATGGGGTTTGCCAACTTTACCATGAGTCCCAATGTCTTGGGCAGGTACAGACAAGAGCCCATCATCAATGGTCAGAAGGGTGTGGCCTACAGGGACACAGGGGCCAGTGTCACCATGGTGACAAAGAGACTAGTGCCCCTAGAACAGCTTTTACCTGAGTTTAGCTACCAGGTGACCAATATTGATGGAATTACGACAGACCATCCCATGGCAGTGGTAAATCTCAGCTGGGGAGGGGTCACTGGCCCAAAGAGAGTGGCAGTGTCCCCAACCTTGCCTGTGGATTGTCTACTGGGGAATGACCTGGAAATCTCAGCCTGGGCTGAGGTAGACCACAATGCCCATTTAAGAATGTTAGGCATCCCTGAGAGAGTGGATGAGATCCTGAGGGCCTCACCTCCACCCCAGGAGAAATTAAGGGGAGTGAAGCCTGAAACTATGGATCACTCCACACAGAGAGCATAGGGGGTGAGGAACAGTCCTCCCCCCACCAGACTAAAGGTAAGGGTCAGCTTTCTAAGGGAACTGACCCTTGTGAAGTAACTGCCCCAGAAGTGGTCAGGCCTGTCCTGGCCACAACTCTGATGGCAGGGGATCCTTCCACGGTGGCACCCAGTCTGGAGCAGGTACTCTGCCCCTCTCTACCCTGCCTCAGTCAGCCCAGGGCTGCAGAGGTCAGGGAGGTCAGTGGACCCTTAATGGGCCCCTGTCCAGAGGAACCCCCTCATCAGCAGATTAGGGACACCTAGCAGAGTAGTTCTAGCCAGGTGAATATTCCTCTACAAACTGAGGGATCCCCTTTACCCCTAGGTACAGGTACCCCCCAGATGGACTTTGTTGGGCACAGGGAAACCTGGGGAATAGTTGCCCCAAACATTCCAGTGCCCTCCACTACTCCAACCAGAGGGACCCAACCCCCAGCTGTAGGCAGCCAGAGGTTGACCCTTAGGGCCAGATATGACACAGTCATGGACAGAAAGGCTCCCATGGTGACCAGCGTGCTGAGGAAGTTAAGACCACCTCAAATAGGGCCTCACTTCCACACTCAGACACCCCACCAGCCTACTTCTGTACCAGAATACAATACAGGTAATTTCCCTAGACTTTGGAGAAACTCCAAAACCCCTTGGGGTAGGATTTCCCAAGTGGACCATGAGACAGGAAGCAACCATGCTAGTGCAGGTTCTTCCTTATATGTCCACTCAGGAAATAAAGGCTTAACTGGGCAAGGTTAGCCTTATCTCCTTTCGTTTGGGGGGGGGGGGGGATTATGTAGGAAGGTGGAATCTGACTATATGGTTGCCCCCACTTTTTTCCTGGTGTTTGAATGGTTTTTGACTAGTCTGGCTGGGATCCTGCTATCCAGGTCCCCAGCCTATCTGCTTACTCCCTTAAATGATGGGTGTGCATATTAGATGCACTAGTGATTGGATACTGTGGTACCTTATGAGCCCCTAGTATATGGTACCTTAGGTACCTAGGGCATTGGTACTTCACAGGCCTACCAGGGGCTGCAGCATGTATTATGCCACCCCTGGGAAGCATTCACAATCTGACACCACAGGCCTGCTACTGCAGCCTGTGTGAGGTAGTGTTAGCACTCCTCACTGAGGTATAGGTTCCTATATCTCACCATACACACACATATAAACCTATCAGTCACCCCTATGGTAGGCCCTATCAATCCCAAGGGCAGGGTGCATGGTTTACTATGTGAGGGGGTGCTTCTGCCTGAGCAGGGCCCCTCTGCAGCTGGCAGAGTCTATTCTCTGCTGCTGTTTGTGGATGCGGTTACACCATATACTCTTAAGTGCATTATAACCTCGCGGTAAATGCTAACTTTGGAATGACTGCATCAAAACATGTCGTGTTTGGTGTCAAACAACTTGGAATCCTACCCCCACACCAGTAACTGGTGTGGGAGTAGGATCCCACCCTTCTAGAGGGGACGACATGTACCCACTGTACTACACGGTAAAAATCATCTAGAGCCCTGGCATCACAAAATGGATGCCACCAGCACAGACACCGGGCTGCCCTCCTGCTGCTGACCGAAAATCGCAGTGGAGGGAGCTCAACAAAGGGTTTCCTGTCACAGGGAGGTGTCACCACCTCCCAGACAGGATTTAGTGTATTGGAGCTGGGTGGGTGCACTCTTAGAGTGCTTTGAAGTCCTGCACTGGGGGAGCAGTAGGCTCCTCTGTGCATATGCCAGCTCAAACCGGTTCAGGGGCTACCTGCCCCTGCTCTGGCGCAAAACTGGACAAAGGGAAGTGGGTGTAACCACCCACTACCCTGACCCTCCTAGAGGAGTGGTCATAGAGCTAGTCCCTCTCATCTTTTCACTATAAGATACCACACATTGCCAATGCAATTTAGATTACACCTGGACGACGCTCTACGAAGAAGAATCCTGGCCCTTCAACTTTCTACTATCTCTAGAAGACCGAAGGATCTCCCTTGGAGTCAAGGAGTGACTCCCCTGCTTGTCAGGCACCAAAACTACTGAACTATGGTTGCAAACTTTACCGCTCCCGCCGGAGCCCGAAGTCCCTGCATCCCCTGAAGCGGATTTCCTGACCTCTCGAACCGCCATTTTGAGTCCCAAGCGAAGCTGTGGCATCTGGACCCCACGAGTGACGAGGCACGGCAATACCAGGGAACCGTGCACTGATTTCGAGTGCAAGCCCTAAACTACGTCCAACGAAGTTGTGCTTTGGACCAGGTCTAGTCCTGAAGATCAGCGGCCTACCTCGTCCCGAGTGACCGTGGGCTGTTGGTGAACTTTTCCTGCAAAGGCGTCTTCGCGGTTGCTTGCCCGTTGGCTAGCGACTCTCCAGAAGACTTCCACATCACCTTCAAGGGCTCGCCTGGTTGCTCTGGGCTTGCCCTCACTTACCCTCGCTGGGTAAGTCCATCAGACCTTGCTGGTCTGCTCCATCGACAATCTTTGATCCACACAAGACTTGCAGTTGCCAAGGCTTGTTGGCTCCAAACCGAGTGCCGACACCGTCAACAGCTGCAGACGTTATGGGACTCTCCGAATCCAGCTGCTGGTCTTCCTCGATCCCTCCTGGTCTTCGTGAGCGAAGAGACAAAACGACATCAGCGACCTGAAGAGACGCGACAGCTGTGGTCATCCATCTTGCTGGCCACCGGTCACTGGCAAGTGACTTTGAACTCTGTCCCCTCAATTTCTAGGTCTTCTGCAACTCCAATCCATCTTTGGATTCCAGCGGACACTTCTCTCGACGACACAAGCAGCAAGTCTTCAGCGATCTCCATTGAAAACAGCATTGCGACCCGACACCAAAGGACACGTATGCACCCGGCTTCCCTGGGTGAGGTAACTCTTGCATTACAGTGCCCAAGTGTGCATTGGCTCTCGAAGTACTAACCCTGTAAGTTGTTTGCTTGTTGTCCACTCCGAAGTGCCCTAGAACTGTAAAATACAAACCGCGACATTTGCCATTGAAACGCATTGAAACCCGCGTGTGTGCGTGCCCAGCGATTCCCAAGGCCCTAGGCCTCTTCATATTGCAAGTCGAGTTTGTTAAACCACTATTTTAGTATATGGTCTGGTACGCCCATAGCCATATTTGTGCTTAATTTATTGAGAACTGTTGATCTTTTGAATGTTTACCTGGCTCTAATCCCATGAAGAGATTAGTAGAGTATATTTAGAAATAAATACTATATATTTGATATATATATCTGTGTGGTGTCTTTTCATTTGGTAATTCAAGAGATTATAAGGTAAAACAAGCTGCTTTACATTCCTCAGAGACTTAGCCTGAAGGCTGCTCTCCACAGCTACCACTAGGATAGCTTCCTTTAAAAGGTTGTCTTTAAACCTATCTACCAAGAGTCGAATTGGACTGGTGCAAGGTGGGCACTATAACTAGTGACCAGCATATGCCAGGCCAACTCCTCACAACCAGGTCAGCAGAGCTGCTTCAAAGCCAGAGAACCATGTCAGCAGAGCTGCTTTAGAGCCAGAGAACCAGGTCAGCAGAGTTGCTCTAGAGCCAGAGAACCAGATCAGCAGAGCTGCTTCAAAGCCAGAGAACCAGGTCAGCGGAGCTGCTCTAGAGCCAGAAAACCAGGTCAGCAGAGCTGCTTTAGAGCCAGAGTTCCAGGTCAGCAGAGCTGCTCTAGAGCCAGAGATCCAGGTCAGCAGAGCCGCTCTAGAGCCTATGAACAAGGTCAGCAGAGCTGCACTAGAGACTGAGAACCAGGTCAGCAGAGCTTCTCTAGAGCAAGAGAACCAGGTCAGCAGAGTCGCTGTAGAGCCAGAGAACCAGGTCAGCAGAGCTGCTGTCAAGCCAGAGAACAAGGTCAGCAAAGCTGCTCTAGAGCCAGAGAACCAGGTCAGCAGAGTTGCTTTAGAACCAGAGAACCAGGTCAGCAGAGCTGCTCTGGAGTCAGAGAACCAGGTCAGCAGAGCTGCTTTAGAGCCAGAGAACCAGGTCAGCAGAGTTGTTGTAGAGCCAGAGAACCAGGTCAGCAGAGCCGTTGTAGAGCCAGAGACCCAGGTCAGCAGAGCTGCTGTCCAGCCAGAGAACAAGGTCAGCAGAGCTGCTCTCGAGCCAAAGAACCAGGTCAGCTGAGCCGCTGTAGAGCCAGAGAACCAGGTCAGCAGAGCTGCTGTCCAGCCAGAGAACAAGGTCAGCAGACCTGCTCTAGAGCCAGAGAACCAGATCTGCAGAGCTGCTTCAAAGCCAGAGAACCAGGTCAGCGGAGCTGCTCTAGAGCCAGAAAACCAGGTCAGCAGAGCTGTTGTACAGCCAGATTAGAACCTGAAAACCAGGTCAGCAGAGCTGCTCTGGAGCTAGAGAACCAGGTCAGCAGATCTGCTTTAGAGCCAGAGAACAAGGTCAGCTGAGTTGTTGTAGAGCCAGAGAACCAGGTCAGCTGAGTTGTTGTAGAGCCAGAGAACCTGGTCAGCAGAGCCGTTGTAGAGCCAGAGAACCAGGCCAGCAGAGCTGCTCTAGAGGCAGAGAACTAGGTCAGCAGAGCTGCTGTAGAGTCAGAGAACCAGGTCAGCAGAGCAGCTCTAGAGTCAGAGAACTAGGTCCGCAGAGCTGCTGTAGAGCCAGAGAACCAGGTCAGCAGAGCAGCTCTAGAGCCAGAGAACTAGGCCAGCAGAGCCGCTGTAGAGCCAGAGAACCAGGTCAACAGAGCTGCTGTAGAGCCAGAGAACCAGGTCAGCAAAGCTGCTTTAAAACCAGAGAAACAGGTCAGCAGAGCCAGAGAACCAGATCAGCAGAGCTGCTCTAGAGCCAGAGAACCAGGTCAGCAGAATTGCTTTAGAGCCAGAGAACAAGGTCAGCAGAGGCGTTGTAGAGCCAGAGAACCAGATCAGCCAAGCTGCTTTAGAGCCAGAGAAACAGGTCAGCAGAACCGTTGTAGAGCCAGAGAACCATATCAGCAGAGCTGCTGTATAGCCAGAGAAATAGGTCAGCAGAGTCGCTCTAGAGCCAGAGAACCAGGTCAGCAGAGCTGCTTTAGAGCCAGAGATCTAGGTCAGCAGAGCCGCTGTACAGCCAAGGAACCAGGTCAGCAGAGTTGCTGTACAGCCAAAGAACCAGGTCTGCAGAGCCGTTGTACAGCCTGAGAAGCAGGTCAGCAAAGCTGCTCTTGACCCAGAGAACCAGGTCATCAGAGCTGCTTCAAATCCAGAGAACCAGGTAAGCAGAGCTGCTTTAGAGCCAGAGAACCAGGTCAGCAGAGCTGCTCTAGAGCCAGAGAACCAGATCAGCAGAGCTGCTTCAAAGCCAGAGAACCAGGTCAGCGAAGCTGCTCTAGAGCCAGAAAACCAGGTCAGCAGAGCTGCTTTAGAGCCAGAGTTCCAGGTCAGCAGAGCTGCTCTAGAGTCAGAGATCCAGGTCAGCAGAGCTGCTTTAGAGCCAGAGTTCCAGGTCAGCAGAGCCACTCTAGAGCCTATGAACAAGGTCAGCAGAGCTGCACTAGAGACTGAGAACCAGGTCAGCAGAGCCACTCTAGAGCCTATGAACAAGGTCAGCAGAGCTGCACTAGAGACTGAGAACCAGGTCAGCAGAGCTTCTCTAGAGCTAGAGAACCATGTCAGTAGAGCTGCTGTAGAGCCAGAGAACCAGGTCAACAGACCTGCTCTAGAGCCAGAGAACCAGGTCAGCAGAGCTGCTTCAAAGCCAGAGAACCATGTCAGCAGAGCTGCTTTAGAGCCAGAGAACCAGGTCAGCAGAGCTGCTCTAGAGCCAGAGAACCAGATCAGCAGAGCTGCTTCAAAGCCGGAGAACCAGGTCAGCGGAGCTGCTCTAGAGCCAGAAAACCAGGTCAGCAGAGCCGTTGTACAGCCAGATTAGAACCTGAAAACCAGGTCAGCAGAGCTGCTCTGGAGCCAGAGAACCAGGTCAGCAGATCTGCTTTAGAGCCAGAGAACCAGGTCAGCTGAGATGTTGTAGAGCCAGAGAACCAGGTCAGCTGAGTTGTTGTAGAGCCAGAGAACCTGGTCAGCAGAGCCGTTGTAGAGCCAGAGAACCAGGTCAGCAGAGCTGCTCTAGAGGCAGAGAACTAGGTCAGCAGAGCTGCTGTAGAGCCAGAGAACCAGGTCAGCAGAGCAGCTCTAGAGTCAGAGAACTAGGTCAGCAGAGCTGCTCTAGAGCCAGAGAACCAGGTCAGCAGAGCAGCTTTAGAGCCAGAGAACTAGGTCAGCAGAGCTGCTGTAGAGCCAGAGAACCAGGTCAACAGAGCCGCTGTAGAGCCAGAGAACCAGGTCAGCAAAGCTGCTTTAAAACCAGAGAAACAGGTCAGCAGAGCCAGAGAACCAGATCAGCAGAGCTGCTCTTAGGCCAGAGAACCAGGTCAGCAGCATTGCTTTAGAGCCAGAGAACAAGGTCAGCAGAGGCGTTGTAGAGCCAGAGAACCAGATCAGCCAAGCTGCTTTAGAGCCAGAGAAACAGGTCAGCAGAGCCGTTGTAGAGCCAGAGAACCATATCAGCAGAGCTGCTGTATAGCCAGAGAAACAGGTCAGCAGAGACGCTGTACAGCCAAGGAACCAGGTCAGCAGAGTTGCTGTACAGCCAAAGAACCAGGTCTGCAGAGCCGTTGTACAGCCTGAGAAGCAGGTCAGCAAAGCTGCTCTTGACCCAGAGAACCAGGTCATCAGAGCTGCTTCAAATCCAGAGAACCAGGTAAGCAGAGCTGCTTTAGAGCAGGAGAACCAGGTCAGCAGAGCTGCTCTAGAGCCAGAGAACCAGATCAGCAGAGCTGCTTCAAAGCCAGAGAACCAGGTCAGCGAAGCTGCTCTAGAGCCAAAAAACCAGGTCAGCAGAGCTGCTTTAGAGCCAGAGTTCCAGGTCAGCAGAGCTGCTCTAGAGTCAGAGATCCAGGTCAGCAGAGCTGCTTTAGAGCCAGAGTTCCAGGTCAGCAGAGCTGCTCTAGAGCCAGAGATCCAGGTCAGCAGAGCCGCTCTAGAGCTTATGAACAAGGTCAGCAGAGCTGCACTAGAGCCAGAGAACCATGTCAGTAGAGCTGCTGTAGAGCCAGAGAACCAGGTCAACAGACCTGCTCTAGAGCCAGAGAACCAGGTCAGCAGAGCTACTTCAAAGCCAGAGAACCATGTCAGCAGAGCTGCTTTAGAGCCAGAGAACCAGGTCAGCAGAGCTGCTCTAGAGCCAGAGAACCAGATCAGCAGAGCTGCTTCAAAGCCAGAGAACCAGGTCAGCGGAGCTGCTCTAGAGCCAGAAAACCAGGTCAGCAGAGCTGTTGTACAGCCAGATTAGAAACTGAAAACCAGGTCAGCAGAGCTGCTCTGGAGCCAGAGAACCAGGTCAGCAGATCTGCTGTAGAGCCAGAGAACCAGGTCAGCAGAGCAGCTCTAGAGTCAGAGAAATAGGTCAGCAGAGCTGCTGTAGAGCCAGACAACCAGGTCAACAGAGCTGCTGTAGAGCCAGAGTACCAGGTCAGCAAAGCTGCTTTAAAACCAGAGAAACAGGTCATTAGAGCCAGAGAACCAGATCAGCAGAGCTGCTCTAGAGCCAGAGAACCAGGTCAGCAGAATTGCTTGAGAGCCAGAGAAAAAGGTCAGCAGAGGCGTTGTAGAGCCAGAGAACCAGATCAGCCAAGCTGCTTTAGAGCCAGAGAATAGGTCAGCAGTGCCGTTGTAGAGCCAGAGAACCATATCAGCAGAGCTGCTGTATAGCCAGAGAAACAGGTCAGCAGAGTCGCTCTAGAGCCAGAGAACCAGGTCAGCAGAGCTGCTTTAGAGCCAGAGATCTAGGTCAGCAGAGCCGCTGTACAGCCAAGGAACCAGGTCAGCAGAGTTGCTGTACAGCCAAAGAACCAGGTCAGCAGAGCCGTTGTACAGCCTGAGAAGCAGGTCAGCAAAGCTGCTCTTGACCCAGAGAACCAGGTCATCAGAGCTGCTTCAAATCCAGAGAACAAGGTAAGCAGAGCTGCTTTAGAGCCAGAGAAACAGGTAAGCAGAGCTGCTCTAGAGCCTGAGAACCAGATCAGCAGAGCTGCTTCAAAGTCAGAGAACCAGGTCAGCGAAGCTGCTCTAGAGCCAGAAAACCAGGTCAGCAGAGCTGCTTTAGAGCCAGAGTTCCAGGTCAGCAGAGCTGCTCTAGAGATCAGCAAAGCTGCTTTAGAGCCAGAGTTCCAGGTCAGCAGAGCTGCTCTAGAGCCAGAGATCCAGGTCAGCAGAGCCGCTCTAGAGCCTATGAACAAGGTCAGCAGAGCTGCACTAGAGACTGAGAACCAGGTCAGCAGAGCTTCTCTAGAGCCAGAGAACCATGTCAGTAGAGCTGCTGTAGAGCCAGAGAACCAGGTCAACAGAGCTGCTCTAGAGCCAGAGAACCAGGTCAGCAGAGCTGCTTCAAAGCCAGAGAACCGTGTCAGCAGAGCTGCTTTAGAGCCAGAGAACCAGGTCAGCAGAGCTGCTCTAGAGCCAGAGAACCAGATCAGCAGAGCTGCTTCAAAGCCAGAGAACCAGGTCAGCGGAGCTGCTCTAGAGCCAGAAAACCAGGTCAGCAGAGCTGCTTTAGAGCCAGAGTTCCAGGTCAGCAGAGCTACTCTAGAGCCAGAGATCCAGGTCAGCAGAGCCGCTCTAGAGCCTATGAACAAGGTCAGCAGAGCTGCACTAGAGACTGAGAACCAGGTCAGCAGAGCTTCTCTAGAGCAAGAGAACCAGGTCAGCAGAGCTGCTTCAAAGCCAGAGAACCATGTCAGCAGAGCTGCTGTAGAGCCAGAGAACCAGGTCAACAGACCTGCTCTAGAGCCATAGAACCAGGTCAGCAGAGCTGCTTCAAAGCCAGAGAACCATGTCAGCAGAGCTGCTTTAGAGCCAGAGAACCAGGTCAGCAGAGCTGCTCTAGAGCCAGATAACCAGGTCAGCAATGCTGCTTCAAAGCCAGAGAACCAGGTTAGTAGACCTGCTATACCACCAGAGAACCAGATCAGCAGAGCTGCTTTAGGTCCAGAGTACCAGGTCAGCAGAGCTGCTCTAGAGTCAGAGGACCAGGTCAGCAGAGCTGCTCTAGAGTCCGAGGACCAGGTCAGCAGAGCTGCTCTAGAGTCCGAGGACCAGGTCAGCAGAGCTGCTTCAGAGCAAGATAACCAGGTCAGCAGAGCTGCTTCAAATCCAGAGAACCAGGTCAGCAGAGCTGCTCTAGAGCCTAAGAACCAGGTCACCAGAGCTGCTTCAAAGCCAGAGAACCAGGTCAGTAGAGCTGCTTCAAATCCAGAGAACCAGGTCAGCAGAGCTGCTCTAGAGCCTAAGAACCAGTTTAGCAGAGCTGCTTCAAAGCCAGAGTACCAGGTCAGCAGAGCTGCTCTAGAGGCAGAGAACCAGGTCAGCAGAGCTGCTCTAGGGCCAGAGAAACGAGGTCAGCAGGTATGCTTTAGAGGGAGAAAACCAGGTCAGCAGAGATACTTTGGAGCCAGAGAACTAGGTCAGCAAAGCTGCTTCAAAGCTTGAGAACCAGGTCAGCAGATCTACTGTAGAGCCAGAGAACCAGGTCAGCAGAACCGCTCTAGAGCCAAAGAACCAGGTCAGCAGAGCTGCTTTAGAGCCAGAGAATCAGGTCAGGAGAGCTGCTATAGAGACAGAGAACCAGATCAGCAGATCTACTTCAAAGCAATAGAACCAGGTCAGCAGAGCTGCTCTAGAGCCAGAGAACCAGGTCAGAAGAGCTGCTTTAGATCCAGAGTACCAGGTCAGCAGAGCTGCTCTAGAGCCAGAGAACCAGGTCAGCAGAGCCGCTCAAGAGGCTAAGAACAAGGTCATCAGAGCTGCTCTGGAGCCTGAGAACCAGGCCGGCAGAGCTGCATTAGAGCCAGAGAACCAGGTCAGAAGAGCGTCTCTAGAGCCAGAGAACCAGGTCAGCATAGCTGCTTCAAAGCCATAGAACCAGGTGAGCAGAACTGCTCTAGAGCCAGAGAACTGGGTCAGCAAAACTGATCTAGAGCCAGAGAATCAGGTCAGCAGAGATGTTTCAAAGCCAGAGAACCAGATTAGCAGAGCTGCTATAGAGCCAGAGAACCAGATCAGCAGAGCTGCTTTAGGCCCAGAGTACCAGTGCAGCAGAGCTGCTTTAGGCCCAGAGTACCAGTGCAGCAGAGCTGCTTAAGAACCAGAGAACCAGGTCAGCAGAGCTGCTTAAGAGCAAGAGAACCAGGTCAGCAGAGCTGCTTCAAATCCAGAGAACCAGGTAAGCAGAGCCGCTTTAGAGCCAGAGAACCAGGTCAGCAGAGCTGCTTCAAAGCCAGAGAACCAGGTTAGCAGAGCTGCTATAGAGCCAGAGAACCAGATCTGTAGAGCTGCTTTAGATCCAAAGTACCAGGTCAGCAGAGCTGCTCTAGATCCAGAGAACCAGGTCAGCAGAGCTGCTTCAAAGCCAGAGCACCAGGTTAGCAGAGCTGCTATAGAGCCAGAGAACCAGATCAGCAGAGCTGCTTTAGGCCCAGAGTACCAGTGCAGAAGGGCTGCTCAAGAGCCAGAGAACCAGGTCAGCAGAGCTGCTTAAGAGCAAGAGAACGAGGTCAGCAGAGCTGCATAAAATCCAGAGAACCAGGTAAGCAGAGCTGTCAGCAGAGCTGCTCGAGAGCCAGAGAACCAGATCAGCAGAGCTGCTTCAAAGCCAGAGTACCATGTCAGCGGAGCTGCTCTAGAGCCAGAAAACCAGGTCAGCAGAGCTGCTTTAGAGCCAGAGTTCCAGGCCAGCAGAGCTGCTCTAGAGCCAGAGATCCAGGTCAGCAGAGTCGCTCTAGAGCCTATGAACAAGGTCAGCATAGCTGATCTAGAGCCTGAGATCCAGGTCAGCAGAGCTGCTTTAGAGCCAGAGAACCAGGTCAGCAGAGCTGCTTTAGTGCCAGAGTAACAGGTCAGCAGAGCTGCTCTAGAGCCAGAGAACTAGGTCAGCAGAGCTGCTCTGGAGCGTAAGAACAAGGTCAGCATAGCTGATCTAGACACTGAGATCCAGGTCAGCAGAGCTGCTTTAGAGCCTGAGATCCAGGTCAGCAGAGCTTCTCCAGAGCCAGAGAACCAGGTCAGCAGAGCTCCTTCACAGCCAGAGAACCAGGTCAGCAGAGCTCCTTCACAGCCAGAGAACCATGTCAGCAGAGCTGCTGTAGAGCCAGAGAACCAGGTCAACAGACCTGCTCTAGAGCCAGAGAACCAGGTCAGCAGATCTGCTTCAAAGCCAGAGAACCATGTCAGCAGAGCTGGTGTAAGTCCAGAGTACCAGGTCAGCAGAGCTGCTCTAGAGTAAGAGGACCAGGTCAGCAGAGCTGCTTCAGAGCAAGATAACCAGGTCAGCAGAGCTGCTTCAAATCCAGAGAACCAGGTCAGCAGAGCTGCTCTAGAGCCTAAGAACCAGGTCACCAGAGCTGCTTCAAAGCCAGAGAACCAGGTCAGTAGTGCTGCTCCAAATCCAGAGAACCAGGTCAGCAGAGCTGCTCTAGAGCCAAAGAACCAGTTTAGCAGAGCTGCTTCAATGCCTGAGAACCAGGACAACAGAGCTGCTTTAGAGCCAGAGAACCAGGTCAGAAGAGCATCTCTAGAGCCAGAGAACCAGGTCAGCAGAGCTGCTTCAAAGCCAGAGAACCGGGTCAGCAGAACTGGTCTAGAGCCAGAGAATCAGGTCAGCAGAGATGCTTCAAAGCCAGAGAACCAGGTAAGCAGAGCTGCTTCAGAGCCAGAGTTTCAGGTCAGCAGAGCTGCTCTAGAGCCAGAGATCCAGGTCAGCAGAGCCGCTCTAGAGCCTATGAACAAGGTCAGCATAGCTGATCAAGAGCCTGAGATCCAGGTCCGCAGAGCTTCTTTAGAGCCAGAGAACCAGGTCAGCAGAGCTGCTTTAGTGCCAGAGTAACAGGTCAGAAGAGCTGCTCTAGAGCCAGAGAACTAGGTCAGCAGAGCCGCTCTTGAGCCTAAGAACAAGGTCAGCAGAGCTGCACTAGAGACTGAGCACCATGTCAGCAGAGCTGCTGTAGTGCCAGAGAACCAGGTCAACAGACCTGCTCTAGAGCCAGAGAACCAGGTCAGCAGAGCTGCTTCAAAGCCAGAAAACCATGTCAGCAGAGCTGCTTTAGGTCCAGAGTACCAGGTCAGCAGAGCTCCTCTAGAGTCAGAGGACCAGGTCAGCAGAGCTGCTTCAGAGCAAGATAACCAGGTCAGCAGAGCTGCTTCAAATCCAGAGAACGAGGTCAGCAGAGCTGCTCTAGAGCCTAAGAACCAGGTCACCAGAGCTGCTTCAAAGCCAGAGAACCAGTTTAGCAGAGCTGCCTCAAAGCCAGAGAACCAGGAAAACAGAGCTGCTTTAGTGCCAGAGAACCAGGTCAGCAGAGCTGCTCTAGAGGCAGAGATCCAGGTCAGCAGAGCTACTTTCGAGCCAGAGAACTAGGTCAGCAAAGCTGCTTCAAAGCTTGAGAACCAGGTCAGCAGATCTACTCTAGAGCTAGAGAACCAGGTCAGCAGAACCGCTCTAGAGCCGAAGAACCAGGTCAGCAGAGCTGCTCTTGAGCTTGAGAACCAGGTCAGCAGAGCCGCTTTAGAGCCAAAGAACCAGGTCAGCAGAGCTGCTCTAGAGCCAGAGAACCAGGTCAGCAGAGCTGCTTTAGAGCCAGAGAACCAGGTCAGTAGAGCTTCTATATAGCCAGAGAACCAGGTCAGAAGAGCTGATTCAAAGCCAGAGAACAAGGTCAGAAGAGCTCCTGTAGATCCAGAGAACCAGGTCAGCAGAACTGCTCTAGAGCCAGAGAACCAGGTCAGCTGAGCTGCTTCAAAGCCAGTGAAACAGGTCAGTAGAGCTGCTCTAGAGCCAGAGAACCAGGTCAGCAGAGCTGCTTCAAAGCCAGAGAACCAGGTCAGCAGAGCTGCTTTAGAGCCAGACAACCAGGTCAGCAGAGCTGCTCTAGAGCCAGAAAACCAGATCAGCAGAGCTGCTTCAAAGCCAGAGAACCATGTCAGCGGAGCTGCTCTAGAGCCAGAAAACCAGGTCAGCAGAGCTGCTTTAGAGCCAGAGTTCCAGGTCAGCAGAGCTGCTCTAGAGCCAGAGATCCAGGTCAGCAGAGCCGCTCTAGAGCCTATGAACAAGGTCAGCATAGCTGATCAAGAGCCTGAGATCCAGGTCCGCAGAGCTTCTTTAGAGCCAGAGAACCAGGTCAGCAGAGCTGCTTTAGTGCCAGAGTAACAGGTCAGAAGAGCTGCTCTAGAGCCAGAGAACTAGGTCAGCAGAGCCGCTCTTGAGCCTAAGAACAAGGTCAGCAGAGCTGCACTAGAGACTGAGCACCATGTCAGCAGAGCTGCTGTAGTGCCAGAGAACCAGGTCAACAGACCTGCTCTAGAGCCAGAGAACCAGGTCAGCAGAGCTGCTTCAAAGCCAGAAAACCATGTCAGCAGAGCTACTTTAGGTCCAGAGTACCAGGTCAGCAGAGCTGCTCTAGAGTCAGAGGACCAGGTCAGCAGAGCTGCTTCAGAGCAAGATAACCAGGTCAGCAGAGCTGCTTCAAATCCAGAGAACTAGGTCAGCAGAGCTGCTCTAGATCCTAAGAACCAGGTCACCAGAGCTGCTTCAAAGCCAGAGAACCAGGTCAGTAGAGCTGTTTCAAATCCAGAGAACCAGGACAGCAGAGCTGCTCTAGAGCGTAAGAACCAGTTTAGCAGAGCTGCTTCAAAGCCAGAGAACCAGGACAACAGAGCTGCTTTAGTGCCAGAGAACCAGGTCAGCAGAGCTGCTCTAGAGGCAGAGAACCAGTTCAGCAGAGCTGCTCTAGGGCCAGAGAAACGAGGTCAGCAGATATGCTTTCATGGGAGAGAACCAGGTCAGCAGAGCTACTTTCTAGCCAGAGAACTAGGTCAGCAAAGCTGCTTCAAAGCTTGAGAACCAGGTCAGCAGATCTACTCTAGAGCCAGAGAACCAGGTAAGCAGAACCGCTCTAGAGCCGAAGAACCAGGTCAGCAGAGCTGCTCTTGAGCTTGAGAACCAGGTCAGCAGAGCCACTCTAGAGCCAAAGAACCAGGTCAGCAGAGCTGCTCTAGAGCCAGAGAACCAGGTCAGCAGAGCTGCTTTAGAGCCAGAGAACCAGGTCAGCAGAGCTTCTATAGAGCCAGAGAACCAGGTCAGAAGAGCTGCTTCAAAGCCAGAGAACAAGGTCAGAAGAGCTGCTGTAGATCCAGAGAACCAGGTCAGCAGAACTGCTCTAGAGCCAGAGAACCAGCTCAGCTGAGCTGCTTCAAAGCCAGTGAAACAGGTCAGTAGAGCTGCTCTAGAGCCAGAGAACCAGGTCAGCAGAGCTGCTTCAAAACCAGAGAACCAGGTCAGCAGAGCTGCATCATAGCTAGAGAACGAGGTCAGCAGAGCTGCTCTAGAGTATAAGAACCAGGTCAGCAGGAATGCTCTAGAGCCAGAGAACCAGGTCAGCATAGCTGCTTTGGAGGGAGAGGACCAGGTCAGCAGAGCCGCTCTAGATTCAGAGAACCAGGTCAGCAGATCTTCTTTAGAGGGAGAGAACCAGGTCAGCAGAGCTGCTTTAGAGCCTGAGTAACAGGCCAGCAGAGCTGCTTCAAAGCCAGAGAACCAGGTCAGCAGAGCTGCTTTAGAGCCAGAGAACCAGGTCAGCAGAGCTGCTCTAGAGCCAGAGAACCAGATCAGCAGAGCTGCTTCAAAGCCAGAGAACCATGTCAGCGGAGCTGCTCTAGAGCCAGAAAACCAGGTCACCAGAGCTGCTTTAGAGCCAGAGTTCCAGGTCAGCAGAGCTGCTCTAGAGCCAGAGATCCAGGTCAGCAGAGCCGCTCTAGAGCCTATCAACAAGGTCAGCATAGCTGATCAAGAGCCTGAGATCCAGGTCCGCAGAGCTTCTTTAGAGCCAGAGAACCAGGTCAGCAGAGCTGCTTTAGTGCCAGAGTAACAGGTCAGCACAGCTGCTCTAGAGCCAGAGAACTAGGTCAGCAGAGCCGCTCTTGAGCCTAAGAACAAGGTCAGCAGAGCTGCACTAGAGACTGAGCACATGTCAGCAGAGCTGCTGTAGTGCCAGAGAACCAGGTCAGCAGAGCTGCTTTAGTGCCAGAGTAACAGGTCAGCACTGCTGCTCTAGAGCCAGAGAATTAGGTCAGCAGAGCCGCTCTTGCGCCTAAAAACAAGGTCAGCAGACCTGCTCTAGAGCCAGAGAACCAGGTCAGCAGAGCTGCTTCAAAGCCAGAAAACCATGTCAGCAGAGCTGCTTTAGGTCCAGCGTACCAGGTCAGCAGAGCTGCTCTAGAGTCAGAGGACCAGGTCAGCAGAGCTGCTTCAGAGCAAGATAACCAGGTCAGCAGAGCTGCTTCAAATCCAGAGAACCAGGTCAGCAGAGCTGCTCAAGAGCCTAAGAACCAGGTCACCAGAGCTGCTTCAAAGCCAGAGAACCAGGTCAGTAGAGCTGTTTCAAATCCAGAGAACCAGGTCAGCAGAGCTGCTCTAGATCGTAAGAACCAGTTTAGCAGAGCTGCTTCAAAGCCAGAGAACCATGACAATAGAGCTGCTTTAGTGCCAGAGAACCAGGTCAGCAGAGCTGCTCTAGAGGCAGAAAACCAGGTCAGCAGAGCTGCTCCAGGGCCAGAGAAACGAGGTCAGCAGATATGCTTTCAAGGGAGAGAACCAGGTCAGCAGAGCTACTTTCAAGCCAGAGAACTAGGTCAGCACAGCTGCTTCAAAGCTTGAGAACCAGGTCAGCAGATCTACTCTAGAGCCAGAGAACCAGGTCAGCAGAACCGCTCTAGAGCCGAAGAACCAGGTCAACAGAGCTGCTCTTGAGCTTGAGAACCAGGCCAGCAGAGCCACTCTAGAGTCAAAGAACCAGGTCAGCAGAGCTGCTCTAGAGCCGGAGAACCAGGTCAGCAGAGCTGCTTTAGAGCCAGAGAACTAGGTCAGCAGAGCTTCTATAGAGCCAAAGAACCAGGTCAGAAAGGCTGCTTCAAAGCCAGAGAACAAGGTCAGAAGAGCTGCTGTAGATCCAGAGAACCAGGTCAGCAGAGCTGCTCTAGAGCCAGAGAACCAGGTCAGCTGAGCTGCTTCAAAGCCAGTGAAACAGGTCAGTAGAGCTGCTCTAGAGCCAGAAAACCAGGTCAGCAGAGCTGCTTCAAAGCCAGAGAACCGGGTCAGCAGAACTGCTCTAGAGCCAGAGAATCAGGTCAGCAGAGATGCTTCAAAGCCAGAGAACCAGGTAAGCAGAGCTGCTTTAGAGCCAGAGAACCAGGTCAGCAGAGCTGCTCTAGAGCCAGAGAACCAGATCAGCAGAGCTGCTTCAAAGCCAGAGAACCATGTCAGCGGAGCTGCTCTAGAGCCAGAAAACCAGGTCAGCAGAGCTGCTTTAGAGCCAGAGTTCCAGGTCAGCAGAGCTGCTCTAGAGCCAGAGATCCAGGTCAGCAGAGCCGCTCTAGAGCCTATGAACAAGGTCAGCATAGCTGATCAAGAGCCTGAGATCCAGGTCCGCAGAGCTTCTTTAGAGCCAGAGAACCAGGTCAGCAGAGCTGCTTTAGTGCCAGAGTAACAGGTCAGAAGAGCTGCTCTAGAGCCAGAGAACTAGGCCAGCAGAGCCGCTCTTGAGCCTAAAAACAAGGTCAGCAGAGGTGCACTAGAGACTGAGCACCATGTCAGCAGAGCTGCTGTAGTGCCAGAGAACCAGGTCAACAGACCTGCTCTAGAGCCAGAGAACGAGGTCAGCAGAGCTGCTTCAAAGCCAGAAAACCATGTCAGCAGAGATGCTTTAGGTCCAGAGTACTAGGTCAGCAGAGCTGCTCTAGAGTCAGAGGACCAGGTCAGCGGAGCTGCTTCAGAGCAAGATAACCAGGTCAGCAGAGCTGCTTCAAATCCAGAGAACCAGGTCAGCAGAGCTGCTCTAGAGCCTAAGAACCAGGTCACCAGAGCTGCTTCAAAGCCAGAGACCCAGTTTAGCAGAGCTGCCTCAAAGCCAGACAACCAGGACAACAGAGCTGCTTTAGTGTAAGAGAATCAGGTCAGCAGAGTTGCTCTAGAGGCAGAGAACCAGGTCAGCAGAGCTGCTCTAGGGCCAGAGAACCGAGGTCAGCAGATATGCTTTCAAGGGAGAGAACCAGGTCAGCAGAGCTACTTTCGAGCCAGAGAACTAGGTCAGCAAAGCTGCTTCAAAGCTTGAGACCGAGGTCATGAGATCTACTATAGAGCCAGAGAACCAGGTCAGCAGAACCGCTCTAGAGCCGAAGAACCAGGTCAGCAGAGCTGCTCTTGAGCTTGAGAACCAGGTCAGCAGAGCCGCTCTAGAGCCAAAGAACCAGGTCAGCAGAGCTGCTCTAGAGCCAGAGAACCAGGTCAGCAGAGCTGCTTAAGAGCCAGAGAACCAGGTCAGCAGAGCTGCTGTCAAGCCAGAGAACAAGGTCAGCAAAGCTGCTCTAGAGCCAGAGAACCAGGTCAGCAGAGCTGCTTTAGAACCAGAGAACCAGGTCAGCAGAGCTGCTCTGGAGTCAGAGAACCAGGTCAGCAGAGCTGCTTTAGAGCCAGAGAACCAGGTCAGCAGAGTTGTTGTAGAGCCAGAGAACGAGGTCAGCAGAGCCGTTGTAGAGCCAGAGAACCAGGTCAGCAGAGCTGCTGTCCAGCCAGAGAACAAGGTCAGCAGAGCTGCTCTCGAGCCAAAGAACCAGGTCAGCTGAGCCGCTGTAGAGCCAGAGAACCAGGTCAGCAGAGCTGCTTTAAAGCCAGAGAACCATGTCAGCAGAGCTGCTTTAGAGGCAGAGAACCGGTAAGCAGAGCTGCTCTAGAGCCAGAGAACCAGATCAGCAGAGCTGCTTCAAAGCCAGAGAACCAGGTCAGCGGAGCTGCTCTAGAGCCAGAAAACCAGGTCAGCAGAGCTGTTGTACAGCCAGATTAGAACCTGAAAACCAGGTCAGCAGAGCTGCTCTGGAGCCAGAGAACCAGGTCAGCAGATCTGCTTTAGAGCCAGAGAACCAGGTCAGCTGAGTTGTTGTGGAGCCAGAGAACCAGGTCAGCTGAGTTGTTGTGGAGCCAGAGAACCTGGTCAGCAGAGCCATTGTAGAGCCAGAGAACCAGGTCAGCAGAGCTGCTCTAGAGGCAGAGAACTAGGTCAGCAGAGCTGCTGTAGAGCCAGAGAACCAGGTCAGCAGAGCAGCTCTAGAGTCAGAGAACTAGGTCAGCAGAGCTGCTGTAGAGCCAGAGAACCAGGTCAGCAGAGCAGCTCTAGAGCCAGAGAACTAGGTCAGCAGAGCTGCTGTAGAGCCGAAGAACCAGGTCAGCAGAGCTGCTCTTGAGCTTGAGAACCAGGTCAGCAGAGCCGCTCTAGAGCCAAAGAACCAGGTCAGCAGAGCTGCTCTAGAGCCAGAGAACCAGGTCAGCAGAGCTGCTTAAGAGCCAGAGAACCAGGTCAGCAGAGCTGCTGTCAAGCCAGAGAACAAGGTCAGCAAAGCTGCTCTAGAGCCAGAGAACCAGGTCAGCAGAGCTGCTTTAGAACCAGAGAACCAGGTCAGCAGAGCTGCTCTGGAGTCAGAGAACCAGGTCAGCAGAGCTGCTTTAGAGCCAGAGAACCAGGTCAGCAGAGTTGTTGTAGAGCCAGAGAACGAGGTCAGCAGAGCCGTTGTAGAGCCAGAGAACCAGGTCAGCAGAGCTGCTGTCCAGCCAGAGAACAAGGTCAGCAGAGCTGCTCTCGAGCCAAAGAACCAGGTCAGCTGAGCCGCTGTAGAGCCAGAGAACCAGGTCAGCAGAGCTGCTTTAAAGCCAGAGAACCATGTCAGCAGAGCTGCTTTAGAGGCAGAGAACCGGTAAGCAGAGCTGCTCTAGAGCCAGAGAACCAGATCAGCAGAGCTGCTTCAAAGCCAGAGAACCAGGTCAGCGGAGCTGCTCTAGAGCCAGAAAACCAGGTCAGCAGAGCTGTTGTACAGCCAGATTAGAACCTGAAAACCAGGTCAGCAGAGCTGCTCTGGAGCCAGAGAACCAGGTCAGCAGATCTGCTTTAGAGCCAGAGAACCAGGTCAGCTGAGTTGTTGTAGAGCCAGAGAACCAGGTCAGCTGAGTTGTTGTGGAGCCAGAGAACCTGGTCAGCAGAGCCGTTGTAGAGCCAGAGAACCAGGTCAGCAGAGCTGCTCTAGAGGCAGAGAACTAGGTCAGCAGAGCTGCTGTAGAGCCAGAGAACCAGGTCAGCAGAGCAGCTCTAGAGTCAGAGAACTAGGTCAGCAGAGCTGCTGTAGAGCCAGAGAACCAGGTCAGCAGAGCAGCTCTAGAGCCAGAGAACTAGTTCAGCAGAGCTGCTGTAGAGCCAGAGAACCAGGTCAACAGAGCCGCTGTAGAGCCAGAGAACCAGGTCAGCAAAGCTGCTTTAAAACCAGAGAAACAGGTCAGCAGAGCCAGAGAACCAGATCAGCAGAGCTGCTCTAGAGCCAGAGAACCAGGTCAGCAGAATTGCTTTAGAGCCAGAGAACAAGGTCAGCAGAGGCGTTGTAGAGCCAGAGAACCAGATCAGCCAACCTGCTTTAGAGCCAGAGAAACAGGTCAGCAGAGCCATTGTAGAGCCAGAGAACCATATCAGCAGAGCTGCTGTATAGCCAGAGAAACAGGTCAGCAGAGTCGCTCTAGAGCCAGAGAACCAGGTCAGCAGAGCTGCTTTAGAGCCAGAGATCTAGGTCAGCAGAGCCGCTGTACAGCCAAGGAACCAGGTCAGCAGAGTTGCTGTACAGCCAAAGAACCAGGTCTGCAGAGCCGTTGTACAGCCTGAGAAGCAGGTCAGCAAAGCTGCTCTTGACCCAGAGAACCAGGTCATCAGAGCTGCTTCAAATCCAGAGAACCAGGTAAGCAGAGCTGCTTTAGAGCCAGAGAACCAGGTCAGCAGAGCTGCTCTAGAGCCAGAGAACCAGATCAGCAGAGCTGCTTCAAAGCCAGAGAACCAGGTCAGCGAAGCTGCTCTAGAGCCAGAAAACCAGGTCAGCAGAGCTGCTTTAGAGCCAGAGTTCCAGGTCAGCAGAGCTGCTCTAGAGTCAGAGATCCAGGTCAGCAGAGCTGCTTTAGAGCCAGAGTTCCAGGTCAGCAGAGCCACTCTAGAGCCTATGAACAAGGTCAGCAGAGCTGCACTAGAGACTGAGAACCAGGTCAGCAGAGCCACTCTAGAGCCTATAAACAAGGTCAGCAGAGCTGCACTAGAGACTGAGAACCAGGTCAGCAGAGCTTCTCTAGAGCCAGAGAACCATGTCAGTAGAGCTGCTGTAGAGCCAGAGAACCAGGTCAACAGACCTGCTCTAGAGCCAGAGAACCAGGTCAGCAGAGCTGCTTCAAAGCCAGAGAACCATGTCAGCAGAGCTGCTTTAGAGCCAGAGAACCAGGTCAGCAGAGCTGCTCTAGAGCCAGAGAACCAGATCAGCAGAGCTGCTTCAAAGCCAGAGAACCAGGTCAGCGGAGCTGCTCTAGAGCCAGAAATCCAGGTCAGCAGAGCCGTTGTACAGCCAGATTAGAACCTGAAAACCAGGTCAGCAGAGCTGCTCTGGAGCCAGAGAACCAGGTCAGCAGATCTGCTTTAGAGCCAGAGAACCAGGTCAGCTGAGTTGTTGTAGAGCCAGAGAACCTGGTCAGCAGAGCTGCTCTAGAGGCAAAGAACTAGGTCAGCAGAGATGCTTCAAAGCCAGAGAACCAGGTAAGCAGAGCTGCTTTAGAGCCAGAGAACCAGGTCAGCAGAGCTGCTCTAGAGCCAGAGAACCAGATCAGCAGAGCTGCTTCAAAGCCAGAGAACCATGTCAGCGGAGCTGCTCTAGAGCCAGAAAACCAGGTCAGCAGAGCTGCTTTAGAGCCAGAGTTCCAGGTCAGCAGAGCTGCTCTAGAGCCAGAGATCCAGGTCAGCAGAGCCGCTCTAGAGCCTATGAACAAGGTCAGCATAGCTGATCAAGAGCCTGAGATCCAGGTCCGCAGAGCTTCTTTAGAGCCAGAGAACCAGGTCAGCAGAGCTGCTTTAGTGCCAGAGTAACAGGTCAGAAGAGCTGCTCTAGAGCCAGAGAACTAGGCCAGCAGAGCCGCTCTTGAGCCTAAAAACAAGGTCAGCAGAGGTGCACTAGAGACTGAGCACCATGTCAGCAGAGCTGCTGTAGTGCCAGAGAACCAGGTCAACAGACCTGCTCTAGAGCCAGAGAACGAGGTCAGCAGAGCTGCTTCAAAGCCAGAAAACCATGTCAGCAGAGATGCTTTAGGTCCAGAGTACTAGGTCAGCAGAGCTGCTCTAGAGTCAGAGGACCAGGTCAGCGGAGCTGCTTCAGAGCAAGATAACCAGGTCAGCAGAGCTGCTTCAAATCCAGAGAACCAGGTCAGCAGAGCTGCTCTAGAGCCTAAGAACCAGGTCACCAGAGCTGCTTCAAAGCCAGAGACCCAGTTTAGCAGAGCTGCCTCAAAGCCAGACAACCAGGACAACAGAGCTGCTTTAGTGCAAGAGAATCAGGTCAGCAGAGTTGCTCTAGAGGCAGAGAACCAGGTCAGCAGAGCTGCTCTAGGGCCAGAGAACCGAGGTCAGCAGATATGCTTTCAAGGGAGAGAACCAGGTCAGCAGAGCTACTTTCGAGCCAGAGAACTAGGTCAGCAAAGCTGCTTCAAAGCTTGAGACCGAGGTCATGAGATCTACTATAGAGCCAGAGAACCAGGTCAGCAGAACCGCTCTAGAGCCGAAGAACCAGGTCAGCAGAGCTGCTCTTGAGCTTGAGAACCAGGTCAGCAGAGCCGCTCTAGAGCCAAAGAACCAGGTCAGCAGAGCTGCTCTTGAGCCAGAGAACCAGGTCAGCAGAGCTGCTTAAGAGCCAGAGAACCAGGTCAGCAGAGCTGCTGTCAAGCCAGAGAACAAGGTCAGCAAAGCTGCTCTAGAGCCAGAGAACCAGGTCAGCAGAGCTGCTTTAGAACCAGAGAACCAGGTCAGCAGAGCTGCTCTGGAGTCAGAGAACCAGGTCAGCAGAGCTGCTTTAGAGCCAGAGAACCAGGTCAGCAGAGTTGTTGTAGAGCCAGAGAACGAGGTCAGCAGAGCCGTTGTAGAGCCAGAGAACCAGGTCAGCAGAGCTGCTGTCCAGCCAGAGAACAAGGTCAGCAGAGCTGCTCTCGAGCCAAAGAACCAGGTCAGCTGAGCCGCTGTAGAGCCAGAGAACCAGGTCAGTAGAGCTGCTTTAAAGCCAGAGAACCATGTCAGCAGAGCTGCTTTAGAGGCAGAGAACCGGTAAGCAGAGCTGCTCTAGAGCCAGAGAACCAGATCAGCAGAGCTGCTTCAAAGCCAGAGAACCAGGTCAGCGGAGCTGCTCTAGAGCCAGAAAACCAGGTCAGCAGAGCTGTTGTACAGCCAGATTAGAACCTGAAAACCAGGTCAGCAGAGCTGCTCTGGAGCCAGAGAACCAGGTCAGCAGATCTGCTTTAGAGCCAGAGAACCAGGTCAGCTGAGTTGTTGTAGAGCCAGAGAACCAGGTCAGCTGAGTTGTTGTGGAGCCAGAGAACCTGGTCAGCAGAGCCGTTGTAGAGCCAGAGAACCAGGTCAGCAGAGCTGCTCTAGAGGCAGAGAACTAGGTCAGCAGAGCTGCTGTAGAGCCAGAGAACCAGGTCAGCAGAGCAGCTCTAGAGTCAGAGAACTAGGTCAGCAGAGCTGCTCTAGAGGCAGAAAACCAGGTCAGCAGAGCTGCTCTAGGGCCAGAGAAACGAGGTCAGCAGATATGCTTTCAAGGGAGAGAACCAGGTCAGCAGAGCTACTTTCAAGCCAGAGAACTAGGTCAGCACAGCTGCTTCAAAGCTTGAGAACCAGGTCAGCAGATCTACTCTAGAGCCAGAGAACCAGGTCAGCAGAACCGCTCTAGAGCCGAAGAACCAGGTCAACAGAGCTGCTCTTGAGCTTGAGAACCAGGCCAGCAGAGCCACTCTAGAGTCAAAGAACCAGGTCAGCAGAGCTGCTCTAGAGCCGGAGAACCAGGTCAGCAGAGCTGCTTTAGAGCCAGAGAACTAGGTCAGCAGAGCTTCTATAGAGCCAGAGAACCAGGTCAGAAAGGCTGCTTCAAAGCCAGAGAACAAGGTCAGAAGAGCTGCTGTAGATCCAGAGAACCAGGTCAGCAGAGCTGCTCTAGAGCCAGAGAACCAGGTCAGCTGAGCTGCTTCAAAGCCAGTGAAACAGGTCAGTAGAGCTGCTCTAGAGCCAGAGAACCAGGTCAGCAGAGCTGCTTCAAAGCCAGAGAACCGGGTCAGCAGAACTGCTCTAGAGCCAGAGAATCAGGTCAGCAGAGATGCTTCAAAGCCAGAGAACCAGGTAAGCAGAGCTGCTTTAGAGCCAGAGAACCAGGTCAGCAGAGCTGCTCTAGAGCCAGAGAACCAGATCAGCAGAGCTGCTTCAAAGCCAGAGAACCATGTCAGCGGAGCTGCTCTAGAGCCAGAAAACCAGGTCAGCAGAGCTGCTTTAGAGCCAGAGTTCCAGGTCAGCAGAGCTGCTCTAGAGCCAGAGATCCAGGTCAGCAGAGCCGCTCTAGAGCCTATGAACAAGGTCAGCATAGCTGATCAAGAGCCTGAGATCCAGGTCCGCAGAGCTTCTTTAGAGCCAGAGAACCAGGTCAGCAGAGCTGCTTTAGTGCCAGAGTAACAGGTCAGAAGAGCTGCTCTAGAGCCAGAGAACTAGGCCAGCAGAGCCGCTCTTGAGCCTAAAAACTAGGTCAGCAGAGGTGCACTAGAGACTGAGCACCATGTCAGCAGAGCTGCTGTAGTGCCAGAGAACCAGGTCAACAGACCTGCTCTAGAGCCAGAGAACGAGGTCAGCAGAGCTGCTTCAAAGCCAGAAAACCATGTCAGCAGAGATGCTTTAGGTCCAGAGTACTAGGTCAGCAGAGCTGCTCTAGAGTCAGAGGACCAGGTCAGCGGAGCTGCTTCAGAGCAAGATAACCAGGTCAGCAGAGCTGCTTCAAATCCAGAGAACCAGGTCAGCAGAGCTGCTCTAGAGCCTAAGAACCAGGTCACCAGAGCTGCTTCAAAGCCAGAGACCCAGTTTAGCAGAGCTGCCTCAAAGCCAGACAACCAGGACAACAGAGCTGCTTTAGTGCAAGAGAATCAGGTCAGCAGAGTTGCTCTAGAGGCAGAGAACCAGGTCAGCAGAGCTGCTCTAGGGCCAGAGAACCGAGGTCAGCAGATATGCTTTCAAGGGAGAGAACCAGGTCAGCAGAGCTACTTTCGAGCCAGAGAACTAGGTCAGCAAAGCTGCTTCAAAGCTTGAGGCCGAGGTCATGAGATCTACTATAGAGCCAGAGAACCAGGTCAGCAGAACCGCTCTAGAGCCGAAGAACCAGGTCAGCAGAGCTGCTCTTGAGCTTGAGAACCAGGTCAGCAGAGCCGCTCTAGAGCCAAAGAACCAGGTCAGCAGAGCTGCTCTAGAGCCAGAGAACCAGGTCAGCAGAGCTGCTTAAGAGCCAAAGAACCAGGTCAGCAGAGCTGCTGTCAAGCCAGAGAACAAGGTCAGCAAAGCTGCTCTAGAGCCAGAGAACCAGGTCAGCAGAGCTGCTTTAGAACCAGAGAACCAGGTCAGCAGAGCTGCTCTGGAGTCAGAGAACCAGGTCAGCAGAGCTGCTTTAGAGCCAGAGAACCAGGTCAGCAGAGTTGTTGTAGAGCCAGAGAACGAGGTCAGCAGAGCCGTTGTAGAGCCAGAGAACCAGGTCAGCAGAGCTGCTGTCCAGCCAGAGAACAAGGTCAGCAGAGCTGCTCTCGAGCCAAAGAACCAGGTCAGCTGAGCCGCTGTAGAGCCAGAGAACCAGGTCAGCAGAGCTGCTTTAAAGCCAGAGAACCATGTCAGCAGAGCTGCTTTAGAGGCAGAGAACCGGTAAGCAGAGCTGCTCTAGAGCCAGAGAACCAGATCAGCAGAGCTGCTTCAAAGCCAGAGAACCAGGTCAGCGGAGCTGCTCTAGAGCCAGAAAACCAGGTCAGCAGAGCTGTTGTACAGCCAGATTAGAACCTGAAAACCAGGTCAGCAGAGCTGCTCTGGAGCCAGAGAACCAGGTCAGCAGATCTGCTTTAGAGCCAGAGAACCAGGTCAGCTGAGTTGTTGTAGAGCCAGAGAACCAGGTCAGCTGAGTTGTTGTGGAGCCAGAGAACCTGGTCAGCAGAGCCGTTGTAGAGCCAGAGAACCAGGTCAGCAGAGCTGCTCTAGAGGCAGAGAACTAGGTCAGCAGAGCTGCTGTAGAGCCAGAGAACCAGGTCAGCAGAGCAGCTCTAGAGTCAGAGAACTAGGTCAGCAGAGCTGCTGTAGAGCCAGAGAACCAGGTCAGCAGAGCAGCTCTAGAGCCAGAGAACTAGGTCAGCAGAGCTGCTGTAGAGCCAGAGAACCAGGTCAACAGAGCCGCTGTAGAGCCAGAGAACCAGGTCAGCAAAGCTGCTTTAAAACCAGAGAAACAGGTCAGCAGAGCCAGAGAACCAGATCAGCAGAGCTGCTCTAGAGCCAGAGAACCAGGTCAGCAGAATTGCTTTAGAGCCAGAGAACAAGGTCAGCAGAGGCGTTGTAGAGCCAGAGAACCAGATCAGCCAACCTGTTTTGAGCCAGAGAAACAGGTCAGCAGAGCCATTGTAGAGCCAGAGAACCATATCAGCAGAGCTGCTGTATAGCCAGAGAAACAGGTCAGCAGAGTCGCTCTAGAGCCAGAGAACCAGGTCAGCAGAGCTGCTTTAGAGCCAGAGATCTAGGTCAGCAGAGCCGCTGTACAGCCAAGGAACCAGGTCAGCAGAGTTGCTGTACAGCCAAAGAACCAGGTCTGCAGAGCCGTTGTACAGCCTGAGAAGCAGGTCAGCAAAGCTGCTCTTGACCCAGAGAACCAGGTCATCAGAGCTGCTTCAAATCCAGAGAACCAGGTAAGCAGAGCTGCTTTAGAGCCAGAGAACCAGGTCAGCAGAGCTGCTCTAGAGCCAGAGAACCAGATCAGCAGAGCTGCTTCAAAGCCAGAGAACCAGGTCAGCGAAGCTACTCTAGAGCCAGAAAACCAGGTCAGCAGTGCTGCTTTAGAGCCAGAGTTCCAGGTCAGCAGAGCTGCTCTAGAGTCAGAGATCCAGGTCAGCAGAGCTGCTTTAGAGCCAGAGTTCCAGGTCAGCAGAGCCACTCTAGAGCCTATGAACAAGGTCAGCAGAGCTGCACTAGAGACTGAGAACCAGGTCAGCAGAGCCACTCTAGAGCCTATGAACAAGGTCAGCAGAGCTGCACTAGAGACTGAGAACCAGGTCAGCAGAGCTTCTCTAGAGCCAGAGAACCATGTCAGTAGAGCTGCTGTAGAGCCAGAGAACCAGGTCAACAGACCTGCTCTAGAGCCAGAGAACCAGGTCAGCAGAGCTGCTTCAAAGCCAGAGAACCATGTCAGCAGAGCTGCTTTAGAGCCAGAGAACCAGGTCAGCAGAGCTGCTCTAGAGCCAGAGAACCAGATCAGCAGAGCTGCTTCAAAGCCAGAGAACCAGGTCAGCGGAGCTGCTCTAGAGCCAGAAAACCAGGTCAGCAGAGCCGTTGTACAGCCAGATTAGAACCTGAAAACCAGGTCAGCAGAGCTGCTCTGGAGCCAGAGAACCAGGTCAGCAGATCTGCTTTAGAGCCAGAGAACCAGGTCAGCTGAGTTGTTGTAGAGCCAGAGAACCTGGTCAGCAGAGCCGTTGTAGAGCCAGAGAACCAGGTCAGCAGAGCTGCTCTAGAGGCAGAGAACTAGGTCAGCAGAGCTGCTGTAGAGCCAGAGAACCAGGTCAGCAGAGCAGCTCTAGAGCCAGAGTAACAGGTCAGAAGAGCTGCTCTAGAGCCAGAGAACTAGGCCAGCAGAGCCGCTCTTGAGCCTAAAAACAAGGTCAGCAGAGGTGCACTAGAGACTGAGCACCATGTCAGCAGAGCTGCTGTAGTGCCAGAGAACCAGGTCAACAGACCTGCTCTAGAGCCAGAGAACGAGGTCAGCAGAGCTGCTTCAAAGCCAGAAAACCATGTCAGCAGAGATGCTTTAGGTCCAGAGTACTAGGTCAGCAGAGCTGCTCTAGAGTCAGAGGACCAGGTCAGCGGAGCTGCTTCAGAGCAAGATAACCAGGTCAGCAGAGCTGCTTCAAATCCAGAGAACCAGGTCAGCAGAGCTGCTCTAGAGCCTAAGAACCAGGTCACCAGAGCTGCTTCAAAGCCAGAGACCCAGTTTAGCAGAGCTGCCTCAAAGCCAGACAACCAGGACAACAGAGCTGCTTTAGTGCAAGAGAATCAGGTCAGCAGAGTTGCTCTAGAGGCAGAGAACCAGGTCAGCAGAGCTGCTCTAGGGCCAGAGAACCGAGGTCAGCAGATATGCTTTCAAGGGAGAGAACCAGGTCAGCAGAGCTACTTTCGAGCCAGAGAACTAGGTCAGCAAAGCTGCTTCAAAGCTTGAGACCGAGGTCATGAGATCTACTATAGAGCCAGAGAACCAGGTCAGCAGAACCGCTCTAGAGCCGAAGAACCAGGTCAGCAGAGCTGCTCTTGAGCTTGAGAACCAGGTCAGCAGAGCCGCTCTAGAGCCAAAGAACCAGGTCAGCAGAGCTGCTCTAGAGCCAGAGAACCAGGTCAGCAGAGCTGCTTAAGAGCCAGAGAACAAGGTCAGCAGAGCTGCTGTCAAGCCAGAGAACAAGGTCAGCAAAGCTGCTCTAGAGCCAGAGAACCAGGTCAGCAGAGCTGCTTTAGAACCAGAGAACCAGGTCAGCAGAGCTGCTCTGGAGTCAGAGAACCAGGTCAGCAGAGCTGCTTTAGAGCCAGAGAACCAGGTCAGCAGAGTTGTTGTAGAGCCAGAGAACGAGGTCAGCAG
Source organism: Triturus cristatus (assembly GCF_964204655.1). NCBI lineage: Eukaryota > Metazoa > Chordata > Amphibia > Caudata > Salamandridae > Triturus > Triturus cristatus. Next base: position 914,626,193 of record NC_140579.1, on the reverse strand, counting down.
AGCCGTTGTAGAGCCAGAGAACCAGGTCAGCAGAGCTGCTGTCCAGCCAGAGAACAAGGTCAGCAGAGCTGCTCTCGAGCCAAAGAACCAGGTCAGCTGAGCCGCTGTAGAGCCAGAGAACCAGGTCAGCAGAGCTGCTTTAAAGCCAGAGAACCATGTCAGCAGAGCTGCTTTAGAGGCAGAGAACCGGTAAGCAGAGCTGCTCTAGAGCCAGAGAACCAGATCAGCAGAGCTGCTTCAAAGCCAGAGAACCAGGTCAGCGGAGCTGCTCTAGAGCCAGAAAACCAGGTCAGCAGAGCTGTTGTACAGCCAGATTAGAACCTGAAAACCAGGTCAGCAGAGCTGCTCTGGAGCCAGAGAACCAGGTCAGCAGATCTGCTTTAGAGCCAGAGAACCAGGTCAGCTGAGTTGTTGTAGAGCCAGAGAACCAGGTCAGCTGAGTTGTTGTGGAGCCAGAGAACCTGGTCAGCAGAGCCGTTGTAGAGCCAGAGAACCAGGTCAGCAGAGCTGCTCTAGAGGCAGAGAACTAGGTCAGCAGAGCTGCTGTAGAGCCAGAGAACCAGGTCAGCAGAGCAGCTCTAGAGTCAGAGAACTAGGTCAGCAGAGCTGCTGTAGAGCCAGAGAACCAGGTCAGCAGAGCAGCTCTAGAGCCAGAGAACTAGGTCAGCAGAGCTGCTGTAGAGCCAGAGAACCAGGTCAACAGAGCCGCTGTAGAGCCAGAGAACCAGGTCAGCAAAGCTGCTTTAAAACCAGAGAAACAGGTCAGCAGAGCCAGAGAACCAGATCAGCAGAGCTGCTCTAGAGCCAGAGAACCAGGTCAGCAGAATTGCTTTAGAGCCAGAGAACAAGGTCAGCAGAGGCGTTGTAGAGCCAGAGAACCAGATCAGCCAACCTGCTTTAGAGCCAGAGAAACAGGTCAGCAGAGCCATTGTAGAGCCAGAGAACCATATCAGCAGAGCTGCTGTATAGCCAGAGAAACAGGTCAGCAGAGTCGCTCTAGAGCCAGAGAACCAGGTCAGCAGAGCTGCTTTAGAGCCAGAGATCTAGGTCAGCAGAGCCGCTGTACAGCCAAGGAACCAGGTCAGCAGAGTTGCTGTACAGCCAAAGAACCAGGTCTGCAGAGCCGTTGTACAGCCTGAGAAGCAGGTCAGCAAAGCTGCTCTTGACCCAGAGAACCAGGTCATCAGAGCTGCTTCAAATCCAGAGAACCAGGTAAGCAGAGCTGCTTTAGAGCCAGAGAACCAGGTCAGCAGAGCTGCTCTAGAGCCAGAGAACCAGATCAGCAGAGCTGCTTCAAAGCCAGAGAACCAGGTCAGCGAAGCTGCTCTAGAGCCAGAAAACCAGGTCAGCAGAGCTGCTTTAGAGCCAGAGTTCCAGGTCAGCAGAGCTGCTCTAGAGTCAGAGATCCAGGTCAGCAGAGCTGCTTTAGAGCCAGAGTTCCAGGTCAGCAGAGCCACTCTAGAGCCTATGAACAAGGTCAGCAGAGCTGCACTAGAGACTGAGAACCAGGTCAGCAGAGCCACTCTAGAGCCTACGAACAAGGTCAGCAGAGCTGCACTAGAGACTGAGAACCAGGTCAGCAGAGCTTCTCTGGAGCCAGAGAACCAGGTCAGCAGATCTGCTTTAGAGCCAGAGAACCAGGTCAGCTGAGTTGTTGTAGAGCCAGAGAACCTGGTCAGCAGAGCCGTTGTAGAGCCAGAGAACCAGGTCAGCAGAGCTGCTCTAGAGGCAGCGAACTAGGTCAGCAGAGCTGCTGTAGAGCCAGAGAACCAGGTCAGCAGAGCAGCTCTAGAGCCAGAGAACTAGGTCAGCAGAGCTGCTGTAGAGCCAGAGAACCAGGTCAACAGAGCTGCTCTAGAGCCAGAGAACCAGGTTAGCAGAATTGCTTTAGAGCCAGAGAACAAGGTCAGCAGAGCTGCTCTAGAGTTCAGCAGAGCTGCTTTAGAGCCAGAGTTCCAGGTCAGCAGAGCTGCTCTAGAGCCAGAGATCCAGGTCAGCAGAACCGCTCTAGAGCCGAAGAACCAGGTCAGCAGAGCTGCTCTTGAGCTTGAGAACCAGGTCAGCAGAGCCGCTCTAGAGCCAAAGAACCAGGTCAGCAGAGCTGCTCTAGAGCCAGAGAACCAGGTCAGCAGAGCTGCTTAAGAGCCAGAGAACAAGGTCAGCAGAGCTGCTGTCAAGCCAGAGAACAAGGTCAGCAAAGCTGCTCTAGAGCCAGAGAACCAGGTCAGCAGAGCTGCTTTAGAACCAGAGAACCAGGTCAGCAGAGCTGCTCTGGAGTCAGAGAACCAGGTCAGCAGAGCTGCTTTAGAGCCAGAGAACCAGGTCAGCAGAGTTGTTGTAGAGCCAGAGAACGAGGTCAGCAGAGCCGTTGTAGAGCCAGAGAACCAGGTCAGCAGAGCTGCTGTCCAGCCAGAGAACAAGGTCAGCAGAGCTGCTCTCGAGCCAAAGAACCAGGTCAGCTGAGCCGCTGTAGAGCCAGAGAACCAGGTCAGCAGAGCTGCTTTAAAGCCAGAGAACCATGTCAGCAGAGCTGCTTTAGAGGCAGAGAACCGGTAAGCAGAGCTGCTCTAGAGCCAGAGAACCAGATCAGCAGAGCTGCTTCAAAGCCAGAGAACCAGGTCAGCGGAGCTGCTCTAGAGCCAGAAAACCAGGTCAGCAGAGCTGTTGTACAGCCAGATTAGAACCTGAAAACCAGGTCAGCAGAGCTGCTCTGGAGCCAGAGAACCAGGTCAGCAGATCTGCTTTAGAGCCAGAGAACCAGGTCAGCTGAGTTGTTGTAGAGCCAGAGAACCAGGTCAGCTGAGTTGTTGTGGAGCCAGAGAACCTGGTCAGCAGAGCCGTTGTAGAGCCAGAGAACCAGGTCAGCAGAGCTGCTCTAGAGGCAGAGAACTAGGTCAGCAGAGCTGCTGTAGAGCCAGAGAACCAGGTCAGCAGAGCAGCTCTAGAGTCAGAGAACTAGGTCAGCAGAGCTGCTGTAGAGCCAGAGAACCAGGTCAGCAGAGCAGCTCTAGAGCCAGAGAACTAGGTCAGCAGAGCTGCTGTAGAGCCAGAGAACCAGGTCAACAGAGCCGCTGTAGAGCCAGAGAACCAGGTCAGCAAAGCTGCTTTAAAACCAGAGAAACAGGTCAGCAGAGCCAGAGAACCAGATCAGCAGAGCTGCTCTAGAGCCAGAGAACCAGGTCAGCAGAATTGCTTTAGAGCCAGAGAACAAGGTCAGCAGAGGCGTTGTAGAGCCAGAGAACCAGATCAGCCAACCTGCTTTAGAGCCAGAGAAACAGGTCAGCAGAGCCATTGTAGAGCCAGAGAACCATATCAGCAGAGCTGCTGTATAGCCAGAGAAACAGGTCAGCAGAGTCGCTCTAGAGCCAGAGAACCAGGTCAGCAGAGCTGCTTTAGAGCCAGAGATCTAGGTCAGCAGAGCCGCTGTACAGCCAAGGAACCAGGTCAGCAGAGTTGCTGTACAGCCAAAGAACCAGGTCTGCAGAGCCGTTGTACAGCCTGAGAAGCAGGTCAGCAAAGCTGCTCTTGACCCAGAGAACCAGGTCATCAGAGCTGCTTCAAATCCAGAGAACCAGGTAAGCAGAGCTGCTTTAGAGCCAGAGAACCAGGTCAGCAGAGCTGCTCTAGAGCCAGAGAACCAGATCAGCAGAGCTGCTTCAAAGCCAGAGAACCAGGTCAGCGAAGCTGCTCTAGAGCCAGAAAACCAGGTCAGCAGAGCTGCTTTAGAGCCAGAGTTCCAGGTCAGCAGAGCTGCTCTAGAGTCAGAGATCCAGGTCAGCAGAGCTGCTTTAGAGCCAGAGTTCCAGGTCAGCAGAGCCACTCTAGAGCCTATGAACAAGGTCAGCAGAGCTGCACTAGAGACTGAGAACCAGGTCAGCAGAGCCACTCTAGAGCCTATGAACAAGGTCAGCAGAGCTGCACTAGAGACTGAGAACCAGGTCAGCAGAGCTTCTCTGGAGCCAGAGAACCAGGTCAGCAGATCTGCTTTAGAGCCAGAGAACCAGGTCAGCTGAGTTGTTGTAGAGCCAGAGAACCTGGTCAGCAGAGCCGTTGTAGAGCCAGAGAACCAGGTCAGCAGAGCTGCTCTAGAGGCAGCGAACTAGGTCAGCAGAGCTGCTGTAGAGCCAGAGAACCAGGTCAGCAGAGCAGCTCTAGAGCCAGAGAACTAGGTCAGCAGAGCTGCTGTAGAGCCAGAGAACCAGGTCAACAGAGCTGCTCTAGAGCCAGAGAACCAGGTTAGCAGAATTGCTTTAGAGCCAGAGAACAAGGTCAGCAGAGCTGCTCTAGAGTTCAGCAGAGCTGCTTTAGAGCCAGAGTTCCAGGTCAGCAGAGCTGCTCTAGAGCCAGAGATCCAGGTCAGCAGAACCGCTCTAGAGCCTATGAACAAGGTCAGCAGAGCTGCACTAGAGACTGAGAACCAGGTCAGCAGAGCTTCTCTAGAGCCAGAGAACCATGTCAGTAGAGCTGCTGTAGAGCCAGAGAACCAGGTCAACAGAGCTGCTCTAGAGCCAGAGAACCAGGTCAGCAGAGCTGCTTCAAAGCCAGAGAACCATGTCAGCAGAGCTGCTTTAGAGCCAGAGAACCAGGTCAGCAGAGCTGCTCTAGAGCCAGAGAACCAGATCAGCAGAGCTGCTTCAAAGCCAGAGAACCAGGTCAGCGGAGCTGCTCTAGAGCCAGAAAACCAGGTCAGCAGAGCTGCTCTAGAGCCAGAGATCCAGGTCAGCAGAGCCGCTCTAGAGCCTGTGAACAAGGTCAGCAGAGCTGCACTAGAGACTGAGAACCAGGTCAGCAGAGCTTCTCTAGAGCAAGAGAACCAGGTCAGCAGAGCTGCTTCAAAGCCAGAGAACCATGTCAGCAGAGCTGCTGTAGAGCCAGAGAACCAGGTCAACAGACCTGCTCTAGAGCCATAGAACCAGGTCAGCAGAGCTGCTTCAAAGCCAGAGAACCATGTCAGCAGAGCTGCTTTAGAGCCAGAGAACCAGGTCAGCAGAGCTGCTCTAGAGCCAGATAACCAGGTCAGCAGAGCTACTTCAAAGCCAGAGAACCAGGTTAGTAGACCTGCTATACCACCAGAGAACCAGATCAGCAGAGCTGCTTTAGGTCCAGAGTACCAGGTCAGCAGAGCTGCTCTAGAGTCAGAGGACCAGGTCAGCAGAGCTGCTCTAGAGTCCGAGGACCAGGTCAGCAGAGCTGCTTCAGAGCAAGATAACCAGGTCAGCAGAGCTGCTTCAAATCCAGAGAACCAGGTCAGCAGAGCTGCTCTAGAGCCTAAGAACCAGGTCACCAGAGCTGCTTCAAAGCCAGAGAACCAGGTCAGCAGAGCTGCTTCAAATCCAGAGAACCAGGTCAGCAGAGCTGCTCTAGAGCCTAAGAATCAGTTTAGCAGAGCTGCTTCAAAGCCAGAGTACCAGGTCAGCAGAGCTGCTCTAGAGGCAGAGAACCAGGTCAGCAGAGCTGCTCTAGGGCCAGAGAAACGAGGTTAGCAGGTATGATTTGGAGGGAGAGAACCAGGTCAGCAGAGCTACTTTGGAGCCAGAGAACTAGGTCAGCAAAGCTGCTTCAAAGCTTGAGAACCAGGTCAGCAAATCTACTGTAGAGCCAGAGAACCAGGTCAGCAGAACCGCTCTAGAGCCGAAGAACCAGGTCAGCAGAGCTGCTTTAGAGCCAGAGAATCAGGTCAGCAGAGCTGCTATAGAGACAGAGATCCAGATCAGCAGATATACTTCAAAGCAATAGAACCAGGTCAGCAGAGCTGCTCTAGAGCCAGAGAACCAGGTCAGAAGAGCTGCTTTAGATCCAGAGTACCAGGTCAGCAGAGCTGCTCTAGAGCCAGAGAACCAGGTCAGCAGAGCCGCTCTAGAGGCTAAGAACAGGGTCATCAGAGCTGCTCTGGAGCCTGAGAACCAGGCCAGCAGAGCTGCATTAGAGCCAGAGAACCAGGTCAGAAGAGCGTCTCTAGAGCCAGAGAACCAGGTCAGCATAGCTGCTTCAAAGCCATAGAACCAGGTGAGCAGAACTGCTCTAGAGCCAGAGAACTGGGTCAGCAAAACTGATCTAGAGCCAGAGAATCAGGTCAGCAGAGATGCTTCAAAGCCAGAGAACCAGATTAGCAGAGCTGCTATAGAGCCAGAGAACCAGATCAGCAGAGCAGCTTTAGGCCCAGAGTACCAGTGCAGCAGAGCTGCTCAAGAACCAGAGAACCAGGTCAGCAGAGCTGCTTAAGAGCAAGAGAACCAGGTCAGCAGAGCTGCTTCAAATCCAGAGAACCAGGTAAGCAGAGCTGCTTTAGAGCCAGAGAACCAGGTCAGCAGAGCTGCTTCAAAGCCAGAGAACCAGGTTAGCAGAGCTGCTATAGAGCCAGAGAACCAGCTCTGTAGAGCTGCTTTAGATCCAAAGTACCAGGTCAGCAGAGCTGCTCTAGAGCCAGAGAACCAGGTCAGCAGAGCTGATTCAGAGCAAGAGAACCAGGTCAGCAGAGCTGCTTCAAATCCAGAGAACCAGGTCAACAGAGCTGCTCTAGAGCCTAAGAACCAGGTCAGCAGAGCTGCTTCAAAGCCAGAGAACTGGGTCAGCAGAGCTGCTTTAAAGCCAGAGAACCAGGTCATCAGAGCTGCTATAGAGACAGAGAACCAGATCAGCAGATCTACTTCAAAGCCAGAGAATCAGGTCAGCAGAGCTGCTCTAGAGCCAGAGAACCAGGTCAGCAGAGCTGCTTTAGAGCCAGAGTACCAGGTCAGCAGAGCTGCTCTAGAGCCAGAGAACCAGGTCAGCAGAGCCGCTCTAGAGGCTAAGAACAAGGTCATTAGAGCTGCTCTAGAGCCTGGGAACCAGGCCAGCAGACCTGCTTTAGAGCCTGAGAACCAGGTCAGAAGAGCGTCTCTAGAGCCAGAGAACAGGAGAACCAGGTCTGCAGAGCTGCTTCAAAGCCATAGAACCAGGTCAGCAGAACTGCTCTAGAGCCAGAGAATCAGGTCAGCAGAGATGCTTCAAAGCCAGAGAACCAGGTTAGCAGAGCTGCTATAGAGCCAGAGAACCAGATCAGCAGAGCTGCTTTAGGCCCAGAGTACCAGTGCAGCATGGCTGCTCAAGAGCCAGAGAACCAGGTCAGCAGAGCTGCTTAAGAGCAAGAGAACCAGGTCAGCAGAGCTGCATCAAATCCAGAGAACCAGGTAAGCAGAGCTGTCAGCAGAGCTGCTCTAGAGCCAGAGAACCAGATCAGCAGAGCTGCTTCAAAGCCAGAGAACCATGTCAGCGGAGCTGCTCTAGAGCCAGAAAACCAGGTCAGCAGAGCTGCTTTAGAGCCAGAGTTCCAGGTCAGCAGAGCTGCTCTTGAGCCAGAGATCCAGGTCAGCAGAGTCGCTCTAGAGCCTATGAACAAGGTCAGCATAGCTGATCTAGAGCCTGAGATCCAGGTCAGCAGAGCTGCTTTAGAGCCAGAGAACCAGGTCAGCAGAGCTGCTTTAGTGCCAGAGTAACTGGTCAGCAGAGCTGCTCTAGAGCCACAGAACTAGGTCAGCAGAGCTGCTCTGGAGCCTAAGAACAAGGTCAGCATAGCTGATCTAGAGCCTGAGATCCAGGTCAGCAGAGCTGCTTTAGAGCCTGAGATCCAGGTCAGCAGAGCTGCTTTAGAGCCAGAGAACCAGGTCAGCAGAGCTGCTTTAGAGCCAGATAACCAGGTCAGTAGAGCTTGTCTAGAGCCAGAGAACCAGGTCAGCAGAGCTGCTTCACAGCCAGAGAACCATGTCAGCAGAGCTGCTGTAGAGCCAGAGAACCAGGTCAACAGACCTGCTCTAGAGCCAGAGAACCAGGTCAGCAGAGCTGCTTCAAAGCCAGAGAACCATGTCAGCAGAGCTGGTTTAAGTCCAGAGTACCAGGTCAGCAGAGCTGCTCTCGAGTAAGAGGACCAGGTCAGCAGAGCTGCTTCAGAGCAAGATAACCAGGTCAGCAGAGCTGCTTCAAATCCAGAGAACCAGGTCAGCAGAGCTGCTCTAGAGCCTAAGAACCAGGTCACCAGAGCTGCTTCAAAGCCAGAGAACCAGGTCAGTAGTGCTGCTTCAAATCCAGAGAACCAGGTCAGCAGAGCTGCTCTAGAGCCAAAGAACCAGTTTAGCAGAGCTGCTTCAACGCCTGAGAACCAGGACAACAGAGCTGCTTTAGAGCCAGAGAATCAGGTCAGAAGAGCATCTCTAGAGCCAGAGAACCAGGTCAGCAGAGCTGCTTCAAAGCCAGAGAACCAGGTCAGCAGAGCTGCTTTAGAGCCAGAGAACCAGGTCAGCAGAGCTGCTCTAGAGCCAGAGAACCAGATCAGCAGAGCTGCTTCAAAGCCAGAGAACCATGTCAGCGGAGCTGCTCTAGAGCCAGAAAACCAGGTCAGCAGAGCTGCTTTAGAGCCAGAGTTCCAGGTCAGCAGAGCTGCTCTAGAGCCAGAGATCCAGGTCAGCAGAGCCGCTCTAGAGCCTATGAACAAGGTCAGCATAGCTGATCAAGAGCCTGAGATCCAGGTCCGCAGAGCTTCTTTAGAGCCAGAGAACCAGGTCAGCAGAGCTGCTTTAGTGCCAGAGTAACAGGTCAGAAGAGCTGCTCTAGAGCCAGAGAACTAGGTCAGCAGAGCCGCTCTTGAGCCTAAGAACAAGGTCAGCAGAGCTGCACTAGAGACTGAGCACCATGTCAGCAGAGCTGCTGTAGTGCCAGAGAACCAGGTCAACAGACCTGTTCTAGAGCCAGAGAACCAGGTCAGCAGAGCTGCTTCAAAGCCAGAAAACCATATCAGCAGAGCTGCTTTAGGTCCAGAGTACCAGGTCAGCAGAGCTGCTCTAGAGTCAGAGGACCAGGTCAGCAGAGCTGCTTCAGAGCAAGATAACCAGGTCAGCAGAGCTGCTTCAAATCCAGGGAACTAGGTTAGCAGAGCTGCTCTAGATCCTAAGAACCAGGTCACCAGAGCTGCTTCAAAGCCAGAGAACCAGGTCAGTAGAGCTGTTTCAAATCCAGAGAACCAGGTCAGCAGAGCTGCTCTGGAGCGTAAGAACCAGTTTAGCAGAGCTGCTTCAAAGCCAGAGAACCAGGACAACAGAGCTGCGTTAGTGCCAGAGAACCAGGTCAGCAGAGCTGCTCTAGAGGCAGAGAACCAGTTCAGCAGAGCTGCTCTAGGGCCAGAGAAACGAGGTCAGCAGATATGCTTTCAAGGGAGAGAACCAGGTCAGCAGAGCTACTTTCTAGCCAGAGAACTAGGTCAGCAAAGCTGCTTCAAAGCCATAGAACCAGGTTAGCAGATCTACTCTAGAGCCAGAGAACCGGGTCAGCAGAACTGCTCTAGAGCCAGAGAATCAGGTCAGCAGAGATGCTTCAAAGCCAGAGAACCAGGTTAGCAGAGCTGCTATAGAGCCAGAGAACCAGATCAGCAGAGCTGCTTTAGGCCCAGAGTACCAGTGCAGCATGGCTGCTCAAGAGCCAGAGAACCAGGTCAGCAGAGCTGCTTAAGAGCAAGAGAACCAGGTCAGCAGAGCTGCATCAAATCCAGAGAACCAGGTAAGGAGAGCTGTCAGCAGAGCTGCTCTAGAGCCAGAGAACCAGATCAGCAGAGCTGCTTCAAAGCCAGAGAACCATGTCAGCGGAGCTGCTCTAGAGCCAGAAAACCAGGTCAGCAGAGCTGCTTTAGAGCCAGAGTTCCAGGTCAGCAGAGCTGCTCTAGAGCCAGAGATCCAGGTCAGCAGAGTCGCTCTAGAGCCTATGAACAAGGTCAGCATAGCTGATCTAGAGCCTGAGATCCAGGTCAGCAGAGCTGCTTTAAAGCCAGAGAACCAGGTCAGCAGAGCTGCTTTAGTGCCAGAGTAACAGGTCAGCAGAGCTGCTCTAGAGCCAGAGAACTAGGTCAGCAGAGCTGCTCTGGAACCTAAGAACAAGGTCAGCATAGCTGATCTAGAGCCTGAGATCCAGGTCAGCAGAGCTGCTTTAGAGCCTGAGATCCAGGTCAGCAGAGCTGCTTTAGAGCCAGAGAACCAGGTCAGCAGAGCTGCTTTAGAGCCAGATAACCAGGTCAGCAGAGCTTCTCTAGAGCCAGAGAACCAGGTCAGCAGAGCTGCTTCACAGCCAGAGAACTATGTCAGCAGAGCTGCTGTAGAGCCAGAGAACCAGGTCAACAGACCTGCTCTAGAGCCAGAGAACCAGGTCAGCAGAGCTGCTTCAAAGCCAGAGAACCATGTCAGCAGAGCTGGTTTAAGTCCAGAGTACCAGGTCAGCAGAGCTGCTCTCGAGTAAGAGGACCAGGTCAGCAGAGCTGCTTCAGAGCAAGATAACCAGGTCAGTAGTGCTGCTTCAAATCCAGAGAACCAGGTCAGCAGAGCTGCTCTAGAGCCAAAGAACCAGTTTAGCAGAGCTGCTTCAACGCCTGAGAACCAGGACAACAGAGCTGCTTTAGAGCCAGAGAACCAGGTCAGAAGAGCATCTCTAGAGCCAGAGAACCAGGTCAGCAGAGCTGCTTTAAAGCCAGAGAACCGGGTCAGCAGAACTGCTCTAGAGCCAGAGAACCAGGTCAGCAGAGCTGCTCTAGAGCCAGAGAACCAGATCAGCAGAGCTGCTTCAAAACCAGAGAACCATGTCAGCGGAGCTGCTCTAGAGCCAGAAAACCAGGTCAGCAGAGCTGCTTCAGAGCCAGAGTTTCAGGTCAGCAGAGCTGCTCTAGAGCCAGAGATCCAGGTCAGCAGAGCCGCTCTAGAGCCTATGAACAAGGTCAGCATAGCTCATCAAGGGCCTGAGATCCAGGTCCGCAGAGCTTCTTTAGAGCCAGAGAACCAGGTCAGCAGAGCTGCTTTAGTGCCAGAGTAACAGGTCAGAAGAGCTGCTCTAGAGCCAGAGAACTAGGTCAGCAGAGCCGCTCTTGAGCCTAAGAACAAGGTCAGCAGAGCTACTCTAGAGCCAGAGATCCAGGTCAGCAGAGCTACTTCAAAGCCAGAGAACCAGGTCAGCAGAGCTGCTTCAAAGCCAGAAAACCATGTCAGCAGAGCTGCTTTAGGTCCAGAGTACCAGGTCAGCAGAGCTGCTCTAGAGTCAGAGGACCAGGTCAGCAGAGCTGCTTCAGAGCAAGATAACCAGGTCAGCAGAGCTGCTTCAAATCCAGAGAACCAGGTCAGCAGAGCTGCTCTAGAGCCTAAGAACCAGGTCACCAGAGCTGCTTCAAAGCCAGAGAACCAGTTTAGCAGAGCTGCCTCAAAGCCAGAGAACCAGGACAACAGAGCTGCTTTAGTGCCAGAGAACCAGGTCAGCAGAGCTGCTCTAGAGGCAGAGATCCAGGTCAGCAGAGCTACTTTCGAGCCAGAGAACTAGGTCAGCAAAGCTGCTTCAAAGCTTGAGAAACAGGTCAGCAGATCTACTCTAGAGCCAGAAAACCAGGTCAGCAGAACCGCTCTAGAGCCGAAGAACCAGGTCAGCAGAGCTGCTCTTGAGCTTGAGAACCAGGTCAGCAGAGCTGCTCTAGAGCCAGAGAACCAGGTCAGCAGAGCTGCTTTAGAGCCAGAGAACCAGGTCAGCAGAGCTTCTATAGAGCCAGAGAACCAGGTCAGAAGAGCTGCTTCAAAGCCAGAGAACAAGGTCAGAAGAGCTCCTGTAGATCCAGAGAACCAGGTCAGCAGAACTGCTCTAGAGCCAGAGAACCAGGTCAGCTGAGCTGCTTCAAAGCCAGTGAAACAGGTCAGTAGAGCTGCTCTAGAGCCAGAGAACCAGGTCAGCAGAGCTGCTTCAAAGCCAGAGAACCAGGTCAGCAGAGCTGCTTTAGAGCCAGAGAACCAGGTCAGCAGAGCTGCTCTAGAGCCAGAGAGCCAGATCAGCAGAGCTGCTTCAGAGCAAGATAACCAGGTCAGCAGAGCTGCTTCAAATCCAGAGAACCAGGTTAGCAGAGCTGCTCTAGAGCCTAAGAACCAGGTCACCAGAGCTGCTTCAAAGCCAGAGAACCAGGTCAGTAGTGCTGCTTCAAATCCAGAGAACCAGGTCAGCAGAGCTGCTCTAGAGCCAAAGAACCAGTTTAGCAGAGCTGCTTCAACGCCTGAGAACCAGGACAACAGAGCTGCTTTAGAGCCAGAGAACCAGGTCAGAAGAGCATCTCTAGAGCCAGAGAACCAGGTCAGCAGAGCTGCTTTAAAGCCAGAGAACCGGGTCAGCAGAACTGCTCTAGAGCCAGAGAACCAGGTCAGCAGAGCTGCTTCAAAGCCAGAGAACCAGGTCAGCAGAGCTGCTTTAGAGCCAGAGAACCAGGTCAGCAGAGCTGCTCTTGAGCTTGAGAACCAGGTCAGCAGAGCTGCTCTAGAGCCAGAGAACCAGGTCAGCTGAGCTGCTTCAAAGCCAGTGAAACAGGTCAGTAGAGCTGCTCTAGAGCCAGAGAACCAGGTCAGCAGAGCTGCTTCAAAGCCAGAGAACCAGGTCAGCAGAGCTGCTTTAGAGCCAGAGAACCAGGTCAGCAGAGCTGCTCTAGAGCCAGAGAGCCAGATCAGCAGAGCTGCTTCAAAGCCAGAGAACCATGTCAGCGGAGCTGCTCTAGAGCCAGAAAACCAGGTCAGCAGAGCTGCTTTAGAGCCAGAGTTCCAGGTCAGCATATCTGCTCTAGAGCCAGAGATCCAGGTCAGCAGAGCCACTCTAGAGCCTATGAACAAGGTCAGCATAGCTGATCAAGAGCCTGAGATCCAGGTCCGCAGAGCTTCTTTAGAGCCAGAGAACCAGGTCAGCAGAGCTGCTTTAGTGCCAGAGTAACAGGTCAGAAGAGTTGCTCTAGAGCCAGAGAACTAGGTCAGCAGAGCTGCACTTGAGCCTAAGAACAAGGTCAGCAGAGCTGCACTAGAGACTGAGCACCATGTCAGCAGAGCTGCTGTAGTGCCAGAGAACCAGGTCAACAGACCTGCTCTAGAGCCAGAGAACCAGGTCAGCAGAGCTGCTTCAAAGCCAGAAAACCATGTCAGCAGAGCTGCTTTAGGTCCAGAGTACCAGGTCAGCAGAGCTGCTCTAGAGTCAGAGGACCAGGTCAGCAGAGCTTCTTCAGAGCAAGATAACCAGGTCAGCAGAGCTGCTTCAAATCCAGAGAACTAGGTTAGCAGAGCTGCTCTAGATCCTAAGAACCAGGTCACCAGAGCTGCTTCAAAGCCAGAGAACCAGCTCAGTAGAGCTGTTTCAAATCCAGAGAACCAGGTCAGCAGAGCTGCTCTAGAGCGTAAGAACCAGTTTAGCAGAGCTGCTTCAAAGCCAGAGAACCAGGACAACAGAGCTGCTTTAGTGCCAGAGAACCAGGTCAGCAGAGCTGCTCTAGAGGCAGAGAACCAGTTCAGCAGAGCTGCTCTAGGGCCAGAGAAACGAGGTCAGCAGATAGGCTTTCAAGGGAGAGAACCAGGTCAGCAGAGCTACTTTCTAGCCAGAGAACTAGGTCAGCAAAGCTGCTTCAAAGCTTGAGAACCAGGTCAGCAGATCTACTCTAGAGCCAGAGAACCAGGTCAGCAGAACCGCTCTAGAGCCGAAGAACCAGGTCAGCAGAGCTGCTTTTGAGCTTGAGAACCAGGTCAGCAGAGCCGCTCTAGAGCCTATGAACAAGGTCAGCATAGCTGATCAAGAGCCTGAGATCCAGGTCCGCAGAGCTTCTTTAGAGCCAGAGAACCAGGTCAGCAGAGCTGCTTTAGTGCCAGAGTAACAGGTCAGAAGAGCTGCTCTAGAGCCAGAGAACTAGGTCAGCAGAGCCGCACTTGAGCCTAAGAACAAGGTCAGCAGAGCTGCACTAGAGACTGAGCACCATGTCAGCAGAGCTGCTGTAGTGCCAGAGAACCAGGTCAACAGACCTGCTCTAGAGCCAGAGAACCAGGTCAGCAGAGCTGCTTCAAAACCAGAAAACCATGTCAGCAGAGCTGCTTTAGGTCCAGAGTACCAGGTCAGCAGAGCTGCTCTAGAGTCAGAGGACCAGGTCAGCAGAGCTGCTTCAGAGCAAGATAACCAGGTCAGCAGAGCTGCTTCAAATCCAGAGAACTAGGTTAGCAGAGCTGCTCTAGATCCTAAGAACCAGGTCACCAGAGCTGCTTCAAAGCCAGAGAACCAGCTCAGTAGAGCCAGTGGCGTAGCTAGAGCTTATGGCGCCCGGGGCTACCCCTCAGATTGCCGCCCCCCCTTCAAAGAGGTCCGAGAGACACGTAGTATCGCCGCTAATAGTAACCTTGATCATGCAACTTACATGCACATACATGACATGGTCCAAGGCTACACAGTTGAATACAGCGGTGACTGGCAGTACAAAAGAGAACACACAGACTGCATGATCTATCTGGGGACTCAGAAAAACTGCATGTGACATCCATCAGAGAGCTGCGTGAACAATTACCTGGTAATCCCCTCAACACAATGCAAACATGCACATATATTCTTGCCACACATCAGGCCCGGCTCCAGTAATTTTTGTTTGGGTGGGCCAAGGGTGCATTTGGGTGGGCCACTGCCGGCTCGATTTGTCGCATATATGTCTGGGCAGGCCTGCTTCAGGGCCCTCCTTTATCTCTTCTTAGTCTTATAAGGACCAGTAAAACTCACTCTTTTCCAAATCTCTTTCTAAATATTATCACTTTCCATGTAATGTTCCTTTGATGGGAAGAGGAGGTTTCGGAAATGGGAGTATCAGGCAAGTGATACTACTCAGGCTCCATCTGTTCGAGCCTTCATGGAGGATCCCTCTTCATTACTACCTCCACCTGACCCCGAACTCTGCAACGCACTCCCTTACAGGCTCCCTCTGTGCGAGCCTTCAGGGAGAATCCCTCTTCATTACTACCTCTACCTGACCCCGGACTCTGCAACGCACTCCCTTACAGGCTCCCTCTGTGCGAGCCTTCAGGGAGAATCCCTCTTCATTATTACCTCCACCTGACCCCGGACTCGGCAACGCTCTCCCTTACAAGCTTGATTATCCACTAATCCTCTCTTCAGTGCACCTTATCTCACAGCTGACCTTGGGCCCCAGCCCCATATCAGGCATCATCGGGCTCCACTTTGCTTTTTCCCAGTAAAAACATTAGTAAAATCACCTTCAAACTTAAAACATTGAATATAGCAGTAAATATAATTAGCATGCACTTTAAAGTATGTTCCACAGTAGCCCTTATGACCCGACTGCTAATTAAATAAACAAAAACAGAAAGGCCATGACAGGGCCGCCTTTAGCGCTGATGCGAAAGTCTTTTTTGGCGCCGCACCAATAACCTCTTTCTCCGTAAATACCTTTACTACCACCTTCCAACAGTGCCCCTCATCCCTCCATGGCCCCCCTAGTGACCTCCTCCTCAGATTCCCTCACTGCCTCACGCCACAAGTGCCCCTCATCTCCCCATAGCCCCTCCCCCTCATGACCTCCTACTTGGACTCCCTCACTGCCACCATCCGCCAGTGCCCCTTATTTCTCTGTAGCCTCTCCCCCTCATGACCTCCTCCTCAGACTCCCTCACTACCACCCTTCACCAGTGCTCCTCATCTCACCCTAGCTCCCCCTCCACACCATGACCTCTTCCTCGGATTCCTTCACTGTCACCCAGGGCACAAGTCCTAAAAAAAGTGGGGGGACGCTGACGTCACAACAGCAAGTGATGTCACGAAAGGTGGCTTGCACCATCAGACTCATTGCCTCCCCTCGCTCACCCCTTAGATGCCATTACATCAGAGAAGCCAGCGCGTGAGCAGCGTTCTGAATGAGCACCGATCTCGCCCCAGAGAGGCCAAAGATTAAATGTGTGGCTCCATTTGCTCCAGTAATCGAGCTCCCGTTAAAATAAGTGAGGGGACGCCATCCACCCGCCTGGTACCCCGACTCGAGCCCTGCAGTCACCCTCCACCAGTGCCCCTCATCGCTCCACAGCCCCTCCAACTACCTCCTCCTCAGATTCCCTCACTGCCACCCTCCACCAGTGCCCCTCATCGCTTCGTAGCCCCTCTCTCATATGCATTTGTTGTTTAGCGCTACTCATATCAGTGTAGTGTGTCAGCACTTTACACCACGAACACATTATACAGAGACAATGAATCATACAAGTATGTAAATCAGTCTACAGGGAATGTCACATAAACCAATGAGGATTACAAGGTGTAGGAATCACATGTCATCCATACTGGTGGGCAGTATATTTTGAGAGGGCTTGGTCTGGGGAAACACAACCTTAGGATTTAAAAGAGTATTCCATGGGGGTCAGCTTTACTGATAAAAATGTATCTCTGCCCAAACATACTCATTTTAGCAACATTAGAATGATGAAAGACTGAGGAAGTTCTAACTATATCACAAAACAAATCTATACCATTCATGTTTGTATGCAGCTCTTTGGTGACAGTTCATTGGTCACTGTCCTACGTTAGGATTGTAACTTCTGAACTGCAAGTAACACAAGGATCTCTGTGGCAAAGGCAGCAACCCACTGAGCTTCCACACAAAATACAGTTCATCTGCATTTAAAAACTACTAACAGACACATAATTGCTCTCCACCGGATCATTAATCACCAGCGTTATTGGGGCATCTTTTATTGTCGTCCTGCATCGGCCATGATAATGATAAAAACACTGTTTAAATGAAGCGGCAGCGCACACGAAGTAGGTGTCCTGCTGGGCCTGCGCATATTTTAACAAAGAAAAGAAAATAGTCAAACATTCTTACCTACTACTGCACTGACTGCAGAGAAAACGAATTATCCACCGTCCACACAGCAGAGCCAGACTGCCCCAGGCCACAAATTGGGTCCTCACGAGAGTGCGTAGTGGTGAAGCGCGTGACGCGTCACCGCTACGTTCTCATCGCGAGGGCCGGGCGCTCTCCAAGATTGACGGGCCCGCCCTGGAGCAGGCTGGGATGGGACCAGTCAACAACCTATACGCGCCGGGCGGCGCCGCGGGCAGATTAAAGACGGTCATCATCATGCCAGGTGGAATGCTGCAATTGCAGCAGCAGGCGCTGACGCACTGGCGCACTCGGCACTACAACCAAGTAGGTCAGTGCGCCAGTGCGCAGCGCGCTGCTTGCAGTTAAACTGACCCGCGCGCGCGCCGTTATCATTTATTTAGTGAAAGTGACACCGGCGCCGGCGCCGCCCTAAATATAGTGCCGCCTGGGGCGGTCCGCCCCCTCCGCACCCCCCTAGCTACGCGCCTGAGTAGAGCTGTTTCAAATCCAGAGAACCAGGTCAGCAGAGCTGCTCTAGAGCGTAAGAACCAGTTTAGCAGAGCTGCTTCAAAGCCAGAGAACCAGGACAACAGAGCTGCTTTAGTGCCAGAGAACCAGGTCAGCAGAGCTGCTCTAGAGGCAGAGAACCAGTTCAGCAGAGCTGCTCTAGGGCCAGAGAAACGAGGTCAGCAGATATGCTTTCAAGGGAGAGAACCAGGTCAGCAGAGCTACTTTCTAGCCAGAGAACTAGGTCAGCAAAGCTGCTTCAAAGCTTGAGAACCAGGTCAGCAGATCTACTCTAGAGCCAGAGAACCAGGTCAGCAGAACCGCTCTAGAGCCGAAGAACCAGGTCAGCAGAGCTGCTTTTGAGCTTGAGAACCAGGTCAGCAGAGCCGCTCTAGAGCCAAAGAACCAGGTCAGCAGAGCTGCTCTAGAGCCAGAGAACCAGGTCAGCAGAGCTGCTTTAGAGCCAGAGAACCAGGTCAGCAGAGCTTCTATAGAGCCAGAGAACCAGGTCAGCAGAGCTTCTATAGAGCCAGAGAACCAGGTCAGAAGAGCTGCTTCAAAGCCAGAGAACAAGGTCAGAAGAGCTGCTGTAGATCCAGAGAACCAGGTCAGCAGAACTGCTCTAGAGCCAGAGAACCAGGTCAGCTGAGCTGCTTCAAAGCCAGTGAAACAGGTCAGTAGAGCTGCTTCAAAGCCAGAAAACCATGTCAGCAGAGCTGCTTTAGGTCCAGCGTACCAGGTCAGCAGAGCTGCTCTAGAGCCAGAGAACCAGGTCAGCAGAGCTGCTCTAGAGCCAGAGAACCAGATCAGCAGAGCTGCTTCAAAACCAGAGAACCATGTCAGCGGAGCTGCTCTAGAGCCAGAAAACCAGGTCAGCAGAGCTGCTTCAGAGCCAGAGTTTCAGGTCAGCAGAGCTGCTCTAGAGCCAGAGATCCAGGTCAGCAGAGCCGCTCTAGAGCCTATGAACAAGGTCAGCATAGCTGATCAAGAGCCTGAGATCCAGGTCCGCAGAGCTTCTTTAGAGCCAGAGAACCAGGTCAGCAGAGCTGCTTTAGTGCCAGAGTAACAGGTCAGAAGAGCTGCTCTAGAGCCAGAGAACTAGGTCAGCAGAGCCGCTCTTGAGCCTAAGAACAAGGTCAGCAGAGCTGCACTAGAGACTGAGCACCATGTCAGCAGAGCTGCTGTAGTGCCAGAGAACCAGGTCAACAGACCTGCTCTAGAGCCAGAGAACCAGGTCAGCAGAGCTGCTTCAAAGCCAGAAAACCATGTCAGCAGAGCTGCTTTAGGTCCAGAGTACCAGGTCAGCAGAGCTGCTCTAGAGTCAGAGGACCAGGTCAGCAGAGCTGCTTCAGAGCAAGATAACCAGGTCAGCAGAGCTGCTTCAAATCCAGAGAACCAGGTCAGCAGAGCTGCTCTAGAGCCTAAGAACCAGGTCACCAGAGCTGCTTCAAAGCCAGAGAACCAGTTTAGCAGAGCTGCCTCAAAGCCAGAGAACCAGGACAACAGAGCTGCTTTAGTGCCAGAGAACCAGGTCAGCAGAGCTGCTCTAGAGGCAGAGATCCAGGTCAGCAGAGCTACTTTCGAGCCAGAGAACTAGGTCAGCAAAGCTGCTTCAAAGCTTGAGAAACAGGTCAGCAGATCTACTCTAGAGCCAGAAAACCAGGTCAGCAGAACCGCTCTAGAGCCGAAGAACCAGGTCAGCAGAGCTGCTCTTGAGCTTGAGAACCAGGTCAGCAGAGCTGCTCTAGAGCCAGAGAACCAGGTCAGCAGAGCTGCTTTAGAGCCAGAGAACCAGGTCAGCAGAGCTTCTATAGAGCCAGAGAACCAGGTCAGAAGAGCTGCTTCAAAGCCAGAGAACAAGGTCAGAAGAGCTCCTGTAGATCCAGAGAACTAGGTCAGCAGAACTGCTCTAGAGCCAGAGAACCAGGTCAGCTGAGCTGCTTCAAAGCCAGTGAAACAGGTCAGTAGAGCTGCTCTAGAGCCAGAGAACCAGGTCAGCAGAGCTGCTTCAAAGCCAGAGAACCAGGTCAGCAGAGCTGCTTTAGAGCCAGAGAACCAGGTCAGCAGAGCTGCTCTAGAGCCAGAGAACCAGATCAGCAGAGCTGCTTCAAAGCCAGAGAACCATGTCAGCGGAGCTGCTCTAGAGCCAGAAAACCAGGTCAGCAGAGCTGCTTTAGAGCCAGAGTTCCAGGTCAGCAGAGCTGCTCTAGAGCCAGAGATCCAGGTCAGCAGAGCCACTCTAGAGCCTATGAACAAGGTCAGCATAGCTGATCAAGAGACTGAGATCCAGGTCCGCAGAGCTTCTTTAGAGCCAGAGAACCAGGTCAGCAGAGCTGCTTTAGTGCCAGAGTAACAGGTCAGAAGAGCTGCTCTAGAGCCAGAGAACTAGGTCAGCAGAGCCGCACTTGAGCCTAAGAACAAGGTCAGCAGAGCTGCACTAGAGACTGAGCACCATGTCAGCAGAGCTGCTGTAGTGCCAGAGAACCAGGTCAACAGACCTGCTCTAGAGCCAGAGAACCAGGTCAGCAGAGCTGCTTCAAAGCCAGAAAACCATGTCAGCAGAGCTGCTTTAGGTCCAGAGTACCAGGTCAGCAGAGCTGCTCTAGAGTCAGAGGACCAGGTCAGCAGAGCTGCTTCAGAGCAAGATAACCAGGTCAGCAGAGCTGCTTCAAATCCAGAGAACTAGGTTAGCAGAGCTGCTCTAGATCCTAAGAACCAGGTCACCAGAGCAGCTTCAAAGCCAGAGAACCAGCTCAGTAGAGCTGTTTCAAATCCAGAGAACCAGGTCAGCAGAGCTGCTCTAGAGCGTAAGAACCAGTTTAGCAGAGCTGCTTCAAAGCCAGAGAACCAGGACAACAGAGCTGCTTTAGTGCCAGAGAACCAGGTCAGCAGAGCTGCTCTAGAGGCAGAGAACCAGTTCAGCAGAGCTGCTCTAGGGCCAGAGAAACAAGGTCAGCAGATATGCTTTCAAGGGAGAGAACCAGGTCAGCAGAGCTACTTTCTAGCCAGAGAACTAGGTCAGCAAAGCTGCTTCAAAGCTTGAGAACCAGGTCAGCAGATCTACTCTAGAGCCAGAGAACCAGGTCAGCAGAACCGCTCTAGAGCCGAAGAACCAGGTCAGCAGAGCTGCTTTTGAGCTTGAGAACCAGGTCAGCAGAGCCGCTCTAGAGCCGGAGAACAAGGTCAGCATAGCTGATCAAGAGCCTGAGATCCAGGTCCGCAGAGCTTCTTTAGAGCCAGAGAACCAGGTCAGCAGAGCTGCTTTAGTGCCAGAGTAACAGGTCAGAAGAGCTGCTCTAGAGCCAGAGAACTAGGTCAGCAGAGCCGCACTTGAGCCTAAGAACAAGGTCAGCAGAGCTGCACTAGAGACTGAGCACCATGTCAGCAGAGCTGCTGTAGTGCCAGAGAACCAGGTCAACAGACCTGCTCTAGAGCCAGAGAACCAGGTCAGCAGAGCTGCTTCAAAGCCAGAAAACCATGTCAGCAGAGCTGCTTTAGGTCCAGAGTACCAGGTCAGCAGAGCTGCTCTAGAGTCAGAGGACCAGGTCAGCAGAGCTGCTTCAGAGCAAGATAACCAGGTCAGCAGAGCTGCTTCAAATCCAGAGAACTAGGTTAGCAGAGCTGCTCTAGATCCTAAGAACCAGGTCACCAGAGCTGCTTCAAAGCCAGAGAACCAGCTCAGTAGAGCTGTTTCAAATCCAGAGAACCAGGTCAGCAGAGCTGCTCTAGAGCGTAAGAACCAGTTTAGCAGAGCTGCTTCAAAGCCAGAGAACCAGGACAACAGAGCTGCTTTAGTGCCAGAGAACCAGGTCAGCAGAGCTGCTCTAGAGGCAGAGAACCAGTTCAGCAGAGCTGCTCTAGGGCCAGAGAAACGAGGTCAGCAGATATGCTTTCAAGGGAGAGAACCAGGTCAGCAGAGCTACTTTCTAGCCAGAGAACTAGGTCAGCAAAGCTGCTTCAAAGCTTGAGAACCAGCTCAGCAGATCTACTCTAGAGCCAGAGAACCAGGTCAGCAGAACCGCTCTAGAGCCGAAGTGCCAGGTCAGCAGAGCTGCTTTTGAGCTTGAGAACCAGGTCAGCAGAGCCGCTCTAGAGCCAAAGAACCAGGTCAGCAGAGCTGCTCTAGAGCCAGAGAACCAGGTCAGCAGAGCTGCTTTAGAGCCAGAGAACCAGGTCAGCAGAGCTTCTATAGAGCCAGAGAACCAGGTCAGAAGAGCTGCTTCAAAGCCAGAGAACAAGGTCAGAAGAGCTGCTGTAGATCCAGAGAACCAGGTCAGCAGAACTGCTCTAGAGCCAGAGAACCAGGTCAGCTGAGCTGCTTCAAAGCCAGTGAAACAGGTCAGTAGAGCTGCTCTAGAGCCAGAGAACCAGGTCAGCAGAGCTGCTTCAAAACCAGAGAACCAGGACAGCAGAGCTGCATCATAGCTAGAGAACGAGGTTTGCAGAGCTGCTCTAGAGTATAAGAACCAGGTCAGCAGGAATGCTCTAGAGCCAGAGAACTAGATCAGCATAGCTGCTTTGGAGGGAGAGGACCAGGTCAGCAGAGCCGCTCTAGAGCCAGAGAACCAGGTCAGCAGATCTTCTTTAGAGGGAGAGAACCAGGTCAGCAGAGCTGCTTTAGAGCCAGAGACACAGGCCAGCAGAGCTGCTTCAAAGCCAGAGAACCAGGTCAGCAAAGCTGCTTTAGAGCCAGAGAACCAGGTCAGCAGAGCTGCTCTAGAGCCAGAGAACCAGATCAGCAGAGCTGCTTCAAAGCCAGAGAACCATGTCAGCGGAGCTGCTCTAGAGCCAGAAAACCAGGTCACCAGAGCTGCTTTAGAGCCAGAGTTCCAGGTCAGCAGAGCTGCTCTAGAGCCAGAGATCCAGGTCAGCAGAGCCGCTCTAGAGCCTATGAACAAGGTCAGCATAGCTGATCAAAAGCCTGAGATCCAGGTCCGCAGAGCTTCTTTAGAGCCAGAGAACCAGGTCAGCAGAGCTGCTTTAGTGCCAGAGTAACAGGTCAGCACAGCTGCTCTAGAGCCAGAGAACTAGGTCAGCAGAGCCGCTCTTGAGCCTAAGAACAAGGTCAGCAGAGCTGCACTAGAGACTGAGCACCATGTCAGCAGAGCTGCTGTAGTGCCAGAGAACCAGGTCAGCAGAGCTGCTTTAGTGCCAGAGTAACAGGTCAGCACAGCTGCTCTAGAGCCAGAGAACTAGGTCAGCAGAGCCGCTCTTGAGCCTAAGAACAAGGTCAGCAGAGCTGCACTAGAGACTGAGCACCATGTCAGCAGAGCTGCTGTAGTGCCAGAGAACCAGGTCAGCAGAGCTGCTTTAGTGCCAGAGTAACAGGTCAGCACTGCTGCTCTAGAGCCAGAGAACCAGGTCAGCAGAGCTGCTTCAAAGCCAGAAAACCATGTCAGCAGAGCTGCTTTAGGTCCAGCGTACCAGGTCAGCAGAGCTGCTCTAGAGTCAGAGGACCAGGTCAGCAGAGCTGCTTCAGAGCAAGATAACCAGGTCAGCAGAGCTGCTTCAAATCCAGAGAACCAGGTCAGCAGAGCTGCTCAAGAGCCTAAGAACCAGGTCACCAGAGCTGCTTCAAAGCCAGAGAACCAGGTCAGTAGAGCTGTTTCAAATCCAGAGAACCAGGTCAGCAGAGCTGCTCTAGAGCGTAAGAACCAGTTTAGCAGAGCTGCTTCAAAGCCAGAGAACCAGGACAACAGAGCTGCTTTAGTGCCAGAGAACCAGGTCAGCAGAGCTGCTCTAGAGGCAGAGAGCCAGGTCAGCAGAGCTGCTCTAGGGCCAGAGAAACGAGGTCAGCAGATATGCTTTCAAGGGAGAGAACCAGGTCAGCAGAGCTACTTTTGAACCAGAGAACTAGGTCAGCAAAGCTGCTTCAAAGCTTGAGAACCAGGTCAGGAGATCTACTCTAGATCCAGAGAACCAGGTCAGCAGAACCGCTCTAGAGCCGAAGAACCAGGTCAGCAGAGCTGCTCTTGAGCTTGAGAACCAGGTCAGCAGAGCCGCTCTAGAGCCGGAGAACCAGGTCAGCAGAGCTGCTTTAGAGCCAGAGAACTAGGTCAGCAGAGCTTTTATAGAGCCAGAGAACCAGGTCAGCAGAGCTGCTCTAGAGTCAAAGAACCAGGTCAGCAGAGCTGCTCTAGAGCCGGAGAACCAGGTCAGCAGAGCTGCTTTAGAGCCAGAGAACTAGGTCAGCAGAGCTTCTATAGAGCCAGAGAACCAGGTCAGAAAGGCTGCTTGAAAGCCAGAGAACAAGGTCAGAAGAGCTGCTGTAGATCCAGAGAACCAGGTCAGCAGAACTGCTCTAGAGCCAGAGAACCAGGTCAGCTGAGCTGCTTCAAAGCCAGTGAAACAGGTCAGTAGAGCTGCTCTAGAGCCAGAGAACCAGGTCAGCAGAGCTGCTTCAAAGCCAGAGAACCGGGTCAGCAGAACTGCTCTAGAGCCAGAGAATCAGGTCAGCAGAGTGTCGTACTTTAATATTCGGGACCGCGTAGGGGACAGGGCCCTACCCCTGTCTATGTGGTATTATCGAGCCGCAAATGGTAAATGCGGCATGTACGAGTGCTTTACTCGTCGTTCTAGCCCTGAATGCACTGTGTACACGTTATTCTGCTTCACTACGCGGGTTCCATTTTGGAAGCAGTGGCCATCTTGTCATTGCCCTCACATAGGCTATAATGGAGCAAATACGGACCTCTCAGTACATGTGCTTTCCCGTGACTTCTCGGTGACCTGGGCAGCTGGCTCTGCTGCCCCGGGTCAAACCGGTCTCACGAGCTCCCCTTCCTCCGTCCACCTGTGATTAGCATCAGGGCTCGACCCATCATAAAACCCTTCTCATCCTACACAAACCCCCGGCTAATCTCTTCCACACCTGCTTGTTCCTGCTTTATGACTTGTTTCCCAAAACAGGAGATGCTCATGTTTATTGGGGGGTCTACTGACATCTAACGTGGGATCGCAACCTTATTGTGTAAATCATTGTGAGTTGGCCGAACTGGAATGTGGGATGGTCATCATGACTCTGCCTTTTCTTTGTAATGTACACTGTTATATTGCCGTTTCATAAAACTCAGGAATGTATGCTTGAGGCCGAAAAAGGCCTATTTAAGATGTAGTCCGTTCCTATGATTTGCAGCAGTCTCCTGAGAACATACACGCTGTTGTACTTCTAGGATACCTGTCATTGGTCTGCAGCCAATAAACGATTCTTTGACTTCACCCAGAAGACTCTGTGTTTCTGTAGGTCCGGAACAGGGTGAAACCCCGAAGTCATAGGGTGTGTGCCCCTGCACCGCTGGGTCTAAAATACCCAGTACTTCAGTTTGGCGCCCAACTCGGGCCGATTTCAGCGGTACCAGTCCAAGCCAGAGGTTCGTGAGGAGCTTCGTGTGGAAATTCCGGAGGAAGGCCGCCACTTCATCGACCCCTGCATGTCGACGTGGTCCGAAAGTCTTTTCTGCGAGGTTCTCCGCGTCCCGACGGCTACGAAGGACTGCTGCCCTGATTAATCGACCTGTTTTGGACCCTTGACGAGTTTGAGAAAGCGAAACAATCGAGAGAGTCTTCTGGTGACTTCATCGATCAGCAATATTCAGTTAAGTATAAGTGGAGCGTCTCCCATTTGTTTTGGTATCCCTCGGGATCGTTTGGTTTGATTTGGTAATTGGTGATTTGGTGTTTGCAAACCCCAAAGCCAGAGGATTCGTGTATTCACGAGACTATCGTAATCGATAATCCTTTGACGTTTGGATCTAGACTAGTGAGCGAAGATGCCTGGTTCTAGAATATTTGGTAGACTATTCTGTTTGGGTTGTGGAAAAGATTTCCAGCTGGAAGAATCATGTCCGGTTCCTCCGGTTGGAACTCCAACTTATGAGCTCTATGTAAAACATGGCGTAGGCCCCATTGCATATAACGAAGTGTGGATCCACTACACCAGGAAGGACGGTGTTTTAAAATGGCCCCAAAATGGTAGTTTCGATACCGATATTCTAGATAATTTGGAAATTAAATTGTTTAAGAAGAAAGCCCGGCCGGCGATGTTTGACTCTTTCCGCTTATGGCGGAAGGAAGCCAAACAGAAGGAAATTAAGCTAGCGAAAAAGAATAAAAGAGAGAAAGGTATGTCAGTAATGCAAGCAGCTGTACAATTTAGAGACAATGAGGAGGAGCAGATGAGCGAGCAATTGCACAGGCAGCGTAAGTTAGGGATTGACAAATGTTACCCGGCTTTACCGCACTCTAAGCAAAATGAGTCCGAAGACAAGGAGAAAGATCCCCTAATGTCACACTTGTTGAGTTCGCCACCCCCATATGCGCAAAATGCTACGGCGCCTCCTCAGCTTGTGAATATGCCACCTCCAGTTAATGTATTGCAGGCTTTGCCGCAACCACCAGCTGCCGCACAACCGGCTCTTATTAATGTAACGCAGCCCCCTCAAGGGCCGCCAGTTGTGCTTCCAACTGCCCCCGCGCTTCCTGTAACCTTGCCTAATTCACCAGCGGCCTCTCCCAACACTTTTCCTTGTACCACTTCGGTACCTGTTTCTACGTCCTCTTTTCTTCCCTCTGTTTTCCCTCCCGTTTCTGCCTCAGCTTCTCCTTCAGCGCGACAGCGTTTAGCTAATGTGGTTACTTCATTAATGTCGCCTCTCTTTGAGTTGTCTGGTGCGACTCCTGGTTTGCAGCGTAAGCAATTGCGTAGTCAGTTGCCTACCTCTGACGAGAAGAACGTAATAGACAGCATGGCGCGCAGATGGATTGTTTTCCCTTCATTGTATGATGTGGAATCAATTGTTAATGTCTTCCATCAGTGGGATGCCCCGAAGCAGAGATATGTGTTTGAGAAGATGTGCGAAATTCTCTGTGAGGAATTGGAGGATAATGGTAGAAATCCGAGGCCACGAGAATTGTGTAGAGTAAGGTCCGATTTTGGAGCTGGTATGATTGTGGACCGCGATATAGATAAAGCAGTTGCGGTTGTACTGTCCTTCAGGAATGATGAATGTCAACAGTCATTGTTCGAACAGGATGTCCCTGTGGGGAGAAAGGAGAAAGTGCGACAATACCCCATGAGAGAAGTTCCCCCGGTATGGAAGGAAGCGGTTGCAGCTGTCGGTGCTAACCCCGCTGTGGCAGCGCATTTCCAGCGTGTTTGGGTGCATGTTCCATGGAAGCGCTCTGAGGTGTTAGCGCTTAAACAGTCCTTACCTGATCCCCGTAAAAATCCGGCAGGTTATTATAAAGAATTGTCACAAACGGCAGGATCATGTATTATGAATCTGGCCGACATAGACATGTTGTTTGGTAATGTTGTTCCACAGCCCCTATGGGGGTCAATCCGTAATGCGGATCATGACCAAGAGCTAGGGGATACATGGGCTAACATTATTGCTGCCGATGCAAGACAAACTGGTGGCGCGAAACCTGAGCCTTTAGTGGCTGAACTCCCTGGTAGAATCATCACGTATATGAAGACACTAATGCCAGCAATGCGCGTAAATTGGGACAAGTTATCTGCATGCAAGCAGAAAAAGGATGAGACAGTGTCAGACTTCTTTACTAGGTTTGAGGAAACGTTCATTGACCACAGTGGGCAAGATATGAGTACTGAGGGTGGCCAACGGCTGTTTGTGGATAAGTTTGTGCAGAATTTACTCCCTGACCTGTGTAAAAAGTTGAAAGATTCAGAGAGTTCTTGGGCCGTTTCCTCTTCAGCGCAAATACTGACTACCGCACAGTATTATGAAAATAGAGATAAAGACGAGAAAGATAGAACAGAGAAGAAAACGAAGGAATTAAAGACAAAGGTCCTTTTGCAGCAGGCCTATCCGCCACGTGGAGGTCAAAATAATTATAGGCAACCCCAAGGTGTCTATCACCAACCCCAACAATTTCAGAACAATCAGCAAATGAATGGGTATTATCAACCACGTGTCCCTGTAGGTCCCAACCAATGTTCATACTGCAAAGAGGAAGGTCATTTTAAATATAGTTGCCCTAAATTAATGCAGCGGAATGGTAATATGTATGGCACAAGAGGTAGAGGTGGTCAGCAAGCTCCTAGAGGTAGAGGGCGTGGAAGTGTTCCCCAAAATGCGCGTCCTCTGCCGCCTCAGAATACCATTAATAGCTTTGATCAGCAAGCTAACGCGATTGGTAATACGGCACAGTATTATAATAATGATTATTATGCAGAAGATGGTGATGCAGAAAATAATGATTACTAGGACAGCCGTAGACAGAGAGAGGGAGTTGTTTCAGTGCCAGTGGATCAGAGTGGACCGTATGTTGAGGTGACTACAGCAAATGTAACGGAGCCTTTTCTGCTAGACACTGGTGCTGCAAAGAGTTCAATTATGCATTCCAAACTCCCTGGCGCACCTTTGTCTGGCGATATAAATGTTTCGGTGGGTTTTTCTGGCGCCCCAGTTAGGAACCCGATTTCTAGTCCCGTGTCACTTTCTGTTGGACCTTGTGAGCTGAAAGCACCTCTGATTCTGACGACAGGTTGTGGTGAGAATTTGCTGGGACTGGATTTGTTGAAAAGATTGCATGCCACGTTGTATTGTTCTCCTTCGGGAGTACAACTTACATTAGGCAAGAAAGTAATTTCCCCAATGTACTTGTCCAAAAGTACAATGCCGCCTGAACTGTCATCCCTTCCGGATGCCCTTTGGGCTACTGGTCCCAATGATGTGGGCCTCTTGGAGATACCGCCATACGTGGTGACTTTAAAGGCTAATGTCAGACTGCCACGTATTCCCCAGTACAAGATCTCTAATGAAGGCCAGAAAGCATTGTTAGACATTGTCCACGACTTTATTGATAAGGGTGTGATTGAAGAAACAAGAGGCAACGTTTGCAATAGCCCGATTTTACCTGTCTTAAAACGAACGGATCCTTCACAGCCACCTGTTTACAGATTTGTGATTGATCTTAGAGAGGTTAATAAGATTGTTGTGCCACAGTTTCCAGTTGTCCCTGATATAACTGCTTTGTTAACGATGATTCCAGCCTCTGCTGAATGGTTTTCAGTGATCGATTTAAAGAATGCTTTCTTTAGCATTCCAATTGCAGAAGAGAGTAGAGACATTTTCGGGTTCAGTCTGGGAGGCCGAAGCTTCCGCTTCAAACGCGCTCCCCAGGGCTACTGTGAGAGTCCATCTATATACAGTCAAGCTTTGAAAGCACAGCTTGATGCACTTGTTTTACCTAGTGGCGCTATCCTGATTCAGTACGTAGACGATTTACTGATCGCTGCGGATACTGAAAAGATCTGTAAAGAAGCCACATTGTCATTGTTGCACCATTTATCCGTTTTTCATCACAAGGTGTCCTTATCTAAGCTGCAATATTGTCGACAAGAAGTGACCTACTTAGGTCATCTCTTATCGAAGGAGGGAAGGAGACTGACCCCAGAGAGAATTCAAGCCATTGCACAGTTGAGTGTGCCAAAGACACAGAGAGAAGTACGTGCTTTCTTGGGCATTACCTCATACTGTAGGCATTGGATCCCGAGTTTCTCCTTGCTGGCAAAACCTTTGTTAGCCTTAATATGCAAAGACACACCGAATCCTATCCCATGGTCTGAAGAGTGCCAGAAAAGTTTTGTGGAATTGCGTAATGCATTATGTTCAGCACCTGTGTTGGGTACTCCCGACTACAGTAAACCTTTTACATTGTATGTGCACGAGAAAGATGGATGTGCGTTGTCAGTGTTAACACAGCCTTTTGGCGACAGACCGCGCCCATGCGCGTATTTTTCATCCACTTTGGACCCTGTAGCGAGGGCATTGCCAAGCTGTCTGAGAGCGACAGCTGCTGCAGCGATGTCTATCCGACAATCTGCTGGTCTGGTAATGGACAACACATTGATCGTTATGGTTCCACATGCTGTAGACAAATTATTGAATAGAACCAAGACACAACACTTGACTAGTGCACGCCTATCGGGTTACGAACTTACACTGTTAGCGAATCACATACACATAAAACGATGCAATACGCTGAATCCAGCTACATTGTTGCCGATTCCAGCAGACTCAGATGAGATTGAGCAACATGACTGTCTGTTCAGAACAGAAGAAGAGACGAAAGGGAGAGTAGATCTAAAAGATACTCCCCTGACTGAGTGTGATGGCACTTTATGGGTAGATGGGTCATGTTTCAAGCTCCCTAATGGTGACACGACTGCTGCATATGCTATCACGACTTTGCACACGGTTGTGGAAACTGCACGAGTGCCACATAATTCGGCCCAAGCAGCGGAATTAATCGCCCTCACGAGAGCATGTGTGTTGTCTGAAGGAATGAGAGTGAATATATACACAGATAGCCAGTACGCCTTTGGCGTGGCTCATAATTTTGGGCGACTGTGGAAGGAGCGTGGGTTCCTGACGTCA
The DNA here is from genome assembly GCF_964204655.1 of Triturus cristatus. Classification (NCBI taxonomy): domain Eukaryota; kingdom Metazoa; phylum Chordata; class Amphibia; order Caudata; family Salamandridae; genus Triturus; species Triturus cristatus. Next base: position 914,596,628 of record NC_140579.1, on the reverse strand, counting down.
CATGGAGCTAAAATTAAGAATGGCAAGTTGGTGAATGATCTCCTTGAGTCACTGACCCTACCGTTGCAAGTTGCGATCATGAAATGCAGTGCGCACAGGAAAGTCACAGACGATGTTGGTCGTGGGAATGCGTTTGCTGATGAGACCGCGAGAGAAACCGCACAGAATGTGAAGACTAGAATGTATGTTGCAGGCCCCGCAAGATGGGTTAATGATGTAGGAATGTGTGAGAACACAATAGAGAGTGTGAAGTCGCTTCAAGCTGAAGCCACAGAGGAAGAGTTAAGCAAGTGGAGAGAGAGTATGGGTAAGTTGGATGAGAATGGTTGCTGGACTGATCTGACAGAACATAGGCGATGGTTGTTGCCTGACGCGTATGTGCTTCCAGTAGTTACTATGGCGCATGGAATGGCACACATCAGTACGAAAGGTATATGCAAGTTGTTGGCTCCAGTATGGCAGAATGCTGGGATTCCCAAGTGTGCAGAGAACGTGGTCAAGAATTGTATGGTATGCTTGAAGTACAACCCTGGTAGGGGAACCCCAACTCCGGCCGGTCACTTTGCGCCCCCATCATGTCCATTCGAAGTTTTGCAGCTGGACTTTATTCACATGGAAAGATGCAACAACCTGAAATATGTACTAGTGGTTGTTTGTGCTTTCTCAAAATGGATTGAGGCTTATCCTCTAAAAGATAACACTGCCCTATCCACAGCCAAAGCCCTTGTGAAGGAGTTTTTCCCCAGGTTTGGAATGCCGAGAGTGGTCTGGTGTGATAATGGGAGTGAGTTCGTGGGTAAAGTGATGAAGAATGTATGTGAAGGTTTAGGCATCCAGCAGAAGTTCCACGCTGCAAATCACCCCCAATCAGCTGGATTGGTAGAGCGCTACAATGGAGCCTTAAAGCTCAAGTTGGCTAAAATTCAGGCTAGCACTGGTCTTAAATGGCCTGATGCCCTGCCTCTAGCACTCCTGTCCACCAGAATGACAATACACTCACGAGTGGGACTTAGCCCCTACGAGGTGGTCTTTGGCCGCCCGGCTAATGTATGGGGTGTGCCAAGGCCCACGAAATTCAGTGAGATAGAGCATCCAGTGCTGCTTGATTACCTGTATGATTTGACTGTTAAACTGCGTGTTTTGCACCAACAGGTACATGATACTCTTCCCCAAGCCTCTGAACCTCCTGGACACCCTATCAACCCTGGTACGTGGGTGCTAGTGCGGAACTTCCAGCGCAAGAGCAACGACGAGCCCCGCTGGCTTGGCCCTCATCTTGTTCTACTATCGACAAGGTAAGCGGTGCGAGTGAAAGGGAAGAAGCACTGGGTTCATGGTACCCACTGCAAGGTAGTCCCCTTGCCTTTGCCATATGACCGGTGGGTCAAAGAGGGTATCACCGACTCTGAGACAGACACTGTACTCCGTTTCACACCATTCAGTGATGCACGCCTAAGAGGCACAGTTTCAGACCAAGAGAGTGACGATATTCTGCAGGAAGCTGTGCCACCATCGAATCGATTGGACACCACTGAGCCTGAACTTTTGTTTCGAGACCAAACGGCACCTGGCCGTCTACGTTATAATTTGAGACCTAGGCCCATGGACAAATAAAGATTTCCTCACTATTTCCTTTTTGACATTTTTTACTCTCCTATCTGAAAGACTTTCTTGATTTTTTGTTTTTCGAACCACCATCCGGGTTCTGCCGCAGGGTCGCGGTGTCAAGACTTTGGGGTACAGGCCGAAGACGTTAGGTCGACGGTTCTGGTTGGTCTAGGGCGTTTCCCTGGACTGGCAGGCGTACTCCTCAGCAGAAGAAACTCACCCGCCGCGAGCGGCCCGAGTAGAGGATGGAGTTTTTTAAGATGGAGAGACCGATCGAGGAAATGAGCTCTAAAACCAGGATGTGTGGAATTGTAAAAAGTAAATGTTTTGTCTTTTTGTGCCTTTTTATACTGGGTAGTATTATGATGTTTATTGTAGGACTTGTGTTCCTCTCCGCTCAAAAGCCTATTGCACCCACTCAACAGCCTATATTCCTTTCTACTGCCTCCTCTCACTCTTTTCACCCCCTGCCTGAGCACGAACAGACCAGACGATCGGAATTCGTAAATAACTCGTTTATCCAGCTCTTGCACCAGCACCAGCTAGTAGTGAATACGACCAATTGCTGGGTCTGTGGGTTAATGCCACATACCATTAACAAGGGTATTCCCTACCTGGTGTTGCCGTATAGTTCAAATGGATCATCATGGGCATTCCAGACCATGTTTCTCTATGCTCTGGAGACGTACTCCCCTCGCCAACCGCGTTCCATCAGACCCATCACCAATAATAAGGCTTTGATGAAAGGAGTTGCCGATATGAGTAGGGATATCAATGCATACTCGTCCATTCCCAAAGAAGAGTTGAGACCTTATGTAGGATGGAACGCGACAGGGTATAGTATTAGTCTGGGTGAAAGACAGCGACAAATCTCATCCCCAATCTGGGTCGTACCCCACATGGGTCGGTTCTGCTTACAGGGTAATGGTCAGAACCCTAGGGCTCAACTGGGTAGAAGTGACTGTACCGAAACGTACACTTTCCCATCACAGTTTTCCCCAGCGTTTCTAGCTGCCCAGAGTACCTATTTCATCTGTAATAACCGAGCATATACATGGTTGCCCCCTGATTTCTCGGGCACATGTTATATTGCGAATCTGCTACCGCCTACCTTCACTGCTGCCTCTGATTATCACAAGACCAGAGTTGTGAGAGGTGTAATTAGTAAGGAGGACACTGCCGGTCAGGAAGCAGGAGACTTCTTCTTGGGTTTCCTGCCGTTTTGGGGACCTATGGTCAATAGTAGGAACCTGAGACAGCTGACGCGTGTGGTTGAATCCACTATCAATGTAACGGCTGGTGCCCTTAGTAATCTGACAGCTGAGCTCCAAGCGGACCGCCTTATGACTCTACAGAACCGCATGGTCCTAGACGTTATTCTTGCAGACCGCGGTGGGGTATGCAAGGTCATCCAATCCAGTTGCTGCATTTTCATTCCAGACAATGCTCCAACGGTGTATCAAGCCATCTCCAAACTCCATAAAATATCTGAAGCCATACACGTGGATAAGGGAGATTGGTCATTGATGGGATGGTTCTGGGAACTGATATCTGCCTGGGGTTGGAAAGTTCTGATGGTCATTGGAATGATCTTAGCCATTCTTTTCCTGCTCTGCCTGTGTATACAGTGTGCTCCTGCGATATGTGGTCTCTGTGCTACCTTATGTGTAAGGAAACCTGTATCGAGAGACGAGCTAAGTAATAGGATGATGCTACAGCAACATCTCCATGACTTTGCGAACATTGACCTGGACTCGGATTAAGATGAGTATAGGGATTGCCTATGTAAGGGCAAAAGGAGGGTCTGTCGTACTTTAATATTCGGGACCGCGTAGGGGACAGGGCCCTACCCCTGTCTATGTGGTATTAGCGAACCGCAAATGGTAAATGCGGCATGTACGAGTGCTTTACTCGTCGTTCTAGCCCTGAATGCACTGTGTACACGTTATTCTGCTTCACTACGCGGGTTCCATTTTGGAAGCAGTGGCCATCTTGTCATTGCCCTCACATAGGCTATAATGGAGCAAATACGGACCTCTCAGTACATGTGCTTTCCCGTGACTTCTCGGTGACCTGGGCAGCTGGCTCTGCTGCCCCGGGTCAAACCGGTCTCACGAGCTCCCCTTCCTCCGTCCACCTGTGATTAGCATCAGGGCTCGACCCATCATAAAACCCTTCTCATCCTACACAAACCCCCGGCTAATCTCTTCCACACCTGCTTGTTCCTGCTTTATGACTTGTTTCCCAAAACAGGAGATGCTCATGTTTATTGGGGGGTCTACTGACATCTAACGTGGGATCGCAACCTTATTGTGTAAATCATTGTGAGTTGGCCGAACTGGAATGTGGGATGGTCATCATGACTCTGCCTTTTCTTTGTAATGTACACTGTTATATTGCCGTTTCATAAAACTCAGGAATGTATGCTTGAGGCCGAAAAAGGCCTATTTAAGATGTAGTCCGTTCCTATGATTTGCAGCAGTCTCCTGAGAACATACACGCTGTTGTACTTCTAGGATACCTGTCATTGGTCTGCAGCCAATAAACGATTCTTTGACTTCACCCAGAAGACTCTGTGTTTCTGTAGGTCCGGAACAGGGTGAAACCCCGAAGTCATAGGGTGTGTGCCCCTGCACCGCTGGGTCTAAAATACCCAGTACTTCAAGAGATGCTTCAAAGCCAGAGAACCAGGTAAGCAGAGCTGCTTTAGAGCCAGAGAACCAGGTCAGCAGAGCTGCTCTAGAGCCAGAGAACCAGATCAGCAGAGCTGCTTCAAAGCCAGAGAACCATGTCAGCGGAGCTGCTCTAGAGCCAGAAAACCAGGTCACCAGAGCTGCTTTAGAGCCAGAGTTCCAGGTCAGCAGAGCTGCTCTAGAGCCAGAGATCCAGGTCAGCAGAGCCGCTCTAGAGCCTATGAACAAGGTCAGCATAGCTGATCAAGAGCCTGAGATCCAGGTCCGCAGAGCTTCTTTAGAGCCAGAGAACCAGGTCAGCAGAGCTGCTTTAGTGCCAGAGTAACAGGTCAGAAGAGCTGCTCTAGAGCCAGAGAACTAGGTCAGCAGAGCCGCTCTTGAGCCTAAGAACAAGGTCAGCAGAGGTGCACTATAGACTGAGCACCATGTCAGCAGAGCTGCTGTAGTGCCAGAGAACCAGGTCAACAGACCTGCTCTAGAGCCAGAGAATGAGGTCAGCAGAGCTGCTTCAAAGCCAGAAAACCATGTCAGCAGAGATGCTTTAGGTCCAGAGTACCAGGTCAGCAGAGCTGCTCTAGAGTCAGAGGACCAGGTCAGCAGAGCTGCTTCAGAGCAAGATAACCAGGTCAGCAGAGCTGCTTCAAATACAGAGAACCAGGTCAGCAGAGCTGCTCTAGAGCCTAAGAACTAGGTCACCAGAGCTGCTTCAAAGCCAGAGAACCAGTTTAGCAGAGCTGCCTCAAAGCCAGAGAACCAGGACAACAGAGCTGCTTTAGTGCAAGAGAACCAGGTGTGCAGAGTTGCTCTAGAGGCAGAGAACCAGGTCAGCAGAGCTGCTCTAGGGCCAGAGAACTGAGGTCAGCAGACATGCTTTCAAGGGAGAGAACCAGGTCAGCAGAGCTACTTTCGAGCCAGAGAACTAGGTCAGCAAAGCTGCTTTAAAGCTTGAGACCCAGGTCATGAGATCTGCTCTAGAGCCAGAGAACCAGGTCAGCAGAACCGCTCTAGAGCCGAAGAACCAGGTCAGCAGAGCTGCTCTTGAGCTTGAGAACCAGGTCAGCAGAGCTGCTCTAGAGCCAAAGAACCAGGTCAGCAGAGCTGCTCTAGAGCCAGAGAACCAGGTCAGCAGAGCTGCTTTAGAGCCAGAGAACCAGGTCAGCAGAGCTTCTATAGAGCCAGAGAACCAGGTCAGAAGAGCTGTTCAAAGCCAGAGAACAAGGTCAGAAGAGCTGCTGTAGATCCAGAGAACCAGGTCAGCAGAACTGCTCTAGAGCCAGAGAACCAGGTCAGCTGAGCTGCTTCAAAGCCAGTAAAACAGGTCAGTAGAGCTGTGCTAGAGCCAGAGAACCAGGTCAGCAGAGCTGCTTCAAAGCCAGAGAACCAGGTCAGCAGAGCTGCTTTAGAGCCAGAGAACCAATTCAGCAGAGCTGCTCTAGAGCCAGAGAACCAGATCAGCAGAGCTGCTTCAAAGCCAGAGAGCCATGTCAGCGGAGCTGCTCTAGAGCCAGAAAACCAGGTCAGCAGAGCTGCTTTAGAGCCAGAGTTCCAGGTCAGCAGAGCTGCTCTAGAGCCAGAGATCCAGGACAGCAGAGCCACTCTAGAGCCTATGAACAAGGTCAGCATAGCTGATCAAGAGCCTGAGATCCAGGTCCGCTGAGCTTCTTTAGAGCCAGAGAACCAGGTCAGCAGAGCTGGTTTAGTGCCAGAGTAACAGGTCAGCAGAGCTGCTCTAGAGGCAGAGAACTAGGTCAGCAAAGCTACTTCAAAGCTTGAGCCCCAGGTCAGCAGATCTACTCTAGAGCCTGAGAACCAGGTCAGCAGAACCGCTCTAGAGCCGAAGAACCAGGTCAGAGAGCTGCTCTTGAGCTTGAGAACCAGGTCAGCAGAGCCGCTCTAGAGCCAAAGAACCAGGTCAGCAGAGCTGCTCTAGAGCCAGAGAACCAGGTCAGCAGAGCTGCTTTAGAGCCAGAGAACCAGGTCAGCAGAGCTTCTATAGAGCCAGAGAACCAGGTCAGAAGAGCTGCTTCAAAGCCAGAGAACAAGGTCAGAAGAGCTGCTGTAGATCCAGAGAACCAGGTCAGCAGAACTGCTCTAGAGCCAGAGACCCAGGTCAGCTGAGCTGCTTCAAAGCCAGTGAAACAGGTCAGTAGAGCTGCTTTGGAGCCAGAGAACCAGGTCAGCGGAGCTGCTTTGGAGCCAGAGAACCAGGTCAGCAGAGCTGCTCTAGAGCCAGAGAACCAGATCAGCAGAGCTGCTTCAAAGCCAGAGAACCATGTCAGCGGAGCTGCTCTAGAGCCAGAAAACCAGGTCAGCAGAGCTGCTTTAGAGCCAGAGTTCCAGGTCAGCAGAGCTGCTCTAGAGCCAGAGATCCAGGTCAGCAGAGCCGCTCTAGAGCCTATGAACAAGGTCAGCATAGCTGATCAAGAGCCTGAGATCCAGGTCCGCAGAGCTTCTTTAGAGCCAGAGAACCAGGTCAGCAGAGCTGGTTTAGTGCCAGAGTAACAGGTCAGCAGAGCCGCTCTAGAGCCTAAGAACCAGGTCACCAGAGCTGCTCTTGAGCCTAAGAACAAGGTCAGCAGAGCTGCACTAGAGACTGAGCACCATGTCAGCAGAGCTGCTGTAGTACCAGAGAACCAGGGCAACAGACCTGCTCTAGAGCCAGAGAAGCAGGTCAGCAGAGCTGCTTCAAAGCCAGAAAACAATGTCAGCAGAGCTGCTTTAGGTCCAGAGTACCAGGTCAGCAGAGCTGCTTCAGAGCAAGATAACCAGGTCAGCAGAGCTGCTTCAAATCCAGAGAACCAGGTCAGCAGAACCGCTCTAGAGCCGAAGAACCAGGTCAGCAGAGCTGCTCTTGAGCTTGAGAACCAGGTCAGCAGAGCCGCTCTAGAGCCAAAGAACCAGGTCAGCAGAGCTGCTCTAGAGCCAGAGAACCAGGTCAGCAGAGCTGCTTTAGAGCCAGAGAACCAGGTCAGCAGAGCTTCTATAGAGCCAGAGAACCAGGTCAGAAGAGCTGCTTCAAAGCCAGAGAACAAGGTCAGAAGAGCTGCTGTAGATCCAGAGAACCAGGTCAGCAGAACTGCTCTAGAGCCAGAGAACCAGGTCAGCTGAGCTGCTTCAAAGCCAGTGAAACAGGTCAGTAGAGCTGCGCTAGAGCCAAAGAACCAGGTCAGCAGAGCTGCTTCAAAGCCAGAGAACCAGGTCAGCAGAGCTGCTTTAGAGCCAGAGAACCAGGTCAGCGGAGCTGCTCTAGAGCCAGAGAACCAGATCAGCAGAGCTACTTCAAAGCCAGAGAACCATGTCAGCGGAGCTGCTCTAGAGCAAGAAAACCAGGTCAGCAGAGCTGCTTTAGAGCCAGAGTTCCAGGTCAGCAGAGCTGCTCTAGAGCCAGAGATCCAGGTCAGCAGAGCCACTCTAGAGCCTATGAACAAGGTCAGCATAGCTGATCAAGAGCCTGAGATCCAGGTCCGCAGAGCTTCTTTAGAGCCAGAGAACCAGGTCAGCAGAGCTGGTTTAGTGCCAGAGTAACAGGTCAGCAGAGCTGCTCTAGAGCCAGAGAACTAGGTCAGCAAAGATGTTTCAAAGCTTGAGACCCAGGTCAGCAGATCTACTCTAGAGCCAGAGAACCAGGTCAGCAGAACCGCTCTAGAGCCGAAGAACCAGGTCAGCAGAGCTGCTCTTGAGCTTGAGAACCAGGTCAGCAGAGCCGCTCTAGAGCCAAAGAACCAGGTCAACAGACCTGCTCTAGAGCCAGAGAACCAGGTCAGCAGAGCTGTTTCAAAGCCAGTAAACCATGTCAGCAGAGCTGCTTTAGGTCCAGAGTACCAGGTCAGCAGAGCTGCTCTAGAGTCAGAGGACCAGGTCAGCAGAGCTGCTTCAGAGCAAGATAACCAGGTCAGCAGAGCTGCTTCAAATCCAGAGAACTAGGTTAGCAGAGCTGCTCTAGATCCTAAGAACCAGGTCACCAGAGCTGCTTCAAAGCCAGAGGACCAGGTCAGCAGAGCTGCTCTATAGCGTAAGAACCAGTTTAGCAGAGCTGCTTCAAAGCCAGAGAACCAGGACAACAGAGCTGCTTTAGTGCCAGAGAACCAGGTCAGCAGAGCTGCTCTAGAGGCAGAGAACCAGTTCAGCAGAGCTGCTCTAGGGCCAGAGAAACGAGGTCAGCAGATATGCTTTCAAGGGAGAAAACCAGGCCAGCAGAGCTACTTTCTAGCCAGAGAACAAGGTCAGCAAAGCTGCTTCAAAGCTTGAGAACCAGGTCAGCAGATCTACTCTAGAGCCAGAGAACCAGGTCAGCAGAACCGCTCTAGAGCCGAAGAACCAGGTCAGCAGAGCTGCTCTTGAGCTTGAGAACCAGGTCAGCAGAGCCGCTCTAGAGCCAAAGAACCAGGCCAGCAGAGCTGCTCTAGAGCCAGAGAACCAGGTCAGCAGAGCTGCTTTAGAGCCAGAGAACCAGGTCAGCAGAGCTTCTATAGAGCCAGAGAACCAGGTCAGAAGATCTGCTTCAAAGCCAGAGAACAAGGTCAGAAGAGCTGCTGTCGATCCAGAGAACCAGGTCAGCAGAACTGCTCTAGAGCCAGAGAACCAGGTCAGAAAGGCTGCTTCAAAGCCAGAGAACAAGGTCAGAAGAGCTGCTGTAGATCCAGAGAACCAGGTCAGCAGAACTGCTCTAGAGCCAGAGAACCAGGTCAGCTGAGCTGCTTCAAAGCTAGTGAAACAGGTCAGTAGAGCTGCTCTAGAGCCAGAGAACCAGGTCAGCAGAGCTGCTTCAAAGCCAGAGAACCGGGTCAGCAGAACTGCTCTAGAGCCAGAGAATCAGGTCAGCAGAGATGCTTCAAAGCCAGAGAACCAGGTAAGCAGAGCTGCTTTAGAGCCAGAGACCCAGATCAGCAGAGCTGCATCAAAGCCAGAGAACCATGTCAGCGGAGCTGCTCTAGAGCCAGAAAACCAGGTCAGCAGAGCTGCTTTAGAGCCAGAGTTCCAGGTCAGCAGAGCTGCTCTAGAGCCAGAGATCCAGGTCAGCAGAGCCACTCTAGAGCCTATGAACAAGGTCAGCATAGCTGATCAAGAGCCTGAGATCCAGGTCCGCAGAGCTTCTTTAGAGCCAGAGAACCAGGTCAGCAGAGCTGCTTTAGTGCCAGAGTAACAGGTCAGAAGAGCTGCTCTAGAGCCAGAGAACTAGGTCAGCAGAGCCGCTCTTGAGCCTAAGAACAAGGTCAGCAGAGGTGCACTAGAGACTGAGCACCATGTCAGCAGAGCTGCTGTAGTGCCAGAGAAAGAGGTCAACAGACCTGCTCTAGAGCCAGAGAACGAGGTCAGCAGAGCTGCTTCAAAGCCAGAAAACCATGTCAGCAGAGATGCTTTAGGTCCAGAGTACCAGGTCAGCAGAGCTGCTCTAGAGTCAGAGGACCAGGTCAGCAGAGCTGCTTCAGAGCAAGATAACCAGGTCAGCAGAGCTGCTTCAAATACAGAGAACCAGGTCAGCAGAGCTGCTCTAGAGCCTAAGAACCAGGTCACCAGAGCTGCTTCAAAGCCAGAGAACCAGTTTAGCCGAGCTGCCTCAAAGCCAGAGAACCAGGTCAGTAGAGCTGTTTCAAATCCAGAGAACCAGGTCAGCAGAGCTGCTCTAGAGCGTAAGAACCAGTTTAGCAGAGCTGCTTCAAAGCCAGAGAACCAGGACAATAGAGCTGCTTTAGTGCCAGAGAACCAGGTCAGCAGAGCTGCTCTAGGGGCAGAGAACCAGGTCAGCAGAGCTGCTCTAGGGCCAGAGAAACGAGGTCAGCAGATATGCTTTCAAGGGAGAGAACCAGGTCAGCAGAGCTACTTTGGAGCCAGAGAACTAGGTCAGCAAAGCTGCTTCAAAGCTTGAGAACCAGGTCAGCAGATCTACTCTAGAGCCAGAGAACCAGGTCAGCAGAACCGCTCTAGAGCCGAAGAACCAGGTCAGCAGAGCTGCTCTTGAGCTTGAGAACCAGGTCAGCAGAGCCGCTCTAGAGTCAAAGAACCAGGTCAGCAGAGCTGCTCTAGAGCCGGAGAACCAGGTCAGCAGAGCTGCTTTAGAGCCAGAGAACTAGGTCAGCAGAGCTTCTATAGAGCCAGAGAACCAGGTCAGAAAGGCTGCTTCAAAGCCAGAGAATAAGGTCAGAAGAGCTGCTGTAGATCCAAAGAACCAGGTCAGCAGAACTGCTCTAGAGCCAGAGAACCAGGTCAGCTGAGCTGCTTCAAAGCCAGTGAAACAGGTCAGTAGAGCTGCTCTAGAACCAGAGAACCAGGTCAGCAGAGCTGCTTCAAAGCCAGAGAACCGGGTCAGCAGAACTGCTCTAAAGCCAGAGAATCAGGTCAGCAGAGATGCTTCAAAGCCAGAGAACCAGGTAAGCAGAGCTGCTTTAGAGCCAGAGAACCAGGTCAGCAGAGCTGCTCTAGAGTCAGAGAACCAGATCAGCAGAGCTGCTTCAAAGCCAGAGAACCATGTCAGCGGAGCTGCTCTAGAGCCAGAAAACCAGGTCAGCAGAGCTGCTTTAGAGCCAGAGTTCCAGGTCAGCAGAGCTGCTCTAGAGCCAGAGATCCAGGTCAGCAGAGCCGCTCTAGAGCCTATGAACAAGGTCAGCATAGCTGATCAAGAGCCTGAGATCCAGGTCCGCAGAGCTTCTTTAGAGCCAGAGAACCAGGTCAGCAGAGCTGCATTAGTGCCAGAGTAACAGGTCAGAAGAGCTGCTCAAGAGCCAGAGAACTAGGTCAGCAGAGCCGCTCTTGAGCCTAAGAACAAGGTCAGCAGAGGTGCACTAGAGACTGAGCACCATGTCAGCAGAGCTGCTGTAGTGCCAGAGAACCAGGTCAACAGACCTGCTCTAGAGCCAGAGAACGAGGTCAGCAGAGCTGCTTCAAAGCCAGAAAACCATGTCAGCAGAGATGCTTTAGGTCCAGAGTACCAGGTCAGCAGAGCTGCTCTAGAGTCAGAGGACCAGGTCAGCAGAGCTGCTTCAGAGCAAGATAACCAGGTCAGCAGAGCTGCTTCAAATACAGAGAACCAGGTCAGCAGAGCTGCTCTAGAGCCTAAGAACCAGGTCACCAGAGCTGCTTCAAAGCCAGAGAACCAGTTTAGCAGAGCTGCCTCAAAGCCAGAGAACCAGGACAACAGAGCTGCTTTAGTGAAAGAGAACCAGGTCTGCAGAGTTGCTCTAGAGGCAGAGAACCAGGTCAGCAGAGCTGCTCTAGGGCCAGAGAACCGAGGTCAGCAGACATGCTTTCAAGGGAGAGAACCAGGTCAGCAGAGCTACTTTCGAGCCAGAGAACTAGGTCAGCAAAGCTGCTTCAAAGCTTGAGACCCAGGTCATGAGATCTACTCTAGAGCCAGAGAACCAGGTCAGCAGAACCGCTCTAGAGCCGAAGAACCAGGTCAGCAGAGCTGCTCTTGAGCTTGAGAACCAGGTCAGCTGAGCTGCTTCAAAGCCAGTGAAACAGGTCAGTAGAGCTGCGCTAGAGCCAGAGAACCAGGTCAGCAGAGCTGCTCTAGAGCCAGAGAACCAGGTCAGCTGAGCTGCTTCAAAGCCAGTGAAACAGGTCAGTAGAGCTTCGTTAGAGCCAGAGAACCAGGTCAGCAGAGCTGCTTCAAAGCCAGAGAACCAGGTCAGCAGAGCTGCTTTAGAGCCAGAGAACCAGGTCAGCAGAGCTGCTCTAGAGCCAGAGAACCAGATCAGCAGAGCTGCTTCAAAGCCAGAGAACCATGTCAGCGGAGCTGCTCTAGAGCCTGAAAACCAGGTCAGCAGAGCTGCTTTAGAGCCAGAGTTCCAGGTCAGCAGAGCTGCTCTAGAGCCAGAGATCCAGGTCAGCAGAGCCACTCTAGAGCCTATGAACAAGGTCAGCATAGCTGATCAAGAGCCTGAGATCCAGGTCCGCAGAGCTTCTTTAGAGCCAGAGAACCAGGTCAGCTGAGCTGCTTCAAAGCCAGTGAAACAGGTCAGTAGAGCTGCTCTAGAGCCAGAGAACCAGGTCAGCAGAGCTGCTTCAAAGCCAGAGAACCAGGTCAGCAGAGCTGCTTTGGAGCCAGAGAACCAGGTCAGCAGAGCTGCTCTAGAGCCAGAGAACCAGATCAGCAGAGCTGCTTCAAAGCCAGAGAACCATGTCAGCGGAGCTGCTCTAGAGCCAGAAAACCAGGTCAGCAGAGCTGCTTTAGAGCCAGAGTTCCAGGTCAGCAGAGCTGCTCTAGAGCCAGTGATCCAGGTCAGCAGAGCCGCTCTAGAGCCTATGAACAAGGTCAGCATAGCTGATCAAGAGCCTGAGATCCAGGTCCGCAGAGCTTCTTTAGAGCCAGAGAACCAGGTCAGCAGAGCTGGTTTAGTGCCAGAGTAACAGGTCAGCAGAGCTGCTCTAGAGCCTAAGAACCAGGTCACCAGAGCTGCTCTTGAGCCTAAGAACAAGGTCAGCAGAGCTGCACTAGAGACTGAGCACCATGTCAGCAGAGCTGCTGTAGTACCAGAGAACCAGGGCAACAGACCTGCTCTAGAGCCAGAGAACCAGGTCAGCAGAGCTGCTTCAAAGCCAGAAAACCATGTCAGCAGAGCTGCTTTAGGTCCAGAGTACCAGGTCAGCAGAGCTGCTCTAGAGTCAGAGGACCAGGTCAGCAGAGCTGCTTCAAATCCAGAGAACCAGGTCAGCAGAACCGCTCTAGAGCCGAAGAACCAGGTCAGCAGAGCTGCTCTTGAGCTTGAGAACCAGGTCAGCAGAGCCGCTCTAGAGCCAAAGAACCAGGTCAGCAGAGCTGCTGTAGTGCCAGAGAACCAGGTCAACAGACCTGCTCTAGAGCCAGAGAACGAGTTCAGCAGAGCTGCTTCAAAGCCAGAAAACCATGTCAGCAGAGATGCTTTAGGTCCAGAGTACCAGGTCAGCAGAGCTGCTCTAGAGTCAGAGGACCAGGTCAGCAGAGCTGCTTCAGAGCAAGATAACCAGGTCAGCAGAGCTGCTTCAAATACAGAGAACCAGGTCAGCAGAGCTGCTCTAGAGCCTAAGAACCAGGTCACCAGAGCTGCTTCAAAGCCAGAGAACCAGTTTAGCAGAGCTGCCTCAAAGCCAGAGAACCAGGACAACAGAGCTGCTTTAGTGCAAGAGAACCAGGTCTGCAGAGTTGCTCTAGAGGCAGAGAACCAGGTCAGCAGAGCTGCTCTAGGGCCAGAGAACCGAGGTCAGCAGACATGCTTTCAAGGGAGAGAACCAGGTCAGCAGAGCTACTTTCGAGCCAGAGAACTAGGTCAGCAAAGCTGCTTCAAAGCTTGAGACCCAGGTCATGAGATCTACTCTAGAGCCAGAGAACCAGGTCAGCAGAACCGCTCTAGAGCCGAAGAACCAGGTCAGCAGAGCTGCTCTTGAGCTTGAGAACCAGGTCAGCTGAGCTGCTTCAAAGCCAGTGAAACAGGTCAGTAGAGCTGCGCTAGAGCCAGAGAACCAGGTCAGCAGAGCTGCTCTAGAGCCAGAGAACCAGGTCAGCTGATCTGCTTCAAAGCCAGTGAAACAGGTCAGTAGAGCTGCGCTAGAGCCAGAGAACCAGGTCAGCAGAGCTGCTTCAAAGCCAGAGAACCAGGTCAGCAGAGCTGCTTTAGAGCCAGAGAACCAGGTCAGCAGAGCTGCTCTAGAGCCAGAGAACCAGATCAGCAGAGCTGCTTCAAAGCCAGAGAACCATGTCAGCGGAGCTGCGCTAGAGCCAGAAAACCAGGTCAGCAGAGCTGCTTTAGAGCCAGAGTTCCAGGTCAGCAGAGCTGCTCTAGAGCCAGAGATCCAGGTCAGCAGAGCCACTCTAGAGCCTATGAACCAGGTCAGCAGAGCTGGTTTAGTGCCAGAGTAACAGGTCAGCAGAGCTGCTCTAGAGCCAGAGAACTAGGTCAGCAAAGCTGCTTCAAAGCTTGAGACCCAGGTCAGCAGATCTGCTCTAGAGCCAGAGAACCAGGTCAGCAGAACCGCTCTAGAGCCGAAGAACCAGGTCAGCAGAGCTGCTCTTGAGCTTGAGAACCAGGTCAGCAGAGCCGCTCTAGAGCCAAAGAACCAGGTCAGCAGAGCTGCTCTAGAGCCAGAGAACCAGGTCAGCAGAGCTGCTTTAGAGCCAGAGAACCAGGTCAGCAGAGCGTCTATAGAGCCAGAGAACCAGGTCAGAAGAGCTGCTTCAAAGCCAGAGAACAAGGTCAGAAGAGCTGCTGTAGATCCAGAGAACCAGGTCAGCAGAACTGCTCTAGAGCCAGAGAACCAGGTCAGCTGAGCTGCTTCAAAGCCAGTGAAACAGGTCAGTAGAGCTGCTCTAGAGCCAGAGAACCAGGTCAGCAGAGCTGCTTCAAAGCCAGAGAACCAGGTCAGCAGAGCTGCTTTGGAGTCAGAGAACCAGGTCAGCAGAGCTGCTCTAGAGCCAGAGAACCAGATCAGCAGAGCTGCTTCAAAGCCAGAGAACCATGTCAGCGGAGCTGCTCTAGAGCCAGAAAACCAGGTCAGCAGAGCTGCTTTAGAGCCAGAGTTCCAGGTCAGCAGAGCTGCTCTAGAGCCAGAGATCCAGGTCAGCAGAGCCGCTCTAGAGCCTATGAACAAGGTCAGCATAGCTGATCAAGAGCCTGAGATCCAGGTCCGCAGAGCTTCTTTAGAGCCAGAGAACCAGGTCAGCAGAGCTGGTTTAGTGCCAGAGTAACAGGTCAGCAGAGCTGCTCTAGAGCCTAAGAACAAGGTCAGCAGAGCTGCACTAGAGACTGAGCACCATGTCAGCAGAGCTGCTGTAGTACCAGAGAACCAGGGCAACAGACCTACTCTAGAGCCAGAGAACCAGGTCAGCAGAGCTGCTTCAAAGCCAGAAAACCATGTCAGCAGAGCTGCTTTAGGTCCAGAGTACCAGGTCAGCAGAGCTGATCTAGAGTCAGAGGACCAGGTCAGCAGAGCTGCTTCAAATCCAGAGAACCAGGTCAGCAGAACCGCTCTAGAGCCGAAGAACCAGGTCAGCAGAGCTGCTCTTGAGCTTGAGAACCAGGTCAGCAGAGCCGCTCTAGAGCCAAAGAACCAGGTCAGCAGAGCTGCTCTAGAGCCAGTGAACCAGGTCAGCAGAACCGCTCTAGAGCCAAAGAACCAGGTCAGCAGAGCTGCTCTTGAGCTTGAGAACCAGGTCAGCTGAGCTGCTTCAAAGCCAGTGAAACAGGTCAGTAGAGCTGCGCTAGAGCCAGAGAACCAGGTCAGCAGAGCTGCTCTAGAGCCAGAGAACCAGGTCAGCTGAGCTGTTTCAAAGCCAGTGAAACAGGTCAGTAGAGCTGCGCTAGAGCCAGAGAACCAGGTCAGCAGAGCTGCTTCAAAGCCAGAGAACCAGGTCAGCAGAGCTGCTTTAGAGCCAGAGAACCAGGTCAGCAGAGCTGCTCTAGAGCCAGAGAACCAGATCAGCAGAGCTGCTTCAAAGCCAGAGAACCATGTCAGCGGAGCTGCTCTAGAGCCAGAAAACCAGGTCAGCAGAGCTGCTTTAGAGCCAGAGTTCCAGGTCAGCAGAGCCACTCTAGAGCCTATGAACAAGGTCAGCATAGCTGATCAAGAGCCTGAGATCCAGGTCCGCAGAGCTTCTTTAGAGCCAGAGAACGAGGTCAGCAGAGCTGGTTTAGTGCCAGAGTAACAGGTCAGCAGAGCTGCTCTAGAGCCAGAGAACTAGGTCAGCAAAGCTGCTTCAAAGCTTGAGACCCAGGTCAGCAGATCTACTCTAGAGCCAGAGAACCAGGTCAGCAGAACCGCTCTAGAGCCGAAGAACCAGGTCAGCAGAGCTGCTCTTGAGCTTGAGAACCAGGTCAGCAGAGCCGCTCTAGAGCCAAAGAACCAGGTCAGCAGAGCTGCTCTAGAGCCAGAGAACCAGGTCAGCAGAGCTGCTTTAGAGCCAGAGAACCAGGTCAGCAGAGCTTCTATAGAGCCAGAGAACCGGGTCAGAAGAGCTGCTTCAAAGCCAGAGAACAAGGTCAGAAGAGCTGCTGTAGATCCAGAGAACCAGGTCAGCAGAACTGCTCTAGAGCCAGAGAACCAGGTCAGCTGAGCTGCTTCAAAGCCAGCGAAACAGGTCAGTAGAGCTGCTCTAGAGCCAGAGAACCAGGTCAGCAGAGCTGCTTCAAAGCCAGAGAACCAGGTCAGCAGAGCTGCTTTGGAGCCAGAGAACCAGGTCAGCAGAGCTGCTCTAGAGCCAGAGAACCAGATCAGCAGAGCTGCTTCAAAGCCAGAGAACCATGTCAGCGGAGCTGCTCTAGAGCCAGAAAACCAGGTCAGCAGAGCTGCTTTAGAGCCAGAGTTCCAGGTCAGCAGAGCTGCTCTAGAGCCAGAGATCCAGGTCAGCAGAGCCGCTCTAGAGCCTATGAACAAGGTCAGCATAGCTGATCAAGAGCCTGAGATCCAGGTCCGCAGAGCTTCTTTAGAGCCAGAGAACCAGGTCAGCAGAGCTGGTTTAGTGCCAGAGTAACAGGTCAGCAGAGCTGCTCTAGAGCCTAAGAACCAGGTCACCAGAGCTGCTCTTGAGCCTAAGAACAAGGTCAGCAGAGCTGCACTAGAGACTGAGCACCATGTCAGCAGAGCTGCTGTAGTACCAGAGAACCAGGGCAACAGACCTGCTCTAGAGCCAGAGAACCAGGTCAGCAGAGCTGCTTCAAAGCCAGAAAACCATGTCAGCAGAGCTGCTTTAGGTCCAGAGTACCAGGTCAGCAGAGCTGCTCTAGAGTCAGAGGACCAGGTCAGCAGAGCTGCTTCAAATCCACAGAACCAGGTCAGCAGAACCGCTCTAGAGCCGAAGAACCAGGTCAGCAGAGCTGCTCTTGAGCTTGAGAACCAGGTCAGCAGAGCCGCTCTAGAGCCAAAGAACCAGGTCAGCAGAGCTGCTCTAGAGCCAGAGAACCAGGTCAGCAGAGCTGCTTTAGAGCCAGAGAACCCGGTCAGCAGAGCTTCTATAGAGCCAGAGAACCAGGTCAGAAGAGCTGCTTCAAAGCCAGAGAACAAGGTCAGAAGAGCTGCTGTAGATCCAGAGAACCAGGTCAGCAGAACTGCTCTAGAGCCAGAGAACCAGGTCAGCTGAGCTGCTTCAAAGCCAGTGAAACAGGTCAGTAGAGCTGCGCTAGAGCCAGAGAACCAGGTCAGCAGAGCTGCTTCAAAGCCAGAGAACCAGGTCAGCAGAGCTGCTTTAGAGCCAGAGAACCAGGTCAGCAGAGCTGCTCTAGAGCCAGAGAACCAGATCAGCAGAGCTGCTTCAAAGCCAGAGAACCATGTCAGCGGAGCTGCTCTAGAGCCAGAAAACCAGGTCAGCAGAGCTGCTTTAGAGCCAGAGTTCCAGGTCAGCAGAGCTGCTCTAGAGCCAGAGATCCAGGTCAGCAGAGCCACTCTAGAGCCTATGAACAAGGTCAGCATAGCTGATCAAGAGCCTGAGATCCAGGTCCGCAGAGCTTCTTTAGAGCCAGAGAACCAGGTCAGCAGAGCTACTTTCGAGCCAGAGAACTAGGTCAGCAAAGATGTTTCAAAGCTTGAGACCCAGGTCAGCAGATCTACTCTAGAGCCAGAGAACCAGGTCAGCAGAACCGCTCTAGAGCCGAAGAACCAGGTCAGCAGAGCTGCTCTTGAGCTTGAGAACCAGGTCAGCAGAGCCGCTCTAGAGCCAAAGAACCAGGTCAACAGACCTGCTCTAGAGCCAGAGAACCAGGTCAGCAGAGCTGCTTCAAAGCCAGAAAACCATGTCAGCAGAGCTGCTTTAGGTCCAGAGTACCAGGTCAGCAGAGCTGCTCTAGAGTCAGAGGACCAGGTCAGCAGAGCTGCTTCAGAGCAAGATAACCAGGTCAGCAGAGCTGCTTCAAATCCAGAGAACCAGGTCAGTAGAGCTGTTTCAAATCCAGAGAACCAGGTCAGCAGAGAAGCTCTAGAGCATAAAAACCAGTTTAGCAGAGCTGCTTCAAAGCCAGAGAACCAGGACAACAGAGCTGCTTTAGTGCCAGAGAACCAGGTCAGCAGATCTGCTCTAGAGGCAGAGAACCAGTTCAGCAGAGCTGCTCTAGGGCCAGAGAAACGAGGTCAGCAGATATGCTTTCAAGGGAGAGAACCAGGTCAGCAGAGCTACTTTCTAGCCAGAGAACTAGGTCAGCAAAGCTGCTTCAAAGCTTGAGAACCAGGTCAGCAGATCTACTCTAGAGCCAGAGAACCAGGTCAGCAGAACCGCTCTAGAGCCGAAGAACCAGGTCAGCAGACCTGCTCTTGAGCTTGAGAACCAGGTCAGCAGAGCCGCTCTAGAGCCAAAGAACCAGGTCAGCAGAGCTGCTCTAGAGCCAGAGAACCAGGTCAGCAGAGCTGCTTTAGAGCCAGAGAACCAGGTCAGCAGAGCTTCTATAGAGCCAGAGAACCAGGTCACAAGAGCTGCTTCAAAGCCAGAGAACAAGGTCAGAAGAGCTGCTGTAGATCCAGAGAACCAGGTCAGCAGAACTGCTCTAGAGCCAGAGAACCAGGTCAGCTGAGCTGCTTCAAAGCCAGTGAAACAGGTCAGTAGAGCTGCTCTAGAGCCAGAGAACCAGGTCAGCAGAGCTGCTTCAAAACCAGAGAACCAGGTCAGCAGAGCTGCATCATAGCTAGAGAACGAAGTCAGCAGAGCTGCTCTAGAGTATAAGAACCAGGTCAGCAGGAATGCTCTAGAGCCAGAGAACCAGGTCAGCATAGCTGCTTGGGAGGGAGAGGACCAGGTCAGCAGAGCCGCTCTAGAGCCAGAGAACCAGGTCAGCAGATCTTCTTTAGAGGGAGAGAACCAGGTCAGCAGAGCTGCTTTAGAGCCAGAGAAACAGGCCAGCAGAGCTGCTTCAAAGCCAGAGAACCAGATCAGCGGAGCTGTTTTAGAGCCAGAAAACCAGGTCACCAGAGCTGCTTTAGAGCCAGAGTTCCAGGTCAGCAGAGCTGCTCTAGAGCCAGAGATCCAGGTCAGCAGAGCCGCTCTAGAGCCTATGAACAAGGTCAGCATAGCTGATCAAGAGCCTGAGATCCAGGTCCGCAGAGCTTCTTTAGAGCCAGAGAACCAGGTCAGCAGAGCTGCTTTAGTGCCAGAGTAACAGGTCCGCACAGCTGCTCTAGAGCCAGAGAACTAGGTCAGCAGAGCCGCTCTTGAGCCTAAGAACAAGGTCAGCAGAGCTGCCCTAGAGACTGAGCACCATGTCAGCAGAGCTGCTGTAGTGCCAGAGAACCAGGTCAGCAGAGCTGCTTTAGTGCCAGAGTAACAGGTCAGCACTGCTGCTCTAGAGCCAGAGAATTATTTCAGCAGAGCCGCTCTTGAGCCTAAGAACAAGGTCAGCAGACCTGCTCTAGAGCCAGAGAACCAGGTCAGCAGAGCTGCTTCAAAGCCAGAAAACCATGTCAGCAGAGCTGCTTTAGGTCCAGCGTACCAGGTCAGCAGAGCTGCTCTAGAGTCAGAGGACCAGGTCAGCAGAGCTGCTTCAGAGCAAGATAACCAGGTCAGCAGAGCTGCTTCAAATCCAGAGAACCAGGTCAGCAGAGCTGCTCAAGAGCCTAAGAACCAGGTCACCAGAGCTGCTTCAAAGCCAGAGAACCAGGTCAGTAGAGCTGTTTCAAATCCAGAGAACCAGGTCAGCAGAGCTGCTCTAGAGCGTAAGAACCAGTTTAGCAGAGCTGCTTCAAAGCCAGAGAACCAGGACAATAGAGCTGCTTTAGTGCCAGAGAACCAGGTCAGCAGAGCTGCTCTAGAGGCAGAGAACCAGGTCAGCAGAGCTGCTCTAGGGCCAGAGAAACGATGTCAGCAGATATGCTTTCAAGGGAGAGAACCAGGTCAGCAGAGCTACTTTCGAGCCAGAGAACTAGGTCAGCAAAGCTGCTTCAAAGCTTGAGAACCAGGTCAGCAGATCTACTCTAGAGCCAGAGAACCAGGTCAGCAGAACCGCTCTAGAGCCGAAGAACCAGGTCAGAAGAGCTGCTCTTGAGCTTGAGAACCAGGTCATCAGAGCCGCTCTAGAGTCAAAGAACCAGGTCAGCAGAGCTGCTCTAGAGCCGGAGAACCAGGTCAGCAGAGCTGCTTTAGAGCCAGAGAACTAGGTCAGCAGAGCTTCTATAGAGCCAGAGAACCAGGTCAGAAAGGCTGCTTCAAAGCCAGAGAACAAGGTCAGAAGAGCTGCTGTAGATCCAGAGAACCAGGTCAGCAGAACTGCTCTAGAGCCAGAGAACCAGGTCAGCTGAGCTGCTTCAAAGCCAGTGAAACAGGTCAGTAGAGCTGCTCTAGAGCCAGAGAACCAGGTCAGCAGAGCTGCTTCAAAGCCAGAGAACCGGGTCAGCAGAACTGCTCTAGAGCCAGAGAATCAGGTCAGCAGAGATGCTTCAAAGCCAGATAACCAGGTAAGCAGAGCTGCTTTAGAGCCAGAGAACCAGGTCAGCAGAGCTGCTCTAGAGCCAGAGAACCAGATCAGCAGAGCTGCTTTAGAGCCGGAGTTCCAGGTCAGCAGAGCTGCTCTAGAGCCAGAGATCCAGGTCAGCAGAGCCGCTCTAGAGCCTATGAACAAGGTCAGCATAGCTGATCAAGAGCCTGAGATCCAAGTCCGCAGAGCTTCTTTAGAGCCAGAGAACCAGGTCAGCAGAGCTGCTTTAGTGCCAGAGTAACAGGTCAGAAGAGCTGCTCTAGAGCCAGAGAACTAGGTCAGCAGAGCCGCTCTTGAGCCTAAGAACAAGGTCAGCAGAGGTGCACTAGAGACTGAGCACCAAGTCAGCAGAGCTGCTGTAGTGCCAGAGAACGAGGTCAACAGACCTGCTCTAGAGCCAGAGAACGAGGTCAGCAGAGCTGCTTCAAAGCCAGAAAACCATGTCAGCAGAGATGCTTTAGGTCCAGAGTACCAGGTCAGCAGAGCTGCTCTAGAGTCAGAGGACCAGGTCAGCAGAGCTGCTTCAGAGCAAGATAACCAGGTCAGCAGAGCTGCTTCAAATACAGAGAACCGGGTCAGCAGAGCTGCTCTAGAGCCTAAGAACCAGGTCACCAGAGCTGCTTCAAATCCAGAGAACCAGTTTAGCAGAGCTGCCTCAAAGCCAGAGAACCAGGACAACAGAGCTGCTTTAGTGCAAGAGAACCAGGTCTGCAGAGTTGCTCTAGAGGCAGAGAACCAGGTCAGCAGAGCTGCTCTAGGGCCAGAGAACCGAGGTCAGCAGATATGCTTTCAAGGGAGAGAACCAGGTCAGCAGAGCTACTTTCGAGCCAGAGAACTAGGTCAGCAAAGCTGCTTCAAAGCTTGAGACCCAGGTCATGAGATCTACTCTAGAGCCAGAGAACCAGGTCAGCAGAACCGCTCTAGAGCCGAAGAACCAGGTGAGCAGAGCTGCTCTTGAGCTTGAGAACCAGGTCAGCAGAGCCGCTCTAGAGCCAAAGAACCAGGTCAGCAGAGCTGCTCTAGAGCCAGAGAACCAGGTCAACAGAGCTGCTTTAGAGCCAGAGAACCAGGTCAGCAGAGCTTCTATAGAGCCAGAGAACCAGGTCAGAAGAGCTGCTTCAAAGCCAGTGAAACAGGTCAGTAGAGCTGCGCTAGAGCCAGAGAACCAGGTCAGCAGAGCTGCTTCAAAGCCAGAGAACCAGGTCAGCAGAGCTGCTTTAGAGCCAGAGAACCAGGTCAGCAGAGCTGCTCTAGAGCCAGAGAACCAGATCAGCAGAGCTGCTTCAAAGCCAGAGAACCATGTCAGCGGAGCTGCTCTAGAGCCAGAAAACCAGGTCAGCAGAGCTGCTTTAGAGCCAGAGTTCCAGGTCAGCAGAGCTGCTCTAGAGCCAGAGATCCAGGTCAGCAGAGCCACTCTAGAGCCTATGAACAAGGTCAGCATAGCTGATCAAGAGCCTGAGATCCAGGTCCGCAGAGCTTCTTTAGAGCCAGAGAACCAGGTCAGCAGAGCTGGTTTAGTGCCAGAGTAACTGGTCAGCAGAGCTGCTCTAGAGCCAGAGAACTAGGTCAACAAAGCTGCTTCAAAGCTTGAGACCCAGGTCAGCAGATCTACTCTAGAGCCAGAGAACCAGGTCAGCAGAACTGCTCTAGAGCCGAAGAACCAGGTCAGCAGAGCTGCTCTTGAGCTTGAGAACCAGGTCAGCAGAGACGCTCTAGAGCCAAAGAACCAGGTCAGCAGAGCTGCTCTAGAGCCAGAGAACCAGGTCAGCAGAGCTGCTTTAGAGCCAGAGAACCAGGTCAGCAGAGCTTCTATAGAGCCAGAGAACCAGGTCAGAAGAGCTGCTTCAAAGCCAGAGAACAAGGTCAGAAGAGCTGCTGTAGATCCAGAGAACCAGGTCAGCAGAACTGCTCTAGAGCCAGAGGACCAGGTCAGCTGAGCGTCTTCAAAGCCAGTGAAACAGGTCAGTAGAGCTGCTCTAGAGCCAGAGAACCAGGTCAGCAGAGCTGCTTCAAAGCCAGAGAACCAGGTCAGCAGAGCTGCTTTGGAGCCAGAGAACCAGGTCAGCAGAGCTGCTCTAGAGCCAGAGAACCAGATCAGCAGAGCTGCTTCAAAGCCAGAGAACCATGTCAGCGGAGCTGCTCTAGAGCCAGAAAACCAGGTCAGCAGAGCTGCTTTAGAGCCAGAGATCCAGGTCAGCAGAGCCACTCTAGAGCCTATGAACAAGGTCAGCATAGCTGATCAAGAGCCTGAGATCCAGGTCCGCAGAGCTTCTTTAGAGCCAGAGAACCAGGTCAGCAGAGCTACTTTCGAGCCAGAGAACTAGGTCAGCAAAGATGTTTCAAAGCTTGAGAACCAGGTCAGCAGAGCTGCTTCAAAGCCAGAGAACCAGGTCAGCAGAACTGCTCTAGAGCCAGAGAATCAGGTCAGCAGAGATGCTTCAAAGCCAGAGAACCAGGTAAGCAGAGGTGCTTTAGAGCCAGAGAACCAGGTCAGCAGAGCTGCTCTAGAGCCAGAGAACCAGATCAGCAGAGCTGCTTCAAAGCCAGAGAACCATGTCAGCGGAGCTGCTCTAGAGACAGAAAACCAGGTCAGCAGAGCTGCTTTAGAGCCGGAGTTCCAGGTCAGCAGAGCTGCTCTAGAGCCAGAGATCCAGGTCAGCAGAGCCGCTCTGAAGCCTATGAACAAGGTCAGCATAGCTGATCAAGAGCCTGAGATCCAGGTCCGCAGAGCTTCTTTAGAGCCAGAGAACCAGGTCAGCAGAGCTGCTTTAGTGCCAGAGTAACAGGTCAGAAGAGCTGCTCTAGAGCCAGAGAACTAGGTCAGCAGAGCCGCTCTTGAGCCTAAGAACAAGGTCAGCAGAGGTGCACTAGAGACTGAGCACCAAGTCAGCAGAGCTGCTGTAGTGCCAGAGAACGAGGTCAACAGACCTGCTCTAGAGCCAGAGAACGAGGTCAGCAGAGCTGCTTCAAAGCCAGAAAACCATGTCAGCAGAGATGCTTTAGGTCCAGAGTACCAGGTCAGCAGAGCTGCTCTAGAGTCAGAGGACCAGGTCAGCAGAGCTGCTTCAGAGCAAGATAACCAGGTCAGCAGAGCTGCTTCAAATACAGAGAACCGGGTCAGCAGAGCTGCTCTAGAGCCTAAGAACCAGGTCACCAGAGCTGCTTCAAATCCAGAGAACCAGTTTAGCAGAGCTGCCTCAAAGCCAGAGAACCAGGACAACAGAGCTGCTTTAGTGCAAGAGAACCAGGTCTGCAGAGTTGCTCTAGAGGCAGAGAACCAGGTCAGCAGAGCTGCTCTAGGGCCAGAGAACCGAGGTCAGCAGATATGCTTTCAAGGGAGAGAACCAGGTCAGCAGAGCTACTTTCGAGCCAGAGAACTAGGTCAGCAAAGCTGCTTCAAAGCTTGAGACCCAGGTCATGAGATCTACTCTAGAGCCAGAGAACCAGGTCAGCAGAACCGCTCTAGAGCCGAAGAACCAGGTGAGCAGAGCTGCTCTTGAGCTTGAGAACCAGGTCAGCAGAGCCGCTCTAGAGCCAAAGAACCAGGTCAGCAGAGCTGCTCTAGAGCCAGAGAACCAGGTCAACAGAGCTGCTTTAGAGCCAGAGAACCAGGTCAGCAGAGCTTCTATAGAGCCAGAGAACCAGGTCAGAAGAGCTGCTTCAAAGCCAGAGAACAAGGTCAGAAGAGCTGCTGTAGATCCAGAGAACCAGGTCAGCAGAACTGCTCTAGAGCCAGAGAACCAGGTCAGCTGAGCTGCTTCAAAGCCAGTGAAACAGGTCAGTAGAGCTGCGCTAGAGCCAGAGAACCAGGTCAGCAGAGCTGCTTCAAAGCCAGAGAACCAGGTCAGCAGAGCTGCTTTAGAGCCAGAGAACCAGGTCAGCAGAGCTGCTCTAGAGCCAGAGAACCAGATCAGCAGAGCTGCTTCAAAGCCAGAGAACCATGTCAGCGGAGCTGCTCTAGAGCCAGAAAACCAGGTCAGCAGAGCTGCTTTAGAGCCAGAGTTCCAGGTCAGCAGAGCTGCTCTATAGCCAGAGATCCAGGTCAGCAGAGCCACTCTAGAGCCTATGAACAAGGTCAGCATAGCTGATAAAGAGCCTGAGATCCAGGTCCGCAGAGCTTCTTTAGAGCCAGAGAACCAGGTCAGCAGAGCTGGTTTAGTGCCAGAGTAACTGGTCAGCAGAGCTGCTCTAGAGCCAGAGAACTAGGTCAGCAAAGCTGCTTCAAAGCTTGAGACCCAGGTCAGCAGATCTACTCTAGAGCCAGAGAACCAGGTCAGCAGAACTGCTCTAGAGCCGAAGAACCAGGTCAGCAGAGCTGCTCTTGAGCTTAAGAACCAGGTCAGCAGAGACGCTCTAGAGCCAAAGAACCAGGTCAGCAGAGCTGCTCTAGAGCCAGAGAACCAGGTCAGCAGAGCTGCTTTAGAGCCAGAGAACCAGGTCAGCAGAGCTTCTATAGAGCCAGAGAACCAGGTCAGAAGAGCTGCTTCAAAGCCAGAGAACAAGGTCAGAAGAGCTGCTGTAGATCCAGAGAACCAGGTCAGCAGAACTGCTCTAGAGCCAGAGGACCAGGTCAGCTGAGCTTCTTCAAAGCCAGTGAAACAGGTCAGTAGAGCTGCTCTAGAGCCAGAGAACCAGGTCAGCAGAGCTGCTTCAAAGCCAGAGAACCAGGTCAGCAGAGCTGCTTTGGAGCCAGAGAACCAGGTCAGCAGAGCTGCTCTAGAGCCAGAGAACCAGATCAGCAGAGCTGCTTCAAAGCCAGAGAACCATGTCAGCGGAGCTGCTCTAGAGCCAGAAAACCAGGTCAGCAGAGCTGCGTTAGAGCCAGAGTTCCAGGTCAGCAGAGCTGCTGTAGAGCCAGAGATCCAGGTCAGCAGAGCCGCTCTAGAGCCTATGAACAAGGTCAGCATAGCTGATCAAGAGCCTGAGATCCAGGTCCGCAGAGCTTCTTTAGAGCCAGAGAACCAGGTCAGCAGAGCTGGTTTAGTGCCAGAGTAACAGGTCAGCAGAGCTGCTCTAGAGCCTAAGAACCAGGTCACCAGAGCTGCTCTTGAGCCTAAGAACAAGGTCAGCAGAGCTGCACTAGAGACTGAGCACCATGTCAGCAGAGCTGCTGTAGTACCAGAGAACCAGGGCAACAGACCTGCTCTAGAGCCAGAGAACCAGGTCAGCAGAGCTGCTTCAAAGCCAGAAAACCATGTCAGCAGAGCTGCTTTAGGTCCAGAGTACCAGGTCAGCAGAGCTGCTCTAGTCAGAGGACCAGGTCAGCAGAGCTGCTTCAGAGCAAGATAACCAGGTCAGCAGAGCTGCTTCAAATCCAGAGAACCAGGTCAGCAGAACCGCTCTAGAGCCGAAGAACCAGGTCAGCAGAGCTGCTCTTGAGCTTGAGAACCAGGTCAGCAGAGCCGCTCTAGAGCCAAAGAACCAGGTCAGCAGAGCTGCTCTAGAGCCAGAGGACCAGGTCAGCAGAGCTGCTTTAGAGCCAGAGAACCAGGTCAGCAGAGCTTCTATAGAGCCAGAGAACCAGGTCAGAAGAGCTGCTTCAAAGCCAGAGAACAAGGTCAGAAGAGCTGCTGTAGATCCAGAGAACCAGGTCAGCAGAACTGCTCTAGAGCCAGAGAACCAGGTCAGCTGAGCTGCTTCAAAGCCAGTGAAACAGGTCAGTAGAGCTGAGCTAGAGCCAGAGAACCAGGTCAGCAGAGCTGCTTCAAAGCCAGAGAACCAGGTCAGCAGAGCTGCTTTAGAGCCAGAGAACCAGGTCAGCGGACCTGCTCTAGAGCCAGAGAACCAGATCAGCAGAGCTGCTTCAAAGCCAGAGAACCATGTCAGCGGAGCTGCTCTAGAGCCAGAAAACCAGGTCAGCAGACCTGCTTTAGAGCCAGAGTTCCAGGTCAGCAGAGCTGCTCTAGAGCCAGAGATCCAGGTCAGCAGAGCCACTCTAGAGCTAATGAACAAGGTCAGCATAGCTGATCAAGAGCCTGAGATCCAGGTCCGCAGAGCTTCTTTAGAGGCAGAGAACCAGGTCAGCAGAGCTGGTTTAGTGCCAGAGTAACAGGTCAGCAGAGCTGCTCTAGAGCCAGAGAACTAGGTCAGCAAAGATGTTTCAAAGCTTGAGACCCAGGTCAGCAGATCTACTCTAGAGCCAGAGAACCAGGTCAGCAGAACCGCTCTAGAGCCGAAGAACCAGGTCAGCAGAGCTGCTCTTGAGCTTGAGAACCAGGTCAGCAGAGCCGCTCTAGAGCCAAAGAACCAGGTCAACAGACCTGCTCTAGAGCCAGAGAACCAGGTCAGCAGAGCTGCTTCAAAGCCAGAAAACCATGTCAGCAGAGCTGCTTTAGGTCCAGAGTACCAGGTCAGCAGAGCTGCTCTAGAGTCAGAGGACCAGGTCAGCAGAGCTGCTTCAGAGCAAGATAACCAGGTCAGCAGAGCTGCTTCAAATCCAGAGAACTAGGTTAGCAGAGCTGCTCTAGATCCTAAGAACCAGGTCACCAGAGCTGCTTCAAAGCCAGAGAACCAGGTCAGTAGAGCTGTTTCAAATCCAGAGAACCAGGTCAGCAGAGCTGCTCTAGAGCGTAAGAACCAGTTTAGCAGAGCTGCTTCAAAGCCAGAGAACCAGGTCAACAGAGCTGCTTTAGTGCCAGAGAACCAGGTCAGCAGAGCTGCTCTAGAGGCAGAGAACCAGTTCAGCAGAGCTGCTCTAGGGCCAGAGAAACGAGGTCAGCAGATATGCTTTCAAGGGAGAGAACCAGGTCAGCAGAGCTACTTTCTAGCCAGAGAACTAGGTCAGCAAAGCTGCTTCAAAGCTTGAGAACCAGGTCAGCAGATCTACTCTAGAGCCAGAGAACCAGGTCAGCAGAACCGCTCTAGAGCAGAAGAACCAGGTCAGCAGAGCCGCTCTTGAGCTTGAGAACCAGGTCAGCAGAGCCGCTCTAGAGCCAAAGAACCAGGTCAGCAGAGCTGCTCTAGAGCCAGAGAACCAGGTCAGCAGAGCTGCTTTAGAGCCAGAGAACCAGGTCAGCAGAGCTTCTATAGAGCCAGAGAACCAGGTCAGAAGAGCTGCTTCAAAGCCAGAGAACAAGGTCAGAAGAGCTGCTGTAGATCCAGAGAACCAGGTAAG
This sequence comes from Triturus cristatus, assembly GCF_964204655.1. NCBI lineage: Eukaryota > Metazoa > Chordata > Amphibia > Caudata > Salamandridae > Triturus > Triturus cristatus. Next base: position 914,568,855 of record NC_140579.1, on the reverse strand, counting down.
CAGAACTGCTCTAGAGCCAGAGAACCAGGTCAGCTGAGCTGCTTCAAAGCCAGTGAAACAGGTCAGTAGAGCTGCTCTAGAGCCAGAGAACCAGGTCAGCAGAGCTGCTTCAAAACCAGAGAACCAGGTCAGCAGAGCTGCATCATAGCTAGAGAACGAGGTCAGCAGAGCTGCTCTAGAGTATAAGAACCAGGTCAGCAGGAATGCTCTAGAGCCAGAGAACCAGGTCAGCAGATCTTCTTTAGAGGGAGAGAACCAGGTCAGCAGAGCTGCTTTAGAGCCAGAGAAACAGGCCAGCAGAGCTGCTTCAAAGCCAGAGAACCAGGTCAGCAGAGCTGCTTTAGAGCCAGAGAACCAGGTCAGCAGAGCTGCTCCAGAGCCAGAGAACCAGATCAGCAGAGCTGCTTCAAAGCCAGAGAACCATGTCAGCGGAGCTGCTCTAGAGCCAGAAAACCAGGTCACCAGAGCTGCTTTAGAGCCAGAGTTCCAGGTCAGCAGAGCTGCTCTAGAGCCAGAGATCCAGGTCAGCAGAGCTTCTTTAGAGCCAGAGAACCAGGTCAGCAGAGCTGCTTTAGTGCCAGAGTAACAGGTCAGCACAGCTGCTCTAGAGCCAGAGAACTAGGTCAGCAGAGCCGCTCTTGAGCCTAAGAACAAGGTCAGCAGAGCTGCACTAGAGACTGAGCACCATGTCAGCAGAGCTGCTGTAGTGCCAGAGAACCAGGTCAGCAGAGCTACTTTAGTGCCAGAGTAACAGGTCAGCACTGCTGCTCTAGAGCCAGAGAATTAGGTCAGCAGAGCCGCTCTTGAGCCTAAGAACAAGGTCAGCAGACCTGCTCTAGAGCCAGAGAACCAGGTCAGCAGAGCTGCTTCAAAGCCAGAAAACCATGTCAGCAGAGCTGCTTTAGGTCCAGCGTACCAGGTCAGCAGAGCTGCTCTAGAGTCAGAGGACCAGGTCAGCAGAGCTGCTTCAGAGCAAGATAACCAGGTCAGCAGAGCTGTTTCAAATCCAGAGAACCAGGTCAGCAGAGCTGCTCTAGAGCGTAAGAACCAGTTTAGCAGAGCTGCTTCAAAGCCAGAGAACCATGACAATAGAGCTGCTTTAGTGCCAGAGAACCAGGTCAGCAGATCTGCTCTAGAGGCAGAGAACCAGGTCAGCAGAGCTGCTCTAGGGCCAGAGAAACGATGTCAGCAGATATGCTTTCAAGGGAGAGAACCAGGTCAGCAGAGCTACTTTCGAGCCAGAGAACTAGGTCAGCAAAGCTGCTTCAAAGCTTGAGAACCAGGTCAGCAGATCTACTCTAGAGCCAGAGAACCAGGTCAGCAGAACCGCTCTAGAGCCGAAGAACCAGGTCAGCAGAGCTGCTCTTGAGCTTGAGAACCAGCTCAGCAGAGCCGCTCTAGAGTCAAAGAACCAGGTCAGCAGAGCTGCTCTAGAGCCGGAGAACCAGGTCAGCAGAGCTGCTTTAGAGCCAGAGAACTAGGTCAGCAGAGCTTCTATAGAGCCAGAGAACCAGGTCAGAAAGGCTGCTTCAAAGCCAGAGAACAAGGTCAGAAGAGCTGCTGTAGATTCAGAGAACCAGGTCAGCAGAACTGCTCTAGAGCCAGAGAACCAGGTCAGCTGAGCTGCTTCAAAGCCAGTGAAACAGGTCAGTAGAGCTGCTCTAGAGCCAGAGAACCAGGTCAGCAGAGCTGCTTCAAAGCCAGAGAACCGGGTCAGCATATCTGCTCTAGAGCCAGAGAATCAGGTCAGCAAAGATGCTTCAAAGCCAGAGAACCAGGTAAGCAGAGCTGCTTTAGAGCCAGAGAACCAGGTCAGCAGAGCTGCTCTAGAGCCAGAGAACCAGATCAGCAGAGCTGCTTCAAAGCCAGAGAACCATGTCAGCGGAGCTGCTCTAGAGCCAGAAAACCAGGTCAGCAGAGCTGCTTTAGAGCCAGAGTTCCAGGTCAGCAGAGCTGCTCTAGAGCCAGAGATCCAGGTCAGCAGAGCCGCTCTAGAGCCGATGAACAAGGTCAGCATAGCTGATCAAGAGCCTGAGATCCAGGTCCGCAGAGCTTCTTTAGAGCCAGAGAACCAGGTCAGCAGAGCTGCTTTAGTGCCAGAGTAACAGGTCAGAAGAGCTGCTCTAGAGCCAGAGAACTAGGTCAGCAGAGCCGCTCTTGAGCCTAAGAACAAGGTCAGCAGAGGTGCACTAGACACTGAGCACCAAGTCAGCAGAGCTGCTGTAGTGCCAGAGAACGAGGTCAACAGACCTGCTCTAGAGCCAGAGAACGAGGTCAGCAGAGCTGCTTCAAAGCCAGAAAACCATGTCAGTAGAGATGCTTTAGGTCCAGAGTACCAGGTCAGCAGAGCTGCTCTAGAGTCAGAGGACCAGGTCAGCAGAGCTGCTTCAGAGCAAGATAACCAGGTCAGCAGAGCTGCTTCAAATACAGAGAACCGGGTCAGCAGAGCTGCTCTAGAGCCTAAGAACCAGGTCACCAGAGCTGCTTCAAAGCCAGAGAACCAGTTTAGCAGAGCTGCCTCAAAGCCAGAGAACCAGGACAACAGAGCTGCTTTAGTGCAAGAGAACCAGGTCTGCAGAGTTGCTCTAGAGGCAGAGAACCAGGTCAGCAGAGCTGCTCTAGGGCCAGAGAACCGAGGTCAGCAGATATGCTTTCAAGGGAGAGAACCAGGTCAGCAGAGCTACTTTCGAGCCAGAGAACTAGGTCAGCAAAGCTGCTTCAAAGCTTGAGACCCAGGTCATGAGATCTACTCTAGAGCCAGAGAACCAGGTCAGCAGAACCGCTCTAGAGCCGAAGAACCAGGTCAGCAGAGCTGCTCTTGAGCTTGAGAACCAGGTCAGCAGAGCCGCTCTAGAGCCAAAGAACCAGGTCAGCAGAGCTGCTCTAGAGCCAGAGAACCAGGTCAACAGAGCTGCTTTAGAGCCAGAGAACCAGGTCAGCAGAGCTTCTATAGAGCCAGAGAACCAGGTCAGAAGAGCTGCTTCAAAGCCAGAGAACAAGGTCAGAAGAGCTGCTGTAGATCCAGAGAACCAGGTCAGCAGAACTGCTCTAGAGCCAGAGAACCAGGTCAGCTGAGCTGCTTCAAAGCCAGTGAAACAGGTCAGTAGAGCTGCGCTAGAGCCAGAGAACCAGGTCAGCAGAGCTGCTTCAAAGCCAGAGAACCAGGTCAGCAGAGCTGCTTTAGAGCCAGAGAACCAGGCCAGCAGAGCTGCTCTAGAGCCAGAGAACCAGATCAGCAGAGCTGCTTCAAAGCCAGAGAACCATGTCAGCGGAGCTGCTCTCAAGCCAGAAAACCAGGTCAGCAGAGCTGCTTTAGAGCCAGAGTTCCAGGTCAGCAGAGCTGCTCTAGAGCCAGAGATCCAGGTCAGCAGAGCCACTCTAGAGCCTATGAACAAGGTCAGCATAGCTGATCAAGAGCCTGAGATCCAGGTCCGCAGAGCTTCTTTAGAGCCAGAGAACCAGGTCAGCAGAGCTGGTTTAGTGCCAGAGTAACTGGTCAGCAGAGCTGCTCTAGAGCCAGAGAACTAGGTCAGCAAAGCTGCTTCAAAGCTTGAGAACCAGGTCAGCAGATCTACTCTAGAGCCAGAGAACCAGGTCAGCAGAACCGCTCTAGAGCCGAAGAACCAGGTCAGCAGAGCTGCTCTTGAGCTTGAGAACCAGGTCAGCAGAGCCGCTCTAGAGTCAAAGAACCAGGTCAGCAGAGCTGCTCTAGAGCCGGAGAACCAGGTCAGCAGAGCTGCTTTAGAGCCAGAGAACTAGGTCAGCAGAGCTTCTATAGAGCCAGAGAACCAGGTCAGAAAGGCTGCTTCAAAGCCAGAGAACAAGGTCAGAAGAGCTGCTGTAGATCCAGAGAACCAGGTCAGCAGAACTGCTCTAGAGCCAGAGAACCAGGTCAGCTGAGCTGCTTCAAAGCCAGTGAAACAGGTCAGTAGAGCTGCGCTAGAGCCAGAGAACCAGGTCAGCAGAGCTGCTTCAAAGCCAGAGAACCAGGTCAGCAGAGCTGCTTTAGAGCCAGAGAACCAGGTCAGCGGAGCTGCTCTAGAGCCAGAGAACCAGATCAGCAGAGCTGCTTCAAAGCCAGAGAACCATGTCAGCGGAGCTGCTCTAGAGCCAGAAAACCAGGTCAACATAGCTGCTTTAGAGCCAGAGTTCCAGGTCAGCAGAGCTGCTCTAGAGCCAGAGATCCAGGTCAGCAGAGCCGCTCTAGAGCCTATGAACAAGGTCAGCATAGCTGATCAAGAGCCTGAGATCCAGGTCCGCAGAGCTTCTTTAGAGCCAGAGAACCAGGTCAGCAGAGCTGCTTTAGTGCCAGAGTAACAGGTCAGAAGAGCTGCTCTAGAGCCAGAGAACTAGGTCAGCAGAGCCGCTCTTGAGCCTAAGAACAAGGTCAGCAGAGGTGCACTAGAGACTGAGCACCATGTCAGCAGAGCTGCTGTAGTGCCAGAGAACCAGGTCAACAGACCTGCTCTAGAGCCAGAGAACGAGGTCAGCAGAGCTGCTTCAAAGCCAGAAAACCATGTCAGCAGAGATGCTTTAGGTCCAGAGTACCAGGTCAGCAGAGCTGCTCTAGAGTCAGAGGACCAGGTCAGCAGAGCTGCTTCAGAGCAAGATAACCAGGTCAGCAGAGCTGCTTCAAATAGAGAGAACCAGGTCAGAAGAGCTGCTCTAGAGCCTAATAACCAGGTCACCAGAGCTGCTTCAAAGCCAGAGAACCAGTTTAGCAGAGCTGCCTCAAAGCCAGAGAACCAGGACAACAGAGCTGCTTTAGTGCAAGAGAACCAGGTCAGCAGAGTTGCTCTAGAGGCAGAGAACCAGGTCAGCAGAGCTGCTCTAGGGCCAGAGAACCGAGGTCAGCAGATATGCTTTCAAGGGAGAGAACCAGGTCAGCAGAGCTACTTTCGAGCCAGAGAACTAGGTCAGCAAAGCTGCTTCAAAGCTTGAGACCCAGGTCATGAGATCTACTCTAGAGCCAGAGAACCAGGTCAGCAGAACCGCTCTAGAGCCGAAGAACCAGGTCAGCAGAGCTGCTCTTGAGCTTGAGAACCAGGTCAGCAGAGCCGCTCTAGAGCCAAAGAACCAGGTCAGCAGAGCTACTCTAGAGCCAGAGAACCAGGTCAGCAGAGCTGCTTTAGAGCCAGAGAACCAGGTCAGCAGAGCTTCTATAGAGCCAGAGAACCAGGTCAGAAGAGCTGCTTCAAAGCCAGAGAACAAGGTCAGAAGAGCTGCTGTAGATCCAGAGAACCAGGTCAGCAGAACTGCTCTAGAGCCAGAGAACCAGGTCAGCTGAGCTGCTTCAAAGCCAGTGAAACAGGTCAGTAGAGCTGCGCTAGAGCCAGAGAACCAGGTCAGCAGAGCTGCTTCAAAGCCAGAGAACCAGGTCAGCAGAGCTGCTTTAGAGCCAGAGAACCAGGTCAGCAGAGCTGCTCTAGAGCCAGAGAACCAGATCAGCAGAGCTGCTTCAAAGCCAGAGAACCATGTCAGCGGAGCTGCTCTAGAGCCAGAAAACCAGGTCAGCAGAGCTGCTTTAGAGCCAGAGTTCCAGGTCAGCAGAGCTGCTCTAGAGCCAGAGATCCAGGTCAGCAGAGCCACTCTAGAGCCTATGAACAAGGTCAGCATAGCTGATCAAGAGCCTGAGATCCAGGTCCGCAGAGCTTCTTTAGAGCCAGAGAACCAGGTCAGCAGAGCTGGTTTAGTGCCAGAGTAACAGGTCAGCAGAGCTGCTCTAGAGCCTAAGAACCAGGTCACCAGAGCTGCTCTTGAGCCTAAGAACAAGGTCAGCAGAGCTGCACTAGAGACTGAGCACCATGTCAGCAGAGCTGCTGTAGTACCAGAGAACCAGGGCAACAGACCTGCTCTAGAGCCAGAGAACCAGGTCAGCAGAGCTGCTACCAAGAGAGAAAACCATGTCAGCAGAGCTGCTTTAGGTCCAGAGTACCAGGTCAGCAGAGCTGCTCTAGAGTCAGAGGACCAGGTCAGCAGAGCTGCTTCAGAGCAAGATAACCAGGTCAGCAGAGCTGCTTCAAATCCAGAGAACCAGGTCAGCAGAACCGCTCTAGAGCCGAAGAACCAGGTCAGCAGAGCTGCTCTTGAGCTTGAGAACCAGGTCAGCAGAGCCACTCTAGAGCCAAAGAACCAGGTCAGCAGAGCTGCTCTAGAGCCAGAGAACCAGGTCAGCAGAGCTGCTTTAGAGCCAGAGAACCAGGTCAGCAGAGCTTCCATAGAGCCAGAGAACCAGGTCAGAAGAGCTGCTTCAAAGCCAGAGAACAAGGTCAGAAGAGCTGCTGTAGATCCAGAGAACCAGGTCAGCAGAACTGCTCTAGAGCCAGAGAACCAGGTCAGCTGAGCTGCTTCAAAGCCAGTGAAACAGGTCAGTAGAGCTGCGCTAGAGCCAGAGAACCAGGTCAGCAGAGATGCTTCAAAGCCAGAGAACCAGGTCAGCAGAGCTGCTTTAGAGCCAGAGAACCAGGTCAGCGGAGCTGCTCTAGAGCCATAGAACCAGGTCAGCAGAGCTGCTTCAAAGCCAGAGAACCATGTCAGCAGATCTGCTTTAGAGCCAGAGAACCAGGTTAGCAGAGCTGCTCTAGAGCCAGATAACCAGGTCAGCAGAGCTGCTTCAAAGCCAGAGAACCAGGTCAGCAGAGCTGCTCTAGAGTCAGAGGACCAGGTCAGCAGAGCTGCTCTAGAGTCCGAGGACCAGGTCAGCAGAGCTGCTTCAGAGCAAGATAACCAGGTCAGCAGAGCTGCTTCAAATCCAGAGAACTAGGTTAGCAGAGCTGCTCTAGATCCTAAGAACCAGGTCACCAGAGCTGCTTCAAAGCCAGAGAACCAGGTCAGTAGAGCTGTTTCAAATCCAGAGAACCAGGTCAGCAGAGCTGCTCTAGAGCGTAAGAACCAGTTTAGCAGAGCTGCTTCAAAGCCAGAGAACCAGGTCAACAGAGCTGCTTTAGTGCCAGAGAACCAGGTCAGCAGAGCTGCTCTAGAGGCAGAGAACCAGTTCAGCAGAGCTGCTCTAGGGCCAGAGAAACGAGGTCAGCAGATATGCTTTCAAGGGAGAGAACCAGGTCAGCAGAGCTACTTTCTAGCGAGAGAACTAGGTCAGCAAAGCTGCTTCAAAGCTTGAGAACCAGGTCAGCAGATCTACTCTAGAGCCAGAGAACCAGGTCAGCAGAACCGCTCTAGAGCAGAAGAACCAGGTCAGCAGAGCTGCTCTTGAGCTTGAGAACCAGGTCAGCAGAGCCGCTCTAGAGCCAAAGAACCAGGTCAGCAGAGCTGCTCTAGAGCCAGAGAACCAGGTCAGCAGAGCTGCTTTAGAGCCAGAGAACCAGGTCAGCAGAGCTTCTATAGAGCCAGAGAACCAGGTCAGAAGAGCTGCTTCAAAGCCAGAGAACAAGGTCAGAAGAGCTGCTGTAGATCCAGAGAACCAGGTAAGCAGAACTGCTCTAGAGCCAGAGAACCAGGTCAGCTGAGCTGCTTCAAAGCCAGTGAAACAGGTCAGTAGAGCTGCTCTAGAGCCAGAGAACCAGGTCAGCAGAGCTGCTTCAAAACCAGAGAACCAGGTCAGCAGAGCTGCATCATAGCTAGAGAACGAGGTCAGCAGAGCTGCTCTAGAGTATAAGAACCAGGTCAGCAGGAATGCTCTAGAGCCAGAGAACCAGGTCAGCAGATCTTCTTTAGAGGGAGAGAACCAGGTCAGCAGAGCTGCTTTAGAGCCAGAGAAACAGGCCAGCAGAGCTGCTTCAAAGCCAGAGAACCAGGTCAGCAGAGCTGCTTTAGAGCCAGAGAACCAGGTCAGCAGAGCTGCTCTAGAGCCAGAGAACCAGATCAGCAGAGCTGCTTCAAAGCCAGAGAACCATGTCAGCGGAGCTGCTCTAGAGCCAGAAAACCAGGTCACCAGAGCTGCTTTAGAGCCAGAGTTCCAGGTCAGCAGAGCTGCTCTAGAGCCAGAGATCCAGGTCAGCAGAGCCGCTCTAGAGCCTATAAACAAGGTCAGCATAGCTGATCAAGAGCCTGAGATCCAGGTCTGCAGAGCTTCTTTAGAGCCAGAGAACCAGGTCAGCAGAGCTGCTTTAGTGCCAGAGTAACAGGTCAGCACAGCTGCTCTAGAGCCAGAGAACTAGGTCAGCAGAGCCGCTCTTGAGCCTAAGAACAAGGTCAGCAGAGCTGCACTAGAGACTGAGCACCATGTCAGCAGAGCTGCTGTAGTGCCAGAGAACCAGGTCAGCAGAGCTACTTTAGTGCCAGAGTAACAGGTCAGCACTGCTGCTCTAGAGCCAGAGAATTAGGTCAGCAGAGCCGCTCTTGAGCCTAAGAACAAGGTCAGCAGACCTGCTCTAGAGCCAGAGAACCAGGTCAGCAGAGCTGCTTCAAAGCCAGAAAACCATGTCAGCAGAGTTGCTTTAGGTCCAGCGTACCAGGTCAGCAGAGCTGCTCTAGAGTCAGAGGACCAGGTCAGCAGAGCTGCTTGAGAGCAAGATAACCAGGTCAGCAGAGCTGTTTCAAATCCAGAGAACCAGGTCAGCAGAGCTGCTCTAGAGTGTAAGAACCAGTTTAGCAGAGCTGCTTCAAAGCCAGAGAACCATGACAATAGAGCTGCTTTAGTGCCAGAGAACCAGGTCAGCAGATCTGCTCTAGAGGCAGAGAACCAGGTCAGCAGAGCTGCTCTAGGGCCAGAGAAACGATGTCAGCAGATATGCTTTCAAGGGAGAGAACCAGGTCAGCAGAGCTACTTTCGAGCCAGAGAACTAGGTCAGCAAAGCTGCTTCAAAGCTTGAGAACCAGGTCAGCAGATCTACTCTAGAGCCAGAGAACCAGGTCAGCAGAACCGCTCTAGAGCCGAAGAACCAGGTCAGCAGAGCTGCTCTTGAGCTTGAGAACCAGCTCAGCAGAGCCGCTCTAGAGTCAAAGAACCAGGTCAGCAGAGCTGCTCTAGAGCCGGAGAACCAGGTCAGCAGAGCTGCTTTAGAGCCAGAGAACTAGGTCAGCAGAGCTTCTATAGAGCCAGAGAACCAGGTCAGAAAGGCTGCTTCAAAGCCAGAGAACAAGGTCAGAAGAGCTGCTGTAGATTCAGAGAACCAGGTCAGCAGAACTGCTCTAGAGCCAGAGAACCAGGTCAGCTGAGCTGCTTCAAAGCCAGTGAAACAGGTCAGTAGAGCTGCTCTAGAGCCAGAGAACCAGGTCAGCAGAGCTGCTTCAAAGCCAGAGAACCGGGTCAGCATATCTGCTCTAGAGCCAGAGAATCAGGTCAGCAAAGATGCTTCAAAGCCAGAGAACCAGGTAAGCAGAGCTGCTTTAGAGCCAGAGAACCAGGTCAGCAGAGCTGCTCTAGAGCCAGAGAACCAGATCAGCAGAGCTGCTTCAAAGCCAGAGAACCATGTCAGCGGAGCTGCTCTAGAGTCAGAAAACCAGGTCAGCAGAGCTGCTTTAGAGCCAGAGTTCCAGGTCAGCAGAGCTGCTCTAGAGCCAGAGATCCAGGTCAGCAGAGCCGCTCTAGAGCCGATGAACAAGGTCAGCATAGCTGATCAAGAGCCTGAGATCCAGGTCCGCAGAGCTTCTTTAGAGCCAGAGAACCAGGTCAGCAGAGCTGCTTTAGTGCCAGAGTAACAGGTCAGAAGAGCTGCTCTAGAGCCAGAGAACTAGGTCAGCAGAGCCGCTCTTGAGCCTAAGAACAAGGTCAGCAGAGGTGCACTAGAGACTGAGCACCAAGTCAGCAGAGCTGCTGTAGTGCCAGAGAACGAGGTCAACAGACCTGCTCTAGAGCCAGAGAACGAGGTCAGCAGAGCTGCTTCAAAGCCAGAAAACCATGTCAGTAGAGATGCTTTAGGTCCAGAGTACCAGGTCAGCAGAGCTGCTCTAGAGTCAGAGGACCAGGTCAGCAGAGCTGCTTCAGAGCAAGATAACCAGGTCAGCAGAGCTGCTTCAAATACAGAGAACCGGGTCAGCAGAGCTGCTCTAGAGCCTAAGAACCAGGTCACCAGAGCTGCTTCAAAGCCAGAGAACCAGTTTAGCAGAGCTGCCTCAAAGCCAGAGAACCAGGACAACAGAGCTGCTTTAGTGCAAGAGAACCAGGTCTGCAGAGTTGCTCTAGAGGCAGAGAACCAGGTCAGCAGAGCTGCTCTAGGGCCAGAGAACCGAGGTCAGCAGATATGCTTTCAAGGGAGAGAACCAGGTCAGCAGAGCTACTTTCGAGCCAGAGAACTAGGTCAGCAAAGCTGCTTCAAAGCTTGAGACCCAGGTCATGAGATCTACTCTAGAGCCAGAGAACCAGGTCAGCAGAACCGCTCTAGAGCCGAAGAACCAGGTCAGCAGAGCTGCTCTTGAGCTTGAGAACCAGGTCAGCAGAGCCGCTCTAGAGCCAAAGAACCAGGTCAGCAGAGCTGCTCTAGAGCCAGAGAACCAGGTCAACAGAGCTGCTTTAGAGCCAGAGAACCAGGTCAGCAGAGCTTCTATAGAGCCAGAGAACCAGGTCAGAAGAGCTGCTTCAAAGCCAGAGAACAAGGTCAGAAGAGCTGCTGTAGATCCAGAGAACCAGGTCAGCAGAACTGCTCTAGAGCCAGAGAACCAGGTCAGCTGAGCTGCTTCAAAGCCAGTGAAACAGGTCAGTAGAGCTGCGCTAGAGCCAGAGAACCAGGTCAGCAGAGCTGCTTCAAAGCCAGAGAACCAGGTCAGCAGAGCTGCTTTAGAGCCAGAGAACCAGGCCAGCAGAGCTGCTCTAGAGCCAGAGAACCAGATCAGCAGAGCTGCTTCAAAGCCAGAGAACCATGTCAGCGGAGCTGCTCTCAAGCCAGAAAACCAGGTCAGCAGAGCTGCTTTAGAGCCAGAGTTCCAGGTCAGCAGAGCTGCTCTAGAGCCAGAGATCCAGGTCAGCAGAGCCACTCTAGAGCCTATGAACAAGGTCAGCATAGCTGATCAAGAGCCTGAGATCCAGGTCCGCAGAGCTTCTTTAGAGCCAGAGAACCAGGTCAGCAGAGCTGGTTTAGTGCCAGAGTAACTGGTCAGCAGAGCTGCTCTAGAGCCAGAGAACTAGGTCAGCAAAGCTGCTTCAAAGCTTGAGAACCAGGTCAGCAGATCTACTCTAGAGCCAGAGAACCAGGTCAGCAGAACCGCTCTAGAGCCGAAGAACCAGGTCAGCAGAGCTGCTCTTGAGCTTGAGAACCAGGTCAGCAGAGCCGCTCTAGAGTCAAAGAACCAGGTCAGCAGAGCTGCTCTAGAGCCGGAGAACCAGGTCAGCAGAGCTGCTTTAGAGCCAGAGAACTAGGTCAGCAGAGCTTCTATAGAGCCAGAGAACCAGGTCAGAAAGGCTGCTTCAAAGCCAGAGAACAAGGTCAGAAGAGCTGCTGTAGATCCAGAGAACCAGGTCAGCAGAACTGCTCTAGAGCCAGAGAACCAGGTCAGCTGAGCTGCTTCAAAGCCAGTGAAACAGGTCAGTAGAGCTGCGCTAGAGCCAGAGAACCAGGTCAGCAGAGCTGCTTCAAAGCCAGAGAACCAGGTCAGCAGAGCTGCTTTAGAGCCAGAGAACCAGGTCAGCGGAGCTGCTCTAGAGCCAGAGAACCAGATCAGCAGAGCTGCTTCAAAGCCAGAGAACCATGTCAGCGGAGCTGCTCTAGAGCCAGAAAACCAGGTCAACATAGCTGCTTTAGAGCCAGAGTTCCAGGTCAGCAGAGCTGCTCTAGAGCCAGAGATCCAGGTCAGCAGAGCCGCTCTAGAGCCTATGAACAAGGTCAGCATAGCTGATCAAGAGCCTGAGATCCAGGTCCGCAGAGCTTCTTTAGAGCCAGAGAACCAGGTCAGCAGAGCTGCTTTAGTGCCAGAGTAACAGGTCAGAAGAGCTGCTCTAGAGCCAGAGAACTAGGTCAGCAGAGCCGCTCTTGAGCCTAAGAACAAGGTCAGCAGAGGTGCACTAGAGACTGAGCACCATGTCAGCAGAGCTGCTGTAGTGCCAGAGAACCAGGTCAACAGACCTGCTCTAGAGCCAGAGAACGAGGTCAGCAGAGCTGCTTCAAAGCCAGAAAACCATGTCAGCAGAGATGCTTTAGGTCCAGAGTACCAGGTCAGCAGAGCTGCTCTAGAGTCAGAGGACCAGGTCAGCAGAGCTGCTTCAGTGCAAGATAACCAGGTCAGCAGAGCTGCTTCAAATAGAGAGAACCAGGTCAGAAGAGCTGCTCTAGAGCCTAATAACCAGGTCACCAGAGCTGCTTCAAAGCCAGAGAACTAGTTTAGCAGAGCTGCCTCAAAGCCAGAGAACCAGGACAACAGAGCTGCTTTAGTGCAAGAGAACCAGGTCAGCAGAGTTGCTCTAGAGGCAGAGAACCAGGTCAGCAGAGCTGCTCTAGGGCCAGAGAACCGAGGTCAGCAGATATGCTTTCAAGGGAGAGAACCAGGTCAGCAGAGCTACTTTCGAGCCAGAGAACTAGGTCAGCAAAGCTGCTTCAAAGCTTGAGACCCAGGTCATGAGATCTACTCTAGAGCCAGAGAACCAGGTCAGCAGAACCGCTCTAGAGCCGAAGAACCAGGTCAGCAGAGCTGCTCTTGAGCTTGAGAACCAGGTCAGCAGAGCCGCTCTAGAGCCAAAGAACCAGGTCAGCAGAGCTACTCTAGAGCCAGAGAACCAGGTCAGCAGAGCTGCTTTAGAGCCAGAGAACCAGGTCAGCAGAGCTTCTATAGAGCCAGAGAACCAGGTCAGAAGAGCTGCTTCAAAGCCAGAGAACAAGGTCAGAAGAGCTGCTGTAGATCCAGAGAACCAGGTCAGCAGAACTGCTCTAGAGCCAGAGAACCAGGTCAGCTGAGCTGCTTCAAAGCCAGTGAAACAGGTCAGTAGAGCTGCGCTAGAGCCAGAGAACCAGGTCAGCAGAGCTGCTTCAAAGCCAGAGAACCAGGTCAGCAGAGCTGCTTTAGAGCCAGAGAACCAGGTCAGCAGAGCTGCTCTAGAGCCAGAGAACCAGATCAGCAGAGCTGCTTCAAAGCCAGAGAACCATGTCAGCGGAGCTGCTCTAGAGCCAGAAAACCAGGTCAGCAGAGCTGCTTTAGAGCCAGAGTTCCAGGTCAGCAGAGCTGCTCTAGAGCCAGAGATCCAGGTCAGCAGAGCCACTCTAGAGCCTATGAACAAGGTCAGCATAGCTGATCAAGAGCCTGAGATCCAGGTCCGCAGAGCTTCTTTAGAGCCAGAGAACCAGGTCAGCAGAGCTGGTTTAGTGCCAGAGTAACAGGTCAGCAGAGCTGCTCTAGAGCCTAAGAACCAGGTCACCAGAGCTGCTCTTGAGCCTAAGAACAAGGTCAGCAGAGCTGCACTAGAGACTGAGCACCATGTCAGCAGAGCTGCTGTAGTACCAGAGAACCAGGGCAACAGACCTGCTCTAGAGCCAGAGAACCAGGTCAGCAGAGCTGCTACCAAGAGAGAAAACCATGTCAGCAGAGCTGCTTTAGGTCCAGAGTACCAGGTCAGCAGAGCTGCTCTAGAGTCAGAGGACCAGGTCAGCAGAGCTGCTTCAGAGCAAGATAACCAGGTCAGCAGAGCTGCTTCAAATCCAGAGAACCAGGTCAGCAGAACCGCTCTAGAGCCGAAGAACCAGGTCAGCAGAGCTGCTCTTGAGCTTGAGAACCAGGTCAGCAGAGCCGCTCTAGAGCCAAAGAACCAGGTCAGCAGAGCTGCTCTAGAGCCAGAGAACCAGGTCAGCAGAGCTGCTTTAGAGCCAGAGAACCAGGTCAGCAGAGCTTCCATAGAGCCAGAGAACCAGGTCAGAAGAGCTGCTTCAAAGCCAGAGAACAAGGTCAGAAGAGCTGCTGTAGATCCAGAGAACCAGGTCAGCAGAACTGCTCTAGAGCCAGAGAACCAGGTCAGCTGAGCTGCTTCAAAGCCAGTGAAACAGGTCAGTAGAGCTGCGCTAGAGCCAGAGAACCAGGTCAGCAGAGATGCTTCAAAGCCAGAGAACCAGGTCAGCAGAGCTGCTTTAGAGCCAGAGAACAAGGTCAGTGGAGCTGCTCTAGAGCCAGAGAACCAGATCAGCAGAGCTGCTTCAAAGCCAGAGAACCATGTCAGCGGAGCTGCTCTAGAGCCAGAAAACCAGGTCAGCAGAGCTGCTTTAGAGCCAGAGTTCCAGGTCAGCAGAGCTGCTCTAGAGCCAGAGATCCAGGTCAGCAGAGCCACTCTAGAGCCTATGAACAAGGTCAGCATAGCTGATCAAGAGCCTGAGATCCAGGTCCGCAGAGCTTCTTTAGAGCCAGAGAACCAGGTCAGCAGAGCTGGTTTAGTGCCAGAGTAACAGGTCAGCAGAGCTGCTCTAGAGCCAGAGAACTAGGTCAGCAAAGATGTTTCAAAGCTTGAGACCCAGGTCTGCAGATCTACTCTAGAGCCAGAGAACCAGGTCAGCAGAACCGCTCTAGAGTCGAAGAACCAGGTCAGCAGAGCTGCTCTTGAGCTTGAGAACCAGGTCAGCAGAGCCGCTCTAGAGCCAAAGAACCAGGTCAGCAGAGCTGCTCTAGAGCCAGAGAACCAGGTCAGCAGAGCTGCTTTAGAGCCAGAGAACCAGGTCAGAAGAGCTGCTTCAAAGCCAGAGAACAAGGTCAGAAGAGCTGCTGTAGATCCAGAGAACCAGGTCAGCAGAACTGCTCTAGAGCCAGAGAACCAGGTCAGCTGAGCTGCTTCAAAGCCAGTGAAACAGGTCAGTAGAGCTGCTCTAGAGCCAGAGAACCAGGTCAGCAGAGCTGCTTCAAAGCCAGAGAACCAGGTCAGCAGAGCTGCTTTAGAGCCAGAGAACCAGGTCAGCAGAGCTGCTCTAGAGCCAGAGAACCAGATCAGCAGAGCTGCTTCAAAGGCAGAGAACCATGTCAGCGGAGCTGCTCTAGAGCCAGAAAACCAGGTCAGCAGAGCTGCTTTAGAGCCAGAGTTCCAGGTCAGCAGAGCTGCTGTAGAGCCAGAGATCCAGGTCAGCAGAGCCGCTCTAGAGCCTATGAACAAGGTCAGCATAGCTGATCAAGAGCCTGAGATCCAGGTCCGCAGAGCTTCTTTAGAGCCAGAGAACCAGGTCAGCAGAGCTGGTTTAGTGCCAGAGTAACAGGTCAGCAGAGCTGCTCTAGAGCCAGAGAACTAGGTCAGCAGAGCTGCTCTTGAGCCTAAGAACAAGGTCAGCAGAGCTGCACTAGATACTGAGCACCATGTCAGCAGAGCTGCTGTAGTGCCAGAGAACCAGGGCAACAGACCTGCTCTAGAGCCAGAGAACCAGGTCAGCAGAGCTGCTTCAAAGCCAGAAAACCATGTCAGCAGAGCTGCTTTAGGTCCAGAGTACCAGGTCAGCAGAGCTGCTCTAGAGTCAGAGGACCAGGTCAGCAGAGCTGCTTCAGAGCAAGATAACCAGGTCAGCAGAGCTGCTTCAAATCCAGAAGAACCAGGTCAGCAGAGCTGCTCTAGAGCCTAAGAACCAGGTCACCAGAGCTGCTTCAAAGCCAGAGAACCAGGTCAGCAGAGCTACTTTCGAGCCAGAGAACTAGGTCAGCAGAGCTGCTTCAAATCCAGAGAACCAGGTAAGCAGAGCTACTTTCAAGCCAGAGAACTAGGTCAGCAAAGCTGCTTCAAAGCTTGAGACCCAGGTCATGAGATCTACTCTAGAGCCAGAGAACCAGGTCAGCAGAACCGCTCTAGAGCCGAAGAACCAGGTCATTAGAGCTGCTCTTGAGCTTGAGAACCAGGTCAGCAGAGCCGCTCTAGAGCCAAAGAACCAGGTCAGCAGAGCTGCTCTAGAGCCAGAGAACCAGGTCAGCAGAGCTGCTTTAGAGCCAGAGAACCAGGTCAGCAGAGCTTCTATAGAGCCAGAGAACCAGGTCAGAAGAGCTGCTTCAAAGCCAGAGAACAAGGTCAGAAGAGCTGCTGTAGATCCAGAGAACCAGGTCAGCAGAACTGCTCTAGAGCCAGAGAACCAGGTCAGCTGAGCTGCTTCAAAGCCAGTGAAACAGGTCAGTAGAGCTGCGCTAGAGCCAGAGAACCAGGTCAGCAGAGCTACTTCAAAGCCAGAGAACCAGGTCAGCAGAGCTGCTTTAGAGCCAGAGAACCAGGTCAGCAGAGCTGCTCTAGAGCCAGAGAACCAGATCAGCAGAGCTGCTTCAAAGCCAGAGAACCATGTCAGCGGAGCTGCTCTAGAGCCAGAAAACCAGGTCACCATAGCTGCTTTAGAGCCAGAGTTCCAGGTCAGCAGAGCTGCTCTAGAGCCAGAGATCCAGGTCAGCAGAGCCACTCTAGAGCCTATGAACAAGGTCAGCATAGCTGATCAAGAGCCTGAGATCCAGGTCCGCAGAGCTTCTTTAGAGCCAGAGAACCAGGTCAGCAGAGCTGGTTTAGTGCCAGAGTAACAGGTCAGCAGAGCTGCTCTAGAGCCAGAGAACTAGGTCAGCAAAGCTGCTTCAAAGCTTGAGACCCAGGTCAGCAGATCTACTCTAGAGCCAGAGAACCAGGTCAGCAGAACCGCTCTAGAGCCGAAGAACCAGGTCAGCAGAGCTAATCTTGAGCTTGAGAACCAGGTCAGCAGAGCCGCTCTAGAGCCAAAGAACCAGGTCAGCAGAGCTGCTCTAGAGCCAGAGAACCAGGTCAGCAGAGCTGCTTTAGAGCCAGACAACCAGGTCAGCAGAGCTTCTATAGAGCAAGAGAACCAGGTCAGATGAGCTGCTTCAAAGCTAGAGAACAAGGTCAGAAGAGCTGCTGTAGATCCAGAGAACCAGGTCAGCAGAACTGCTCTAGAGCCAGAGAACCAGGTCAGCTGAGCTGCTTCAAAGCCAGTGAAAAAGGTCAGTAGAGCTGCTCTAGAGCCAGAGAACCAGGTCAGCAGAGCTGCTTCAAAGCCAGAGAACCAGGTCAGCAGAGCTGCTTTGGAGCCAGAGAACCAGGTCAGCAGAGCTGCTCTAGAGCCAGAGAACCAGATCAGCAGAGCTGCTTCAAAGCCAGAGAACCATGTCAGCGGAGCTGCTCTAGAGCCAGAAAACCAGGTCAGCAGAGCTGCTTTAGAGCCAGAGTTCCAGGTCAGCAGAGCTGCTCTAGAGCCAGGGATCCAGGTCAGCAGAGCCGCTCTAGAGCCTATGAACAAGGTCACCAGAGCTGCTCTTGAGCCTAAGAACAAGGTCAGCAGAGCTGCACTAGAGACTGAGCACCATGTCAGCAGAGCTGCTGTAGTACCAGAGAACCAGGGCAATAGACCTGCTCTAGAGCCAGAGAACCAGGTCAGCAGAGCTGCTTCAAAGCCAGAAAACCATGTCAGCAGAGCTGCTTTAGGTCCAGAGTACCAGGTCAGCAGAGCTGCTCTAGAGTCAGAGGACCAGGTCAGCAGAGCTGCTTCAGAGCAAGATAACCAGGTCAGCAGAGCTGCTTCAAATCCAGAGAACCAGGTCAGCAGAACCGCTCTAGAGCCGAAGAACCAGGTCAGCAGAGCTGCTCTTGAGCTTGAGAACCAGATCAGCAGAGCCGCTCTAGAGCCAAAGAACCAGGTCAGCAGAGCTGCTCTAGAGCCAGAGAACCAGGTCAGCAGAGCTGCTTTAGAGCCAGAGAACCAGGTCAGCAGAGCTTCTATAGAGCCAGAGAACCAGGTCAGAAGAGCTGCTTCAAAGCCAGAGAACAAGGTCAGAAGAGCTGCTGTAGATCCAGAGAACCAGGTCAGCTGAGCTGCTTCAAAGCCAGTGAAACAGGTCAGTAGAGCTGCGCTAGAGCCAGAGAACCAGGTCAGCAGAGCTGCTTCAAAGCCAGAGAACCAGGTCAGCAGAGCTGCTTTAGAGCCAGAGAACCAGGTCAGCGGAGCTGCTCTAGAGCCAGAGAACCAGATCAGCAGAGCTGCTTCAAAGCCAGAGAACCATGTCAGCGGAGCTGCTCTAGAGCCAGAAAACCAGGTCAGCAGAGCTGCTTTAGAGCCAGAGTTCCAGGTCAGCAGAGCTGCTCTAGAGCCAGAGATCCAGGTCAGCAGAGCCACTCTAGAGCCTATGAACAAGGTCAGCATAGCTGATCAAGAGCCTGAGATCCAGGTCCGCAGAGCTTCTTTAGAGCCAGAGAACCAGGTCAGCAGAGCTGGTTTAGTGCCAGAGTAACAGGTCAGCAAAGATGTTTCAAAGCTTGAGACCCAGGTCAGCAGATCTACTCTAGAGCCAGAGAACCAGGTCAGCAGACCCGCTCTAGAGCCGAAGAACCAGGTCAGCAGAGCTGCTCTTGAGCTTGAGAACCAGGTCAGCAGAGCCGCTCTAGAGCCAAAGAACCAGGTCAACAGACCTGCTCTAGAGCCAGAGAACCAGGTCAGCAGAGCTGCTTCAAAGCCAGAAAAACATGTCAGCAGAGCTGCTTTAGGTCCAGAGTACCAGGTCAGCAGAGCTGCTCTAGAGTCAGAGCACCAGGTCAGCAGAGCTGCTTCAGAGCAAGATAACCAGGTCAGCAGAGCTGCTTCAAATCCAGAGAACTAGGTTAGCAGAGCTGCTCTAGATCCTAAGAACCAGGTCACCAGAGCTGCTTCAAAGCCAGAGAACCAGGTCAGTAGAGCTGTTTCAAAACCAGAGTTCCAGGTCAGCAGAGCTGCTCTAGAGCCAGAGATCCAGGTCAGCAGAGCCACTCTAGAGCTTATGAACAAGGTCAGCATAGCTGATCAAGAGCCTGAGATCCAGGTCCGCAGAGCTTCTTTAGAGCCAGAGAACCAGGTCAGCAGAGCTGGTTTAGTGCCAGAGTAACAGGTCAGCAGAGCTGCTCTAGAGCCAGAGAACTAGGTCAGCAAAGATGTTTCAAAGCTTGAGACCCAGGTCTGCAGATCTACTCTAGAGCCAGAGAACCAGGTCAGCAGAACCGCTCTAGAGCCGAAGGACCAGGTCAGCAGAGCTGCTCTTGAGCTTGAGAACCAGGTCAGCAGAGCCGCTCTAGAGCCAAAGAACCAGGTCAGCAGAGCTGCTCTAGAGCCAGAGAACCAGGTCAGCAGAGCTGCTTTAGAGCCAGAGAACCAGGTCAGAAGAGCTGCTTCAAAGCCAGAGAACAAGGTCAGAAGAGCTGCTGTAGATCCAGAGAACCAGGTCAGCAGAACTGCTCTAGAGCCAGAGAACCAGGTCAGCTGAGCTGCTTCAAAGCCAGTGAAACAGGTCAGTAGAGCTGCTCTAGAGCCAGAGAACCAGGTCAGCAGAGCTGCTTCAAAGCCAGAGAACCAGGTCAGCAGAGCTGCTTTAGAGCCAGAGAACCAGGTCAGCAGAGCTGCTCTAGAGCCAGAGAACCAGATCAGCAGAGCTGCTTCAAAGCCAGAGAACCATGTCAGCGGAGCTGCTCTAGAGCCAGAAAACCAGGTCAGCAGAGCTGCTTTAGAGCCAGAGTTCCAGGTCAGCAGAGCTGCTGTAGAGCCAGAGATCCAGGTCAGCAGAGCCGCTCTAGAGCCTATGAACAAGGTCAGCATAGCTGATCAAGAGCCTGAGATCCAGGTCCGCAGAGCTTCTTTAGAGCCAGAGAACCAGGTCAGCAGAGCTGGTTTAGTGCCAGAGTAACAGGTCAGCAGAGCTGCTCTAGAGCCAGAGAACTAGGTCAGCAGAGCTGCTCTTGAGCCTAAGAACAAGGTCAGCAGAGCTGCACTAGAGACTGAGCACCATGTCAGCAGAGCTGCTGTAGTGCCAGAGAACCAGGGCAACAGACCTGCTCTAGAGCCAGAGAACCAGGTCAGCAGAGCTGCTTCAAAGCCAGAAAACCATGTCAGCAGAGCTGCTTTAGGTCCAGAGTACCAGGTCAGCAGAGCTGCTCTAGAGTCAGAGGACCAGGTCAGCAGAGCTGCTTCAGAGCAAGATAACCAGGTCAGCAGAGCTGCTTCAAATCCAGAAGAACCAGGTCAGCAGAGCTGCTCTAGAGCCTAAGAACCAGGTCACCAGAGCTGCTTCAAAGCCAGAGAACCAGGTCAGCAGAGCTACTTTCGAGCCAGAGAACTAGGTCAGCAGAGCTGCTTCAAATCCAGAGAACCAGGTAAGCAGAGCTACTTTCAAGCCAGAGAACTAGGTCAGCAAAGCTGCTTCAAAGCTTGAGACCCAGGTCATGAGATCTACTCTAGAGCCAGAGAACCAGGTCAGCAGAACCGCTCTAGAGCCGAAGAACCAGGTCAGCAGAGCTGCTCTTGAGCTTGAGAACCAGGTCAGCAGAGCCGCTCAAGAGCCAAAGAACCAGGTCAGCAGAGCTGCTCTAGAGCCAGAGAACCAGGTCAGCAGAGCTGCTTTAGAGCCAGAGAACCAGGTCAGCAGAGCTTCTATAGAGCCAGAGAACCAGGTCAGAAGAGCTGCTTCAAAGCCAGAGAACAAGGTCAGAAGAGCTGCTGTAGATCCTAAGAACCAGGTCACCAGAGCTGCTTCAAAGCCAGAGAACCAGGTCAGTAGAGCTGTTTCAAAACCAGAGTTCCAGGTCAGCAGAGCTGCTCTAGAGCCAGAGATCCAGGTCAGCAGAGCCACTCTAGAGCTTATGAACAAGGTCAGCATAGCTGATCAAGAGCCTGAGATCCAGGTCCGCAGAGCTTCTTTAGAGCCAGAGAACCAGGTCAGCAGAGCTGGTTTAGTGCCAGAGTAACAGGTCAGCAGAGCTGCTCTTGAGCTTGAGAACCAGGTCAGCAGAGCCGCTCTAGAGCCAAAGAACCAGGTCAACAGACCTGCTCTAGAGCCAGAGAACCAGGTCAGCAGAGCTGCTTCAAAGCCAGAAAAACATGTCAGCAGAGCTGCTTTAGGTCCAGAGTACCAGGTCAGCAGAGCTGCTCTAGAGTCAGAGCACCAGGTCAGCAGAGCTGCTTCAGAGCAAGATAACCAGGTCAGCAGAGCTGCTTCAAATCCAGAGAACTAGGTTAGCAGAGCTGCTCTAGATCCTAAGAACCAGGTCACCAGAGCTGCTTCAAAGCCAGAGAACCAGGTCAGTAGAGCTGTTTCAAAACCAGAGTTCCAGGTCAGCAGAGCTGCTCTAGAGCCAGAGATCCAGGTCAGCAGAGCCACTCTAGAGCTTATGAACAAGGTCAGCATAGCTGATCAAGAGCCTGAGATCCAGGTCCGCAGAGCTTCTTTAGAGCCAGAGAACCAGGTCAGCAGAGCTGGTTTAGTGCCAGAGTAACAGGTCAGCAGAGCTGCTCTAGAGCCAGAGAACTAGGTCAGCAAAGATGTTTCAAAGCTTGAGACCCAGGTCTGCAGATCTACTCTAGAGCCAGAGAACCAGGTCAGCAGAACCGCTCTAGAGCCGAAGGACCAGGTCAGCAGAGCTGCTCTTGAGCTTGAGAACCAGGTCAGCAGAGCCGCTCTAGAGCCAAAGAACCAGGTCAGCAGAGCTGCTCTAGAGCCAGAGAACCAGGTCAGCAGAGCTGCTTTAGAGCCAGAGAACCAGGTCAGAAGAGCTGCTTCAAAGCCAGAGAACAAGGTCAGAAGAGCTGCTGTAGATCCAGAGAACCAGGTCAGCAGAACTGCTCTAGAGCCAGAGAACCAGGTCAGCTGAGCTGCTTCAAAGCCAGTGAAACAGGTCAGTAGAGCTGCTCTAGAGCCAGAGAACCAGGTCAGCAGAGCTGCTTCAAAGCCAGAGAACCAGGTCAGCAGAGCTGCTTTAGAGCCAGAGAACCAGGTCAGCAGAGCTGCTCTAGAGCCAGAGAACCAGATCAGCAGAGCTGCTTCAAAGCCAGAGAACCATGTCAGCGGAGCTGCTCTAGAGCCAGAAAACCAGGTCAGCAGAGCTGCTTTAGAGCCAGAGTTCCAGGTCAGCAGAGCTGCTGTAGAGCCAGAGATCCAGGACAGCAGAGCCGCTCTAGAGCCTATGAACAAGGTCAGCATAGCTGATCAAGAGCCTGAGATCCAGGTCCGCAGAGCTTCTTTAGAGCCAGAGAACCAGGTCAGCAGAGCTGGTTTAGTGCCAGAGTAACAGGTCAGCAGAGCTGCTCTAGAGCCAGAGAACTAGGTCAGCAGAGCTGCTCTTGAGCCTAAGAACAAGGTCAGCAGAGCTGCACTAGAGACTGAGCACCATGTCAGCAGAGCTGCTGTAGTGCCAGAGAACCAGGGCAACAGACCTGCTCTAGAGCCAGAGAACCAGGTCAGCAGAGCTGCTTCAAAGCCAGAAAACCATGTCAGCAGAGCTGCTTTAGGTCCAGAGTACCAGGTCAGCAGAGCTGCTCTAGAGTCAGAGGACCAGGTCAGCAGAGCTGCTTCAGAGCAAGATAACCAGGTCAGCAGAGCTGCTTCAAATCCAGAAGAACCAGGTCAGCAGAGCTGCTCTAGAGCCTAAGAACCAGGTCACCAGAGCTGCTTCAAAGCCAGAGAACCAGGTCAGCAGAGCTACTTTCGAGCCAGAGAACTAGGTCAGCAGAGCTGCTTCAAATCCAGAGAACCAGGTAAGCAGAGCTACTTTCAAGCCAGAGAACTAGGTCAGCAAAGCTGCTTCAAAGCTTGAGACCCAGGTCATGAGATCTACTCTAGAGCCAGAGAACCAGGTCAGCAGAACCGCTCTAGAGCCGAAGAACCAGGTCAGCAGAGCTGCTCTTGAGCTTGAGAACCAGGTCAGCAGAGCCGCTCAAGAGCCAAAGAACCAGGTCAGCAGAGCTGCTCTAGAGCCAGAGAACCAGGTCAGCAGAGCTGCTTTAGAGCCAGAGAACCAGGTCAGCAGAGCTTCTATAGAGCCAGAGAACCAGGTCAGAAGAGCTGCTTCAAAGCCAGAGAACAAGGTCAGAAGAGCTGCTGTAGATCCAGAGAACCAGGTCAGCAGAACTGCTCTAGAGCCAGAGAACCAGGTCAGCTGAGCTGCTTCAAAGCCAGTGAAACAGGTCAGTAGAGCTGCGCTAGAGCCAGAGAACCAGGTCAGCAGAGCTACTTCAAAGCCAGAGAACCAGGTCAGCAGAGCTGCTTTAGAGCCAGAGAACCAGGTCAGCAGAGCTGCTCTAGAGCCAGAGAACCAGATCAGCAGAGCTGCTTCAAAGCCAGAGAACCATGTCAGCGGAGCTGCTCTAGAGCCAGAAAACCAGGTCACCATAGCTGCTTTAGAGCCAGAGTTCCAGGTCAGCAGAGCTGCTCTAGAGCCTATGAACAAGGTCAGCATAGCTGATCAAGAGCCTGAGATCCAGGTCCGCAGAGCTTCTTTAGAGCCAGAGAACCAGGTCAGCAGAGCTGGTTTAGTGCCAGAGTAACAGGTCAGCAGAGCTGCTCTAGAGCCAGAGAACTAGGTCAGCAAAGCTGCTTCAAAGCTTGAGACCCAGGTCAGCAGATCTACTCTAGAGCCAGAGAACCAGGTCAGCAGAACCGCTCTAGAGCCGAAGAACCAGGTCAGCAGAGCTGCTCTTGAGCTTGAGAACCAGGTCAGCAGAGCCGCTCTAGAGCCAAAGAAGCAGGTCAGCAGAGCTGCTCTAGAGCCAGAGAACCAGGTCAGCAGAGCTGCTTTAGAGCCAGAGAACCAGGTCAGCAGAGCTTCTATAGAGCAAGAGAACCAGGTCAGAAGAGCTGCTTCAAAGCCAGAGAACAAGGTCAGAAGAGCTGCTGTAGATCCAGAGAACCAGGTCAGCAGAACTGCTCTAGAGCCAGAGAACCAGGTCAGCTGAGCTGCTTCAAAGCCAGTGAAACAGGTCAGTAGAGCTGCTCTAGAGCCAGAGAACCAGGTCAGCAGAGCTGCTTCAAAGCCAGAGAACCAGGTCAGCAGAGCTGCTTTGGAGCCAGAGAACCAGGTCAGCAGAGCTGCTCTAGAGCCAGAGAACCAGATCAGCAGAGCTGCTTCAAAGCCAGAGAACCATGTCAGCGGAGCTGCTCTAGAGCCAGAAAACCAGGTCAGCAGAGCTGCTTTAGAGCCAGAGTTCCAGGTCAGCAGAGCTGCTCTAGAGCCAGAGATCCAGGTCAGCAGAGCCGCTCTAGAGCCTATGAACAAGGTCACCAGAGCTGCTCTTGAGCCTAAGAACAAGGTCAGCAGAGCTGCACTAGAGACTGAGCACCATGTCAGCAGAGCTGCTGTAGTACCAGAGAACCAGGGCAACAGACCTGCTCTAGAGCCAGAGAACCAGGTCAGCAGAGCTGCTTCAAAGCCAGAAAACCATGTCAGCAGAGCTGCTTTAGGTCCAGAGTACCAGGTCAGCAGAGCTGCTCTAGAGTCAGAGGACCAGGTCAGCAGAGCTGCTTCAGAGCAAGATAACCAGGTCAGCAGAGCTGCTTCAAATCCAGAGAACCAGGTCAGCAGAACCGCTCTAGAGCCGAAGAACCAGGTCAGCAGAGCTGCTCTTGAGCTTGAGAACCGGATCAGCAGAGCCGCTCTAGAGCCAAAGAACCAGGTCAGCAGAGCTGCTCTAGAGCCAGAGAACCAGGTTGTGGAAATATGGATTTTCATGATCAGTTATGTCCCCTATCTTGGACCCCAACGGTTCTATGTACATGTTACAAGTACATGTATGTTCCCTCCAGTTCCAGTTATGAAGACGCAAATACATGTGCGTCCACCGTCAACATGTCCTCTGTCAGATCCACCATGAATAGGCCGGATATTCCATTCCTAAGTACAAAAGGCCACCGGCTTTATATGGTTCACTTATGCCATTTTACAGTCCAGGCAAGTAGGCCCTGATTCTGTCATCAAACTCTTCTTGCCTTCTGCCTCTGAAAGCTCCAGTCTGAGCCTGCATCTGTGACCATGAACTTTGTCTCATTCTCTACGCGGCTCATGAAGCCTGACATCAGCCTATTCTCTGCCAAGAACTGTATTTCACCTTCGAATTATCTGCTTCCCCCTCAGCCGATGCATTCCTGCCTAGTAGTTTAAGTAAACATTCTTCCAGCTACCAAGCAAAGGGCCCGGCTTCTCTGTCTTAATACAAGTAATTCATAGTCCTATCACCATGGAATATTTCTACCCCCTCGCATTTAGTGTAGACACTTAGACGCTTGTACACTCACGCACAGTCAGTATAGAATAGATTCTGTCCGAGAGTCCTTCCTTTGTGGATAACATAGTTCTTTAAACATAGGATGTTAGATATGATTTGGGATTAGGTTGACTTGACCCCCCAGACTTTTTGTCTCCACATGTAGAGCTAAATGTCAAGTCCCCTTCACCCCCTAGTTACACGTCAATCACACGTCATAATGCTGCGCGCGCATCCATGCCAAGTATTATCTTATAGATCCACCTATACATGACATCACAACCAATTATGTTCCTTTTTACTCCTTATTACACCCATTTTTTGGTTACGTAGATATATCGTCATTTTCCTTATCAATTGTTACGCCTACTGTATTCGCTTCATTGTAATGTATGTACTATAAAAGCCATTTCATGTCAATAATGTATGTACTTCACTTCCTGAACCTTCGTGGTGACGGAACTTGGAGCATCCGATTATAATCGAGTATTGGAATAAAGCCCATTCCGAACCTCTAATACCACGGATTCTGCCTCTCATTTTACTGAGCTATTTTATCATGTTTCTGTATCAAATTCAGTCCCGGTAAAGGAAAATTATTTACCACATGAATGGCGCCCGAACAGGGACACTTTCTCATCTCACGCGCCGGCGGTGAGTTGCAGGCCGGTCTCCTGCCACAGCTGGACGGACAATAACGCGTACCAGCAGGATTTCCTGTATCTCCCTCCGGTCAAGCGGGGGCGACTGAGGCTGCGATCGACACCCAGACGAGGCGGTGAGAAGTGCGAAGTATCCCGACCAGAGCCTAGCTGAGAGAGCAAGATCCGAGGTATACAGAGGCCCACCAGTGTCTGAAGTCCCAAGTCGAGTCCAGTGTCCGACGAGTCGAGTCAAGTCCAGTCCGATTCAAGTTCAAGTTACCGAGGCCTTCCGTTTCCGAAGCTACCCGGTGAGTACCATTGCTGGGGAGGCATTTCTGACGTGCACATAGGTTGTGCCGGTCAAGACGGGTTTGGGTACACAAATCCGGTCTGCACTGTTTTAGCAGTGTATCTGTACTGTTTAGCAGTATATCAAGTATTCCGAAGTATCTAGTTATTGTCAAGAATTAAGCTTGGTGATTAGTTATGCAGACGATCATCATTGTTGTTTCAGTTAAAGGTTTAATGTCTAAATGTTAAATGTGTTTAAATACGTTCTGTATATTGTGGTATGAATGACTGTTCATTATCGCGTTTATTGTATCGAGTCTGTTCAAAATCAAGTATAAGGTCAGTTCTCAAATATGCCGTTCTTTTCGAAACTAAGACAGATCACTACAAGAAAAGGGGTACTCGAAGAGGCCGTTCCTATTCCTCCTAGGGACACCCCAGGGTACTTCATGTATCATAAACATGGCTTAGATGCCATATTATTTCTTGATTTATGGGTAGACTATACCAAGGAATTACCAGAAAGTCAGAGGTGGCCCACAGCGGGAACCTGGGATGCGGAATGCATCATAAAAGTAGAAGAAGAGTTATGGAAAAGAAAAGTCAGACAGTCACAGAAAGATGCCATTGAATTATGGCGTAAAGAATCACATAGACGAACAGAAAAAGCACGTAGACTGGAAGAGAAGAGTAAAGAGAATTCCAATAAAGTTCAAGAAAATCTATTAATTGAGGAAGGTATCCGAGTGAAAGCAGAACAAGTAGACAGACAAAGAAATGCCCTTATGAATGGTATGTATCCCCTTCTGGCCGAAGGATTACCTAAGGCTACTCCAGAAATACCGAAAGACTTGCCACCCCCATTGTTCCCAATAAAGGTACATCCTAAGGGGCATCCTAGAACCGCAGAAGACGTTTTTTCTTTCCTCATATTTAGATGACGCAGCTCCCGAATATGCTAATTCCGCCCCGCATAGACCGCATACCAGGGAGGTCCAACGCCAAGATCCAGCACCCGTATCCCTACAGCAACAAATCGAGTCACAAGTTCTGGCAAGCACATCTGTTTCTGCATCCGCTCCTACAGCTACTTCTATAGCTGTGTCCACACCTATAGTTGCTGTGTCACGTCCGACGAATCCTTTCACACCCGACACCCCAGATGGGGCCACGGGAGGTGCTACCAATATCTTTTCTACGCCGCCTAGAATAAATAAACTTACTTTTCAAGAGTCAGCACATTCACGTACACCCAAACTCATAAGTGCCCGTGCGCTGAAGGAACTTCTTATAGATTGCAGATATGACCCCGTGCCCGGTAAAGAGGACGAAATGACCCTGGCGTCATTACGTATCAGACGAGCCGCAGTGTATTTAGGGAAGTTACCAGGAATGACTGCGCATCTAGATAATATATACCATTTTGTCCAAACAGGGCGAGATCCAGAATGTATTCACAGAGCTATGGAATACCAGAAAGTAGAGATACAGGGGGAACTGTTACGTTTCCTCATAAACTGTGTGATCAGAAATCAAGACCGACCGGGGGTAGACCCGGAAGCAATGCAAATTCTTACAAGATGGAGCCAGAATATATCAGAAGGGAGACATGATAAACAAAATTGTATAATAGCCATGTGCCGAAAGATCCGTAAAGAAATAGAACGCCTACACGAAGAGAGATTAGAGGTAGACGAGTTCGAACAAAGCGAGGAAGAAGGGTCAGGACCGCCCACAGGACAGTCAGAAACTATAGCCTATGTAGGTAAAAGAAGATCTTGTAATAGTACGAGATGTCTTATTGACCCAATACGCCCGATATGTCCAGACAATAACAGAGGTTTCCCAACACCCATAGTCCATATAAGGTCTAACGAGCATTCGTTCCAAATAGCTGACAAATTACTCCGAGAACGAAGGGGTTATCATTTCCTCGATTCTATGGATGAACAAGATTTAGCCAGGGCAGCTGTCCATTGGGTGGACAGTCCCGGAAAATATAGTGATGATACAGTAGTACGCACATTTTTGAATCTCACCCCAGATGAACAGAGGTTAGCTGGGATTTATATGATTCAACAACTCATTATACTATATCGGAGTCAACATTCAGATCCTGGTCCCTTACCCGACATATTGACTGAATTACTCACGAATAGATGGAGAGGTTCAGGTACTAAATTAATTAAAGAAATTCTAGAATCAAGAAAGCAATATATTCTTTTTGTATGTTCAGAACATGTTCCATTGCCCGTCAAGGAAAGAACCACGTATCACATGGATAGACAGAATCCCTTACGAGAAGTGCACCCAATAAAGGGCGAGGACAACGAGTTCAAGCGCGTATTTGTATACACGCCCATATCGAAAATAGAATTGTTACAAATGAAGAAAGTGGTACCCAGTCATGACAAAGACCCAGCGGGTTTTCACCGAGAAATTAAAGACATGTTACTCATGGGGGAGTATACCTATCCCGACATTATGACAATACTGAAGGTATTGATGCCTGCTGGTATTTACGAAAAACTCAAGGAAAAAGAGTGGGAGGTAGGAAACCAAAAGATAGAATGGTCAGCATTAGAAGCAGAAGAAAAGGCCCGAACTGCAGGAGCAGGGCTTGGGGACAAAACTAAGGCATTACCAGGTTTACTAGTACAGGTACTGCCACGTTTATTAACTACGAAAAAGGAAGATTGGGGTACAATTTCAGCCTGTAAACAGAAGCAAGATGAAGACACTAGTGATTACTATGCCCGATTTGAAAAATGTTTTGGTATAAATAGTGGCATAAAAGCAAGCAGCGAATCATACCCACATCTGTTTGTAACAAAATTAGTCGAGAATGCCCTGCCCCAAGTAAAGAATAGAGTATTAAAATTCGAGAGTACCTGGCAAGGTAACACTCCATCACAAATGTTACAAATGTTACAGTATCATCACAATAGAATTAGAGAGGAACAAGAACATGAACACAGACGCATGAAAGACACAAAAATGAAAATGCTAGTTTCTCAGACAGTTCCAGCTGAAGGACATAAAAAGGGTATGACACATTCTGATTCAGCAGGACCTGTAAAAGGGATATGCAATTATTGCAAAAAGCCAGGTCATTATGTACACGATTGTCCAGTTTTAAAACATAATATCGCCATAGGTAAAACGCAAGAAAGATCACGGCCACTTAGACAAGATCAGAATGAACAAGGAGCTCTGCAGCATGCCCAGGCCATGCCAGCCGCACAACAGCCAATACAGTTCGTGCCAGCTGCACCAGCGTTGCCTGTTGCTGCCACACAGACAACAACACGACAAATGTATCAGACCGCACAGTATGAATATCCTGAGTACCAGCGTTACGCATGAACTAGCCTAGAGAGGGAAGTTGACTTACCCCTTATCGAGATACCAGTAGACCAAGAAGGACCTTATATACATAGTGAATTGTTAGGCCAAGACAGAAAATTTTTACTCGATACCGGGGCAAGTCGAACAACCATAAAACGTAGTGAAGTTCCAGGGGCACCCCTCTCAGGCTCACAAAATATTTCCCTTGGTTTTTCAGGAAAACCTATTGTTAATGAAGTGTCACAACCTCTGCCACTTACGATAGGACCTCTGACCCGAACTACAGATTTATTGCTTACTAAATCATGTCCAGAAAATCTATTAGGAATAAAAACGTTAAAAGCTCTAGGAGCCATAATATGTTGTTCTCCGGAAGGAGTAAGATTGTTTTTACGTGATTTTAAAGGTCACTATGTATCTAGAGACATGGATCCCCGACTGCAGACTTTACCGACACATCTATGGGCACAAGGCCCTACTGATGTTGGTTGCATGAATATTACACCATATCGAGTCACATTAAAGGCAGGAGTGGTGCTACCACGAATGCGACAATACAAGTTACCGCCAGATGCTGTAGTGGCTTTACTACAAATCATTGACGAGCTCATTACCCAAGGAGTAGTTGTAGAAACAGACTCCAATGTATGTAATTCCCCGATAATTCCGATTCTTAAACGAACAGATCCTAAGGCCCCGCCAGTATATCGACTGGTTATTGATCTGCGCGAGTTAAACAAATGCATTGTGCCACAATTCCCTGTGGTCCCAGATATCTCGTCATTGCTGACAGCCATTGATTCCGAAGCAACATTCTTTACTGTAATCGATCTCAAGAATGCCTTTTTCAGCGTCCCAATAGATCCGGAAAGCCAATATTTATTCGGATTTAGTTTAAATGGACGTAGCTTCAAATTCTCACGCGCACCTCAAGGATTTACAGAAAGCCCCAGCATCTATAGCCAAGCACTGAAACGAGAACTTGACAGTATCCACATGCCAGTTAACACTGCTCTGCTTCAATACGTCGATGATCTGCTGATCACCGCCCGAAGCGAACCTGAATGTGAAAAAGCATCACTGACAGTTTTACAATTTCTAGCCGAAAAGGGGCACAAGGTGTCCCCTTCTAAGCTGCAATTCTGTGTCCAGCGAGTTATTTATCTTGGACACTCGCTGTCCAAGGAGGGAAGGCAGCTTACACCAGACCGCATTCAGTTAATAGCTAACATGCCAATACCCAAGACACAAAAGGAGGTGCGGGCTTTCATAGGCCTCACTTCATACTGTAGACAGTGGATCCCGCAATATGCATTTCTAGCAAAACCACTCATTCAGTTGACAACCCAGGAGGCAGCCACATCGACTGTTCTCCCTTGGACCCAGGAACATACGCAAGCTTTTGAAAGCCTAAAGAAAGCTTTATGTCAAGCACCTGTTTTAGCAACGCCATGTTACAGAAAACAGTTTACACTCTTTGTTACAGAACGCGAAGGTACTGCTTTGTCAGTACTCACACAGGAACAAGCAGGATCACACAAACCATGTGCTTATTTTTCTAGCACATTAGATCCCGTAGCTCAGGCTTTGCCTGCATGCCTGAAATCAGTAGCAGCGACAGCTTTAGCAATTAGACACAGCGATGCCATAGTGTTAGGACATCCATTGACAGTTCAAGTACCACATGCAGTAGAGGTTCTTGTAAATAGAACGCAAACACAACACTTGACTATAGCACGACTCACAGGGTACGAACTTACACTGTTTCAGCCACACATAGAAATCAGACGCTGTAACACATTGAATCCTGCCACACTTTTGCCAGTAACCGGAACAGACCCACTAGCCCATGACTGTATTGAAGTTATTACTATAACGACGAAACCTAGACAAGACTTGACAGATGTTCCATTGTCAGATCCAGACCTGACATTGTATGTAGATGGTTCATGTATGAGAACAAGTACAGGAGAGTTGGTGGCTGCTTACTCAGTCACAACAGATACTGAAGTCATTGAAACAAATCGTATAAATACTTTGTCAGCTCAAGCCGCAGAGCTTATTGCTCTGACACAAGCCTGTATTCAAGCCACAAGTAAAAGGGTCAACATATACACTGATTCACGATATGCATTCGGAGTTGTACATGACTTCGGCGTGCTGTGGCGAGAGAGAGGTTATTTAACTTCCCACGGTGCCCACATTCAGCACGGACCCCTCATTCATGCCTTATTAGATGCAATACATCTACCTACTGCAATATCAATTATGAAATGTAAGGCTCATACGAAGGTTACTGATATCATTTCTCAAGGCAATGATTTAGCGGACAGAACAGCTAAACAGACTGCTCAAACACAAACATCCGACATGACAAAGACAATAGTCCCGATGCCGACACATTGTATGACAGTTAAAGATCCTACTCTTGACGTAATTGACATACAGACACATGCTACACCAGACGAAATAAAGAAATGGACTGAATTAGGAGGGATCCAAACGGACCAAGGATGGATGACGAAGGAAAAGTCTGTATGGTTCCTTCCTGATTCAATGGTCCAAGTCATTATTAACACTATCCATAGTCCAGCGCATCTAGGAGAGAAAGCTATGCTAGACAGCATTCAACACATTTGGTTCAATAAACATTTACGAGCAGCAGCCAAACAAAAAGTCCGTACCTGTATGATCTGTTGCCAGTTCAACCCAGGAAAAAG
Source organism: Triturus cristatus (assembly GCF_964204655.1). NCBI lineage: Eukaryota > Metazoa > Chordata > Amphibia > Caudata > Salamandridae > Triturus > Triturus cristatus. The sequence continues at coordinate 914,537,037 of NC_140579.1, read as the reverse complement.
CGTTCCCGTAGAACAGGGTGGATTTCATCCTCCTGATCACCCTTTTGAAGTCCTCCAGATGGATTATATCCAGATGGAACGATGTCGAGGATTCAAATATGTTCTCGTAGTTGTCTGCGCTCTGTCTCGTTGGAAGGAGGCATACCCGGTTTCAGATTACACTGCCCCGACTACTGCCAAACAGTTAGTTCGAGAATTCTTCCCACGCTACGGTTTACCACGTGTTGTCTACTCAGATAACGGCCAGCCGTTCTCATCCGAATTAATGAAACATGTTTCACTTCTGCTAGGATATCAGTGGAAATTCCACTGTGTCCGACACCCCGAAGCAGCAGGTCTCGTAGAAAGACATAATCAGATACTGAAAATCAGACTGTCCAAAATATGCAGAGAGAAAGGTGTCGACTGGATAGTAGCATTACCAGTTGCACTCTTTTACATGAGAATGGTAGCACACTCTCGAACAGGGCTATCCCCGTATGAGGTGATCTTCGGCAGACCACCAAATATGTGGGGGACGCCTGTACCACGCAAAATAACTGATATTGACTGTAATATGCTGACAGATTACTTGGCTTCCTTGATGTCTGCACTACAATCTTGTCGTTCACAGGTTGCTGCAGCATTTCCCGACAACACTGAGGTGAAACCCCATGACGTAGTTCCGGGTGATATTGTATTTGTGAGAAATTTCGACCGAAAGACTCAGCTGGAGCCCAGGTGGAAGACACCCAAGTTGATTCTGCTGACCACAAGAACAGCCGTGAAGATCGAGGGCCGCAAGGGCTGGATTCATTCAAGTCATATCAAGAAATTTCATGGACTATCCTCGGATATAGACATTGTGCCCTGCACTCCCTCACAGACTGATTCAAAACTTCCTTTGGTGGAAAAAACTGAAAGCGAACTCTACAAAGTTAAGTTGAGGCCTAGAACGTCAGACGGTTTGATTGTTTAAGTCCTCTCCTAGGTGAAGCGGTTGAATCTGTCTCTGACATGTATCCTCTAGACCTGAATCATGGACAGTCACGAAAAATGATGAAACGACAGGCGTATTGTAAATCACTGCGTAGCCATTGTATAGTGACATTATTAATTTTGTTTTCTTTAAGTCTTTTAATAATTATTACTAGTATGTTGTTGCACATATATTACCCTATTGCCAGAAATGTTCACAATGTAATTGCAGAACATTCTTTTAGTGACTTACCCCCGCATGAATTGTCCTATAGACTTGCGCTGCGCAATAACACTTTCATTAGTATGTTACATCATTCCCATCAGACTAGTAATGCCACTAATTGTTGGGTGTGTGGCCGACTCCCTCCCTATCAGAATTATGAAGGAGTCTTGCCTTTCTTTCCACATCCATTTACACATAATGGCTCCTGTGGAGCATGGTTTAGTTTAATCAATTCCATAGACTCAGACACAGCAGTTTACCAAGATCAGTGGGTATGGGGAAACCTGAACCTAGTTTTACTCAAGGTCTGCTATCCTGACAAGGAGAGTCGCCCCAAAGGAACAGGAACTGATCTAGAAAATGAAGTATATGGATTAGGTAATTTTACACCTAATCTCATGATTCTAAATGTCGTAACCGAAGTTGAACTAGTCTTACCCACCATGTCAGTATTCCCAGCAAAAGGTGAATTGTGTGTAAGAAAGGTTGGTTCCATACATATGGGCCATAGTAAATGCACTACTACAGTAGAATTCAGTGATCAAGGCAAATCCTCGTTCAGAGCTTATCGCCACTCCTACTTTATATGTGGTCAGATTGCATATATGCGTCTACCTCTAGATTGGGATGGTACCTGCTACATTGCATTCCTTTTGCCACCTGTTTTCCTAGCTCCTCCTGATTATTACAGAAATATTCATTTAGTACACAATAGAGAGCGGAGAGATCTCCCGATTGTCGATTACACTGAAACAGCATGGGAAAAATACACAGATTTCAATAAAGGCATCTTTCCCTATATAGGTACTGTTACTAATAGTAAACTAATACGTAGATTAACTAGAACCCTTGAAGCAGTAGTGAATGAAACTATTTCCGCCTTAGGCAATTTAACAGAAGAGCAGTCTGCTATGCGGATTGTTGTGCTTCAAAATCGTCTTGTCCTTGACGTCATCCTGGCTGATAGGGGCGGAGCTTGTAGGGTCATCGGATCAAGCTGTTGCATTTTCATACCAGAAAATTCGCCATCTGTATATAAAGCTATAACTCGCCTTCATGAGATTGTAAGCCAGATACACCAGAACCCAGGCACTTGGACTTGGTCCAATTGGTTTTGGAGTGTGATATCAGCCTGGGGATGGAGAGTTCTATCCTTCCTAGGTATTGGCCTTCTCATACTATTCAGTTGCTGTCTATGTCTGCAATGTGGACCAGCGATTTGTGGTCTGTGTGCCACATCGTGTATTCCACCACCAAGATTTCATTCAAGACCCCGGAAGAAGAAAGAAGAACAAATGATGCTATATGAACAAATCGATGGATTAATGAAGATTGATGTCTCTTGATGGGCAAGTAGGGGACAAGGAGGGAATGTGGAAATATGGATTTTCATGATCAGTTATGTCCCCTATCTTGGACCCCAACGGTTCTATGTACATGTTACAAGTACATGTATGTTCCCTCCAGTTCCAGTTATGAAGACGCAAATACATGTGCGTCCACCGTCAACATGTCCTCTGTCAGATCCACCATGAATAGGCCGGATATTCCATTCCTAAGTACAAAAGGCCACCGGCTTTATATGGTTCACTTATGCCATTTTACAGTCCAGGCAAGTAGGCCCTGATTCTGTCATCAAACTCTTCTTGCCTTCTGCCTCTGAAAGCTCCAGTCTGAGCCTGCATCTGTGACCATGAACTTTGTCTCATTCTCTACGCGGCTCATGAAGCCTGACATCAGCCTATTCTCTGCCAAGAACTGTATTTCACCTTCGAATTATCTGCTTCCCCCTCAGCCGATGCATTCCTGCCTAGTAGTTTAAGTAAACATTCTTCCAGCTACCAAGCAAAGGGCCCGGCTTCTCTGTCTTAATACAAGTAATTCATAGTCCTATCACCATGGAATATTTCTACCCCCTCGCATTTAGTGTAGACACTTAGACGCTTGTACACTCACGCACAGTCAGTATAGAATAGATTCTGTCCGAGAGTCCTTCCTTTGTGGATAACATAGTTCTTTAAACATAGGATGTTAGATATGATTTGGGATTAGGTTGACTTGACCCCCCAGACTTTTTGTCTCCACATGTAGAGCTAAATGTCAAGTCCCCTTCACCCCCTAGTTACACGTCAATCACACGTCATAATGCTGCGCGCGCATCCATGCCAAGTATTATCTTATAGATCCACCTATACATGACATCACAACCAATTATGTTCCTTTTTACTCCTTATTACACCCATTTTTTGGTTACGTAGATATATCGTCATTTTCCTTATCAATTGTTACGCCTACTGTATTCGCTTCATTGTAATGTATGTACTATAAAAGCCATTTCATGTCAATAATGTATGTACTTCACTTCCTGAACCTTCGTGGTGACGGAACTTGGAGCATCCGATTATAATCGAGTATTGGAATAAAGCCCATTCCGAACCTCTAATACCACGGATTCTGCCTCTCATTTTACTGAGCTATTTTATTATGTTTCTGTATCAAATTCAGTCCCGGTAAAGGAAAATTATTTACCACAAGGTCAGCAGAGCTGCTTTAGAGCCAGAGAACCAGGTCAGCAGAGCTTCTATAGAGCCAGAGAACCAGGTCAGAAGAGCTGCTTCAAAGCCAGAGAACAAGGTCAGAAGAGCTGCTGTAGATCCAGAGAACCAGGTCAGCTGAGCTGCTTCAAAGCCAGTGAAACAGGTCAGTAGAGCTGCGCTAGAGCCAGAGAACCAGGTCAGCAGAGCTGCTTCAAAGCCAGAGAACCAGGTCAGCAGAGCTGCTTTAGAGCCAGAGAACCAGGTCAGCGGAGCTGCTCTAGAGCCAGAGAACCAGATCAGCAGAGGTGCTTCAAAGCCAGAGAACCATGTCAGCGGAGCTGCTCTAGAGCCAGAAAACCAGGTCAGCAGAGCTGCTTTAGAGCCAGAGTTCCAGGTCAGCAGAGCTGCTCTAGAGCCTGAGATCCAGGTCAGCAGAGCCACTCTAGAGCCTATGAACAAGGTCAGCATAGCTGATCAAGAGCCTGAGATCCAGGTCCGCAGAGCTTCTTTAGAGCCAGAGAACCAGGTCAGCAGAGCTGGTTTAGTGCCAGAGTAACAGGTCAGCAAAGATGTTTCAAAGCTTGAGACCCAGGTCAGCAGATCTACTCTAGAGCCAGAGAACCAGGTCAGCAGAACCGCTCTAGAGCCGAAGAACCAGGTCAGCAGAGCTGCTCTTGAGCTTGAGAACCAGGTCAGCAGAGCCGCTCCAGAGCCAAAGAACCAGGTCAACAGACCTGCTCTAGAGCCAGAGAACCAGGTCAGCAGAGCTGCTTCAAAGCCAGAAAACCATGTCAGCAGAGCTGCTTTAGGTCCAGAGTACCAGGTCAGCAGAGCTGCTCTAGAGTCAGAGGACCAGGTCAGCAGAGCTGCTTCAGAGCAAGATAACCAGGTCAGCAGAGCTGCTTCAAATCCAGAGAACTAGGTTAGCAGAGCTGCTCTAGATCCTAAGAACCAGGTCACCAGAGCTGCTTCAAAGCCAGAGAACCAGGTCAGTAGAGCTGTTTCAAAACCAGAGAACCAGGTCAGCAGAGCTGCTCTAGAGCGTAAGAACCAGTTTAGCAGAGCTGCTTCAAAGCCAGAGAACCAGGACAACAGAGCTGCTTTAGTGCCAGAGAACCAGGTCAGCAGAGCTGCTCTAGAGGCAGAGAACCAGTTCAGCAGAGCTGCTCTAGGGCCAGAGAAACGAGGTCAGCAGATATGCTTTTAAGGGAGAAAACCAGGTCAGCAGAGCTACTTTCTAGCCATAGAACTAGGTCAGCAAAGCTGCTTCAAAGCTTGAGAACCAGGTCAGCAGATTTACTCTAGAGCCAGAGAACCAGGTCAGCAGAGCTTCTATAGAGCCAGAGAACCAGGTCAGAAGAGCTGCTTCAAAGCCAGAGAACAAGGTCAGAAGAGCTGCTGTAGATCCAGAGAACCAGGTCAGCAGAACTGCTCTAGAGCCAGAGAACCAGGTCAGCTGAGCTGCTTCAAATCCAGTGAAAATGGTCAGTAGAGCTGCGCTAGAGCCAGAGAACCAGGTCAGCAGAGCTGCTTCAAAGCCAGAGAACCAGGTCACCAGAGCTGCTTTAGAGCCAGAGAACCAGGTCAGCAGAGCTGCTCTAGAGCCAGAGAACCAGATTAGCAGAGCTGCTTCAAAGCCAGAGAACCATGTCAGCGGAGCTGCTCTAGAGCCAGAAAACCAGGTCAGCAGAGCTGCTTTAGAGCCAGAGTTCCAGGTCAGCAGAGCTGCTCCCAGAGATCCAGGTCAGCAGAGCCACTCTAGAGCCTATGAACAAGGTCAGCATAGCTGATCAAGAGCCTGAGATCCAGGTCCGCAGAGCTTCTTTAGAGCCAGAGAACCAGGTCAGCAGAGCTGGTTTAGTGCCAGAGTAACAGGTCAGCAGAGCTGCTCTAGAGCCAGAGAACTAGGTCAGCAAAGCTGCTTCAAAGCTTGAGACCCAGGTCAGCAGATCTACTCTAGAGCCAGAGAACCAGGTCAGCAGAACCGCTCTAGAGCCGAAGAACCAGGTCAGCAGAGCTGCTCTTGAGCTTGAGAACCAGGTCAGCAGAGCCGCTCTAGAGCCAAAGAACCAGGTCAGCAGAGCTGCTCTAGAGCCAGAGAACCAGGTCAGCAGAGCTGCTTTAGAGCCAGAGAACCAGGTCAGCAAAGCTGCTGTAGATCCAGAGAACCAGGTCAGCAGAGCTGCTTTAGAGCCTATGAACAAGGTCAGCATAGCTGATCAAGAGCCTGAGATCCAGGTCCGCAGAGCTTCTTTAGAGCCAGAGAACCGGGTCAGCAGAGCTGGTTTAGTGCCAGAGTAACAGGTCAGCAGAGCTGCTCTAGAGCCTAAGAACCAGGTCACCATAGCTGCTGTTGAGGCTAAAACAAGGTCAGCAGAGCTGCACTAGAGACTGAGGACCAGGTCAGAAGAGCTGCTTCAAAGCCAGAGAACAAGGTCAGAAGAGCTGCTGTAGATCCAGAGAACCAGGTCAGCAGAACTGCTCTAGAGCCAGAGAACCAGGTCAGCTGAGCTGCTTCAAAGCCAGTGAAACAGGTCAGTAGAACTGCGCTAGAGCCAGAGAACCAGGTCAGCAGAGCTGCTTCAAAGCCAGAGAACCAGGTCAGCAGAGCTGCTTTAGAGCCAGAGAACCAGGTCAGCGGAGCTGCTCTAGAGCCAGAGAACCAGATCAGCAGAGCTGCTTCAAAGCCAGAGAACCATGTCAGCGGAGCTGCTCTAGAGCCAGAAAACCAGGTCAGCAGAGCTGCTTTAGAGCCAGAGTTTCAGGTCAGCAGAGCTGCTCTAGAGCCAGAGATCCAGGTCAGCAGAGCCACTCTAGAGCCTATGAACAAGGTCAGCATAGCTGATCAAGATCCTGAGATCCAGGTCCGCAGAGCTTCTTTAGAGCCAGAGAACCAGGTCAGCAGAGCTGGTTTAGTGCCAGAGTAACAGGTCAGCAGAGCTGCTCTAGAGCCAGAGAACTAGGTCAGCAAAGATGTTTCAAAGCTTGAGACCCAGGTCAGCAGATCTACTCTAGAGCCAGAGAACCAGGTCAGCAGAACTGCTCTAGAGCCGAAGAACCAGGTCAGCAGAGCTGCTCTTGAGCTTGAGAACCAGGTCAGAAGAGCCGCTCTAGAGCCAAAGAACCAGGTCAACAGACCTGCTCTAGAGCCAGAGAACCAGGTCAGCAGAGCTGCTTCAAAGCCAGAAAACCATGTCAGCAGAGCTGCTTTAGGTCCAGAGTACCAGGTCAGCAGAGCTGCTCTAGAGTCAGAGGACCAGGTCAGCAGAGCTGCTTCAGAGCAAGATAACCAGGTCAGCAGAGCTGCTTCAAATCCAGAGAACTAGGTTAGCAGAGCTGCTCTAGATCCTAAGAACCAGGTCACCAGAGCTGCTTCAAAGCCAGAGAACCAGGTCAGTAGAGCTGTTTCAAATCCAGAGAACCAGGTCAGCAGAGCTGCTCTAGAGCGTAAGAACCAGTTTAGCAGAGCTGCTTCAAAGCCAGAGAACCAGGACAACAGAGCTGCTTTAGTGCCAGTGAACCAGGTCAGCAGAGCTGCTCTAGAGGCAGAGAACCAGTTCAGCAGAGCTGCTCTAGGGCCAGAGAAACGAGGTCAGCAGATATGCTTTCAAGGGAGAGAACCAGGTCAGCAGAGCTACTTTCTAGCCAGAGAACTAGGTCAGCAAAGCTGCTTCAAAGCTTGAGAACCAGGTCAGCAGATCTACTCTAGAGCCAGAGAACCAGGTCAGCAGAACCGCTCTAGAGCCGAAGAACCAGGTCAGCAGAGCTGCTTTAGAGCCAGAGAACCAGGTCAGCAGAGCTTCTATAGAGCCAGAGAACCAGGTCAGAAGAGCTGCTTCAAAGCCAGAGAACAAGGTCAGAAGAGCTGCTGTAGATCCAGAGAACCAGGTCAGCGGAACTGCTCTAGAGCCAGAGAACCAGGTCAGCTGAGCTGCTTCAAACCCAGTGAAACAGGTCAGTAGAGCTGCTCTAGAGCCAGAGAACCAGGTCAGCAGAGCTGCTTCAAAACCAGAGAACCAGGTCAGCAGAGCTGCATCATAGCTAGAGAACGAGGTCAGCAGAGCTGCTCTAGAGTATAAGAACCAGGTCAGCAGGAATGCTCTAGAGCCAGAGAACCAGGTCAGCATAGCTGCTTTGGAGGGAGAGGACCAGGTCAGCAGAGCCGCTCTAGAGCCAGAGAACCAGGTCAGCAGATCTTCTTTAGAGGGAGAGAACCAGGTCAGCAGAGCTGCTTTAGAGCCAGAGAAACAGGCCAGCAGAGCTGCTTCAAAGCCAGAGAACCAGGTCAGCAGAGCTTCTATAGAGCCAGAGAACCAGGTCAGAAGAGCTGCTTCAAAGCCAGAGAACAAGGTCAGAAGAGCTGCTGTAGATCCAGAGAACCAGGTCAGCAGAACTGCTCTAGAGCCAGAGAACCAGGTCAGCTGAGCTGCTTCAAACCCAGTGAAACAGGTCAGTAGAGCTGCTCTAGAGCCAGAGAACCAGGTCAGAAGAGCTGCTTCAAAACCAGAGAACCAGGTCAGCAGAGCTGCATCATAGCTAGAGAACGAGGTCAGCAGAGCTGCTCTAGAGTATAAGAACCAGGTCAGCAGGAATGCTCTAGAGCCAGAGAACCAGGTCAGCATAGCTGCTTTGGAGGGAGAGGACCAGGTCAGCAGAGCCGCTCTAGAGCCAGAGAACCAGGTCAGGAGATCTTCTTTAGAGGGAGAGAACCAGGTCAGCAGAGCTGCTTTAGAGCCAGAGAAACAGGCCAGCAGAGCTGCTTCAAAGCCAGAGAACCAGGTCAGCAGAGCTGCTTTAGAGCCAGAGAACCAGATCAGCAGAGCTGCTCTAGAGCCAGAGAACCAGATCAGCAGAGCTGCTTCAAAGCCAGAGAACCATGTCAGCGGAGCTGCTCTAGAGCCAGAAAAACAGGTCACCAGAGCTGCTTTAGAGCCAGAGTTCCAGGTCAGCAGAGCTGCTCTAGAGCCAGAGATCCAGGTCAGCAGAGCCGCTCTAGAGCCTATGAACAAGGTCAGCATAGCTGATCAAGAGCCTGAGATCCAGGTCCGCAGAGCTTCTTTAGAGCCAGAGAACCAGGTCAGCAGAGCTGCTTTAGTGCCAGAGTAACAGGTCAGCACAGCTGCTCTAGAGCCAGAGAACTAGGTCAGCAGAGCCGCTCTTGAGCCTCAGAACAAGGTCAGCAGAGCTGCACTAGAGACTGAGCACCATGTCAGCAGAGCTGCTGTAGTGCCAGAGAACCAGGTCAGCAGAGCTGCTTTAGTGCCAGAGTAACAGGTCAGCACTGCTGCTCTAGAGCCAGAGAATTAGGTCAGCAGAGCCGCTCTTGAGCCTAAGAACAAGGTCAGCAGACCTGCTCTAGAGCCAGAGAACCAGGTCAGCAGAGCTGCTTCAAAGCCAGAAAACCATGTCAGCAGAGCTGCTTTAGGTCCAGCGTACCAGGTCAGCAGAGCTGCTCAAGAGCCTAAGAACCAGGTCACCAGAGCTGCTTCAAAGCCAGAGAACCAGGTCAGTAGAGCTGTTTCAAATCCAGAGAACCAGGTCAACAGAGCTGCTCTAGAGCGTAAGAACCAGTTTAGCAGAGCTGCTTCAAAGCCAGAGAACCAGGACAACAGAGCTGCTTTAGTGACAGAGAACCAGGTCAGCCTAGCTGCTCTAGAGGCAGAGAACCAGGTCAGCAGAGCTGCTCTAGGGCCAGAGAAACGAGGTCAGCAGATATGCTTTCAAGGGAGAGAACCAGGTCAGCAGAGCTACTTTCGAGCCAGAGAACTAGGTCAGCAAAGCTGCTTCAAAGCTTGAGAACCAGGTCAGCAGATCTACTCTAGAGCCAGAGAACCAGGTCAGCAGAACCGCTCTAGAGCCGAAGAACCAGGTCAGCAGAGCTGCTCTTGAGCTTGAGAACCAGGTCAGCAGAGCCGCTCTAGAGTCAAAGAACCAGGTCAGCAGAGCTGCTCTAGAGCCGGAGAACCAGGTCAGCAGAGCTGCTTTAGAGCCAGAGAACTAGGTCAACAGAGCTTCTATAGAGCCAGAGAACCAGGTCAGAAAGGCTGCTTCAAAGCCAGAGAACAAGGTCAGAAGAGCTGCTGTAGATCCAGAGAACCAGGTCAGCAGAACTGCTCTAGAGCCAGAGAACCAGGTCAGCTGAGCTGCTTCAAAGCCAGTGAAACAGGTCAGTAGAGCTGCTCTAGAGCCAGAGAACCAGGTCAGCATAGCTGCTTCAAAGCCAGAGAACCGGGTCAGCAGAACTGCTCTAGAGCCAGAGAATCAGGTCAGCAGAGATGCTTCAAAGCCAGAGAACCAGGTAAACAGAGCTGCTTTAGAGCCAGAGAACCAGGTCAGCAGAGCTGCTCTAGAGCCAGAGAACCAGATCAGCAGAGCTGCTTCAAAGCCAGAGAACCATGTCAGCGGAGCTGCTCTAGAGCCAGAAAACCAGGTCAGCAGAGCTGCTTTAGAGCCAGAGTTCCAGGTCAGCAGAGCTGCTCTAGAGCCAGAGATCCAGGTCAGCAGAGCCGCTCTAGAGCCTATGAACAAGGTCAGCATAGCTGATCAAGAGCCTGAGATCCAGGTCCGCAGAGCTTCTTTAGAGCCAGAGAACCAGGTCAGCAGAGCTGCTCTAGAGTCAGAGGACCAGGTCAGCAGAGCTGCTTCAGAGCAAGATAACCAGGTCAGCAGAGCTGCTTCAAATCCAGAGAACCAGGTCAGCAGAGCTGCTCAAGAGCCTAAGAACCAGGTCACCAGAGCTGCTTCAAAGCCAGAGAACCAGGTCAGTAGAGCTGTTTCAAATCCAGAGAACCAGGTCAACAGAGCTGCTCTAGAGCGTAAGAACCAGTTTAGCAGAGCTGCTTCAAAGCCAGAGAACCAGGACAACAGAGCTGCTTTAGTGACAGAGAACCAGGTCAGCCTAGCTGCTCTAGAGGCAGAGAACCAGGTCAGCAGAGCTGCTCTAGGGCCAGAGAAACGAGGTCAGCAGATATGCTTTCAAGGGAGAGAACCAGGTCAGCAGAGCTACTTTCGAGCCAGAGAACTAGGTCAGCAAAGCTGCTTCAAAGCTTGAGAACCAGGTCAGCAGATCTACTCTAGAGCCAGAGAACCAGGTCAGCAGAACCGCTCTAGAGCCGAAGAACCAGGTCAGCAGAGCTGCTCTTGAGCTTGAGAACCAGGTCAGCAGAGCCGCTCTAGAGTCAAAGAACCAGGTCAGCAGAGCTGCTCTAGAGCCGGAGAACCAGGTCAGCAGAGCTGCTTTAGAGCCAGAGAACTAGGTCAACAGAGCTTCTATAGAGCCAGAGAACCAGGTCAGAAAGGCTGCTTCAAAGCCAGAGAACAAGGTCAGAAGAGCTGCTGTAGATCCAGAGAACCAGGTCAGCAGAACTGCTCTAGAGCCAGAGAACCAGGTCAGCTGAGCTGCTTCAAAGCCAGTGAAACAGGTCAGTAGAGCTGCTCTAGAGCCAGAGAACCAGGTCAGCATAGCTGCTTCAAAGCCAGAGAACCGGGTCAGCAGAACTGCTCTAGAGCCAGAGAATCAGGTCAGCAGAGATGCTTCAAAGCCAGAGAACCAGGTAAACAGAGCTGCTTTAGAGCCAGAGAACCAGGTCAGCAGAGCTGCTCTAGAGCCAGAGAACCAGATCAGCAGAGCTGCTTCAAAGCCAGAGAACCATGTCAGCGGAGCTGCTCTAGAGCCAGAAAACCAGGTCAGCAGAGCTGCTTTAGAGCCAGAGTTCCAGGTCAGCAGAGCTGCTCTAGAGCCAGAGATCCAGGTCAGCAGAGCCGCTCTAGAGCCTATGAACAAGGTCAGCATAGCTGATCAAGAGCCTGAGATCCAGGTCCGCAGAGCTTCTTTAGAACCAGAGAACCAGGTCAGCAGAGCTGCTTTAGTGCAAGAGTAACAGGTCAGAAGAGCTGCTCTAGAGCCAGAGAACTAGGTCAGCAGAGCCGCTCTTGAGCCTAAGAACAAGGTCAGCAGAGGTGCACTAGAGACTGAGCACCATGTCAGCAGAGCTGCTGTAGTGCCAGAGAACCAGGTCAACAGACCTGCTCTAGAGCCAGAGAACGAGGTCAGCAGAGCTGCTTCAAAGCCAGAAAACCATGTCAGCAGAGATGCTTTAGGTCAAGAGTACCAGGTCAGCAGAGCTGCTCTAGAGTCAGAGGACCAGGTCAGCAGAGCTGCTTCAGAGCAAGATAACCAGGTCAGCAGAGCTGCTTCAAATACAGAGAACCAGGTCAGCAGAGCTGCTCTAGAGCCTAAGAACCAGGTCATCAGAGCTGCTTCAAAGCCAGAGAACCAGTTTAGCAGAGCTGCCTCAAAGCCAGAGAAACAGGACAACAGAGCTGCTTTAGTGCAAGAGAACAAGGTCAGCAGAGTTTCTCTAGAGGAAGAGAACCAGGTCAGCAGAGCTGCTCTAGGGCCAGAGAACCGAGGTCAGCAGATATGCTTTCAAGGGAGAGAACCAGGTCAGCAGAGCTACTTTCGAGCCAGAGAACTAGGTCAGCAAAGCTGCTTCAAAGCTTGAGACCCAGGTCATGAGATCTACTCTAGAGCCAGAGAACCAGGTCAGCAGAACCGCTCTAGAGCCGAAGAACCAGGTCAGCAGAGCTGCTCTTGAGCTTGAGAACCAGGTCAGCAGAGCCGCTCTAGAGCCAAAGAACCAGGTCAGCAGAGCTGCTCTAGAGCCAGAGAACCAGGTCAGCAGAGATGCTTTAGAGCCAGAGAACCAGGTCAGCAGAGCTTCTATAGAGCCAGAGAACCAGGTCAGAAGAGCTGCTTCAAAGCCAGAGAACAAGGTCAGAAGAGCTGCTGTAGATCCAGAGAACCAGGTCAGCAGAACTGCTCTAGAGCCAGAGAACCAGGTCAGCTGAGCTGCTTCAAAGCCAGTGAAACAGGTCAGTAGAGCTGCGCTAGAGCCAGAGAACCAGGTCAGCAGAGCTGCTTCAAAGCCAGAGAACCAGGTCAGCAGAGCTGCTTTAGAGCCAGAGAACCAGGTCAGCGGAGCCGCTCTAGAGCCAGAGAACCAGATCAGCAGAGCTGCTTCAAAGCCAGAGAACCATGTCAGCGGAGCTGCTGTAGAGCCAGAAAACGAGGTCAGCAGAGCTGCTTTAGAGCCAGAGTTCCAGGTCAGCAGAGCTGCTCTAGAGCCAGAGATCCAGGTCAGCAGAGCCACTCTAGAGCCTATGAACAAGGTCAGCATAGCTGATCAAGAGCCTGAGATCCAGGTCCGCAGAGCTTCTTTAGAGCCAGAGAACCAGGTCAGCAGAGCTGGTTTAGTGCCAGAGTAACAGGTCAGCAGAGCTGCTCTAGAGCCAGAGAACTGGTCAGCAAAGCTGCTTCAAAGCTTGAGACCCAGGTCAGCAGATCTACTCTAGAGCCAGAGAACCAGGTCAGCAGAACCGCTCTAGAGCCGAAGAACCAGGTCAGCAGAGCTGCTCTAGAGCCAGAGAACCAGGTCAGCAGAGCTGCTTTAAAGCCAGAGAACCAGGTCAGCAGAGCTTCTATAGAGCCAGAGAACCAGGTCAGAAGAGCTGCTTCAAAGCCAGAGAACAAGGTCAGAAGAGCTGCTGTAGATCCAGAGAACCAGGTCAGCAGAACTGCTCTAGAGCCAGAGAACCAGGTCAGCAGAGCTGCTTCAAAGCCAGAGAACCAGGTCAGCAGAGCTGCTTTGGAGCCAGAGAACCAGGTCAGCAGAGCTGCTCTAGAGCCAGAGAACCAGATCAGCAGAGCTGCTTCAAAGCCAGAGAACCATGTCAGCGGAGCTGCTCTAGAGCCAGAAAACCAGGTCAGCAGAGCTGCTTTAGAGCCAGAGTTCCAGGTCAGCAGAGCTGCTCTAGAGCCAGAGATCCAGGTCAGCAGAGCCGCTCTAGAGCCTATGAACAAGGTCAGCATAGCTGATCAAGAGCCTGAGATCCAGGTCCGCAGAGCTTCTTTAGAGCCAGAGAACCAGGTCAGCAGAGCTGGTTTAGTGCCAGAGTAACAGGTCAGCAGATCTGCTCTAGAGCCTAAGAACCAGGTCACCAGAGCTGCTCTTGAGCCTAAGAACAAGGTCAGCAGAGCTGCACTAGAGACTGAGCACCATGTCAGCAGAGCTGCTGTAGTACCAGAGAACCAGGGCAACAGACCTGCTCTAGAGCCAGAGAACCAGGTCAGCAGAGCTGCTTCAAAGCCAGAAAACCATGTCAGCAGAGCTGCTTTAGGTCCAGAGTACCAGGTCAGCAGAGCTGCTCTAGAGTCAGAGGACCAGGTCAGCAGAGCTGCTTCAGAGCTAGATAACCAGGTCAGCAGAGCTGCTTCAAATCCAGAGAACCAGGTCAGCAGAACCGCTCTAGAGCCGAAGAACCAGGTCAGCAGAGCTGCTCTGTAGTGAGTTCTCTCTGAATACGTACAGGCATTGTTAAGTTAGCATAACCACGTTAGATGTTAGAAAGCCATCTTTTTGCTTTTGCACACGACACTGCGTTTACATGTTATTTCTTAAAACAAACTGCTGACTCGAGACTTGCTTCACACAAGAGCAATCTGTTGTTACCATCCCAAGCTCTGCGCAGCGACCTTGGTCTGTACATGGTGTGACAAACAGTCTGGATTATTACACAATGCATGTTTTCCACTCTAGGTTGATCGACCCACTATTTAGCCATAACACACGCGCAGCTGCACATACCTGAAAGTTGGTGCTTTTAATATCACAGACATCATGTTTATTATTCAGACCGAAGACGAGCCTTCCTGCGAGAAGACTCCGGATGCTCCTGTGATGTGATTTCACTAAGCTGATCTTTGAGGTATGGGGTCCCCTATTCAAGCCTAAGAGACCTTCTATTAGCATAATAATAATATTAGCTTCTTAGTAAAGGGAAGGTGGTAGTATCCACTGTCATTATAATATGATCACCCCTTTTATATTCTATGGTATTGTAACTATGTTGCTGGTTTTGATATTAATCATTTGTCTGCTTGTATTAGCCAAAGTACTGCATCTTAGGACACGTGGTCTATAAAAATAAACCCCTTTTATTTACAACGTGTCTCTGTTGATTATTGTTGTGGACTGATGTGAGAATAATATACGAACAGGTATTTCCGATTCCCACCATTCCTGAGAGTATGTACTGAGTCGCTTGTTCTGGGTTGTCTATTCATTGGGACCGCCGAGCTAAATCTCGGATAACGAATGGGACACTTATGCTAGCCGGATACTGGGTTCTGGGTTCTGAGGTGAGTTTCTGGTACACCACAATTCACTGAGGTCCTGGGGTTCTTCGCATAGTTCTGTGTATCAGCAGAATCCCTGCAACATGGCGCACCTAACGTTTGGTCTATGAGTTGAAACGCCTTAGTAGTGCTTACATTTTAGTCCACAACACCCTCATTCTTGTTTCCGGATAACAAGTCTGACGGATTTAAACCTACCTAGTTCTATTGATATAGGTTCCTTCAAGCTTGATCATTAAAAAGGTTATTGAACCCTTGTGCTACTAAATACTTGACGTGTAGCTTGTCCTTATGGCAGTAGACATTGCGGCGCACAGCCGTGCAGCTCTGAAACGTCATTTGACGCAGTATGGGGTGCCGGACACGGGCATGGACGTCATCTTTGTAGTGGGAGCCGATGCGGCTCACCCGTTTGAGTTGTTCTATTCCTGGGTGACGATTCCGGCAGTCAGTGGGGATGACGATACCTTTCATTCTTACACTGCTACTGCCGTGCCTGCTAACTATGCGCCGTATAGGACACAGGAGATACCAATATCTGCTTGGCAACATCAGATTTGGTTTAATGGCGCCCTCCCCCATGTGGTTATACCGCCGAGAATGGGCCCTTTATCAATTGCAGGGGCCACTTGGCCGGTACTAGCCGGATTTACGCCTCATCCCCGTTACCTCACGGTGACGGTGGCTGAATTGCGTGTACTACACACTGCCCTTATATCAGTATATAGGGCGTTGGTGCAGTATGTGTCGCGCACTGTACAGGCGGGGGCGCCTGTTAGTGCGGGACAACCTAGTGATCGTCACGCGGTGGTCATTAGTCCTGTTATGGTCAATTCTGTTATGGGCAAGCGCCCCCTCACAAGGGATGATTATCCTTTTTGGCTTGCTGAAAAATTTGACCAAATAGAGGCGGTTTATCCGCATACAACTCCTGTGGAAAAACACAGGATCCTCACCATTAGTTTGCCTAAAGACTTAGTTCCCCATATAGATGATTGTGTATCCTGGGGTAAGATTTTTGCTGCGACGTACGCGCAGTGCTTTGGCACTCCGTCTATGTTACAGCTGCCCTCCATAATTAAACAGGTTCAAGAGGACCATGGAGCGGAGTCTGCGATAGAATTGGGGATGCGGCTCCTCGGAGATTTTGGCCTGGTGGCTACCATGATAATGGGAAACCTTAAGGGTGATGCGTTGCACTTTCAGGTTCGTAATGAACTGAAGAAAGTTGCTGAAGAGGACAAGCCGCAGGAATTTGCTAAAATAATTTCAGAAGCATATCGTGATTTGGGGCGTAGCTCTTTAGGAGTTAAGCCTGTGATCAAAAATCCCGATTCTAAGCAGCAGGGTAAGGCAGAAACTTCTGGTAAGGATGGTCGGCCAATTTTTCCAAAACAACCTTGGCGGACTAAGCAACAGGGAAAGCAGCAGCAGAAACGGGGCTCTCGGCCTGCCTCTCCCGTACAGTCAAGTAGTGAACGCACTTATGATCTGCGAGATCGTGCTACTATTAAGTCTCCTGATAGATTTCAGGTTTCTGAACCGCGCTCTCCTCGTTCTTCACAGGAAACATCGGCTACACAGTCTGGTGGCGGAGGCGGTGGCAAAGGTCGGGGTGCTCCACAACAGCGTGACCAACCCCGACAGACTGAGGGTAAAGGCAAGCAGGACGAGTTTGCTCGACAAAGACCCCCGTTTCAGAAGAAGAAAGTGGCGGCTCTGACGGCAAAATATGCCTCAGATAGTGCGGACACAGCTTCAGAACCGGACATGGGCGCTGACGCTATTGGACAGCGCGGCAGAAATTACCATAGTCCGTCAAGCTCTGCGTCCATTTCTGGCGCGACAGCAACTGATGTATTGGTTACTGTTGAAACAGCTGACACCAGAGTGGCTCCCCCTGATAGACTTTATGAAATAGTCTTATTAATAGAGGGTGACATACAACGTACTATAAAAGGGATTTTTTGGGATAATCTGACCACCACCTATGATATCCTCCTAGCGGAGGCAGATTGGCCCCCACCCTTCATTTTGGAAGCTCCTAGAGGGGAGGAGAAAATCCTCCCGTCCTTTGCGCACACTGTGCCTAAGGACCAAGCTGAAATGTACGCTGGTGAATGGGCGCTGGCGCTTGCGCCAGCGGTATATCGTACTCAAGTGGGTTGGGACCGGTTGTCCCCCTGCCATGAGATTCCACTGCGGTCTATGCCCCAGCCTCAGCCCCAGTATCCCATGCGTCGTGAAGCTAGACCTCACGTCGCGGCGATCCTTGAACAATTGGAATATCAGGGTGTAATTGAAACTTGTGTGTCCCCTATGAATAACCCTTTATTCACTGTAACGAAGCCTGACGGCTCGTACCGTTTAGTTTTGGATTACCGGCACCTAAACTCCCATTGCCGGACCTGCGCGGTACAAAATACACTTAGCTCGGCTCTAGTCGACAGTCTCGTGCGTAAACGATTTAAAACGACACTTGACATTTCCAATGGCTTTTTTAGCCATAACCTGTCCACACTGAGTAGCCAGTGGACAGCGTTTACTTCGGGCGGAAAACAAAAACAGTTTACCAGATTAGCCATGGGCTACAAAAATAGCCCTGGCGTCTTTTCCGCTCGCGTGGTTTCTCTCTTAGAAAGAATAGACCCCGAGGCATACTCCTATGTTGACGATATCTACCTCACGGATGACGAGCTGTTGCCGCATCTGTCTCGAGTCGACAATATTGTAGTGAGTTTTGCTGACTATGGCTACAAATTCAATTTTGCGAAGTCTCACATCGCGGAATATACGGTGTTGTTTTTGGGCTACGAGCTCAATAATGAAGGAAAGGGGTTAGCTCCCCACTTTCTGGAAAAGTGCGCATGCTTGAGTGCGCCTACAACACTAAAGAAATTACAATCTTTGCTGGGCTTTCTGAATTTCGGCCGTACGTACATTCCTGATTATGCCCAGCGTATCAAGCCGCTTTACGCCTTGGTACAACCCACATTTTCGAAGTCTAGCTGGCAGCTGGAACATTCTAAAATTTTACAGTCTTTACAGGCTGATCTTCTTGCTTCACAATATTTGTTGACACGTGATAACCGCACTAACCTGGTGATAAGAATAGTGCCAGGCGCCGTGGGTTTCACGTATTTGACGTTTAATGAGGGCGATACAGTCCCCATTGCGTACAAATCCCACTTGTACACCTCTGCTGAATTACGTTTTTCTGCGGTCGAAAAAGTTCTGACTGCTGTACAGATGGCGATCCTTAAAGAACGCGCACTGTCGCATGGGAAACAGATTCTGGTTGTAACACCCTATCCTGCCTTAGAAGCAGTGACAAAGGCAAGTGTACCAAATTCTAAAGCTTTGCATCCTCGGTGGATACAATGGGCCACAACACTGACGTCGCCAGACGTCACTTACATCTTTGATGCCTCATTACAGACTCAAGAGTTCTTGCAGTATGAATTCGTTCATCCGGCACCTCTGTCTTTGCGCCCGCTCGAAGAATACCATTGTGTCATATACACTGACGGGTCTGCGCAGCCCGCGATTGGATCGAAGCACGCTTATTCAGCGGCTTGCGCAATTGTCGTAGGTACATTCGTAAATGGTGAATTCCAATCTGATGCAGTGCATACGCAGTCATTGGGTGATTGTACCGCGCAATTGGCGGAGCTTCGGGCTCTGGTGCTTGCACTGGAGTTTGCTGATCCCCGGGTCACTACTCTTATAGTGAGTGATTCCTTCTACTGTGTCCAGTCCTACAATGACAATTTACACTTCTGGTCTCAGAATGACTATCGAGACACAAAAGGTGGCACAATTAAGCATAAAACGCTTTGGGTTCGAGTGGCAGACTTTAAAGAACGTCTCCCTCTCGTGAATGTAATTCACACTCTTGGTCACCAGCGACTTGGTGTCCATGCTGTCGGCAACAGCTTGGCTGACGAGGCAGCAAAAACAGCAGTGGCTACATACTTAGTGGCAGCAGTTACCAGATCAAAGAGTAAGATTGATGATGACATCTTGGCAGCTATTGCTGCTACAGAGAAGGGAGGAGATTACCCGAAGGGTTTTCCTTCTCGTTACATTTACCATTTAAGTCCTGATAATGTCCCATTAGTGAGGATTAACGACGTTGGAGACAGAATTATTCCCAACGCGGACTGCAGACCCGCACTGATTCTGGCTGCTCATGAGGGGTTGGCGTCTGCCCACGCCGGAGTGTCAGCCACAATCTCCCTGCTACAACAACGTTACTGGTGGTTTGGTTTATATAAACAAGCGCGCGCGTATGTTCTTGATTGTGACATTTGCCAACAGATCAAACCTTCTACTGTTGCGCGCCCATCACAAACACAGTTGTACATATCCAATAAA
This sequence comes from Triturus cristatus, assembly GCF_964204655.1. NCBI lineage: Eukaryota > Metazoa > Chordata > Amphibia > Caudata > Salamandridae > Triturus > Triturus cristatus. The sequence continues at coordinate 914,517,743 of NC_140579.1, read as the reverse complement.
CCATTTGGTTGTGTTTATTTGGATCACTGCGGTCCTTTTTCTTCTGATACTGCGTACAAGTACATCTTGGTTGCAGTGGATTCGTGCACACGTTTTCTGTGGGTATGGCCACAAAGGAGTGCTGACTCGCGGACTGTCATCAGAGATTTGCGTGTCTTTGTGGGAACTTTTGCGTGTGGTACCTTCCATTCTGATCAGGGCCCTGCGTTCGCCTCTAAGGCTTACAAGGAGGCTATGAGAAATTTGGGGGTCCTTGTCAAATTTTCGTCCCCCTACCGACCTGAGGGTAATAGTGTGGTGGAGCGAATGAACCGTGACTTAAAGCAATCATTGACAGCCCGTGTTTTAGGCACAGGCCGGAACTGGCTAGCCCATTTGTATAACGTCCAACGTGCACTTAATAATCTCCCTAGAAGGTCTCTGGGTGGGCGGACCCCGTACATGATGCTCTTCGGAATCAGAATGTTTGTACCAGACCTTGATGGTCTAGACATGGCGGCGTCGACCGCACCCTTTGACGTAGATGATCACTGTGCTGTTTTACAGACTCTACAAGAAGCCAGAGACACTCTATCGAAGGAACACTTGCCCTCCACATCTGAAGTTGAAGTTCAGGTTCCAGTAGTCGGCTGGCTACCCCGAGTTGGAGATCTGGTCCGTGAGAAGGTGGAGAACAAGAAGGAGTTCGGCCCCTCTTATCGTGCACCAGTTCCAGTGCTTGGAGTGCAGGGTACAAGAACAGTCATTTTACCTCCACTTCCTGGTCGCAAAGACAACAGGTACATCTCTATTGACAATGTCAAACATCAGCGAGTGGCCGATACTTCTTAGCATGACTCCAGCAGTTTCATGCCAGACGATGCAGAGAAATTCAATGTTGACTCTTGCTTCTAACACCTTGCCTGATGTTGCCATCGAGATGCAATCGGTTACTGATCCCTTGTTGATACCATCGGCTGGTGGTTTGCCCGAAGAGACTGAGTATGCTTATCCTACACGTGGTCCCTCGCCTGTTTTACAATCTACGGCGCTTGGACAGTCCCGTTTCTCCTTTGACACTAACTCGTTGCCCTTAGGCCCCCCATCGAACATTGCTGGTTTTTTCAGCTGGTTTAAGAGACATTTTTTGATTGCCCCTTGGACATACATTTGGCTGTTGCTTTTCAGTATTTTTTTGTTTATGTCCATTGGATTCGTGATAGTTTTTTTCCGTCTTGTGGATGGCCACTATCTGAGTGAGAGATCGACAATTAGACTTATCAATGGAACTTTGGCCCCCCACTCCTCGTCCCACGTCATGAAGAGGGACCAGACTTTTGAGAATATTACTGCCTGGCCCGTCTTGGATGGAATCGCATGGGATGCTGTTAAATTCCAAATTCATGGGCCTACAGAGGTCATTAATGTACCTAATGTATTTCGTGTTTCTATGGGTGATGTGGTTAGGCAGAACATACGTTCTGATGATTGGGATGTACACGCCATTGAATCACTGTTTTCTGATTTGAAATATTATGCCGCTTTTGATGCTGAAGATTTATATGAAAATGCGGCTAATTATGCGGAACAGTATTGTTTTCAACATTATGGCAATCATTTCCTGCATAAAGCAAATACATTTAGGAATTTTGTAAATTTTACCCAATGGGAACACTGTCCTACTCCCGAGTTCGGAAGTTCACAAACACTAGTTAACAAGTATTCTTATTTTACTGATTTCAGTGTTTCCGACCCGGCAGCGTTTTACTTTAAGGTGCTGCCTGAGTCTGCCGCAAAGGTTAGACTGACACACACAAAACTACTTTATTCCAAGTCCTTTATGGACGAGTTGTCAATCAAAGGTTATGATGTATGGAAGGCTACTATTGATCTAAAGTCGGTTTGGGGTTCCAAGCCGTGGCAGGTACAGGGTACAGAGGCTTTACATCGTGCCTGTCTTATACCAAATCATATTTTATTTTTAAATTCATCCATCTTCCAAACCACCTGTTTTGGATTGGCTACTTCTAAACAATTAAAGTCACCTTCTGTGCCGGATCTGGGCGCTTATCCCAATTGGGATAACCACACAGATCTGTCCCTTGCTGCTTTGCGCTCCTTAGTTTCAAATACATCTTTCAATATTTCGAAAGTTAATAGTGAGGGTTGGTTAATTTGGCAAAGCAGTTCAGATATCTGTCAACGACGTTTTCTGGGACTGAAACCGGGGTATACTCAGGAACGCGTAGACCCTCGGTTTGAGTCTTCACATACTGTAACTACATACTCTGTGGGCAAGTTGTGTCAATCTTGGCTGCGACATTCCACTTTGGCGTCTGTCAAAGTTCATTTATCACAATTACATGACAAAATAGATTTGAATGATTTTGTTAAGGGTCCTGTGGGTGGCAGAACCAAGAGGTGGGCGTATGCTATTTACAACGAAGTCTGGAAGTTGTCACAGATTGAGGCGGCTTCCAGATTGAGGGCTATTGACCAAGCCAACATGGAAAAGGTTTTAGCCGTTATAGATAATAGCATTAGCACTCTCTCTTCTAGGATTTATACATTAGATAATATTGTTTCATCGGTTGTTGATATTGTGCATGATGATATGTCTGTGTTATATCATGGTCAAAACCAGTTGCGTTCTGTTATGCAGTTTGCGTGGACGTTGCAGACGTTGAAGGCAGGGAAGGTCCCTTGGGACTATCTGAACACTACATCGTTATTCCTTCCCTTTAACCTTACGGACAAGCAGCGATTTATGTCCATGAAGGACGCTACATATTCATTGTTGCATATTGAAAAGTTAGAACCGTTGCCCTTCTCAGTAGCAGAGATCAATTCGGCTACGTGGCTAGCACACGGATTGATAACACTACCTTTCGCGCTTTTTAAGTTTACGTCTTGTATGAAACATTATGCTTTGGGTAGATATGAACCGCTGGGCACCGCTTTCATACATGAGGTTTGGTCCCTCCCCTTTACGTATCGATGTACTAGGGACGGGACTGAGGTTTATTTGAAAGGCGAGGAATGTACCACGTCACCAGACCATTCCTTGGTATGTAGGCACATTCAATTACACGGTGCATGCAATGTACAAGCACCGAACTTAGCCTGCACCCTACGAGGTGTCCCAGTGCCTGTGATTACGCCTTCTTTCACACTGCTTGCTAACGGTAGTTATTTGATTTTGAATAGTGAAGCTTGCTGTGGGATGTTAGTGGGAATCCCGTATATAGTAACTGTCTCGCAGAAAGTGGTCTGCTGCAATAATGTTCTCTTTCCACCCCCGCATGGGCGGCTGGATGCTTCCATCTGGCCTTCGATTCCAACCTTGAAAGCAGAGTTCAACAAGTTGAGCAGAATAAGAGCCCTATTGTCCCAAAAAGAGGTGTCTTTGACTTCATCTCGTGAAACATTCGACCTTCACGTGGCTAATACGCGCACTGAGGTACAGGCGCTTCTGAATACTGACCTCCCCCTACATTTCGGCTCTTTGATCCAAGCTATTTTCAATGCCTCGTCCACGACCGGCCTGGCTCATTTTTTTAAACTTGTGGGCTCGGGTCTCGTGACCTCTTTTCAAACTATTTTTGGTGTGGTTCCGGGATTTTTTCATTCACTTTTCTCGAGCATCTTTGGAGGTGTTCCGCTGCTTCTGGCACTAGTGGCGGGTGTGCTGCTTTTCCTTTTCATACTACGGAATGGCTGCTCCTTCTGTGCCACACGTGCACCTGTCCCGCCTGCATCTTCTTCGGGATAGGATGCTTGACTTTTATGGAACTCTGCCATTGGCGACATTAAGCCTGGCATATGGATTATCCTTCCGGTATTGCTACTTCACCTGCGTGCAGCCTGTGCTTCACTGCCTGGATTGCCCCTTTGAATGGCCTTTGGATTTGTGCTTGACCAGCCTGGTGTCTCCGGTGCCGGATTTCGATCGACTAATGAGGCCCTTAGTGTCTCACGAGTTGACCTGTTCTGGTGTCCGGATAATGGCTTGTGGAGCAGCACATGGGATCCTGGGTAATTGGGACATCTCTACAGCTGCCTACAACTTCTTGGCTATGAGCTATTTGGAGGAACATTCCGGGTGCCCTCTGATCGTGCTGGAAGCTCCGCTGATTGAAGAACACGTGTGCTCCTTTTCGTTGATGGATTGGATGGCTGAGACTTTCGCTGGCCCTGCACATGATTTTTTCTTGGAGGCGGTTGCCACATATGCTGCCTATACATTCATGGATTGACTGCACTGTCGTCCTTGGCGCCTGACGCTCCTGGACAGCACCCTGCCGTGGCATTTACCTTTTTCTTTTTTGCTTTCTCCCTGATGGTTGTTTTGAGTTTTTTTTTAATTAATTATATTTTTTTTTCGGACACCACTGTTTTCCCCTTTTGCTTTTCAATTTTTTCGTTTCAGACTTTAACTCATTCTGAACCTTTGGATTGGTTACGCCTTGTTCTGCTCTGTCGAAATTGAACTCTGCGTTCTCTCTTTTCTTGCCTACTAAATAGTGCTTCGATCAAGGGGGCGTGTAGTGAGTTCTCTCTGAATACGTACAGGCATTGTTAAGTTAGCATAACCACGTTAGATGTTAGAAAGCCATCTTTTTGCTTTTGCACACGACACTGCGTTTACATGTTATTTCTTAAAACAAACTGCTGACTCGAGACTTGCTTCACACAAGAGCAATCTGTTGTTACCATCCCAAGCTCTGCGCAGCGACCTTGGTCTGTACATGGTGTGACAAACAGTCTGGATTATTACACAATGCATGTTTTCCACTCTAGGTTGATCGACCCACTATTTAGCCATAACACACGCGCAGCTGCACATACCTGAAAGTTGGTGCTTTTAATATCACAGACATCATGTTTATTATTCAGACCGAAGACGAGCCTTCCTGCGAGAAGACTCCGGATGCTCCTGTGATGTGATTTCACTAAGCTGATCTTTGAGGTATGGGGTCCCCTATTCAAGCCTAAGAGACCTTCTATTAGCATAATAATAATATTAGCTTCTTAGTAAAGGGAAGGTGGTAGTATCCACTGTCATTATAATATGATCACCCCTTTTATATTCTATGGTATTGTAACTATGTTGCTGGTTTTGATATTAATCATTTGTCTGCTTGTATTAGCCAAAGTACTGCATCTTAGGACACGTGGTCTATAAAAATAAACCCCTTTTATTTACAACGTGTCTCTGTTGATTATTGTTGTGGACTGATGTGAGAATAATATACGAACAGGTATTTCCGATTCCCACCATTCCTGAGAGTATGTACTGAGTCGCTTGTTCTGGGTTGTCTATTCATTGGGACCGCCGAGCTAAATCTCGGATAACGAATGGGACACTTATGCTAGCCGGATACTGGGTTCTGGGTTCTGAGGTGAGTTTCTGGTACACCACAATTCACTGAGGTCCTGGGGTTCTTCGCATAGTTCTGTGTATCAGCAGAATCCCTGCAACAGCTCTTGAGCTTGAGAACCAGGTCAGCAGAGCCGCTCTAGAGCCAAAGAACCAGGTCAGCAGAGCTTCTCTAGAGCCAGAGAACCAGGTCAGCAGAGCTGCTTTAGAGCCAGAGAACCAGGTCAGCAGAGCTTCTATAGAGGCAGAGAACCAGGTCAGAAGAGCTGCTTCAAAGCCAGAGAACAAGGTCAGAAGAGCTGCTGTAGATCCAGAGAACCAGGTCAGCAGAACTGCTCTAGAGCCAGAGAACCAGGTCAGCTGAGCTGCTTCAAAGCCAGTGAAACAGGTCAGTAGAGCTGCGCTAGAGCCAGAGAACCAGGTCAGCAGAGCTGCTTCAAAGCCAGAGAACCAGGTCAGCAGAGCTGCTTTAGAGCCAGAGAACCAGGTCAGCGGAGCTGCTCTAGAGCCAGAGAACCAGATCAGCAGAGCTGCTTCAAAGCCAGAGAACCATGTCAGCGGAGCTGCTCTAGAGCCAGAAAACCAGGTCAGCAGAGCTGCTTTAGAGCCAGAGTTCCAGGTCAGCAGAGCTGCTCTAGAGCCAGAGATCCAGGTCAGCAGAGCCACTCTAGAGCCTATGAACAAGGTCAGCATAGCTGATCAAGAGCCTGAGATCCAGGTCCGCAGAGCTTCTTTAGAGCCAGAGAACCAGGTCAGCAGAGCTGGTTTAGTGCCAGAGTAACAGGTCAGCAGAGCTGCTCTAGAGCCAGAGAACTAGGTCAGCAAAGATGTTTCAAAGCTTGAGACCCAGGTCAGCAGATCTACTCTAGAGCCAGAGAACCAGGTCAGCAGAACCGCTCTAGAGCCGAAGAACCAGGTCAGCAGAGCTGCTCTTGAGCTTGAGAACCAGGTCAGCAGAGCCGGTCTAGAGCCAAAGAACCAGGTCAGCAGAGCTGCTCTAGAGCTAGAGAACCAGGTCAGCAGAGCTGCTTTAGAGCCAGAGAACCAGGTCAGCAGAGCTTCTATAGAGCCAGAGAACCAGGTCAGAAGAGCTGCTTCAAAGCCAGAGAACAAGGTCAGAAGAGCTGCTGTAGATCCAGAGAACCAGGTCAGCAGAACTGCTCTAGAGCCAGAGAACCAGGTCAGCTGAGCTGCTTCAAAGCCAGTGAAACAGGTCAGTAGAGCTGCTCTAGAGCCAGAGAACCAGGTCAGCAGAGCTGCTTCAAAGCCAGAGAACCAGGTCAGCAGAGCTGCTTTAGAGCCAGAGAACCAGGTCAGCAGAGCTGCCCTAGAGACAGAGAACCAGATCAGCAGAGCTGCTTCAAAGCCAGAGAACCATGTCAGCGGAGCTGCTCTAGAGCCAGAAAACCAGGTCAGCAGAGCTGCTTTAGAGCCAGAGTTCCAGGTCAGCAGAGTTGCTGTAGAGCCAGAGATCCAGGTCAGCAGAGCCGCTCTAGAGCCTATGAACAAGGTCAGCATAGCTGATCAAGAGCCTGAGATCCAGGTCCGCAGAGCTTCTTTAGAGCCAGAGAACCAGGTCAGCAGAGCTTCTATAGAGCCAGAGAACCAGGTCGGAAGAGCTGCTTCAAAGCCAGAGAACAAGGTCAGAAGAGCTGCTGTAGATCCAGAGAACCAGGTCAGCAGAACTGCTCTAGAGCCAGAGAACCAGGTCAGCTGAGCTGCTTCAAAGCCAGTGAAACAGGTCAGTAGAGCTGCTCTAGAGCCAGAGAACCAGGTCAGCAGAGCTGCTTCAAAGCCAGAGAACCAGGTCAGCAGAGCTGGTTTGGAGCCCGAGAACCAGGTCAGCAGAGCTGCTCTAGAGCCAGAGAACCAGATCAGCAGAGCTGCTTCAAAGCCAGAGAACCATGTCAGCGGAGCTGCTCTAGAGCCAGAAAACCAGGTCAGCAGAGCTGCTTTAGAGCCAGAGTTCCAGGTCAGCAGAGCTGCTCTTGAGCTTGAGATCCAGGTCAGCAGAGCCGCTCTAGAGCCTATGAACAAGGTCAGCATAGCTGATCAAGAGCCTGAGATCCAGGTCCGCAGAGCTTCTTTAGAGCCAGAGAACCAGGTCAGCAGAGCTGGTTTAGTGCCCGAGTAACAGGTCAGCAGAGCTGCTCTAGAGCCTAAGAACCAGGTCACCAGAGCTGCTCTTGAGCCTAAGAACAAGGTCAGCAGAGCTGCACTAGAGACTGAGCACCATGTCAGCAGAGCTGCTGTAGTACCAGAGAACGAGGGCAACAGACCTGCTCTAGAGCCAGAGAACCAGGTCAGCAGAGCTGCTTCAAAGCCAGAAAACCATGTCAGCAGAGCTGCTTTAGGTCCAGAGTACCAGGTCAGCAGAGCTGCTCTAGAGTCAGAGGACCAGGTCAGCAGAGCTGCTTCAGAGCAAGATAACCAGGTCAGCAGAGCTGCTTCAAATCCAGAGAACCAGGTCAGCAGAACTGCTCTAGAGCCGAAGAACCAGGTCAGCAGAGCTGCTCTTGAGCTTGAGAACCAGGTCAGCAGAGCCGCTCTAGAGCCAAAGAACCAGGTCAGCAGAGCTGCTCCAGAGCCAGAGAACCAGGTCAGCAGAGCTGCTTTAGAGCCAGAGAACTAGGTCAGCAGAGCTTCTATAGAGCCAGAGAACCAGGTCAGAAGAGCTGCTTCATAGCCAGAGAACAAGGTCAGAAGAGCTGCTGTAGATCCAGAGAACCAGGTCAGCAGAACTGCTCTAGAGCCAGAGAACCAGGTCAGCTGAGCTGCTTCAAAGCCAGTGAAACGGGTCAGTAGAGCTGCGCTAGAGCCAGAGAACCAGGTCAGCAGAGCTGCTGCAAAGCCAGAGAACCAGGTCAGCAGAGCTGCTTTAGAGCCAGAGAACCAGGTCAGCGGAGCTGCTCTAGAGCCAGAGAACCAGATCAGCAGAGCTGCTTCAAAGCCAGAGAACCATGTCAGCGGAGCTGCTCTAGAGCCAGAAAACCAGGTCAGCAGAGCTGCTTTAGAGCCAGAGTTCCAGGTCAGCAGAGCTGCTCTAGAGCCAGAGATCCAGGTCTGCAGAGCCACTCTAGAGCCTATGAACAAGGTCAGCATAGCTGATCAAGAGCCTGAGATCCAGGTCCGCAGAGCTTCTTTAGAGCCAGAGAACCAGGTCAGCAGAGCTGGTTTAGTGCCAGAGTAACAGGTCAGCAGAGCTGCTCTAGAGCCAGAGAACTAGGTCAGCAAAGATGTTTCAAAGCTTGAGACCCAGGTCAGCAGATCTACTCTAGAGCCAGAGAACCAGGTCAGCAGAACCGCTCTAGAGCCGAAGAACCAGGTCAGCAGAGCTGCTCTTGAGCTTGAGAACCAGGTCAGCAGAGCCGCTCTAGAGCCAAAGAACCAGGTCAGCAGAGCTGCTCTAGAGCCAGAGAACCAGGTCAGCAGAGCTGCTTTAGAGCCAGAGAACCAGGTCAGCAGAGCTTCTATAGAGCCAGAGAACCAGGTCAGAAGAGCTGCTTCAAAGCCAGAGAACAAGGTCAGAAGAGCTGCTGTAGATCCAGAGAACCAGGTCAGCAGAACTGCTCTAGAGCCAGAGAACCAGGTCAGCTGAGCTGCTTCAAAGCCAGTGAAACAGGTCAGTAGAGCTGCTCTAGAGCCAGAGAACCAGGTCAGCAGAGCTGCTTCAAAGCCAGAGAACCAGGTCAGCAGAGCTGCTTTAGAGCCAGAGAACCAGGTCAGCAGAGCTGCTCTAGAGCCAGAGAACCAGATCAGCAGAGCTGCTTCAAAGCCAGAGAACCATGTCAGCGGAGCTGCTCTAGAGCCAGAAAACCAGGTCAGCAGAGCTGCTTTAGAGCCAGAGTTCCAGGTCAGCAGAGCTGCTGTAGAGCCAGAGATCCAGGTCAGCAGAACCGCTCTAGAGCCTATGAACAAGGTCAGCATAGCTGATCAAGAGCCTGAGATCCAGGTCCGCAGAGCTTCTTTAGAGCCAGAGAACCAGGTCAGCAGAGCTGGTTTAGTGCCAGAGTAACAGGTCAGCAGAGCTGCTCTAGAGCCAGAGAACTAGGTCAGCAGAGCTGCACTAGAGACTGAGCACCATGTCAGCAGAGCTGCTGTAGTGCCAGAGAACCAGGGCAACAGACCTGCTCTACAGCCAGAAAACCATGTCAGCAGAGCTGCTTTAGGTCCAGAGTACCAGGTCAGCAGAGCTGCTCTAGAGTCAGAGGACCAGGTCAGCAGAGCTGCTTCAGAGCAAGATAACCAGGTCAGCAGAGCTGCTTCAAATCCAGAGGGACCAGGTTAGCAGAGCTGCTCTAAAGCCTAAGAACCAGGTCACCAGAGCTGCTTCAAAGCCAGAGAACCAGGTCAGTAGAGCTGTTTCAAAGCCAGAGAACCAGGACAACAGAGCTGCTTTAGTGCCAGAGAACCAGGTCAGCAGAGCTGCTCTAGAGGCAGAGAACCAGGTCAGCAGAGCTGCTCTAGGGCCAGAGAAAGGAGGTCAGCAGATATGCTTTCAAGGGAGAGAACCAGGTCAGCAGAGCTACTTTCGAGCCAGAGAACTAGGTCAGCAGAGCTGCTTCAAATCCAGAGAACCAGGTAAGCAGAGCTGCTCTAGAGCCAGAGAACCAGATCAGCAGAGCTGCTTCAAAGCCAGAGAACCAGGTCAGCGAAGCTGCTCTAGAGCCAGAAAACCAGTTCAGCAGAGCTGCTTTAGAGCCAGAGTTCCAGGTCAGCAGAGCTGCTCTAGAGTCAGAGATCCAGGTCAGCAGAGCTGCTTTAGAGCCAGAGTTCCAGGTCAGCAGAGCTGCTCTAGAGCCAGAGATCCAGGTCAGCAGAGCCGCTCTAGAGCCAAAGAACCAGGTCAGCAGAGCCGCTCTAGAGCCAAAGAACCAGGTCAGCAGAGGTGCTCTAGAGCCAGAGAATCAGGTCAGCAGAGCTGCTTTAGAGCCAGAGAACCAGGTCAGCAGAGCTTCTATAGAGCCAGAGAACCATGTCAGAAGAGCTGCTTCAAAGCCAGAGAACAAGGTCAGAAAAGCTGCTGTAGATCCAAAGAACCAGGTCAGCAGAACTGCTCTAGAGCCAGAGAACCAGGTCAGCTGAGCTGCTTCAAAGCCAGTGAAACAGGTCAGTAGAGCTGCTCTAGAGCCAGAGAACCAGGTCAGCAGAGCTGCTTCAAAGCCAGAGAACCAGGTCAGCAGAGCTGCTTTAGAGCCAGGGAACCAGGTCAGCAGAGCTGCACTAGAGCCTGAGAACCAGGTCAGCAGAGCTGCTTTAAAACCAGAGAACCAGGTCAGCAGAGCTGCATCATAGCTAGAGAACGAGGTCAGCAGAGCTGCTCTAGAGTATAAGAACCAGGTCAGCAGGAATGCTCAAGAGCCAGAGAACTAGGTCAGCATAGCTGTTTTGGAGGGAGAGGACCAGGTCAGCAGAGCCGCTCTAGAGCCAGAGAACCAAGTCAGCAGATCTTCTTTATAGGGAGAGAACCAGGTCAGCAGAGCTGCTTTAGAGCCAGAGAAACAGGTCAGCAGAGCTGCTTCAAAGCCAGAGAACCAGGTCAACAGAGCCGCTGTAGAGCCAGAGAACCAGGTCAGCAAAGCTGCTTTAAAACCAGAGAAACAGGTCAGCAGAGCCAGAGAACCAGATCAGCAGAGCTGCTCTAGAGCCAGAGAACCAGGTCAGCAGAATTGCTTTAGAGAAAGAGAACAAGGTCAGCAGAGGCGTTGTAGAGCCAGAGAACCAGATCAGCCAAGCTGCTTTAGAGCCAGAGAAACAGGTCAGCAGAGCCGTTGTAGAGCCAGAGAACCATATCAGCAGAGCTGCTGTATAGCCAGAGAAACAGGTCAGCAGAGTCGCTCTAGAGCCAGAGAACCAGGTCAGCAGAGCTGCTTTAGAGCCAGAGATCTAGGTCAGCAGAGCCGCTGTATAGCCAAGGAACCAGGTCAGCAGAGTTGCTGTACAGCCAAAGAACCAGGTCTGCAGAGCCGTTGTACAGCCTGAGAAGCAGGTCAGCAAAGCTGCTCTTGACCCAGAGAACCAGGTCATCAGAGCTTCTTCAAATCCAGAGAACCAGGTAAGCAGAGCTGCTTTAGAGCCAGAGAACCAGGTCAGCAGAGCTGCTCTAGAGCCAGAGAACCAGATCAGCAGAGCTGCTTCAAAGCCAGAGAACCAGGCCAGCGAAGCTGCTCTAGAGCCAGAAAACCAGGTCAGCAGAGCTGCTTTAGAGCCAGAGTTCCAGGTCAGCAGAGCTGCTCTAGAGTCAGAGATCCAGGTCAGCAGTGCTGCTTTAGAGCCAGAGTTCCAGGTCAGCAGAGCTGCTCTAGAGCCAGAGATCCAGGTCAGCAGAGCCGCTCTAGAGCCTATGAACAAGGTCAGTAGACCTGCACTAGAGACTGAGAACAAGGTCAGCAGAGCTTCTCTAGAGCCAGAGAACCATGTCAGTAGAGCTGCTGTAGAGCCAGAGAACCAGGTCAACAGACCTGCTCTAGAGCCAGAGAACCAGGTCAGCAGAGCTGCTTCAAAGCCAGAGAACCATGTCAGCAGAGCTGCTTTAGAGCCAGAGAACCAGGTCAGCAGAGCTGCTCTAGAGCCAGAGAACCAGATAAGCAGAGCTGCTTCAAAGCCAGAGAACCAGGTCAGCGGAGCTGCTCTAGAGCCAGAAAACCAGGTCAGCAGAGCCGTTGTACAGCCAGAGTAGAACCTGAAAACCAGGTCAGCAGAGCTGCTCTGGAGCCAGAGAACCAGGTCAGCAGATCTGCTTTAGAGCCAGAGAACCAGGTCAGCTGAGTTGTTGTAGAGCCAGAGAACCAGGTCAGCTGAGTTGTTGTAGAGCCAGAGAACCTGGTCAGCAGAGCCGTTGTAGAGCCAGAGAACCAGGTCAGCAGAGCTGCTCTAGAGGTAGAGAACTAGGTCAGCAGAGCAGCTCTAGAGTCAGAGAACTAGGTCAGCAGAGCTGCTGTAGAGCCAGAGAACCAGGTCAGCAGAGCAGCTCTAGAGCCAGAGAACTAGGTCAGCAGAGCTGCTGTAGAGTCAGAGAACCAGGTCAACAGAGCCGCTGTAGAGCCAGAGTACCAGGTCAGCAAAGCTGCTTTAAAACCAGAGAAACAGGTCAGCAGAGCCAGAGAACCAGATCAGCGGAGCTGCTCTAGAGCCAGAGAACCAGGTCAGCAGAATTGCTTTAGAGCCAGAGAACAAGGTCAGCAGAGGCGTTGTAGAGCCAGAGAACCAGATCAGCCAAGCTGCTTTAGAGCCAGAGAAACAGGTCAGCAGAGCTGTTGTAGAACCAGAGAACCATATCAGCAGAGCTGCTGTATAGCCAGAGAAACAGGTCAGCAGAGTCGCTCTAGAGCCAGAGAACCAGGTCAGCAGAGCTGCTTTAGAGCCAGAGATCTAGGTCAGCAGAGCCGCTGTACAGCCAAGGAACCAGGTCAGCAGAGTTGCTGTACAGCCAAAGAACCAGGTCTGCAGAGCCGTTGTACAGCCTGAGAAGCAGGTCAGCCAAGCTGCTCTTGACCCAGAGAACCAGGTCATCAGAGCTGCTTCAAATCCAGAGAACCAGGTAAGCAGAGCTGCTTTAGAGCCAGAGAACCAGGTCAGCAGACATGCTCTAGAGCCAGAGAACCAGGTCAGCAGAGCTGGTTCAAATCCAGAGAACCAGGCCAGCAGAGCTGCTCTAGAGCCAGAGAACCAGATCAGCAGAGCTGCTTCAAAGCCAGAGAACCAGGTCAGCGAAGCTGCTCTAGAGCCAGAAAACCAGTTCAGCAGAGCTGCTTTAGAGCCAGAGTTCCAGGTCAGCAGAGCTGCTCTAGAGTCAGAGATCCAGGTCAGCAGAGCTGCTTTAGAGCCAGAGTTCCAGGTCAGCAGAGCTGCTCTAGAGCCAGTGATCCAGGTCAGCAGAGCCACTCTAGAGCCGAAGAACCAGGTCAGCAGAGCTGCTCTTGAGCTTGAGATCCAGGTCAGCAGAGCCGCTCTAGAGCCAAAGAACCAGGTCAGCAGAGCTGCTCTAGAGCCAGAGAATCAGGTCAGCAGAGCTGCTTTAGAGCCAGAGAACCAGGTCAGCAGAGCTTCTATAGAGCCAGAGAACCATGTCAGAAGAGCGGCTTCAAAGCCAGAGAACAAGGACAGAAGAGCTGCTGTAGATCCAGAGAAACAGGTCAGCAGAACTGCTCTAGAGCCAGAGAACCAGGTCAGCTGAGCTGCTTCAAAGCCAGTGAAACAGGTCAGTAGAGCTGCTCTAGAGTCAGAGAACCAGGCCAGCAGAGCTGCTTCAAAGCCAGAGAACCAGGCCAGCAGAGCTGCTTTAGAGCCAGAGAACCAGGTCAGCAGAGCTGCACTAGAGCCTGAGAACCAGGTCAGCAGAGCTGCTTCAAAACCAGAGAACCAGGTCAGCAGAGCTGCATCATAGCTAGAGAACGAGGTCAGCAGAGCTGCTCTAGAGTATAAGAACCAGGTCAGCAGGAATGCTCTAGAGCCAGAGAACCAGGTCAGCATAGCTGCTTTGGAGGGAGAGGACCAGGTCAGCAGAGCCGCTCTAGAGCCAGAGAACCAGGTCAGCAGATCTTCTTTATAGGGAGAGAACCAGGTCAGCAGAGCTGCTTTAGAGCCAGAGAAACAGGTCAGCAGAGCTGCTTCAAAGCCAGAGAACCAGGTCAACAGAGCCGCTGTAGAGCCAGAGAACCAGGTCAGCAAAGCTGCTTTAAAACCAGAGAAACAGGTCAGCAGAGCCAGAGAACCAGATCAGCAGAGCCGCTCTAGAGCCAGAGAACCAGGTCAGCAGATCTTCTTTATAGGGAGAGAACCAGGTCAGCAGAGCTGCTTTAGAGCCAGAGAAACAGGTCAGCAGAGCTGCTTCAAAGCCAGAGAACCAGGTCAACAGAGCCGCTGTAGAGCCAGAGAACCAGGTCAGCAAAGCTGCTTTAAAACCAGAGAAACAGGTCAGCAGAGCCAGAGAACCAGATCAGCAGAGCTGCTCTAGAGCCAGAGAACAAGGTCAGCAGAATTGCTTTAGAGCCAGAGAACAAGGTCAGCAGAGGTGTTGTAGAGCCAGAGAACCAGATCAGCCAAGCTGCTTTAGAGCCAGAGAAACAGGTCAGCAGAGCCGTTGTAGAGCCAGAGAACCATATCAGCAGAGCTGCTGTATAGCCAGAGAAACAGGTCAGCAGAGTCGCTCTAGAGCCAGAGAACCAGGTCAGCAGAGCTGCTTTAGAGCCAGAGATCTAGGTCAGCAGAGCCGCTGTATAGCCATGGAACCAGGTCAGCAGAGTTGCTGTACAGCCAAAGAACCAGGTCTGCAGAGCCGTTGTACAGCCTGAGAAGCAGGTCAGCAAAGCTGCTCTTGACCCAGAGAACCAGGTCATCAGAGCTGCTTCAAATCCAGAGAACCAGGTAAGCAGAGCTGCTTTAGAGCCAGAGAACCAGGTCAGCAGAACTGCTCTAGAGCCAGAGAACCAGATCAGCAGAGCTGCTTCAAAGCCAGAGAACCAGGTCAGCGAAGCTGCTCCAGAGCCAGAAAACCAGGTCAGCAGAGCTGCTTTAGAGCCAGAGTTCCAGGTCAGCAGAGCTGCTCTAGAGTCAGAGATCCAGGTCAGCAGAGCTGCTTTAGAGCCAGAGTTCCAGGTCAGCAGAGCTGCTCTAGAGCCAGAGATCCAGGTCAGCAGAGCCGCTCTAGAGCCTATGAACAAGGTCAGCAGAGCTGCACTAGAGACTGAGAACCAGGTCAGCAGAGCTTCTCTAGAGCCAGAGAACCATGTCAGTAGAGCTGCTGTAGAGCCAGAGAACCAGGTCAACAGACCTGCTCTAGAGCCAGAGAACCAGGTCAGCAGAGCTGCTTCAAAGCCAGAGAACCATGTCAGCAGAGCTGCTTTAGAGCCAGAGAACCAGGTCAGCAGAGCTGCTCTAGAGCCAGAGAACCAGATCAGCAGAGCTGCTTCAAAGTCAGAGAACCAGGTCAGCGGAGCTGCTCTAGAGCCAGAAAACCAGGTCAGCAGAGCTGCTTTAGAGCCAGAGTTCCAGGTCAGCAGAGCTGCTCTAGAGCCAGAGATCCAGGTCAGCAGAGCCGCTCTAGAGCCTATGAACAAGGTCAGCAGAGCTGCACTAGAGACTGAGATCCAGGTCAGCAGAGCTTCTCTAGAGCAAGAGAACCAGGTCAGCAGAGCTGCTTCAAAGCCAGAGAACCATGTCAGCAGAGCTGCTGTAGAGCCAGAGAACCAGGTCAACAGACCTGCTCTAGAGCCATAGAACCAGGTCAGCAGAGCTGCTTCAAAGCCAGAGAACCATGTCAGCAGATCTGCTTTAGAGCCAGAGAACCAGGTCAGCAGAGCTGCTCTAGAGCCAGATAACCAGGTCAGCAGAGCTGCTTCAAAGCCAGAGAACCAGGTTAGTAGACCTGCTATTCCACCAGAGAACCAGATCAGCAGAGCTGCTTTAGGTCCAGAGTACCAGGTCAGCAGAGCTGCTCTAGAGTCAGAGGACCAGGTCAGCAGAGCTGCTCTAGAGTCCGAGGACCAGGTCAGCAGAGCTGCTTCAGAGCAAGATAACCAGGTCAGCAGAGCTGCTTCAAATCCAGAGAACCAGGTCAGCAGAGCTGCTCTAGAGCCTAAGAACCAGGTCACCAGAGCTGCTTCAAAGCCAGAGAACCAGGTCAGCAGAGCTGCTTCAAATCCAGAGAACCAGGTCAGCAGAGCTGCTCTAGAGCCTAAGAACCAGTTTAGCAGAGCTGCTTCAAAGCCAGAGTACCAGGTCAGCAGAGCTGCTCTAGAGGCAGAGAACCAGGTCAGCAGAGCTGCTCTAGGGCCAGAGAAACGAGGTCAGCAGGTATGCTTTAGATTGAGAGAACCAGGTCAGCAGAGCTACTTTGGAGCCAGAGAACTTGGTCAGCAAAGCTGCTTCACAGCTTGAGAACCAGGTCAGCAGATCTACTCTAGAGCCAGAGAACCAGGTCAGCAGAACCGCTCTAGAGCCGAAGAACCAGGTCAGCAGAGCTGCTTTAGAGCTAGAGAATCAGGTCAGCAGAGCTGCTATAGAGACAGAGAACCAGATCAGCAGATCTACTTCAAAGCAATAGAACCAGGTGAGCAGAGCTGCTCTAGAGCCAGAGAACCAGGTCAGAAGAGCTGCTTTAGACCCAGAGTACCAGGTCAGCAGAGCTGCTCTAGAGCCAGAGAACCAGGTCAGCAGAGCCGCTCTAGAGGCTAAGAACAAGGTCATCAGAGCTGCTCTGGAGCCTGAGAACCAGGCCAGCAGAGCTGCATTAGAGCCAGAGAACCAGGTCAGAAGAGCGTCTCTAGAGCCAGAGAACCAGGTCAGCATAGCTGCTTCAAAGCCATAGAACCAGGTGAGCAGAACTGCTCTAGAGCCAGAGAACTGGGTCAGCAAAACTGATCTAGAGCCAGAGAATCAGGTCAGCAGAGATGCTTCAAAGCCAGAGAACCAGATTAGCAGAGCTGCTATAGAGCCAGAGAACCAGATCAGCAGAGCTGCTTTAGGCCCAGAGTACCAGTGCAGCAGAGCTGCTCAAGAACCAGAGAACCAGGTCAGCAGAGCTGCTTAAGAGCAAAAAAACCAGGTCAGCAGAGCTGCTTCAAATCCAGAGAACCAGGTAAGCAGAGCTGCTTTAGAGCCAGAGAACCAGGTCAGCAGAGCTGCTTCAAAGCCAGAGAACCAGGTTAGCAGAGCTGCGATAGAGCCAGAGAACCAGATCTGTGGAGCTGCTTTAGATCCAAAGTACCAGGTCAGCAGAGCTGCTCTAGAGCCTAAGAACCAGGTCACCAGAGCTGCTTCAAAGCCAGAGAACCAGGTCAGCAGAGCTGCTTCAAATCCAGAGAACCAGGTCAGCAGCGCTGCTCTAGAGCCTAAGAACCAGTTTAGCAGAGCTGCTTCAAAGCCAGAGTACCAGGTCAGCAGAGCTGCTCTAGAGGCAGAGAACCAGGTCAGCAGAGCTGCTCTAGGGCCAGAGAAACGAGGTCAGCAGGTATGCTTTAGAGGGAGAGAACCAGGTCAGCAGAGCTACTTTGGAGCCAGAGAACTAGGTCAGCTAAGCTGCTTCAAAGCTTGAGAACCAGGTCAGCAGATCTACTCTAGAGCCAGAGAACCAGGTCAGCAGAACCGCTCTAGAGCCGAAGAACCAGGTCAGCAGAGCTGCTTTAGAGCTAGAGAATCAGGTCAGCAGAGCTGCTATAGAGACAGAGAACTGGGTCAGCAAAACTGATCTAGAGCCAGAGAATCAGGTCAGCAGAGATGCTTCAAAGCCAGAGAACCAGATTAGCAGAGCTGCTATAGAGCCAGACAACCAGATCAGAAGAGCGTCTCTAGAGCCAGAGAACCAGGTCAGCATAGCTGCTTCAAAGCCATAGAACCAGGTGAGCAGAACTGCTCTAGAGCCAGAGAACTGGGTCAGCAAAACTGATCTAGAGCCAGAGAATCAGGTCAGCAGAGATGCTTCAAAGCCAGAGAACCAGATTAGCAGAGCTGCTATAGAGCCAGAGAACCAGATCAGCAGAGCTGCTTTAGGCCCAGAGTACCAGTGCAGCAGAGCTGCTCTAGAGCCAGAGAACCAGGTCAGCAGAACCGCTCTAGAGCCGAAGAACCAGGTCAGCAGAGCTGCTTTAGAGCTAGAGAATCAGGTCAGCAGAGCTGCTATAGAGACAGAGAACCAGATCAGCAGATCTACTTCAAAGCAATAGAACCAGGTCAGCAGAGCTGCTCTAGAGCCAGAGAACCAGGTCAGAAGAGCTGCTTTAGATCCAGAGTACCAGGTCAGCAGAGCTGCTCTAGAGCCAGAGAACCAGGTCAGCAGAGCCGCTCTAGAGGCTAAGAACAAGGTCATCAGAGCTGCTCTGGAGCCTGAGAACCAGGCCAGCAGAGCTGCATTAGAGCCAGAGAACCAGGTCAGAAGAGCGTCTCTAGAGCCAGAGAACCAGGTCAGCATAGCTGCTTCAAAGCCATAGAACCAGGTGAGCAGAACTGCTCTAGAGCCAGAGAACTGGGTCAGCAAAACTGATCTAGAGCCAGAGAATCAGGTCAGCAGAGATGCTTCAAAGCCAGAGAACCAGATTAGCAGAGCTGCTATAGAGCCAGAGAACCAGATCAGCAGAGCTGCTTTAGGCCCAGAGTACCAGTGCAGCAGAGCTGCTCAAGAACCAGAGAACCAGGTCAGCAGAGCTGCTTAAGAGCAAAAAAACCAGGTCAGCAGAGCTGCTTCAAATCCAGAGAACCAGGTAAGCAGAGCTGCTTTAGAGCCAGAGAACCAGGTCAGCAGAGCTGCTTCAAAGCCAGAGAACCAGGTTAGCAGAGCTGCTATAGAGCCAGAGAACCAGATCTGTGGAGCTGCTTTAGATCCAAAGTACCAGGTCAGCAGAGCTGCTCTAGAGCCAGAGAACCAGGTCAGCAGAGCTGATTCAGAGCAAGAGAACCAGGTCAGCAGAGCTGCTTCAAATCCAGAGAACCAGGTCAGCAGAGCTGCTTCAAATCCAGAGAACCAGGTCAACAGAGCTGCTCTAGAGCCTAAGAACCAGGTCAGCAGAGCTGCTTCAAAGCCAGAGAACTGGGTCAGCAGAGCTGCTTTAGAGCCAGAGAACCAGATCATCAGAGCTGCTATAGAGACAGAGAACCAGATCAGCAGATCTACTTCAAAGCCAGAGAACCAGGTCAGCAGAGCTGCTCTAGAGCCAGAGAACCAGATCAGCAGAGCCGCTCTAGAGCCAAAGAACCAGGTCAGCAGAGCTGCTCTAGAGCCAGAGAACCAGGTCAGCAGAGCTGCTTTAGAGCCAGAGAACAAGGTGAGCAGAACTGCTCTAGAGCCAGAGAACTGGGTCAGCAAAACTGATCTAGAGCCAGAGAATCAGGTCAGCAGAGATGCTTCAAAGCCAGAGAACCAGATTAGCAGAGCTGCTATAGAGCCAGACAACCAGATCAGAAGAGTGTCTCTAGAGCCAGAGAACCAGGTCAGCATAGCTGCTTCAAAGCCATAGAACCAGGTGAGCAGAACTGCTCTAGAGCCAGAGAACTGGGTCAGCAAAACTGATCTAGAGCCAGAGAATCAGGTCAGCAGAGATGCTTCAAAGCCAGAGAACCAGATTAGCAGAGCTGCTATAGAGCCAGAGAACCAGATCAGCAGAGCTGCTTTAGGCCCAGAGTACCAGTGCAGCAGAGCTGCTCAAGAACCAGAGAACCAGGTCAGCAGAGCTGCTTAAGAGCAAAAAAAAACAGGTCAGCAGAGCTGCTTCAAATCCAGAGAACCAGGTAAGCAGAGCTGCTTTAGAGCCAGAGAACCAGGTCAGCAGAGCTGCTTCAAAGCCAGAGAACCAGGTTAGCAGAGCTGCTATAGAGCCAGAGAACCAGATCTGTGGAGCAGCTTTAGATCCAAAGTACCAGGTCAGAAGAGCTGCTCTAGAGCCAGAGAACCAGGTCAGCAGAGCTGATTCAGAGCAAGAGAACCAGGTCAGCAGAGCTGCTTCAAATCCAGAGAACCAGGTCAGCAGAGCTGCTTCAAATCCAGAGAACCAGGTCAACAGAGCTGCTCTAGAGCCTAAGAACCAGGTCAGCAGAGCTGCTTCAAAGCCAGAGAACTGGGTCAGCAGAGCTGCTTTAGAGCCAGAGAACCAGATCATCAGAGCTGCTATAGAGACAGAGAACCAGGTCAGCAGAGCTACTCTAGAGCCAGATAACCAGGTCAGCAGAGCTTGCTTCAAAGCCAGAGAACCAGGTTAGTAGACCTGCTATACCACCAGAGAACCAGATGAGCAGAGCTGCTTTAGGTCCAGAGTACCAGGTCAGCAGAGCTGCTCTAGAGTCAGAGGACCAGGTCAGCAGAGCTGCTCTAGAGTCCGAGGACCAAGTCAGCAGAGCTGCTTCAGAGCAAGATAACCAGGTCAGCAGAGCTGCTTCAAATCCAGAGAACCAGGTCAGCAGAGCTGCTCTAGAGCCTAAGAACCAGGTCACCAGAGCTGCTTCAAAGCCAGAGAACCAGGTCAGCAGAGCTGCTTCAAATCCAGATAACCAGGTCAGCAGAGCTGCTCTAGAGCCTAAGAACCAGTTTAGCAGAGCTGCTTCAAAGCCAGAGTACCAGGTCAGCAGAGCTGCTCTAGATGCAGAGAACCAGGTCAGCAGAGCTGCTCTAGGGCCAGAGAAACAAGGTCAGCAGGTATGCTTTAGAGGGAGAGAACCAGGTCAGCAGAGCTACTTTGGAGCCAGAGAACTAGGTCAGCAAAGCTGCTTCAAAGCTTGAGAACCAGGTCAGCAGATCTACTCTAGAGCCAGAGAACCAGGTCAGCAGAACCGCTCTAGAGCCGAAGAACCAGGTCAGCAGAACTGCTCTAGAGCCAAAGAACCAGGTCAGCAGAGCTGCTCTAGAGCCAAAGAACCAGGTCAGCAGAGCTGCTCTAGAGCCAGAGAACCAGGTCAGCAGAGCTGCTTTAGAGCCAGAGAACCAGGTCAGCAGAGCTTCTATAGAGCCAGAGAACCATGTCAGAAGAGCTGCTTCAAAGCCAGAGAACAAGGTCAGAAGAGCTGCTGTAGATCCAGAGAACCAGGTCAGCAGAACTGCTCTAGAGCCAGAGAACCAGGTCAGCTGAGCTGCTTCAAAGCCAGTGAAACAGGTCAGTAGAGCTGCTCTAGAGCCAGAGAACCAGGTCAGCAGAGCTGCTTTAAAGCCAGAGAACCAGGTCAGCAGAGCTGCTTTAGAGCCAGAGAACCAGGTCAGCAGAGCTGCACTAGAGCCTGAGAACCAGGTCAGCAGAGCTGCTTCAAAACCAGAGAACCAGGTCAGCAGAGCTGCATCATAGCTAGAGAACCAGGTCAGCAGAGCTGCTCTAGAGTATAAGAACCAGGTCAGCAGGAATGCTCTAGAGCCAGAGAACCAGGTCAGCATAGCTGCTTTGGAGGGAGAGGACCAGGTCAGCAGAGCCGCTCTAGAGCCAGAGAACCAGGTCAGCAGATCTTCTTTATAGGGAGAGAACCAGGTCAGCAGAGCTGCTTCAAAGCCAGAGAACCAGGTCAACAGAGCCGCTGTAGAGCCAGAGAACCATGTCAGCAAAGCTGCTTTAAAACCAGAGAAACAGGTCAGCAGAGCCAGAGAACCAGATCAGCAGAGCTGCTCTAGAGCCAGAGAACCAGGTCAGCAGAATTGCTTTAGAGCCAGAGAACAAGGTCAGCAGAGGCGTTGTAGAGCCAGAGAACCAAATCAGCCAAGCTGCTTTAGAGCCAGAGAAACAGGTCAGCAGAGCCGTTGTAGAGCCAGAGAACCATATCAGCAGAGCTGCTGTATAGCCAGAGAAACAGGTCAGCAGAGTCGCTCTAGAGCCAGAGAACCAGGTCAGCAGAGCTGCTGTACAGCCAAAGAACCAGGTCTGCAGAGCCGTTGTACAGCCTGAGAAGCAGGTCAGCAAAGCTGCTCTTGACCCAGAGAACCAGGTCATCAGAGCTGCTTCAAATCCAGAGAACCAGGTAAGCAGAGCTGCTTTAGAGCCAGAGAACCAGGACAGCAGAGCTGCTCTAGAGCCAGAGAACCAGATCAGCAGAGCTGCTTCGAAGCCAGAGAACCAGGTCAGCAAAGCTGCTCTAGAGCCAGAAAACCAGATCAGCAGAGCAGCTTTAGAGCCAGAGTTCCAGGTCAGCAGAGCTGCTCTAGAGTGAGAGATCCAGGTCAGCAGAGCTGCTTTAGAGCCAGAGTTCCAGGTCAGCAGAGCTGCTCTAGAGCCAGAGATCCAGGTCAGCAAAGCCGCTCTAGAGGCTATGAACAAGGTCAGCAGAGCTGCACTAGAGACTTAGAACCAGGTCAGCAGAGCTTCTCTAGAGCCAGAGAACCATGTCAGTAGAGCTGCTGTAGAGCCAGAGAACCAGGTCAACAGACCTGCTCTAGTGCCAGAGAACCAGGTCAGCAGAGCTGCTTCAAAGCCAGAGAACCATGTCAGCAGAGCTGCTTTAGAGCCAGAGAACCAGGTCAGCAGAGCTGCTCTAGAGCCAGAGAACCAGATCAGCAGAGCTGCTTCAAAGCCAGAGAACCAGGTCAGCGGAGCTGCTCTAGAGCCAGAAAACCAGGTCAGCAGAGCCGTTGTACAGCCAGATTAGAACCTGAAAACCAGGTCAGCAGAGCTGCTCTTGAGCCAGAGAACCAGGTCAGCAGATCTGCTTTAGAGCCAGAGAACCAGGTCAGCTGAGTTGTTGTAGAGCCAGAGAACCAGATCAGCTGAGTTGTTGTAGAGCCAGAGAACCTGGTCAGCAGAGCCGTTGTAGAGCCAGAGAACCAGGTCAGCTGAGCTGCTCTAGAGGCAGAGAACTAGGTCAGCAGAGCTGCTGTAGAGCCAGAGAACCAGGTCAGCAGAGCAGCTCTAGAGTCAGAGAACTAGGTCAGCAGAGCTGCTGTAGAGCCAGAGAACCAGGTCAACAGAGCTGCTGTAGAGCCAGAGTACCAGGTCAGCAAAGCTGCTTTAAAACCAGAGAAACAGGTCAGCAGAGCCAGAGAACCAGATCAGCAGAGCTGCTCTAGAGCCAGAGAACCAGGTCAGCAGAATTGCTTTAGAGCCAGAGAACAAGGTCAGCAGAGGCGTTGTAGAGCCAGAGAACCAGATCAGCCAAGCTGCTTTAGAGCCAGAGAAACAGGTCAGCAGAGCCGTTGTAGAGCCAGAGAACCATATCAGCAGAGCTGCTGTACAGCCAGAGAAACAGGTCAGCAGAGTCGCTCTAGAGCCAGAGAACCAGGTCAGCAGAGCTGCTTTAGAGCCAGAGATCTAGGTCAGCAGAGCCGCTGTACAGCCAAGGAACCAGGTCAGCAGAGTTGCTGTACAGCCAAAGAACCAGGTCTGCAGAGCCGTTGTACAGCCTGAGAAGCAGGTCAGCAAAGCTGCTCTTGACCCAGAGAACCAGGTCATCAGAGCTGCTTCAAATCCAGAGAACCAGGTAAGCAGAGCTGCTTTAGAGCCAGAGAACCAGGTCAGCAGAGCTGCTCTAGAGCCAGAGAACCAGATCAGCAGAGCTGCTTCAAAGCCAGAGAACCAGGTCAGCGAAGCTGCTCTAGAGCCAGAAAACCAGGTCAGCAGAGCTGCTTTAGAGCCAGAGTTCCAGGTCAGCAGAGCTGCTCTAGAGTCAGAGATCCTGGTCAGCAGAGCTGCTTTAGAGCCAGAGTTCCAGGTCAGCGGAGCTGCTCTAGAGCCAGAGATCCAGGTCAGCAGAGCCGCTCTAGAGCCTATGAACAAGGTCAGCAGAGCTGCACTAGAGACTGAGAACCAGGTCAGCAGAGCTTCTCTAGAGCCAGAGAACCATGTCAGTAGAGCTGCTGTAGAGCCAGAGAACCAGGTCAACAGACCTGCTCTAGAGCCAGAGAACCAGGTCAGCAGAGCTGCTTCAAAGCCAGAGAACCATGTCAGCAGAGCTGCTTTAGAGCCAGAGAACCAGGTCAGCAGAGCTGCTCTACAGCCAGAGAACCAGATCAGCAGAGCTGCTTCAAAGCCAGAGAACCAGGTCAGCGGAGCTGCTCTAGAGCCAGAAAACCAGGTCAGCAGAGCTGCTTTAGAGCCAGAGTTCCAGGTCAGCAGAGCTGCTCTAGAGCCAGAGGTCCAGGTCAGCAGAGCCGCTCTAGAGCCTATGAACAAGGTCAGCAAAGCTGCACTAGAGACTGAGAACCAGGTCAGCAGAGCTTCTCTAGAGCAAGAGAACCAGGTCAGCAGAGCTGCTTCAAAGCCAGAGAATCATGTCAGCAGAGCTGCTGTAGAGCCAGAGAACCAGGTCAACAGACCTGCTCTAGAGCCATAGAACCAGGTCAGCAGAGCTGCTTCAAAGCCAGAGAACCATGTCAGCAGATCTGCTTTAGAGCCAGAGAACCAGGTTAGCAGAGCTGCTCTAGAGCCAGATAACCAGGTCAGCAGAGCTGCTTCAAAGCCAGAGAACCAGGTCAGCAGAGCTGCTCTAGAGTCAGAGGACCAGGTCAGCAGAGCTGCTCTAGAGTCCGAGGACCAGGTCAGCAGAGCTGCTTCAGAGCAAGATAACCAGGTCAGCAGAGCTGCTTCAAATCCAGAGAACCAGGTCAGCAGAGCTGCTCTAGAGCCTAAGAACCAGGTCACCAGAGCTGCTTCAAAGCCAGCGAACCAGGTCAGCAGAGCTGCTTCAAATCCAGAGAACCAGGTCAGCAGAGCTGATCTAGAGCCTAAGAACCAGTTTAGCAGAGCTGCTTCAAAGCCAGAGTACCAGGTCAGCAGAGCTGCTCTAGAGGCAGAGAACCAGGTCAGCAGAGCTGCTCTGGGGCCAGAGAAACGAGGTCAGCAGGTATGCTTTAGAGGGAGAGAACCAGGTCAGCAGAGCTACTTTGGAGCCAGAGAGCTAGGTCAGCAAAGCTGCTTCAAAGCTTGAGAACCAGGTCAGCAGATATACTCTAGAGCCAGAGAACCAGGTCAACAGAACCGCTCTAGAGCCGAAGAACCAGGTCAGCAGAGCTGCTTTAGAGCTAGAGAATCAGGTCAGCAGAGCTGCTATAGAGACAGAGAACCAGATCAGCAGATCTACTTCAAAGCAATAGAACCAGGTCAGCAGAGCTGCTCTAGAGCCAGAGATCCAGGTCAGAAGAGCTGCTTTAGATCCAGAGTACCAGGTCAGCAGAGCTGCTCTAGAGCCAGAGAACCAGGTCAGCAGAGCCGCTGTAGAGGCTAAGAACAAGGTCATCAGAGCTGCTCTGGAGCCTGAAAACCAGGCCAGCAGAGCTGCATTAGAGCCAGAGAACCAGGTCAGAAGAGCATCTCTAGAGCCAAAGAACCAGGTCAGCATAGCTGCTTCAAAGCCATAGAACCAGGTGAGCAGAACTGCTCTAGAGCCAGAGAACTGGGTCAGCAAAACTGATCTAGAGCCAGAGAATCAGGTCAGCAGAGATGCTTCAAAGCCAGAGAACCAGATTAGCAGAGCTGCTATAGAGCCAGAGAACCAGATCAGCAGAGCTGCTTTAGGCCCAGAGTACCAGTGCAGCAGAGCTGCTCAAGAACCAGAGAAGCAGGTCAGCAGAGCTGCTTAAGAGCAAAAAAACCAGGTCAGCAGAGCTGCTTCAAATCCAGAGAACCAGGTAAGCAGAGCTGCTTTAGAGCCAGAGAACCAGGTCAGCAGAGCTGCTTCAAAGCCAGAGAACCAGGTTAGCAGAGCTGCTATAGAGCCAGAGAACCAGATCTGTGGAGCTGCTTTAGATCCAAAGTACCAGGTCAGCAGAGCTGCTCTAGAGCCAGAGAACCAGGTCAGCAGAGCTGATTCAGAGCAAGAGAACCAGGTCAGCAGAGCTGCTTCAAATCCAGAGAACCAGGTCAGCAGAGCTGCTTCAAATCCAGAGAACCAGGTCAACAGAGCTGCTCTAGAGCCTAAGAACCAGGTCAGCAGAGCTGCTTCAAAGCCAGAGAACTGGGTCAGCAGAGCTGCTTTAGAGCCAGAGAACCAGATCATCAGAGCTGCTATAGAGACAGAGAACCAGATCAGCAGATCTACTTCAAAGCCAGAGAACCAGGTCAGCAGAGCTGCTCTAGAGCCAGAGAACCAGATCAGCAGAGCTGCTTTAGGCCCAGAGTACCAGTGCAGCAGAGCTGCTCAAGAACCAGAGAACCAGGTCAGCCGAGCTGCTTAAGAGCAAAAAAACCAGGCCAGCAGAGCTGCTTCAAATCCAGAGAACCAGGTAAGCAGAGCTGCTTTAGAGCCAGAGAGAACCAGGTCAGCAGAGCTGCTTCAAAGCCAGAGAACCAGGTTAGCAGAGCTGCTATAGAGCCAGAGAACCAGATCTGTGGAGCTGCTTTAGATCCAAAGTACCAGGTCAGCAGAGCTGCTGTAGAGCCAGAGAACCAGGTCAGCAGAGCTGCTTCAAAGCCAGAGAACCATGTCAGCAGAGCTGCTTTAGAGCCAGAGAACCAGGTCAGCAGAGCTGCTCTAGAGCCAGAGAACCAGATCAGCAGAGCTGCTTCAAAGCCAGAGAACCAGGTCAGCGGAGCTGCTCTAGAGCCAGAAAACCAGGTCAGCAGAGCCGTTGTACAGCCAGATTAGAACCTGAAAACCAGGTCAGCAGAGCTGCTCTGGAGCCAGAGAACCAGGTCAGCAGATCTGCTTTAGAGCCAGAGAACCAGGTCAGCTGAGTTGTTGTAGAGCCAGAGAACCAGGTCAGCTGAGTTGTTGTAGAGCCAGAGAACCTGGTCAGCAGAGCCGTTGTAGAGCCAGAGAACCAGGTCAGCAGAGCTGCTCTAGAGGCAGAGAACTAGGTCAGCAGAGCTGCTGTAGAGCCAGAGAACCAGGTCAGCAGAGCAGCTCTAGAGTCAGAGAACTAGGTCAGCAGAGCTGCTGTAGAGCCAGAGAACCAGGTCAACAGAGCTGCTGTAGAGCCAGAGTACCAGGTCAGCAAAGCTGCTTTAAAACCAGAGAAACAGGTCAGCAGAGCCAGAGAACCAGATCAGCAGAGCTGCTCTAGAGCCAGAGAACCAGGTCAGCAGAATTGCTTTAGAGCCAGAGAACAAGGTCAGCAGAGGCGTTGTAGAGCCAGAGAACCAGATCAGCCAAGCTGCTTTAGAGCCAGAGAAACAGGTCAGCAGAGCCGTTGTAGAGCCAGAGAACCATATCAGCAGAGCTGCTGTACAGCCAGAGAAACAGGTCAGCAGAGTCGCTCTAGAGCCAGAGAACCAGGTCAGCAGAGCTGCTTTAGAGCCAGAGATCTAGGTCAGCAGAGCCGCTGTACAGCCAAGGAACCAGGTCAGCAGAGTTGCTGTACAGCCAAAGAACCAGGTCTGCAGAGCCGTTGTACAGCCTGAGAAGCAGGTCAGCAAAGCTGCTCTTGACCCAGAGAACCAGGTCATCAGAGCTGCTTCAAATCCAGAGAACCAGGTAAGCAGAGCTGCTTTAGAGCCAGAGAACCAGGTCAGCAGAGCTGCTCTAGAGCCAGAGAACCAGATCAGCAGAGCTGCTTCAAAGCCAGAGAACCAGGTCAGCGAAGCTGCTCTAGAGCCAGAAAACCAGGTCAGCAGAGCTGCTTTAGAGCCAGAGTTCCAGGTCAGCAGAGCTGCTCTAGAGTCAGAGATCCTGGTCAGCAGAGCTGCTTTAGAGCCAGAGTTCCAGGTCAGCGGAGCTGCTCTAGAGCCAGAGATCCAGGTCAGCAGAGCCGCTCTAGAGCCTATGAACAAGGTCAGCAGAGCTGCACTAGAGACTGAGAACCAGGTCAGCAGAGCTTCTCTAGAGCCAGAGAACCATGTCAGTAGAGCTGCTGTAGAGCCAGAGAACCAGGTCAACAGACCTGCTCTAGAGCCAGAGAACCAGGTCAGCAGAGCTGCTTCAAAGCCAGAGAACCATGTCAGCAGAGCTGCTTTAGAGCCAGAGAACCAGGTCAGCAGAGCTGCTCTACAGCCAGAGAACCAGATCAGCAGAGCTGCTTCAAAGCCAGAGAACCAGGTCAGCGGAGCTGCTCTAGAGCCAGAGTTCCAGGTCAGCAGAGCTGCTCTAGAGCCAGAGATCCAGGTCAGCAGAGCCGCTCTAGAGCCTATGAACAAGGTCAGCAGAGCTGCACTAGAGACTGAGAACCAGGTCAGCAGAGCTTCTCTAGAGCAAGAGAACCAGGTCAGCAGAGCTGCTTCAAAGCCAGAGAATCATGTCAGCAGAGCTGCTGTAGAGCCAGAGAACCAGGTCAACAGACCTGCTCTAGAGCCATAGAACCAGGTCAGCAGAGCTGCTTCAAAGCCAGAGAACCATGTCAGCAGATCTGCTTTAGAGTCAGAGAACCAGGTTAGCAGAGCTGCTCTAGAGCCAGATAACCAGGTCAGCAGAGCTGCTTCAAAGCCAGAGAACCAGGTCAGCAGAGCTGCTCTAGAGTCAGAGGACCAGGTCAGCAGAGCTGCTCTAGAGTCCGAGGACCAGGTCAGCAGAGCTGCTTCAGAGCAAGATAACCAGGTCAGCAGAGCTGCTTCAAATCCAGAGAACCAGGTCAGCAGAGCTGCTCTAGAGCCTAAGAACCAGGTCACCAGAGCTGCTTCAAAGCCAGAGAACCAGGTCAGCAGAGCTGCTTCAAATCCAGAGAACCAGGTCAGCAGAGCTGCTCTAGAGCCTAAGAACCAGTTTAGCAGAGCTGCTTCAAAGCCAGAGTACCAGGTCAGCAGAGCTGCTCTAGAGGCAGAGAACCAGGTCAGCAGAGCTGCTCTAGGGCCAGAGAAACGAGGTCAGCAGGTATGCTTTAGAGGGAGAGAACCAGGTCAGCAGAGCTACTTTGGAGCCAGAGAACTAGGTCAGCAAAGCTGCTTCAAAGCTTGAGAACCAGGTCAGCAGATCTACTCTAGAGCCAGAGAACCAGGTCAACAGAACCGCTCTAGAGCCGAAGAACCAGGTCAGCAGAGCTGCTTTAGAGCTAGAGAATCAGGTCAGCAGAGCTGCTATAGAGACAGAGAACCAGATCAGCAGATCTACTTCAAAGCAATAGAACCAGGTCAGCAGAGCTGCTCTAGAGCCAGAGATCCAGGTCAGAAGAGCTGCTTTAGATCCAGAGTACCAGGTCAGCAGAGCTGCTCTAGAGCAAGAGAACCAGGTCAGCAGAGCCGCTGTAGAGGCTAAGAACAAGGTCATCAGAGCTGCTCTGGAGCCTGAAAACCAGGCCAGCAGAGCTGCATTAGAGCCAGAGAACCAGGTCAGAAGAGCGTCTCTAGAGCCAAAGAACCAGGTCAGCATAGCTGCTTCAAAGCCATAGAACCAGGTGAGCAGAACTGCTCTAGAGCCAGAGAACTGGGTCAGCAAAACTGATCTAGAGCCAGAGAATCAGGTCAGCAGAGATGCTTCAAAGCCAGAGAACCAGATTAGCAGAGCTGCTATAGAGCCAGAGAACCAGATCAGCAGAGCTGCTTTAGGCCCAGAGTACCAGTGCAGCAGAGCTGCTCAAGAACAAGAGAAGCAGGTCAGCAGAGCTGCTTAAGAGCAAAAAAACCAGGTCAGCAGAGCTGCTTCAAATCCAGAGAACCAGGTAAGCAGAGCTGCTTTAGAGCCAGAGAACCAGGTCAGCAGAGCTGCTTCAAAGCCAGAGAACCAGGTTAGCAGAGCTGCTCTAGAGCCTAAGAACCAGGTCAGCAGAGCTGCTTCAAAGCCAGAGAACTGTGTCAGCAGAGCTGCTTTAGAGCCAGAGAACCAGATCATCAGAGCTGCTATAGAGACAGAGAACCAGATCAGCAGATCTACTTCAAAGCCAGAGAACCAGGTCAGCAGAGCTGCTCTAGAGCCAGAGAACCAGATCAGCAGAGCTGCTTTAGGCCCAGAGTACCAGTGCAGCAGAGCTGCTCAAGAACCAGAGAACCAGGTCAGCCGAGCTGCTTAAGAGCAAAAAAACCAGGCCAGCAGAGCTGCTTCAAATCCAGAGAACCAGGTAAGCAGAGCTGCTTTAGAGCCAGAGAACCAGGTCAGCAGAGCTGCTTCAAAGCCAGAGAACCAGGTTAGCAGAGCTGCTATAGAGCCAGAGAACCAGATCTGTGGAGCTGCTTTAGATCCAAAGTACCAGGTCAGCAGAGCTGCTCTAGAGCCGGAGAACCAGGTCAGCAGAGCTGATTCAGAGCAAGAGAACCAGGTCAGCAGAGCTGCTTCAAATCCAGAGAACCAGGTCAGCAGAGCTGCTTCAAATCCAGAGAACCAGGTCAACAGAGCTGCTCTAGAGCCTAAGAACCAGGTCAGCAGAGCTGCTTCAAAGCCAGAGAACTGGGTCAGCAGAGCTGCTTTAGAGCCAGAGAACCAGATCATCAGAGCTGCTATAGAGACAGAGAACCAGATCAGCAGATCTACTTCAAAGCCAGAGAACCAGGTCAGCAGAGCTGCTCTAGAGCCAGAGAACCAGGTCAGCAGAGCTGCTTTAGAGCCAGAGTACCAGGTCAGCAGAGCTGCTCTAGAGCCAGATAACCAGGTCAGCAGAGCTGCTTCAAAGCCAGAGAACCAGGTTAGTAGACCTGCTATACCACCAGAGAACCAGATCAGCAGAGCTGCTTTAGGTCCAGAGTACCAGGTCAGCAGAGCTGCTCTAGAGTCAGAGGACCAGGTCAGCAGAGCTGCTCTAGAGTCCGAGGACCAGGTCAGCAGAGCTTCTTCAGAGCAAGATAACCAGGTCAGCAGAGCTGCTTCAAATCCAGAGAACCAGGTCAGCAGAGCTGCTCTAGAGCCTAAGAACTAGGTCACCAGAGCTGCTTCAAAGCCAGAGAACCAGGTCAGCAGAGCTGCTTCAAATCCAGATAACCAGGTCAGCAGAGCTGCTCTAGAGCCTAAGAACCAGTTTAGCAGAGCTGCTTCAAAGCCAGAGTACCAGGTCAGCAGAGCTGCTCTAGATGCAGAGAACCAGGTCAGCAGAGCTGCTCTAGGGCCAGAGAAACGAGGTCAGCAGGTATGCTTTAGAGGGAGAGAACCAGGTCAGCAGAGCTACTTTGGAGCCAGAGAACTAGGTCAGCAAAGCTGCTTCAAAGCTTGAGAACCAGGTCAGCAGATCTACTCTAGAGCCAGAGAACCAGGTCAGCAGAACCGCTCTAGAGCCGAAGAACCAGGTCAGCACAGCTGCTCTTGAGCTTGAGAACCAGGTCAGCAGAACTGCTCTAGAGCCGAAGAACCAGGTCAGCAGAGCTGCTCTTGAGAACCAGGTCAGCAGAGCCGCTCTAGAGCCAAAGAACCAGGTCAGCAGAGCTGCTCTAGAGCCAGAGAACCAGGTCAGCAGAGCTGCTTTAGAGCCAGAGAACCAGGTCAGCAGAGCTTCCATAGAGCCAGAGAACCATGTCAGAAGAGCTGCTTCAAAGCCAGAGAACAAGGTCAGAAGAGCTGCTGTAGATCCAGAGAACCAGGTCAGCAGAACTGCTCTAGAGCCAGAGAACCAGGTCAGCTGAACTGCTTCAAAGCCAGTGAAACAGGTCAGTAGAGCTGCTCTAGAGCCAGAGAACCAGGTCAGCAGAGCTGCTTCAAAGCCAGAGAACCAGGTCAGCAGAGCTGCTTTAGAGCCAGAGAACCAGGTCAGCAGAGCTGCACTAGAGCCTGAGAACCAGGTCAGCAGAGCTGCTTCAAAACCAGAGAACCAGGTCAGCAGAGCTGCATCATAGTTAGAGAACCAGGTCAGCAGAGCTGCTCTAGAGTATAAGAACCAGG
Source organism: Triturus cristatus (assembly GCF_964204655.1). Taxonomy (NCBI): domain Eukaryota; kingdom Metazoa; phylum Chordata; class Amphibia; order Caudata; family Salamandridae; genus Triturus; species Triturus cristatus. Next base: position 914,486,326 of record NC_140579.1, on the reverse strand, counting down.
TCAGCAGGAATGCTCTAGAGCCAGAGAACCAGGTCAGCATAGCTGCTTTGGAGGGAGAGGACCAGGTCAGCAGAGCCGCTCTAGAGCCAGAGAACCAGGTCAGCAGATCTTCTTTATAGGGAGAGAACCAGGTCAGCAGAGCTGCTTTAGAGCCAGAGAAACAGGTCAGCAGAGCTGCTTCAAAGCCAGAGAACCAGGTCAACAGAGCCGCCGTAGAGCCAGAGAACCAGGTCAGCAAAGCTGCTTTAAAACCAGAGAAACAGGTCAGCAGTGCCAGAGAACCAGGTCAGCAGAGCTGCTCTAGAGCCAGAGAACCAGGTCAGCAGAATTGCTTTAGAGCCAGAGAACAAGGTCAGCAGAGGCGTTGTAGAGCCAGAGAACAAAATCAGCCAAGCTGCTTTAGAGCCAGAGAAACAGGTCAGCAGAGCCGTTGTAGAGCCAGAGAACCATATCAGCAGAGCTGCTGTATAGCCAGAGAAACAGGTCAGCAGAGTCGCTCTAGAGCCAGAGAACCAGGTCAGCAGAGCTGCTGTACAGCCAAAGAACCAGGTCTGCAGAGCCGTTGTACAGCCTGAGAAGCAGGTCAGCAAAGCTGCTCTTGACCCAGAGAACCAGGTCATCAGAGCTGCTTCAAATCCAGAGAACCAGGTAAGCAGAGCTGCTTTAGAGCCAGAGAACCAGGACAGCAGAGCTGCTCTAGAGCCAGAGAACCAGATCAGCAGAGCTGCTTCGAAGCCAGAGAACCAGGTCAGCGAAGCTGCTCTAGAGCCAGAAAACCAGGTCAGCAGAGCTGCTTTAGAGCCAGAGTTCCAGGTCAGCAGAGCTGCTCTAGAGTGAGAGATCCAGGTCAGCAGAGCTGCTTTAGAGTCAGAGTTCCAGGTCAGTAGAGCTGCTCTAGAGCCAGAGATCCAGGTCAGCAAAGCTGCTCTAGAGGCTATGAACAAGGTCAGCAGAGCTGCACTAGAGACTTAGAACCAGGTCAGCAGAGCTTCTCTAGAGCCAGAGAACCATGTCAGTAGAGCTGCTGTAGAGCCAGAGAACCAGGTCAACAGACCTGCTCTAGAGCCAGAGAACCAGGTCAGCAGAGCTGCTTCAAAGCCAGAGAACCATGTCAGCAGAGCTGCTTTAGAGCCAGAGAACCAGGTCAGCAGAGCTGCTCTAGAGCCAGAGAACCAGATCAGCAGAGCTGCTTCAAAGCCAGAGAACCAGGTCAGCGGAGCTGCTCTAGAGCCAGAAAACCAGGTCAGCAGAGCCGTTGTACAGCCAGATTAGAACCTGAAAACCAGGTCAGCAGAGCTGCTCTGGAGCCAGAGAACCAGGTCAGCAGATCTGCTTTAGAGCCAGAGAACCAGGTCAGCTGAGTTGTTGTAGAGCCAGAGAGCCAGGTCAGCTGAGTTGTTGTAGAGCCAGAGAACCTGGTCAGCAGAGCCGTTGTAGAGCCAGAGAACCAGGTCAGCAGAGCTGCTCTAGAGGCAGAGAACTAGGTCAGCAGAGCTGCTGTAGAGCCAGAGAACCAGGTCAGCAGAGCAGCTCTAGAGTCAGAGAACTAGGTCAGCAGAGCTGCTGTAGAGCCAGAGAACCAGGTCAACAGAGCCGCTGTAGAGCCAGAGTACCAGGTCAGCAAAGCTGCTTTAAAACCAGAGAAACAGGTCAGCAGAGCCAGAGAACCAGATCAGCAGAGCTGCTCTAGAGCCAGAGAACCAGGTCAGCAGAATTGCTTTAGAGCCAGAGAACAAGGTCAGCAGAGGCGTTGTAGAGCCAGAGAACCAGATCAGCCAAGCTGCTTTAGAGCCAGAGAAACAGGTCAGCAGAGCCGTTGTAGAGCCAGAGAACCATATCAGCAGAGCTGCTGTATAGCCAGAGAAACAGGTCAGCAGAGTCGCTCTAGAGCCAGAGAACCAGGTCAGCAGAGCTGCTTTAGAGCCAGAGATCTAGGTCAGCAGAGCCGCTGTACAGCCAAGGAACCAGGTCAGCAGAGTTGCTGTACAGCCAAAGAACCAGGTCTGCAGAGCCGTTGTACAGCCTGAGAAGCAGGTCAGCAAAGCTGCTCTTGACCCAGAGAACCAGGTCATCAGAGCTGCTTCAAATCCAGAGAACCAGGTAAGCAGAGCTGCTTTAGAGCCAGAGAACCAGGTCAGCAGAGCTGCTCTAGAGCCAGAGAACCAGATCAGCAGAGCTGCTTCAAAGCCAGAGAACCAGGTCAGCGAAGCTGCTCTAGAGCAGGAAAACCAGGTCAGCAGAGCTGCTTTAGAGCCAGAGTTCCAGGTCAGCAGAGCTGCTCTAGAGTCAGAGATCCTGGTCAGCAGAGCTGCTTTAGAGCCAGACTCCCAGGTCAGCAGAGCTGCTCTAGAGCCAGAGATCCAGGTCAGCAGAGCCTCTCTAGAGCCTATGAACAAGGTCAGCAGAGCTGCACTAGAGACTGAGAACCAGGTCAGCAGAGCTTCTCTAGAGCCAGAGAACCATGTCAGTAGAGCTGCTGTAGAGCCAGAGAACCAGGTCAACAGACCTGCTCTAGAGCCAGAGAACCAGGTCAGCAGAGCTGCTTCAAAGCCAGAGAACCATGTCAGCAGAGCTGCTTTAGAGCCAGAGAACCAGGTCAGCAGAGCTGCTCTAGAGCCAGAGAACCAGATCAGCAGAGCTGCTTTAGAGCCAGAGTTCCAGGTCAGCAGAGCTGCTCTAGAGCCAGAGATCCAGGTCAGCAGAGCCGCTCTAGAGCCTATGAACAAGGTCAGCAGAGCTGCACTAGAGACTGAGAACCAGGTCAGCAGAGCTTCTCTAGAGCAAGAGAACCAGGTCAGCAGAGCTGCTTCATAGCCAGAGAATCATGTCAGCAGAGCTGCTGTAGAGCCAGAGAACCAGGTCAACAGACCTGCTCTAGAGCCATAAAACCAGGTCAGCAGAGCTGCTTCAAAGCCAGAGAACCATGTCAGCAGATCTGCTTTAGAGCCAGAGAACCAGGTCAGCAGAGCTGCTCTAGAGCCAGATAACCAGGTCAGCAGAGCTGCTTCAAAGCCAGAGAACCAGGTTAGTAGACCTGCTATACCACCAGAGAACCAGATCAGCAGAGCTGCTTTAGGTCCAGAGTACCAGGTCAGCAGAGCTGCTCTAGAGTCAGAGGACCAGGTCAGCAGAGCTGCTCTAGAGTCCGAGGACCAGGTCAGCAGAGCTGCTTCAGAGCAAGATAACCAGGTCAGCAGAGCTGCTTCAAATCCAGAGAACCAGGTCAGCAGAGCTGCTCTAGAGCCTAAGAACCAGGTCACCAGAGCTGCTTCAAAGCCAGAGAACCAGGTCAGCAGAGCTGCTTCAAATCCAGAGAACCAGGTCAGCAGAGCTGCTCTAGAGCCTAAGAACCAGTTTAGCAGAGCTGCTTCAAAGCCAGAGTACCAGGTCAGCAGAGCTGCTCTAGAGGCAGAGAACCAGGTCAGCAGAGCTGCTCTAGGGCCAGAGAAACGGGGTCAGCAGGTATGCTTTAGAGGGAGAGAACCAGGTCAGCTGAGCTACTTTGGATCCAGAGAACTAGGTCAGCAAAGCTGCTTCAAAGCTTGAGAACCAGGTCAGCAGATCTACTCTAGAGCCAGAGAACCAGGTCAACAGAACCGCTCTAGAGCTGAAGAACCAGGTCAGCAGAGCTGCTTTAGAGCTAGAGAATCAGGTCAGCAGAGCTGCTATAGAGACAGAGAACCAGATCAGCAGATCTACTTCAAAGCAATAGAACCAGGTCAGCAGAGCTGCTCTAGAGCCAGAGAACCAGGTCAGAAGAGCTGCTTTAGATCCAGAGTACCAGGTCAGCAGAGCTGCTCTAGAGCCAGAGAACCAGGTCAGCAGAGCCGCTCTAGAGGCTAAGAACAAGCTCATCAGAGCTGCTCTGGAGCCTGAGAACAAGGCCAGCAGAGCTGCATTAGAGCCAGAGAACCAGGTCAGAAGAGCGTCTCTAGAGCCAGAGAACCAGGTCAGCATAGCTGCTTCAAAGCCATAGAACCAGGTGAGCAGAACTGCTCTAGAGCCAGAGAACTGGGTCAGCAAAACTGATCTAGAGCCAGAGAATCAGGTCAGCAGAGATGCTTCAAAGCCAGAGAACCAGATTAGCAGAGCTGCTATAGAGCCAGAGAACCAGATCAGCAGAGCTGCTTTAGGCCCAGAGTACCAGTGCAGCAGAGCTGCTCAAGAACCAGAGAACCAGGTCAGCAGAGCTGCTTAAGAGCAAAAAAACCAGGTCAGCAGAGCTGCTTCAAATCCAGAGAACCAGGTAAGCAGAGCTGCTTTAGAGCCAGAGAACCAGGTCAGCAGAGCTGCTTCAAAGCCAGAGAACCAGGTTAGCAGAGCTGCTATAGAGCCAGAGAACCAGATCTGTGGAGCTGCTTTAGATCCAAAGTACCAGGTCAGCAGAGCTGCTCTAGAGCCAGAGATTCAGGTCAGCAGAGCTGATTCAGAGCAAGAGAACCAGGTCAGCAGAGCTGCTTCAAATCCAGAGAACCAGGTCAGCAGAGCTGCTTCAAATCCAGAGAACCAGGTCAACAGAGCTGCTCTAGAGCCTAAGAACCAGGTCAGCAGAGCTGCTTCAAAGCCAGAGAACTGGGTCAGCAGAGCTGCTTTAGAGCCAGAGAACCAGATCATCAGAGCTGCTATAAAGACAGAGAACCAGATCAGCAGATCTACTTCAAAGCCAGAGAACCAGGTCAGCAGAGCTGCTCTAGAGCCAGAGAACCAGGTCAGCAGAGCTGCTTTAGAGCCAGAGTACCAGGTCAGCAGAGCTGCTCTAGAGCCAGAGAACAAGGTCAGCAGAGCCGCTCTAGAGGCTAAGAACAAGGTCATCAGAGCTGCTCTAGAGCCTGAGAACCAGGCCAGCAGAGCTGCTTTATAGCCTGAGAACCAGGTCAGAAGAGCATCTCTAGAGCCAGAGAACAGGAGAACCAGGTCAGCAGAGCTGCTTCAAAGCCATAGAACCAGGTTAGCAGAACTGCTCTAGAGCCAGAGAACCGGGTCAGCAGAACTGCTCTAGAGCCAGAGAATCAGGTCAGCAGAGCTGCTTTATAGCCTGAGAACCAGGTCAGAAGAGCGTCTCTAGAGCCAGAGAACAGGAGAACCAGGTCAGCAGAGCTGCTTCAAAGCCAGAGAACCAGGTTAGCAGAGCTGCTCTAGAGCCAGAGAACCAGGTCAGCTGAGCTGCTTCAAAGCCAGTGAAACAGGTCAGTAGAGCTGCTCTAGAGCCAGAGAACCAGGTCAGCAGAGCTGCTTCAAAGCCAGAGAACCAGGTCAGCAGAGCTGCTTTAGAGCCAGAGAACCAGGTCAGCAGACCTTCACTAGAGCCTGAGAACCAGGTCAGCAGAGCTGCTTCAAAACCAGAGAACCAGATCAGCAGAGCTGCATCATAGCTAGAGAATGAGGTCAGCAGAGCTGCTCTAGAGTATAAGAACCAGGTCAGCAGGAATGCTCTAGAGCCAGAGAACCAGGTCAGCATAGCTGCTTTGGAGGGAGAGGACCAGGTCAGCAGAGCCGCTCTAGAGCCAGAGAACCAGGTCAGCAGATCTTCTTTATAGGGAGAGAACCAGGTCAGCAGAGCTGCTTTAGAGCCAGAGAAACAGGTCAGCAGAGCTGCTTCAAAGCCAGAGAACCAGGTCAACAGAGCCGCTGTAGAGCCAGAGAACCAGGTCAGCAAAGCTGCTTTAAAACCAGAGAAACAGGTCAGCAGAGCCAGAGAACCAGATCAGCAGGGCTGCTCTAGAGCCAGAGAACCAGGTCAGCAGAATTGCTTTAGAGCCAGAGAACCAGATCAGCCAAGCTGCTTTAGAGCCAGAGAAACAGGTCAGCAGAGCCGTTGTAGAGCCAGAGAACCATATCAGCAGAGCTGCTGTATAGCCAGAGAAACAGGTCAGCAGAGTCGCTCTAGAGCCAGAGAACCAGGTCAGCAGAGCTGCTTTAGAGCCAGAGATCTAGGTCAACAGAGCTGCTGTACAGCCAAGGAACCAGGTCAGCAGAGTTGCTGTACAGCCAAAGAACCAGGTCTGCAGAGCCGTTGTACAGCCTGAGAAGCAGGTCAGCAAAGCTGCTCTTGACCCAGAGAACCAGGTCATCAGAGCTGCTTCAAATCCAGCGAACCAGGTCAGCAGAGCTGCTCTAGAGCCAGAGAACCAGATCAGCAGAGCTGCTTCAAAGCCAGAGAACTAGGTCAGCGAAGCTGCTCTAGAGCCAGAAAACCAGGTCAGCAGAGCTGCTTTAGAGCCAGAGTTCCAGGTCAGCAGAGCTGCTCTAGAGTCAGAGATCCAGGTCAGCAGAGCTGCTTTAGAGCCAGAGTTCCAGGTCAGCAGAGCTGCTCTAGAGCCAGAGATCCAGGTCAGCAGAGCCGCTCTAGAGCCTATGAACAAGGTCAGCAGAGCTGCACTAGAGACTGAGAACCAGGTCAGCAGAGCTTCTCTAGAGCCAGAGAACCATGTCAGTAGAGCTGCTGTAGAGCCAGAGAACCAGGTCAACAGACCTGCTCTAGAGCCAGAGAACCAGGTCAGCAGAGCTGCTTCAAAGCCAGAGAACCATGTCAGCAGAGCTGCTTTAGAGCCAGAGAACCAGGTCAGCAGAGCTGCTCTAGAGCCAGAGAACCAGATCAGCAGAGCTGCTTCAAAGCCAGAGAACCAGGTCAGCGGAGCTGCTCTAGAGACAGAAAACCAGGTCAGCAGAGCCGTTGTACAGCCAGATTAGAACCTGAAAACCAGGTCAGCAGAGCTGCTCTGGAGCCAGAGAACCAGGTCAGCAGATCTGCTTTAGAGCCAGAGAACCAGGTCAGCTGAGTTGTTGTAGAGCCAGTGTAGGAGAGTAGGGTCTGCTATCCTATGGTCACCCCAAATTTTTGCCTAGTGTCTAGCTGGTTTTTCGACTTAGTTGGCCTGAGATCCTGCTATTCAGGATCTCAGCCTGGCTGTTCTCTCTTTAAAATGGACTCCATGTACCCTAGGTACATACCCAATTGGTTGGATCACCCTGTCAGCCCCTGTACCAGTGTACACTAGGTACCCAGGGCATTGGTGTACCCAAGGCCTGCCAGGGGCTGAAGCATGTATTATGCCACCCCAGGCTTGGCCTAACAATTTGACACAACTGGCTGATCACTCAGCTGGGGTAAGTTGGTGGAATCACCTCTTACTAAGGTGTAGTATACCTATACCTAACCTTAAATGGGACACCTGGTAACCTATAAGTCACTCCTATGGCAGGCCTTAACAATCCTGAAGGCAGAGTGCTTGGTTCCATGTGAGATGGTGCTCTGGCATGAGCTGCAGTGGTCGGAACAACTTCCTTCTACTGTTTCCAGATATCGTCATACCATATACTCTTAAGTGCATTATGAACCTCGCGGTTAAATGCTATCTTTGGTTTGGCTTTATCAAAACATGTCGAGTAAGGTGTCATACGAATTGGAATACTAACCCCTCGCCAATTCTGGCGACGGGGTTAGCATTCCACCCTTCTAGAGGGACACGACATGTACAGTACCTGAAACCCGGGTAAAATCAGACATAGCCTCAGCTCCACAAAATGGATGCTGCCACCACAGACACAAGTCTGCCCTCCTGCTGCTGGGAGTCCTTCCAGCTTGGGAGGTGTGGACAAAGGGTTTCCTGCCAGGGGAGGTGCGTGCACCACCCCAGACAGGATTTTGTGTATTGGTCAGGTAGGGCTTGAAAGAAACCAGACATGCCTGTGGCTCACAAGGAGCCTCGGTGCATATGCCAGTTCAAACCGGTCCTGGGGCACACCAGTCCCGGGCCTGGGGCGAGCTGGACAAAGGATTGGGGGTGTAACCACCCCCCTTCCTGGTCCCACCCATAGGGAGGGACCTAGCAGGTAGTCCGGCCCCTAGAATCCGCTTAAAGGTAGGAGCTGTGTCCTAAGACTTCAGACATCCTTGAATCAACTTGAAACTAAGAAGAAGACGGGAACTTCGACATTCTGCTGCACAGAAGACTGAAGGAAATCTCCCCTGTGGTCAGGGAGTGACCACCTTGCTAACGCAAGCACCATCCAGCAAATCAACGTCTGCTTTGCCGCCGCCTCCCGCCGGAGCCCGAGCCCAGAGACTGACAAGACCTGAACCTCCAGACCTCTCACCGCCCGATCCACAGTCCCTGAAAAGAGGAGACCCGTGGAGGCACCGAGACACGTGGAGCCAGCCCTCTTGAAACGACCACGACAAGCTGACAAGTGCAACAACCGAGGCTCCCTCCAAGTTGTGCTTTGGGATCTGAGAAGCCCAACCCTCGAGCAGCATCTGCACCAAAGGTGAGCCCTCCAGCATCTCCACGATCTGAGTGGGGCCCTTCTGCATTTTGCCACTCGACGCGCCTAACCGGTTGCTGGCCCGCTGGCTAGTAGCCATCTTGGCGACGAACTTTACAAAATACACCGCTGGTCTGGTTGCTCCAGACTGGCCCTTGCTCCCCTCCAAAGGAGCAGTCCTTCTGACCTTGCTGGTCAGAACCATCAGCTTATTTCATCTCCTACAACAATTGCTTCTGCCAAGGCTTGTTTGCTTTGATCAAGTCGCCGACACTGCCAACAGCGAGAGCCTGCGTGGTACAGCTCGTGAACCGACTCCTGGACGTCGTCGACCTCCAGGGACCACGTGGCTGCAGAGACAAGCTACACCTTTCTTCCTGTTTGCACCCGACATTGCCTGGTACCCACCTGGTGCCACGCTGGTCACTTGCTAGTGACTGTGAACACTGTCCCCTCTGCTTACAGGTCTTCAACATCTCCGATCCACTCTTGGATCCACTGCATCTCCCCCGGACCGACCGCCTGCAGCATCTTTGTCTTCAAGCTCCACGGAACAGATAGAAGAAACCCGACGCACTTCGAGGCCTATGCACCCGCTTCCTGTGGGTGAGGTAAAGCTGGCACACCTGTGCCCAAGTGTAGTATTACATCTCTAGTGCCTGTGTTCCAAATCTTGAGTTCCTAGTCCATCCGGAAGATCCTTTTTGCAGTAACTTTGTACTTTTTACGCACCCATTGAAACCTATGGGAGCACGCGTGTGACTATTTGCTCTGCACACGCCACCCGTGGACCTCCTGGTCACTAACTGAAGTTAGCTCCTTGTAGGCCCAGCGATTCTAGAGGCCCTTGGCCTTTTCCCTTTTCTGTTCGTGGTACTTATACCACTATTTTAGTATATGGTTTGAGCGGCCACCAGGGCCTATCCATATAAAGTGCAACTTCTATGTATTCTACTGTAATCTTGTTTGACGATTTGTGCTCCTGTGCTCATAAAGAGACTAGGGGTTACTTTGAGAAATAAATACATATATATTTTGAATATATATCTGTGTGGTGTCCTTTCATTGGTATAAAAGGGGGTTACATTTGGTAAAACAGCTGGCTTAACACGCTTCACGAGTTTAGCTTCAAAGACTGCTTAGCCTACGCTACCACTAGGGCAGCTAGTCCGAAAAGGTTGACTTACAACCACAGCATAAGGGTTGCTTGGCATGGTACAAGGTGATCACTTTAACTAGTGAGCATCATATACCAGGCCAACTTCTCACATTGGTGAGCAGCGGTTGGATTTGAGCTTGCTGTGTTTTACCATTGTAATCTCTTGGTTACCAATTGAAAGATCACATAGGTACCTGTAGGTACATATAAAACAAGATTAGATATACATAAGTTCTACTGAACTTAGTTGTTGTAGAGCAAAGGGAGTAGCACACCCTGACTACAACTACTAGATAGGTTTAGTAGGAAAACCCAAGTGTAGGTAGATTGCAACACATCCACCCACACTTAAGAGCAATGGCTGGGGCAGAGGGGTCCACTGTACCCATCTCTGTTGAGAGTGACCCCCAGAGGGCACCATCCATCTTTGCTACCCTTAATCAGAATGAGCTCAGGCATTTGGCAACTCTTAGAGGCCTTAAACAGCCCAAGAACCCTACCTCTGCTGAGCTCAGAGAACTCTTGCAAAATGATGAGAATCAGAGAGAGCTCAAGAAAGCTTCCCAGTTAGCCCCCTTAGGGACAGGAACAGGAGGCCCCCCTTCTGAAGATGCTACAGAGGTACCCAGTTCCAATAGTCACCCCTTAGATGGCAATAATACCACAGAGGATGAGAGTGATAAAGGTGCTGATACAGAAAGTAGTGACGATGAAGGGAGAACTAGCCCAGTGCCAAGTGTTATACTTGGCCCAGCTAAACTAAGGCTATTGGGGACTGACAGTGGGTTTACCCCATTGGATCTCCCCAGTGGACTTAACACAGGGCTTGGGAGGCAAAGGAATCGCTCAGGTGACTCCAATGCTTCTCATGGCTCTAGAGGCTCACAAGGTCACTCCAGGAAAAGGATGACCACCCCTCAGAGGAGGGAACATGAGGCCAGAATGCAGGAAGCCCAGCTGAGGATCAGGAAGCAGGAGCTAGAAGTAGCCCTGATGGAAGAAAAACTGAACAAGGCTAGGCAACCTAGAGAGAGTGGGTCTATACCCACTGGTGGCAGCATTGTCCCTAAGGACAAAGATAGGGTCTTTGATAATAGGAACCTGTCTAAGGTTGTGCCCCCCTACAAAAGTGGGGATGACATCCACAAATGGATAACTGCTCTTGAGAGAGCCTGCAAAGTACAGCAGGTTCCTGAAGACCAGTGGGCAGCAATCCTCTGGCTCTCCTTTGAAGGAAGAGGCAGAGACAGACTCCTCACTGTTAGAGAAGAGGATGTCAGAAATTACAGAGTCCTGAAGAGTGTTCTGGTAGATGGGTTAGGCTTAACCACTGAACAGTACAGGTTAATGTTCAGAGACACCCAAAAGACACAGACTCAGGACTGGTCTGAATATGTTGAATGTGCCACTAAGGCTTTGGAGGGTTGGTTGCTGGGAAGTAAGGTATCTGGTTGACTCTGATCTGACCTCTCCCCAAGAATTGGGAAAGAAGGCAGACAAATGGGTCAGAACCAGGGTTAAGCAAAAGAACCAGAACCAGGGCCAAGGGGGTGATCAGAAGAAAACAGACCAAAAGGGTGGAGATCAGAAACCTAAAGACCAGAAGTCTTCAACAGGGCCCCAAACTACTGCTAAGGAGGGTGGGTCCCAACAGTCCAAAAAGAAGAAAGAAGGTCAAAAGAAACCCTGGTGCAATCATTGCAAAAATACAACTCACTGGACTAGTGATTGCAAAAAGGGTGGAGCCCCCAACACTGTTGCCCCTAAGGCACCTGCTCCCAGTACTACTGTTAGCAGTGTTGGTCCCCAGACAAAGGGTGTAGTGGGAATCACTATGGGAACTGAAGGAGATTCTGACTTAGACAGAACCCTGACACAGGCAGTCTTGATCTGTGATGGGGACATTGATTTGTCCCTGACTGTGAGCCCCAGTAACCTGGGCAAGTACAGACAGACTCCTTTAATAAATGAAAAAGTGGCTCAAGCCTACAGGGACACATGTGTCAGTGTCACTATGGTGACACCAGGCTTTGTGGACCCTGGACAGTACATACCAGGTGAGAATTACCTGGTGACCAATGCCAGCAATGCCACTACTTCACATAGTGTGACAGTTGTTAACTTCTCATGGGGAGAGGTAACTGGCCTCAAAAGGGTTGTGGTTAGTGCAGACCTCCCAGTAGAATGTTTGTTGGGCAATGACCTAGAGAGTTCTCTATGGTCAGAAGTGGAGTACAGGACTCATGCAGAGATGTTAGGTATATCATCACATGTCCTTGCTGTGACCAGGTCACAGGCCAAAAAGTGCCTCACTGAACCTCAGGTCTTGGATCCTGGAACAATGGACCAAGCACCTACCAAGAAGAAGAACAGGAGGGTCAAGGCTGTGCCTTCCCCCCTGCCTCAGAGTGATGATCAGCCTTCCCAGGAAGCTGATCTAGAGGACCCTGAAGGAACTGTCCCTGAAGAGCTTGAACCTGATCAGGTTGAGTTTCTGGGGACAGGGGGACCTTCCAGGGCTGACTTGAGGCAGGCTCAGTTATCCTGTCCCTCTCTTGAACCCCTCAGACAGCTGGCTGCTGCTGAGGCTTCTGGGAATGCTCAAGGTACCCATAAAGTGTATTGGGATGAAGGGCTCCTTTATTCAGAGGCTAGAGACCCCAAGCCTGGTGCTACCAGGAGGTTGGTTATACCTCTGCAATTTAGGGGCTTCCTTCTTACCTTGGCCCATGATATTCCTTTAGCAGGACACTTAGGCCAGAATAAGACTTGGGACAGGCTTGTCCCTCACTTTCACTGGCCTCACATGAATGAAGATACAAAGGAGTTTTGTCGCTCCTGTGTGACCTGCCAAGCCAGTGGCAAATCAGGTGGCACAACAAAGGCCCCCCTAATACCACTACCTGTGGTGGGGGTCCCCTTTGAAAGAGTGGGAATAGATATAGTGGGTCCCATGGATCCTCCCACTGCATCTGGGCACAGATGTATACTGGTGGTAGTGGATCATGCCACCAGGTATCCAGAGGCAATTCCCCTTAGGACCACTACAGCTCCTGTTGTGGCCAGGGCCCTGCTGGGAGTATTCTCCAGAGTGGGGTTTCCTAAGGAGGTAGTATCTGACAGAGATACCAACTTTATGTCAGGATACTTGACAGCTATGTGGAAGGAATGTGGTGTCAACTACAAGTTCACCACCCCTTATCACCCACAATGCAATGGGTTTGTTGAGAGATTCAACAAGACCCTAAAGGGTATGATCAAAGGATTACCTGAAAAGCTCAGGCGAAGATGGGACATCCTTCTACCCTGCCTTCTGTTTGCTTACAGAGAGGTCCCACAAAAAGGAGTTGGCTACAGCCCCTTTGAATTGTTGTTTGGGCACCCTGTAAGAGGCCCACTGTGTTTAGTGAAGGAAGGATGGGAGTTACCTCTCAAAAAGCCTAAGCAAGACATAGTGGTCTATGTACTTGGTCTCCGCTCCAGGATGGCTGAGTATATGGAGAAGGCATCCAAAAACCTTGAGGCAAGCCAGGCCTTACAGAAAGCTTGGCATGACCAAAAGGCTGTCTTGGCTGAGTTTCAGCCAGGACAGAAGGTATGGGTGTTGGAGCCAGTGGCCCCAGCAGCACTCCAAGACAAATGGTCTGGACCCCATACAATCCTGGAAAAGAAGGGAGAGGTCACCTACTTGGTGGACCTAGGAACTCCCAGGAGTCCCCACAGGGTACTCCATGTTAACAGGCTTAAAGCATATGTTGACAGGGCAGACATGGGCTTGCTCATGGCTACAGATGAGGGACAGGAGGAAGAGAGTGACCCTCTCCCAGACCTGTTGTCTCAGAACCCTGAAGATGGCTCAGTTGAAGGAGTGACCCTTGGAGGCAACCTCACTGCCCATCAGCAGACTGAATGTAGACAGGTTCTACAATCATTTTCACATATGTTTTCCTTGATACCTAGTCAAACTGACTGGTGTACCCATGTGGTGGACACTGGTGACAGTCTGCCTGTAAAGAACAAGCTTTACAGACAACCTGACCACGTCAGGGACTGTATAAAGGCTGAGGTACATAAAATGCTGGAATTAGGTGTCATTGAACCCTCAGAGAGCCCCTGGGCTAGCCCAGTGGTTCTGGTCCCCAAACCTCACACCAAAGATGGCAAGAGAGAAATGAGGTTCTGTGTGGACTACAGGGGTCTCAATGCTGTCACCAGGACAGATGCACACCCTATTCCAAGGGCAGATGAGCTCATAGACAAACTAGCTTCTGCAAAGTTTTTGAGCACATTTGACTTAACAGCTGGCTATTGGCAAATCAGATTAGCTGAGGAGTCTAAGGCCAAAACAGCATTCTCAACCCCAGGTGGGCACTACCAGTTTGTGGTGATGCCCTTTGGTCTGAAGAATGCACCTGCCACCTTCCAAAGGCTGGTGAACCAAGTCCTTACTGGGTTGGATGACTTTTGCGCAGCATATCTGGATGACATTGCTGTCTTTAGCTCCACCTGGGAGGATCACCTGATCCACCTGAAGAAGGCTCTTGAGGCTCTGCAAAGGGCAGGCCTCACTATCAAGGCTACTAAGTGCCAGATAGGGCAGAGTAAGGTTGTATATTTGGGCCACCTTGTAGGTGGAGGCCAAGTTCAACCACTGGAGAGTAAGATACAATCCATCAAGGACTGGTCTCCTCCAACCACCCAGACTCAAGTTCGAGCTTTCTTGGGCTTGACTGGGTACTACAGGAAGTTTGTTAAGAACTATGGGTCCATTGTGACTCCTCTTAATAACCTGACATCCAAGAAGATGCCCAAAAAGGTTCAGTGGACAGTAAGCTGTCAAAAGGCATTTGATGACCTGAAGGAGGCCATGTGCTCTGCACCTATCCTGAAAAGTCCTGACTACTCCAAAGAGTTTATTGTCCAAACAGATGCTTCTGAGTTGGGTGTGGGAGCTGTGCTGTCACAACTTAATGTAGATGGTCAAGACCAACCCATTGCTTTTATTAGCAGAAGGTTGACCCCCAGAGAGAAGAATTGGTCAGCTATTGAGAGGGAGGCCTTTGCTGTGGTGTGGGCCCTGAAGAAGCTGAGGCCATACTTGTTTGGCACTCACTTCAAGATTCAGACCGACCATAAGCCCCTCTTGTGGCTAAATCAGATGAAGGGTGAAAACCCCAAACTGCTTAGGTGGTCCATTTCCCTACAGGGGATGGACTTTACAGTGGAGCACCGGCCAGGTACTGACCATGGGAATGCGGATGGTCTCTCCAGGTACTTCCACTTAGGACATGAAGACGAGACTGGTCAAGGCTAGTTTAATGTCCCAGCGTTTGGGGGGGGGGTTGTGTAGGAGAGTAGGGTCTGCTATCCTATGGTCACCCCAAATTTTTGCCTAGTGTCTAGCTGGTTTTTCGACTTAGTTGGCCTGAGATCCTGCTATTCAGGATCTCAGCCTGGCTGTTCTCTCTTTAAAATGGACTCCATGTACCCTAGGTACATACCCAATTGGTTGGATCACCCTGTCAGCCCCTGTACCAGTGTACACTAGGTACCCAGGGCATTGGTGTACCCAAGGCCTGCCAGGGGCTGAAGCATGTATTATTCCACCCCAGGCTTGGCCTAACAATTTGACACAACTGGCTGATCACTCAGCTGGGGTAAGTTGGTGTAATCACCTCTTACTAAGGTGTAGTATACCTATACCTAACCTTAAATGGGACACCTGGTAACCTATAAGTCACTCCTATGGCAGGCCTTAACAATCCTGAAGGCAGAGTGCTTGGTTCCATGTGAGATGGTGCTCTGGCATGAGCTGAGCCTGTCTGCAGTGGTCGGAACAACTTCCTTCTACTGTTTCCAGATATCGTCATACCATATACTCTTAAGTGCATTATGAACCTCGCGGTTAAATGCTATCTTTGGTTTGGCTTTATCAAAACATGTCGAGTAAGGTGTCATACGAATTGGAATACTAACCCCTCGCCAATTCTGGCGACGGGGTTAGCATTCCACCCTTCTAGAGGGACACGACATGTACAGTACCTGAAACCCGGGTAAAATCAGACATAGCCTCAGCTCCACAAAATGGATGCTGCCACCACAGACACAAGTCTGCCCTCCTGCTGCTGGGAGTCCTTCCAGCTTGGGAGGTGTGGACAAAGGGTTTCCTGCCAGGGGAGGTGCGTGCACCACCCCAGACAGGATTTTGTGTATTGGTCAGGTAGGGCTTGAAAGAAACCAGACATGCCTGTGGCTCACAAGGAGCCTCGGTGCATATGCCAGTTCAAACCGGTCCTGGGGCACACCAGTCCCGGGCCTGGGGCGAGCTGGACAAAGGATTGGGGGTGTAACCACCCCCCTTCCTGGTCCCACCCATAGGGAGGGACCTAGCAGGTAGTCCGGCCCCTAGAATCCGCTTAAAGGTAGGAGCTGTGTCCTAAGACTTCAGACATCCTGGAATCAACTTGAAACTAAGAAGAAGACGGGAACTTCGACATTCTGCTGCACAGAAGACTGAAGGAAATCTCCCCTGTGGTCAGGGAGTGACCACCTTGCTAACGCAAGCACCATCCAGCGAATCAATGTCTGCTTTGCCGCCGCCTCCCGCCGGAGCCCGAGCCCAGAGACTGACAAGACCTGGACCTCCAGACCTCTCACCGCCCGATCCACAGTCCCTGAAAAGAGGAGACCCGTGGAGGCACCGAGACACGTGGAGCCAGCCCTCTTGAAACGACCACGACAAGCTGACAAGTGCAACAACCGAGGCTCCCTCCAAGTTGTGCTTTGGGATCTGAGAAGCCCAACCCTCGAGCAGCATCTGCACCAAAGGTGAGCCCTCCAGCATCTCCACGATCTGCGTGGGGCCCTTCTGCATTTTGCCACTCGACACGCCTAACCGGTTGCTGGCCCGCTGGCTAGTAGCCATCTTGGCGACGAACTTTACAAAATACACCGCTGGTCTGGTTGCTCCAGACTGGCCCTTGCTCCCCTCCAAAGGAGCAGTCCTTCTGACCTTGCTGGTCAGAACCATCAGCTTATTTCATCTCCTACAACAATTGCTTCTGCCAAGGCTTGTTTGCTTCGATCAAGTCGCCGACACCGCCGACAGCGAGAGCCTGCGTGGGACAGCTCGTGAACCGACTCCTGGACGTCGTCGACCTCCAGGGACCATGTGGCTGCAGAGACAAGCTACACCTTTCTTCCTGTTTGCACCCGACATTGCCTGGTACCCACCTGGTGCCACGCTGGTCACTGGCTAGTGACTGTGAACACTGTCCCCTCTGCTTACAGGTCTTCAACATCTCCAATCCACTCTTGGATCCACTGCATCTCTCCCGGACCGACCGCCTGCAGCATCTTTGTCTTCAAGCTCCACGGAACAGATAGAAGAAACCCGACGCACTTCGAGGCCTATGCACCCGCTTCCTGTGGGTGAGGTAAAGCTGGCACACCTGTGCCCAAGTGTAGTATTACATCTCTAGTGCCTGTGTTCCAAATCTTGAGTTCCTAGTCCATCCGGAAGATCCTTTTTGCAGTAACTTTGTACTTTTTACGCACCCATTGAACCCTATGGGAGCACGCGTGTGACTATTTGCTCTGCACACGCCACCCGTGGACCTCCTGGTCACTAACTGAAGTTAGCTCCTTGTAGGCCCAGCGATTCTAGAGGCCCTAGGCCTTTTCCCTTTTCTGTTCGTGGTACTTATACCACTATTTTAGTATATGGTTTGAGCGGCCACCAGGGCCTATCCATATAAAGTGCAACTTCTGTGTATTCTACTGTAATCTTGTTTGACGATTTGTGCTCCTGTGCTCATAAAGAGACTAGGGGTTACTTTGAGAAATAAATACATATATATTTTGAATATATATCTGTGTGGTGTCCTTTCATTGGTATAAAAGGGGGTTACATTTGGTAAAACAGCTGGCTTAACACGCTTCACGAGTTTAGCTTCAAAGACTGCTTAGCCTACGCTACCACTAGGGCAGCTAGTCCGAAAAGGTTGACTTACAACCACACCATAAGGGTTGCTTGGCATGGTACAAGGTGATCACTTTAACTAGTGAGCATCATATACCAGGCCAACTTCTCACAGCCAGAGAACCAGGTCAGCTGAGTTGTTGTAGAGCCAGAGAACCTGGTCAGCAGAGCCGTTGTAGAGCCAGAGAACCAGGTCAGCAGAGCTGCTCTAGAGCCAGAGAACTAGGTCAGCAGAGCTGCTGTAGAGCTAGAGAACCAGGTCAGCAGAGCAGCTCTAGAGTCAGAGAACTAGGTCAGCAGAGCTGCTGTAGAGCCAGAGAACCAGGTCAGCAGAGCAGCTCTAGAGCCAGAGAACTAGGTCAGCAGAGCTGCTGTAGAGCCAGAGAACCAGGTCAACAGAGCCGCTGTAGAGCCAGAGTACCAGGTCAGCAAAGCTGCTTTAAAACCAGAGAAACAGGTCAGCAGAGCCAGAGAACCAGCTCAGCAGATCTGCTCTAGAGCCAGAGAACCAGGTCAGCAGAATTGCTTTAGAGCCAGAGAACAAGGTCAGCAGAGGCGTTGTAGAGCCAGAGAACCAGATCAGCCAAGCTGCTTTAGAGCCAGAGAAACAGGTCAGCAGAGCCGTTGTAGAGCCAGAGAACCATATCAGCAGAGCTGCTGTATAGCCAGAGAAACAGGTCAGCAGAGTCGCTCTAGAGCCAGAGAACCAGGTCAGCAGAGCTGCTTTAGAGCCAGAGATCTAGGTCAGCAGAGCCGCTGTACAGCCAAGGAACCAGGTCAGCAGAGTTGCTGTACAGCCAAAGAACCAGGTCTGCAGAGCCATTGTACAGCCTGAGAAGCAGGTCAGCAAAGCTGCTCTTGACCCAGAGAACCAGGTCATCAGAGCTGCTTCAAATCCAGAGAACCAGGTAAGCAGAGCTGCTTTAGAGCCAGAGAACCAGGTCAGCAGAGCTGCTCTAGAGCCAGAGAACCAGATCAGCAGAGCTGCTTCAAAGCCAGAGAACCAGGTCAGCGAAGCTGCTCTAGAGCCAGAAAACCAGGTCAGCAGAGCTGCTTTAGAGCCAGAGTTCCAGGTCAGCAGAGCTGCTCTAGAGTCAGAGATCCAGGTCAGCAGAGCTGCTTTAGAGCCAGAGTTCCAGGTCAGCAGAGCCGCTCTAGAGCCTATGAACAAGGTCAGCAGAGCTGTACTAGAGACTGAGAACCAGGTCAGCAGAGCTTCTCTAGAGCCAGAGAACCATGTCAGTAGAGCTGCTGTAGAGCCAGAGAACCAGGTCAACAGACCTGCTCTAGAGCCAGAGAACCAGGTCAGCAGAGCTGTTTCAAAGCCAGAGAACCATGTCAGCAGAGCTGCTTTAGAGCCAGAGAACCAGGTCAGCAGAGCTGCTCTAGAGCCAGATAACCAGGTCAGCAGAGCTGCTTCAAAGCCAGAGAACCAGGTTAGTAGACCTGCTATACCACCAGAGAACCAGATCAGCAGAGCTGCTTTAGTTCCAGAGTACCAGGTCAGCAGAGCTGCTCTAGAGTCAGAGGACCAGGTCAGCAGAGCTTCTCTAGAGTCCGAGGACCAGGTCAGCAGAGCTGCTTCAGAGCAAGATAACCAGGTCAGCAGAGCTGCTTCAAATCCAGAGAACCAGGTCAGCAGAGCTGCTCTAGAGCCTAAGAACCAGGTCACCAGAGCTGCTTCAAAGCCAGAGAACCAGGTCAGCAGAGCTGCTTCAAATCCAGAGAACCAGGTCAGCAGAGCTGCTCTAGAGCCTAAGAACCGGTTTAGCAGAGCTGCTTCAAAGCCAGAGTACCAGGTCAGCAGAGCTGCTCTAGAGGCAGAGAACCAGGTCAGCAGAGCTGCTCTAGGGCCAGAGAAACGAGGTCAGCAGGTATGCTTTAGAGGGAGAGAACAAGATCAGCAGATCTACTTCAAAGCAATAGAACCAGGTCAGCAGAGCTGCTCTAGAGCCAGAGAACTAGGTCAGCAAAGCTGCTTCAAAGCTTGAGAACCAGGTCAGCAGATCTACTCTAGAGCCAGAGAACCAGGTCAGCAGAACCGCTCTAGAGCCGAAGAACCAGGTCAGCAGAGCTGCTTTAGAGCCAGAGAATCAGGTCAGCAGAGCTGCTATAGAGACAGAGAACCAGATCAGCAGATCTACTTCAAAGCAATAGAACCAGGTCAGCAGAGCTGCTCTAGAGCCAGAGAACCAGGTCAGAAGAGCTGCTTTAGATCCAGAGTACCAGGTCAGCAGAGCTGCTCTAGAGCCAGAGATCCAGGTCAGCAGAGCCACTCTAGAGCCTATGAACAAGGTCAGCATAGCTGATCAAGAGCCTGAGATCCAGGTCCGCAGAGCTTCTTTAGAGCCAGAGAACCAGGTCAGCAGAGCTGGTTTAGTGCCAGAGTAACAGGTCAGCAGAGCTGCTCTAGAGCCAGAAAACTAGGTCAGCAGAGCTGCTCTTGAGCCTAAGAACAAGGTCAGCAGAGCTGCACTAGAGACTGAGCACCATGTCAGCAGAGCTGCTGTAGTGCCAGAGAACCAGGGCAACAATCCTGCTCTAG
Organism: Triturus cristatus; assembly: GCF_964204655.1. NCBI lineage: Eukaryota > Metazoa > Chordata > Amphibia > Caudata > Salamandridae > Triturus > Triturus cristatus. Next base: position 914,466,376 of record NC_140579.1, on the reverse strand, counting down.
AGCCAGAGAACCAGGTCAGCAGAGCTGCTTCAAAGCCAGAAAACCATGTCAGCAGAGATGCTTTAGGTCCAGAGTACCAGGTCAGCAGAGCTGCTCTAGAGTCAGAGGACCAGGTCAGCAGAGCTGCTTCAGAGCAAGATAACCAGGTCAACAGAGCTGCTTCAAGACAGAGAGTTTCAGGGGGGGTGTGGCTTGGGCGCCGATGGTGATGGTCGCCTGAGAGCTCGGCTCCGGGACTGAGCCCGTGATTATCCTGTAATTCGGTGGCTGCGGGGCACCCCAGCCCCCGCATTTTGCTGACCGGCCCGACGGAAACCTGCCGGGCCCCTGGCGCGATCGGCACGAGCGGTGACCCGGCGAAAATCGCAGTTTGGGGTACTACGCAGTGCGACCCAACATGGCGCCCGGACTTCTTTGTCCCCCTGGTCGGATCCATTAGACTGGAGGAACATTGCTGACGGCGGTGCATCCCCTGCTCTGCCGGCTCCCGGTGGGGGTTGGAGCTGGACATCGGTCAGAGCGGTCTCTTTTAATGGGGATTGCACTCGGATGAACGGAGGCCTACACCATAGCGGATCCCACGCGGGGACGTCGGGAGGTCCCGACGGTGGCCCCACTCCCTACACCGCACTTGGCTACTTTCTCCTGGCCGACCCACTTCCATGGGAGGCGCAACCCTCTGGGGCCGCGAATCGTCCGGTGGAGCTGGTGACATCCACTCCGGGACTCTGTCGGCCGTGCGGGCCTGCCCGACCAGGCGACGGTTGTCTCCGCCTCCTCCTCGGTGCCCCCGGACGCCGTGTTGGTGGCATGAGCCAGGGTTGAGAGGATCCGACGGGCCCTGGAGACGGGGATCTCCGGCACTCGACCTGAGGCCTAGCACCCGAGGGAATCACAGCCGGGGCCTGCACTCGGGGGCGCCTGCTCCGGGACCCGCACGGAGAGCGGCCGGCGACATGGGGAAACCTAGAGGAGCCAAGGGGACTGCCCCAGCTGTCTCGGACTCGGAGACCCAGGACAAGGAGGAACGCGGGAGCCCGGGGGATGCCGGCGGTGCACCACTGCAGCAGCAATTTGACCGCGTCATAGAGGCAATAGCGACCACGCGCTCGGCCCTCCAGCAGGACATTGCCCAGGTAGCGACGAGCTTGGGTCTCCTTAGAGCGGACCACGGCAAACTTTCGGACCGGGTCAAGGAAGTGGAGGGCTCAGTGAAAACCTTGGAGCCGGCACAGCGAACCTTGGCTGCGGATATGAAGGATGCCTTATCCCGGATTGCGGTCCTGGAGCAGAGAGCGGAGGATGCGGAAGGCCGTAACAGGAGGAACAACATCCGCGTGGTGGGCCTGCCGGAAAAGATTGAGGATGGCGACATGGTGGCATATCTGGAGGCCTGGCTCCGAGACACGGTGGCCCCGGAGGGTCTATCCCCCTTCTACACCCTGGAGCGAGCCCATAGGGTCCCGGCGAGGCCACCGCAGCAGGGACGTGCCCCACGACCGGTGGTGGCGCGATTATTGCACTTTAGGGACAGAGACCTCATCCTCAATGTCGCAAGACTTAATGGGCCATTTAAAGTGGCAAACAGCCAGGTGAACATCTTCCCGGATTACACCTATGAAACTCAACGCAGACGGTTTTCCTTCCTGGCGGTCAAGCGCGAGCTCCGGAGCGAGGGCATTCAGTACTCGCTCTTCTATCCTGCGAGGCTCCGCATAATTGTCGATGACAAAACTCAGTTCTTCGGTACCCCAGAGGACGTTTGTCACTGGCTCGAACTCTATAGAGCGGGGAAAGGTGGATCCGGCTCTTCGCCACGACAGGTGGCGGAGCCGGAGCGGAGACGGAGGTCCAGGAGGATTCGGGGTCGCCGTGGCCGCTCGGGGGGTCCCTCAACTGTAGAGACATCGACGGAGCGGAAGGGAGTACTAGAGGTGCTATCAGCGCTGTCTGGTTCACGGGACGATGCCATTGCGGAGGAAGCGGTCCCTGATGACGAGGGGGGTCCAACGGACTCTGAGGAATCCGTGCCTGACAGTGACCACACGCCGGTGATCACACCGCAATCGGTGGAGGACCTTCTGGATGGACAGGGGTAACGGGGTGAGCTTCTTCACTTTGGGTGGGGGCCCGGCGGGGGAGTGGCGGGTGTCGATAAGAGATGCTGACTACCGGGGTAGGGAGGGTGGGGTGCCCTGGATTTGCCCCGAGGGGGTTTATTTGTGACACTGTTTTGGGCTTGTTTTAGTCCTGGTGGCCTGAGCGTCGAGGGCCCACTGCCTCCGCCCGGCCCGCACCCGGCCCTTAAGGCCTTCCTGCGGTGGCGACTGCAGGATTAGCAGGGTATAGTGGGTTGTTGGAGAGTATGGTTTGGATGGGAACTAGATGGTGCTATTTGGGTCCTGTTCTGGGGAGGGTGGATGGGGAGTTGATTCATATTTGGGTTGTTAAGTTTTGGTTGGGGACAATGGCCGCCATCAGTGCTATGAGGATCGATGTCCTGTTATTGTTGGGACCCAGAGGGGAAGACTTTGCGAGAACAATATGGGACAATGGCTGAGGTTGCTAATTTGAAATGTGTTACTTGGAACGTACGGGGGCTTCACACTATGTCCAGGCGTCACAAGGTCCACGCTTACTTAGTGCGTAGGGGAATACAAATGGCGCTGCTGCAGGAGACTCATCTGAACAAGGCGGAAGGGGCGGCATTACAGCGTAAGTGGAGGGGGCAGGTCTTTTGCACTTCGTACTCTGCGTATGCCAGAGGGGCGCTGATCTGGGTTAGGGCTGGGGTTCCCTTCCAGGTCACGAACACAGTGATAGATCCAGAGGGGCGTTATGTGGCTATTTCGGGGACTCTGGGAGGGAGAGACCTAAACGTTTGCTGTGTGTACGCTCCTAATGTAGACCAGACTGCCTTCCTTTCCAGGTTATCGGGCTCGTTGGCCCATTGCCTCTCCGGGCCCCTCCTGCTCGGTGGAGATTTCAACTCAGTAGTGGATGTAGACATTGACCGCTCGCATCCACCCCTCCCCAATTCTCCGGTTCGTCGCTTGGCTAGGGATCGTCGGGACTGGCAGACTCACTGGGGTCTAACGGATATTTGGAGGGCGCAACACCCCGCAACTAGGGACTACTCCTACTTCTCGAGCCTCCATGAATTGCACGTTCGACTGGACGGATTTCTTGGCTCGCCCGAACTGGTTTCAGCAGCGGTCCGGTCTGAATATTTGACCAGGACCATTTCTGACCATAACCCCCTCCTGTTGGACCTTCGCTGGTTTCCCGGGGTGCCTGCGGTGCCCACCTGGAAATTACGGCCCGAGATCCTTGAGGACAGTGTTTTCAAGGCGGACCTAGGTGATACGATCTCAGAGTACTTTGCGTCCAACGGTGGTACCGCGAGCTCGAGAGCGTTAGAGTGGGACGCCTTTAATGTGGTGGTGAGGGGGTACTGCATTTCTAAACAGGTCGGCGTGAGGCGAATTATCCTCGCCGACCTAGAGGCAGTGGATCAAAAACTCCGTGAGTTGGAGTTACGCCGCCCCGGGCGCCCCGAATTACAGGCGCGCACGGCGGAGGCGAAGGAGGCGGTGGCGGTGGCGGCGGAGGTCGAACGGCTCTGCTGTTTTGACTATAAGGCCTATACGGTTCGGTCCATCGCAGAGGGGGATAGGTCGAGCGCGCTGTTGGCATGGCTGGCCAACCCTACGCGGCAGTCCTCACTGACGACGTCCATGCGCAGGGCCGACGGAATCCAGGTGTACACCCAGCCTGCGATTCTGAGCTGCTACCGGCAATATTACGAGCGCTTGTACCGCAGTCGCTCCGTCCGAGACCCTGACCTGCTCGATAACTATTTGCGGCCTCTAGAGATCCGAACAATGGAGCGGGACGTGGCGAAAGCCTTGGGGTCCGACATAGAATTGGGAGAGATCCGTAGCGCCATCAAAAAGATGGCGAGAAATAAGACCCCGGGCCTGGACGGCCTTCCTGTGGAGTTCTATGCGGCTTATGCCAATCTCCTAGCCCCTAGGTTGTTGGTAGTATACAGGGAGGCGAAGAGGCTTGGGCGTCTCCCAGGCTCGATGTGTGAGGCATTGGTGGTCCCGCTCCTCAAGCCCGGAAGGGACTCCTCCGATCCGGGGTCTTACCGTCCCTTATCGATGCTGACGGTGGATTATAAAATACTGAGCAGCATCTTGGCCTCGAGGCTGCTCGGCCACATGAGCTCCTTGGTACATGAGGACCAGGCTGGCTTTATCCCCAGGCGTAACACGACCATGAACATTCGCAGGTTGTTCCGCTTGCTAGGGGAACCGCTTGTGGACGCCCCGTGCCCGGTTGTCCTATCAGTGGATTTAGAGAAGGCTTTTGACAGCCTGGAATGGGACTACCTTTGTACTGTGTTGCAGAGGTTCCGCCTCGGGGAGGGCTTCATCAGGTGGACCAGGGTTCTGTACGCCTCGGCGTCAGCCAGGGTTCGGGCGGGACCGCTGATCTCCTCACAATATCCGGTGGAACGAGGCACGAGGCAGGGATGCTCGTTATCCCCACTGCTCTTTGCGCTGGCGGTGGAACCTCTTGCACTGCATCTCCGGTCGGGAGCCCATTACACGGGCCTGTGGACTCCTTCGGGCCCGCATTACATTTCACTGTATGCAGACGACCTGTTGCTCTTCCTAGAAGACCCGCTCGCTGCCCTACATGGGGCTGCGACGGCACTCACGGAGTTTGGGGAGGTCTCGGGCCTCCGAGTGAATTGGACTAAGACCTGTCTTTTCCCGGTCCGCAGGGGCACCCCTACCCCTGCTCTGAGTAGGGAGATTAGATGGGAACCCGACTGCTTTAAGTATCTAGGAGTGTATGTCTACCATGAACCTTCTGGCCTCCTGGATGGGAACATTGCCCGGGGCATTCGAGCACTTCGAGGCAGTATGGGCTTTTGGGCCACGCTACCGCTCTCGGTGGCGGGGCGGATTGCTTTGCTTAAAATGGTGGCGCTTCCCCGGTTGCTATATTACTTCCGGACACTACCGATCTGGGTCCCACCGACCACGTTTCGACTATTACGATCCATGATAGTCGGATTCCTTTGGGGTTCGGGCCGCCGGCGGGTGGCCCTCAAGACCCTGCTGAGGCCGAAGGAGGAGGGTGGGCTTGCGGTGCCGGACTTCGAAAAGTATTATTTAGCGGCGCAGCTCCAGGCCTTCACCCAGGAGATCGCCCGGGAGTTCCGGGGCCCCGAAGAAAAGAGGGGAACGGGCATGGCCAGGCATGTTCTCTCCTTCATAACGATGAGACAACGGTTGGCCTTGCAGGACTTGTCAATGGAGGAGCGGACTGTTCGCCTGTGCTGGAACCTAGCTCACGCCCGGGGCCACCTGCGAACACCGTACGCGCCCGAAATACCGCTGGGGATGCTAACGGCTCTGCCCCATGGGGGTGATTGGTCGCGGCTGGCGACCTGGGAGGACGCCGGTCTACAGCTAATCGGTGATCTATATGAGGACGGGTCGCTCTTGCCCTTCCAGGAGCTCATTGATCGCTTCGGGATTCCCCGCGGCGACTTTTTGCTGCACTCGGCCCTTGTTCGAGCGATCCAGGCGCACTGGAGATGCGGGCAGGAGGAACCTCCTTTATCCCCGGTATGCCAATACGTGATGATGTCTGCGGGCACGGTAAAGGCGGTCACTTGCCTTTACGGCAGACTGATCAATGAGGGGCTGGCTCCCCTCACCACTTTGAGAAACCGCTGGGAGGAGGACATTGGCAAGGAGATCCCGGAGACGACCTGGGCCCAGCTGGTGTGGAGGGCCTGGAAGGGCACACGCCACGCCCGCTTTCAATTGGTCCACTACTACGTGCTCCATAGAGCTTATTTGACCCCGGTGAAAATCAGGCGATATTTTAATACTACTTCGGCGGAATGCCCCAGGTGCCCGGCCCAGGAGGCGGACCTTCTCCACATGCTGTGTGCCTGCCCGGGATTGTACTCCTACTGGGAAGAAGTGGGGAAGACCCTGGAGGAGACGACGGGGAGATCCTTATCGTTTGACGCGGCGGTGGGTCTCCTGCACTGGTTCCCTCATACCCCCAAGAATAAAATATCTAGCAAGTTCATTGACCTGGGGCTGCTCCTTGCTAAACGAGAGGTGACCAGGAACTGGAAGGCACGAGCTGGCCCGACGGGAAGCCGGTGGCACAGCGAACTTTTGAAATGGGCGGCGGGGGAGAGTACGCTCAGATACCAGCTAGCTTGGAGGCAGCGTAATGAGAAGGCACAGGAGGCAGCGCTGGAATGGGAGATGTTAGTGCAGGCCCTTAGGGATTATTGCGCCCCCTGCGACTCTGAACGTGAGGAAGAGGCTCGCCCCGAGTCCCGATAGGCGATTGCACTTTTCAGCTCTATTGCTTTCCCCGTGGGTCCTTTCGCAGATCCTGTTGCGGTTGGTGCCGCGCGCTGATGGCGGGGGGGGGGGGGGGGTTTCCTGGGTTTGGGGTGTGTTAAGGGTGGGGTGTTCTTTAGGGGTTTATAGGCTTGTTTGGAAAAGCAGATGACGGACAGCGGGTCCTCCGGGCCAGCCTCGACATCCTCCTGAGCCCCCATTGAATTTCGCCGCCCGACCCTAGGGTTGTGGGCTGAATGGCTGTGTAAGTAACTTACGGTGGGGGGACGGAGGGTTGTATCTCATTGATCGGGCTTGATATATAATGTTGGCCGATTATGCAACGATTTACTGATTCCTGCAATAAAAATATTTAAAAAAAAAAAAAAAAAAAACCAGAGCTGCTTCAAATCCAGAGAACCAGGTCAGCAGAGCTGCTCTAGAGCCTAAGAACCAGGTCACCAGAGCTGCTTCAAAGCCAGAGAACCAGTTTAGCAGAGCTGCCTCAAAGACAGAGAACCAGGACAACAGAGCTGCTTTAGTGCCAGAGAACCAGGTCAGCAGAGCTGCTCTAGAGGCAGAGAACCAGGTCAGCAGAGCTGCTCTAGGGCCAGAGAACCGAGGTCAGCAGATATGCTTTCAAGGGAGAGAACCAGGTCAGCAGAGCTACTTTCGAGCCAGAGAACTAGGTCAGCAAAGCTCCTTCAAAGCTTGAGACCCAGGTCATGAGATCTACTCTAGAGCCAGAGAACCAGGTCAGCAGAACCGCTCTAGTGCCGAAGAACCAGGTCAGCAGAGCTGCTCTTGAGCTTGAGAACCAGGTCAGCAGAGCCGATCTAGAGCCAAAGAACCAGGTCAGCAGAGCTGTTCTAGAGCCAGAGAACCAGGTCAGCAGAGCTGCTTTAGAGCCAGAGAACCAGGTCAGCAGAGCTTCAATAGAGCCAGAGAACCAGGTCAGAAGAGCTGCTTCAAAGCCAGAGAACAAGGTCAGAAGAGCTGCTGTAGATCCAGAGAACCAGGTCAGCAGAACTGCTCTAGAGCCAGAGAACCAAGTCAGCTGAGCTGCTTCAAAGCCAGTGAAACAGGTCAGTAGAGCTGCGCTGGAGCCAGAGAACCAGGTCAGCAGAGCTGCTCTAGAGCCAGAGAACCAGGTCAGCAGAGCTGGTTTAGTGCCAGAGTAACAGGTCAGCAGAGCTGCTCTAGAGCCAGAGAACTAGGTCAGCAAAGCTGCTTCAAAGCCAGAGAACCATGTCAGCGGAGCTGCTCTAGAGCCAGAAAACCAGGTCAGCAGAGCTGCTTTAGAGCCAGAGTTCCAGGTCAGCAGAGCTGCTCTAGAGCCAGAGATCCAGGTCAGCAGAGCCGCTCTAGAGCCTATGAACAAGGTCAGCATAGCTGATCAAGAGCCTGAGATCCAGGTCCGCAGAGCTTCTTTAGAGCCAGAGAACCAGGTCAGCAGAGCTGGTTTAGTGCCAGAGTAACAGGTCAGCAGAGCTGCTCTAGAGCCAGAGAACTAGGTCAGCAGAGCTGCTCTTGAGCCTAAGAACAAGGTCAGCAGAGCTGCACTAGAGACTGAGCACCATGTCAGCAGAGCTGCTGTAGTGCCAGAGAACCAGGGCAACAGACCTGCTCTAGAGCCAGAGAACCAGGTCAGCAGAGCTGCTTCAAAGCCAGAAAACCATGTCAGCAGAGCTGCTTTAGGTCCAGAGTACCAGGTCAGCAGAGCTGCTCTAGAGTCAGAGGACCAGGTCAGCAGAGCTGCTTCAGAGCAAGATAACCAGGTCAGCAGAGCTGCTTCAAATCCAGAGAACCAGGTCAGCAGAACCGCTCTAGAGCCGAAGAACCAGGTCAGCAGAGCTGCTCTTGAGCTTGAGAACCAGGTCAGCAGAGCTGCTCTAGAGCCAGAGAACCAGGTCAGCAGAGCTGCTTTAGAGCCAGAGAACCAGGTCAGCAGAGCTGCTCTAGAGCCAGAGAACCAGGTCAGCAGAGTTGCTTTAGAGCCAGAGAATCAGGTCAGCAGAGCTTCTATAGAGCCAGAGAACCAGGTCAGAAGAGCTGCTTCAAAGCCAGAGAACAAGTTCAGAAGAGCTGCTGTAGATCCAGAAAACCAGGTCAGCAGAACTGCTCTAGAGCCAGAGAACCAGGTCAGCTGAGCTGCTTCAAAGCCAGTGAAACAGGTCAGTAGAGCTGCGCTAGAGCCAGAGAACCAGGTCAGCAGAGCTGCTTCAAAGCCAGAGAACCAGATCAGCAGAGCTGCTTTAGAGACAGAGAACCAGGTCAGCAGAGCTGCTCTAGAGCCAGAGAACCAGATCAGCAGAGCTGCTTCAAAGCCAGAGAACCATGTCAGCGGAGCTGCTCTAGAGCCAGAAAACCAGGTCTGGCGAGCTGCTTTAGAGCCAGAGTTCCAGGTCAGCAGAGCTGCTCTAGAGCCAGAGATCCAGGTCAGCAGAACGACTCTAGAGCCTATGAACAAGGTCAGCATAGCTGATCAAGAGCCTGAGATCCAGGTCCGCAGAGCTTCCTTAGAGCCAGAGAACCAGGTCAGCAGAGCTGGTTTAGTGCCAGAGTAACAGGTCAGCAGAGCTGCTCTAGAGCCAGAGAACTAGGTCAGCAAAGCTGCTTCAAAGCTTGAGACCCAGGTCAGCAGATCTACTCTAGAGCCAGAGAACCAGGTCAGCAGAACCGCTCTAGAGCCGAAGAACCAGGTCAGCAGAGCTGCTCTTGAGCTTGAGAACCAGGTCAGCAGAGCCGCTCTAGAGCCAAAGAACCAGGTCAGCAGAGCTGATCTAGAGCCAGAGAACCAGTTCAGCAGAGCTGCTTTAGAGCCAGAGAACCAGGTCAGCAGAGCTTCTATAGATCCAGAGAACCAGGTCAGCAGAACTGCTCTAGAGCCAGAGAACCAAGTCAGCTGAGCTGCTTCAAAGCCAGTGAAACAGGTCAGTAGAGCTGCGCTGGAGCAAGAGAACCAGGTCAGCAGAGCTGCTCTAGAGCCAGAGAACCAGATCAGCAGAGCTGCTTCAAAGCCAGAGAACCATGTCAGCGGAGCTGCTCTAGAGCCAGAAAACCAGGTCAGCAGAGCTGCTTTAGAGCCAGAGTTCCAGGTCAGCAGAGCTGCTCTAGAGCCAGAGATCCAGGTCAGCAGAGCCACTCTAGAGCCTATGAACAAGGTCAGCATAGCTGATCAAGAGGCTGAGATCCAGGTCCGCAGAGCTTCTTTAGAGCCAGAGAACCAGGTCAGCAGAGCTGGTTTAGTGCCAGAGTAACAGGTCAGCAGAGCTGCTCTAGAGCCAGAGAACTAGGTCAGCAGAGCTGCTCTTGAGCCTAAGAACAAGGTCAGCAGAGCTGCACTAGAGACTGAGCACCATGTCAGCAGAGCTGCTGTAGTGCCAGAGAACCAGGGCAACAGACCTGCTCTAGAGCCAGAGAACCAGGTCAGCAGAGCTGCTTCAAAGCCAGAAAACCATGTCAGCAGAGCTGCTTTAGGTCCAGAGTACCAGGTCAGCAGAGCTGCTCTAGAGTCAGAGGACCAGGTCAGCAGAGCTGCTTCAGAGCAAGATAACCAGGTCAGCAGAGCTGCTTCAAATCCAGAGAACCAGGTCAGCAGAACCGCTCTAGAGCCGAAGAACCAGGTCAGCAGAGCTGCTCTTGAGCTTGAGAACCAGGTCAGCAGAGCTGCTCTAGAGCCAGAGAACCAGGTCAGCAGAGCTGCTTTAGAGCCAGAGAACCAGGTCAGCAGAGCTGCTCTAGAGCCAGAGAACCAGGTCAGCAGAGTTGCTTTAGAGCCAGAGAATCAGGTCAGCAGAGCTTCTATAGAGCCAGAGAACCAGGTCAGAAGAGCTGCTTCAAAGCCAGAGAACAAGTTCAGAAGAGCTGCTGTAGATCCAGAGAACCAGGTCAGCAGAACTGCTCTAGAGCCAGAGAACCAGGTCAGCTGAGCTGCTTCAAAGCCAGTGAAACAGGTCAGTAGAGCTGCGCTAGAGCCAGAGAACCAGGTCAGCAGAGCTGCTTCAAAGCCAGAGAACCAGATCAGCAGAGCTGCTTTAGAGACAGAGAACCAGGTCAGCAGAGCTGCTCTAGAGCCAGAGAACCAGATCAGCAGAGCTGCTTCAAAGCCAGAGAACCATGTCAGCGGAGCTGCTCTAGAGCCAGAAAACCAGGTCTGGCGAGCTGCTTTAGAGCCAGAGTTCCAGGTCAGCAGAGCTGCTCTAGAGCCAGAGATCCAGGTCAGCAGAACCACTCTAGGGCCTATGAACAAGGTCAGCATAGCTGATCAAGAGCCTGATATCCAGGTCCGCAGAGCTTCCTTAGAGCCAGAGAACCAGGTCAGCAGAGCTGGTTTAGTGCCAGAGTAACAGGTCAGCAGAGCTGCTCTAGAGCCAGAGAACTAGGTCAGCAAAGCTGCTTCAAAGCTTGAGACCCAGGTCAGCAGATCTACTCTAGAGCCAGAGAACCAGGTCAGCAGAACCGCTCTAGAGCCGAAGAACCAGGTCAGCAGAGCTGCTCTTGAGCTTGAGAACCAGGTCAGCAGAGCCGCTCTAGAGCCAAAGAACCAGGTCAGCAGAGCTGCTCTAGAGCCAGAGAACCAGTTCAGCAGAGCTGCTTTAGAGCCAGAGAACCAGGTCAGCAGAGCTTCTATAGAGCCAGAGAACCAGGTCAGAAGAGCTGCTTCAAAGCCAGAGAACAAGGTCAGAAGAGCTGCTGTAGATCCAGAGAACCAGGTCAGCAGAACTGCTCTAGAGCCAGAGAACCAGGTCAGCTGAGCTGCTTCAAAGCCAGTGAAACAGGTCAGTAGAGCTGCTCTAGAGCCAGAGAACCAGTTCAGCAGAGCTGCTTCAAAGCCAAAGAACCAGGTCAGCAGAGCTGCTTTAGAGCCAGAGAACCAGGTCAGCAGAGCTGCTCTAGAGCCAGAGAACCAGATCAGCAGAGCTGCTTCAAAGCCAGAGAACCATGTCAGCGGAGCTGCTCTAGAGCCAGAAACCCAGTTCAGCAGACCTGCTTTAGAGCAAGAGTTCCAGGTCAGCAGAGCTGCTCTAGAGCCAGAGATCCAGGTCAGCAGAGCCGCTCTAGAGCCTATGAACGAGGTCAGCATAGCTGATCAAGAGCCTGAGATCCAGGTCCGCAGAGCTTCTTTAGAGCCAGAGAACCAGGTCAGCAGAGCTGGTTTAGTGCCAGAGTAACAGGTCAGCAGAGCTGCTCTAGAGCCAGAAAACTAGGTCAGCAGAGCTGCTCTTGAGCCTAAGAACAAGGTCAGCAGAGCTGCACTAGAGACTGAGCACCATGTCAGCAGAGCTGCTGTAGTGCCAGAGAACCAGGGCAACAGACCTGCTCTAGAGCCAGAGAACCAGGTCAGCAGAGCTGCTTCAAAGCCAGAAAACCATGTCAGCAGAGCTGCTTTAGGTCCAGAGTACCAGGTCAGCAGAGCTGCTCTAGAGTCAGAGGACCAGGTCAGCAGAGCTGCTTCAGAGCAAGATAACCAGGTCAGCAGAGCTGCTTCAAATCCAGAGAACCAGGTCAGCAGAACCGCTCTAGAGCCGAAGAACCAGGTCAGCAGAGCTGCTCTTGAGCTTGAGAACCAGGTCAGCAGAGCTGCTCTAGAGCCAGAGAACCAGGTCAGCAGAGCTGCTTTAGAGCCAGAGAACCAGGTCAGCAGAGCTGCTCTAGAGCCAGAGAACCAGGTCAGCAGAGTTGCTTTAGAGCCAGAGAATCAGGTCAGCAGAGCTTCTATAGAGCCAGAGAACCAGGTCAGAAGAGCTGCTTCAAAGCCAGAGAACAAGTTCAGAAGAGCTGCTGTAGATCCAGAGAACCAGGTCAGCAGAACTGCTCTAGAGCCAGAGAACCAGGTCAGCTGAGCTGCTTCAAAGCCAGTGAAACAGGTCAGTAGAGCTGCGCTAGAGCCAGAGAACCAGGTCAGCAGAGCTGCTTCAAAGCCAGAGAACCAGATCAGCAGAGCTGCTTTAGAGACAGAGAACCAGGTCAGCAGAGCTGCTCTAGAGCCAGAGAACCAGATCAGCAGAGCTGCTTCAAAGCCAGAGAACCATGTCAGCGGAGCTGCTCTAGAGCCAGAAAACCAGGTCTGGCGAGCTGCTTTAGAGCCAGAGTTCCAGGTCAGCAGAGCTGCTCTAGAGCCAGAGATCCAGGTCAGCAGAACGACTCTAGAGCCTATGAACAAGGTCAGCATAGCTGATCAAGAGCCTGAGATCCAGGTCCGCAGAGCTTCCTTAGAGCCAGAGAACCAGGTCAGCAGAGCTGGTTTAGTGCCAGAGTAACAGGTCAGCAGAGCTGCTCTAGAGCCAGAGAACTAGGTCAGCAAAGCTGCTTCAAAGCTTGAGACCCAGGTCAGCAGATCTACTCTAGAGCCAGAGAACCAGGTCAGCAGAACCGCTCTAGAGCCGAAGAACCAGGTCAGCAGAGCTGCTCTTGAGCTTGAGAACCAGGTCAGCAGAGCCGCTCTAGAGCCAAAGAACCAGGTCAGCAGAGCTGATCTAGAGCCAGAGAACCAGTTCAGCAGAGCTGCTTTAGAGCCAGAGAACCAGGTCAGCAGAGCTTCTATAGATCCAGAGAACCAGGTCAGCAGAACTGCTCTAGAGCCAGAGAACCAAGTCAGCTGAGCTGCTTCAAAGGCAGTGAAACAGGTCAGTAGAGCTGCGCTGGAGCCAGAGAACCAGGTCAGCAGAGCTGCTCTAGAGCCAGAGAACCAGATCAGCAGAGCTGCTTCAAAGCCAGAGAACCATGTCAGCGGAGCTGCTCTAGAGCCAGAAAACCAGGTCAGCAGAGCTGCTTTAGAGCCAGAGTTCCAGGTCAGCAGAGCTGCTCTAGAGCCAGAGATCCAGGTCAGCAGAGCCACTCTAGAGCCTATGAACAAGGTCAGCATAGCTGATCAAGAGCCTGAGATCCAGGTCCGCAGAGCTTCTTTAGAGCCAGAGAACCAGGTCAGCAGAGCTGGTTTAGTGCCAGAGTAACAGGTCAGCAGAGCTGCTCTAGAGCCAGAGAACTAGGTCAGCAAAGCTGCTTCAAAGCCAGAGAACCATGTCAGCGGAGCTGCTCTAGAGCCAGAAAACCAGGTCAGCAGAGCTGCTTTAGAGCCAGAGTTCCAGGTCAGCAGAGCTGCTCTAGAGCCAGAGATCCAGGTCAGCAGAGCCGCTCTAGAGCCTATGAACAAGGTCAGCATAGCTGATCAAGAGGCTGAGATCCAGGTCCGCAGAGCTTCTTTAGAGCCAGAGAACCAGGTCAGCAGAGCTGGTTTAGTGCCAGAGTAACAGGTCAGCAGAGCTGCTCTAGAGCCAGAGAACTAGGTCAGCAGAGCTGCTCTTGAGCCTAAGAACAAGGTCAGCAGAGCTGCACTAGAGACTGAGCACCATGTCAGCAGAGCTGCTGTAGTGCCAGAGAACCAGGGCAACAGACCTGCTCTAGAGCCAGAGAACCAGGTCAGCAGAGCTGCTTCAAAGCCAGAAAACCATGTCAGCAGAGCTGCTTTAGGTCCAGAGTACCAGGTCAGCAGAGCTGCTCTAGAGTCAGAGGACCAGGTCAGCAGAGCTGCTTCAGAGCAAGATAACCAGGTCAGCAGAGCTGCTTCAAATCCAGAGAACCAGGTCAGCAGAACCGCTCTAGAGCCGAAGAACCAGGTCAGCAGAGCTGCTCTTGAGCTTGAGAACCAGGTCAGCAGAGCTGCTCTAGAGCCAGAGAACCAGGTCAGCAGAGCTGCTTTAGAGCCAGAGAACCAGGTCAGCAGAGCTGCTCTAGAGCCAGAGAACCAGGTCAGCAGAGTTGCTTTAGAGCCAGAGAATCAGGTCAGCAGAGCTTCTATAGAGCCAGAGAACCAGGTCAGAAGAGCTGCTTCAAAGCCAGAGAACAAGTTCAGAAGAGCTGCTGTAGATCCAGAGAACCAGGTCAGCAGAACTGCTCTAGAGCCAGAGAACCAGGTCAGCTGAGCTGCTTCAAAGCCAGTGAAACAGGTCAGTAGAGCTGCGCTAGAGCCAGAGAACCAGGTCAGCAGAGCTGCTTCAAAGCCAGAGAACCAGATCAGCAGAGCTGCTTTAGAGACAGAGAACCAGGTCAGCAGAGCTGCTCTAGAGCCAGAGAACCAGATCAGCAGAGCTGCTTCAAAGCCAGAGAACCATGTCAGCGGAGCTGCTCTAGAGCCAGAAAACCAGGTCTGGCGAGCTGCTTTAGAGCCAGAGTTCCAGGTCAGCAGAGCTGCTCTAGAGCCAGAGATCCAGGTCAGCAGAACCACTCTAGGGCCTATGAACAAGGTCAGCATAGCTGATCAAGAGCCTGATATCCAGGTCCGCAGAGCTTCCTTAGAGCCAGAGAACCAGGTCAGCAGAGCTGGTTTAGTGCCAGAGTAACAGGTCAGCAGAGCTGCTCTAGAGCCAGAGAACTAGGTCAGCAAAGCTGCTTCAAAGCTTGAGACCCAGGTCAGCAGATCTACTCTAGAGCCAGAGAACCAGGTCAGCAGAACCGCTCTAGAGCCGAAGAACCAGGTCAGCAGAGCTGCTCTTGAGCTTGAGAACCAGGTCAGCAGAGCCGCTCTAGAGCCAAAGAACCAGGTCAGCAGAGCTGCTCTAGAGCCAGAGAACCAGTTCAGCAGAGCTGCTTTAGAGCCAGAGAACCAGGTCAGCAGAGCTTCTATAGAGCCAGAGAACCAGGTCAGAAGAGCTGCTTCAAAGCCAGAGAACAAGGTCAGAAGAGCTGCTGTAGATCCAGAGAACCAGGTCAGCAGAACTGCTCTAGAGCCAGAGAACCAGGTCAGCTGAGCTGCTTCAAAGCCAGTGAAACAGGTCAGTAGAGCTGCTCTAGAGCCAGAGAACCAGTTCAGCAGAGCTGCTTCAAAGCCAAAGAACCAGGTCAGCAGAGCTGCTTTAGAGCCAGAGAACCAGGTCAGCAGAGCTGCTCTAGAGCCAGAGAACCAGATCAGCAGAGCTGCTTCAAAGCCAGAGAACCATGTCAGCGGAGCTGCTCTAGAGCCAGAAACCCAGTTCAGCAGACCTGCTTTAGAGCAAGAGTTCCAGGTCAGCAGAGCTGCTCTAGAGCCAGAGATCCAGGTCAGCAGAGCCGCTCTAGAGCCTATGAACGAGGTCAGCATAGCTGATCAAGAGCCTGAGATCCAGGTCCGCAGAGCTTCTTTAGAGCCAGAGAACCAGGTCAGCAGAGCTGGTTTAGTGCCAGAGTAACAGGTCAGCAGAGCTGCTCTAGAGCCAGAAAACTAGGTCAGCAGAGCTGCTCTTGAGCCTAAGAACAAGGTCAGCAGAGCTGCACTAGAGACTGAGCACCATGTCAGCAGAGCTGCTGTAGTGCCAGAGAACCAGGGCAACAGACCTGCTCTAGAGCCAGAGAACCAGGTCAGCAGAGCTGCTTCAAAGCCAGAAAACCATGTCAGCAGAGCTGCTTTAGGTCCAGAGTACCAGGTCAGCAGAGCTGCTCTAGAGTCAGAGGACCAGGTCAGCAGAGCTGCTTCAGAGCAAGATAACCAGGTCAGCAGAGCTGCTTCAAATCCAGAGAACCAGGTCAGCAGAACCGCTCTAGAGCCGAAGAACCAGGTCAGCAGAGCTGCTCTTGAGCTTGAGAACCAGGTCAGCAGAGCTGCTCTAGAGCCAGAGAACCAGGTCAGCAGAGCTGCTTTAGAGCCAGAGAACCAGGTCAGCAGAGCTGCTCTAGAGCCAGAGAACCAGGTCAGCAGAGTTGCTTTAGAGCCAGAGAATCAGGTCAGCAGAGCTTCTATAGAGCCAGAGAACCAGGTCAGAAGAGCTGCTTCAAAGCCAGAGAACAAGTTCAGAAGAGCTGCTGTAGATCCAGAGAACCAGGTCAGCAGAACTGCTCTAGAGCCAGAGAACCAGGTCAGCTGAGCTGCTTCAAAGCCAGTGAAACAGGTCAGTAGAGCTGCGCTAGAGCCAGAGAACCAGGTCAGCAGAGCTGCTTCAAAGCCAGAGAACCAGATCAGCAGAGCTGCTTTAGAGACAGAGAACCAGGTCAGCAGAGCTGCTCTAGAGCCAGAGAACCAGATCAGCAGAGCTGCTTCAAAGCCAGAGAACCATGTCAGCGGAGCTGCTCTAGAGCCAGAAAACCAGGTCTGGCGAGCTGCTTTAGAGCCAGAGTTCCAGGTCAGCAGAGCTGCTCTAGAGCCAGAGATCCAGGTCAGCAGAACGACTCTAGAGCCTATGAACAAGGTCAGCATAGCTGATCAAGAGCCTGAGATCCAGGTCCGCAGAGCTTCCTTAGAGCCAGAGAACCAGGTCAGCAGAGCTGGTTTAGTGCCAGAGTAACAGGTCAGCAGAGCTGCTCTAGAGCCAGAGAACTAGGTCAGCAAAGCTGCTTCAAAGCTTGAGACCCAGGTCAGCAGATCTACTCTAGAGCCAGAGAACCAGGTCAGCAGAACCGCTCTAGAGCCGAAGAACCAGGTCAGCAGAGCTGCTCTTGAGCTTGAGAACCAGGTCAGCAGAGCCGCTCTAGAGCCAAAGAACCAGGTCAGCAGAGCTGATCTAGAGCCAGAGAACCAGTTCAGCAGAGCTGCTTTAGAGCCAGAGAACCAGGTCAGCAGAGCTTCTATAGATCCAGAGAACCAGGTCAGCAGAACTGCTCTAGAGCCAGAGAACCAAGTCAGCTGAGCTGCTTCAAAGCCAGTGAAACAGGTCAGTAGAGCTGCGCTGGAGCCAGAGAACCAGGTCAGCAGAGCTGCTCTAGAGCCAGAGAACCAGATCAGCAGAGCTGCTTCAAAGCCAGAGAACCATGTCAGCGGAGCTGCTCTAGAGCCAGAAAACCAGGTCAGCAGAGCTGC
The DNA here is from genome assembly GCF_964204655.1 of Triturus cristatus. Lineage (NCBI taxonomy): Eukaryota > Metazoa > Chordata > Amphibia > Caudata > Salamandridae > Triturus > Triturus cristatus. Next base: position 914,449,219 of record NC_140579.1, on the reverse strand, counting down.
TTTAGAGCCAGAGTTCCAGGTCAGCAGAGCTGCTCTAGAGCCAGAGATCCAGGTCAGCAGAGCCACTCTAGAGCCTATGAACAAGGTCAGCATAGCTGATCAAGAGCCTGAGATCCAGGTCCGCAGAGCTTCTTTAGAGCCAGAGAACCAGGTCAGCAGAGCTGGTTTAGTGCCAGAGTAACAGGTCAGCAGAGCTGCTCTAGAGCCAGAGAACTAGGTCAGCAAAGCTGCTTCAAAGCCAGAGAACCATGTCAGCGGAGCTGCTCTAGAGCCAGAAAACCAGGTCAGCAGAGCTGCTTTAGAGCCAGAGTTCCAGGTCAGCAGAGCTGCTCTAGAGCCAGAGATCCAGGTCAGCAGAGCCGCTCTAGAGCCTATGAACAAGGTCAGCATAGCTGATCAAGAGGCTGAGATCCAGGTCCGCAGAGCTTCTTTAGAGCCAGAGAACCAGGTCAGCAGAGCTGGTTTAGTGCCAGAGTAACAGGTCAGCAGAGCTGCTCTAGAGCCAGAGAACTAGGTCAGCAGAGCTGCTCTTGAGCCTAAGAACAAGGTCAGCAGAGCTGCACTAGAGACTGAGCACCATGTCAGCAGAGCTGCTGTAGTGCCAGAGAACCAGGGCAACAGACCTGCTCTAGAGCCAGAGAACCAGGTCAGCAGAGCTGCTTCAAAGCCAGAAAACCATGTCAGCAGAGCTGCTTTAGGTCCAGAGTACCAGGTCAGCAGAGCTGCTCTAGAGTCAGAGGACCAGGTCAGCAGAGCTGCTTCAGAGCAAGATAACCAGGTCAGCAGAGCTGCTTCAAATCCAGAGAACCAGGTCAGCAGAACCGCTCTAGAGCCGAAGAACCAGGTCAGCAGAGCTGCTCTTGAGCTTGAGAACCAGGTCAGCAGAGCTGCTCTAGAGCCAGAGAACCAGGTCAGCAGAGCTGCTTTAGAGCCAGAGAACCAGGTCAGCAGAGCTGCTCTAGAGCCAGAGAACCAGGTCAGCAGAGTTGCTTTAGAGCCAGAGAATCAGGTCAGCAGAGCTTCTATAGAGCCAGAGAACCAGGTCAGAAGAGCTGCTTCAAAGCCAGAGAACAAGTTCAGAAGAGCTGCTGTAGATCCAGAGAACCAGGTCAGCAGAACTGCTCTAGAGCCAGAGAACCAGGTCAGCTGAGCTGCTTCAAAGCCAGTGAAACAGGTCAGTAGAGCTGCGCTAGAGCCAGAGAACCAGGTCAGCAGAGCTGCTTCAAAGCCAGAGAACCAGATCAGCAGAGCTGCTTTAGAGACAGAGAACCAGGTCAGCAGAGCTGCTCTAGAGCCAGAGAACCAGATCAGCAGAGCTGCTTCAAAGCCAGAGAACCATGTCAGCGGAGCTGCTCTAGAGCCAGAAAACCAGGTCTGGCGAGCTGCTTTAGAGCCAGAGTTCCAGGTCAGCAGAGCTGCTCTAGAGCCAGAGATCCAGGTCAGCAGAACCACTCTAGGGCCTATGAACAAGGTCAGCATAGCTGATCAAGAGCCTGATATCCAGGTCCGCAGAGCTTCCTTAGAGCCAGAGAACCAGGTCAGCAGAGCTGGTTTAGTGCCAGAGTAACAGGTCAGCAGAGCTGCTCTAGAGCCAGAGAACTAGGTCAGCAAAGCTGCTTCAAAGCTTGAGACCCAGGTCAGCAGATCTACTCTAGAGCCAGAGAACCAGGTCAGCAGAACCGCTCTAGAGCCGAAGAACCAGGTCAGCAGAGCTGCTCTTGAGCTTGAGAACCAGGTCAGCAGAGCCGCTCTAGAGCCAAAGAACCAGGTCAGCAGAGCTGCTCTAGAGCCAGAGAACCAGTTCAGCAGAGCTGCTTTAGAGCCAGAGAACCAGGTCAGCAGAGCTTCTATAGAGCCAGAGAACCAGGTCAGAAGAGCTGCTTCAAAGCCAGAGAACAAGGTCAGAAGAGCTGCTGTAGATCCAGAGAACCAGGTCAGCAGAACTGCTCTAGAGCCAGAGAACCAGGTCAGCTGAGCTGCTTCAAAGCCAGTGAAACAGGTCAGTAGAGCTGCTCTAGAGCCAGAGAACCAGTTCAGCAGAGCTGCTTCAAAGCCAAAGAACCAGGTCAGCAGAGCTGCTTTAGAGCCAGAGAACCAGGTCAGCAGAGCTGCTCTAGAGCCAGAGAACCAGATCAGCAGAGCTGCTTCAAAGCCAGAGAACCATGTCAGCGGAGCTGCTCTAGAGCCAGAAACCCAGTTCATCAGACCTGCTTTAGAGCAAGAGTTCCAGGTCAGCAGAGCTGCTCTAGAGCCAGAGATCCAGGTCAGCAGAGCCGCTCTAGAGCCTATGAACGAGGTCAGCATAGCTGATCAAGAGCCTGAGATCCAGGTCCGCAGAGCTTCTTTAGAGCCAGAGAACCAGGTCAGCAGAGCTGGTTTAGTGCCAGAGTAACAGGTCAGCAGAGCTGCTCTAGAGCCAGAAAACTAGGTCAGCAGAGCTGCTCTTGAGCCTAAGAACAAGGTCAGCAGAGCTGCACTAGAGACTGAGCACCATGTCAGCAGAGCTGCTGTAGTGCCAGAGAACCAGGGCAACAGACCTGCTCTAGAGCCAGAGAACCAGGTCAGCAGAGCTGCTTCAAAGCCAGAAAACCATGTCAGCAGAGCTGCTTTAGGTCCAGAGTACCAGGTCTGCAGAGCGGCTCTAGAGTCAGAGGACCAGGTCAGCAGAGCTGCTTCAGAGCAAGATAACCAGGTCAGCAGAGCTGCTTCAAATCCAGAGAACCAGGTCAGCAGAGCTGCTCTAGAGCCTAAGAACCAGGTCACCAGAGCTGCTTCAAAGCCAGAGAACCAGGTCAGTAGAGCTGTTTCAAATCCAGAGAACCAGGTCAACAGAGCTGCTCTAGAGCGTAAGAACCAGTTTAGCAGAGCTGCTTCAAAGCCAGAGAACCAGGACAACAGAGCTGCTTTAGTGACAGAGAACCAGGTCAGCCTAGCTGCTCTAGAGGCAGAGAACCAGGTCAGCAGAGCTGCTCTAGGGCCAGAGAAACGAGGTCAGCAGATACGCTTTCAAGGGAGAGAACCAGGTCAGCAGAGCTACTTTCGAGCCAAAGAACTAGGTCAGCAAAGCTGCTTCAAAGCTTGAGAACCAGGTCAGCAGATCTACTCTAGAGCCAGAGAACCAGGTCAGCAGAACCGCTCTAGAGCCGAAGAACCAGGTCAGCAGAGCTGCTCTTGAGCTTGAGAACCAGGTCAGCAGAGCCGCTCTAGAGCCAAAGAACCAGGTCAGCAGAGCTGCTCTAGAGCCAGAGAACCAGGTCAGCAGAGCTGCTTTAGAGCCAGAGAACCAGGTCAGCAGAGCTTCTATAGAGCCAGAGAACCAGGTCAGAAGAGCTGCTTCAAAGCCAGAGAACAAGGTCAGAAGAGCTGCTGTAGATCCAGAGAACCAGGTCAGCAGAACTGCTCTAGAGCCAGAGAACCAGGTCTGCTGAGCTGCTTCAAAGCCAGTGAAGCAGGTCAGTAGAGCTGCTCTAGAGCCAGAGAACCAGGTCAGCAGAGCTGCTTCAAAGCCAGAGAACCAGGTCAGCAGAGCTGCTTTAGAGCCAGAGAACCAGGTCAGCAGAGCTGCACTAGAGCCGGAGAACCAGGTCAGCAGAGCTGCTTCAAAACCAGAGAACCAGGTCAGCAGAGCTGCATCATAGCTAGAGAACGAGGTCAGCAGAGCTGCTCTAGAGTATAAGAACCAGGTCAGCAGGAATGCTCTAGAGCCAGAGAACCAGGTCAGCATAGCTGCTTTGGAGGGAGAGGACCAGGTCAGCAGAGCCGCTCTAGAGCCAGAGAACCAGGTCAGCAGATCTTCTTTATAGGGAGAGAACCAGGTCAGCAGAGCTGCTTCAAATCCAGAGAACCAGGTCAGCAGAGCTGCTTTCGAGCCAGAGAACCAGGTCAGCAGAGCTGCTCTAGAGCCAGAGAACCAGATCAGCAGAGCTGCTTCAAAGCCAGAGAACCATGTCAGCGGAGCTGCTCTAGAGCCAGAAAACCAGGTCAACAGAGCTGCTTTAGAGCCAGAGTTCCAGGTCAGCAGATCTGCTCTAGAGCCAGAGATCCAGGTCAGCAGAGCCTCTCTAGAGCCTATGAACAAGGTCAGCATAGCTGATCAAGAGCCTGAGATCCAGGTCCGCAGAGCTTCTTTAGAGCCAGAGAACTAGGTCAGCAGAGCCGCTCTTGAGCCTAAGAACAAGGTCAGCAGAGCTGCACTAGATACTGAGCACCATGTCAGCAGAGCTGCTGTAGTGCCAGAGAACCAGGTCAACAGACCTGCTCTAGAGCCAGAGAACCAGGTCAGCAGAGCTGCTTCAAAGCCAGAAAACCATGTCAGCAGAGCTGCTTTAGGTCCAGCGTACCAGGTCAGCAGAGCTGCTCTAGAGCCAGAGAACCAGGTCAGCAGAGCTGCTTCAAAGCCAGAGAACCAGGTCAGCAGAGCTGCTTTAGAGCCAGAAAACCAGGTCAGCAGAGCTGCTTTAGAGCCAGAGTTCCAGGTCAGCAGAGCTGCTCTAGAGCCAGAGATCCAGGTCAGCAGAGCCGCTCTAGAGCCTATGAACAAGGTCAGCATAGCTGATCAAGAGCCTGAGATCCAGGTCCGCAGAGCTTCTTTAGAGCCAGAGAACCAGGTCAGCAGAGCTGCTTTAGTGCCAGAGTAACAGGTCAGAAGAGCTGCTCTAGAGCCAGAGAACTAGGTCAGCAGAGCCGCTCTTGAGCCTAAGAACAAGGTCAGCAGAGGTGCACTAGAGACTGAGCACGATGTCAGCAGAGCTGCTGTAGTGCCAGAGAACCAGGTCAACAGACCTGCTCTAGAGCCAGAGAACCAGGTCAGCAGAGCTGCTTCAAAGCCAGAAAACCATGTCAGCAGAGATGCTTTGGGTCCAGAGTACCAGGTCAGCAGAGCTGCTCTAGAGTCAGAGGACCAGGTCAGCAGAGCTGCTTCAGAGCAAGATAACCAGTTCAGCAGAGCTGCTTCAAATCCAGAGAACCAGGTCAGCAGAGCTGCTCTAGAGCCTAAGAACCAGGTCACCAGAGCTGCTTCAAAGCCAGAGAACCAGTTTAGCAGAGCTGTATCAAAGACAGAGAACCAGGACAACAGAGCTGCTTTAGTGCCAGAGAACCAGGTCAGCAGAGCTGCTCTAGAGGCAGAGAACCAGGTCAGCAGAGCTGCTCTAGGGCCAGAGAACCGAGGTCAGCAGATATGCTTTCAAGGGAGAGAACCAGGTCAGCAGAGCTACTTTCGAGCCAGAGAACTAGGTCAGCAAAGCTCCTTCAAAGCTTGAGACCCAGGTCATGAGATCTACTCTAGAGCCAGAGAACCAGGCCAGCAGAACTGCTACAAAGCCAGAGAACAAGGTCAGAAGAGCTGCTGTAGATCCAGAGAACCAGGTCAGCAGAACTGCTCTAGAGCCAGAGAACCAAGTCAGCTGAGCTGCTTCAAAGCCAGTGAAACAGGTCAGTAGAGCTGCGCTAGAGCCAGAGAACCAGGTCAGCAGAGCTGCTATAGAGCCAGAGAACCAGATCAGCAGAGCTGCTTCAAAGCCAGAGAACTATGTCAGCGGAGCTGCTCTAGAGCCAGAAAACCAGGTCAGCAGAGCTGCTTTAGAGCCAGAGTTCCAGGTCAGCAGAGCTGCTCTAGAGCCAGAGATCCAGGTCAGCAGAGCCACTCTAGAGCCTATGAACAAGGTCAGCAGAGCTGGTTTAGTGCCAGAGTAACAGGTCAGCAGAGCTGCTCTAGAGCCAGAGAACTAGGTCAGCAAAGCTGCTTCAAAGCCAGAGAACCATGTCAGCGGAGCTGCTCTAGAGCCAGAAAACCAGGTCAGCAGAGCTGCTTTAGAGCCAGAGAACCAGGTCAGCAGAGCTGGTTTAGTGCCAAAGTAACAGGTCAGCAGAGCTGTTCTAGAGCCAGAGAACTAGGTCAGCAAAGCTGCTTCAAAGCCAGAGAACCATGTCAGCGGAGCTGCTCTAGAGCCAGAAAACCAGGTCAGCAGAGCTGCTTTAGAGCCAGAGTTCCAGGTCAGCAGAGCTGCTCTAGAGCCAGAGATCCAGGTTAGCAGAGCCGCTCTAGAGCCTATGAACAAGGTCAGCATAGCTGATCAAGAGCCTGAGATCCAGGTCCGCAGAGCTTCTTTAGAGCCAGAGAACCAGGTCAGCAGAGCTGGTTTAGTGCCAGAGTAACAGGTCAGCAGAGCTGCTCTAGAGCCAGAGAACTAGGTCAGCAGAGCTGCTCTTGAGCCTAAGAACAAGGTCAGCAGAGCTGCACTAGAGACTGAGCACCATGTCAGCAGAGCTGCTGTAGTGCCAGAGAACCAGGGCAACAGACCTGCTCTAGAGCCAGAGAACCAGGTCAGCAGAGCTGCTTCAAAGCCAGAAAACCATGTCAGCAGAGCTGCTTTAGGTCCAGAGTACCAGGTCAGCAGAGCTGCTCTAGAGTCAGAGGACCAGGTCAGCAGAGCTGCTTCAGAGCAAGATAACCAGGTCAGCAGAGCTGCTTCAAATCCAGAGATTCAGGTCAGCAGAACCGCTCTAGAGCCGAAGAACCAGGTCAGCAGAGCTGCTCTTGAGCTTGAGAACCAGGTCAGCAGAGCTGCTCTAGAGCCAGAGAACCAGGTCAGCAGAGCTGCTTTAGAGCCAGAGAACCAGGTCAGCAGAGCTGCTCTAGAGCCAGAGAACCAGGTCAGCAGAGCTGCTTTAGAGCCAGAGAACCAGGTCAGCAGAGCTTCTATAGAGCCAGAGAACCAGGTCAGAAGAGCTGCTTCAAAGCCAGAGAACAAGGTCAGAAGAGCTGCTGTAGATCCAGAGAACCAGGTCAGCAGAACTGCTCTAGAGCCAGAGAACGAGGTCAGCTGAGCTGCTTCAAAGCCAGTGAAACAGGTCAGTAGAGCTGCGCTAGAGCCAGAGAACCAGGTCAGCAGAGCTGCTTCAAAGCCAGAGAACCAGGTCAGCAGAGCTGCTTTAGAGACAGAGAACCAGGTCAGCAGAGCTGCTCTAGATCCAGAGAACCAGATCAGCAGAGCTGCTTCAAAGCCAGAGAACCATGTCAGCGGAGCTGCTCTAGAGCCAGAAAACCAGGTCTGGCGAGCTGCTTTAGAGCCAGAGTTCCAGGTCAGCAGAGCTGCTCTAGAGCCAGAGATCCAGGTCAGCAGAACCACTCTAGAGCCTATGAACAAGGTCAGCATAGCTGATCAAGAGCCTGAGATCCAGGTCCGCAGAGCTTCTTTAGAGCCAGAGAACCAGGTCAGCAGAGCTGGTTTAGTGCCAGAGTAACAGGTCAGCAGAGCTGCTCTAGAGCCAGAGAACTAGGTCAGCAAAGCTGCTTCAAAGCTTGAGACCCAGGTCAGCAGATCTACACTAGAGCCAGAGAACCAGGTCAGCAGAACCGCTCTAGAGCCGAAGAACCAGGTCAGCAGAGCTGCTCTTGAGCTTGAGAACCAGGTCAGCAGAGCCGCTCTAGAGCCAAAGACCCAGGTCAGCAGAGCTGCTCTAGAGCCAGAGAACCAGTTCAGCAGAGCTGCTTTAGAGCCAGAGAACCAGGTCAGCAGAGCTTCTATAGAGCCAGAGAACCAGGTCAGAAGAGCTGCCTCAAAGCCAGAGAACAAGGTCAGAAGAGCTGCTGTAGATCCAGAGAACCAGGTCAGCAGAGCTGCTTCAAAGCCAGAGAACCAGGTCAGCAGAGCTGCTTTAGAGCCAGAAAACCAGGTCAGCAGAGCTGCTTTAGAGCCAGAGTTCCAGGTCAGCAGAGCTGCTCTAGAGCCAGAGATCCAGGTCAGCAGAGCCGCTCTAGAGCCTATGAACAAGGTCAGCATAGCTGATCAAGAGCCTGAGATCCAGGTCCGCAGAGCTTCTTTAGAGCCAGAGAACCAGGTCAGCAGAGCTGCTTTAGTGCCAGAGTAACAGGTCAGAAGAGCTGCTCTAGAGCCAGAGAACTAGGTCAGCAGAGCCGCTCTTGAGCCTAAGAACAAGGTCAGCAGAGGTGCACTAGAGACTGAGCACCATGTCAGCAGAGCTGCTGTAGTGCCAGAGAACCAGGTCAACAGACCTGCTCTAGAGCCAGAGAACCAGGTCAGCAGAGCTGCTTCAAAGCCAGAAAACCATGTCAGCAGAGATGCTTTGGGTCCAGAGTACCAGGTCAGCAGAGCTGCTCTAAAGTCAGAGGACCAGGTCAGCAGAGCTGCTTCAGAGCAAGATAACCAGGTCAGCAGAGCTGCTTCAAATCCAGAGAACCAGTTCAGCAGAGCTGCTCTAGAGCCTAAGAACCAGGTCACCAGAGCTGCTTCAAAGCCAGAGAACCAGTTTAGCAGAGCTGTATCAAAGACAGAGAACCAGGACAACAGAGCTGCTTTAGTGCCAGAGAACCAGGTCAGCAGAGCTGCTCTAGAGGCAGAGAACCAGGTCAGCAGAGCTGCTCTAGGGCCAGAGAACCGAGGTCAGCAGATATGCTTTCAAGGGAGAGAACCAGGTCAGCAGAGCTACTTTCGAGCCAGAGAACTAGGTCAGCAAAGCTCCTTCAAAGCTTGAGACCCAGGTCATGAGATCTACTCTAGAGCCAGAGAACCAGGTCAGCAGAACTGCTACAAAGCCAGAGAACAAGGTCAGAAGAGCTGCTGTAGATCCAGAGAACCAGGTCAGCAGAACTGCTCTAGAGCCAGAGAACCAAGTCAGCTGAGCTGCTTCAAAGCCAGTGAAACAGGTCAGTAGAGCTGCGCTAGAGCCAGAGAACCAGGTCAGCAGAGCTGCTATAGAGCCAGAGAACCAGATCAGCAGAGCTGCTTCAAAGCCAGAGAACTATGTCAGCGGAGCTGCTGTAGAGCCAGAAAACCAGGTCAGCAGAGCTGCTTTAGAGCCAGAGTTCCAGGTCAGCAGAGCTGCTCTAGAGCCAGAGATCCAGGTCAGCAGAGCCACTCTAGAGCCTATGAACAAGGTCAGCAGAGCTGGTTTAGTGCCAGAGTATCAGGTCAGCAGAGCTGCTCTAGAGCCAGAGAACTAGGTGAGCAAAGCTGCTTCAAAGCCAGAGAACCATGTCAGCGGAGCTGCTCTAGAGCCAAAAAACCAGGTCAGCAGAGCTGCTTTAGAGCCAGAGAACCAGGTCAGCAGAGCTGGTTTAGTGCCAGAGTAACAGGTCAGCAGAGCTGCTCTAGAGCCAGAGAACTAGGTCAGCAAAGCTGCTTCAAAGCCAGAGAACCATGTCAGCGGAGCTGCTCTAGAGCCAGAAAACCAGGTCAGCAGAGCTGCTTTAGAGCCAGAGTTCCAGGTCAGCAGAGCTGCTTTAGAGCCAGAGAACCAGGTCAGCAGAGCTTCTATAGAGCCAGAGAACCAGGTCAGAAGAGCTGCTTCAAAGCCAGAGAACAAGGTCAGAAGAGCTGCTGTAGATCCAGAGAACCAGGTCAGCAGAACTGCTCTAGAGCCAGAGAACGAGGTCAGCTGAGCTGCTTCAAAGCCAGTGAAACAGGTCAGTAGAGCTGCGCTAGAGCCAGAGAACCAGGTCAGCAGAGCTGCTTCAAAGCCAGAGAACCAGGTCAGCAGAGCTGCTTCAAAGCCAGAGAACAAGGTCAGAAGAGCTGCTGTAGATCCAGAGAACCAGGTCAGCAGAACTGCTCTAGAGCCAGAGAACCAAGTCAGCTGAGCTGCTTCAAAGCCAGTGAAACAGGTCAGTAGAGCTGCGCTGGAGCCAGAGAACCAGGTCAGCAGAGCTGCTCTAGAGCCAGAGAACCAGGTCAGCAGAGCTGGTTTAGTGCCAGAGTAACAGGTCAGCAGAGCTGCTCTAGAGCCAGAGAACTAGGTCAGCAAAGCTGCTTCAAAGCCAGAGAACCATGTCAGCGGAGCTGCTCTAGAGCCAGAAAACCAGGTCAGCAGAGCTGCTTTAGAGCCAGAGTTCCAGGTCAGCAGAGCTGCTCTAGAGCCAGAGATCCAGGTCAGCAGAGCCGCTCTAGAGCCTATGAACAAGGTCAGCATAGCTGATCAAGAGCCTGAGATCCAGGTCCGCAGAACTTCTTTAGAGCCAGAGAACCAGGTCAGCAGAGCTGGTTTAGTGCCAGAGTAACAGGTCAGCAGAGCTGCTCTAGAGCCAGAGAACTAGGTCAGCAGAGCTGCTCTTGAGCCTAAGAACAAGGTCAGCAGAGCTGCACTAGAGACTGAGCACCATGTCAGCAGAGCTGCTGTAGTGCCAGAGAACCAGGGCAACAGACCTGCTCTAGAGCCAGAGAACCAGGTCAGCAGAGCTGCTTCAAAGCCAGAAAACCATGTCAGCAGAGCTGCTTTAGGTCCAGAGTACCAGGTCAGCAGAGCTGCTCTAGAGTCAGAGGACCAGGTCAGCAGAGCTGCTTCAGAGCAAGATAACCAGGTCAGCAGAGCTGCTTCAAATCCAGAGAACCAGGTCAGCAGAACCGCTCTAGAGCCGAAGAACCAGGTCAGCAGAGCTGCTCTTGAGCTTGAGAACCAGGTCAGCAGAGCTGCTCTAGAGCCAGAGAACCAGGTCAGCAGAGCTGCTTTAGAGCCAGAGAACCAGGTCAGCAGAGCTGCTCTAGAGCCAGAGAACCAGGTCAGCAGAGTTGCTTTAGAGCCAGAGAATCAGGTCAGCAGAGCTTCTATAGAGCCAGAGAACCAGGTCAGAAGAGCTGCTTCAAAGCCAGAGAACAAGTTCAGAAGAGCTGCTGTAGATCCAGAGAACCAGGTCAGCAGAACTGCTCTAGAGCCAGAGAACCAGGTCAGCTGAGCTGCTTCAAAGCCAGTGAAACAGGTCAGTAGAGCTGCGCTAGAGCCAGAGAACCAGGTCAGCAGAGCTGCTTCAAAGCCAGAGAACCAGATCAGCAGAGCTGCTTTAGAGACAGAGAACCAGGTCAGCAGAGCTGCTCTAGAGCCAGAGAACCAGATCAGCAGAGCTGCTTCAAAGCCAGAGAACCATGTCAGCGGAGCTGCTCTAGAGCCAGAAAACCAGGTCTGGCGAGCTGCTTTAGAGCCAGAGTTCCAGGTCAGCAGAGCTGCTCTAGAGCCAGAGATCCAGGTCAGCAGAACGACTCTAGAGCCTATGAACAAGGTCAGCATAGCTGATCAAGAGCCTGAGATCCAGGTCCGCAGAGCTTCCTTAGAGCCAGAGAACCAGGTCAGCAGAGCTGGTTTAGTGCCAGAGTAACAGGTCAGCAGAGCTGCTCTAGAGCCAGAGAACTAGGTCAGCAAAGCTGCTTCAAAGCTTGAGACCCAGGTCAGCAGATCTACTCTAGAGCCAGAGAACCAGGTCAGCAGAACCGCTCTAGAGCCGAAGAACCAGGTCAGCAGAGCTGCTCTTGAGCTTGAGAACCAGGTCAGCAGAGCCGCTCTAGAGCCAAAGAACCAGGTCAGCAGAGCTGCTCTAGAGCCAGAGAACCAGTTCAGCAGAGCTGCTTTAGAGCCAGAGAACCAGGTCAGCAGAGCTTCTATAGATCCAGAGAACCAGGTCAGCAGAACTGCTCTAGAGCCAGAGAACCAAGTCAGCTGAGCTGCTTCAAAGCCAGTGAAACAGGTCAGTAGAGCTGCGCTGGAGCCAGAGAACCAGGTCAGCAGAGCTGCTCTAGAGCCAGAGAACCAGATCAGCAGAGCTGCTTCAAAGCCAGAGAACCATGTCAGCGGAGCTGCTCTAGAGCCAGAAAACCAGGTCAGCAGAGCTGCTTTAGAGCCAGAGTTCCAGGTCAGCAGAGCTGCTCTAGAGCCAGAGATCCAGGTCAGCAGAGCCACTCTAGAGCCTATGAACAAGGTCAGCATAGCTGATCAAGAGCCTGAGATCCAGGTCCGCAGAGCTTCTTTAGAGCCAGAGAACCAGGTCAGCAGAGCTGGTTTAGTGCCAGAGTAACAGGTCAGCAGAGCTGCTCTAGAGCCAGAGAACTAGGTCAGCAAAGCTGCTTCAAAGCCAGAGAACCATGTCAGCGGAGCTGCTCTAGAGCCAGAAAACCAGGTCAGCAGAGCTGCTTTAGAGCCAGAGTTCCAGGTCAGCAGAGCTGCTCTAGAGCCAGAGATCCAGGTCAGCAGAGCCGCTCTAGAGCCTATGAACAAGGTCAGCATAGCTGATCAAGAGCCTGAGATCCAGGTCCGCAGAGCTTCTTTAGAGCCAGAGAACCAGGTCAGCAGAGCTGGTTTAGTGCCAGAGTAACAGGTCAGCAGAGCTGCTCTAGAGCCAGAGAACTAGGTCAGCAGAGCTGCTCTTGAGCCTAAGAACAAGGTCAGCAGAGCTGCACTAGAGACTGAGCACCATGTCAGCAGAGCTGCTGTAGTGCCAGAGAACCAGGGCAACAGACCTGCTCTAGAGCCAGAGAACCAGGTCAGCAGAGCTGCTTCAAAGCCAGAAAACCATGTCAGCAGAGCTGCTTTAGGTCCAGAGTACCAGGTCAGCAGAGCTGCTCTAGAGTCAGAGGACCAGGTCAGCAGAGCTGCTTCAGAGAAAGATAACCAGGTCAGCAGAGCTGCTTCAAATCCAGAGAACCAGGTCAGCAGAACCGCTCTAGAGCCGAAGAACCAGGTCAGCAGAGCTGCTCTTGAGCTTGAGAACCAGGTCAGCAGAGCTGCTCTAGAGCCAGAGAACCAGGTCAGCAGAGCTGCTTTAGAGCCAGAGAACCAGGTCAGCAGAGCTGCTCTAGAGCCAGAGAACCAGGTCAGCAGAGTTGCTTTAGAGCCAGAGAATCAGGTCAGCAGAGCTTCTATAGAGCCAGAGAACCAGGTCAGAAGAGCTGCTTCAAAGCCAGAGAACAAGTTCAGAAGAGCTGCTGTAGATCCAGAGAACCAGGTCAGCAGAACTGCTCTAGAGCCAGAGAACCAGGTCAGCTGAGCTGCTTCAAAGCCAGTGAAACAGGTCAGTAGAGCTGCGCTAGAGCCAGAGAACCAGGTCAGCAGAGCTGCTTCAAAGCCAGAGAACCAGATCAGCAGAGCTGCTTTAGAGACAGAGAACCAGGTCAGCAGAGCTGCTCTAGAGCCAGAGAACCAGATCAGCAGAGCTGCTTCAAAGCCAGAGAACCATGTCAGCGGAGCTGCTCTAGAGCCAGAAAACCAGGTCTGGCGAGCTGCTTTAGAGCCAGAGTTCCAGGTCAGCAGAGCTGCTCTAGAGCCAGAGATCCAGGTCAGCAGAACCACTCTAGAGCCTATGAACAAGGTCAGCATAGCTGATCAAGAGCCTGAGATCCAGGTCCGCAGAGCTTCCTTAGAGCCAGAGAACCAGGTCAGCAGAGCTGGTTTAGTGCCAGAGTAACAGGTCAGCAGAGCTGCTCTAGAGCCAGAGAACTAGGTCAGCAAAGCTGCTTCAAAGCTTGAGACCCAGGTCAGCAGATCTACTCTAGAGCCAGAGAACCAGGTCAGCAGAACCGCTCTAGAGCCGAAGAACCAGGTCAGCAGAGCTGCTCTTGAGCTTGAGAACCAGGTCAGCAGAGCCACTCTAGAGCCAAAGAACCAGGTCAGCAGAGCTGCTCTAGAGCCAGAGAACCAGTTCAGCAGAGCTGCTTTAGAGCCAGAGAACCAGGTCAGCAGAGCTTCTATAGAGCCAGAGAACCAGGTCAGAAGAGCTGCTTCAAAGCCAGAGAACAAGGTCAGAAGAGCTGCTGTAGATCCAGAGAACCAGGTCAGCAGAACTGCTCTAGAGCCAGAGAACCAGGTCAGCTGAGCTGCTTCAAAGCCAGTGAAACAGGTCAGTAGAGCTGCTCTAGAGCCAGAGAACCAGTTCAGCAGAGCTGCTTCAAAGCCAAAGAACCAGGTCAGCAGAGCTGCTTTAGAGCCAGAGAACCATGTCAGCAGAGCTGCTCTAGAGCCAGAGAACCAGATCAGCAGAGCTGCTTCAAAGCCAGAGAACCATGTCAGCGGAGCTGCTCTAGAGCCAGAAACCCAGTTCAGCAGAGCTGCTTTAGAGCCAGAGTTCCAGGTCAGCAGAGCTGCTCTAGAGCCAGAGATCCAGGTCAGCAGAGCCGCTCTAGAGCCTATGAACGAGGTCAGCATAGCTGATCAAGAGCCTGAGATCCAGGTCCGCAGAGCTTCTTTAGAGCCAGAGAACCAGGTCAGCAGAGCTGGTTTAGTGCCAGAGTAACAGGTCAGCAGAGCTGCTCTAGAGCCAGAAAACTAGGTCAGCAGAGCTGCTCTTGAGCCTAAGAACAAGGTCAGCAGAGCTGCACTAGAGACTGAGCACCATGTCAGCAGAGCTGCTGTAGTGCCAGAGAACCAGGGCAACAGACCTGCTCTAGAGCCAGAGAACCAGGTCAGCAGAGCTGCTTCAAAGCCAGAAAACCATGTCAGCAGAGCTGCTTTAGGTCCAGAGTACCAGGTCTGCAGAGCTGCTCTAGAGTCAGAGGACCAGGTCAGCAGAGCTGCTTCAGAGCAAGATAACCAGGTCAGCAGAGCTGCTTCAAATCCAGAGAACCAGGTCAGCAGAGCTGCTCTAGAGCCTAAGAACCAGGTCACCAGAGCTGCTTCAAAGCCAGAGAACCAGGTCAGTAGAGCTGTTTCAAATCCAGAGAACCAGGTCAACAGAGCTGCTCTAGAGCATAAGAACCAGTTTAGCAGAGCTGCTTCAAAGCCAGAGAACCAGGACAACAGAGCTGCTTTAGTGACAGAGAACCAGGTCAGCCTAGCTGCTCTAGAGGCAGAGAACCAGGTCAGCAGAGCTGCTCTAGGGCCAGAGAAACGAGGTCAGCAGATACGCTTTCAAGGGAGAGAACCAGGTCAGCAGAGCTACTTTCGAGCCAAAGAACTAGGTCAGCAAAGCTGCTTCAAAGCTTGAGAACCAGGTCAGCAGATCTACTCTAGAGCCAGAGAACCAGGTCAGCAGAACCGCTCTAGAGCCGAAGAACCAGGTCAGCAGAGCTGCTCTTGAGCTTGAGAACCAGGTCAGCAGAGCCGCTCTAGAGCCAAAGAACCAGGTCAGCAGAGCTGCTCTAGAGCCAGAGAACCAGGTCAGCAGAAATGCTTTAGAGCCAGAGAACCAGGTCAGCAGAGCTTCTATAGAGCCAGAGAACCAGGTCAGAAGAGCTGCTTCAAAGCCAGAGAACAAGGTCAGAAGAGCTGCTGTAGATCCAGAGAACCAGGTCAGCAGAACTGCTCTAGAGCCAGAGAACCAGGTCTGCTGAGCTGCTTCAAAGCCAGTGAAGCAGGTCAGTAGAGCTGCTCTAGAGCCAGAGAACCAGGTCAGCAGAGCTGCTTCAAAGCCAGAGAACCAGGTCAGCAGAGCTGCTTTAGAGCCAGAGAAGCAGGTCAGCAGAGCTGCACTTGAGCCGGAGAACCAGGTCAGCAGAGCTGCTTCAAAACCAGAGAACCAGGTCAGCAGAGCTGCATCATAGCTAGAGAACGAGGTCAGCAGAGCTGCTCTAGAGTATAAGAACCAGGTCAGCAGGAATGCTCTAGAGCCAGAGAACCAGGTCAGCATAGCTGCTTTGGAGGGAGAGGACCAGGTCAGCAGAGCCGCTCTAGAGCCAGAGAACCAGGTCAGCAGATCTTCTTTATAGGGAGAGAACCAGGTCAGCAGAGCTGCTTCAAATCCAGAGAACCAGGTCAGCAGAGCTGCTTTCGAGCCAGAGAACCAGGTCAGCAGAGCTGCTCTAGAGCCAGAGAAGCAGATCAGCAGAGCTGCTTCAAAGCCAGAGAACCATGTCAGCGGAGCTGCTCTAGAGCCAGAAAACCAGGTCAACAGAGCTGCTTTAGAGCCAGAGTTCCAGGTCAGCAGATCTGCTCTAGAGCCAGAGATCCAGGTCAGCAGAGCCTCTCTAGAGCCTATGAACAAGGTCAGCATAGCTGATCAAGAGCCTGAGATCCAGGTCCGCAGAGCTTCTTTAGAGCCAGAGAACTAGGTCAGCAGAGCCGCTCTTGAGCCTAAGAACAAGGTCAGCAGAGCTGCACTAGATACTGAGCACCATGTCAGCAGAGCTGCTGTAGTGCAGAGAACCAGGTCAACAGACCTGCTCTAGAGCCAGAGAACCAGGTCAGCAGAGCTGCTTCAAAGCCAGAAAACCATGTCAGCAGAGCTGCTTTAGGTCCAGCGTACCAGGTCAGCAGAGCTGCTCTAGAGCCAGAGAACCAGGTCAGCAGAGCTGCTTCAAAGCCAGAGAACCAGGTCAGCAGAGCTGCTTTAGAGCCAGAGTTCCAGGTCAGCAGAGCTGCTCTAGAGCCAGAGATCCAGGTCAGCAGAGCCGCTCTAGAGCCTATGAACAAGGTCAGCATAGCTGATCAAGAGCCTGAGATCCAGGTCCGCAGAGCTTCTTTAGAGCCAGAGAACCAGGTCAGCAGAGCTGCTTTAGTGCCAGAGTAACAGGTCAGAAGAGCTGCTCTAGAGCCAGAGAACTAGGTCAGCAGAGCCGCTCTTGAGCCTAAGAACAAGGTCAGCAGAGGTGCACTAGAGACTGAGCACCATGTCAGCAGAGCTGCTGTAGTGCCAGAGAACCAGGTCAACAGACCTGCTCTAGAGCCAGAGAACCAGGTCAGCAGAGCTGCTTCAAAGCCAGAAAACCATGTCAGCAGAGATGCTTTGGGTCCAGAGTACCAGGTCAGCAGAGCTGCTCTAGAGTCAGAGGACCAGGTCAGCAGAGCTGCTTCAGAGCAAGATAACCAGGTCAGCAGAGCTGCTTCAAATCCAGAGAACCAGGTCAGCAGAGCTGCTCTAGAGCCTAAGAACCAGGTCACCAGAGCTGCTTCAAAGCCAGAGAACCAGTTTAGCAGAGCTGTATCAAAGACAGAGAACCAGGACAACAGAGCTGCTTTAGTGCCAGAGAACCAGGTCAGCAGAGCTGCTCTAGAGGCAGAGAACCAGGTCAGCAGAGCTGCTCTAGGGCCAGAGAACCGAGGTCAGCAGATATGCTTTCAAGGGAGAGAACCAGGTCAGCAGAGCTACTTTCGAGCCAGAGAACTAGGTCAGCAAAGCTCCTTCAAAGCTTGAGACCCAGGTCATGAGATCTACTCTAGAGCCAGAGAACCAGGTCAGCAGAACTGCTACAAAGCCAGAGAACAAGGTCAGAAGAGCTGCTGTAGATCCAGAGAACCAGGTCAGCAGAACTGCTCTAGAGCCAGAGAACCAAGTCAGCTGAGCTGCTTCAAAGCCAGTGAAACAGGTCAGTAGAGCTGCGCTAGAGCCAGAGAACCAGGTCAGCAGAGCTGCTATAGAGCCAGAGAACCAGATCAGCAGAGCTGCTTCAAAGCCAGAGAACTATGTCAGCGGAGCTGCTCTAGAGCCAGAAAACCAGGTCAGCAGAGCTGCTTTAGAGCCAGAGTTCCAGGTCAGCAGAGCTGCTCTAGAGCCAGAGATCCAGGTCAGCAGAGCCACTCTAGAGCCTATGAACAAGGTCAGCAGAGCTGGTTTAGTGCCAGAGTAACAGGTCAGCAGAGCTGCTCTAGAGCCAGAGAACTAGGTCAGCAAAGCTGCTTCAAAGCCAGAGAACCATGTCAGCGGAGCTGCTCTAGAGCCAGAAAACCAGGTCAGCAGAGCTGCTTTAGAGCCAGAGAACCAGGTCAGCAGAGCTGGTTTAGTGCCAGAGTAACAGGTCAGCAGAGCTGCTCTAGAGCCAGAGAACTAGGTCAGCAAAGCTGCTTCAAAGCCAGAGAACCATGTCAGCGGAGCTGCTCTAGAGCCAGAAAACCAGGTCAGCAGAGCTGCTTTAGAGCCAGAGTTCCAGGTCAGCAGAGCTGCTCTAGAGCCAGAGATCCAGGTCAGCAGAGCCGCTCTAGAGCCTATGAACAAGGTCAGCATAGCTGATCAAGAGCCTGAGATCCAGGTCCGCAGAGCTTCTTTAGAGCCAGAGAACCAGGTCAGCAGAGCTGGTTTAGTGCCAGAGTAACAGGTCAGCAGAGCTGCTCTAGAGCCAGAGAACTAGGTCAGCAGAGTTGCTCTTGAGCCTAAGAACAAGGTCAGCAGAGCTGCACTAGAGACTGAGCACCATGTCAGCAGAGCTGCTGTAGTGCCAGAGAACCAGGGCAACAGACCTGCTCTAGAGCCAGAGAACCAGGTCAGCAGAGCTGCTTCAAAGCCAGAAAACCATGTCAGCAGAGCTGCTTTAGGTCCAGAGTACCAGGTCAGCAGAGCTGCTCTAGAGTCAGAGGACCAGGTCAGCAGAGCTGCTTCAGAGCAAGATAACCAGGTCAGCAGAGCTGCTTCAAATCCAGAGATTCAGGTCAGCAGAACCGCTCTAGAGCCGAAGAACCAGGTCAGCAGAGCTGCTCTTGAGCTTGAGAACCAGGTCAGCAGAGCTGCTCTAGAGCCAGAGAACCAGGTCAGCAGAGCTGCTTTAGAGCCAGAGAACCAGGTCAGCAGAGCTGCTCTAGAGCCAGAGAACCAGGTCAGCAGAGCTGCTTTAGAGCCAGAGAACCTGGTCAGCAGAGCTTCTATAGAGCCAGAGAACCAGGTCAGAAGAGCTGCTTCAAAGCCAGAGAACAAGGTCAGAAGAGCTGCTGTAGATCCAGAGAACCAGGTCAGCAGAACTGCTCTAGAGCCAGAGAACGAGGTCAGCTGAGCTGCTTCAAAGCCAGTGAAACAGGTCAGTAGAGCTGCGCTAGAGCCAGAGAACCAGGTCAGCAGAGCTGCTTCAAAGCCAGAGAACCAGGTCAGCAGAGCTGCTTTAGAGACAGAGAACCAGGCCAGCAGAGCTGCTCTAGATCCAGAGAACCAGATCAGCAGAGCTGCTTCAAAGCCAGAGAACCATGTCAGCGGAGCTGCTCTAGAGCCAGAAAACCAGGTCTGGCGAGCTGCTTTAGAGCCAGAGTTCCAGGTCAGCAGAGCTGCTCTAGAGCCAGAGATCCAGGTCAGCAGAACCACTCTAGAGCCTATGAACAAGGTCAGCATAGCTGATCAAGAGCCTGAGATCCAGGTCCGCAGAGCTTCTTTAGAGCCAGAGAACCAGGTCAGCAGAGCTGGTTTAGTGCCAGAGTAACAGGTCAGCAGAGCTGCTCTAGAGCCAGAGAACTAGGTCAGCAAAGCTGCTTCAAAGCTTGAGACCCAGGTCAGCAGATCTACACTAGAGCCAGAGAACCAGGTCAGCAGAACCGCTCTAGAGCCGAAGAACCAGGTCAGCAGAGCTGCTCTTGAGCTTGAGAACCAGGTCAGCAGAGCCGCTCTAGAGCCAAAGACCCAGGTCAGCAGAGCTGCTCTAGAGCCAGAGAACCAGTTCAGCAGAGCTGCTTTAGAGCCAGAGAACCAGGTCAGCAGAGCTTCTATAGAGCCAGAGAACCAGGTCAGAAGAGCTGCCTCAAAGCCAGAGAACAAGGTCAGAAGAGCTGCTGTAGATCCAGAGAACCAGGTCAGCAGAGCTGCTTCAAAGCCAGAGAACCAGGTCAGCAGAGCTGCTTTAGAGCCAGAAAACCAGGTCAGCAGAGCTGCTTTAGAGCCAGAGTTCCAGGTCAGCAGAGCTGCTCTAGAGCCAGAGATCCAGGTCAGCAGAGCCGCTCTAGAGCCTATGAACAAGGTCAGCATAGCTGATCAAGAGCCTGAGATCCAGGTCCGCAGAGCTTCTTTAGAGCCAGAGAACCAGGTCAGCAGAGCTGCTTTAGTGCCAGAGTAACAGGTCAGAAGAGCTGCTCTAGAGCCAGAGAACTAGGTCAGCAGAGCCGCTCTTGAGCCTAAGAACAAGGTCAGCAGAGGTGCACTAGAGACTGAGCACCATGTCAGCAGAGCTGCTGTAGTGCCAGAGAACCAGGTCAACAGACCTGCTCTAGAGCCAGAGAACCAGGTCAGCAGAGCTGCTTCAAAGCCAGAAAACCATGTCAGCAGAGATGCTTTGGGTCCAGAGTACCAGGTCAGCAGAGCTGCTCTAAAGTCAGAGGACCAGGTCAGCAGAGCTGCTTCAGAGCAAGATAACCAGGTCAGCAGAGCTGCTTCAAATCCAGAGAACCAGGTCAGCAGAGCTGCTCTAGAGCCTAAGAACCAGGTCACCAGAGCTGCTTCAAAGCCAGAGAACCAGTTTAGCAGAGCTGTATCAAAGACAGAGAACCAGGACAACAGAGCTGCTTTAGTGCCAGAGAACCAGGTCAGCAGAGCTGCTCTAGAGGCAGAGAACCAGGCCAGCAGAGCTGCTCTAGGGCCAGAGAACCGAGGTCAGCAGATATGCTTTCAAGGGAGAGAACCAGGTCAGCAGAGCTACTTTCGAGCCAGAGAACTAGGTCAGCAAAGCTCCTTCAAAGCTTGAGACCCAGGTCATGAGATCTACTCTAGAGCCAGAGAACCAGGTCAGCAGAACTGCTACAAAGCCAGAGAACAAGGTCAGAAGAGCTGCTGTAGATCCAGAGAACCAGGTCAGCAGAACTGCTCTAGAGCCAGAGAACCAAGTCAGCTGAGCTGCTTCAAAGCCAGTGAAACAGGTCAGTAGAGCTGCGCTAGAGCCAGAGAACCAGGTCAGCAGAGCTGCTATAGAGCCAGAGAACCAGATCAGCAGAGCTGCTTCAAAGCCAGAGAACTATGTCAGCGGAGCTGCTCTAGAGCCAGAAAACCAGGTCAGCAGAGCTGCTTTAGAGCCAGAGTTCCAGGTCAGCAGAGCTGCTCTAGAGCCAGAGATCCAGGTCAGCAGAGCCACTCTAGAGCCTATGAACAAGGTCAGCAGAGCTGGTTTAGTGCCAGAGTAACAGGTCAGCAGAGCTGCTCTAGAGCCAGAGAACTAGGTCAGCAAAGCTGCTTCAAAGCCAGAGAACCATGTCAGCGGAGCTGCTCTAGAGCCAGAAAACCAGGTCAGCAGAGCTGCTTTAGAGCCAGAGTTCCAGGTCAGCAGAGCTGCTTTAGAGCCATAGAACCAGGTCAGCAGAGCTTCTATAGAGCCAGAGAACCAGGTCAGAAGAGCTGCTTCAAAGCCAGAGAACAAGGTCAGAAGAGCTGCTGTAGATCCAGAGAACCAGGTCAGCAGAACTGCTCTAGAGCCAGAGAACGAGGTCAGCTGAGCTGCTTCAAAGCCAGTGAAACAGGTCAGTAGAGCTGCGCTAGAGCCAGAGAACCAGGTCAGCAGAGCTGCTTCAAAGCCAGAGAACCAGGTCAGCAGAGCTGCTTTAGAGACAGAGAACCAGGTCAGCAGAGCTGCTCTAGATCCAGAGAACCAGATCAGCAGAGCTGCTTCAAAGCCAGAGAACCATGTCAGCGGAGCTGCTCTAGAGCCAGAAAACCAGGTCTGGCGAGCTGCTTTAGAGCCAGAGTTCCAGGTCAGCAGAGCTGCTCTAGAGCCAGAGATCCAGGTCAGCAGAACCACTCTAGAGCCTATGAACAAGGTCAGCATAGCTGATCAAGAGCCTGAGATCCAGGTCCGCAGAGTTTCTTTAGAGCCAGAGAACCAGGTCAGCAGAGCTGGTTTAGTGCCAGAGTAACAGGTCAGCAGAGCTGCTCTAGAGCCAGAGAACTAGGTCAGCAAAGCTGCTTCAAAGCTTGAGACCCAGGTCAGCAGATCTACTCTAGAGCCAGAGAACCAGGTCAGCAGAACCGCTCTAGAGCCGAAGAACCAGGTCAGCAGAGCTGCTCTTGAGCTTGAGAACCAGGTCAGCAGAGCCGCTCTAGAGCCAAAGACCCAGGTCAGCAGAGCTGCTCTAGAGCCAGAGAACCAGTTCAGCAGAGCTGCTTTAGAGCCAGAGAACCAGGTCAGCAGAGCTTCTATAGAGCCAGAGAACCAGGTCAGAAGAGCTGCCTCAAAGCCAGAGAACAAGGTCAGAAGAGCTGCTGTAGATCCAGAGAACCAGGTCAGCAGAGCTGCTTCAAAGCCAGAGAACCAGGTCAGCAGAGCTGCTTTAGAGCCAGAAAACCAGGTCAGCAGAGCTGCTTTAGAGCCAGAGTTCCAGGTCAGCAGAGCTGATCTAGAGCCAGAGATCCAGGTCAGCAGAGCCGCTCTAGAGCCTATGAACAAGGTCAGCATAGCTGATCAAGAGCCTGAGATCCAGGTCCGCAGAGCTTCTTTAGAGCCAGAGAACCAGGTCAGCAGAGCTGCTTTAGTGCCAGAGTAACAGGTCAGAAGAGCTGCTCTAGAGCCAGAGAACTAGGTCAGCAGAGCCGCTCTTGAGCCTAAGAACAAGGTCAGCAGAGGTGCACTAGAGACTGAGCACCATGTCAGCAGAGCTGCTGTAGTGCCAGAGAACCAGGTCAACAGACCTGCTCTAGAGCCAGAGAACCAGGTCAACAGAGCTGCTTCAAAGCCAGAAAACCATGTCAGCAGAGATGCTTTGGGTCCAGAGTACCAGGTCAGCAGAGCTGCTCTAGAGTCAGAGGACCAGGTCAGCAGAGCTGCTTCAGAGCAAGATAACCAGGTCAGCAGAGCTGCTTCAAATCCAGAGAACCAGGTCAGCAGAGCTGCTCTAGAGCCTAAGAACCAGGTCACCAGAGCTGCTTCAAAGCCAGAGAACCAGTTTAGCAGAGCTGTATCAAAGACAGAGAACCAGGACAACAGAGCTGCTTTAGTGCCAGAGAACCAGGTCAGCAGAGCTGCTCTAGAGGCAGAGAACCAGGTCAGCAGAGCTGCTCTAGGGCCAGAGAACCGAGGTCAGCAGATATGCTTTCAAGGGAGAGAACCAGGTCAGCAGAGCTACTTTCGAGCCAGAGAACTAGGTCAGCAAAGCTCCTTCAAAGCTTGAGACCCAGGTCATGAGATCTACTCTAGAGCCAGAGAACCAGGTCAGCAGAACTGCTACAAAGCCAGAGAACAAGGTCAGAAGAGCTGCTGTAGATCCAGAGAACCAGGTCAGCAGAACTGCTCTAGAGCCAGAGAACCAAGTCAGCTGAGCTGCTTCAAAGCCAGAGAACCAGGTCAGCAGAGCTGCTATAGAGCCAGAGAACCAGATCAGCAGAGCTGCTTCAAAGCCAGAGAACTATGTCAGCGGAGCTGCTCTAGAGCCAGAAAACCAGGTCAGCAGAGCTGCTTTAGAGCCAGAGTTCCAGGTCAGCAGAGCTGCTCTAGAGCCAGAGATCCAGGTCAGCAGAGCCACTCTAGAGCCTATGAACAAGGTCAGCAGAGCTGGTTTAGTGCCAGAGTAACAGGTCAGCAGAGCTGCTCTAGAGCCAGAGAACTAGGTCAGCAAAGCTGCTTCAAAGCCAGAGAACCATGTCAGCGGAGCTGCTCTAGAGCCAGAAAACCAGGTCAGCAGAGCTGCTTTAGAGCCAGAGAACCAGGTCAGCAGAGCTGGTTTAGTGCCAGAGTAACAGGTCAGCAGAGCTGCTCTAGAGCCAGAGAACTAGGTCAGCAAAGCTGCTTCAAAGCCAGAGAACCATTTCAGCGGAGCTGCTCTAGAGCCAGAAAACCAGGTCAGCAGAGCTGCTTTAGAGCCAGAGTTCCAGGTCAGCAGAGCTGCTCTAGAGCCAGAGATCCAGGTCAGCAGAGCCGCTCTAGAGCCTATGAACAAGGTCAGCATAGCTGATCAAGAGCCTGAGATCCAGGTCCGCAGAGCTTCTTTAGAGCCAGAGAACCAGGTCAGCAGAGCTGGTTTAGTGCCAGAGTAACAGGTCAGCAGAGCTGCTCTAGAGCCAGAGAACTAGGTCAGCAGAGCTGCTCTTGAGCCTAAGAACAAGGTCAGCAGAGCTGCACTAGAGACTGAGCACCATGTCAGCAGAGCTGCTGTAGTGCCAGAGAACCAGGGCAACAGACCTGCTCTAGAGCCAGAGAACCAGGTCAGCAGAGCTGCTTCAAAGCCAGAAAACCATGTCAGCAGAGCTGCTTTAGGTCCAGAGTACCAGGTCAGCAGAGCTGCTCTAGAGTCAGAGGACCAGGTCAGCAGAGCTGCTTCAGAGCAAGATAACCAGGTCAGCAGAGCTGCTTCAAATCCAGAGATTCAGGTCAGCAGAACCGCTCTAGAGCCGAAGAACCAGGTCAGCAGAGCTGCTCTTGAGCTTGAGAACCAGGTCAGCAGAGCTGCTCTAGAGCCAGAGAACCAGGTCAGCAGAGCTGCTTTAGAGCCAGAGAACCAGGTCAGCAGAGCTGCTCTAGAGCCAGAGAACCAGGTCAGCAGAGCTGCTTTAGAGCCAGAGAACCAGGTCAGCAGAGCTTCTATAGAGCCAGAGAACCAGGTCAGAAGAGCTGCTTCAAAGCCAGAGAACAAGGTCAGAAGAGCTGCTGTAGATCCGGAGAACCAGGTCAGCAGAACTGCTCTAGAGCCAGAGAACGAGGTCAGCTGAGCTGCTTCAAAGCCAGTGAAACAGGTCAGTAGAGCTGCGCTAGAGCCAGAGAACCAGGTCAGCAGAGCTGCTTCAAAGCCAGAGAACCAGGTCAGCAGAGCTGCTTTAGAGACAGAGAACCAGGTCAGCAGAGCTGCTCTAGATCCAGAGAACCAGATCAGCAGAGCTGCTTCAAAGCCAGAGAACCATGTCAGCGGAGCTGCTCTAGAGCCAGAAAACCAGGTCTGGCGAGCTGCTTTAGAGCCAGAGTTCCAGGTCAGCAGAGCTGCTCTAGAGCCAGAGATCCAGGTCAGCAGAACCACTCTAGAGCCTATGAACAAGGTCAGCATAGCTGATCAAGAGCCTGAGATCCAGGTCCGCAGAGCTTCTTTAGAGCCAGAGAACCAGGTCAGCAGAGCTGGTTTAGTGCCAGAGTAACAGGTCAGCAGAGCTGCTCTAGAGCCAGAGAACTAGGTCAGCAAAGCTGCTTCAAAGCTTGAGACCCAGGTCAGCAGATCTACTCTAGAGCCAGAGAACCAAGTCAGCAGAACCGCTCTAGAGCCGAAGAACCAGGTCAGCAGAGCTGCTCTTGAGCTTGAGAACCAGGTCAGCAGAGCCGCTCTAGAGCCAAAGACCCAGGTCAGCAGAGCTGCTCTAGAGCCAGAGAACCAGTTCAGCAGAGCTGCTTTAGAGCCAGAGAACCAGGTCAGCAGAGCTTCTATAGAGCCAGAGAACCAGGTCAGAAGAGCTGCCTCAAAGCCAGAGAACAAGGTCAGAAGAGCTGCTGTAGATCCAGAGAACCAGGTCAGCAGAACTGCTCTAGAGCCAGAGAACCAGGTCAGCTGAGCTGCTTCAAAGCCAGTGAAACAGGTCAGTAGAGCTGCTCTAGAGCCAGAGAACCAGGTCAGCAGAGCTGCTTCAAAGCCAAAGAACCAGGTCAGCAGAGCTGCTTTAGAGCCAGAGAACCAGGTCAGCAGAGCTGCTCTAGAGCCAGAGAACCAGATCAGCAGAGCTGCTTCAAAGCCAGAGAACCATGTTAGCGGAGCTGCTCTAGAGCCAGAAAACCAGGTCAGCAGAGCTGCTTTAGAGCCAGAGTTCCAGGTCAGCAGAGCTGCTCTAGAGCCAGAGATCCAGGTCAGCAGAGCCGCTCTAGAGCCTATGAACAAGGTCAGCATAGCTGATCAAGAGCCTGAGATCCAGGTCCGCAGAGCTTCTTTAGAGCCAGAGAACCAGGTCAGCAGAGCTGGTTTAGTGCCAGAGTAACAGGTCAGCAGAGCTGCTCTAGAGCCAGAAAACTAGGTCAGCAGAGCTGCTCTTGAGCCTAAGAACAAGGTCAGCAGAGCTGCACTAGAGACTGAGCACCATGTCAGCAGAGCTGCTGTAGTGCCAGAGAACCAGGGCAACAGACCTGCTCTAGAGCCAGAGAACCAGGTCAGCAGAGCTGCTTCAAAGCCAGAAAACCATGTCAGCAGAGCTGCTTTAGGTCCAGAGTACCAGGTCAGCAGAGCTGCTCTAGAGTCAGAGGACCAGGTCAGCAGAGCTGCTTCAGAGCAAGATAACCAGGTCAGCAGAGCTGCTTCAAATCCAGAGAACCAGGTCAGCAGAGCTGCTCTAGAGCCTAAGAACCAGGTCACCAGAGCTGCTTCAAAGCCAGAGAACCAGGTCAGTAGAGCTGTTTCAAATCCAGAGAACCAGGTCAGCAGAGCTGCTCTAGAGCGTAAGAACCAGTTTAGCAGAGCTGCTTCAAAGCCAGAGAACCAGGACAACAGAGCTGCTTTAGTGCCAGAGAACCAGGTCAGCAGAGCTGCTCTAGAGGCAGAGAACCAGGTCAGCAGAGCTGCTCTAGGGCCAGAGAAACGAGGTCAGCAGATACGCTTTCAAGGGAGAGAACCAGGTCAGCAGAGCTACTTTCGAACCAGAGGACTAGGTCAGCAAAGCTGCTTCAAAGCTTGAGAACCAGGTCAGCAGATCTACTCTAGAGCCAGAGAACCAGGTCAGCAGAACCGCTCTAGAGCCGAAGAACCAGGTCAGCAGAGCTGCTCTTGAGCTTGAGAACCAGGTCAGCAGAGCCGCTCTAGAGCCAAAGAACCAGGTCAGCAGAGCTGCTCTAGAGCCAGAGAACCAGGTCAGCAGAGCTGCTTTAGAGCCAGAGAACCAGGTCAGCAGAGCTTCTATAGAGCCAGAGAACCAGGTCAGAAGAGCGGCTTCAAAGCCAGAGAACAAGGTCAGAAGAGCTGCTGTAGATCCAGAGAACCAGGTCAGCAGAACTGCTCTAGAGCCAGAGAACCAGGTCAGCTGAGCTGCTTCAAAGCCAGTGAAGCAGGTCAGTAGAGCTGCTCTAGAGCCAGAGAACCAGGTCAGCAGAGCTGCTTCAAAGCCAGAGAACCAGGTCAGCAGAGCTGCTTTAGAGCCAGAGAACCAGGTCAGCAGAGCTGCACTAGAGCCAGAGAACCAGGTCAGCAGAGCTGCTTCAAAACCAGAGAACCAGGTCAGCAGAGCTGCATCATAGCTAGAGAACGAGGTCAGCAGAGCTGCTCTAGAGTATAAGAACCAGGTCAGCAGGAATGCTCTAGAGCCAGAGAACCAGGTCAGCATAGCTGCTTTGGAGGGAGAGGACCAGGTCAGCAGAGCCGCTCTAGAGCCAGAGAACCAGGTCAGCAGATCTTCTTTATAGGGAGAGAACCAGGTCAGCAGAGCTGCTTTAGAGCCAGAGAAACAGGTCAGCAGAGCTGCTTCAAAGCCAGAGAACCAGGTCAGCAGAGCTGCTTTCGAGCCAGAGAACCAGGTCAGCAGAGCTGCTCTAGAGCCAGAGAACCAGATCAGCAGAGCTGCTTCAAAGCCAGAGAACCATGTCAGCGGAGCTGCTCTAGAGCCAGAAAACCAGGTCAACAGAGCTGCTTTAGAGCCAGAGTTCCAGGTCAGCAGATCTGCTCTAGAGCCAGAGATCCAGGTCAGCAGAGCCGCTCTAGAGCCTATGAACAAGGTCAGCATAGCTGATCAAGAACCTGAGATCCAGGTCCGCAGAGCTTCTTTAGAGCCAGAGAACCAGGTCAGCAGAGCTGCTTTAGTGCCAGAGTAACAGGTCAGCACAGCCGCTCTAGAGCCAGAGAACTAGGTCAGCAGAGCCGCTCTAGAGCCAGAGAACCAGGTCAGCAGATCTTCTTTATAGGGAGAGAACCAGGTCAGCAGAGCTGCTTTAGAGCCAGAGAAACAGGTCAGCAGAGCTGCTTCAAAGCCAGAGAACCAGGTCAGCAGAGCTGCTTTCGAGCCAGAGAACCAGGTCAGCAGAGCTGCTCTAGAGCCAGAGAACCAGATCAGCAGAGCTGCTTCAAAGCCAGAGAACCATGTCAGCGGAGCTGCTCTAGAGCCAGAAAACCAGGTCAACAGAGCTGCTTTAGAGCCAGAGTTCCAGGTCAGCAGATCTGCTCTAGAGCCAGAGATCCAGGTCAGCAGAGCCGCTCTAGAGCCTATGAACAAGGTCAGCATAGCTGATCAAGAACCTGAGATCCAGGTCCGCAGAGCTTCTTTAGAGCCAGAGAACCAGGTCAGCAGAGCTGCTTTAGTGCCAGAGTAACAGGTCAGCACAGCCGCTCTAGAGCCAGAGAACTAGGTCAGCAGAGCCGCTCTTGAGCCTAAGAACAAGGTCAGCAGAGCTGCACTAGAGACTGAGCACCATGTCAGCAGAGCTGCTGTAGTGCCAGAGAACCAGGTCAACAGACCTGCTCTAGAGCCAGAGAACCAGGTCAGCACAGCTGCTTCAAAGCCAGAAAACCATGTCAGCAGAGCTGCTTTAGGTCCAGCGTACCAGGTCAGCAGAGCTGCTCTAGAGTCAGAGGACCAGGTCAGCAGAGTTGCTTCAGAGCAAGATAACCAGGTCAGCACAGCTGCTTCAAATCCAGAGAACCAGGCCAGCAGAGCTGCTCTAGAGCCTAAGAACCAGGTCACCAGAGCTGCTTCAAAGCCAGAGAACCAGGTCAGTAGAGCTGTTTCAAATCCAGAGAACCAGGTCAGCAGAGCTGCTCTAGAGCGTAAGAACCAGTTTAGCAGAGGTGCTTCAAAGCCAGAGAACCAGGACAACAGAGCTGTTTTAGTGCCAGAGAACCAGGTCAGCAGAGCTGCTCTAGAGGCAGAGAACCAGGTCAGCAGAGCTGCTCTAGGGCCAGAGAAAGGAGGTCAGCAGATATGCTTTCAAGGGAGAGAACCAGGTCAGCAGAGCTACTTTCGAGCCAGAGAACTAGGTCAGCAAAGCTGCTTCAAACTTGAGAACCAAGTCAGCAGATCTACTCTAGAGCCAGAGAACCAGGTCAGCAGAACCGCTCTAGAGCCGAAGAACCAGGTCAGAAGAGCTGCTCTTGAGCTGGAGAACCAGGTCAGCAGAGCCGCTCTAGAGCCAAAGAACCAGGTCAGCAGAGCTGCTCTAGAGACAGAGAACCAGGTCAGAAGAGCTGCTTCAAAGCCAGAGAACAAGGTCAGAAGAGCTGCTGTAGATCCAGAGAATCAGGTCAGCAGAACTGCTCTAGAGCCAGAGAGCCAAGTCAGCTGAGCTGCTTCAAAGCCAGTGAAACAGGTAAGTAGAGCTGCTCTAGAGCCAGAGAACCAGGTCAGCAGAGCTGCTTCAAAGCCAGAGAACCAGGTCAGCAGAGCTGCACTAGAGCCTGAGAACCAGGTCAGCAGAGCTGCTTCAAAACCAGAGAACCAGGCCATCAGAGCTGCATCATAGCTAGAGAACGAGGTGAGCAGAGCTGCTGTAGAGTATAAGAACCAGGTCAGCAGGAATGCTCTAGAGCCAGAGAACCAGGTCAACATAGCTGCTTTGGAGGGAGAGGACCAGGTCAGCAGAGCCGCTCTAGAGCCAGAGAACCAGGTCAGCAGATCTTCTTTAGAGGGAGAGAACCAGGTCAGCAGAGCTGCTCTATAGCCAGAGAACCAGGTCAGAAGAGGTGCTCTAGAGCCAGAGAACCAGGTCAACAGAGCCACTGTAGAGCCTGAGAATCAGGTCAGCAGAGCTTCTCTAGAGCCAGAGCACCAGGTCAGCACAGCTTTTCTAGAGCTAAAGAACAAGGCCAGAAGAGCTACTCTAGAGCCAGAGATCGAGGTCAGCAGAGCTACTTCAAAGCCAGAGAACCAGGTCAGCAGAGCTTCTCTAGAACCAGAGAACCAGGTCAGCAGAGCTACTTCAAAGCCAGAGAACCAGCTCAGCAGAGCTGCTCTAGGGCCAGACAACCAGGTCAGCAGAGCTGCTCTAGAGCCAGAGAACCAGGTCATCAGAGCTGCTAGAGAGCCAGAGAACCAGGTAAGCAAATCTGCTTTACAGCCAGAGAAACAGGTCAGCAGAGCCATTGTAAAGCCAGAGAACCAGTTCAGCAGAGCTGCTGTTCAGCCAGAGAACCAGGTCAGCAAACCATTGTAGAGCCAGAGACCCAGGACAGTAGAACTGCTCTAGAGCCAGAGAACTAGGTCAGCAGAGCTGCTGTAGAGCTAGAGATCCATGTCAGCATAGCCGCTCTAGAGTCAGAGAACCAGTTCAGCAGAGCTGCTTTAGAGCCAGAGAACCATGTCAACAGATCCGCAGTAGAGCCAGAGAACTAGGCCAGCAGAGCTGCTTTAGATCCAGAGAACAAGGTCAGCAGAGCCGTTGTAGAGCCAGAGAACCAGGTCAGCAGAGCTGCTCTAGAGCCAGAGAACTGGCTCAGCAGAACTGCTCTAGAGCCAGAGAACCATGTCAGCATAGCTGCTCTAAAGTCAGAGAACCAGTTCAGCAGAGCCGTTGTACAGTCTGCGAACCAGGTCAGCAGTGCTGCTTTAGAGCCAGAAAACCAGGTCAGCAGAGCTTCTGTAGAGCGAGAGATCCAGGTCAGCAGAGCAGTTGTAAAGCCAGACAACCAGGTCAACAGAGCTGCAGTAGAGCCAGAGAACTAGGTCAGCAGAGCCGTTGTAGAGCCAGAGAACCAGGTCAGCAAAGCTGCTTTAGAGCCAGAGAAACAGGTCAGCAGAGCCACTGTAGAGCCAGAGAACCAGATCAGCAGAGCTGCTGTATAACCAGAGAACCAGGTCAGCAGAGCCACTCTAGAGCCAGAGAACCGGGTCAGCAGAGCTGATTTAGAGCCAGAGAATCCAGGTCAGCAGAGTTGCTTTAGAGCCAGAGTTCCAGGTCAGCAGAGCTGCTGTAGAGCCAGAGAACCAGGTCAGCACAACTGCTATAGAGCCAGATAGCCAGGTCAGCAGAGCTGCTATAGGGCCAGAGAACCACTTCAGCAGAGCTGCTGTAGAGCCACAGAACCAAGTCAGAGGAGTCGCTGTGGAGCCAGAGATCCAGGTCATCAGAGTTGCCGTAGAACCAGAAAACCACATCAGCAGAGTCGCTGTAGAGCCAGAGAACCAGGTCAGCAGAGCCGATATAGAGCCAGAGAACCAGGTCAGCAGAGCTTGTGTAGAGCCAGAGAACAAGGTCAGCAGAGCTGCTCTCGAGCCGGACAACCAGGTCAGCAGTCCCATTGTACAGCCTGAATACCAGGTCAGCAAAGCTGCTTTAGAGCCAGAGAACCAGGTCAGCAGAGCCGTTGTAGAGCCAGAGAAGCAGGTCAGCAGAGCCGCTATAGAGCCACACAACCAGGTCAGCAGAGTTGCTGTACAGCCAAAGAACCAGGTCAGCAGAGCTGTTGTACAGCCTGAGAACCAGGTCAGCAAAGCTGCTCTAGAGCCAGAGAACCAGGTCAGCAGAACTGCTTCAAAGCCAGAGAACCAGGTCAGCAGAGCTTCTCAAGAGCCTAATAACCAGGGCAGCAGAGCTGATCTAGAGGCAGAGAACTAGGTCAGCAGAGCTGCTGTAGAGCCAGAGAAACCAGGTCAGCAGAGCTGCTTTAGATCCAGAGATCCAGGTAAGCAGAGCTGCTGTAGAGACAGAGAACCAGGTCAGCAGAGCTGCTATAGAGCCAGACAACCAGGTCAGCAGACCTGCTGTAGAGCCACAGTACCAGGACAGCAGAGTCTCTGTAGAGCCACAGGACCAGGTCATCAGAGTCGCTGTAGAGACAGAAAACCAGGTCAGCAGAGCTGCTGTCCAGCCAGAGAACAAGGTCAGCAGAGCTGCTCTCAAGCCAGAGAACCAGGTCAGCAGAGCCGATGTACAGCCTGAGAACCAGGTCAACAAAGCTGTTTTAGAGCCAGATTAGAACCTGAAAACCAGGTCAGCAGAGCTGCTCTGGAGCCAGAGAACCAGGTCAGCAGAGCTGCTTTAGAGCCAGAGAACCAGGTCAGCTGTGTTGTTGTAGAGCCAGAGAACCAGGTCAGCAGAGCTGCTCTAGAGCCAGAGAACCAGATCAGCAGAGCTGCTTCAAAGCCAGAGAACCAGGTCAGCGAAGCTGCTCTAGAGCCAGATAACCAGGTCAGCAGAGCTGCTTTAGAGCCAGAGTTCCAGGTCAGCAGAGCTGCTCTAGAGCCAGAGATCCAGGTCAGCAGAGCCGCTCTAGAGCCTATGAACAAGGTCAGCAGAGCTGCACTAGAGACTGAGAACCAGGTCAGCAGAGCTTCTCTAGAGCCAGAGAACCATGTCAGCAGAGCTGCTGTAGAGCCAGAGAACAAGGTCAACAGACCTGCTCTAGAGCCAGAGAACCAGGTCAGCAGAGCTGCTTCAAATCCAGAGAACCAGGTCAGCAGAGCCAGAGAACCAGGTCAGCAGAGCTGCTCTAGAGGCAGAGAACTAGGTCAGCAGAGCTGCTGTAGAGATAGAAAACCAGGTCAGCGGAGCCGCTGTAGAGCCAGAGAACCAGGTCAGCAGAGCTGCTGTCCAGCCAGAGATCAAGGTCAGCAGAGCTGCTCTCGAGCCAAAGAACCAGGTCAGCAGAGCCGTTGTACAGCCTGAGAACCAGGTCAGCAAAGCTGTTGTAGAGCCAGATTAGAACCTGAAAACCAGGTCAGCAGAGCTACTCTGGAGCCAGAGAACCAGGTCAGCAGAGCTGCTTAGAGGCAGAGAACCAGGTCAGCAGAGCTGCTTCAAATCCAGAGAACCAGGTCAGCAGATCTGCTCTAGAGCCAGAGAACCAGATCAGCAGAGCTGCTTCAAAGCCAGAGAACCAGGTCAGCGAAGCTGCTCTAGAGCCAGATAACCAGGTCAGCAGAGCTGCTTTAGAGCCAGAGTTCCAGGTCAGCAGAGCTGCTCTAGAGCCAGAGATCCAGGTCAGCAGAGCCGCTCTAGAGCCTATGAACAAGGTCAGCAGAGCTGCACTAGAGACTGAGAACCAGGTCAGCAGAGCTTCTCTAGAGCCAGAGAACCATGTCAGCAGAGCTGCTGTAGAGCCAGAGAACAAGGTCAACAGACCTGCTCTAGAGCCAGAGAACCAGGTCAGCAGAGCTGCTTCAAATCCAGAGAACCAGGTCAGCAGAGCTGCTCTAGAGCCAGAGAACCAGATCAGCAGAGCTGCTTCAAAGCCAGAGAACCAGGTCAGCGAAGCTGCTCTAGAGCCAGATAACCAGGTCAGCATAGCTGCTTTAGAGCCAGAGTTCCAGGTCAGCAGAGCTGCTCTAGAGCCAGAGATCCAGGTCAGCAGAGCCGCTCTAGAGCCTATGAACAAGGTCAGCAGAGCTGCACTAGAGACTGAGAACCAGGTCAGCAGAGCTTCTCTAGAGCCAGAGAACCATGTCAGCAGAGCTGCTGTAGAGCCAGAGAACCAGGTCAACAGACCTGCTCTAGAGCCAGAGAAACAGGTCAGCAGAGCTGCTTCAAAGCCAGAGAACCATGTCAGCAGAGCTGCTTTAGAGCCAGAGAACCAGGTCAGAAGAGCTGCTCTAGAGCCAGATAACCAGGTCAGCAGAGCTGCTTCAAAGCCAGAGAACCAGGTTAGTAGACCTGCTATAGAATCAGAGAACCAGATCAGCAGAGCTGCTTTAGGGCCAGAGTACCAGGTCAGCAGAGCTGCTCTAGAGTCAGAGGACCAGGTCAGCAGAGCTGCTCTAGAGTCCGAGGACCAGGTCAGCAGAGCTGCTTCAGAGCTAGATAACCAGGTCAGTCGAGCTGCTTCAAATCCAGAGAACCAGGTCAGCAGTGCTGCTCTAGAGCCTAAGAACCAGGCCACCAGAGCTGCTTCAAAGCCAGAGAACCAGGTCAGCAGAGCTGCTTCAAATCCAGAGAACCAGGTCAGTAGAGCTGCTTCAAAGCCAGAGAACCAGGTCAACAGAGTTGCTTTAGAGCCAGAGAACCAGGTCAGCAGAACTGCTCTAAAGGCAGAGAACCAGGTCAGCAGAGCTGCTCTAGGGCCAGAGAAACAAGGTCAGCAGATATGCTTTAGAGGGAGAGAACCAGGTCAGCAGAGCTACTTTGGAGCCAGAGAAGTAGGTCAGCAAAGCTGCTTCAAAGCTTGAGAACCAGGTCAGCAGATCTACTCTAGAGACAGAGAACCCGGTCATCAGAACTGCTCTAGAGCCGAAGAACCAGGTCAGCAGAGCTGCTTTAGAGCCAGAGAACCAGGTCAGCAGAGCTGCTATAGAGACAGAGGCCCAGATCAGCAGAGCTGCTCTAGAGCCAGAGAACCAGATCAGCAGAGCTGCTTCAAAGCCAGAGAACCAGGTCAGCGAAGCTGCTCTAGAGCCAGATAACCAAGTCAGCATAGCTGCTTTAGAGCCAGAGTTCCAGGTCAGCAGAGCTGCTCTAGAGCCAGAGATCCAGGTCAGCAGAGCCGCTCTAGAGCCTATGAACAAGGTCAGCAGAGCTGCACTAGAGACTGAGAACCAGGTCAGCAGAGCTTCTCTAGAGCCAGAGAACCATGTCAGCAGAGCTGCTGTAGAGCCAGAGAACCAGGTCAACAGACCTGCTCTAGAGCCAGAGAAACAGGTCAGCAGAGCTGCTTCAAAGCCAGAGAACCATGTCAGCAGAGCTGCTTTAGAGCCAGAGAACCAGGTCAGAAGAGCTGCTCTAGAGCCAGATAACCAGGTCAGCAGAGCTGCTTCAAAGCCAGAGAACCAGGTTAGTAGACCTGCTATAGAATCAGAGAACCAGATCAGCAGAGCTGCTTTAGGGCCAGAGTACCAGGTCAGCAGACCTGCTCTAGAGTCAGAGGACCAGGTCAGCAGAGCTGCTCTAGAGTCCGAGGACCAGGTCAGCAGAGCTGCTTCAGAGCTAGATAACCAGGTCAGTCGAGCTGCTTCAAATCCAGAGAACCAGGTCAGCAGTGCTGCTCTAGAGCCTAAGAACCAGGCCACCAGAGCTGCTTCAAAGCCAGAGAACCAGGTCAGCAGAGCTGCTTCAAATCCAGAGAACCAGGTCAGTAGAGCTGCTTCAAAGCCAGAGAACCAGGTCAACAGAGTTGCTTTAGAGCCAGAGAACCAGGTCAGCAGAACTGCTCTAAAGGCAGAGAACCAGGTCAGCAGAGCTGCTCTAGGGCCAGAGAAACAAGGTCAGCAGATATGCTTTAGAGGGAGAGAACCAGGTCAGCAGAGCTACTTTGGAGCCAGAGAAGTAGGTCAGCAAAGCTGCTTCAAAGCTTGAGAACCAGGTCAGCAGATCTACTCTAGAGACAGAGAACCCGGTCATCAGAACTGCTCTAGAGCCGAAGAACCAGGTCAGCAGAGCTGCTTTAGAGCCAGAGAACCAGGTCAGCAGAGCTGCTATAGAGACAGAGGCCCAGATCAGCAGATCTACTTCAAAGCCATAGAACCAGGTCAGCAGAGCTGCTCAAGAGCCAGAGAACCAGGTCAGCAGAGCTGCCTTAGAGCCAGAGTACCAGGTCAGCAGAGCAGCTCTAGAGCCAGAGAACCAGGTCAGCAGAGCCGCTCTAGAGGCTAAGAACAAGGTCATCAGACCTGCTTCAAATCCAGAGAACCAGGTAAGCAGAGCTGCTTTAGAGCCAGAGAACCAGGTCAGCAGAGCTGCTCTAGAGCCAGATAACCAGGTCAGCAGAGCTGCTTCAAAGCCAGAGAACCAGGTTAGTAGACCTGCTATAGAACCAGAGAACCAGATCAGCAGAGCTGCTTTAGGTCCAGAGTACCAGGTCAGCAGAGCTGCTCTAGAGTCAGAGGACCAGGTCAGCAGAGCTGCTCTAGTGTCCGAGGACCAGGTCAGCAGAGCTGCTTCAGAGCAAGATAACCAGGTCAGCAGAGCTGCTTCAAATCCAGAGAACCAGGTCAGCAGAGCTGCTCTAGAGCCTAAGAACCAGGCCACCAGAGCTGCTTCAAAGCCAGAGAACCAGGTCAGCAGAGCTGCTTCAAATCCAGAGAACCAGGTCAGCAGAGCTGCTCTAGAGCCTAAGAACCAGTTTAGCAAAGCTGCTTCAAAGCCAGAGAACCAGGTCAACAGAGTTGCTTTAGAGTCAGAGAACCAGGTCAGCAGAGCTGCTCTAGAGGCAGAGAACCAGGTCAGCAGAGCTGCTCTAGGGCCAGAGAAACAACGTCAGCATGTATGCTTTAGAGGGAGAGAACCAGGTCAGCAGAGCTACTTTGGAGCCAGAAAACTAGGTCAGCAAAGCTGCTTCAAAGCTTGAGAACCAGGTCAGCAGATCTACTCTAGAGCCAGAGAACCAGGTCATCAGAACTGATCTAGAGCCGAAGAACCAGGTCAGCAGAGCTGCTTTAGAGCCAGAGAACCAGGACAGCACAGCTGCTATAGAGACAGAGTCCCAGATCAGCAGATCTGCTTCAAAGCCATAGAACCAGGTCAGCAGCGCTGCTCTAGAGCCAGAGAACGAGGTCAGCAGAGCTGTTTTAGAGCCAGAGTACCAGGTCAGCAGAGCTGCTCTAGAGCCAGAGAACAAGATCAGCAGAGCCGCTCTAGAGGCTAAGAACAAGGTCATCAGAGCTGCTTCAAATCCAGAGAACCAGGTAAGCAGAGCTGCTTTAGAGCCAGAGAACCAGGTCAGCAGAGCTGCTCTAGAGCCAGAGAACCAGATCAGCAGAGCTGCTTCAAACCCAGAGAACCAGGTCAGCGGAGCTGCTCTAGAGCCAGAAAACCAGGTCAGCAGAGCTGCTTTAGAGCCAGAGTTCCAGGTCAGCAGAGCTGCTTCAAAGCCAGAGAACCATGTCAGCAGAGCTGCTGTAGAGCCAGAGAACCAGGTCAACAGACCTGCTCTAGAGCCATAGAACCAGGTCAGCAGAGCTGCTTCAAAGCCAGAGAACCATGTCAGCAGAGCTGCTGTAGAGCCAGAGAACCAGGTCAACAGACCTGCTCTAGAGCCATAGAACCAGGTCAGCAGAGCTGCTTCAAAGCCAGAGAAGCATGTCAGCAGAGCTGCTTTAGAGCCAGAGTTCCAGGTCAGCAGAGCTGCTTCAAAGCCAGAGAACCATGTCAGCAGAGCTGCTGTAGAGCCAGAGAACCAGGTCAGCAGAGCTTCTCTAGAGCAAGAGAACCAGGTCAGCAGAGCTGCTTCAAAGCCAGAGAACCATGTCAGCAGAGCTGCTGTAGAGCCAGAGAACCAGGTCAACAGACCTGCTCTAGAGCCATAGAACCAGGTCAGCAGAGCTGCTTCAAAGCCAGAGAACCATGTCAGCAGAGCTGCTTTAGAGCCAGAGAACCAGGTCAGCAGAGCTGCTCTAGAGCCAGATAACCAGGTCAGCAGATCTGCTTCAAAGCCAGAGAACCAGGTTAGTAGACCTGCTATAGAACCAGAGAACCAGATCAGCAGAGCTGCATTAGGTCCAGAGTACCAGGTCAGCAGAGCTGCTCTAGAGTCAGAGGACCAGGTCAGGAGAGCTGCTGTAGAGTCCAAGGACCAGGTCAGCAGAGCTGCTTCAGAGCAAGATAACCAGGTCAGCAGAGCTGCTTCAAATCCAGAGAACCAGGTCAGCAGAGCTGCTCTAGAGCCTAACAACCAGGTCATCAGAGCTGCTTCAAATCCAGAGAACCAGGTCCGCAGAGCTGCTCTAGAGCCTAAGAACCAGTTTAGCAGAGCTGCTTCAAAGCCAGAGAACCAGGTCAGCAGAGCTGCTCTAGAGGCAGAGAACCAGGTCAGCAGAGCTGCTCTAGGGCCAGAGAAACGATGTCAGCAGGTATGCTTTAGAGGGAGAGAACCAGGTCAGCAGAGCTACTTTGGAGCCAGAGAACTAGGTCAGCAAAGCTGCTTCAAAGCTTGAGAACCAGGTCAGCAGATCTACTCTAGAGCCAGAGAACCAGGTCAGCAGAACCGCTCTAGAGCCGAAGAACCAGGTCAGCAGAGCTGCTTTAGATCCAGAGAACCAGGTCAGCAGAGCTGCTATAGAGACAGAGAACCAGATCAGCAGATCTACTTCAAAGCCATAGAACCAGGTCAGCAGAGCTGCTCTAGAGCCAGAGAACCAGGTCAGCAGCGCTGTTCTAGAGCCTAAGAGCCAGGTCAGCAGAGCTGCTTTAGATCCAGAGTACCAGATCAGCGGAGCTGCTCTAGAGCCAGAGAACCAGGTCAGCAGAGCCTCTCTAGAGGCTAGGAAAAAGGTCATCAGAGCTGCTCTAGAGCCTGAGAACCAGGCCAGCAAAGCTGCATTAGAGCCAGAGAACCAGGTCAGAAGAGCATCTCTAGAGCCAGAGAACCAGGTCAGCAGAGCTGCTTCAAAGCCATAGAACCAGGTCAGCAGAACTGCTCTTGAGCCAGAGAACCGGGTCAGCAAAACTGCTCTAGAGCCAGAGAATCAGGTCAGCAGAGAAGCTTCAAAGCCAGAGAACCAGGTTAGCAGAGCTGCTATAGAGCAAGAGAACCAGATCAGCAGAGCTGCTTTAGGCCCAGATTACCAGTGAAGCAGAGCTGCTCAAAAACCAGAGAACCAGGTCAGCAGAGCTGCTTAAGAGCAAGAGGACCAGGTCAGCAGAGCTGCTTCAAATCCAGAGAACCAGGTAAGCAGAGCTGCTTTAGAGCCAGAGAACCAGGTCAGCAGAGCTGCTTCAAAGCCAGAGAGCCAGGTTAGCAGAGCTGCTATAGAGCCAGAGAACCAGATCAGTAGAGCTGCTTTAGATCCAAAGTACCAGTTCAGCAGAGCTGCTCTAGAACCAAGTCAGCAGAGCTGCTCTAGAGCCAGAGAACCAGGTCAGCAGAGCTGCTTCAGAGCAAGAGAACCAGGTCAGCAGAGCTGCTTCAAATCCAGAGAACTGGGTCAGCAGAGCTGCTTAAGAGCAAGAGGACCAGGTCAGCAGAGCTGCTTCAAATCCAGAGAACCAGTTAAGCAGAGCTGCTTTAGAGCCAGAGAACCAGGTCAGCAGAGCTGCTTCAAAGCCAGAGAGCCAGGTTAGCAGAGCTGCTATAGAGCCAGAGAACCAGATCAGTAGAGCTGCTTTAGATCCAAAGTACCAGGTCAGCAGAGCTGCTCTAGAACCAAGTCAGCAGAGCTGCTCTAGAGCCAGAGAACCAGGTCAGCAGAGCTGCTTCAGAGCAAGAGTACCAGGTCAGCAGAGCTGCTCTAGAGCAAGATAATCAGGTCAGCAGATCTGCTTCAAAGCCAGAGAACCAGGTTAGTAGACCTGCTATAGAACCAGAGAATCAGATCAGCAGAGCTGCTTTAGGTCCAGAGTACCAGTCAGCAGAGCTGCTCTAGAGTCAGAGGACCAGGTCAGCAGAGCTGCTCTAGAGTCCGAGGACCAGGTCAGCAGAGCTGCTTCAGAGCAAGATAACCAAGTCAGCAGAGCTGCTTCAAATCCAGAAAACCAGGTCAGCAGAGCTGCTCTAGAGCCTAAGAACCAGGTCACTAGAGCTGCTTCAAAGCCAGAGAACCAGGTCAGCAGAGCTGCTTCAAATCCAGAGAACCAGGTCAGCAGAGCTGCTCTAGAGCCTAAGAACCAGTTTAGCAGATCTGCTTCAAAGCCAGAGAACCAGGTCAGCAGAGCTGCTCTAGAGGCAGAGAACCAGGTCAGCAGAGCTGCTCTAGGGCCAGAGAAACGAGGTCAGCAGGTATGCTTTAGAGGGAGAGAACCAGGTCAGCAGAGCTACTTTGGAGCCAGAGAACTAGGTCAGGAAAGCTGCTTCAAAGCTTGAGAATCAGGTCAGCAGATCTAGTCTAGAGCCAGAGAACCAGGTCAGCAGAACCGCTCTAGAGCCAGAGAACTAGGTCAGCAGAGCTGCTGTAGAGCTAGAGAATCATGTCAGCATAGCCGCTCTAGAGTCAGAGCACCAGTTCAGCAGAGCTGCTTTAGAGCCAGAGAACTAGGTCAGCAGAGCTGCTTTAGAGCCGGAGAACCAGGTCAACAGAGCCGCTGTAGAGCCAGAGAACCAGGTCAGCAGAGCTGCTCTAGGGCCAGAGAAACGATGTCAGCAGGTAGGCTTTAGAGGGAGAGAACCAGGTCAGCAGAGCTACTTTGGAGCCAGAGAACTAGGTCAGCAAAGCTGCTTCAAAGCTTGAGAACCAGGTCAGCAGAACCGCTCTAGAGCCGAAGAACCAGGTCAGCAGAGCTGCTTTAGAGCCAGAGAACCAGGTCAGCAGAGCTGCTATAGAGACAGAGAACCAGATCAGCAGATCTACTTCAAAGCCATAGAACCAGGTCAGCAGAGCTGCTCTAGAGCCAGAGAACCAGGTCAGCAGAGCTGCTTTAGATCCAGAGTACCAGGTCAGCAGAGTTGCTCTAGAGCCAGAGAACCAGGTCAGCAGAGCCTCTCTAGAGGCTAAGAACAAGGTCATCAGAGTTGCTCTAGAGCCTGAGAACCAGGCCAGCAGAGCTGCATTAGAGCCAGAGAACCAGGTCAGAAGACCGTCTCTAGAGCCAGAGAACCAGGTCAGCAGAGCTGCTTCAAAGCCATAGAACCAGGTCAGCAGAACTGCTCTTGAGCCAGAGAACCGGGTCAGCAAAACTGCTCTAGAGCCAGAGAATCAGGTCAGCAGAGATGCTTCAAAGGCAGAGAACCAGGTTAGCAGAGCTGCTATAGAGCGAGAGAACCAGATCAGCAGAGCTGCTTTAGGCCCAGAGTACCAGTGCAGAAGAGCTGCTCAAAAACCAGAGAACCAGGTCAGCAGAGCTGCTTAAGAGCAAGAGAACCAGGTCAGCAGAGCTGCGTCAAATCCAGAGAACCAGGTAAGCAGAGCTGCGTTAGATCCAGAGAACCAGGTCAGCAGAGCTGCTTCAAAGCCATAGAACCAGGTCAGCAGAACTGCTCTTGAGCCAGAGAACCGGGTCAGCAAAACTGCTCTAGAGCCAGAGAATCAGGTCAGCAGAGATGCTTCAAAGGCAGAGAACCAGGTTAGCAGAGCTGCTATAGAGCGAGAGAACCAGATCAGCAGAGCTGCTTTAGGCCCAGAGTACCAGTGCAGAAGAGCTGCTCAAAAACCAGAGAACCAGGTCAGCAGAGCTGCTTAAGAGCAAGAGAACCAGGTCAGCAGAGCTGCGTCAAATCCAGAGAACCAGGTAAGCAGAGCTGCTTTAGATCCAGAGAACCAGGTCAGCAGAGCTGCTTCAAAGCCAGAGAGCCAGGTTAGCAGAGCTACTATAAAACCAGAGAACCAGATCAGCAGAGCTGCTTTAGGTCCAGAGTACCAGTCAGCAGAGTAGCTCTAGAGTCAGAGGACCAGGTCAGCAGAGCTGCTCTAGAGTCCGAGGACCAGGTCAGCAGAGCTGCTTTAGAGCAAGATAACCAAGTCAGCAGAGCTGCTTCAAATCCAGAGAACCAGGTCAGCAGAGCTGCTTCAAAGCCAGATAACCAGGTCAGCAGAGCTGCTTCAAATCCAGAGAACCAGGTCAGCAGAGCTGCTCTAGAGCCTAAGAACCAGTTTAGCAGAGCTGCTTCAAAGCCAGAGAACCAGGTCAGCAGAGCTGCTCTAGAGGCAGAGAACCCAGTCAGCAGATCTGCTCTAGGGCCAGAGAAACGAGGTCGGCAGGTATGCTTTAGAGGGAGAGAACCAGGTCAGCAGAGCTACTTTGGAGCCAGAGAACTAGGTCAGGAAAGCTGCTTCAAAGCTTGAGAATCAGGTCAGCAGATCTACTCTAGAGCCAGAGAACCAGGTCAGCAGAACCGCTCTAGAGCCAGAGAACTAGGTCAGCAGAGCTGCTGTAGAGCTAGAGAATCATGTCAGCATAGCCGCTCTAGAGTCAGAGAACCAGTTCAGCAGAGCTGCTTTAGAGCCAGAGAACTAGGTCAGCAGAGCTGCTTTAGAGCCGGAGAACCAGGTCAACAGAGCCGCTGTAGAGCCAGAGAACCAGGTCAGCAAAGCTTTAAAACCAGAGAAACAGGTCAGCAGAGCCAGAGAACCAGATCAGCAGAGCTGCTCTAGAGCCAGAGAACCAGGTCAGCAGAATTGCTTTAGAGGCAGAGAACAAGGTCAGCAGAGGCGTTGTAGAGCCAGAGAACCAGACCAGCAAAGCTGCTTTAGAGCCAGAGAAACAGGTCAGAAGAGCCGTTGTAGAGCCAGAGAACCAGATCAGCAGAGCTGCTGTATTGCCAGAGAAACAGGTCAGCAGAGTCGCTCTAGAGCCAGAGAACCAGGTCAGCAGAGCTGCTTTAGAGCCAGAGAACCAGGTCAGCAGAGTTGCTGTACAGCCAAAGAACCAGGTCAGCAGAGCCATTGTACAGCCTGAGA
Organism: Triturus cristatus; assembly: GCF_964204655.1. NCBI lineage: Eukaryota > Metazoa > Chordata > Amphibia > Caudata > Salamandridae > Triturus > Triturus cristatus. The sequence continues at coordinate 914,407,764 of NC_140579.1, read as the reverse complement.
ACCATGTCAGCAAAGCTGCTCTAGAGCCAGAGAACCAGGTCATCAGAGCTGCTTCAAATCCAGAGAACCAGGTAAGCAGAGCTGCTGTATAGCCAGAGAAACAGGTCAGCAGAGTCGCTCTAGAGCCAGAGAACCAGGTCAGCAGAGCTGCTTTAGAGCCAGAGATCTGGGTCAGCAGAGCCGCTGTACAGCCAGAGAACCACGTCAGCAGAGTTGCTGTACAGCCATAGAACCAGGTCAGCAGAGCTGTTGTACAGCCTGAGAACCAGGTCAGCAGAGCTGCTCTAGAGCCAGAGAACCAGATCAGCAGAGCTGCTTCAAAGCCAGAGAACCAGGTCAGCGAAGCTGCTCTAGAGCCAGAAAACCAGGTCAGCAGAGCTGCTCTAGAGCCAGAGATCCAGGTCAGCAGAGCCGCTCTAGAGCCTATGAACAAGGTCAGCAGAGCTGCACTAGAGACTGAGAACCAGGTCAGCAGAGCTTCTCTAGAGCCAATGAACCATGTCAGCAGAGCTGCTGTAGAACCAGAGAACCAGGTCAACAGACCTGCTCTAGAGCCAGGGAACCAGGTCAGCAGAGCTTCTTCAAAGCCAGAGAACCATGTCAGCAGAGCTGCTTTAGAGCCAGAGAACCAGGTCAGCAGAGCTGCTCTAGAGTCAGAGGACCAGGTCAGAAGAGCTGCTCTAGCGTCTGAGGACCAGGTCAGCAAAGCTGCGTCAGAGCAAGATAACCAGCTCAGCAGAGGTGCTTCAAATCCAGAGAACCAGGTCAGCAGAGCTGCTCTAGAGCCTAAGAACCAGGCCACCAGAGCTGCTTCAAAGCCAGAGAACCAGGTCAGCAGAGCTGCTTCAAATCCAGAGAACCAGGTCAGCAGAGCTGCTCTAGAGCCTAAGAACCAGTTTAGCAGAGCTGCTTCAAAGCCAGAGAACCAGGTCAACAGAGTTGCATTAGAGCCAGAGAACCAGGTCAGCAGAGCTGCTCTAGAGGCAGAGAACCAGGTCAGCAGAGCTTCTCTAGGGCCAGAGAAACAAGGTCAGCAGATATGCTTTAGAGGGAGAGAACCAGGTCAGCAGAGCTACTTTGGAGCCAGAGAACTAGGTCAGCAACGCTGCTTCAAAGCTTGCGAACCAGGTCAGCAGATCTACTCTAGAGCCAGAGAACCATGTCATCAGAACTGCTCTAGAGCCGAAGAACCAGGTCAGCAGAGCTGCTTTAGAGACAGAGAACCAGGTCAGCAGAGCTGCTATAGAGACAGAGTCCCAGATCAGCAGATCTACTTCAAAGCTATAGAACCAGGTCAGCAGAGCTGCTCTAGAGCCAGAGAACCAGGTCAGCAGAGCTGCTTTAGAGCCAGAGTACCAGGTCAGCAGAGCTGCTCTAGAGCCAGAGAACCAGGTCAGCAGGGCCGCTCTAGAGGCTAAGAACAAGGTCATCAGAGCTGCTTCAAATCCAGAGAACCAGGTAAGCAGAGCTGCTATAGAGCCAGAGAACCAGATCAGTAGAGCTGCTTTAGATCCAAAGTACCAGGTCAGCAGAGCTGCTCTAGAACCAAGTCAGCAGAGCTGCTCTAGAGCCAGAGAACCAGGTCAGCAGAGCTGCTTCAGAGCAAGAGTACCAGGTCAGCAGAGCTGCTCTAGAGCCAGATAATCAGGTCAGCAGATCTGCTTCAAAGCCAGAGAACCAGGTTAGTAGACCTGCTATAGAACCAGAGAATCAGATCAGCAGAGCTGCTTTAGGTCCAGAGTACCAGTCAGCAGAGCTGCTCTAGAGTCAGAGGACCAGGTCAGCAGAGCTGCTCTAGAGTCCGAGGACCAGGTCAGCAGAGCTGCTTCAGAGCAAGATAACCAAGTCAGCAGAGCTGCTTCAAATCCAGAAAACCAGGTCAGCAGAGCTGCTCTAGAGCCTAAGAACCAGGTCACTAGAGCTGCTTCAAAGCCAGAGAACCAGGTCAGCAGAGCTGCTTCAAATCCAGAGAACCAGGTCAGCAGAGCTGCTCTAGAGCCTAAGAACCAGTTTAGCAGATCTGCTTCAAAGCCAGAGAACCAGGTCAGCAGAGCTGCTCTAGAGGCAGAGAACCAGGTCAGCAGAGCTGCTCTAGGGCCAGAGAAACAAGGTCAGCAGGTATGCTTTAGAGGGAGAGAACCAGGTCAGCAGAGCTACTTTGGAGCCAGAGAACTAGGTCAGGAAAGCTGCTTCAAAGCTTGAGAATCAGGTCAGCAGATCTAGTCTAGAGCCAGAGAACCAGGTCAGCAGAACCGCTCTAGAGCCAGAGAACTAGGTCAGCAGAGCTGCTGTAGAGCTAGAGAATCATGTCAGCATAGCCGCTCTAGAGTCAGAGAACCAGTTCAGCAGAGCTGCTTTAGAGCCAGAGAACTAGGTCAGCAGAGCTGCTTTAGAGCCGGAGAACCAGGTCAACAGAGCCGCTGTAGAGCCAGAGAACCAGGTCAGCAAAGCTTTAAAACCAGAGAAACAGGTCAGCAGAGCCAGAGAACCAGATCAGCAGAGCTGCTCTAGAGCCAGAGAACCAGGTCAGCAGAATTGCTTTAGAGGCAGAGAACAAGGTCAGCAGAGGCGTTGTAGAGCCAGAGAACCAGACCAGCAAAGCTGCTTTAGAGCCAGAGAAACAGGTCAGAAGAGCCGTTGTAGAGCCAGAGAACCAGATCAGCAGAGCTGCTGTATTGCCAGAGAAACAGGTCAGCAGAGTCGCTCTAGAGCCAGAGAACCAGGTCAGCAGAGCTGCTTTAGAGCCAGAGAACCAGGTCAGCAGAGTTGCTGTACAGCCAAAGAACCAGGTCAGCAGAGCCATTGTACAGCCTGAGAACCAGGTCAGCAAAGCTGCTCTAGAGCCAGAGAACCAGGTCATCAGAGCTGCTTCAAATCCAGAGAACCAGGTAAGCAGAGCTGCTGTATAGCCAGAGAAACAGGTCAGCAGAGTCGCTCTAGAGCCAGAGAACCAGGTCAGCAGAGCTGCTTTAGAGCCAGAGATCTGGGTCAGCAGAGCCGCTGTACAGCCAGAGAACCACGTCAGCAGAGTTGCTGTACAGCCATAGAACCAGGTCAGCAGAGCTGTTGTACAGCCTGAGAACCAGGTCAGCAGAGCTGCTCTAGAGCCAGAGAACCAGATCAGCAGAGCTGCTTCAAAGCCAGAGAACCAGGTCAGCGAAGCTGCTCTAGAGCCAGAAAACCAGGTCAGCAGAGCTGCTCTAGAGCCAGAGATCCAGGTCAGCAGAGCCGCTCTAGAGCCTATGAACAAGGTCAGCAGAGCTGCACTAGAGACTGAGAACCAGGTCAGCAGAGCTTCTCTAGAGCCAATGAACCATGTCAGCAGAGCTGCTGTAGAACCAGAGAACCAGGTCAACAGACCTGCTCTAGAGCCAGGGAACCAGGTCAGCAGAGCTTCTTCAAAGCCAGAGAACCATGTCAGCAGAGCTGCTTTAGAGCCAGAGAACCAGGTCAGCAGAGCTGCTCTAGAGTCAGAGGACCAGGTCAGAAGAGCTGCTCTAGCGTCTGAGGACCAGGTCAGCAAAGCTGCGTCAGAGCAAGATAACCAGCTCAGCAGAGGTGCTTCAAATCCAGAGAACCAGGTCAGCAGAGCTGCTCTAGAGCCTAAGAACCAGGCCACCAGAGCTGCTTCAAAGCCAGAGAACCAGGTCAGCAGAGCTGCTTCAAATCCAGGGAACCAGGTCAGCAGAGCTGCTCTAGAGCCTAAGAACCAGTTTAGCAGAGCTGCTTCAAAGCCAGAGAACCAGGTCAACAGAGTTGCATTAGAGCCAGAGAACCAGGTCAGCAGAGCTGCTCTAGAGGCAGAGAACCAGGTCAGCAGAGCTTCTCTAGGGCCAGAGAAACAAGGTCAGCAGATATGCTTTAGAGGGAGAGTACCAGGTCAGCAGAGCTACTTTGGAGCCAGAGAACTAGGTCAGCAACGCTGCTTCAAAGCTTGCGAACCAGGTCAGCAGATCTACTCTAGAGCCAGAGAACCATGTCATCAGAACTGCTCTAGAGCCGAAGAACCAGGTCAGCAGAGCTGCTTTAGAGACAGAGAACCAGGTCAGCAGAGCTGCTATAGAGACAGAGTCCCAGATCAGCAGATCTACTTCAAAGCTATAGAACCAGGTCAGCAGAGCTGCTCTAGAGCCAGAGAACCAGGTCAGCAGAGCTGCTTTAGAGCCAGAGTACCAGGTCAGCAGAGCTGCTCTAGAGCCAGAGAACCAGGTCAGCAGGGCCGCTCTAGAGGCTAAGAACAAGGTCATCAGAGCTGCTTCAAATCCAGAGAACCAGGTAAGCAGAGCTGCTATAGAGCCAGAGAACCAGATCAGTAGAGCTGCTTTAGATCCAAAGTACCAGGTCAGCAGAGCTGCTCTAGAACCAAGTCAGCAGAGCTGCTCTAGAGCCAGAGAACCAGGTCAGCAGAGCTGCTTCAGAGCAAGAGTACCAGGTCAGCAGAGCTGCTCTAGAGCCAGATAATCAGGTCAGCAGATCTGCTTCAAAGCCAGAGAACCAGGTTAGTAGACCTGCTATAGAACCAGAGAATCAGATCAGCAGAGCTGCTTTAGGTCCAGAGTACCAGTCAGCAGAGCTGCTCTAGAGTCAGAGGACCAGGTCAGCAGAGCTGCTCTAGAGTCCGAGGACCAGGTCAGCAGAGCTGCTTCAGAGCAAGATAACCAAGTCAGCAGAGCTGCTTCAAATCCAGAAAACCAGGTCAGCAGAGCTGCTCTAGAGCCTAAGAACCAGGTCACTAGAGCTGCTTCAAAGCCAGAGAACCAGGTCAGCAGAGCTGCTTCAAATCCAGAGAACCAGGTCAGCAGAGCTGCTCTAGAGCCTAAGAACCAGTTTAGCAGATCTGCTTCAAAGCCAGAGAACCAGGTCAGCAGAGCTGCTCTAGAGGCAGAGAACCAGGTCAGCAGAGCTGCTCTAGGGCCAGAGAAACAAGGTCAGCAGGTATGCTTTAGAGGGAGAGAACCAGGTCAGCAGAGCTACTTTGGAGCCAGAGAACTAGGTCAGGAAAGCTGCTTCAAAGCTTGAGAATCAGGTCAGCAGATCTAGTCTAGAGCCAGAGAACCAGGTCAGCAGAACCGCTCTAGAGCCAGAGAACTAGGTCAGCAGAGCTGCTGTAGAGCTAGAGAATCATGTCAGCATAGCCGCTCTAGAGTCAGAGCACCAGTTCAGCAGAGCTGCTTTAGAGCCAGAGAACTAGGTCAGCAGAGCTGCTTTAGAGCCGGAGAACCAGGTCAACAGAGCCGCTGTAGAGCCAGAGAACCAGGTCAGCAGAGCTGCTCTAGGGCCAGAGAAACGATGTCAGCAGGTAGGCTTTAGAGGGAGAGAACCAGGTCAGCACAGCTACTTTGGAGCCAGAGAACTAGGTCAGCAAAGCTGCTTCAAAGCTTGAGAACCAGGTCAGCAGAACCGCTCTAGAGCCGAAGAACCAGGTCAGCAGAGCTGCTTTAGAGCCAGAGAACCAGGTCAGCAGAGCTGCTATAGAGACAGAGAACCAGATCAGCAGATCTACTTCAAAGCCATAGAACCAGGTCAGCAGAGCTGCTCTAGAGCCAGAGAACCAGGTCAGCAGAGCTGCTTTAGATCCAGAGTACCAGGTCAGCATAGTTGCTCTAGAGCCAGAGAACCAGGTCAGCAGAGCCTCTCTAGAGGCTAAGAACAAGGTCATCAGAGTTGCTCTAGAGCCTGAGAACCAGGCCAGCAGAGCTGCATTAGAGCTAGAGAACCAGGTCAGAAGAGCGTCTCTAGAGCCAGAGAACCAGGTCAGCAGAGCTGCTTCAAAGCCATAGAACCAGGTCAGCAGAACTGCTCTTGAGCCGGAGAACCGGGTCAGCAAAACTGCTCTAGAGCCAGAGAATCAGGTCAGCAGAGATGCTTCAAAGGCAGAGAACCAGGTTAGCAGAGCTGCTATAGAGCGAGAGAACCAGATCAGCAGAGCTGCTTTAGGCCCAGAGTACCAGTGCAGAAGAGCTGCTCAAAAACCAGAGAACCAGGTCAGCAGAGCTGCTTAAGAGCAAGAGAACCAGGTCAGCAGAGCTGCGTCAAATTCAGAGAACCAGGTAAGCAGAGCTGCTTTAGATCCAGAGAACCAGGTCAGCAGAGCTGCTTCAAAGCCATAGAACCAGGTCAGCAGAACTGCTCTTGAGCCAGAGAACCGGGTCAGCAAAACTGCTCTAGAGCCAGAGAATCAGGTCAGCAGAGATGCTTCAAAGGCAGAGAACCAGGTTAGCAGAGCTGCTATAGAGCGAGAGAACCAGATCAGCAGAGCTGCTTTAGGCCCAGAGTACCAGTGCAGAAGAGCTGCTCAAAAACCAGAGAACCAGGTCAGCAGAGCTGCTTAAGAGCAAGAGAACCAGGTCAGCAGAGCTGCGTCAAATCCAGAGAACCAGGTAAGCAGAGCTGCTTTAGATCCAGAGAACCAGGTCAGCAGAGCTGCTTCAAAGCCAGAGAGCCAGGTTAGCAGAGCTACTATAGAACCAGAGAACCAGATCAGCAGAGCTGCTTTAGGTCCAGAGTACCAGTCAGCAGAGCAGCTCTAGAGTCAGAGGACCAGGTCAGCAGAGCTGCTCTAGAGTCCGAGGACCAGGTCAGCAGAGCTGCTTTAGAGCAAGATAACCAAGTCAGCAGAGCTGCTTCAAATCCAGAGAACCAGGTCAGCAGAGCTGCTTCAAAGCCAGAGAACCAGGTCAGCAGAGCTGCTTCAAATCCAGAGAACCAGGTCAGCAGAGCTGCTCTAGAGCCTAAGAACCAGTTTAGCAGAGCTGCTTCAAAGCCAGAGAACCAGGTCAGCAGAGCTGCTCTAGAGGCAGAGAACCCGGTCAGCAGAGCTGCTCTAGGGCCAGAGAAACGAGGTCAGCAGGTATGCTTTAGAGGGAGAGAACCAGGTCAGCAGAGCTACTTTGGAGCCAGAGAACTAGGTCAGGAAAGCTGCTTCAAAGCTTGAGAATCAGGTCAGCAGATCTACTCTAGAGCCAGAGAACCAGGTCAGCAGAACCGCTCTAGAGCCAGAGAACTAGGTCAGCAGAGCTGCTGTAGAGCTAGAGAATCATGTCAGCATAGCCGCTCTAGAGTCAGAGAACCAGTTCAGCAGAGCTGCTTTAGAGCCAGAGAACTAGGTCAGCAGAGCTGCTTTAGAGCCGGAGAACCAGGTCAACAGAGCCGCTGTAGAGCCAGAGAACCAGGTCAGCAAAGCTTTAAAACCAGAGAAACAGGTCAGCAGAGCCAGAGAACCAGATCAGCAGAGCTGCTCTAGAGCCAGAGAACCAGGTCAGCAGAATTGCTTTAGAGGCAGAGAACAAGGTCAGCAGAGGCGTTGTAGAGCCAGAGAACCAGATCAGCAAAGCTGCTTTAGAGCCAGAGAAACAGGTCAGAAGAGCCGTTGTAGAGCCAGAGAACCAGATCAGCAGAGCTGCTGTATTGCCAGAGAAACAGGTCAGCAGAGTCGCTCTAGAGCCAGAGAACCAGTTCAGCAGAGCTGCTTTAGAGCCAGAGAACCAGGTCAGCAGAGTTGCTGTACAGCCAAAGAACCAGGTCAGCAGAGCCATTGTACAGCCTGAGAACCAGGTCAGCAAAGCTGCTCTAGAGCCAGAGAACCAGGTCATCAGAGCTGCTTCAAATCCAGAGAACCAGGTAAGCAGAGCTGCTGTATAGCCAGAGAAACAGGTCAGCAGAGTCGCTCTAGAGCCAGAGAACCAGGTCAGCAGAGCTGCTTTAGAGCCAGAGATCTAGGTCAGCAGAGCCGCTGTACAGCCAGAGAACCACGTCAGCAGAGTTGCTGTACAGCCATAGAACCAGGTCAGCAGAGCTGTTGTACAGCCTGAGAACCAGGTCAGCAGAGCTGCTCTAGAGCCAGAGAACCAGATCAGCAGAGCTGCTTCAAAGCCAGAGAACCAGGTCAGCGAAACTGCTCTAGAGCCAGAAAACCAGGTCAGCAGAGCTGCTCTAGAGCCAGAGATCCAGGTCAGCAGAGCCGCTCTAGAGCCTATGAACAAGGTCAGCAGAGCTGCACTAGAGACTGAGAACCAGGTCAGCAGAGCTTCTCTAGAGCCAATGAACCATGTCAGCAGAGCTGCTGTAGAACCAGAGAACCAGGTCAACAGACCTGCTCTAGAGCCAGGGAACCAGGTCAGCAGAGCTTCTTCAAAGCCAGAGAACCATATCAGCAGAGCTGCTTTAGAGCCAGAGAACCAGGTCAGCAGAGCTGCTCTAGAGTCAGAGGACCAGGTCAGAAGAGCTGCTCTAGCGTCTGAGGACCAGGTCAGCAAAGCTGCGTCAGAGCAAGATAACCAGCTCAGCAGAGGTGCTTCAAATCCAGAGAACCAGGTCAGCAGAGCTGCTCTAGAGCCGAAGAACCAGGCCACCAGAGCTGCTTCAAAGCCAGAGAACCAGGTCAGCAGAGCTGCTTCAAATCCAGAGAACCAGGTCAGCAGAGCTGCTCTAGAGCCTAAGAACCAGTTTAGCAGAGCTGCTTCAAAGCCAGAGAACCAGGTCAACAGAGTTGCATTAGAGCCAGACAACCAGGTCAGCAGAGCTGCTCTAGAGGCAGAGAACCAGGTCAGCAGAGCTTCTCTAGGGCCAGAGAAACAAGGTCAGCAGATATGCTTTAGAGGGAGAGAACCAGGTCAGCAGAGCTACTTTGGAGCCAGAGAACTAGGTCAGCAACGCTGCTTCAAAGCTTGCGAACCAGGTCAGCAGATCTACTCTAGAGCCAGAGAACCATGTCATCAGAACTGCTCTAGAGCCGAAGAACCAGGTCAGCAGAGCTGCTTTAGAGACAGAGAACCAGGTCAGCAGAGCTGCTATAGAGACAGAGTCCCAGATCAGCAGATCTACTTCAAAGCTATAGAACCAGGTCAGCAGAGCTGCTCTAGAGCCAGAGAACCAGGTCAGCAGAGCTGCTTTAGAGCCAGAGTACCAGGTCAGCAGAGCTGCTCTAGAGCCAGAGAACCAGGTCAGCAGGGCCGCTCTAGAGGCTAAGAACAAGGTCATCAGAGCTGTTTCAAATCCAGAGAACCAGGTAAGCAGAGCTGCTATAGAGCCAGAGAACCAGATCAGTAGAGCTGCTTTAGATCCAAAGTACCAGGTCAGCAGAGCTGCTCTAGAACCAAGTCAGCAGAGCTGCTCTAGAGCCAGAGAACCAGGTCAGCAGAGCTGCTTCAGAGCAAGAGTACCAGGTCAGCAGAGCTGCTCTAGAGCCAGATAATCAGGTCAGCAGATCTGCTTCAAAGCCAGAGAACCAGGTTAGTAGACCTGCTATAGAACCAGAGAATCAGATCAGCAGAGCTGCTTTAGGTCCAGAGTACCAGTCAGCAGAGCTGCTCTAGAGTCAGAGGACCAGGTCAGCAGAGCTGCTCTAGAGTCCGAGGACCAGGTCAGCAGAGCTGCTTCAGAGCAAGATAACCAAGTCAGCAGAGCTGCTTCAAATCCAGAAAACCAGGTCAGCAGAGCTGCTCTAGAGCCTAAGAACCAGGTCACTAGAGCTGCTTCAAAGCCAGAGAACCAGGTCAGCAGAGCTGCTTCAAATCCAGAGAACCAGGTCAGCAGAGCTGCTCTAGAGCCTAAGAACCAGTTTAGCAGATCTGCTTCAAAGCCAGAGAACCAGGTCAGCAGAGCTGCTCTAGAGGCAGAGAACCAGGTCAGCAGAGCTGCTCTAGGGCCAGAGAAACAAGGTCAGCAGGTATGCTTTAGAGGGAGAGAACCAGGTCAGCAGAGCTACTTTGGAGCCAGAGAACTAGGTCAGGAAAGCTGCTTCAAAGCTTGAAAATCAGGTCAGCAGATCTAGTCTAGAGCCAGAGAACCAGGTCAGCAGAACCGCTCTAGAGCCAGAGAACTAGGTCAGCAGAGCTGCTGTAGAGCTAGAGAATCATGTCAGCATAGCCGCTCTAGAGTCAGAGCACCAGTTCAGCAGAGCTGCTTTAGAGCCAGAGAACTAGGTCAGCAGAGCTGCTTTAGAGCCGGAGAACCAGGTCAACAGAGCCGCTGTAGAGCCAGAGAACCAGGTCAGCAGAGCTGCTCTAGGGCCAGAGAAACGATGTCAGCAGGTAGGCTTTAGAGGGAGAGAACCAGGTCAGCACAGCTACTTTGGAGCCAGAGAACTAGGTCAGCAAAGCTGCTTCAAAGCTTGAGAACCAGGTCAGCAGAACCGCTCTAGAGCCGAAGAACCAGGTCAGCAGAGCTGCTTTAGAGCCAGAGAACCAGGTCAGCAGAGCTGCTATAGAGACAGAGAACCAGATCAGCAGATCTACTTCAAAGCCATAGAACCAGGTCAGCAGAGCTGTTCTAGAGCCAGAGAACCAGGTCAGCAGAGCTGCTTTAGATCCAGAGTACCAGGTCAGCATAGTTGCTCTAGAGCCAGAGAACCAGGTCAGCAGAGCCTCTCTAGAGGCTAAGAACAAGGTCATCAGAGTTGCTCTAGAGCCTGAGAACCAGGCCAGCAGAGCTGCATTAGAGCCAGAGAACCAGGTCAGAAGAGCGTCTCTAGAGCCAGAGAACCAGGTCAGCAGAGCTGCTTCAAAGCCATAGAACCAGGTCAGCAGAACTGCTCTTGAGCCAGAGAACCGGGTCAGCAAAACTGCTCTAGAGCCAGAGAATCAGGTCAGCAGAGATGCTTCAAAGGCAGAGAACCAGGTTAGCAGAGCTGCTATAGAGCGAGAGAACCAGATCAGCAGAGCTGCTTTAGGCCCAGAGTACCAGTGCAGAAGAGCTGCTCAAAAACCAGAGAACCAGGTCAGCAGAGCTGCTTAAGAGCAAGAGAACCAGGTCAGCAGAGCTGCGTCAAATTCAGAGAACCAGGTAAGCAGAGCTGCTTTAGATCCAGAGAACCAGGTCAGCAGAGCTGCTTCAAAGCCATAGAACCAGGTCAGCAGAACTGCTCTTGAGCCAGAGAACCGGGTCAGCAAAACTGCTCTAGAGCCAGAGAATCAGGTCAGCAGAGATGCTTCAAAGGCAGAGAACCAGGTTAGCAGAGCTGCTATAGAGCGAGAGAACCAGATCAGCAGAGCTGCTTTAGGCCCAGAGTACCAGTGCAGAAGAGCTGCTCAAAAACCAGAGAACCAGGTCAGCAGAGCTGCTTAAGAGCAAGAGAACCAGGTCAGCAGAGCTGCGTCAAATCCAGAGAACCAGGTAAGCAGAGCTGCTTTAGATCCAGAGAACCAGGTCAGCAGAGCTGCTTCAAAGCCAGAGAGCCAGGTTAGCAGAGCTACTATAGAACCAGAGAACCAGATCAGCAGAGCTGCTTTAGGTCCAGAGTACCAGTCAGCAGAGCAGCTCTAGAGTCAGAGGACCAGGTCAGCAGAGCTGCTCTAGAGTCCGAGGACCAGGTCAGCAGAGCTGCTTTAGAGCAAGATAACCAAGTCAGCAGAGCTGCTTCAAATCCAGAGAACCAGGTCAGCAGAGCTGCTTCAAAGCCAGAGAACCAGGTCAGCAGAGCTGCTTCAAATCCAGAGAACCAGGTCAGCAGAGCTGCTCTAGAGCCTAAGAACCAGTTTAGCAGAGCTGCTTCAAAGCCAGAGAACCAGGTCAGCAGAGCTGCTCTAGAGGCAGAGAACCCGGTCAGCAGAGCTGCTCTAGGGCCAGAGAAACGAGGTCAGCAGGTATGCTTTAGAGGGAGAGAACCAGGTCAGCAGAGCTACTTTGGAGCCAGAGAACTAGGTCAGGAAAGCTGCTTCAAAGCTTGAGAATCAGGTCAGCAGATCTACTCTAGAGCCAGAGAACCAGGTCAGCAGAACCGCTCTAGAGCCAGAGAACTAGGTCAGCAGAGCTGCTGTAGAGCTAGAGAATCATGTCAGCATAGCCGCTCTAGAGTCAGAGAACCAGTTCAGCAGAGCTGCTTTAGAGCCAGAGAACTAGGTCAGCAGAGCTGCTTTAGAGCCGGAGAACCAGGTCAACAGAGCCGCTGTAGAGCCAGAGAACCAGGTCAGCAAAGCTTTAAAACCAGAGAAACAGGTCAGCAGAGCCAGAGAACCAGATCAGTAGAGCTGCTCTAGAGCCAGAGAACCAGGTCAGCAGAATTGCTTTAGAGGCAGAGAACAAGGTCAGCAGAGGCGTTGTAGAGCCAGAGAACCAGATCAGCAAAGCTGCTTTAGAGCCAGAGAAACAGGTCAGAAGAGCCGTTGTAGAGCCAGAGAACCAGATCAGCAGAGCTGCTGTATTGCCAGAGAAACAGGTCAGCAGAGTCGCTCTAGAGCCAGAGAACCAGTTCAGCAGAGCTGCTTTAGAGCCAGAGAACCAGGTCAGCAGAGTTGCTGTACAGCCAAAGAACCAGGTCAGCAGAGCCATTGTACAGCCTGAGAACCAGGTCAGCAAAGCTGCTCTAGAGCCAGAGAACCAGGTCATCAGAGCTGCTTCAAATCCAGAGAACCAGGTAAGCAGAGCTGCTGTATAGCCAGAGAAACAGGTCAGCAGAGTCGCTCTAGAGCCAGAGAACCAGGTCAGCAGAGCTGCTTTAGAGCCAGAGATCTAGGTCAGCAGAGCCGCTGTACAGCCAGAGAACCACGTCAGCAGAGTTGCTGTACAGCCATAGAACCAGGTCAGCAGAGCTGTTGTACAGCCTGAGAACCAGGTCAGCAGAGCTGCTCTAGAGCCAGAGAACCAGATCAGCAGAGCTGCTTCAAAGCCAGAGAACCAGGTCAGCGAAACTGCTCTAGAGCCAGAAAACCAGGTCAGCAGAGCTGCTCTAGAGCCAGAGATCCAGGTCAGCAGAGCCGCTCTAGAGCCTATGAACAAGGTCAGCAGAGCTGCACTAGAGACTGAGAACCAGGTCAGCAGAGCTTCTCTAGAGCCAATGAACCATGTCAGCAGAGCTGCTGTAGAACCAGAGAACCAGGTCAACAGACCTGCTCTAGAGCCAGGGAACCAGGTCAGCAGAGCTTCTTCAAAGCCAGAGAACCATGTCAGCAGAGCTGCTTTAGAGCCAGAGAACCAGGTCAGCAGAGCTGCTCTAGAGTCAGAGGACCAGGTCAGAAGAGCTGCTCTAGCGTCTGAGGACCAGGTCAGCAAAGCTGCGTCAGAGCAAGATAACCAGCTCAGCAGAGGTGCTTCAAATCCAGAGAACCAGGTCAGCAGAGCTGCTCTAGAGCCGAAGAACCAGGCCACCAGAGCTGCTTCAAAGCCAGAGAACCAGGTCAGCAGAGCTGCTTCAAATCCAGAGAACCAGGTCAGCAGAGCTGCTCTAGAGCCTAAGAACCAGTTTAGCAGAGCTGCTTCAAAGCCAGAGAACCAGGTCAACAGAGTTGCATTAGAGCCAGAGAACCAGGTCAGCAGAGCTGCTCTAGAGGCAGAGAACCAGGTCAGCAGAGCTTCTCTAGGGCCAGAGAAACAAGGTCAGCAGATATGCTTTAGAGGGAGAGAACCAGGTCAGCAGAGCTACTTTGGAGCCAGAGAACTAGGTCAGCAATGCTGCTTCAAAGCTTGAGAACCAGGTCAGCAGATCTACTCTAGAGCCAGAGAACCATGTCATCAGAACTGCTCTAGAGCCGAAGAACCAGGTCAGCAGAGCTGCTTTAGAGACAGAGAACCAGGTCAGCAGAGCTGCTATAGAGACAGAGTCCCAGATCAGCAGATCTACTTCAAAGCCATAGAACCAGGTCAGCAGAGCTGCTCTAGAGCCAGAGAACCAGGTCAGCAGAGCTGCTTTAGAGCCAGAGTACCAGGTCAGCAGAGCTGCTCTAGAGCCAGAGAACCAGGTCAGCAGGGCCGCTCTAGAGGCTAAGAACAAGGTCATCAGAGCTGCTTCAAATCCAGAGAACCAGGTAAGCAGAGCTGCTTTAGAGGCAGAGAACCAGGTCAGCAGAGCTGCTCTAGAGCCAGAGAACCAGATCAGCAGAGCTGCTTCAAAGCCAGAGAACCAGGTCAGCGGAGCTGCTCTAGAGCCAGAAAACCAGGTCAGCAGAGCTGCTTTAGAGCCAGAGTTCCAGGTCAGCAGAGCTGCTCTAAAGCCAGAGATCCAGGTCAGCAGAGCCGCTCTAGAGCCTATGAACACGGTCAGCAGAGGTGCACTAGAGACTGAGAGCCAGGTCAGCAGAGCTTCTCTAGAGCAAGAGAACCAGGTCAGCAGAGCTGCTTCAAAGCCAGAGAACCATGTCAGCAGAGCTGCTGTAGAGCCAGAGAACCAGGTCAACAGACCTGCTCTAGAGCCATAGAACCAGGTCAGCAGAGCTGCTTCAAAGCCAGAGAACCATGTCAGGAGAGCTGCTTTAGAGCCAGAGAACCAGGTCAGCAGAGCTGCTATAGAGCCAGATAACAAGGTCAGCAGATCTGCTTCAAAGCCAGAGAACCAGGTTAGTAGACCTGCTATAGAACCAGATCAGCAGAGCTGTTTTAGGTCCAGATTACCAGGTCAGCAGAGGTGCTCTAGAGTCAGAGGACCAGGTCAGCAGAGCTGCTGTAGAGTCCGAGGACCAGGTCAGCAGAGCTGCTTCAGAGCAAGATAACCAGGTCAGCAGAGCTGCTTCAAATCCAGAGAACCAGGTCAGCAGAGCTGCTCTAGAGCCTAAGAACCAGGTCACCAGAGCTGCTTCAAAGCCAGAGAACCAGGTCAGCAGAGCTGCTTCAAATCCAGAGAACCAGGTCAGCAGAGCTGCTCTAGAGCCTAAGAACCAGTTTAGCAGAGCTGCTTCAAAGCCAGAGAACCAGGTCAGCAGAGCTGCTATAGAGGCAGAGAACCAGGTCAGCAAAGCTGCCCTAGAGCCAGAGAACCAGGTCAGCACAGCTGCTTTAGAGCCAGAGTACCAGGTCAGCAGAGCTGCTCTAGAGCCAGAGAACCAGGTCAGCAGGGCCGCTCTAGAGGCTAAGAACAAGGTCATCAGAGCTGCTTCAAATCCAGAGAACCAGGTAAGCAGAGCTGCTTTAGAGGCAGAGAACCAGGTCAGCAGAGCTGCTCTAGAGCCAGAGAACCAGATCAGCAGAGCTGCTTCAAAGCCAGAGAACCAGGTCAGCAGATCTATTCTAGAGCCAGAGAACCAGGTCAGCAGAACTGCTCTAGAGCCAACGAACCAGGTCAGCAGAGCTGCTTTAGAGCCAGAGAACCAGGTCGGCAGAGCTGCTATAGAGACAGAGAACCAGATCAGCAGATCTACTTCAAAGCCATAGAACCAGGTCAGCAGAGCTGCTTTAGAGCCAGAGAACCAGGTCAGCAGAGCTGCTTTAGATCCAGAGTACCAGGTCAGCAGAGCTGCTCTAGAGCCAGAGAACCAGGTCAGCAGAGCCGCTCTAGAGGCTAAGAACAAGGTCATCAGAGCTGCTCTAGAGCCTGAGAACCAGGCCAGCAGAGCTGCATTAGAGCCAGAGAACCAGGTCAGAAGAGCATCTCTAGAGCCAGAGAACCAGAGAACCAGGTCTGCAGAGCTGCATCAAAGCCATAGAACCAGGTCAGCAAAACTGCTCTAGAGCCAGAGAACCGGGTCAGCAAAACGGCTCTAGAGCCAGAGAATCGGGTCAGCAGAGATGCTTCAAAGCCAGAGAACCAGGTTAGCAGAGCTGCTATAGAGGCAGAGAACCAGATCAGCAGAGCTGCTTTAGGCCCAGAGTACCAGTGCAGCAGAGCTGCTCAAGAACCAGAGAACCTGGTCAGCAGAGCTGCTTAAGAGCAAGAGAACCAGGTCAGCAGAGCTGCTTCAAATCCAAAGAACCAGGTAAGCAGAGCTGCTTTAGAGCCAGAGAACCTGGTCAGCAGAGCTGCTTCAAAGCCAGAGAACCAGGTTAGCAGAGCTGCTATAGAGCCAGAGAACCAGATCAGTAGAGCTGCTTTAGATCCAAAGTACCAGGTCAGCAGAGCTGCTCTAGATCCAGAGAACCACGTCAGCAGAGCTGCTTCAGAGCAAGAGAACCAGGTCAGCAGAGCTGCTTCAAATCCAGAGAACCAGGTCAGCAGAGCTGCTCTAGAGCCTAAGAACCAGGTCAGCAGAGCTGCTTCAAAGCCAGAGAACTGGGTCAGCAGAGCTGCTTTAGAGCCAGAGAACCAGGTCATCAGATCAGCTATAGAGACAGAGAACAAGATCAGCAGATCTACTTCAAAGCCAGAGAACCAGGTCAGCAGAGCTGCTCTAGAGCCAGAGAACCAGGTCAGCAGAGCTGCTTTAGAGCCAGAGTACCAGGTCAGCAGAGCTGCTCTAGTGCCAGAGAACCAGGTCAGCAGAGCCGCTCTAGAGGCTAAGAACAAGGTCATCAGAGCTGCTCTGGAGCCTGAGAACCAGGCCAGCAGAGCTGCTTTAGAGCCTGAGAACCAGGTCAGAAGAGCGTCTCTAGAGCCAGAGAACAGGAGAACCAGGTCAGCAGAGCTGCTTAAGAGCAAGAGAACACGGTCAGCAGAGCTGCATCAAATCCAGAGAACTAGGTAAGCAGAGCTGCTTTAGAGCCAGAGAACCAGGTCAGCAAAGCTGCTCTAGAGCCAGAGAACCAGATCAGCAGAGCTGCTTCAAAGCCAGAGAACTACATCACCGGAGCTGCTCTAGAGCCAGAGAACCAGGTCAGCAGAGCTGCTTCAGCGCAAGAGAACCAGGTCAGCAGAGCTGCTTCAAATCCAGAGAACCGGGTCAGCAGAGCTGCTCTAGAGCCTAAGAACCAGGTCAGCAGAGCTGCTTCAAATCCAGAGAACTGGGTCAGCAGAGCTGTTTTAGAGCCAGAGATCCAGGTCATCATAGCTGCTATAGAGACAGAGAACCAGATCAGCAGATCTACTTCAAAGCCAGAGAACCAGGTCAGCAGATCTGCTCTAGAGCCAGAGAACCAGGTCAGCAGAGATGCTCTAGCGCCAGAGAACCAGGTCAGCAGAGCTGCTTTAGAGCCAGAGAACCAGATCAACAGAGCCACTGTAGAGCCTGAGATTCAGGTCAGCAGAGCTTCTCTAGAGCCAGAGCACCAGGTCAGCATAGCTTTTCTAGAGCTAAAGAACCAGGTCAGAAGAGCTACTCTAGAGCCAGAGATCCAGGTCAGCAGAGCTACTTCAAAGCCAGAGAACCAGGTCAGCAGAGCTACTTCAAAGCCAGAGTACCAGGTCAGCAGAGCTGCTCTAGAGCCAGAGAACCAGGTCAGCAGAGCCGCTCTAGAGGCTAAGAACAAGGTCATCAGAGCTGCTCTGGAGCCTGAGAACCAGGCCAGCAGAGCTGCTTTAGAGCCTGAGAACCAGGTCAGAAGAGGGTCTCTAGAGCCAGAGAATGGGAGAACCAGGTCAGCAGAGCTGCTTCAAAGCCATAGAACCGGGTCAGCAGAACTGCTCTAGAGCCAGAGAATCAGGTCAGCAGAGATGCTTCAAAGCCAGAGAACCAGGTTAGCAGAGCTGCTATAGAGCCAGTGAACCAGATCAGCAGAGCTGCTTTAGGCCCAGAGTACCAGGGCAGCAGAGCTGCTCAAGAGCCAGTGAACCAGGTCAGCAGAGCTGCTTAAGAGCAAGAGAACACGGTCAGCAGAGCTGCATCAAATCCAGAGAACCAGGTAAGCAGAGCTGCTTTAGAGCCAGAGAACCAGGTCAGCAAAGCTGCTCTAGAGCCAGAGAACCAGATCAGCAGAGCTGCTTCAAAGCCAGAGAACTACATCAGCGGATCTGCTCTAGAGCCAGAGAACCAGGTCAGCAGAGCTGCTTCAGAGGAAGAGAACCAGGTCAGCAGAGCTGCTTCAAATCCAGAGAACCGGATCAGCAGAGCTGCTCTAGAGCCTAAGAACCAGGTCAGCAGAGCTGCTTCAAATCCAGAGAACTGGGTCAGCAGAGCTGTTTTAGAGCCAGAGATCCAGGTCATCATAGCTGCTATAGAGACAGAGAACCAGATCAGCAGATCTACTTCAAAGCCAGAGAACCAGGTCAGCAGATCTGCTCTAGAGCCAGAGAACCAGGTCAGCAGAGATGCTCTAGCGCCAGAGAACCAGGTCAGCAGAGCTGCTTTAGAGCCAGAGAACCAGATCAACAGAGCCACTGTAGAGCCTGAGATTCAGGTCAGCAGAGCTTCTCTAGATCTCTAGAGCCAGAGCACCAGGTCAGCATAGCTTTTCTAGAGCTAAAGAACCAGGTCAGAAGAGCTACTCTAGAGCCAGAGATCCAGGTCAGCAGAGCTACTTCAAAGCCAGAGAACCAGGTCAGCAGAGCTTCTCTAGAGCCAGAGAACCAGGTCAGCAGAGCTACTTCAAAGCCAGAGAACCAGGTCAGCAGAGCTGCTCTAGGGCCAGACAACCAGGTCAGCAGAGCTGCTCTAGAGCCAGAGAACCAGGTCATCAGAGCTGCTAGAGAGCCAGAGAAACAGGTAAGCAAATCTGATTTACAGCCAGAGAAACAGGTCAGCAGAGCCATTGTAAAGCCAGAGAACCAGGTCAGCAAACCATTGTAGAGCCAGAGACCCAGGTCATCAGAGCAGCTATAGAGACAGAGAACAAGATCAGCAGATCTACTTCAAAGCCAGAGAACCAGGTCAGCAGAGCTGCTCTAGAGCCAGAGAACCAGGTCAGCAGAGCTGCTTTAGAGCCAGAGTACCAGGTCAGCAGAGCTGCTCTAGAGCCAGAGAACCAGGTCAGCAGAGCCGCTCTAGAGGCTAAGAACAAGGTCATCAGAGCTGCTCTGGAGCCTGAGAACCAGGCCAGCAGAGCTGCTTTAGAGCCTGAGAACCAGGTCAGAAGAGCGTCTCTGGAGCCAGAGAACAGGCGAACCAGGTCAGCAGAGCTGCTTCAAAGCCATAGAACCAGGTCAGCAGAACTGCTCTAGAGCCAGAGAACCGGGTCAGCAGAACTGCTCTAGAGCCAGAGAATCAGGTCAGCAGAGATGCTTCAAAGCCAGAGAACCAGGTTAGCAGAGCTGCTATAGAGCCAGTGAACCAGATCAGCAGAGCTGCTTTAGGCCCAGAGTACCAGTGCAGCAGAGCTGCTCAAGAGCCAGTGAGCCAGGTCAGCAGAGCTGCTTAAGAGCAAGAGAACACGGTCAGCACAGCTGCATCAAATCCAGAGAACCAGGTAAGCACAGCTGCTTTAGAGCCAGAGAACCAGGTCAGCAAAGCTGCTCTAGAGCCAGAGAACCAGATCAGCAGAGCTGCTTCAAAGCCAGAGAACTACATCAGCGGAGCGGCTCTAGAGCCAGAGAACCAGGTCAGCAGAGCTGCTTCAGAGCAAGAGAACCAGGTCAGCAGAGCTGCTTCAAATCCAGAGAACCGGGTCAGCAGAGCTGCTCTAGAGCCTAAGAACCAGGTCAGCAGAGCTGCTTCAAATCCAGAGAACTGGGTTAGCAGAGCTGTTTTAGAGCCAGAGATCCAGGTCATCAGAGCTGCTATAGAGACAGAGAACCAGATCAGCAGATCTACTTCAAAGCCAGAGAACCGGGTCAGCAGAGCTGCTCTAGAGCCAGAGAACCAGGTCAGCAGAGCTGCTTTAGAGCGAGAGTACCAGGTCAGCAGAGCTGCTTTAGAGACAGAGAACCAGGTCAGCAGAGCTGCTCTAGAGGCTAAGAACAAGGTCATCAGAGCTGCTCTAGAGCCTGAGAACCAGGCCAGCAGAGCTGCTTTAGAGCCTGAGAACCAGGTCAGAAGAGCGTCTCTAGAGCCAGAGAACCAGAGAACCAGAGAACCAGGTCAGCAGAGCTGCTTCAAAGCCATAGAACTAGGTCAGCAGAACTGCTCTAGAGCCAGAGAACCGGGTCAGCAGAACTGCTCTAGAGCCAGAGAATCAGGTCAGCAGAGATGCTTCAAAAGCCAGAGAACCAGGTTAGCAGAGCTGATATAGAGCAAGAGAACCAGGTCAACAGAGCTGCATCAAATTCAGAGAACTCGGTAAGCAGAGCTGCTTTAGAGCCAGAGAACCAGGTCAGCAGAGCTGCTCTAGAGCCAGAGAACCAGATCAGCAGAGCTGCTTTAAAGCCAGAGAACCATGTCAGCAAAGCTGCTCTAGAGCCAGAAAACCAGGTCAGCAGAGCTGCTTTAGAGCCAGAGTTCCAGGTCAGCAGAGCTGCTCTAGAGCCAGAGATCCATGTCATCAGAGCCGCTCTAGAGCCTATGAACAAGGTCAGCATAACTGATCTAGAGCCTGAGATCCAGGTCCGCAGAGCTGCTTTAGAGCCAGAAAACCAGGTCAGCAGAGCTGCTTTAGTGCCAGAGTAACAGGTCAGCAGAGCTGCTCTAGAGCCAGAGAACTAGATCAGCGAGCCGCTCTTGAGCCTAAGAACAAGGTCAGCAGATCTGCACTAGAGACTGAGAACCAGGTCAGCAGAGCTGCTTTAGAGCCAGAGAACCAGGTCAGCAGAGCTTCTCTAGAGCCAGAGAACCAGGTCAGCAGAGCTGCTTCACAGCCAGAGAACCATGTCAGCAGAGCTGCTGTAGAGCCAGAGAACCAGTTCAACAGACCTGCTCTAGAGCCAGCGAACCAGGTCAGCAGAGCTGCTTCAAAGCCAGAGAACCATGTCAGCAGAGCTGCTTTAGGTCCATAGTACCAGGTCAGCAGAGCTGCCCTAGAGTCAGAGGACCAGGTCAGCAGAGCTGCTTCAGAGCAAGATAACCAGGTCAGCAGAGCTGCTTCAAATCCAGAGAACCAGGTCAGCAGAGCTGCTTTAGAACCTAAGAACCAGGTCACCAGAGCTGCTTCAAAGCCAGAGAACCAGGTCAGTAGTGCTGCTTCAAATCCAGAGAACCAGGTCAGCAGAGCTGCTCTAGAGCCTAAGAACCAGTTTAGCAGAGCTGCTTCAAAGCCAGAGAACCAGGACAACAGAGCTGCTTTAGTGCCAGAGAACCAGGTCAGCAGAGCTGCTCTAGAGGCAGAGAACCAGGTCAGCAGAGCTGCTCTAGGGCCAGAGAAACGAGGTCAGCATTATGCTTTAAAGGGAGAGAACCAGGTCAGCAGAGCTACTTTGGAGCCAGAGAACTAGGTCAGCAAATCTGCTTCGAAGCTTGAGAACCAGGTCAGCAGATCTACTCTAGAGCCAGAGAACCAGGTCAGCAGAACCGCTCTAGAGCCGAAGAACCAGGTCAGCAGAGCTGCTCTTGAGCTTGAGAACCAGGTCAGCAGAGCCGCTCTAGATCCAAAGAACTAGGTCAGCAGAGCTGCTCTAGAGCCAGAGAACCAGGTCAGCAGAGCTGCTTTAGAGCCAGAGAACCAGGTCAGCAGAGCTTCTATAGAGCTAGAGAACCAGGTCAGAAGAGCTGCTTCAAAGCCAGAGAACAAGGTCAGAAGAGCTGCTGTAGATCCAGAGAACCAGGTAAGCAGAACTGCTCTAGAGCCAGAGAACCAGGTCAGCTGAGCTGCTTCAAAGCCAGTGAAACAGGTCAGTAGAGCTGCTCTAGAGCCAGAGAACCAGGTCAGCAGAGTTGCTTCAAAGCCAGAGAACCAGGTCAGCAGAGCTGCTTTAGAGCCAGAGAACCAGGTCAGCAGAGCTGCACTAGAGCCTGAGAACCAGGTCAGCAGAGCTGCTTCAAAACCAGAGAACCATGTCAGCAGAGCTGCATCCTAGCTAGAGAACCAGTTCAGTAGAGCTTCTCTAGAGTATAAGAACCAGGTCAGCAGGAATGCTCTAGAGCCAGAGAACCAGGTCAGCATAGCTGCTTTGGAGGGAGAGGACAAGGTCAGCAGAGCCGCTCTAGAGCCAGAGAACCAGGTCAGCAGATCTTCTTTAGAGGGAGAGAACCAGGTCAACAGAGCTGCTCTATAGCCAGAGAACCAGGTCAGCAGAGATGCTCTAGCGCCAGAGAACCAGGTCAGCAGAGCTGCTTTAGAGCCAGAGAACCAGATCAACAGAGCCACTGTAGAGCCTGAGATTCAGGTCAGCAGAGCTTCTCTAGAGCCAGAGCACCAGGTCAGCATAGCTTTTCTAGAGCTAAAGAACCAGGTCAGAAGAGCTACTCTAGAGCCAGAGATCCAGGTCAGCAGAGCTACTTCAAAGCCAGAGAACCAGGTCAGCAGAGCTTCTCTAGAGCCAGAGAACCAGGTCAGCAGAGCTACTTCAAAGCCAGAGAACCAGGTCAGCAGAGCTGCTCTAGGGCCAGACAACCAGGTCAGCAGAGCTGCTCTAGAGCCAGAGAACCAGGTCATCAGAGCTACTAGAGAGCCAGAGAAACGGGTAAGCAAATCTGCTTTACAGCCAGAGAAACAGCTCAGCAGAGCCATTGTAAAGCCAGAGAACCAGGTCAGCAAACCATTGTAGAGCCAGAGACCCAGGTCATCAGAGCAGCTATAGAGACAGAGAACAAGATCAGCAGATCTACTTCAAAGCCAGAGAACCAGGTCAGCAGAGCTGCTCTAGAGCCAGAGAACCAGGTCAGCAGAGCTGCTTTAGAGCCAGAGTACCAGGTCAGCAGAGCTGCTCTAGAGCCAGAGAACCAGGTCAGCAGAGCCGCTCTAGAGGCTAAGAACAAGGTCATCAGAGCTGCTCTGGAGCCTGAGAACCAGGCCAGCAGAGCTGCTTTAGAGCCTGAGAACCAGGTCAGAAGAGCGTCTCTAGAGCCAGAGAACAGGAGAACCAGGTCAGCAGAGCTGCTTCAAAGCCATAGAACCAGGTCAGCAGAACTGCTCTAGAGCCAGAGAACCGGGTCAGCAGAACTGCTCTAGAGCCAGAGAATCAGGTCAGCAGAGATGCTTCAAAGCCAGAGAACCAGGTTAGCAGAGCTGCTATAGAGCCAGTGAACCAGATCAGCAGAGCTGCTTTAGGCCCAGAGTACCAGTGCATCAGAGATGCTCAAGAGCCAGTGAACCAGGTCAGCAGAGCTGCTTAAGAGCAAGAGAACACGGTCAGCAGAGCTGCTTCAAATCCAGAGAACCAGGTAAGCACAGCTGCCTTAGAGCCAGAGAACCAGGTCAACAAAGCTGCTCTAGAGCCAGAGAACCAGATCAGCAGAGCTGCTTCAAAGCCAGAGAACTACATCAGCGGAGCTGCTCGAGAGCGAGAGAACCAGGTCAGCAGAGCTGCTTCAGAGCAAGAGAACCAGGTCAGCAGAGCTGCTTCAAATCCAGAGAACCGGGTCAGCAGAGCTGCTCTAGAGCCTAAGAACCAGGTCAGCAGAGCTGCCTCAAATCCAGAGAACTGGGTCAGCAGAGCTGTTTTAGAGCCAGAGATCCAGGTCATCAGAGCTGCTATAGAGACAGAGAACCACATCAGCAGATCTACTTCAAAGCCAGAGAACCAGGTCAGCAGAGCTGCTCTAGAGCCAGAGAACCAGGTCAGCAGAGCTGCTTTAGAGCCAGAGTACCAGGTCAGCAGAGCTGCTTTAGAGCCAGAGAACCAGGTCAGCAGAGCCGCTCTAGAGGCTAAGAACAAGGTCATCAGAGCTGCTCTAGAGCCTGAGAACCAGGCCAGCAGAGCTGCTTTAGAGCCTGAGAACCAGGTCAGAAGAGCGTCTCTAGAGCCAGAGAACCAGAGAACCAGAGAACCAGGTCAGCAGAGCTGCTTCAAAGCCATAGAACCAGGTCAGCAGAACTGCTCTAGAGCCAGAGAACCGGGTCAGCAGAACTGCTCTAGAGCCAGAGAATCAGGTCAGCAGAGATGCTTCAAAAGCCAGAGAACCAGGTTAGCAGAGCTGATATAGAGCAAGAGAACCAGGTCAACAGAGCTGTATCAAATTCAGAGAACTCGGTAAGCAGAGCTGCTTTAGAGCCAGAGAACCAGGTCAGCAGAGCTGCTCGAGAGCCAGAGAACCAGATCAGCAGAGCTGCTTCAAAGCCAGAGAACCATGTCAGCGGAGCTGCTCTAGAGCCAGAAAACCAGGTCAGCAGATCTGCTTTAGAGCCAGAGTTCCAGGTCATCAGAGCTGCTCTAGAGCCAGAGATCCATGTCATCAGAGCCGCTCTAGAGCCTATGAACAAGGTCAGCATAACTGATCTAGAGCCTGAGATCCAGGTCCGCAGAGCTGCTTTAGAGCCAGAAAACCAGGTCAGCAGAGCTGCTTTAGTGCCAGAGTAACAGGTCAGCAGAGCTACTCTAGAGCCAGAGAACTAGGTCAGCAAGCCGCTCTTGAGCCTAAGAACAAGGTCAGCAGAGCTGCACTAGAGACTGAGAACCAGGTCAGCAGAGCTGCTTTAGAGCCAGAGAACCAGGTCAGCAGAGCTTCTCTAGAGCCAGAGAACCAGGTCAGCAGAGCTGCTTCACAGCCAGAGAACCATGTCAGCAGAGCTGCTGTAGAGCCAGAGAACCAGTTCAACTAACCTGCTCTAGAGCCAGAGAACCAGGTCAGCAGAGCTGCTTCAAAGCCAGAGAACCATGTCAGCAGAGCTGCTTTAGGTCCAGAGTACCAGGTCAGCAGAGCTGCCCTAGAGTCAGAGGACCAGGTCAGCAGAGCTGCTTCAGAGCAAGATAACCAGGTCAGCAGAGCTGCTTCAAATCCAGAGAACCAGGTCAGCAGAGCTGCTCTAGAACCTAAGAACCAGGTCACCAGAGCTGCTTCAAAGCCAGAGAACCAGGTCAGTAGTGCTGCTTCAAATCCAGAGAACCAGGTCAGCAGAGCTGCTCTAGAGCCTAAGAACCAGTTTAGCAGAGCTGCTTCAAAGCCAGAGAACCAGGACAACAGAGCTGCTTTAGTGCCAGAGAACCAGGTCAGCAGAGCTGCTCTAGAGGCAGAGAACCAGGTCAGCAGAGCTGCTCTAGGGCCAGAGAAACGAGGTCAGCATTATGCTTTAAAGGGAGAGAACCAGGTCAGCAGAGCTACTTTGGAGCCAGAGAACTAGGTCAGCAAATCTGCTTCAAAGCTTGAGAACCAGGTCAGCAGATCTACTCTAAAGCCAGAGAACCAGGTCAGCAGAACCGCTCTAGAGCCTAAGAACCAGGTCAGCAGAGCTGCTTCAAATCCAGAGAACTGGGTCAGCAGAGCTGTTTTAGAGCCAGAGATCCAGGTCATCAGAGCTGCTATAGAGACAGAGAACCACATCAGCATATCTACTTCAAAGCCAGAGAACCAGGTCAACAGAGCTGCTCTAGAGCCAGAGAACCAGGTCAGCAGAGCTGCTTTAGAGCCAGAGTACCAGGTCAGCAGAGCTGCTTTAGAGCCAGAGAACCAGGTCAGCAGAGCCGCTCTAGAGGCTAAGAACAAGGTCATCAGAGCTGCTCTAGAGCCTGAGAACCAGGCCAGCAGAGCTGCTTTAGAGCCTGAGAACCAGGTCAGAAGAGCGTCTCTAGAGCCAGAGAACCAGAGAACCAGAGAACCAGGTCAGAAGAGCTGCTTCAAAGCCATAGAACCAGGTCAGCAGAACTGCTCTAGAGCCAGAGAACCGGGTCAGCAGAACTGCTCTAGAGCCAGAGAATCAGGTCAGCAGAGATGCTTCAAAAGCCAGAGAACCAGGTTAGCAGAGCTGATATAGAGCAAGAGAACCAGGTCAACAGAGCTGTATCAAATTCAGAGAACTCGGTAAGCAGAGCTGCTTTAGAGCCAGAGAACCAGGTCAGCAGAGCTGCTCTAGAGCCAGAGAACCAGATCAGCAGAGCTGCTTCAAAGCCAGAGAACCATGTCAGCGGAGCTGCTCTAGAGCCAGAAAACCAGGTCAGCAGAGCTGCTTTAGAGCCAGAGTTCCAGGTCATCAGAGCTGCTCTAGAGACAGAGATCCATGTCATCAGAGCCGCTCTAGAGCCTATGAACAAGGTCAGCATAACTGATCTAGAGCCTGAGATCCAGGTCCGCAGAGCTGCTTTAGAGCCAGAAAACCAGGTCAGCAGAGCTGCTTTAGTGCCAGAGTAACAGGTCAGCAGAGCTACTCTAGAGCCAGAGAACTAGGTCAGCAAGCCGCTCTTGAGCCTAAGAACAAGGTCAGCAGAGCTGCACTAGAGACTGAGAACCAGGTCAGCAGAGCTGCTTTAGAGCCAGAGAACCAGGTCAGCAGAGCTTCTCTAGAGCCAGAGAACCAGGTCAGCAGAGCTGCTTCACAGCCAGAGAACCATGTCAGCAGAGCTGCTGTAGAGCCAGAGAACCAGTTCAACTAACCTGCTCTAGAGCCAGAGAACCAGGTCAGCAGAGCTGCTTCAAAGCCAGAGAACCATGTCAGCAG
The DNA here is from genome assembly GCF_964204655.1 of Triturus cristatus. Taxonomy (NCBI): domain Eukaryota; kingdom Metazoa; phylum Chordata; class Amphibia; order Caudata; family Salamandridae; genus Triturus; species Triturus cristatus. The sequence goes on along the minus strand of NC_140579.1, from coordinate 914,381,853 downwards.
AGCTGCTTTAGGTCCAGAGTACCAGGTCAGCAGAGCTGCCCTAGAGTCAGAGGACCAGGTCAGCAGAGCTGCTTCAGAGCAAGATAACCAGGTCAGCAGAGCTGCTTCAAATCCAGAGAACCAGGTCAGCAGAGCTGCTCTAGAATCTAAGAACCAGGTCACCAGAGCTGCTTCAAAGCCAGAGAACCAGGTCAGTAGTGCTGCTTCAAATCCAGAGAACCAGGTCAGCAGAGCTGCTCTAGAGCCTAAGAACCAGTTTAGCAGAGCTGCTTCAAAGCCAGAGAACCAGGACAACAGAGCTGCTTTAGTGCCAGAGAACCAGGTCAGCAGAGCTGCTCTAGAGGCAGAGAACCAGGTCAGCAGAGCTGCTCTAGGGCCAGAGAAACGAGGTCAGCATTATGCTTCAAAGCTTGAGAACCAGGTCAGCAGATCTACTCTAGAGCCAGAGAACCAGGTCAGCAGAACCGCTCTAGAGCCGAAGAACCAGGTCAGCAGAGCTGCTCTTGAGCTTGAGAACCAGGTCAGCAGAGCCGTTCTAGAGCCAAAGAACTAGGTCAGCAGAGCTGCTCTTGAGCTTGAGAACCAGGTCAGCAGAACCGCTCTAGAGCCGAAGAACCAGGTCAGCAGAGCTGCTCTTGAGCTTGAGAACCAGGTCAGCAGAGCCGCTCTAGTGCCAAAGAACTAGGTCAGCAGAGCTGCTCTAGAGCCAGAGAACCAGGTCAGCAGAGCTGCTTTAGAGCCAGAGAACCAGGTCAGCAGAGCTTCTATAGAGCTAGAGAACCAGGTCAGAAGAGCTGCTTCAAAGCCAGAGAACAAGGTCAGAAGAGCTGCTGTAGATCCAGAGAACCAGGTCAGCAGAACTGCTCTAGAGCCAGAGAACCAGGTCAGCTGAGCTGCTTCAAAGCCAGTGAAACAGGTCAGTAGAGCTGCTCTAGAGCCAGAGAACCAGGTCAGCAGAGTTGCTTCAAAGCCAGAGAACCAGGTCAGCAGAGCTGCTTTAGAGCCAGAGAACCAGGTCAGCAGAGCTGCACTAGAGCCTGAGAACCAGGTCAGCAGAGCTGCTTCAAAACCAGAGAACCAGGTCAGCAGAGCTGCATCCTAGCTAGAGAACCAGTTCAGTAGAGCTGCTCTGGAGTATAAGAACCAGGTCAGCAGGAATGCTCTAGAGCCAGAGAACCAGATCAGCATAGCTGCTTTGGAGGGAGAGGACCAGGTCAGCAGAGCCGCTCTAGAGCCAGAGAACCAGGTCAGCAGATCTTCTTTAGAGGGAGAGAACCAGGTCAACAGAGCTGCTCTGTAGCCAGAGAACCAGGTCAGAAGAGATGCTCTAGCACCAGAGAACCAGGTCAGCAGAGCTGCTCTAGAGCCAGAGAACCAGGTCAGCAGAGCTGCTTTAGAGCCAGAGTACCAGGTCAGCAGAGCTGCTTTAGAGCCAGAGAACCAGGTCAGCAGAGCCGCTCTAGAGGCTAAGAACAAGGTCATCAGAGCTGCTCTAGAGCCTGAGAACCAGGCCAGCAGAGCTGCTTTAGAGCCTGAGAACCAGGTCAGAAGAGCGTCTCTAGAGCCAGAGAACCAGAGAACCAGAGAACCAGGTCAGAAGAGCTGCTTCAAAGCCATAGAACCAGGTCAGCAGAACTGCTCTAGAGCCAGAGAACCGGGTCAGCAGAACTGCTCTAGAGCCAGAGAATCAGGTCAGCAGAGATGCTTCAAAAGCCAGAGAACCAGGTTAGCAGAGCTGATATAGAGCAAGAGAACCAGGTCAACAGAGCTGTATCAAATTCAGAGAACTCGGTAAGCAGAGCTGCTTTAGAGCCAGAGAACCAGGTCAGCAGAGCTGCTCTAGAGCCAGAGAACCAGATCAGCAGAGCTGCTTCAAAGCCAGAGAACCATGTCAGCGGAGCTGCTCTAGAGCCAGAAAACCAGGTCAGCAGAGCTGCTTTAGAGCCAGAGTTCCAGGTCATCAGAGCTGCTCTAGAGACAGAGATCCATGTCATCAGAGCCGCTCTAGAGCCTATGAACAAGGTCAGCATAACTGATCTAGAGCCTGAGATCCAGGTCCGCAGAGCTGCTTTAGAGCTAGAAAACCAGGTCAGCAGAGCTGCTTTAGTGCCAGAGTAACAGGTCAGCAGAGCTACTCTAGAGCCAGAGAACTAGGTCAGCAAGCCGCTCTTGAGCCTAAGAACAAGGTCAGCAGAGCTGCACTAGAGACTGAGAACCAGGTCAGCAGAGCTGCTTTAGAGCCAGAGAACCAGGTCAGCAGAGCTTCTCTAGAGCCAGAGAACCAGGTCAGCAGAGCTGCTTCACAGCCAGAGAACCATGTCAGCAGAGCTGCTGTAGAGCCAGAGAACCAGTTCAACTAACCTGCTCTAGAGCCAGAGAACCAGGTCAGCAGAGCTGCTTCAAAGCCAGAGAACCATGTCAGCAGAGCTGCTTTAGGTCCAGAGTACCAGGTCAGCAGAGCTGCCCTAGAGTCAGAGGACCAGGTCAGCAGAGCTGCTTCAGAGCAAGATAACCAGGTCAGCAGAGCTGCTTCAAATCCAGAGAACCAGGTCAGCAGAGCTGCTCTAGAACCTAAGAACCAGGTCACCAGAGCTGCTTCAAAGCCAGAGAACCAGGTCAGTAGTGCTGCTTCAAATCCAGAGAACCAGGTCAGCAGAGCTGCTTTAGAGCCTAAGAACCAGTTTAGCAGAGCTGCTTCAAAGCCAGAGAACCAGGACAACAGAGCTGCTTTAGTGCCAGAGAACCAGGTCAGCAGAGCTGCTCTAGAGGCAGAGAACCAGGTCAGCAGAGCTGCTCTAGGGCCGGAGAAACGAGGTCAGCATTATGCTTTAAAGGGAGAGAACCAGGTCAGCAGAGCTACTTTGGAGCCAGAGAACTAGGTCAGCAAATCTGCTTCAAAGCTTGAGAACCAGGTCAGCAGATCTACTCTAGAGCCAGAGAACCAGGTCAGCAGAACCGCTCTAGAGCCGAAGAACCAGGTCAGCAGAGCTGCTCTTGAGCTTGAGAACCAGGTCAGCAGAGCCGCTCTAGAGCCAAAGAACTAGGTCAGCAGAGCTGCTCTTGAGCTTGAGAACCAGGTCAGCAGAACCGCTCTAGAGCCGAAGAACCAGGTCAGCAGAGCTGCTCTTGAGCTTGAGAACCAGGTCAGCAGAGCCGCTCTAGTGCCAAAGAACTAGTTCAGCAGAGCTGCTCTAGAGCCAGAGAACCAGGTCAGCAGAGCTGCTTTAGAGCCAGAGAACCAGGTCAGCAGAGCTTCTATAGAGCTAGAGAACCAGGTCAGAAGAGCTGCTTCAAAGCCAGAGAACAAGGTCAGAAGAGCTGCTGTAGATCCAGAGAACCAGGTCAGCAGAACTGCTCTAGAGCCAGAGAACCAGGTCAGCTGAGCTGCTTCAAAGCCAGTGAAACAGGTCAGTAGAGCTGCTCTAGAGCCAGAGAACCAGGTCAGCAGAGTTGCTTCAAAGCCAGAGAACCAGGTCAGCAGAGCTGCTTTAGAGCCAGAGAACCAGGTCAGCAGAGCTGCACTAGAGCCTGAGAACCAGGTCAGCAGAGCTGCTTCAAAACCAGAGAACCAGGTCAGCAGAGCTGCATCCTAGCTAGAGAACCAGTTCAGTAGAGCTGCTCTGGAGTATAAGAACCAGGTCAGCAGGAATGCTCTAGAGCCAGAGAACCAGATCAGCATAGCTGCTTTGGAGGGAGAGGACCAGGTCAGCAGAGCCGCTCTAGAGCCAGAGAACCAGGTCAGCAGATCTTCTTTAGAGGGAGAGAACCAGGTCAACAGAGCTGCTCTGTAGCCAGAGAACCAGGTCAGAAGAGATGCTCTAGCACCAGAGAACCAGGTCAGCAGAGCTGCTTTAGAGCCAGAGAACCAGATCAACAGAGCCACTGTAGAGCCTGAGATTCAGGTCAGCAGAGCTTCTCTAGAGCCAGAGCACCAGGTCAGCATAGCTTTTCTAGAGCTAAAGAACCAGGTCAGAAGAGCTACTCTAGAGCCAGAGATCCAGGTCAGCAGAGCTACTTCAAAGCCAGAGAACCAGGTCAGCAGAGCTTCTCTAGAGCCAGAGAACCAGGTCAGCAGAGCTACTTCAAAGCCAGAGAACCAGGTCAGCAGAGCTGCTCTAGGGCCAGACAACCAGGTCAGCAGAGCTGCTCTAGAGCCAGAGAACCAGGTCATCAGAGCTGCTAGAGAGCCAGAGAAACAGGTAAGCAAATCTGCTTTACAGCCAGAGAAACAGGTCAGCAGAGCCATTGTAAAGCCAGAGAACCAGGTCAGCAAACCATTGTAGAGCCAGAGACCCAGGTCATCAGAGCAGCTATAGAGACAGAGAACAAGATCAGCAGATCTACTTCAAAGCCAGAGAACCAGGTCAGCAGAGCTGCTCTAGAGCCAGAGAACCAGGTCAGCAGAGCTGCTTTAGAGCCAGAGTACCAGGTCAGCAGAGCTGCTCTAGAGCCAGAGAACCAGGTCAGCAGAGCCGCTCTAGAGGCTAAGAACAAGGTCATCAGAGCTGCTCTGGAGCCTGAGAACCAGGCCAGCAGAGCTGCTTTAGAGCCTGAGAACCAGGTCAGAAGAGCGTCTCTAGAGCCAGAGAACAGGCGAACCAGGTCAGCAGAGCTGCTTCAAAGCCATAGAACCAGGTCAGCAGAACTGCTCTAGAGCCAGAGAACCGGGTCAGCAGAACTGCTCTAGAGCCAGAGAATCAGGTCAGCAGAGATGCTTCAAAGCCAGAGAACCAGGTTAGCAGAGCTGCTATAGAGCCAGTGAACCAGATCAGCAGAGCTGCTTTAGGCCCAGAGTACCAGTGCAGCAGAGCTGCTCAAGAGCCAGTGAGCCAGGTCAGCAGAGCTGCTTAAGAGCAAGAGAACACGGTCAGCACAGCTGCATCAAATCCAGAGAACCAGGTAAGCACAGCTGCTTTAGAGCCAGAGAACCAGGTCAGCAAAGCTGCTCTAGAGCCAGAGAACCAGATCAGCAGAGCTGCTTCAAAGCCAGGGAACTACATCAGCGGAGCGGCTCTAGAGCCAGAGAACCAGGTCAGCAGAGCTGCTTCAGAGCAAGAGAACCAGGTCAGCAGAGCTGCTTCAAATCCAGAGAACCGGGTCAGCAGAGCTGCTCTAGAGCCTAAGAACCAGGTCAGCAGAGCTGCTTCAAATCCAGAGAACTGGGTTAGCAGAGCTGTTTTAGAGCCAGAGATCCAGGTCATCAGAGCTGCTATAGAGACAGAGAACCAGATCAGCAGATCTACTTCAAAGCCAGAGAACCGGGTCAGCAGAGCTGCTCTAGAGCCAGAGAACCAGGTCAGCAGAGCTGCTTTAGAGCCAGAGTACCAGGTCAGCAGAGCTGCTTTAGAGACAGAGAACCAGGTCAGCAGAGCTGCTCTAGAGGCTAAGAACAAGGTCATCAGAGCTGCTCTAGAGCCTGAGAACCAGGCCAGCAGAGCTGCTTTAGAGCCTGAGAACCAGGTCAGAAGAGCGTCTCTAGAGCCAGAGAACCAGAGAACCAGAGAACCAGGTCAGCAGAGCTGCTTCAAAGCCATAGAACTAGGTCAGCAGAACTGCTCTAGAGCCAGAGAACCGGGTCAGCAGAACTGCTCTAGAGCCAGAGAATCAGGTCAGCAGAGATGCTTCAAAAGCCAGAGAACCAGGTTAGCAGAGCTGATATAGAGCAAGAGAACCAGGTCAACAGAGCTGCATCAAATTCAGAGAACTCGGTAAGCAGAGCTGCTTTAGAGCCAGAGAACCAGGTCAGCAGAGCTGCTCTAGAGCCAGAGAACCAGATCAGCAGAGCTGCTTTAAAGCCAGAGAACCATGTCAGCGAAGCTGCTCTAGAGCCAGAAAACCAGGTCAGCAGAGCTGCTTTAGAGCCAGAGTTCCAGGTCAGCAGAGCTGCTCTAGAGCCAGAGATCCATGTCATCAGAGCCGCTCTAGAGCCTATGAACAAGGTCAGCATAACTGATCTAGAGCCTGAGATCCAGGTCCGCAGAGCTGCTTTAGAGCCAGAAAACCAGGTCAGCAGAGCTGCTTTAGTGCCAGAGTAACAGGTCAGCAGAGCTGCTCTAGAGCCAGAGAACTAGATCAGCGAGCCGCTCTTGAGCCTAAGAACAAGGTCAGCAGATCTGCACTAGAGACTGAGAACCAGGTCAGCAGAGCTGCTTTAGAGCCAGAGAACCAGGTCAGCAGAGCTTCTCTAGAGCCAGAGAACCAGGTCAGCAGAGCTGCTTCACAGCCAGAGAACCATGTCAGCAGAGCTGCTGTAGAGCCAGAGAACCAGTTCAACAGACCTGCTCTAGAGCCAGCGAACCAGGTCAGCAGAGCTGCTTCAAAGCCAGAGAACCATGTCAGCAGAGCTGCTTTAGGTCCAGAGTACCAGGTCAGCAGAGCTGCCCTAGAGTCAGAGGACCAGGTCAGCAGAGCTGCTTCAGAGCAAGATAACCAGGTCAGCAGAGCTGCTTCAAATCCAGAGAACCAGGTCAGCAGAGCTGCTTTAGAACCTAAGAACCAGGTCACCAGAGCTGCTTCAAAGCCAGAGAACCAGGTCAGTAGTGCTGCTTCAAATCCAGAGAACCAGGTCAGCAGAGCTGCTCTAGAGCCTAAGAACCAGTTTAGCAGAGCTGCTTCAAAGCCAGAGAACCAGGACAACAGAGCTGCTTTAGTGCCAGAGAACCAGGTCAGCAGAGCTGCTCTAGAGGCAGAGAACCAGGTCAGCAGAGCTGCTCTAGGGCCAGAGAAACGAGGTCAGCATTATGCTTTAAAGGGAGAGAACCAGGTCAGCAGAGCTACTTTGGAGCCAGAGAACTAGGTCAGCAAATCTGCTTCGAAGCTTGAGAACCAGGTCAGCAGATCTACTCTAGAGCCAGAGAACCAGGTCAGCAGAACCGCTCTAGAGCCGAAGAACCAGGTCAGCAGAGCTGCTCTTGAGCTTGAGAACCAGGTCAGCAGAGCCGCTCTAGAGCCAAAGAACTAGGTCAGCAGAGCTGCTCTAGAGCCAGAGAACCAGGTCAGCAGAGCTGCTTTAGAGCCAGAGAACCAGGTCAGCAGAGCTTCTATAGAGCTAGAGAACCAGGTCAGAAGAGCTGCTTCAAAGCCAGAGAACAAGGTCAGAAGAGCTGCTGTAGATCCAGAGAACCAGGTAAGCAGAACTGCTCTAGAGCCAGAGAACCAGGTCAGCTGAGCTGCTTCAAAGCCAGTGAAACAGGTCAGTAGAGCTGCTCTAGAGCCAGAGAACCAGGTCAGCAGAGTTGCTTCAAAGCCAGAGAACCAGGTCAGCAGAGCTGCTTTAGAGCCAGAGAACCAGGTCAGCAGAGCTGCACTAGAGCCTGAGAACCAGGTCAGCAGAGCTGCTTCAAAACCAGAGAACCATGTCAGCAGAGCTGCATCCTAGCTAGAGAACCAGTTCAGTAGAGCTTCTCTAGAGTATAAGAACCAGGTCAGCAGGAATGCTCTAGAGCCAGAGAACCAGGTCAGCATAGCTGCTTTGGAGGGAGAGGACAAGGTCAGCAGAGCCGCTCTAGAGCCAGAGAACCAGGTCAGCAGATCTTCTTTAGAGGGAGAGAACCAGGTCAACAGAGCTGCTCTATAGCCAGAGAACCAGGTCAGCAGAGATGCTCTAGCGCCAGAGAACCAGGTCAGCAGAGCTGCTTTAGAGCCAGAGAACCAGATCAACAGAGCCACTGTAGAGCCTGAGATTCAGGTCAGCAGAGCTTCTCTAGAGCCAGAGCACCAGGTCAGCATAGCTTTTCTAGAGCTAAAGAGCCAGGTCAGAAGAGCTACTCTAGAGCCAGAGATCCAGGTCAGCAGAGCTACTTCAAAGCCAGAGAACCAGGTCAGCAGAGCTTCTCTAGAGCCAGAGAACCAGGTCAGCAGAGCTACTTCAAAGCCAGAGAACCAGGTCAGCAGAGCTGCTCTAGGGCCAGACAACCAGGTCAGCAGAGCTGCTCTAGAGCCAGAGAACCAGGTCATCAGAGCTACTAGAGAGCCAGAGAAACGGGTAAGCAAATCTGCTTTACAGCCAGAGAAACAGCTCAGCAGAGCCATTGTAAAGCCAGAGAACCAGGTCAGCAAACCATTGTAGAGCCAGAGACCCAGGTCATCAGAGCAGCTATAGAGACAGAGAACAAGATCAGCAGATCTACTTCAAAGCCAGAGAACCAGGTCAGCAGAGCTGCTCTAGAGCCAGAGAACCAGGTCAGCAGAGCTGCTTTAGAGCCAGAGTACCAGGTCAGCAGAGCTGCTCTAGAGCCAGAGAACCAGGTCAGCAGAGCCGCTCTAGAGGCTAAGAACAAGGTCATCAGAGCTGCTCTGGAGCCTGAGAACCAGGCCAGCAGAGCTGCTTTAGAGCCTGAGAACCAGGTCAGAAGAGCGTCTCTAGAGCCAGAGAACAGGAGAACCAGGTCAGCAGAGCTGCTTCAAAGCCATAGAACCAGGTCAGCAGAACTGCTCTAGAGCCAGAGAACCGGGTCAGCAGAACTGCTCTAGAGCCAGAGAATCAGGTCAGCAGAGATGCTTCAAAGCCAGAGAACCAGGTTAGCAGAGCTGCTATAGAGCCAGTGAACCAGATCAGCAGAGCTGCTTTAGGCCCAGAGTACCAGTGCATCAGAGCTGCTCAAGAGCCAGTGAACCAGGTCAGCAGAGCTGCTTAAGAGCAAGAGAACACGGTCAGCAGAGCTGCTTCAAATCCAGAGAACCAGGTAAGCACAGCTGCCTTAGAGCCAGAGAACCAGGTCAACAAAGCTGCTCTAGAGCCAGAGAACCAGATCAGCAGAGCTGCTTCAAAGCCAGAGAACTACATCAGCGGAGCTGCTCTAGAGCGAGAGAACCAGGTCAGCAGAGCTGCTTCAGAGCAAGAGAACCAGGTCAGCAGAGCTGCTTCAAATCCAGAGAACCGGGTCAGCAGAGCTGCTCTAGAGCCTAAGAACCAGGTCAGCAGAGCTGCCTCAAATCCAGAGAACTGGGTCAGCAGAGCTGTTTTAGAGCCAGAGATCCAGGTCATCAGAGCTGCTATAGAGACAGAGAACCACATCAGCAGATCTACTTCAAAGCCAGAGAACCAGGTCAGCAGAGCTGCTCTAGAGCCAGAGAACCAGGTCAGCAGAGCTGCTTTAGAGCCAGAGTACCAGGTCAGCAGAGCTGCTTTAGAGCCAGAGAACCAGGTCAGCAGAGCCGCTCTAGAGGCTAAGAACAAGGTCATCAGAGCTGCTCTAGAGCCTGAGAACCAGGCCAGCAGAGCTGCTTTAGAGCCTGAGAACCAGGTCAGAAGAGCGTCTCTAGAGCCAGAGAACCAGAGAACCAGAGAACCAGGTCAGCAGAGCTGCTTCAAAGCCATAGAACCAGGTCAGCAGAACTGCTCTAGAGCCAGAGAACCGGGTCAGCAGAACTGCTCTAGAGCCAGAGAATCAGGTCAGCAGAGATGCTTCAAAAGCCAGAGAACCAGGTTAGCAGAGCTGATATAGAGCAAGAGAACCAGGTCAACAGAGCTGTATCAAATTCAGAGAACTCGGTAAGCAGAGCTGCTTTAGAGCCAGAGAACCAGGTCAGCAGAGCTGCTCGAGAGCCAGAGAACCAGATCAGCAGAGCTGCTTCAAAGCCAGAGAACCATGTCAGCGGAGCTGCTCTAGAGCCAGAAAACCAGGTCAGCAGATCTGCTTTAGAGCCAGAGTTCCAGGTCATCAGAGCTGCTCTAGAGCCAGAGATCCATGTCATCAGAGCCGCTCTAGAGCCTATGAACAAGGTCAGCATAACTGATCTAGAGCCTGAGATCCAGGTCCGCAGAGCTGCTTTAGAGCCAGAAAACCAGGTCAGCAGAGCTGCTTTAGTGCCAGAGTAACAGGTCAGCAGAGCTACTCTAGAGCCAGAGAACTAGGTCAGCAAGCCGCTCTTGAGCCTAAGAACAAGGTCAGCAGAGCTGCACTAGAGACTGAGAACCAGGTCAGCAGAGCTGCTTTAGAGCCAGAGAACCAGGTCAGCAGAGCTTCTCTAGAGCCAGAGAACCAGGTCAGCAGAGCTGCTTCACAGCCAGAGAACCATGTCAGCAGAGCTGCTGTAGAGCCAGAGAACCAGTTCAACTAACCTGCTCTAGAGCCAGAGAACCAGGTCAGCAGAGCTGCTTCAAAGCCAGAGAACCATGTCAGCAGAGCTGCTTTAGGTCCAGAGTACCAGGTCAGCAGAGCTGCCCTAGAGTCAGAGGACCAGGTCAGCAGAGCTGCTTCAGAGCAAGATAACCAGGTCAGCAGAGCTGCTTCAAATCCAGAGAACCAGGTCAGCAGAGCTGCTCTAGAACCTAAGAACCAGGTCACCAGAGCTGCTTCAAAGCCAGAGAACCAGGTCAGTAGTGCTGCTTCAAATCCAGAGAACCAGGTCAGCAGAGCTGCTCTAGAGCCTAAGAACCAGTTTAGCAGAGCTGCTTCAAAGCCAGAGAACCAGGACAACAGAGCTGCTTTAGTGCCAGAGAACCAGGTCAGCAGAGCTGCTCTAGAGGCAGAGAACCAGGTCAGCAGAGCTGCTCTAGGGCCAGAGAAACGAGGTCAGCATTATGCTTTAAAGGGAGAGAACCAGGTCAGCAGAGCTACTTTGGAGCCAGAGAACTAGGTCAGCAAATCTGCTTCAAAGCTTGAGAACCAGGTCAGCAGATCTACTCTAAAGCCAGAGAACCAGGTCAGCAGAACCGCTCTAGAGCCTAAGAACCAGGTCAGCAGAGCTGCTTCAAATCCAGAGAACTGGGTCAGCAGAGCTGTTTTAGAGCCAGAGATCCAGGTCATCAGAGCTGCTATAGAGACAGAGAACCACATCAGCATATCTACTTCAAAGCCAGAGAACCAGGTCAACAGAGCTGCTCTAGAGCCAGAGAACCAGGTCAGCAGAGCTGCTTTAGAGCCAGAGTACCAGGTCAGCAGAGCTGCTTTAGAGCCAGAGAACCAGGTCAGCAGAGCCGCTCTAGAGGCTAAGAACAAGGTCATCAGAGCTGCTCTAGAGCCTGAGAACCAGGCCAGCAGAGCTGCTTTAGAGCCTGAGAACCAGGTCAGAAGAGCGTCTCTAGAGCCAGAGAACCAGAGAACCAGAGAACCAGGTCAGAAGAGCTGCTTCAAAGCCATAGAAACAGGTCAGCAGAACTGCTCTAGAGCCAGAGAACCGGGTCAGCAGAACTGCTCTAGAGCCAGAGAATCAGGTCAGCAGAGATGCTTCAAAAGCCAGAGAACCAGGTTAGCAGAGCTGATATAGAGCAAGAGAACCAGGTCAACAGAGCTGTATCAAATTCAGAGAACTCGGTAAGCAGAGCTGCTTTAGAGCCAGAGAACCAGGTCAGCAGAGCTGCTCTAGAGCCAGAGAACCAGATCAGCAGAGCTGCTTCAAAGCCAGAGAACCATGTCAGCGGAGCTGCTCTAGAGCCAGAAAACCAGGTCAGCAGAGCTGCTTTAGAGCCAGAGTTCCAGGTCATCAGAGCTGCTCTAGAGACAGAGATCCATGTCATCAGAGCCGCTCTAGAGCCTATGAACAAGGTCAGCATAACTGATCTAGAGCCTGAGATCCAGGTCCGCAGAGCTGCTTTAGAGCCAGAAAACCAGGTCAGCAGAGCTGCTTTAGTGCCAGAGTAACAGGTCAGCAGAGCTACTCTAGAGCCAGAGAACTAGGTCAGCAAGCCGCTCTTGAGCCTAAGAACAAGGTCAGCAGAGCTGCACTAGAGACTGAGAACCAGGTCAGCAGAGCTGCTTTAGAGCCAGAGAACCAGGTCAGCAGAGCTTCTCTAGAGCCAGAGAACCAGGTCAGCAGAGCTGCTTCACAGCCAGAGAACCATGTCAGCAGAGCTGCTGTAGAGCCAGAGAACCAGTTCAACTAACCTGCTCTAGAGCCAGAGAACCAGGTCAGCAGAGCTGCTTCAAAGCCAGAGAACCATGTCAGCAGAGCTGCTTTAGGTCCAGAGTACCAGGTCAGCAGAGCTGCCCTAGAGTCAGAGGACCAGGTCAGCAGAGCTGCTTCAGAGCAAGATAACCAGGTCAGCAGAGCTGCTTCAAATCCAGAGAACCAGGTCAGCAGAGCTGCTCTAGAACCTAAGAACCAGGTCACCAGAGCTGCTTCAAAGCCAGAGAACCAGGTCAGTAGTGCTGCTTCAAATCCAGAGAACCAGGTCAGCAGAGCTGCTCTAGAGCCTAAGAACCAGTTTAGCAGAGCTGCTTCAAAGCCAGAGAACCAGGACAACAGAGCTGCTTTAGTGCCAGAGAACCAGGTCAGCAGAGCTGCTCTAGAGGCAGAGAACCAGGTCAGCAGAGCTGCTCTAGGGCCAGAGAAACGAGGTCAGCATTATGCTTCAAAGCTTGAGAACCAGGTCAGCAGATCTACTCTAGAGCCAGAGAACCAGGTCAGCAGAACCGCTCTAGAGCCGAAGAACCAGGTCAGCAGAGCTGCTCTTGAGCTTGAGAACCAGGTCAGCAGAGCCGCTCTAGAGCCAAAGAACTAGGTCAGCAGAGCTGCTCTTGAGCTTGAGAACCAGGTCAGCAGAACCGCTCTAGAGCCGAAGAACCAGGTCAGCAGAGCTGCTTTAGAGCCAGAGAACCAGGTCAGCAGAGCTTCTATAGAGCTAGAGAACCAGGTCAGAAGAGCTGCTTCAAAGCCAGAGAACAAGGTCAGAAGAGCTGCTGTAGATCCAGAGAACCAGGTCAGCAGAACTGCTCTAGAGCCAGAGAACCAGGTCAGCTGAGCTGCTTCAAAGCCAGTGAAACAGGTCAGTAGAGCTGCTCTAGAGCCAGAGAACCAGGTCAGCTGAGCTGCTTCAAAGCCAGTGAAACAGGTCAGCAGATCTACTCTAAAGCCAGAGAACCAGGTCAGCAGAACCGCTCTAGAGCCTAAGAACCAGGTCAGCAGAGCTGCTTCAAATCCAGAGAACTGGGTCAGCAGAGCTGTTTTAGAGCCAGAGATCCAGGTCATCAGAGCTGCTATAGAGACAGAGAACCACATCAGCATATCTACTTCAAAGCCAGAGAACCAGGTCAACAGAGCTGCTCTAGAGCCAGAGAACCAGGTCAGCAGAGCTGCTTTAGAGCCAGAGTACCAGGTCAGCAGAGCTGCTTTAGAGCCAGAGAACCAGGTCAGCAGAGCCGCTCTAGAGGCTAAGAACAAGGTCATCAGAGCTGCTCTAGAGCCTGAGAACCAGGCCAGCAGAGCTGCTTTAGAGCCTGAGAACCAGGTCAGAAGAGCGTCTCTAGAGCCAGAGAACCAGAGAACCAGGTCAGAAGAGCTGCTTCAAAGCCATAGAACCAGGTCAGCAGAACTGCTCTAGAGCCAGAGAACCGGGTCAGCAGAACTGCTCTAGAGCCAGAGAATCAGGTCAGCAGAGATGCTTCAAAAGCCAGAGAACCAGGTTAGCAGAGCTGATATAGAGCAAGAGAACCAGGTCAACAGAGCTGTATCAAATTCAGAGAACTCGGTAAGCAGAGCTGCTTTAGAGCCAGAGAACCAGGTCAGCAGAGCTGCTCTAGAGCCAGAGAACCAGATCAGCAGAGCTGCTTCAAAGCCAGAGAACCATGTCAGCGGAGCTGCTCTAGAGCCAGAAAACCAGGTCAGCAGAGCTGCTTTAGAGCCAGAGTTCCAGGTCATCAGAGCTGCTCTAGAGACAGAGATCCATGTCATCAGAGCCGCTCTAGAGCCTATGAACAAGGTCAGCATAACTGATCTAGAGCCTGAGATCCAGGTCCGCAGAGCTGCTTTAGAGCCAGAAAACCAGGTCAGCAGAGCTGCTTTAGTGCCAGAGTAACAGGTCAGCAGAGCTACTCTAGAGCCAGAGAACTAGGTCAGCAAGCCGCTCTTGAGCCTAAGAACAAGGTCAGCAGAGCTGCACTAGAGACTGAGAACCAGGTCAGCAGAGCTGCTTTAGAGCCAGAGAACCAGGTCAGCAGAGCTTCTCTAGAGCCAGAGAACCAGGTCAGCAGAGCTGCTTCACAGCCAGAGAACCATGTCAGCAGAGCTGCTGTAGAGCCAGAGAACCAGTTCAACTAACCTGCTCTAGAGCCAGAGAACCAGGTCAGCAGAGCTGCTTCAAAGCCAGAGAACCATGTCAGCAGAGCTGCTTTAGGTCCAGAGTACCAGGTCAGCAGAGCTGCCCTAGAGTCAGAGGACCAGGTCAGCAGAGCTGCTTCAGAGCAAGATAACCAGGTCAGCAGAGCTGCTTCAAATCCAGAGAACCAGGTCAGCAGAGCTGCTCTAGAACCTAAGAACCAGGTCACCAGAGCTGCTTCAAAGCCAGAGAACCAGGTCAGTAGTGCTGCTTCAAATCCAGAGAACCAGGTCAGCAGAGCTGCTTTAGAGCCTAAGAACCAGTTTAGCAGAGCTGCTTCAAAGCCAGAGAACCAGGACAACAGAGCTGCTTTAGTGCCAGAGAACCAGGTCAGCAGAGCTGCTCTAGAGGCAGAGAACCAGGTCAGCAGAGCTGCTCTAGGGCCGGAGAAACGAGGTCAGCATTATGCTTTAAAGGGAGAGAACCAGGTCAGCAGAGCTACTTTGGAGCCAGAGAACTAGGTCAGCAAATCTGCTTCAAAGCTTGAGAACCAGGTCAGCAGATCTACTCTAGAGCCAGAGAACCAGGTCAGCAGAACCGCTCTAGAGCCGAAGAACCAGGTCAGCAGAGCTGCTCTTGAGCTTGAGAACCAGGTCAGCAGAGCCGCTCTAGAGCCAAAGAACTAGGTCAGCAGAGCTGCTCTTGAGCTTGAGAACCAGGTCAGCAGAACCGCTCTAGAGCCGAAGAACCAGGTCAGCAGAGCTGCTCTTGAGCTTGAGAACCAGGTCAGCAGAGCCGCTCTAGTGCCAAAGAACTAGTTCAGCAGAGCTGCTCTAGAGCCAGAGAACCAGGTCAGCAGAGCTGCTTTAGAGCCAGAGAACCAGGTCAGCAGAGCTTCTATAGAGCTAGAGAACCAGGTCAGAAGAGCTGCTTCAAAGCCAGAGAACAAGGTCAGAAGAGCTGCTGTAGATCCAGAGAACCAGGTCAGCAGAACTGCTCTAGAGCCAGAGAACCAGGTCAGCTGAGCTGCTTCAAAGCCAGTGAAACAGGTCAGTAGAGCTGCTCTAGAGCCAGAGAACCAGGTCAGCAGAGTTGCTTCAAAGCCAGAGAACCAGGTCAGCAGAGCTGCTTTAGAGCCAGAGAACCAGGTCAGCAGAGCTGCACTAGAGCCTGAGAACCAGGTCAGCAGAGCTGCTTCAAAACCAGAGAACCAGGTCAGCAGAGCTGCATCCTAGCTAGAGAACCAGTTCAGTAGAGCTGCTCTGGAGTATAAGAACCAGGTCAGCAGGAATGCTCTAGAGCCAGAGAACCAGATCAGCATAGCTGCTTTGGAGGGAGAGGACCAGGTCAGCAGAGCCGCTCTAGAGCCAGAGAACCAGGTCAGCAGATCTTCTTTAGAGGGAGAGAACCAGGTCAACAGAGCTGCTCTGTAGCCAGAGAACCAGGTCAGAAGAGATGCTCTAGCACCAGAGAACCAGGTCAGCAGAGCTGCTTTAGAGCCAGAGAACCAGATCAACAGAGCCACTGTAGAGCCTGAGATTCAGGTCAGCAGAGCTTCTCTAGAGCCAGAGCACCAGGTCAGCATGGCTTTTCTAGAGCTAAAGAACCAGGTCAGAAGAGCTACTCTAGAGCCAGAGATCCAGGTCAGCAGAGCTACTTCAAAGCCAGAGAACCAGGTCAGCAGAGCGTTTCTAGAGCCAGAGAACCAGGTCAGCAGAGCTACTTCAAAGCCAGAGAACCAGGTCAGCAGAGCTGCTCTAGGGCCAGACAACCAGGTCAGCAGAGCTGCTCTAGAGCCAGAGAACCAGGTCATCAGAGCTGCTAGAGAGCCAGAGAAACAGGTAAGCAAATCTGCTTTACAGCCAGAGAAACAGGTCAGCAGAGCCATTGTAAAGCCAGAGAACCAGGTCAGCAAACCATTGTAGAGCCAGAGACCCAGGTCAGTAGAGCTGCTCTAGAGCCAGAGAACTAGGTCAGCAGAGCTGCTGTCGAGCCAGAGAACCAGGTCAGCAGAGCAGCTCTAGAGCCATAGAACCAGGTCAGCAGAGCTGCTTTAGAGCCAGAGAACCAGGTTAACAGAGCCGCTGTAGAGCCAGATGACCAGGTCAGCAGAGCTGCTTTACAACCAGAGAACAAGGTCAGCAGAGCCTTTGTAGAGCCAGAGAACCAGGTCAGCGAAGCTGCTTTAGAGCCAGAGAAACAGGTCAGCAGAGCCGCTGCAGAGCCAGAGAACCAGATTAGCAGAGCTGCTGTATAGCCAGAGAACCAGGTCAGCAAAGACGTTGTAGAGCCAGAGAACCATGTCAGCAGAGCTGCTCAGAGCCAGAGAATCAGGTCAGCAGAGCTGCTGTAGAGCCAGAGAACCAGGTCAGCAGAGCCGCTCTTGATGTACCACAAAAAATCGAACTAAAGGACTATACCTACCACTAGTCCCAATACCATTACCAAATAATCAGTCAGTTGGCAGTGAAGAAGGTTCAATCGTTTATTAAACAAAATACTCTATAGAGGAGCCTCTCCGAACCTCACCCATCAGGTGCGCCGAGAAGACTGTTGGCTCGTATTCAAACATGAGGTTATATACTTTTCGGTTCAACACATATAATCACTGTAAAAAGGAAAAACACCAATTGGCCCTCGAGCTCCAAGGAAGGACCATATATGGTACACATCAGACCAGTACAAAGGCTTGACTATCTATAACAGATGAGGTCAGGAGGGGTGACTCCCTTTCGTCTTGGTGCCTGGGAGTGTAGACACGGCGCCTCCAGAAATGCGCTTATCACCCCCAAAGCCAGATGCGACCTTGAGTCTTAGAACAGTTGAGTAAACCGCCTACCTTCAGCTGCTACCAGTAACTCAAATGAACTGGGGCCTGACAACTGCATGTGATCAACACATGATCACGGCCCGTGCTCGAGCATATGATCAGAAGATGGCGTCTGTATGGTTCTCGGCCTACTCTTATAGCAATAGATATACAGGGAGAAAATTAGCTAGTTTCCTCCAAGCAAAAGCATATATATATCATACAGGGAGTGTAGATATAGATGCATCATGCTAACATAATATAGATCTGATACTCCTTATATATGGGAAATCTACTTTTTATCCCTCAGAATGGCCCTTTTAGCATAATGTAGCTAACTAAAACAGTTCAGTCTTCAAATATTCCCTCATCAATCTGCATTAGGTCCTTGAGCTCCTGCTGAATTAGCTGAGCTTTCACTGCTGTTGGGGATGGACCAGACATAGAGGAAGTGAGTCTTGTTGCGCAATAAGAGCAACATGCAGGTCCACATTGTACACAAACACAACATGTGGAATATGATACCGGCTATACCTGCCAACACCATCAAAATTTTCCATCCCCAAGTAGACAGCAAACCCCAGAACCAACCAGAGAGAGACCACGTACCAATTTCTACATGTATCTCGGAAGCTAAACGATGTAACTTCTGTATAGCCAAATGAACCGAGGGGGCGGAGTCAGGAATATAAACACAGCAAGAGCTGCCGATCACACGGCATGCTCCTCCTCGATCTGCCAAGATAACGTTCAAAACCATACGGTTTTGAAGCGAAACAAGTCTGGTCACCTGTAGCTCTACTGTTACATTGGTCAGTATTCCTGCAGTAGTGTTAATTACCCCTTCAACTACTCTAGACAAACGTTGTACTTCTTGGCTAGTAATCATAGGCCCCCAAAAGGGGAACACTCCCTTCATAATGTCGATGAAATGCTGCGATGGAGTATCAGTCTGATCTTTATCGGTGGTATCTATCACCCTTTTATTTCTCCTACTAAGCACGCTACGTTTATCTAGTCGGTGATCCTTGTGATAGTTAGAAGGGGCAATATAAACTGGAGGGGACAGGAAGGACAGGTAGCAACGTCCAGTCCAACCTCGTGGAAGCCAAGTATAGGCACTTTCTCCGCAGACAAAATATACATTAGGAGGGGTTAACAACGGGGGGCTGCTAAGGGTACGCAACTGATAAGTGTAATTACATCGGCTTTCTCCTACTGATATGTACCTACCCCTTGAACACAAAACATAGAGGTACTATTTAATACAGGCACTGGAATAGCCCTATCTTCAGTAACATTACGGTCCTGAAAGTGTCGATAATATTGGCTGAAATTGAATTCAACATAGTCCGAAATTTCATTTTTCAGCCAAGTGGTATTTTCATGCGTTATATACATATTCATACAGGCATTCGGATCTAAAGTACCCTCTCCATTATTCCCATCGGGGTTGAATCCTTGATGAACCTCAATATATGCTAAAATCATTTCATAATCTCTCTCTGAAAACCTACAAGCGTCCACAACATAATGCATATACATTATAGAAAGCAATTTGAACCAAGCCTCCCAACTCCCCAAATGAGACAAAGGTAGGGTTATAAATAAGTTGTGCTTGTGCATAACAGATGGTAAAAGACCACCAACCCAACAATTTGTAGTATTGGTGGCACTGTGTGCTTGATGAAACATTTCAAGGAATGCATTTTTCACATAGGTCTGACGATGCCTTTCCTTATGAGGGGCTAAAGTACGAAACACATGTTCCGGAGGTCCGGGAGTTGTTCCTAGAACAGTGTGCATAGGGTGGCGAATTTCTAAATATATGAATACTCCTAGTAATATAATTAGCAATATTGCTATAGTAGCTGTAAATGCAATTTTAACACAATTGGTCCAACTAGAAAAAACAGGCATATATGTAGGGAAATAGCGCGGTACAAAAGGGCGTTCCTCTTCAGGAACAAAACGAGCAAAGGGATACATGCTAACTAAAAGTCCAACAATAAACTAGGGCAGTGCAGTCCAACCTGCCTGAGGGTACTTCTTTCCTGTGTCCGTTTAGAGTCTCACAGGCAGGCTCCTATCGTTCATCACAGATAATTCCAAAACAAACATCTCACGTTTGAGTTATGTTCTCACACAACCTTTGAAGAAAACACAACTTGGGCTACTTTGAACATGAAATTCAGTCTTTCTTTCTGAACAGAGCAAACAAATGTTCAAGGCTCTCAGCGCGTTCAGTCCAGTGTCTCGCTCAGTACACCAGAAGCGTATCTAACAGACATTCAGAGCACAGGTCTGTACCCTATCACTCAAGTCTCTCCCTATCTCCTAATATGTTCACCTGGTGTACCGTGCTGTTTTCTGGGCCGCAGATTGTATTGAGTATAGCCAGGCACTTCTTGATCAGAGAACAAAACAGAGGATGACGAATCCGGTGAAACAGAGGTACTGCGAGCCTCTCGTTAGCTGTAGGAACAACATAATCTGGGGCGATCAATTGTGCTGATGGCAGAGCCCCTTCTCCTTGCCCTTCTCCAATTACCTGGGCGTCAGAAAAAGGGATGAATCGAGGAACTCGCTCACTTTCCTGAGTCAGAACCCCGTCCTGGATTCGCTGATCATATGGAAGCGGGAGGGGTAATTTTTTCAGATGTGACACATGAATCCAGTGTCGCTTGCCGTTCACTTTTACCGCCGTCCGCGTGGCCAACAAGACTTGAAAGGGTTCAGACCAAAGACGATCCAAGCTGGATTTTCGCTGATAGCTACGGACCAGAACCCACTGTCCTGGTTCCATGCGATGTCCAGGACCCTCCGGCAGGGGCTGCAGAACTGCTGAAACCTGTTGATGAATGGAACGAAGATCTTTAGTCAAAGCATACAAATCGTCTTTCAGCATAGGGTACTCTATATCACGGAAGGTTCTGGGTCTCGGGACGCCCCAAACATTAGCAGGGTGCCTGAAAATGACCTCATACGGAGACAAACCAGAACGAGAATGTGGGGTAACTCGTATTGACATTAATGCCAGCGGCAGAGCATCTGGCCACTTTAATCCAGTACTTTCTTGAATTTTTGCTAATTTGAGCTTTAATATCCCATTATACTTCTCGACCAACCCAGTGGACTGGGGGAGTCGAGCCGCATGGAATTTCTGTTTAATCTGCAGTCCATTACACATATGTGTGATAAGTTCTGCATTAAAATGACTTCCGTTGTCACTCCAAATCACACGAGGCAATCCGTAGCGAGGGAAATACTCCTTTACCTACGCCTTTGCCGTTGCCAAAGCAGTGTTTTCTTTGGTCGGGTAGGCTTCCACCCATTTACTGAAAGCGCATACCACAACCAGGACATACTTCAAATTGTTAACGCGCTCCAGCTGGATATAATCCATTTGTGGCACTTCAAAAGGCAAAGATGGTGGTGCAAAGTTTCCACTCAGAACAGGCTCCCAGCCCCCTGGATTATGTCGTAAACAAACCATGCAATATTGTACCAAATGAGCAGCGGTCCTAGAAATATTGGGATTGTACCATACAGGATCTAATAATGCACAAATACCTTTCACTCCAATATGAGCTGAACCATGTGCCATTGTCACTACCGCATTCACTAATGCATTAGGCAACAGCCACTGCTGCTTCTCTGTCAGATCAATCCAACAACCATCTGCATCTAATCTCCCAATTCGCTCTTTCCAGTGAGCCAGTTCAATAGGGGTAGCTTCTTTCTGTATTCCTCGGACACTCTCCATGGTATTATCAAACATCTCTGTTTCAGCCACCCACCAGCAGAGCTAGTCACAAACATTGAGGTCAATTTGGATTTTGCAGTTTCCTTAGCTACTTGATCGGCAAAAGCATTACCCTCCCCTGCTGCATCAACCACTGCCTTGTGTGCACTACATTTGACTACAGCCACTATTTCTGGTAACGTCAATGCTGTCAGTAATCGCAAAATCAAGGGGCCATGCTGTATTCGCTGACCATGAGAAGTAAGAAAATCTCTTTCTGCCCAAAGTCGGCCAAAACTATGAACCACGCCAAAGGCGTACTGGCTGTCGGTGTAAATATTTACTCTCAGTCCTTCACTTAACTCACAGGCCCGAAACAATGCCACTAATTCAGCCGCCTGTGCTGACTGATAGGGTACTCGAGAAGCCTCAACTATAGTGTGAAGAGTAGTTATCGCATATGCAGCAGTTGTCGTGCCATCTGGTAACTTTAAACAAGAGCCATCGACATACAACTCCCCTTGAGGGTCAGATAGAGGAGTGTCAGTCAGGTCTACCCGTCCCTTCGTTTCTTCCTCAGTCCGAAATATACAATCATGAACATCATTGTTCTTTTCATTCGAAGGGAGGGGTAGTAACGTAGCAGGGTTCAGAAGAGCACATCGTTTAATCATAATGTGTGGAGCAAATAAGGTCAATTCGTATCCGGTAAGACGCGCACTCGTAAGGTGCTGGGTCTTCGTTTTGTTCAATAATGTATCCACAGCGTGCGGTACCATCACTGTGAGGTCAGTGTTCAGAACGAACCCTTCCGACTGTCGAATAGCCACCGCAACTGCAGCAGTAGCTCTTAAACAGCTAGAGAGTGCTCTGGCGACTTTATCCAACACCGCCGAGAAATAAGCACAAGGTCTCTGCTTACCACCAAATCCTTGTGTTAACACTGAAACGCACAACCGTCCACCTGGTGTACGTAAAGCACAAAAGGTTTGCGGTAGTCAGGAGTACCAAGAACAGGTGCAGAACAAAGTGCAGATTTCAAAGAGTCAAAAGCAACTTGACAAGCATCAGTCCAGGTCAAAGGTTCATGCACATCTTTAGTGGTTAAGTACAGAAGAGGTTTAGTAAGGGGAGAAAAATTAGGGATCCATTGGCGACAGTAAGAAGTTATGCCGAGAAATGCACGAACATCACGCTGAGTAGGAGGTACAGACATATTAAAGATGGTAGTCACACGCTCAGGGGTAAGTCTCCTCCCTTCCTTCGACAGTAGATGACCGAGATAGGTCACCTCCTGTCGACAATATTGAAATTTAGAAAGGGATACTTTATTGCCATTAGCAGCCAAATGAGATAATAATTGTACATTGGCCTTCTTACAACCTTCCTCGGTATCAGAGGCCACTAACAAATCATCTACGTATTGCAAAAGCACATTACCAGGGGGCAAGACAAAATCATCCAACAATGTTTTCAAAGCTTGACTATAAATGCTAGGACTCTCTGTGTAACCCTGGGGAGCACGACAGAACCGGAAACTGCGACCAGATAATGAAAAGCCAAAAATATGGCGGCTATCAGGATGAATCGGAATGCTAAAGAAAGCATTTTTTAAATCAATCACAGAGAAATATTTAGCAGTAGGAGGAATAATAGTGAGAATAGTAGTGATGTCTGAAACCACAGGGTATTGGGGCATCACAAAACGATAGGTATCAGCATAGTCTGGATCGCTTCCAACAGGGGCCTTTTTTAAGATAGGCAAAATGGGGCTGTTGCAGACATTAGCAGCTGTCTCTTCCACCACACCCCTTTTTACCAAATCTTGTATGATGGAGAGCAAAGCCTTCTCCCCATCCGGAGAAATTTTGTACTGAGGTATACGAGGAAGCCGAGCATTTTGCTTCATGGTAATAGAAACGGGTGGAATCTTTAATAATCCTACATCTGTGTCACCAGTGGCCCACAATTTTGCTGGAATAGCGGCAAACTCAGGAGGGAGGAGTTCATTTTTAGTGAAGCACTGCAAAGTATGTTTCCCAAGGGAATTAATAGTCAAATAAACACAATCAGGTGAACAATGAATCTTAGCATGTAATTTCTTCAACAAATCCAAGCCCAATAAATTTTCGTCACAATCGGAAGTCAAAAGAAATGGGGAGTCTATCGTAACAGGACGAATTGTAAAAGGAATAGGTTTGGAGATGGGGCTCACCACCGGAATTTCCGAGAATCCTACCGAAACATTATTGTGCCCGGACAGAGCAGCCCCTGGGACCAGGGAACGAGAAATAGAACTATTCATTGCACCTGTATCAACTAAAAACTTTTCAGATGTCCCCATCAAATGCGCCTCTACATAAGGTCCTTGCTGATCAACGGGTATTGACACCTGGCCCTCACTCTGTCCATGGCTATCCTATGTATAGGCATACCCTTCGATCGCATCCATTGCACACTCCTCATTATAAAACTGCCTACCTCTTGGATTGCCAAAGTAATTATTTTCTTGTCCAACTGGCGTCTCCTCTTCTTGTCGCATGTCACTGCGATCCACACTTTCCCGACCTCTTCCTCTACCTCTCATAGCCCCGTTCTGGTTTGTCAACAACGGACACTGAGATCGCCAATGCCCTTCCTCCTTACAATAAGCACACTGATTTATTCCCAAAACAACAGCCGGCCCTCTGCCTCTTCCAGTTCCCGCCCCCCTCGGAATGAGCCCTCTCCCGCCTCTCTCTCTGCCACGTCCTTGAACAACTTGTTGCATCAACACCCGTGTTTTAAGATCCCTGGTTTTCTTTTCCATCTTATCCTTACTCTCATTTTCTCTGTGTTCATAATATTGGGCCATACTCAATACTACAGAGGGCGTGGAAGTGGTCCAGGTACTTTCAGAGGCTTGTAACTGTGCAGAGACTTCTGGCAACAAATTGGTCACAAAACGATTAACAAATAATCCTATACCGCCTTCCAACGATAAGTCCTGTCCACTAAAATCAATGAATACGCCCTCAAATCTCGTGAAAAAATCAGAAACACTTTCATCTTTCTTCTGTTTACATGCAGTCAATTTGTCCCAATCCACCTTACGAGGTGGAATTAAGGAATGCATGTAAGTGATAATACGGCCAGGTAATGACAATAATTCAATATTCGGCTTATTTCCGGGCTTACGATCCTTGTCCCATTCTTTTATCTGTTCCCATGTTCCGCCTAATCCTTGAGCATGGTCCTGGTCATGCACCTGACGCCATACGTCAACAGGAACTAATAATGTGAAAAATAGCTCTATGTCAGCTAAAGTCATAACGGCCGAAGAGGCCGCTTCTGTGAGTTCTTTATAATAAGCCGTGGGATTCTTACGGGGGTCAGGTAATTGTGATTTTAGCGAGAGGACTTCACTCCTCTTGCAGGAGGTATAAACCCATTTCTCCTGCACTCGAGCCTCTACAAGAGGTCTAGTCACCACACCGTGGTCATCTTTTAGTTCCGGTATTTCAGGATGAAAGATAGGATGAACTTCTCGCATAGGATGCTGAGTGTCCCACGAGCGACACTTTTGATGCATCCGTTCTCGATAATTTAATAAAACCTCCACATTTCTATACACTTCTTCTGGGCTAAGTTCGGACTTATGAGCCCTGTCCCGGATGTCATACATCACTTGGGGGGCCATCCCTCTTGGAAAACACTGTTCCCAGAGAGTAATAATACATGCAGCCATGTGTTTCAAGGCATGTTGCTGCATAACAGGCTCATAGTCTCGAAGCGTGCTCCATATATCAGTTATAGTGTAAATAGGCTGTCGCATCCACTGGGATGACTGATCCCCAATCATCTGTTTCTCATTCTGTCCTACAGCCGAACGGGTAAACAACTTCCGTGCGTCGAAATCCCCTGGAGCACGAAATGGAGTCGAAACAGCTGGAGATGGGGTTGTGTCCGCAGAAAGGGAAGCCCACACAGAGGTGGGGGGAGACAAAACAGCTGTGGACATAACGGAAGACGGCAGGGTAACAGGCTATAAAGGAGCCGTCTCAGACACTGAGGGAGACAAAACAGAGGACGTTCCCGGAGAGGCAAGGGATGAGGAAACAACAGGGGCAGAAGCTGAAGGGGACTGTGCTAGAGTCGGGGGAACAACGGGATATATACACTGTGGAGCATAAGGTGGAGGTGGACAAGTGTCCAATAAATCCTCTATCTCATCTTCTGCTTCAGTCCTAGCCACATAGGTCTTATCCACTTGCAATCTAAATTGTCTGACCGTACAATCAATCCCCTGTTCAGTTCGTGCTTTATCATAAGCTATAGCTTTCTGCGTAATCGTCTGATTTCCTTTCATCCTACATACTTTCTCCTCCCGCATACGTCTACGCTTCGCTTCCTTCTGCCACAGGCTTAAGGAGTCAAACATTGCCTGTCGACTACGTTTAGAAAATAATCTATTGCAACCAATTTATCTTTTTCTCATCAAAACACCCGGTTAAGGGCCATTGTAATTCCACTTTATCTTTAGTATATTTATGCCATAGTGTATTAAACAAGAGAGGTGTAATACCATGTTTTACATACATATCATAACTTGGGCTGCCCTCAGGCGGGGCAGGTTGACTTTCAGCCAAACGCGTATCATTAGGGCGACAACAACATCCAAAACAACTCAATTTGCTAAAACACGGCTTAGTTATTGTCGTCACGCGTTCCTCATTCGATCATAAAAATAAACTTCCAAACATGGCCATGTTCAAAGATTCGCAAAACATACAATCTCACGCTCATTCAAACATACACAAAACAATAATACATATATACATATCAAAATATTAAAAAAGGGACGTCTCTTAAAACAAAGAACAGAGCCCGTCGACTCCTGTTCATGGAGAATCAATCAAATTCAGATTCCAAGACCGACAGATACCAAAATCAAGCATTCCAAAGACTACCAAGAGACCGTCAGACAGGTATAACCACAGACCGACCTACAGACCATCCAGCAGCCTTCCTGGTTCACTCTTGGGACTATTCTGACTAAGCCCGCTTCATTGGCACCGCTTCAGATGTGTTCCCAAGGATACCCAGGTACAGCCACAGGCTTTTCCGAGAGCAGTCCGGCTGGGCGCGCACCACACGTGCCACACCGGGCGTCCGATCAGCGTCTCTATTGTTCACAAAAAGGTCCGTGGAGCATCTACACGTGCAGCCACCATCATGCTGCCCCATCAGACCCCCAAGATTCTCAGTGGTACACTGACCACCAAATACTTACACAGTTAACTGCTTCAAAAGCACTGCTCAACAGTGCATGCCAAGAACATTAAAAGAATTCCACTCACCTGGTGCACACAGGCGCAATTGCGTGTTCTCCACTGCCAACTCCTGAGGACCAACACGGTCAGCTCCTGGGTTACGCCCGTAGGACTCCGGTGAAGGGTCACTAGCAGCTGAGGACACTCTGATCGTGAGAGCGGAGTAAGTTCATGCCAAAAATGGCTAAATTTCAAAAAGGATCCTTTTTCCGTCCACCCGCTTGACCAGAATTACCCCTTGTCCTTACCACCCGTTTACGGGGAGGACGACCCAGTCACGGAGTCCCACCAGAGTCGCCAACTGATGTACCACAAAAAATCGAACTAAAGGACTATACCTACCAATAGTCCCAATACCATTACCAGATAATCAGTCAGTTGGCAGTGAAGAAGGTTCAATCATTTATTAAACAAAATACTCTATAGAGGAGCCTCTCCGAAACTCACCCATCAGGTGCGCTGAGAAGTCTGTTGGCTCGTATTCAAACATGAGGTTATATACTTTTTGGTTCAACACATATAATCACTGTAAAAAGAAAAAACACCAGTTGGCCTTCGAGCTCCAAGGGAGGACCATATATGGTACACATCAGACCAGTACAAAGGCTTGACTATCTATTACAGATGAGGTCAGGAGGGGTGACTCCCTTTCGTCTTGGTGCCTGGGAGTGTAGACACGGCGCCTCCAGGAATGCGCTTATCACCCCCAAAGCAAGATGCGACCTTGAGTCTTAGAACAGTCGAGTAAACCGCCTACCTTCAGCTGCTACAAGTAACTCAAATGAGCTGGGGCCTGACAACTGCACGTGATCAACACGTGATCACGGACCGTGCTCGAGCATATGATCAGAAGATGGCGTCTGTATGGTTCTCGGCCTACTCTTATAGCAATAGATATACAGGGAGGAAATAAGCGAGTTTCCTCCAAGCAAAAGCATATACATATCAAACAGGTAGTGTACATATAGATGCATCATGCTAACATAATATAGGTCCGATACTCCTTATATACGGGAAATCTATTTTTATCCCTCACTCTAGAGCCAGAAAACCAGGTCAGCAGAGCTGCTTTAGAGCCAGAGAACCAGGTCAGCAGAGCCGCTGTAGAGCCAGAGAACCAGGTAGGCAGAGCTGCTGTAGATCTAGAGATCCATGTCAGAATAGCCGCTCTAGAGTCAAAGAACCAGTTCAGCAGAGCTGCTTTGGAGCCAGAGACCTAGGTCAGCAGAGCTGCTTTAGAGCCAGAGAACCAGGTCAAAAGAGCCGCTGTAGACCCAGAGAACCAGGTCAGCAGAGCTGCTTTAGAGCCACAGAACCAGGTCAGCAGAGCCAGTTTAGAGCCAGAAAACCAGGTCAGCAAAGCTGCTTTACAGCCAGAGAACCAGGTCAGCAGAGCTGCTGTAGAGCCAGAGAACCAGGTCAGCAGAGCTGCTCTAGAGCCAGAGACCCAGGTCAGCAGAGCTGCACTAGAACCAGAGACCAAGGTCAGCAGAAATGTTTTAGAGCCAGAGAACCAGGTCAGCAGAGCTGCTGTAGAGCCAGAGAACCAGGTCAGCAGAGCCGTTGTAGAGCCAGAGAACCAGGTCAGCAGAGCTGCTCTAGAGCCAGAGAACTAGGTCACCAGAGCTGCTGTGGAGCTAGAGATCCATGTCAGCATAGCCGCTCAAAAGTCAGAGAACCAGTTCAGCAGAGCTGCTTTAGAGCCAGAGAACCAGGTTAATAGAGCCGCAGTAGACCCAGAGAACTAGGTCAGCAGAGCTGCTTTAGAGCCAGAGAACAAGGTCAGCGGAGCCGTTGTAGAGCCAGAGAACCACGTCAGTCAAGCTGCTTTAGAGCCAGAGAAACAGGTCAGCAGAGCCATTGTAGAGCCAGAGAACCAGGTCAGCAGAGCTGTTGTACAGCCTGAGAACCAGGTCATCAGAGCTGCTTTAGAGCCAGAGAACCAGGTCAGCAGAGCTGCTGTAGAGTCAGAGAACCAGGTCAGCAGAGCCGTTGTAGAGCCAGAGAACCAGGTCAGCAGAGCTGCTCTAGAGCCAGAGAACTAGGTCAGCAGAGCTGCTGTAGAGCTAGAGATCCATGTCAGCATAGCTGCTCTAGAGTCAGAGAACCAGGTCAGCAGAGCTGCTTTAGAGCCAGAGAACCATGTCAACAGAGCCGCAGTAGAGCCAGAGAACTAGGTCAGCAGAGCTGCTGTAGAGCCAGAGAACAAGGTCAGCAGAGCCGTTGTAGAGCCAGAGAACCAGGTCAGCAGAGCTGCTCTAGAGCCAGAGAACCGGCTCAGCAGAACTGCTCTAGAGCCAGAGAACCATGTCAGCATAGCCGCTCTAAAGTCAGAGAACCAGTTCAGCAGAGCCGTTGTACAGTCTGAAAACCAGGTCAGCAGTGCTGCTTTAGAGCCAGAAAACCAGGTCAGCAGAGCTTCTGTAGAGTGAGAGATCCAGGTCAGCAGAGCAGTTGTAGAGCCAGAGAACCAGGTCAGCAGTGCAGATGTAGAGCCAGAGAACCAGGTCAACAGAGCTGCTTTAGAGCCAGAGAACCAGGTCAGCAGAGCTGCTCTAGAGCCAGAGAACCGGCTCAGCAGAACTGCTCTAGAGCCAGAGAACCATGTCAGCATAGCCGCTCTAAAGTCAGAGAACCAGTTCAGCAGAGCCGTTGGACAGTCTGAAAACCAGGTCAGCAGTGCTGCTTTAGAGCCAGAAAACCAGGTCAGCAGAGCTTCTGTAGAGTGAGAGATCCAGGTCAGCAGAGCAGTTGTAGACCCAGAGAACCAGGTCAGCAGTGCAGCAGTAGAGCCAGAGAACCAGGTCAACAGAGCCGCAGTAGAGCCAGAGAACTAGGTCAGCAGAGCCGTTGTAGAGCCAGAGAACCAGGTCAGCAAAGCTTCTTTAGAGCCAGAGAAACAGGTCAGCAGAGCCTTTGTAGAGCCTGAGAATCAGATCAGCAGAGCTGCTGTATAGCCAGAGAACCAGGTCAGCAGAGCCACTCTAGAGCCAGAGAACCGGGTCAGCAGAGCTGATTTAGAGCCATAGAATCCAGGTCAGCAGAGTTGCTTTAGAGCCAGAGTTCCAGGTCAGCAGAGCTGCTGTAGAGCCAGATAGCTAGGTCAGCAGAGCTGCTATAGAGCCACAGAACCAAGTCAGAGGAGTCGCTGTAGAGCCAGAGAACCAGGTCAGCAGAGCCGCTATAGAGCCAGAGAACCAGGTCAGCAGAGCTTCTGTACAGCCAGAGAACAAGGTCAGCAGAGCTGCTCTCGAGCCGGACAACCAGGTCAGCAGACCCATTGTACAGCCTGAATACCAGGTCAGCAAAGATGCTTTAGAGCCAGAGAACCAGGTCAGCAGAGCCGTTGTAGAACCAGACAGCCAGGTCAGCAGAGTTGCTGTACAGCCAAAGAACCAGGTCAGCAGAGCTGTTGTACAGCCTGAGAACCAGGTCAGCAAAGCTGCTCTAGAGCCAGAGAACCAGGTCAGCAGAACTGCTTCAAAGCCAGAGAACCAGGTCAGCAGAGCTTCTCAAGAGCCCAATAACCAGGTCAGCAGAGCTGATCTAGAGGCAGAGATCCAGGTAAGCAGAGTTGCTGTAGAGCCAGAGAACCAGGTCAGCAGAGCTGCTATAGAGCCAGAGAACCAGGTCAGCAGACCTTCTGTAGAGCCACAGTACCAGGTCAGCAGAGTCGCTGTAGAGCCACAGAACCAGGTCATCAGAGTCGCTGTAGAGCCAGAGAACAAGGTCAGCAGAGCCGTTGTAGAGCCAGAGAACCACATCAGCCAAGCTGCTTTAGAGCCAGAGAAACAGGTCAGCAGAGCCATTGTAGAGCCAGAGAACCAGGTCAGCAGAGCTGCTCTAGAGCCAGAGAACCAGGTCAGCAGAGCCGTTGTACAGCCTGAGAACCAGGTCAGCAGAGCTGCTTTAGAGCCAGAGAACCAGGTCAGCAGAGCTGCTGTAGAGCCAGAGAACTAGGTCATCAGAGCTGCTGTAGAGCTAGAGATCCATGTCAGCATAGCTGCTCTAGAGTCAGAGAACCAGTTCAGCAGAGCTGCTTTAGAGCCAGAGAACCATGTCAACTGAGCCGCAGTAGAGCCAGAGAACTAGGTCAGCAGAGCTGCTTTAGAGCCGGAGAACAAGGTCATTAGAGCCGTTGTAGAGCCAGAGAACCAGGTCAGCAGAGCTGCTCTAGAGCCAGAGAACCGGCTCAGCAGAACTGATCTAGAGTCAGAGAACCATGTCAGCATAGCCGCTCTAAAGTCAGAGAACCAGTTCAGCAGAGCCGTTGTACAGTCTGAAAACCAGGTCAGCAGTGCTGCTTTAGAGCCAGAAAACCAGGTCAGCAGAGCTTCTGTAGAGCGAGAGATCCAGGTCAGCAGAGCAGTTGTAGAGCGAGAGAACCAGGTCAGCAGTGCAGCAGTAGAGCCAGAGAACCAGGTCAACAGAGCTGCTGTATAGCCAGAGAACCAGGTCAGCAGAGCCACTCTAGAGCCAGAGAACCGGGTCAGCAGAGCTGACTTAAAGCCAGAGAATCCAGGTCAGCAGAGTTGCTTTAGAGCCAGAGTTCCAGGTCAGCAGAGCTGCTGTAGAGCCAGATAGCCAGGTCAGCAGAGCTGCTATAGAGCCAGAGAACCACTTCAGCAGAGCTGCTGTAGAGCCACAGAACCAAGTCAGAGGAGTCGCTGTAGAGCCAGAGATCCAGGTCATCAGAGTTGCTGTAGAACCATAAAACCACGTCAGCAGAGCCGCTGTAGAGCCAGAGAACCAGGTCAGCAGAGCCGCTATAGAGCCAGAGAACCAGGTCAGCAGAGCTTCTGTACAGCCAGAGAACAAGATCAGCAGAGCTGCTCTCGAGCCGGACAACCAGGTCAGCAGACCCATTGTACAGCCTGAATACCAGGTCAGCAAAGATGCTTTAGAGCCAGAGAACCAGGTCAGCAGAGCCGTTGTAGAGCCAGACAGCCAGGTCAGCAGAGTTGCTGTACAGCCAAAGAACGAGGTCAGCAGAGCTGTTGTACAGCATGAGAACCAGGTCAGCAAAGCTGCTCTAGAGCCAGAGAACCAGGTCAGCAGAACTGCTTCAAAGCCAGAGAACCAGGGCAGCAGAGCTTATCAAGAGCCTAATAACCAGGTCAGCAGAGCTGATCTAGAGGTAGAGAACTAGGTCAGCAGAGCTGCTGTAGAGCCAGAGAAACCAGGTAAGCAGAGCTGCTGTAGAGCCAGGGAACCAGGTCAGCAGAGCTGCTATAGCGCCAGAGAACCAGGTCAGCAGACCTGCTGTAGAGCCACTGTACCAGGTCAGCAGAGTCGCTGTAGAGCCACAGAGCCAGGTCATCAGAGTCACTGTAGAGCCAGAAAACCAGGTCAGCAGAGCCGCTGTAGAGCCAGAGAAGCAGATCAGCAGAGCTGCTGTCCAGCCAGAGAACAAGGTCAGCAGAGCTGCTCTCGAGCCGGACAACCAGGTCAGCAGACCCATTGTACAGCCTGAATACCAGGTCAGCAAAGATGCTTTAGAGCCAGAGAACCAGGTCAGCAGAGCCGTTGTAGAACCAGACAGCCAGGTCAGCAGAGTTGCTGTACAGCCAAAGAACCAGGTCAGCAGAGCTGTTGTACAGCCTGAGAACCAGGTCAGCAAAGCTGCTCTAGAGCCAGAGAACCAGGTCAGCAGAACTGCTTCAAAGCCAGAGAACCAGGTCAGCAGAGCTTCTCAAGAGCCCAATAACCAGGTCAGCAGAGCTGATCTAGAGGCAGAGAACTAGGTCAGCAGAGCTGCTGTAGAGCCAGAGAAACCAGGTCAGCAGAGCTGCTTTAGAGCCAGAGATCCAGGTAAGCAGAGTTGCTGTAGAGCTAGAGAACCAGGTCAGCAGAGCTGCTATAGAGCCAGAGAACCAGGTCAGCAGACCTTCTGTAGAGCCACAGTACCAGGTCAGCAGAGTCGCTGTAGAGCCACAGAACCAGGTCATCAGAGTCGCTGTAGAGCCAGAGAACAAGGTCAGCAGAGCTGTTGTAGAGCCAGAGAACCACGTCAGCCAAGCTGCTTTAGAGCCAGAGAAACAGGTCAGCAGAGCCATTGTAGAGCCAGAGAACCAGGTCAGCAGAGCTGCTCTAGAGCCAGAGAACCAGGTCAGCAGAGCCGTTGTACAGCCTGAGAACCAGGTCAGCAGAGCTGCTTTAGAGCCAGAGAACCAGGTCAGCAGAGCTGCTGTAGAGCCAGAGAACTAGGTCAGCAGAGCTGCTGTAGAGCTAGAGATCCATGTCAGCATAGCTGCTCTAGAGTCAGAGAACCAGATCAGCAGAGCTGCTTTAGAGCCAGAGAACCATGTCAACTGAGCCGCAGTAGAGCCAGAGAACTAGGTCAGCAGAGCTGCTTTAGAGCCGGAGAACAAGGTCAGCAGAGCCGTTGTAGAGCCAGAGAACCAGGTCAGCAGAGCTGCTCTAGAGCCAGAGAACCGGCTCAGCAGAACTGCTCTAGTGCCAGAGAACCATGTCAGCATAGCCGCTCTAAAGTCAGAGAACCAGTTCAGCAGAGCCGTTGTACAGTGTGAAAACCAGGTCAGCAGTGCTGCTTTAGAGCCAGAAAACCAGGTCAGCAGAGCTTCTGTAGAGCGAGAGATCCAGGTCAGCAGAGCAGTTGTAGAGCGAGAGAACCAGGTCAGCAGTGCAGCAGTAGAGCCAGAGAACCAGGTCAACAGAGCCACAGTAGAGCCAGAGAACCAGGTCAGCAAAGCTGCTTTAGAGCCAGAGAAACAGGTCGGCAGAGCCTTTTTAGAGCCAGAGAACCAGATCAGCAGAGCTGCTGTATAGCCAGAGAACCAGGTCAGCAGAGCCACTCTAGAGCCAGAGAACCGGGTCAGCAGAGCTGATTTAGAGCCAGAGAATCCAGGTCAGCAGAGTTGCTTTAGAGCCAGAGTTCCAGGTCAGCAGAGCTGCTTTAGAGCCAGATAGCCAGGTCAGCAGAGCTGCTATAGAGCCAGAGAACCACTTCAGCAGAGCTGCTGTAGAGCCACAGAACCAAGTCAGAGGAGTCGCTGTAGAGCCAGAGATCCAGGTCATCAGAGTTGCTGTAGAACCATAAAACCACATCAGCAGAGCCGCTGTAGAGCCAGAGAACCAGGTCAGCAGAGCCGCTATAGAGCCAGAGAACCAGGTCAGCAGAGCTTCTGTACAGCCAGAGAACAAGGTCAGCAGAGCTGCTCTCGAGCCGGACAACCAGGTCAGCAGACCCATTGTACAGCCTGAATACCAGGTCAGCAAAGATGCTTTAGAGCCAGAGAACCAGGTCAGCAGAGCCGTTGTAGAGCCAGACAGCCAGGTCAGCAGAGTTGCTGTACAGCCAAAGAACGAGGTCAGCAGAGCTGTTGTACAGCATGAGAACCAGGTCAGCAAAGCTGCTCTAGAGCCAGAGAACCAGGTCAGCAGAACTGCTTCAAAGCCAGAGAACCAGGGCAGCAGAGCATCTCAAGAGCCTAATAACCAGGTCAGCAGAGCTGATCTAGAGGTAGAGAACTAGGTCAGCAGAGCTGCTGTAGAGCCAGAGAAACCAGGTAAGCAGAGCTGCTGTAGAGCCAGAGAACCAGGTCAGCAGAGCTGCTATAGAGCCAGAGAACCAGGTCAGCAGACCTGCTGTAGAGCCACAGTACCAGGTCAGCAGAGTCGCTGTAGAGCCACAGAGCCAGGTCATCAGAGTCGCTGTAGAGCCAGAAAACCAGGTCAGCAGAGCCGCTGTAGAGCCAGAGAACCAGATCAGCAGAGCTGCTGTCCAGCCAGAGAACAAGGTCAGCAGAGCTGCTTTCGAGGCAGAGAACCAGGTCAGCAGAGCCGATGTACAGCCTGAGAACCAGGTCAGCAAAGCTGTTTTAGAGCCAGATTAGAACCTGAAAACCAGGTCATCAGAGCTGCTCTGGAGCCAGAGAACCAGATCAGCAGAGCTGCTTTAGAGCCAGAGAACCAGGTCAGCTGAGTTGTTGTAGAGCCAGAGAACCAGGTCAGCAGAGCCGTTGTAGAGCCAGAGAACTAGGTCAGCAGAGCTGCTGTAGAGCTAGAGATCCATGTCAGCATAGCCGCTCTAGAGTCAGAGAACCAGTTCAGCAGAGCTGCTTTAGAGCCAGAGAACCATGTCAACAGAGCCGCAGTAGAGCCAGAGAACTAGGTCAGCAGAGCTGCTTTAGAGCCAGAGAACAAGGTCAGCAGAGCCGTTGTAGAGCCAGAGAACTAGGTCAGCAGAGCTGCTCTAGAGCCAGAGAACCGGCTCAGCAGAACTGCTCTAGAGCCAGAGAACCATGCCAGCATAGTCGCTATAAAGTCAGAGAACCAGTTCAGCCGAGCCGTTGTACACTCTGAAAACCAGGCCAGCAGTGCTGCTTTAGAGCCAGAAAACCAGGTCAGCAGAGCTTCTGTAGAGCGAGAGATCCAGGTCAGCAGAGCAGTTGTGGAGCCAGAGAACCAGGTCAGCAGTGCAGCAGTAGAGCCAGAGAACCAGGTCAAGAGAGCCGCAGTAGAGCCAGAGAACTAGGTCAGCAGAGCCGTTGTAGAGCCAGAGAACCAGGTCAGCAAAGCTGCTTTAGAGCCAGAGAAACAGGTCAGCAGAGCCTTTGTAGAGCCAGAGAACCAGATCAGCAGACCTTCTGTATAGCCAGAGAACCAGGTCAGCAGAGCCACTCTAGAGGCAGAGAACTAGGTCAGCAAAGCTGCTGTAGAGCCAGAGAAACCAGGTCAGCAGAGCTGCTTTAGAGCCAGAGATCCAGTTGAGCAGAGCTGCTGTAGAGCCAGAGAACCAGGTAAGCAGAGCTGCTATAGAGCCAGAGAACCAGGTCAGCAGACCTGCTGTAGAGCCACAGTACCAGGTCAGCAGAGTCGCTGTAGAGCCACAGAACCAGGTCATTAGAGTCGCTGTAGAGCCAGAAAACCAGGTCAGCAGAGCCGCTGTCCAGCCAGAGAACCAGGTCAGTAGAGCTGCTGTCCAGCCAGAGAACAAGGTCAGCAGAGCTGCTCTCGAGCCAGAGAACCAGGTCAGCAGAGCCGATGTACAGCCTTGAGAACCAGGTCAGCAAAGCTGTTTTAGAGCCAGATTAGAACCTGAAAACCAGGTCAGCAGAGCTGCTCTGGAGCCAGAGAACCAGGTCAGCAGAGCTGCTTTAGAGCCAGAGAACCAGGTCAGCTGAGTTGTTGTAGAGCCAGAGAACCAGGTCAGCAGAGCTGCTGTAGAGCCCGAGAACCAGGTCAGCAGTGCTGCTCTAGAGGCAGAGAACTAGGTCAGCAGAGCTGCTGTAGAGACAGAGAACCAGGTCAGCTGAGCCGCTGTAGAGCCAGAGAACCAGGTCAGCAGAGCTGCTGTCCAGCCAGAGAACAAGGTCAGCAGAGCTGCTCTCGAGCCAAAGAACCAGGTCAGCAGAGCCGTTGTACAGCCTGAGAACCAGGTCAGCAAAGCTGTTGTAGAGCCAGATTAGAACCTGAATACCAGGTCAGCAGAGCTGCTCTTGAGCCAGAGAACCAGGTCAGCAGAGCTGCTTTAGAGCCATAGAACCAGGTCAGCTGAGTGGTTGTAGAGCCAGAGAACTAGGTCAGCAGAGCTGCTGTAGAGCCAGAGAACCAGGTCTGCAGAGCAGCTCTAGAGCCAGAGAACAAGGTCAGCATAGCTGCTGTAGAGCTAGAGAATCATGTCAGCATAGCCGCTGTAGAGCCAGAGAACCAGGTCAGCAGAGCTGCTGTAGAGGCAGAGAACTAGGTCAGCAGAGCTGCTGTAGAGCCAGAGAACCAGTTCAGCAGAGCTGATTTGGAGCCAGAGAACTAGGTCAGTAGAGCTGCTTTAGAGCCAGAGAACCAGGTCAAGAGAGCCGCTGTAGAGCCAGAGAACCAGGTCAGCAAAGCTGCTTTAAAACCAGAGAAACAGGTCAGCAGAGCCAGAGAACCACATCAGCAGAGCTGCTCTAGAGCCAGAGAACCAGGTCTGCAGAATTGCTTTAGAGCCTGAGAACAAGGTCAACAGAGGCATTGTAGAGCCAGAGAACCAGATCAGCAAAGCTGCTTTAGAGCCAGAGAAACAGGTGAGCAGAGCCGTTATAGAGCCAGAGAACCAGATCAGCAGAGCTGCTGTATAGCCAGAGAAACAGGTCAGCAGAGTCGCTCTAGAGCCAGAGAACCAGGTCAGCAGAGCTGCTTTAGAGCCAGAGATCAAGGTCAGCAGAGCCGCTGTACAGCCAGAGAACCAGGTCAGCAGAGTTGCTGTACAGCCAAAGAACCAGGTCAGCAGAGCCGTTGTACAGCCTGAGAACCAGGTCAGCAAAGCTGCTCTAGAGCCAGAGAACCAGGTCATCAGAGCTGCTTCAAATCCAGAGAACCAGGTAAGCAGAGCTGCTTTAGAGCCAGAGAACCAGGTCAGCAGAGCTGCTCTAGAGCCAGAGAACCAGATCAGCAGAGCTGCTTCAAAGCCAGAGAACCAGGTCAGCGGAGCTGCTCTAGAGCCATAAAACCAGGTCAGCAGAGCTGCTTTAGAGCCAGAGTTCCAGGTCAGCAGAGCTGCTTTAGAGCCAGAGTTCCAGGTCAGCAGAGCTGCTCTAGAGCCAGAGATCCAGGTCAGCAGAGCCACTCTAGAGCATATGAACAAGGTCAGCAGAGCTGCACTAGAGACTGAGAACCAGGTCAGCAGAGCTTCTCTAGAGCCAGAGAACCATGTCAGCAGAGCTGCTGTAGAGCCAGAGAACCAGGTCAACAGACCTGCTCCAGAGCCAGAGAACCAGGTCAGCAGAGCTGCTTCAAAGCAAGAGAACCATGTCAGCAGAGCTGCTTTAGAGCCAGAGAACCAGGTCAGCAGAGCTGCTCTAGAGCCAAATAACCAGGTCAGCAGAGCTGCTTCAAAGCCAGAGAACCAGGTTAGTAGACCTGCTATAGAACCAAAGAACCAGCTCAGCAGAGCTGCTTTAGGTCCAGAGTACCAGGTCAGCAGAGCTGCTTCAGAGCAAGATAACCAGGTCAGCAGAGCTGCGTCAAATCCAGAGAACCAGGTCAGCAGAGCTGCTCTAGAGCCTAAGGACCAGGCCACCAGAGCTGCTTCAAAGCCAGAGAACCAGGTCAGCAGAGCTGCTTCAAATCCAGAGAACCAGGTCAGCAGAGCTGCTCTAGAGCCTAAGAACCAGTTTAGCAAAGCTGCTTCAAAGCCAGAGAACCAGGTCAACAGAGTTGCTTTAGAGCCAGAGAACCAGCTCAGCAGAGCTGCTCTAGAGGCAGAGAACCAGGTCAGCAGAGCTGCTCTAGGGCCAGAGAAACAAGGTCAGCAGATATGCTTTAGAGGGAGAGAACCAGGTCAG
This sequence comes from Triturus cristatus, assembly GCF_964204655.1. Classification (NCBI taxonomy): domain Eukaryota; kingdom Metazoa; phylum Chordata; class Amphibia; order Caudata; family Salamandridae; genus Triturus; species Triturus cristatus. The sequence continues at coordinate 914,344,721 of NC_140579.1, read as the reverse complement.
CAGAGCTACTTTGGAGCCAGAGAACTAGGTCAGCAAAGCTGCTTCAAAGCTTGAGAACCAGGTCAGCAGATCTACTCTAGAGCCAGAGAACCAGGTCATCAGAACCGCTCTAGAGCCGAAGAACCAGGTCAGCAGAGCTGCTTTAGAACCAGAGAACCAGGTCAGCAGAGCTGCTATAGAGACAGAGAACCAGATCAGCAGATCTACTTCAAAGCCATAGAACCAGGTCAGCAGAGCTGCTCTAGAGCCAGAGAACCAGGTCAGCAGAGCTGCTTTAGAGCCAGAGTAACAGGTCAGCAGAGCTGCTCTAGAGCCAGAGAACCAGGTCAGCAGAGCTGCTTTAGAGTCAGAGTACCAGGTCAGCAGAGCTGCATTAGAGCCAGAGAACAAGGTCAGCAGAGCCGTTGTAGAGCAAGAGAACCAGGTCAGCAGAACTGCTCTAGAGCCAGAGAACCATGTCAGCATAGCCGCTCTAAAGTCAGAGAACCAGTTCAGCAGAGCCGTTGTACAGTCTGAAAACCAGGTCAGCAGTGCTGCTTTAGAGCCAGATAACCAGGTCAGCAGAGCTTCTGTAGAGCGAGAGATCCAGGTCAGCAGAGCAGTTGTAGAGCCAGAGAACCAGGTCAGCAGTGCAGCAGTAGAGCCAGAGAACCAGGTCAACAGAGCCGCAGTAGAGCCAGAGAACTAGGTCAGCAGAGCCGCTGTAGAGCCAGAGAACCAGGTCAGCAAAGCTGCTTTAGAGCCAGAGAAACAGGTCAGCAGAGCCTTTGTAGAGCCAGAGAACCAGATCAGCAGAGCTGCTGTATAGCCAGAGAACCAGGTCAGCAGAGCCACTCTAGAGCCAGAGAACCGGGTCAGCAGAGCTGATTTAGAGCCAGAGAATCCAGGTCAGCAGAGTTGCTTTAGAGCCAGAGTTCCAGGTCAGCAGAGCTGCTGTAGAGCCAGATAGCCAGGTCAGCAGAGCTGCTATAGAGCCAGAGAACCACTTCAGCAGAGCTGCTGTAGAACCACAGAACCAAGTCAGAGGAGTCGCTGTAGAGCCAGAGATCCAGGTCATCATCAAAGTTGCTGTAGAACCATAAAACCACGTCAGCAGAGCCGCTGTAGAGCCAGAGAACCAGGTCAGCAGAGTTGCTGTACAGCCAAAGAACCAGGTCAGCAGAGCCGTTGTACAGCCTGAGAACCAGGTCAGCAAAGCTGGTCTAGAGCCAGAGAACCAGGTCATCAGAGCTGCTTCAAATCCAGAGAACCAGGTAAGCAGAGCTGCTTTAGAGCCAGAGAACCAGGTCAGAAGAGCTGCTCTAGAGCCAGGGAACCAGATCAGCAGAGCTGCTTCAAAGCCAGAGAACCAGGTCAGCGGAGCTGCTTTAGAGCCAGGGTTCCAGGTCAGCAGAGCTGCTCTAGAGCCAGAGATCCAGGTCAGCAGAGCCACTCTAGAGCGTATGAACAAGGTCAGCAGAGCTGCACTAGAGACTGAGAACCAGGTCAGCAGAGCTTCTCTAGAGCCAGAGAACCATGTCAGCAGAGCTGCTTTAGAGCCAGAGCACCAGGTCAGCAGAACTGTTGTAGAGCCAGACAGCCAGGTCAGCAGAGTTGCTGTACAGTCAAAGAACCAGGTCAGCAGAATTGTTGTACAGCCTGAGAACCAGGTCAGCAAAGCTGCTCTAGAGCCAGAGAACCAGGTCAGCAGAACTGCTTCAAAGCCAGAGAACCAGGTCAGCAGAGCTTCTCAAGAGCCTAATAACCAGGTCAGCAGAGCTGGTCTAGAGGCAGAGAACTAGGTCAGCAGAGCTGCTGTAGAGCCAGAGAAACCAGGTCAGCAGAGCTGCTTTAGAGCCAGTGATCCAGGTAAGCAGAGCTGCTGTAGAGCCAGAGAACCAGGTCAGCAGACCTGCTATAGAGCCAGAGAACCAGGTCAGCAGACCTGCTGTAGAGCCACAGTACCAGGTCAGCAGAGTCGCTGTAGAGCCACAGAACCAGGTCATCAGAGTCGCTGTAGAGCCAGAAAACCAGGTCAGCAGAGCCGCTGTCCAGCCAGAGAACCAGGTCAGCAGAGCTGCTGTCCAGCCAGAGAACAAGGTCAGCAGAGCTGCTCTCGAGCCAGAGAACCAGGTCAGCAGAGCCGATGTACAGCCTTGAGAATCAGGTCAGCAAAGCTGTTTTAGAGCCAGATTAGAACCTGAAAACCAGGTCAGCAGAGCTGCTCTGGAGCCAGAGAACCAGGTCAGCAGAGCTGCTTTAGAGCCAGAGAACCAGGTCAGCTGAGTTGTTGTAGAGCCAGGAACCAGGTCAGCAGAGCCGTTGTAGAGCCCGAGAACCAGGTCAGCAGAGCTGCTCTAGAGGCAGAGAACTAGGTCAGCAGAGCTGCTGTAGAGACAGAGAACCAGGTCAGCTGAGCCGCTGTAGAGCTAGAGAACCAGGTCAGCAGAGCTGCTGTCCAGCCAGAGAACAAGGTCAGCAGAGCTGCTCTCGAGCCAAAGAACCAGGTCAGCAGAGCCGTTGTACAGCCTGAGAACCATGTCAGCAAAGCTGTTGTAGAGCCAGATTAGAATTTGAATACCAGGTCAGCAGAGCTGCTCTGGAGCCAGAGAACCAGGTCAGCAGAGCTGCTTTAGAGCCAGAGAACCAGGTCAGCTGAGTTGTTGTAGAGCCAGAGAACCAGGTCAGCAGAGCCGTTGTAGAGCCAGAGAACCAGGTCAGCCTAGCTGCTGTAGAGGCAGAGAACTAGGTCAGCAGAGCTGCTGTAGAGCCAGAGAACCAGGTCAGCAGAGCAGCTCTAGAGCCAGAGAACAAGGTCAGCATAGCTGCTGTAGAGCTAGAGAATCATGTCAGCATAGCCGCTGTAGAGCCAGAGAACCAGGTCAGCAGAGCTGCTTTAGAGCCAGAGTAACAGGTCAGCAGAGCTGCTTTAGAGCCAGAGTTCCAGGTCAGCAGAGCTGCTCTAGAGCCAGAGATCCAGGTCAGCAGAGCCACTCTAGAGCGTATGAACAAGGTCAGCAGAGCTGCACTAGAGACTGAGAACCAGGTCAGCAGAGCTTCTCTAGAGCCAGAGAACCATGTCAGCAGAGCTGCTGTAGAGCCAGAAAACCAGGTCAACAGACCTGCTCCAGAGCCAGAGAACCAGGTCAGCAGAGCTGCTTCAAAGCCAGAGAACCATGTCAGCAGAGCTGCTTTAGAGCCAGAGAACCAGGTCAGCAGAGCTGCTCTAGAGCCAGATAACGAGGTCAGCAGAGCTGCTTCAAAGCCAGAGAACCAGGTTAGTAGACCTGCTATAGAACCAGAGAACCAGCTCAGTAGAGCTGCTTTAGGTCCAGAGTACCAGGTCAGCAGAGCTGCTCTAGAGTCAGAGGACCAGGTCATCAGAGCTGCTTCAGAGCAAGATAACCAGGTCAGCAGAGCTGCTTCAAATCCAGAGAACCAGGTCAGCAGAGCTGCTCTAGAGCCTAAGGACAAGGCCACCAGAGCTGCTTCAAAGCCAGAGAACCAGGTCAGCAGAGCTGCTTCAAATCCAGAGAACCAGGTGAGCAGAGCTGCTCTAGAGCCTAAGAACCAGTTTAGCAGAGCTGCTTCAAAGACAGAGAACCAGGTCAACAGAGTTGCTTTAGAGCCAGAGAACCAGGTCAGCAGAGCTGCTCTAGAGGCAGAGAACCAGGTCAGCAGAGCTGATCTAGGGCCAGAGAAACAAGGTCAGCAGATATGCTTTAGAGGGAGAGAACCAGGTCAGCAGAGCTACTTTGGAGCCAGAGAACTAGGTCAGCAAAGCTGCTTCAAAGCTTGAGAACCAGGTCAGCAGATCTACTCTAGAGCCAGAGAACCAGGTCATCAGAACCGCTCTAGAGCCGAAGAACCAGGTCAGCAGAGCTGCTTTAGAGGCAGAGAACCAGGTCAGCAGAGCTGCTATAGAGACAGAGAAACAGATCGGCAGATCTACTTCAAAGCCATAGAACCAGGTCAGCAGAGCTGCTCTAGAGCCAGAGAACCAGGTCAGCAGAGCTGCTTTAGAGCCAGAGTAACAGGTCAGCAGAGCTGCTCTAGAGCCAGAGAAGCAGGTCAGCAGAGCTGCTTTAGAGTCAGAGAACCACGTCAGCAGAGCTGCATTAGAGCCAGAGAACAAGGTCAGCAGAGCCGTTGTAGAGCCAGAGAACCAGGTCAGCAGAACTGCTCTAGAGCCAGAGAACCATGTCAGCATAGCCGCTCTAAAGTCAGAGAACCAGTTCAGCAGAGCCGTTGTACAGTCTGAAAACCAGGTCAGCAGTGCTGCTTTAGAGCCAGATAACCAGGTCAGCAGAGCTTCTGTAGAGCGAGAGATCCAGGTCAGCAGAGCAGTTGTAGAGCCAGAGAACCAGGTCAGCAGTGCAGCAGTAGAGCCAGAGAACCAGGTCAACAGAGCCGCCGTAGAGCCGGAGAACTAGGTCAGCAGAGCCGCTGTAGAGCCAGAGAACCAGGTCAGCAAAGCTGCTTTAGAGCCAGAGAAACAGGTCAGCAGAGCCTTTGTAGAGCCAGAGAACCAGATCAGCAGAGCTGCTGTATAGCCAGAGAACCAGGTCAGCGGAGCCACTCTAGAGCCAGAGAACCGGGTCAGCAGAGCTGATTTAGAGCCAGAGAATCCAGGTCAGCAGAGTTGCTTTAGAGCCAGAGTTCCAGGTCAGCAGAGCTGCTGTAGAGCCAGATAGCCAGGTCAGCAGAGCTGCTATAGAGCCAGAGAACCACTTCAACAGAGCTGCTGTAGAGCCACAGAACCAAGTCAGAGGAGTCGCTGTAGAGCCAGAGATCCAGGTCATCAGAGTTGCTGTAGAACCATAAAACCACGTCAGCAGAGCCGCTGTAGAGCCAGAGAACCAGGTCAGCAGAGTTGCTGTACAGCCAAAGAACCAGGTCAGCAGAGCCGTTGTACAGCCTGAGAACCAGGTCAGCAAAGCTGCTCTAGAGCCAGAGAACCAGGTCATCAGAGCTGCTTCAAATCCAGAGAACCAGGTAAGCAGAGCTGCTTTAGAGCCAGAGAACCAGGTCAGCAGAGCTGCTCTAGAGCCAGGGAACCAGATCAGCAGAGCTGCTTCAAAGCCAGAGAACCAGGTCAGCGGAGCTGCTCTAGAGCCAGAAAACCAGGTCAGCAGAGCTGCTTTAGAGCCAGAGTTCCAGGTCAGCAGAGCTGCTTTAGAGCCAGAGTTCCAGGTCAGCAGAGCTGCTCTAGAGCCAGAGATCCAGGTCAGCAGAGCCACTCTAGAGCGTATGAACAAGGTCAGCAGAGCTGCACTAGAGACTGAGAACCAGGTCAGCAGAGCTTCTCTAGAGCCGGAGAACCATGTCAGCAGAGCTGCTGTAGAGCCAGAGAACCAGGTCAGCAGAGCTGCTGTAGAGCCAGATAGCCAGGTCAGCAGAGCTGCTATAGAGCCAGAGAACCACTTCAGCAGAGCTGCTGTAGAACCACAGAACCAAGTCAGAGGATTAGCTGTAGAGCCAGAGATCCAGGTCATCATCAAAGTTGGCGTAGAACCATAAAACCACGTCAGCAGAGCCACTGTAGAGCCAGAGAACCAAGTCAGCAGAGTTGCTGTACAGCCAAAGAACCAGGTCAGCAGAGCCGTTGTACAGAACCAGGTAAGCAGAGCTGCTTTAGAGCCAGAGAACCAGGTCAGAAGAGCTGCTCTAGAGCCAGGGAACCAGATCAGCAGAGCTGCTTCAAAGCCAGAGAACCAGGTCAGCGGAGCTGCTTTAGAGCCAGAGTTCCAGGTCAGCAGAGCTGCTCTAGAGCCAGAGATCCAGGTCAGCAGAGCCACTCTAGAGCGTATGAACAAGGTCAGCAGAGCTGCACTAGAGACTGAGAACCAGGTCAGCAGAGCTTCTCTAGAGCCAGAGAACCATGTCAGCAGAGCTGCCTTAGAGCCAGAGAACCAGGTCAGCAGAGCCGTTGTAGAGCCAGACAGCCAGGTCAGCAGAGTTGCTGTACAGCCAAAGAACCAGGTCAGCAGAGCTGTTGTACAGCCTGAGAACCAGGTCAGCAAAGCTGCTCTAGAGCCAGAGAACCAGGTCAGCAGAACTGCTTCAAAGCCAGAGAACGAGGTCAGCAGAGCTTCTCAAGAGCCTAATAACCAGGTCAGCAGAGCTGGTCTAGAGACAGAGAACTAGGTCAGCAGAGCTGCTGTAGAGCCAGAGAAACCAGGTCAGCAGAGCTGCTTTAGAGCCAGAGATCCAGGTAAGCAGAGCTGCTGTAGAGCCAGAGAACCAGGTCAGCAGACATGCTATAGAGCCAGAGAACCAGGTCAGCAGACCTGCTGTAGAGCCACAGTACCAGGCCAGCAGAGTCGCTGTAGAGCCACAGAACCAGGTCATCAGAGTCGCTGTAGAGCCAGAAAACCAGGTCAGCAGAGCCGCTGTCCAGCCAGAGAACCAGGTCAGCAGAGCTGCTGTCCAGCCAGAGAACAAGGTCAGCAGAGCTGCTCTCGAGCCAGAGAACCAGGTCAGCACAGCCGATGTACAGCCTTGAGAACCAGGTCAGCAAAGCTGTTTTAGAGCCAGATTAGAACCTGAAAACCAGGTCAGCAGAGCTGCTCTGGAGCCAGAGAACCAGGTCAGCAGAGATGCTTTAGAGCCAGAGAACCAGGTCAGCAGAGCCGTTGTAGAGCCCGAGAACCAGGTCAGCAGAGCTGCTCTAGAGGCAGAGAACTAGGTCAGCAGAGCTGCTGTAGAGAAAGAGAACCAGGTCAGCTGAGCCGCTGTAGAGCCAGAGAACCAGGTCAGCAGAGCTGCTGTCCAGCCAGAGAACAAGGTCAGCAGAGCTGCTCTCGAGCCAAAGAACCAGGTCAGCAGAGCCGTTGTACAGCCTGAGAACCATGTCAGCAAAGCTGTTGTAGAGCCAGATTAGAATCTGAATACCAGGTCAGCAGAGCTGCTCTGGAGCCAGAGAACCAGGTCAGCAGAGCTGCTTTAGAGCCAGAGAACCAGGTCAGCTGAGTTGTTGTAGAGCCAGAGAACCAGGTCAGCAGAGCCGTTGTAGAGCCAGAGAACCAGGTCAGCCTAGCTGCTGTAGAGGCAGAGAACTAGGTCAGCAGAGCTGCTGTAGAGCCAGAGAACCAGGTCAGCAGAGCAGCTCTTGAGCCAGATAACAAGGTCAGCATAGCTGCTGTAGAGCTAGAGAATCATGTCAGCATAGCCGCTGTAGAGCCAGAGAACCAGGTCAGCAGAGCTGCTGTAGAGGCAGAGAACTAGGTCAGCAGAGCTGCTGTAGAGCCAGAGAACCAGTTCAGCAGAGCTGCTTTAGAGCCAGAGAACTAGGTCAGCAGAGCTGCTTTAGAGCCAGAGAACCAGGTAAACAGAGCCGCTGTAGAGTCAGAGAACCAGGTCAGCAAAGCTGCTTTAAAACCAAAGAAACAGGTCAGCAGAGCCAGAGAACCCGATCAGCAGAGCTGCTCTAGAGCCAGCGAACCAGGTCTGCAGAATTGCTTTAGAGCCAGAGAACAAGGTCAGCAGAGGCGTTGTAGAGCCAGAGAACCAGATCAGCAAAGCTGCTTTAGAGCCAGAGAAACAGGTGAGCAGAGCCGTTGTAGAGCCAGAGAACCAGATCAGCAGAGCTGCTGTATAGCCAGAGAAACAGGTCAGCAGAGTCGCTCTAGAGCCAGAGAACCAGGTCAGCAGAGCTGCTTTAGAGCCAGAGATCAAGGTCAGCAGAGCCGCTGTACAGCCAGAGAACCAGGTCAGCAGAGTTGCTGTACAGCCAAAGAACCAGGTCAGCAGAGCCGTTGTACAGCCTGAGAACCAGGTCAGCAAAGATGCTCTAGAGCCAGAGAACCAGGTCATCAGAGCTGCTTCAAATACAGAGAACCAGGTAAGCAGAGCTGCTTTAGAGCCAGAGAACCAGGTCAGCAGAGCTGCTTCAAATCCAGAGAACCCGGTCAGCAGAGCTGCTCTAGAGCCTAAGGACCAGACCACCAGAGCTGCTTCAAAGCCAGAGAACCAGGTCAGCAGAGCTGCTTCAAATCCAGAGAAGCAGGTCAGCAGAGCTGCTCTAGAGCCTAAGAACCAGTTTAGCAGAGCTGCTTCAAAGCCAGAGAACCAGGTCAACAGAGTTGCTTTAGAGCCAGAGAACCAGGTCAGCAGAGCTGCTCTAGAGGCAGAGAACCAGGTCAGCAGAGCTGCTCTAGGGCCAGAGAAACAAGGTCAGCAGATATGCTTTAGAGGGAGAGAACCAGGTCAGCAGAGCTACTTTGGAGCCAGAGAACTAGGTCAGCAAAGCTGCTTCAAAGCTTGAGAACCAGGTCAGCAGATCTACTCTAGAGCCAGAGAACCAGGTCATCAGAACCGCTCAAGAGCCGAAGAACCAGGTCAGCAGAGCTGCTTTAGAGCCAGAGAACCAGGTCAGCAGAGCTGCTATAGAGACAGAGAAACAGATCAGCAGATCTACTTCAAAGCCATAGAACCAGGTCAGCAGAGCTGCTCTAGAGTCAGAGAACCAGGTCAGCAGAGCTGCTTTAGAGCCAGAGTAACAGGGCAGCAGAGCTGCTTTAGAGCCAGAGTTCCAGGTCAGCAGAGCTGCTCTAGAGCCAGAGATCCAGGTCAGCAGAGCCACTCTAGAGCGTATGAACAAGGTCAGCAGAGCTGCACTAGAGACTGAGAACCAGGTCAGCAGAGCTTCTCTAGAGCCAGAGAACCATGTCAGCAGAGCTGCTGTAGAGCCAGAAAACCAGGTCAACAGACCTGCTCCAGAGCCAGAGAACCAGGTCAGCAGAGCTGCTTCAAAGCCAGAGAACCATGTCAGCAGAGCTGCTTTAGAGCCAGAGAACCAGGTCAGCAGAGCTGCTCTAGAGCCAGATAACGAGGTCAGCAGAGCTGCTTCAAAGCCAGAGAACCAGGTTAGTAGACCTGCTATAGAACCAGAGAACCAGCTCAGTAGAGCTGCTTTAGGTCCAGAGTACCAGGTCAGCAGAGCTGCTCTATAGTCAGAGGACCAGGTCAGCAGAGCTGCTTCAGAGCAAGATAACCAGGTCAGCAGAGCTGCTTCAAATCCAGAGAACCAGGTCAGCAGAGCTGCTCTAGAGCCTAAGGACCAGGCCACCAGAGCTGCTTCCAAGCCAGAGAACCAGGTCAGCAGAGCTGCTTCAAATCCAGAGAACCAGGTCAGCAGAGCTGCTCTAGAGCCTAAGAACCAGTTTAGCAGAGCTGCTTCAAAGCCAGAGAACCAGGTCAACAGAGTTGCTTTAGAGCCAGAGAACCAGGTCAGCAGAGCTGCTCTAGAGGCAGAGAACCAGGTCAGCAGAGCTGCTCTAGGGCCAGAGAAACAAGGTCAGCAGATATGCTTTAGAGGGAGAGAACCAGGTCAGCAGAGCTACTTTGGAGCCAGAGAACTAGGTCAGCAAAGCTGCTTCAAAGCTTGAGAACCAGGTCAGCAGATCTACTCTAGAGCCAGAGAACCAGGTCATCAGAACCGCTCTAGAGCCGAAGAACCAGGTCAGCAGAGCTGCTTTAGAGCCAGAGAACCAGGTCAGCAGAGCTGCTATAGAGACAGAGAAACAGATCGGCAGATCTACTTCAAAGCCATAGAACGAGGTCAGCAGAGCTGCTCTAGAGCCAGAGAACCAGGTCAGCAGAGCTGCTTTAGAGCCAGAGTAACAGGTCAGCAGAGCTGCTCTAGAGCCAGAGAACCAGGTCAGCAGAGCTGCTTTAGAGTCAGAGTACCACGTCAGCAGAGCTGCATTAGAGCCAGAGAACAAGGTCAGCAGAGCCGTTGTAGAGCCAGAGAACCAGGTCAGCAGAACTGCTCTAGAGCCAGAGAACCATGTCAGCATAGCCGCTCTAAAGTCAGAGAACCAGTTCAGCAGAGCCGTTGTACAGTCTGAAAACCAGGTCAGCAGTGCTGCTTTAGAGCCAGATAACCAGGTCAGCAGAGCTTCTGTAGAGCGAGAGATCCAGGTCAGCATAGCAGTTGTAGAGCCAGAGAACCAGGTCAGCAGTGCAGCAGTAGAGCCAGAGAACCAGGTCAACAGAGCCGCAGTAGAGCCGGAGAACTAGGTCAGCAGAGCCGCTGTAGAGCCAGAGAACCAGGTCAGCAAAGCTGCTTTAGAGCCAGAGAAACAGGTCAGCAGAGCCTTTGTAGAGCCAGAGAACCAGATCAGCAGAGCTGCTGTATAGCCAGAGAACCAGGTCAGCAGAGCCACTCTAGAGCCAGAGAACCGGGTCAGCAGAGCTGATTTAGAGCCAGAGAATTTAGGTCAGCAGAGTTGCTTTAGAGCCAGAGTTCCAGGTCAGCAGAGCTGCTTTAGAGCCAGATAGCCAGGTCAGCAGAGCTGCTATAGAGCCAGAGAACCACTTCAACAGAGCTGCTGTAGAGCCACAGAACCAAGTCAGAGGAGTCGCTGTAGAGCCAGAGATCCAGGTCATCAGAGTTGCTGTAGAACCATAAAACCACGTCAGCAGAGCCGCTGTAGAGCCAGAGAACCAGGTCAGCAGAGTTGCTGTACAGCCAAAGAACCAGGTCAGCAGAGCCGTTGTACAGCCTGAGAACCAGGTCATCAAAGCTGCTCTAGAGCCAGAGAACCAGGTCATCAGAGCTGCTTCAAATCCAGAGAACCAGGTAAGCAGAGCTGCTTTAGAGGCAGAGAACCAGGTCAGCAGAGCTGCTCTAGAGCCAGGGAACCAGATCAGCAGAGCTGCTTCAAAGCCAGAGAACCAGGTCAGCGGAGCTGCTCTAGAGCCAGAAAACCAGGTCAGCAGAGCTGCTTTAGAGCCAGAGTTCCAGGTCAGCAGAGCTGCTTTAGAGCCAGAGTTCCAGGTCAGCAGAGCTGCTCTAGAGCCAGAGATCCAGGTCAGCAGAGCCTCTCTAGAGTGTATGAACAAGGTCAGCAGAGCTGCACTAGAGACTGAGAACCAGGTCAGCAGAGCTTCTCTAGAGCAGGAGAACCATGTCAGCAGAGCTGCTGTAGAGCCAGAGAACCAGGTCAACAGACCTGCTCCAGAGCCAGAGAACCAGGTCAGCAGAGCTGCTTCAAAGCCAGAGAACCATGTCAGCAGAGCTGCTTTAGAGCCAGAGAACCAGGTCAGCAGAGCTGCTCTAGAGCCAGATAACCAGGTCAGCAGAGCTGCTTCAAAGCCAGAGAACCAGGTTAGTAGACCTGCTATACAACCATAGAACCAGCTCAGCAGAGCTGCTTTAAGTCCAGAGTTCTAGGTCAGCAGAGCTGCTCTAGAGTCAGAGGACCAAGTCAGCAGAGCTGCTTCAGAGCAAGATAACCAGGTCAGCAGAGGTGCTTCAAATCCAGAGAACCAGGTCAGCAGAGCTGCTCTAGAGCCTAAGAACCAGGCCACCATAGCTGCTTCAAAGCCAGAGAACCAGGTCAGCAGAGCTGCTTCAAATCCAGAGACCCAGGTCAGCAGAGCTGCTCTAGAGCCTAAGAACCAGTTTAGCAGAGCTGCTTCAAAGCCAGAGAACCAGGTCAACAGAGTTGCTTTAGAGCCAGAGAACCAGGTCAGCAGAGCTGCTCTAGAGGCAGAGAACCAGGTCAGCAGAGCTGCTCTAGGGCCAGAGAAACAAGGTCAGCAGATATGCTTTAGAGGGAGAGAACCAGGTCAGCAGAGCTACTTTGGGGCCAGAGAACTAGGTCAGCAAAGCTGCTTCAAAGCTTGAGAACCAGGTCAGCAGATCTACTCTAGAGCCAGAGAACCAGGTCATCAGAACCGCTCTAGAGCCGAAGATCCAGGTCAGCAGAGCTGCTTTAGAGCCAGAGAACCAGGTCAGCAGAGCTGCTATAGAGACAGAGAACCAGATCAGCAGATCTACTTCAAAGCCATAGAACCAGGTCAGCAGAGCTGCTCTAGAGCCAGGAACCAGGTCAGCAGAGCTGCTTTAGAGCCAGAGTACCAGGTCAGCAGAGCTGCTCTAGAGCCAGAGAACCAGGTCAGCAGAGCCGTTCTAGAGGCTAAGAACAAGGCCATCAGAGCTGCTTCAAATCCAGAGAACCAGGTAAGCAGAGCTGCTTTAGAGCCAGAGAACCAGGTCAGCAGAGCTGCTCTAGAGCCAGAGAACCAGATCAGCAGAGCTGCTTCAAAGCCAGAGAACCAGGTCAGCGGAGCTGCTCTAGAGCCAGAAAACCAGGTCAGCAGAGCTGCTTTAGAGCCAGAGTTCCAGGTCAGCAGAGCTGCACTAGAGACCGAGAACCAGGTCAGCAGAGCTTCTCTAGAGCAAGAGATCCAGGTCAGCAGAGCTGCTTCAAAGCCAGAGAACCATGTCAGCAGAGCTGCTGTAGAGCCAGAGAACCGAGTCAGCAGAACTGCTCTAGAGCCAGAGAATCAGGTCAGCAGAGATGCTTCAAAGCCAGAGAACCAGGTTAGCAGAGCTGCTATAGAGCCAGAGAACCAGATCAGCAGAGCTGCTTTAGGCCCAGAGTACCAGTGCAGCAGAGCTGCTCAAGAGCCAGAGAACCAGGTCAGCAGAGCTTCTCTAGAGCCAGAGACCCATGTCAGCAGAGCTGCTGTAGAGCCAGAGAACCAGGTCAACAGACCTGCTCCAGAGCCAGAGAACCAGGTCAGCAGAGCTGCTTCAAAGCCAGAGAACCATGTCAGCAGAGCTGCTTTAGAGCCAGAGAACCAGGTCAGCAGTGCTGCTCTAGAGCCAGATAACCAGGTCAGCAGAGCTGCTTCAAAGCCAGAGAACCAGGTTAGTAGACCTGCTATACAACCAGAGAACCAGGTCAGCAGAGCTGCTTTAGGTCCAGAGTACCAGATCAGCAGAGCTGCTCTAGAGTCAATGGACCAGGTCAGCAGAGCTGCTTCAGAGCAAGATAACCAGGTCAGCAGAGCTGCTTCAAATCCAGAGAACCAGGTAAGCAGAGCTACTTTGGAGCCAGAGAACTAGGTCAGCAAAGCTGCTTCAAATCCAGAGAACCAGGTAAGCAGAGCTGCTCTAGAGCCAGAGAACCAGGTCAGCAGAGCTGCTTTAGAGACAGAGTAACAGGTCAGCAGAGCTGCTCTAGAGCCAGAGAACCAGGTCAGCACAGCTGTTTTAGAGTCAGAGTACCACGTCAGCAGAGCTGCATTAGAGCCAGAGAACAAGGTCAGCAGAGCCGTTGTAGAGCTAGAGAACCAGGTCAGCAGAACTGCTCTAGAGCCAGAGAACCATGTCAGCATAGCCGCTCTAAAGTCAGAGAACCAGTTCAGCAGAGCCGTTGTACAGTCTGAAAACCAGGTCAGCAGTGCTGCTTTAGAGCCAGATAACCAGGTCAGCAGAGCTTCTGTAGAGCGAGATATCCAGGTCAGCAGAGCAGTTGTAGAGCCAGAGAACCAGGTCGGCAGTGCAACAGTAGAGCCAGAGAACCAGGTCAACAGAGCCGCAGTAGAGCCGGAGAACTAGGTCAGCAGAGCCGCTGTAAAGCCAGAGAACCAGGTCAGCAAAGCTGCTTTAGAGCCAGAGAAACAGGTCAGCAGAGCCTTTGTAGAGCCAGAGAACCAGATCAGCAGAGCTGCTGTATAGCCAGAGAACCAGGTCAGCAGAGCCACTCTAGAGCCAGAGACCCGGGTCAGCAGAGCTGATTTAGAGCCAGAGAATCCAGGTCAGCAGAGTTGCTTTAGAGCCAGAGTTCCAGGTCAGCAGAGCTGCTGTAGAGCCAGATAGCCAGGTCAGCAGAGCTGCTATAGAGCCAGAGAACCACTTCAACAGAGCTGCTGTAGAGCCACAGAACCAAGTCCGAGGAGTCGCTGTAGAGCCAGAGATCCAGGTCATCAGAGTTGCTGTAGAACCATAAAACCACGTCAGCAGAGCCGCTGTAGAGCCAGAGAACCAGGTCAGCAGAGTTGCTGTACAGCCAAAGAACCAGGTCAGCAGAGCCGTTGTACAGCCTGAGAACCAGGTCAGCAAAGCTGCTCTAGAGCCAGAGAACCAGGTCATCAGAGCTGCTTCAAATCCAGAGAACCAGGTAAGCAGAGCTGCTTTAGAGCCAGAGAACCAGGTCAGCAGAGCTGCTCTAGAGCCAGGGAACCAAATCAGCAGAGCTGCTTCAAAGCCAGAGAACCAGGTCAGCGGAGCTGCTCTAGAGCCAGAAAACCAGGTCAGCAGAGCTGCTTTAGTGCCAGAGTTCCAGGTCAGCCGAGCTGCTTTAGAGCCAGAGTTCCAGGTCAGCAGAGCTGCTCTAGAGCCAGAGTCAGCAGAGCCACTCTAGAGTGTATGAACAAGGTCAGCAGAGCTGCACTAGAGACTGAGAACCAGGTCAGCAGAGCTTCTCTTGAGCCAGAGAACCATGTCAGCAGAGCTGCTGTAGAGCCAGAGAACCAGGTCAACAGACCTGCTCCAGAGCCAGAGAACCAGGTCAGCAGAGCTGCTTCAAACCAGAGAACCATGTCAGCAGAGCTGCTTTAGAGCCAGAGAACCAGGTCAGCAGAGCTGCTCTAGAGCCAGATAACCAGGTCAGCAGAGCTGCTTCAAAGCCAGAGAACCAGGTTAGTAGATCTGCTATACAACCAGAGAACCAGCTCAGCAGAGCTGCTTTAGGTCCAGAATACCAGGTCAGCAGAGCTGCTCTAGAGTCAGAGGACCAGGTCAGCAGAGCTGCTTCACGGAAAAGATAACCAGGTCAGCAGAGCTGCTTCAAATCCAGAGAACCAGGTCAGCAGAGCTGCTCTAGGGCCTAAGAACCAGGCCACCAGAGCTGCTTCAAAGCCAGAGAACCAGGTCAGCAGAGCTGCTTAAAATCCAGAGAACCAGGTCAGCAGAGCTGCTTTAGGTCCAGAGTACCAGATCAGCAGAGCTGCTCTAGAGTCAGAGGACCAGGTCAGCAGAGCTGCTTCAGAGCAAGATAACCAGGTCAGCAGAGCTGCTTCAAATCCAGAGAACCAGGTAAGCAGAGCTACTTTGGAGCCAGAGAACTAGGTCAGCAAAGCTGCTTCAAATCCAGAGAACCAGGTAAGCAGAGCTGCTCTAGAGCCAGAGAACCAGGTCAGCAGAGCTGCTTTAGAGACAGAGTAACAGGTCAGCAGAGCTGCTCTAGAGCCAGAGAACCAGGTCAGCACAGCTGCTTTAGAGTCAGAGTACCACGTCAGCAGAGCTGCATTAGAGCCAGAGAACAAGGTCAGCAGAGCCGTTGTAGAGCTAGAGAACCAGGTCAGCAGAACTGCTCTAGAGCCAGAGAACCATGTCAGCATAGCCGCTCTAAAGTCAGAGAACCAGTTCAGCAGAGCCGTTGTACAGTCTGAAAACCAGGTCAGCAGTGCTGCTTTAGAGCCAGATAACCAGGTCAGCAGAGCTTCTGTAGAGCGAGATATCCAGGTCAGCAGAGCAGTTGTAGAGCCAGAGAACCAGGTCGGCAGTGCAGCAGTAGAGCCAGAGAACCAGGTCAACAGAGCCGCAGTAGAGCCGGAGAACTAGGTCAGCAGAGCCGCTGTAAAGCCAGAGAACCAGGTCAGCAAAGCTGCTTTAGAGCCAGAGAAACAGGTCAGCAGAGCCTTTGTAGAGCCAGAGAACCAGATCAGCAGAGCTGCTGTATAGCCAGAGAACCAGGTCAGCAGAGCCACTCTAGAGCCAGAGACCCGGGTCAGCAGAGCTGATTTAGAGCCAGAGAATCCAGGTCAGCAGAGTTGCTTTAGAGCCAGAGTTCCAGGTCAGCAGAGCTGCTGTAGAGCCAGATAGCCAGGTCAGCAGAGCTGCTATAGAGCCAGAGAACCACTTCAACAGAGCTGCTGTAGAGCCACAGAACCAAGTCCGAGGAGTCGCTGTAGAGCCAGAGATCCAGGTCATCAGAGTTGCTGTAGAACCATAAAACCACGTCAGCAGAGCCGCTGTAGAGCCAGAGAACCAGGTCAGCAGAGTTGCTGTACAGCCAAAGAACCAGGTCAGCAGAGCCGTTGTACAGCCTGAGAACCAGGTCAGCAAAGCTGCTCTAGAGCCAGAGAACCAGGTCATCAGAGCTGCTTCAAATCCAGAGAACCAGGTAAGCAGAGCTGCTTTAGAGCCAGAGAACCAGGTCAGCAGAGCTGCTCTAGAGCCAGGGAACCAGATCAGCAGAGCTGCTTCAAAGCCAGAGAACCAGGTCAGCGGAGCTGCTCTAGAGCCAGAAAACCAGGTCAGCAGAGCTGCTTTAGAGCCAGAGTTCCAGGTCAGCCGAGCTGCTTTAGAGCCAGAGTTCCAGGTCAGCAGAGCTGCTCTAGAGCCAGAGTCAGCAGAGCCACTCTAGAGTGTATGAACAAGGTCAGCAGAGCTGCACTAGAGACTGAGAACCAGGTCAGCAGAGCTTCTCTTGAGCCAGAGAACCATGTCAGCAGAGCTGCTGTAGAGCCAGAGAACCAGGTCAACAGACCTGCTCCAGAGCCAGAGAACCAGGTCAGCAGAGCTGCTTCAAACCAGAGAACCATGTCAGCAGAGCTGCTTTAGAGCCAGAGAACCAGGTCAGTAGATAACCAGGTCAGCAGAGCTGCTTCAAAGCCAGAGAACCAGGTTAGTAGATCTGCTATACAACCAGAGAACCAGCTCAGCAGAGCTGCTTTAGGTCCAGAATACCAGGTCAGCAGAGCTGCTCTAGAGTCAGAGGACCAGGTCAGCAGAGCTGCTTCACGGAAAAGATAACCAGGTCAGCAGAGCTGCTTCAAATCCAGAGAACCAGGTCAGCAGAGCTGCTCTAGAGCCTAAGAACCAGGCCACCAGAGCTGCTTCAAAGCCAGAGAACCAGGTCAGCAGAGCTGCTTCAAATCCAGAGAACCAGGTCAGCAGAGCTGCTCTAGAGCCTAAGAACCAGTTTAGCAGAGCTGCTTCAAAGCCAGAGAACCAGGTCAACAGAGTTGCTTTAGAGCCAGAGAACCAGGTCAGCAGAGCTGCTCTAGAGGCAGAGAACCAGGTCAGCAGAGCTGCTCTAGGGCCAGAGAAACAAGGTCAGCAGATATGCTTTAGAGGGAGAGAACCAGGTCAGCAGAGCTGCTATAGAGACAGAGAACCCGATCAGCAGATCTACTTCAAAGCCATAGAACCAGGTCAGCAGAGCTGCTCTAGAGCCAGAGAACTAGGTCAGCAAAGCTGCTTCAAAGCGTGAGAACCAGGTCAGCAGAGCTACTCTAGAGCCACAGAACCAGGTCATCAGAACTGCTCTAGAGCCGAAGAACCAGGTAAGCAGAGCTGCTTTAGAGCCAGAGAACCAGGTCAGCAGAGCTGCTATAGAGACAGAGAACCCGATCAGCAGATCTACTTCAAAGCCATAGAACCAGGTCAGCAGAGCTGCTCTAGAGCCAGAGAACCAGGTCAGCAGAGCTGCTTTAGAGCCAGAGTACCAGGTCAGCAGAGCTGCTCTAGAGCCAGAGAACCAGGTCAGCATAGCTGCTTCAAATCCAGAGAACCAGGTACGCAGAGCTGCTTTAGAGCCAGAGAACCAGGTCAGCAGAGCTGCTCTAGAGCCAGAGAACCAGATCAGCAGAGCTGCTTCAAAGCCAGAGAACCAGGTCAGCGGAGCTGCTCTAGAGCCAGAAAACCAGGTCAGCAGAGCTGCTTTAGAGCCAGAGTTCCAGGTCAGCAGAGCTGCACTAGAGACTGAGAACCAGGTCAGCAGAGCTTCTCTAGAGCAAGAGATCCAGGTCAGCAGAGCTGCTTCAAAGCCAGAAAACCATGTCAGCAGAGCTGCTGTAGAGCCAGAGAACCAGGTCAACAGAGCTGGTTTAGAGCCAGAGTTCCAGGTCAGCAGAGCTGCTCTAGAGTCAGAGATCCAGGTCAGCAGAGCTGCTTTAGAGCCAGAGTTCCAGGTCAGCAGAGCTGCTTTAGAGCCAGAGTTCCAGGTCAGCAGAGCTGCTCTAGAGCCAGAGATCAAGGTCAGCAGAGCCACTCTAGAGCGTATGAACAAGGTCAGCAGAGCTGCACTAGAGACTGAGAACCAGGTCAACAGATCTTCTCTAGAGCCAGAGAACCATGTCAGCAGAGCTGCTGTAGAGCCAGAGAACCAGGTCAACAACCTGCTCCAGAGCCAGAGAACCAGGTCAGCAGAGCTGCTTCAAATCCAGAGAACCAGGTCAGCAGAGCTGCTCTAGAGCCTAAGAACCAGATTAGCAGAGCTGCTTCAAAGCCAGAGAACCAGGTCAACAGAGTTGCTTTAGAGCCAGAGAACCAGGTCAGCAGAGCTGCTCTAGAGGCAGAGAACCAGGTCAGCAGAGCTGCTCTAGGGCCAGAGAAACAAGGTCAGCAGATATGCTTTAGAGGGAGAGAACCAGGTCAGCAGAGCTACTTTGGAGCCAGAGAATTAGGTCAGCAAAGCTGCTTCAAAGCTTGAGAACCAGGTCAGCAGATCTACTCTAGAGCCAGAGAACCAGGTCATCAGAACTGCTCTAGAGCCAAAGAACCAGGTCAGCAGAGCTGCTTTAGAGCCAGAGAACCAGGTCAGCAGAGCTGCTATAGAGACAGAGAACCCGATCAGCAGATCTACTTCAAAGCCATAGAACCAGGTCAGCAGAGCTGCTCTAGAGCCAGAAAACCAGGTCAGCAGAGCTGCTTTAGAGCCAGAGTACCAGGCCAGCAGAGCTGCTCTAGAGCCAGAGAACCAGGTCAGCAGAGCTGCTTCAAATCCAGAGAACCAGGTAAGCAGAGCTGCTCTAGAGTCAGATAACCAGGTCAGCAGAGCTGCTTCAAAGCCAGAGAACCAGGTTAGTAGACCTGCTATACAACCAGAGAACCAGCTCAGCAGAGCTGCTTTAGGTCCAGAGTACCAGGTCAGCAGAGCTGCTCTAGAGTCAGAGGACCAGGTCAGCAGAGCTGCTTCAGGGAAAAGATAACCAGGTCAGCAGAGCTGCTTCAAATCCAGAGAACCAGGTCAGCAGAGCTGCTCTAGAGCCTAAGAACCAGACCACCAGAGCTGCTTCAAAGCCAGAGAACCAGGTCAGCAGAGCTGCTTCAAATCCAGAGAACCAGGTCAGCAGAGCTGCTCTAGAGCCTAAGAACCAGTTTAGCAGAGCTGCTTCAAAGCCAGAGAACCAGGTCAACAGAGTTGCTTTAGAGCCAGAGAACCAGGTCAGCAGAGCTGCTCTAGAGGCAGAGAACCAGGTCAGCAGAGCTGCTCTAGGGCCAGAGAAACAAGGTCAGCAGATATGCTTTAGAGGGAGAGAACCAGGTCAGCAGAGCTACTTTGGAGCCAGAGAACTAGGTCAGCAAAGCTGCTTCAAAGCTTGAGAACCAGGTCAGCAGATCTACTCTAGAGCCAGAGAACCAGGTCATCAGAACTGCTCTAGAGCCAAAGAACCAGGTCAGCAGAGCTGCTTTAGAGCCAGAGAACCAGGTCAGAAGAGCTGCTATAGAGACAGAGAACCCGATCAGCAGATCTACTTCAAAGCCATAGAACCAGGTCAGCAGAGCTGCTCTAGAGCCAGAGAACCAGGTCAGCAGAGCTGCTTTAGAGCCAGAGTACCAGGTCAGCAGAGCTGCTCTAGAGCCAGAGAACCAGGTCAGCAGAGCTGCTTCAAATCCAGAGAACCAGGTAAGCAGAGCTGCTTTAGAGCCAGAGAACCAGGTCAGCAGAGCTGCTCTAGAGCCAGAGAACCAGATCAGCAGAGCTGCTTCAAAGCCAGAGAACCAGGTCAGCGGAGCTGCTCCAGAGCCAGAAAACCAGGTCAGCAGAGCTTCTTTAGAGCCAGAGTTCCAGGTCAGCAGAGCTGCACTAGAGACTGAGAACCAGTTTAGCAGAGCTGCTTCAAAGCCAGAGAACCATGTCAGCAGAGGTGCTGTAGAGCCAGAGAACCAGGTCAACAGAGCTGGTTTAGAGCCAGAGTTCCAGGTCAGCAGAGCTGCTCTAGAGTCAGAGATCCAGGTCAGCAGAGCTGCTTTAGAGCCAGAGTTCCAGGTCAGCAGAGCTGCTTTAGAGCCAGAGTTCCAGGTCAGCAGAGCTGCTCTAGAGCCAGAGATCAAGGTCAGCAGAGCCACTCTAGAGCCTATGAACAAGGTCAGCAGAGCTGCACTAGAGACTGAGAACCAGGTCAACAGATCTTCTCTAGAGCCAGAGAACCATGTCAGCAGAGCTGCTGTAGAGCCAGAGAACCAGGTCAACAACCTGCTCCAGAGCCAGAGAACCAGGTCAGCAGAGCTGCTTCAAATCCAGAGAACCAGGTCAGCAGAGCTGCTCTAGAGCCTAAGAACCAGTTTAGCAGAGCTGCTTCAAAGCCAGAGAACCAGGTCAACAGAGTTGCTTTAGAGCCAGAGAACCAGGTCAGCAGAGCTGCTCTAGAGGCAGAGAACCAGGTCAGCAGAGCTGCTCTAGGGCCAGAGAAACAAGGTCAGCAGATATGCTTTAGAGGGAGAGAACCAGGTCAGCAGAGCTACTTTGGAGCCAGAGAACTAGGTCAGCAAAGCTGCTTCAAAGCTTGAGAACCAGGTCAGCAGATCTACTCTAGAGCCAGAGAACCAGGTCATCAGAACTGCTCTAGAGCCAAAGAACCAGGTCAGCAGAGCTGCTTTAGAGCTAGAGAACCAGGTCAGCAGAGCTGCTATAGAGACAGAGAACCCGATCAGCAGATCTACTTCAAAGCCATAGAACCAGGTCAGCAGAGCTGCTCTAGAGCCAGAGAACCAGGTCAGCAGAGCTGCTTTAGAGCCAGAGTACCAGGTCAGCAGAGCTGCTCTAGAGCCAGAGAACCAGGTCAGCAGAGCTGCTTCAAATCCAGAGAACCAGGTAAGCAGAGCTGCTTTAGAGCCAGAGAACCAGGTCAGCAGAGCTTCTGTACAGCCAGAGAACAAGGTCAGCAGAGCTGCTCTCGAGCCGGACAACCAGGTCAGCAGACCCATTGTACAGCCTGAATACCAGGTCAGCAAAGATGCTTTAGAGCCAGAGAACCAGGTCAGCAGAGCCGTTGTAGAGCCAGACAGCCAGGTCAGCAGAGTTGCTGTACAGCCAAAGAACCAGGTCAGCAGAGCTGTTGTACAGCCTGAGAACCAGGTCAGCAAAGCTGCTCTAGAGCCAGAGAACCAGGTCAGCAGAACTGCTTCAAAGCCAGAGAACCAGGTCAGCAGAGCTTCTCAAGAGCCTAATAACCAGGTCAGCAGAGCTGATCTAGAGGCAGAGAACTAGGTCAGCAGAGCTGCTGTAGAGCCAGAGAAACCAGGTCAGCAGAGCTGCTTTAGAGCCAGAGATCCAGGTATGCAGAGCTGCTGTAGAGCCAGAGAACCAGGTCAGCAGAGCTGCTATAGAGCCAAAGAACCAGGTCAGCAGACCTGCTGTAGAGCCACAGTACCAGGTCAGCAGAGTCGCTGTAGAGCCACAGAACCAGGTCATCAGAGTCGCTGTAGAGCCAGAAAATCAGGTCAGCAGAGCCGCTGTCCAGCCAGAGAACCAGGTCAGCAGAGCTGCTGTCCAGCCAGAGAACAAGGTCAGCAGAGCTGCTCTGGAGCCAGAGAACCAGGTCAGCAGAGCTGCTTTAGAGCCAGAGAACCAGGTCAGCTGAGTTGTTGTAGAGCCAGAGAACCAGGTCAGCAGAGCCGTTGTAGAGCCTGAGAACCAGGTCAGCAGAGCTGCTCTAGAGGCAGAGAACTAGGTCAGCAGAGCTGCTGTAGAGACAGAGAACCAGGTCAGCTGAGCCGCTGTAGAGCCAGAGAACCAGGTCAGCAGAGCTGCTGTCCAGCCAGAGAACAAGCTCAGCAGAGCTGCTCTCGAGCCAAAGAACCAGGTCAGCAGAGCCGTTGTACAGCCTGAGAACCAGGTCAGCAAAGCTGTTGAAGAGCCAGATTAGAACCTGAATACCAGGTCAGCAGAGCTGCTCTGGAGCCAGAGAACCAGGTCAGCAGAGCTGCTTTAGAGCCAGAGAACCAGGTCAGCTGAGTTGTTGTAGAGCCAGAGAACCAGGTCAGCAGAGCCGTTGTAGAGCCAGAGAACCAGGTCAGCAGAGCTGCTGTAGAGGCAGAGAACTAGGTCAGCAGAGCTGCTGTAGAGCCAGAGAACCAGGTCAGCAGAGCAGCTCTAGAGCCAGAGAACAAGGTCAGCATAGCTGCTGTAGAGCTAGAGAATCATGTCAGCATAGCCGCTGTAGAGCCAGAGAACCAGGTCAGCAGAGCTGCTGTAGAGGCAGAGAACTAGGCCAGCAGAGCTGCTGTAGAGCCAGAGAACCAGTTCAGCAGAGCTGCTTTAGAGCCAGAGAATTAGGTCAGCAGAGCTGCTTTAGAGCCAGAGAACCAGGTCAACAGAGCCGCTGTAGAGCCAGAGAACCAGGTCAGCAAAGCTGCTTTAAAACCAGAGAAACAGGTCAGCAGAGCCAGAGAACCAGATCAGCAGAGCTGCTCTAGAGCTAGAGAACCAGGTCAGCAGAGCTGCTCTAGAGCCAGAGAACCAGGCCAGCAGAGCTGCTTCAAATCCAGAGAACCAGGTAAGCAGAGCTGCTTTAGAGCCAGAGAACCAGGTCAGCAGAGCTGCTCTAGAGCCAGAGAACCAGATCAGCAGAGCCGCTTCAAAGCCAGAGAACCAGGTCAGCGGAGCTGCTCTTGAGCCAGAAAACCAGGTCAGCAGAGCTGCTTTAGAGCCAGAGTTCCAGGTCAGCAGAGCTGCACTAGAGACTGAGAACCAGGTCAGCAGAGCTTCTCTAGAGCAAGAGATCCAGGTCAGCAGAGCTGCTTCAAAGCTAGAGAACCATGTCAGCAGAGCTGCTGTAGAGCCAGAGAACCAGGTCAACAGAGCTGGTTTAGAGCCAGAGTTCCAGGTCAGCAGAGCTGCTCTAGAGTCAGAGATCCAGGTCAGTAGAGCTGCTTTAGAGACCGAGTTCCAGGTGAGCAGAGCTGCTTTAGAGCCAGAGTTCCAGGTCAGCAGAGCTGCTCTAGAGCCAGAGATCAAGGTCAACAGATCTTCTCTAGAGCCAGAGAACCATGTCAGCAGAGCTGCTGTAGAGCCAGAGAACCAGGTCAACAACCTGCTCCAGAGCCAGAGAACCAGGTCAGCAGAGCTGCTTAAAATCCAGAGAACCAGGTCAGCAGAGCTGCTCTAGAGCCTAAGAACCAGTTTAGCAGAGCTGCTTCAAAGCCAGAGAACCTGGTCAACAGAGTTGCTTTAGAGCCATAGAACCAGGTCAGCAGAGCTGCTCTAGAGGCAGAGAACCAGGTCAGCAGAGCTGCTCTAGGGCCAGAGAAACAAGGTCAGCAGAGCTGCTCTAGAGCCAGAGAACAAGGTCAGCAGAGGCGTTGTAGAGCCAGAGAACCAGATCAGTAAAGCTGCTTTAGAGCCAGAGTACCAGGTCAGCAGAGCTGCTCTAGAGCCAGAGAACCAGGTCAGCAGAGCTGCTTCAAATCCAGAGAACCACGTAAGCAGAGCTGCTTTAGAGCCAGAGAACCAGGTCAGCAGAGCTGCTCTAGAGCCAGAGAACCAGATCAGCAGAGCTGCTTCAAAGCCAGAGAACCAGGTCAGTGGAGCTGCTCTAGAGCCAGAAAACCAGGCCAGCAGAGCAGCTTTAGAGCCAGAGTTCCAGGTCAGCAGAGCTGCACTAGAGACTGAGAACCAGGTCAGCAGAGCTTCTCTAGAGCAAGAGATCCAGGTCTGTAGAGCTGCTTCAAAGCCAGAGAACCATGTCAGCAGAGCTGCTGTAGAGCCAGAGAACCAGGTCAACAGAGCTGGTTTAGAGCCAGAGATCCAGGTCAGCAGAGCTGCTCTAGAGTCAGAGATCCAGGTCAGCAGAGCTGCTTTAGAGCCAGAATTCCAGGTCAGCAGAGCTGCTTTAGAGCCAGAGTTCCAGGTCAGCAGAGCTGCTCTAGAGCCAGAGATCAAGGTCAGCAGAGCCACTCTAGAGCGTATGAACAAGGTCAGCAGAGCTGCACTAGAGACTGAGAACCAGGTCAACAGATATTCTCTAGAGCCAGAGAACCATGTCAGCAGAGCTGCTGTAGAGCCAGAGAACCAGGTCAACAACCTGCTCCAGAGCCAGAGAACCAGGTCAGCAGAGCTGCTTCAAATCCAGAGAAGCAGGTCAGCAGAGCTGCTCTAGAGCCTAAGAACCAGTTTAGCAGAGCTACTTCAAAGCCAGAGAACCAGGTCAACAGAGTTGCTTTAGAGCCAGAGAACCAGGTCAGCAGAGCTGCTCTAGAGGCAGAGAACCAGGTCAGCAGAGCTGCTCTAGGGCCAGAGAAACAAGGTCAGCAGATATGCTTTAGAGGGAGAGAACCAGGTCAGCAGAGCTACTTTGGAGCCAGAGAACTAGGTCAGAAAAGCTGCTTCAAAGCTTGAGAACCAGGTCAGCAGATCTACTCTAGAGCCAGAGAACCAGGTCATCAGAACTGCTCTAGAGCCAAAGATCAGGTCAGCAGAGCTGCTTTAGAGCTAGAGAACCAGGTCAGCAGAGCTGCTATAGAGACAGAGAACCCGATCAGCAGATCTACTTCAAAGCCATAGAACCAGGTCAGCAGAGCTGCTCTAGAGCCAGAGAACCAGGTCAGCAGAGCTGCTTTAGAGCCAGAGTACCAGGTCAGCAGAGCTGCTCTAGAGCCAGAGAACCAGGTCAGCAGAGCTGCTTCAAATCCAGAGAACCAGGTAAGCAGAGCTGCTTTAGAGCCAGAGAACCAGGTCGGCAGAGCTTCTGTACAGCCAGAGAACAAGGTCAGCAGAGCTGCTCTCGAGCCGGACAACCAGGTCAGCAGACCCATTGTACAGCCTAAATACCAGGTCAGCAAAGATGCTTTAGAGCCAGAGAACCAGGTCAGCAGAGCCGTTGTAGAGCCAGACAGCCAGGTCAGCAGAGTTGCTGTACAGCCAAAGAACCAGGTCAGCAGAGCTGTTGTACAGCCTGAGAACCAGGTCAGCAAAGCTGCTCTAGAGCCAGAGAACCAGGTCAGCAGAACTGCTTCAAAGCCAGAGAACCAGGTCAGCAGAGCTTCTCAAGAGCCTAATAACCAGGTCAGCAGAGCTGATCTAGAGGCAGAGAACTAGGTCAGCAGAGCTGCTGTAGAGCCAGAGAAACCAGGTCAGCAGAGCTGCTTTAGAGCCAGAGATCCAGGTATGCAGAGCTGCTGTAGAGCCAGAGAACCAGGTCAGCAGAGCTGCTATAGAGCCAGAGAACCAGGTCAGCAGACCTGCTGTAGAGCCACAGTACCAGGTCAGTAGAGTCGCTGTAGAGCCACAGAACCAGGTCATCAGAGTCGCTGTAGAGCCAGAAAATCAGGTCAGCAGAGCCGCTGTCCAGCCAGAGAACCAGGTCAGCAGAGCTGCTGTCCAGCCAGAGAACAAGGTCAGCAGAGCTGCTCTGGAGCCAGAAAACCAGGTCAGCAGAGCTGCTTTAGAGCCAGAGAACCAGGTCAGCTGAGTTGTTGTAGAGCCAGAGAACCAGGTCAGCAGAGCCGTTGTAGAGCCCGAGAACCAGGTCAGCAGAGCTGCTCTAGAGGCAGAGAACTAGGTCAGCAGAGCTGCTGTAGAGACAGAGAACCAGGTCAGCTGAGCCGCTGTAGAGCCAGAGAACCAGGTCAGCAGAGCTGCTGTCCAGCCAGAGAACAAGCTCAGCAGAGCTGCTCTCGAGCCAAAGAACCAGGTCAGCAGAGCCGTTGTACAACCTGAGAACCAGGTCAGCAAAGCTGTTGAAGAGCCAGATTAGAACCTGAATACCAGGTCAGCAGAGCTGCTCTGGAGCCAGAGAACCAGGTCAGCAGAGCTGCTTTAGAGCCAGAGAACCAGGTCAGCTGAGTTGTTGTAGAGCCAGAGAACCAGGTCAGCAGAGCCGTTGTAGAGCCAGAGAACCAGGTCAGCAGAGCTGCTGTAGAGGCAGAGAACTAGGTCAGCAGAGCTGCTGTAGAGCCAGAGAACCAGGTCAGCAGAGCAGCTCTAGAGCCAGAGAACAAGGTCAGCATAGCTGCTGTAGAGCTAGAGAATCATGTCAGCATAGCCGCTGTAGAGCCAGAGAACCAGGTCAGCAGAGCTGCTGTAGAGGCAGAGAACTAGGTCAGCAGAGCTGCTGTAGAGCCAGAGAACCAGTTCAGCAGAGCTGCTTTAGAGCCAGAGAACTAGGTCAGCAGAGCTGCTTTAGAGCCAGAGAACCAGGTCAACAGAGCCGCTGTAGAGCCAGAGAACCAGGTCAGCAAAGCTGCTTTAAAACCAGAGAAACAGGTCAGCAGAGCCAGAGAACCAGATCAGCAGAGCTGCTCTAGAGCCAGAGAACCAGGTCAGCAGAGCTGCTCTAGAGCCAGAGAACCAGGCCAGCAGAGCTGCTTCAAATCCAGAGAACCAGGTAAGCAGAGCTGCTTTAGAGCCAGAGAACCAGGTCAGCAGAGCTGCTCTAGAGCCAGAGAACCAGATCAGCAGAGCCGCTTCAAAGCCAGAGAACCAGGTCAGCGGCGCTGCTCTTGAGCCAGAAAACCAGGTCAGCAGAGCTGCTTTAGAGCCAGAGTTCCAGGTCAGCAGAGCTGCACTAGAGACTGAGAACCAGGTCAGCAGAGCTTCTCTAGAGCAAGAGATCCAGGTCAGCAGAGCTGCTTCAAAGCTAGACATCCATGTCAGCAGAGCTGCTGTAGAGCCAGAGAACCAGGTCAACAGAGCTGGTTTAGAGCCAGAGTTCCAGGTCAGCAGAGCTGCTCTAGAGTCAGAGATCCAGGTCAGTAGAGCTGCTTTAGAACCAGAGTTCCAGGTGAGCAGAGCTGCTTTAGAGCCAGAGTTTCAGGTCAGCAGAGCTGCTCTAGAGCCAGAGATCAAGGTCAACAGATCTTCTCTAGAGCCAGAGAACCATATCAGCAGAGCTGCTGTAGAGCCAGAGAACCAGGTCAACAACCTGCTCCAGAGCCAGAGAACCAGGTCAGCAGAGCTGCTTCAAATCCAGAGAACCAGGTCAGCAGAGCTGCTCTAGAGCCTAAGAACCAGTTTAGCAGAGCTGCTTCAAAGCCAGAGAACCTGGTCAACAGAGTTGCTTTAGAGCCAGAGAACCAGGTCAGCAGAGCTGCTCTAGAGGCAGAGAACCAGGTCATCAGAGCTGCTCTAGGGCCAGAGAAACAAGGTCAGCAGATATGCTTTAGAGGGAGAGAACCAGGTCAGCAGAGCTACTTTAGAGCCAGAGAACAAGGTCAGCAGAGGCGTTGTAGAGCCAGAGAACCAGATCAGTAAAGCTGCTTTAGAGCCAGAGTACCAGGTCAGCAGAGCTGCTCTAGAGCCAGAGAACCAGGTCAGCAGAGCTGCTTCAAATCCAGAGAACCACGTAAGCAGAGCTGCTTTAGAGCCAGAGAACCAGGTCAGCAGAGCTGCTCTAGAGCCAGAGAACCAGATCAGCAGAGCTGCTTCAAAGCCAGAGAACCAGGTCAGTGGAGCTGCTCTAGAGCCAGAAAACCAGGCCAGCAGAGCTGCTTTAGAGCCAGAGTTCCAGGTCAGCAGAGCTGCACTAGAGACTGAGAACCAGGTCAGCAGAGCTTCTCTAGAGCAAGAGATCCAGGTCAGTAGAGCTGCTTCAAAGCCAGAGAACCATGTCAGCAGAGCTGCTGTAGAGCCAGAGAACCAGGTCAACAGAGCTGGTTTAGAGCCAGAGATCCAGGTCAGCAGAGCTGCTCTAGAGTCAGAGATCCAGGTCAGCAGAGCTGCTTTAGAGCCAGAATTCCAGGTCAGCAGAGCTGCTTTAGAGCCAGAGTTCCAGGTCAGCAGAGCTGCTCTAGAGCCAGAGATCAAGGTCAGCAGAGCCACTCTAGAGCGTATGAACAAGGTCAGCAGAGCTGCACTAGAGACTGAGAACCAGGTCAACAGATCTTCTCTAGAGCCAGAGAACCATGTCAGCAGAGCTGCTGTAGAGCCAGAGAACCAGTTCAACAACCTGCTCCAGAGCCACAGAACCAGGTCAGCAGAGCTGCTTCAAATCCAGAGAACCAGGTCAGCAGAGCTGCTCTAGAGCCTAAGAACCAGTTTAGCAGAGCTGCTTCAAAGCCAGAGAACCAGGTCAGCAGATCTACTCTAGAGCCAGCGAACCAGGTCATCAGAACTGCTCTAGAGCCGAAGAACCAGGTCAGCAGAGCTGCTTTAGGGCCAGAGAACCAGGTCAGCAGAGCTGCTTCAAAGCCAGAGAACCAGGTTAGTAGACCTGCTATACAACCAGAGAACCAGCTCAGCAGAGCTGCTTTAGAGCCAGAGAACTAGGTCAGCAGAGCTGCTTTAGAGCCAGAGAACCAGGTCAACAGAGCCGCTGTAGAGCCAGAGAACCAGGTCAGCAAAGCTGCTTTAAAACCAGAGAAACAGGTCAGCAGAGCCAGAGAACCAGATCAGCAGAGCTGCTCTAGAGCCAGAGAACCAGGTCAGCAGAGCTGCTCTAGAGCCAGAGAACCAGGCCAGCAGAGCTGCTTCAAATCCAGAGAACCAGGTAAGCAGAGCTGCTTTAGAGCCAGAGAACCAGGTCAGCAGAGCTGCTCTAGAGCCAGAGAACCAGATCAGCAGAGCCGCTTCAAAGCCAGAGAACCAGGTCAGCGGCGCTGCTCTTGAGCCAGAAAACCAGGTCAGCAGAGCTGCTTTAGAGCCAGAGTTCCAGGTCAGCAGAGCTGCACTAGAGACTGAGAACCAGGTCAGCAGAGCTTCTCTAGAGCAAGAGATCCAGGTCAGCAGAGCTGCTTCAAAGCTAGAGATCCATGTCAGCAGAGCTGCTGTAGAGCCAGAGAACCAGGTCAACAGAGCTGGTTTAGAGCCAGAGTTCCAGGTCAGCAGAGCTGCTCTAGAGTCAGAGATCCAGGTCAGTAGAGCTGCTTTAGAGCCAGAGTTCCAGGTGAGCAGAGCTGCTTTAGAGCCAGAGTTCCAGGTCAGCAGAGCTGCTCTAGAGCCAGAGATCAAGGTCAACAGATCTTCTCTAGAGCCAGAGAACCATATCAGCAGAGCTGCTGTAGAGCCAGAGAACCAGGTCAACAACCTGCTCCAGAGCCAGAGAACCAGGTCAGCAGAGCTGCTTCAAATCCAGAGAACCAGGTCAGCAGAGCTGCTCTAGAGCCTAAGAACCAGTTTAGCAGAGCTGCTTCAAAGCCAGAGAACCTGGTCAACAGAGTTGCTTTAGAGCCAGAGAACCAGGTCAGCAGAGCTGCTCTAGAGGCAGAGAACCAGGTCATCAGAGCTGCTCTAGGGCCAGAGAAACAAGGTCAGCAGATATGCTTTAGAGGGAGAGAACCAGGTCAGCAGAGCTACTTTAGAGCCAGAGAACAAGGTCAGCAGAGGCGTTGTAGAGCCAGAGAACCAGATCAGTAAAGCTGCTTTAGAGCCAGAGTACCAGGTCAGCAGAGCTGCTCTAGAGCCAGAGAACCAGGTCAGCAGAGCTGCTTCAAATCCAGAGAACCACGTAAGCAGAGCTGCTTTAGAGCCAGAGAACCAGGTCAGCAGAGCTGCTCTAGAGCCAGAGAACCAGATCAGCAGAGCTGCTTCAAAGCCAGAGAACCAGGTCAGTGGAGCTGCTCTAGAGCCAGAAAACCAGGCCAGCAGAGCTGCTTTAGAGCCAGAGTTCCAGGTCAGCAGAGCTGCACTAGAGACTGAGAACCAGGTCAGCAGAGCTTCTCTAGAGCAAGAGATCCAGGTCAGTAGAGCTGCTTCAAAGCCAGAGAACCATGTCAGCAGAGCTGCTGTAGAGCCAGAGAACCAGGTCAACAGAGCTGGTTTAGAGCCAGAGATCCAGGTCAGCAGAGCTGCTCTAGAGTCAGAGATCCAGGTCAGCAGAGCTGCTTTAGAGCCAGAATTCCAGGTCAGCAGAGCTGCTTTAGAGCCAGAGTTCCAGGTCAGCAGAGCTGCTCTAGAGCCAGAGATCAAGGTCAGCAGAGCCACTCTAGAGCGTATGAACAAGGTCAGCAGAGCTGCACTAGAGACTGAGAACCAGGTCAACAGATCTTCTCTAGAGCCAGAGAACCATGTCAGCAGAGCTGCTGTAGAGCCAGAGAACCAGTTCAACAACCTGCTCCAGAGCCACAGAACCAGGTCAGCAGAGCTGCTTCAAATCCAGAGAACCAGGTCAGCAGAGCTGCTCTAGAGCCTAAGAACCAGTTTAGCAGAGCTGCTTCAAAGCCAGAGAACCAGGTCAGCAGATCTACTCTAGAGCCAGAGAACCAGGTCATCAGAACTGCTCTAGAGCCGAAGAACCAGGTCAGCAGAGCTGCTTTAGGGCCAGAGAACCAGGTCAGCAGAGCTGCTTCAAAGCCAGAGAACCATGTTAGTAGACCTGCTATACAACCAGAGAACCAGCTCAGCAGAGCTGCTTTAGAGCCAGAGAACTAGGTCAGCAGAGCTGCTTTAGAGCCAGAGAACCAGGTCAACAGAGCCGCTGTAGAGCCAGAGAACCAGGTCAGCAAAGCTGCTTTAAAACCAGAGAAACAGGTCAGCAGAGCCAGAGAACCAGATCAGCAGAGCTGCTCTAGAGCCAGAGAACCAGGTCAGCAGAGCTGCTCTAGAGCCAGAGAACCAGGCCAGCAGAGCTGCTTCAAATCCAGAGAACCAGGTAAGCAGAGCTGCTTTAGAGCCAGAGAACCAGGTCAGCAGAGCTGCTCTAGAGCCAGAGAACCAGATCAGCAGAGCCGCTTCAAAGCCAGAGAACCAGGTCAGCGGAGCTGCTCTTGAGCCAGAAAACCAGGTCAGCAGAGCTGGTTTAGAGCCAGAGAACCAGGTCAGCAGAGCTGCTCTAGAGGCAGAGAACCAGGTCAGCAGAGCTGCTCTAGGGCCAGAGAAACAAGGTCAGCAGATATGCTTTAGAGGTAGAGAACCAGGTCAGCAGAGCTACTTTAGAGCCAGAGAACAAGGTCAGCAGAGGCATTGTAGAGCCAGAGAACCAGATCAGTAAAGCTGCTTTAGAGCCAGAGTACCAGGTCAGCAGAGCTGCTCTAGACCCAGAGAACCAGGTCAGCAGAGCTGCTTCAAATCCAGAGAACCACGTAAGCAGAGCTGCTTTAGAGCCAGAGAACCAGGCCAGCAGAGCTGCTCTAGAGCCAGAGAACCAGATCAGCAGAGCTGCTTCAAAGCCAGAGAACCAGGTCAGTGGAGCTGCTCTAGAGCCAGAAAACCAGGCCAGCAGAGCTGCTTTAGAGCCAGAGTTCCAGGTCAGCAGAGCTGCACTAGAGACTGAGAACCAGGTCAGCAGAGCTTCTCTAGAGCAAGAGATCCAGGTCAGTAGAGCTGCTTCAAAGCCAGAGAACCATGTCAGCAGAGCTGCTGTAGAGCCAGAGAACCAGGTCAACAGAGCTGGTTTAGAGCCAGAGATCCAGGTCAGCAGAGCTGCTCTAGAGTCAGAGATCCAGGTCAGCAGAGCTGCTTTAGAGCCAGAATTCCAGGTCAGCAGAGCTGCTTTAGAGCCAGAGTTCCAGGTCAGCAGAGCTGCTCTAGAGCCAGAGATCAAGGTCAGCAGAGCCACTCTAGAGCGTATGAACAAGGTCAGCAGAGCTGCACTAGAGACTGAGAACCAGGTCAACAGATCTTCTCTAGAGCCAGAGAACCATGTCAGCAGAGCTGCTGTAGAGCCAGAGAACCAGTTCAACAACCTGCTCCAGAGCCACAGAACCAGGTCAGCAGAGCTGCTTCAAATCCAGAGAACCAGGTCAGCAGAGCTGCTCTAGAGCCTAAGAACCAGTTTAGCAGAGCTGCTTCAAAGCCAGAGAACCAGGTCAGCAGATCTACTCTAGAGCCAGAGAACCAGGTCATCAGAACTGCTCTAGAGCCGAAGAACCAGGTCAGCAGGTCTGCTTTAGAGCCAGAGAACCAGGTCAGCAGAGCTGCTTCAAAGCCAGAGAACCAGGTTAGTAGACCTGCTATACAACCAGAGAACCAGCTCAGCAGAGCTGCTTTAGAGCCAGAGAACTAGCTCAGCAGAGCTGCTTTAGAGCCAGAGAACCCGGTCAACAGAGCCGCTGTAGAGCCAGAGAACCAGGTCAGCAAAGCTGCTTTAAAACCAGAGAAACAGGTCAGCAGAGCCAGAGAACCAGATCAGCAGAGCTGCTCTAGAGCCAGAGAACCAGGTCAGCAGAGCTGCTCTAGAGCCAGAGAACCAGGCCAGCAGAGCTGCTTCAAATCCAGAGAACCAGGTCAGCAGAGCTGCTTTAGAGCCAGAGTTCCAGGTAAGTAGAGCTGCTTTAGAGCCAGAGAACCAGGTCAGCAGAGCTTCTCTAGAGCAAGAGATCCAGGTCAGCAGAGCTGCTTCAAAGCTAGAGAACCATGTCAGCAGAGCTGCTGTGGAGCCAGAGAACCAGGTCAACAGAGCTGGTTTAGAGCCAGAGTTCCAGGTCAGCAGAGCTGGTTTAGAGCCAGAGTTCCAGGTCAGCAGAGCTGCTCTAGAGTCAGAGATCCAGGTCAGTAGAGCTGCTTTAGAGCCAGAGTTCCAGGTGAGCAGAGCTGCTTTAGAGCCAGAGTTCCAGGTCAGCAGAGCTGCTCTAGAGCCAGAGATCAAGGTCAACAGATCTTCTCTAGAGCCAGAGAACCATGTCAGCAGAGCTGCTGTAGAGCCAGAGAACCAGGTCAACAACCTGATCCAGAGCCAGAGAACCAGGTCAGCAGAGCTGCTTCAAATCCAGAGAACCAGGTCAGCAGAGCTGCTCTAGAGCCTAAGAACCAGTTTAGCAGAGCTGCTTCAAAGCCAGAGAACCTGGTCAACAGAGTTGCTTTAGAGCCAGAGAACCAGGTCAGCAGAGCTGCTCTAGAGGCAGAGAACCAGGTCAGCAGAGCTGCTCTAGGGCCAGAGAAACAAGGTCAGCAGATATGCTTTAGAGGGAGAGAACCAGGTCAGCAGAGCTACTTTAGAGCCAGAGTACCAGGTCAGCAGAGCTGCTCTAGAGCCAGAGAACCAGGTCAGCAGAGCTGCTTCAAATCCAGAGAACCACGTAAGCAGAGCTGCTTTAGAGCCAGAGAACCAGGTCAGCAGAGCTGCTCTAGAGCCAGAGAACCAGATCAGCAGAGCTGCTTCAAAGCCAGAGAACCAGGTCAGTGGAGCTGCTCTAGAGCCAGAAAACCAGGCCAGCAGAGCTGCTTTAGAGCCAGAGTTCCAGGTCAGCAGAGCTGCACTAGAGACTGAGAACCAGGTCAGCAGAGCCTCTCTAGAGCAAGAGATCCAGGTCAGTAGAGCTGCTTTAGAGCCAGAGTTCCAGGTGAGCAGAGCTGCTTTAGAGCCAGAGTTCCAGGTCAGCAGAGCTGCTCTAGAGCCAGAGATCAAGGTCAACAGATCTTCTCTAGAGCCAGAGAACCATGTCAGCAGAGCTGCTGTAGAGCCAGAGAACCAGGTCAACAACCTGATCCAGAGCCAGAGAACCAGGTCAGCAGAGCTGCTTCAAATCCAGAGAACCAGGTCAGCAGAGCTGCTCTAGAGCCTAAGAACCAGTTTAGCAGAGCTGCTTCAAAGCCAGAGAACCTGGTCAACAGAGTTGCTTTAGAGCCAGAGAACCAGGTCAGCAGAGCTGCTCTAGAGGCAGAGAACCAGGTCAGCAGAGCTGCTCTAGGGCCAGAGAAACAAGGTCAGCAGATATGCTTTAGAGGGAGAGAACCAGGTCAGCAGAGCTACTTTAGAGCCAGAGTACCAGGTCAGCAGAGCTGCTCTAGAGCCAGAGAACCAGGTCAGCAGAGCTGCTTCAAATCCAGAGAACCACGTAAGCAGAGCTGCTTTAGAGCCAGAGAACCAGGTCAGCAGAGCTGCTCTAGAGCCAGAGAACCAGATCAGCAGAGCTGCTTCAAAGCCAGAGAACCAGGTCAGTGGAGCTGCTCTAGAGCCAGAAAACCAGGCCAGCAGAGCTGCTTTAGAGCCAGAGTTCCAGGTCAGCAGAGCTGCACTAGAGACTGAGAACCAGGTCAGCAGAGCCTCTCTAGAGCAAGAGATCCAGGTCAGTAGAGCTGCTTCAAAGCCAGAGAACCATGTCAGCAGAGCTGCTGTAGAGCCAGAGAACCAGGTCAACAGAGCTGGTTTAGAGCCAGAGATCCAGGTCAGCAGAGCTGCTCTAGAGTCAGAGATCCAGGTCAGCAGAGCTGCTTTAGAGCCAGAATTCCAGGTCAGCAGAGCTGCTTTAGAGCCAGAGTTCCAGGTCAGCAGAGCTGCTCTAGAGCCAGAGATCAAGGTCAGCAGAGCCACTCTAGAGCGTATGAACAAGGTCAGCAGAGCTGCACTAGAGACTGAGAACCAGGTCAACAGAACTTCTCTAGAGCCAGAAAACCATGTCAGCAGAGCTGCTGTAGAGCCAGAGAACCAGTTCAACAACCTGCTCCAGAGCCACAGAACCAGGTCAGCAGAGCTGCTTCAAATCCAGAGAACCAGGTCAGCAGAGCTGCTCTAGAGCCTAAGAACCAGTTTAGCAGAGCTGCTTCAAAGCCAGAGAACCAGGTCAGCAGATCTACTCTAGAGCCAGAGAACCAGGTCATCAGAACTGCTCTAGAGCCGAAGAACCAGGTCAGCAGAGCTGCTTTAGAGCCAGAGAACCAGGTCAGCAGAGCTGCTTCAAAGCCAGAGAACCAGGTTAGTAGACCTGCTATACAACCAGAGAACCAGCTCAGCAGAGCTGCTTTAGAGCCAGAGAACTAGGTCAGCAGAGCTGCTTTAGAGCCAGAGAACCAGGTCAACAGAGCCGCTGTAGAGCCAGAGAACCAGGTCAGCAAAGCTGCTTTAAAACCAGAGAAACAGGTCAGCAGAGCCAGAGAACCAGATCAGCAGAGCTGCTCTAGAGCCAGAGAACCAGGTCAGCAGAGCTGCTCTAGAGCCAGAGAACCAGGCCAGCAGAGCTGCTTCAAATCCAGAGAACCAGGTAAGCAGAGCTGCTTTAGAGCCAGAGAACCAGGTCAGCAGAGCTGCTCTAGAGCCAGAGAACCAGATCAGCAGAGCCGCTTCAAAGCCAGAGAACCAGGTCAGCGGAGCTGCTCTTGAGCCAGAAAACCAGGTCAGCAGAGCTGCTTTAGAGCCAGAGAACCAGGTCAGCAGAGCTGCTCTAGAGGCAGAGAACCAGGTCAGCAGAGCTGCTCTAGGGCCAGAGAAACAAGGTCAGCAGATATGCTTTAGAGGGAGAGAACCAGGTCAGCAGAGCTACTTTAGAGCCAGAGAACAAGGTCAGCAGAGGTGTTGTAGAGCCAGAGAACCAGATCAGTAAAGCTGCTTTAGAGCCAGAGTACCAGGTCAGCAGAGCTGCTCTAGACCCAGAGAACCAGGTCAGCAGAGCTGCTTCAAATCCAGAGAACCACGTAAGCAGAGCTGCTTTAGAGCCAGAGAACCAGGTCAGCAGAGCTGCTCTAGAGCCAGAGAACCAGATCAGCAGAGCTGCTTCAAAGCCAGAGAACCAGGTCAGTGGAGCTGCTCTAGAGCCAGAAAACCAGGCCAGCAGAGCTGCTTTAGAGCCAGAGTTCCAGGTCAGCAGAGCTGCACTAGAGACTGAGAACCAGGTCAGCAGAGCTTCTCTAGAGCAAGAGATCCAGGTCAGTAGAGCTGCTTCAAAGCCAGAGAACCATGTCAGCAGAGCTGCTGTAGAGCCAGAGAACCAGGTCAACAGAGCTGGTTTAGAGCCAGAGATCCAGGTCAGCAGAGCTGCTCTAGAGTCAGAGATCCAGGTCAGCAGAGCTGCTTTAGAGCCAGAATTCCAGGTCAGCAGAGCTGCTTTAGAGCCAGAGTTCCAGGTCAGCAGAGCTGCTCTAGAGCCAGAGATCAAGGTCAGCAGAGCCACTCTAGAGCGTATGAACAAGGTCAGCAGAGCTGCACTAGAGACTGAGAACCAGGTCAACAGATCTTCTCTAGAGCCAGAGAACCATGTCAGCAGAGCTGCTGTAGAGCCAGAGAACCAGTTCAACAACCTGCTCCAGAGCCACAGAACCAGGTCAGCAGAGCTGCTTCAAATCCAGAGAACCAGGTCAGCAGAGCTGCTCTAGAGCCTAAGAACCAGTTTAGCAGAGCTGCTTCAAAGCCAGAGAACCAGGTCAGCAGATCTACTCTAGAGCCAGAGAACCAGGTCATCAGAACTGCTCTAGAGCCAAAGAACCAGGTCAGCAGAGCTGCTTTAGAGCCAGAGAACCAGGTCAGCAGAGCTGCTTCAAAGCCAGAGAACCAGGTTAGTAGACCTGCTATACAACCAGAGAACCAGCTCAGCAGAGCTGCTTTAGAGCCAGAGAACTAGGTCAGCAGAGCTGCTTTAGAGCCAGAGAACCAGGTCAACAGAGCCGCTGTAGAGCCAGAGAACCAGGTCAGCAAAGCTGCTTTAAAACCAGAGAAACAGGTCAGCAGAGCCAGAGAACCAGATCAGCAGAGCTGCTCTAGAGCCAGAGAACCAGGTCAGCAGAGCTGCTCTAGAGCCAGAGAACCAGGCCAGCAGAGCTGCTTCAAATCCAGAGAACCAGGTAAGCAGAGCTGCTTTAGAGCCAGAGAACCAGGTCAGCAGAGCTGCTCTATAGCCAGAGAACCAGATCAGCAGAGCCGCTTCAAAGCCAGAGAACCAGGTCAGCGGAGCTGCTCTTGAGCCAGAAAACCAGGTCAGCAGAGCTGCTTTAGAGCCAGAGTTCCAGGTCAGCAGAGCTGCACTAGAGACTGAGAACCAGGTCAGCAGAGCTTCTCTAGAGCAAGAGATCCAGGTCAGCAGAGCTGCTTCAAAGCTAGAGAATCATGTCAGCAGAGCTGCTGTGGAGCCAGAGAACCAGGGCAACAGAGCTGGTTTAGAGCCAGAGTTCCAGGTCAGCAGAGCTGGTTTAGAGCCAGAGTTCCAGGTCAGCAGAGCTGCTCTAGAGTCAGAGATCCAGGTCAGTAGAGCTGCTTTAGAGCCAGAGTTCCATGTGAACAGAGCTGCTTTAGAGCCAGAGTTCCAGGTCAGCAGAGCTGCTCTAGAGCCAGAGATCAAGGTCAACAGATCTTCTCTAGAGCCAGAGAACCATGTCAGCAGAGCTGCTGTAGAGCCAGAGAACCAGGTCAACAACCTGCTCCAGAGCCAGAGAACCAGGTCAGCAGAGCTGCTTCAAATCCAGAGAACCAGGTCAGCAGAGCTGCTCTAGAGCCTAAGAACCAGTTTAGCAGAGCTGCTTCAAAGCCAGAGAACCTGGTCAACAGAGTTGCTTTAGAGCCAGAGAACCAGGTCAGCAGAGCTGCTCTAGAGGCAGAGAACCAGGTCAGCAGAGCTGCTCTAGGGCCAGAGAAACAAGGTCAGCAGATATGCTTTAGAGGGAGAGAACCAGGTCAGCAGAGCTACTTTAGAGCCAGAGTACCAGGTCAGCAGAGCTGCTCTAGAGCCAGAGAACCAGGTCAGCAGAGCTGCTTCAAATCCAGAGAACCACGTAAGCAGAGCTGCTTTAGAGCCAGAGAACCAGGTCAGCAGAGCTGCTCTAGAGCCAGAGAACCAGATCAGCAGAGCTGCTTCAAAGCCAGAGAACCAGGTCAGTGGAGCTGCTCTAGAGCCAGAAAACCAGGCCAGCAGAGCTGCTTTAGAGCCAGAGTTCCAGGTCAGCAGAGCTGCACTAGAGACTGAGAACCAGGTCAGCAGAGCTTCTCTAGAGCAAGAGATCCAGGTCAGTAGAGCTGCTTCAAAGCCAGAGAACCATGTCAGCAGAGCTGCTGTAGAGCCAGAGAACCAGGTCAACAGAGCTGGTTTAGAGCCAGAGATCCAGGTCAGCAGAGCTGCTCTAGAGTCAGAGATCCAGGTCAGCAGAGCTGCTTTAGAGCCAGAATTCCAGGTCAGCAGAGCTGCTTTAGAGCCAGAGTTCCAGGTCAGCAGAGCTGCTCTAGAGCCAGAGATCAAGGTCAGCAGAGCCACTATAGAGTGTATGAACAAGGTCAGCAGAGCTGCACTAGAGACTGAGAACCAGGTCAACAGAACTTCTCTAGAGCCAGAGAACCATGTCAGCAGAGCTGCTGTAGAGCCAGAGAACCAGTTCAACAACCTGCTCCAGAGCCACAGAGCCAGGTCAGCAGAGCTGCTTCAAAGCCAGAGAACCAGGTTAGTATACCTGCTATACAACCAGAGAACCAGCTCAGCAGAGCTGCTTCAGGGAAAAGATAACCAGGTCAGCAGAGCTGCTTCAAATCCAGAGAACCAGGTCAGCAGAGCTGCTCTAGAGCCTAAGAACCAGACCACCAGAGCTGCTTCAAAGCCAGAGAACCAGGTCAGCAGAGCTGCTTCAAATCCAGAGAACCAGGTCAGCAGAGCTGCTCTAGAGCCTAAGAACCAGTTTAGCAGAGCTGCTTCAAAGCCAGAGAACCAGGTCAACAGAGTTGCTTTAGAGCCAGAGAACCAGGTCAGCAGAGCTGCTCTAGAGGCAGAGAACCAGGTCAGCAGAGCTGCTCTAGGGCCAGAGAAACAAGGTCAGCAGATATGCTTTAGAGGGAGAGAACCAGGTCAGCAGAGCTACTTTGGAGCCAGAGAACTAGGTCAGCAAAGCTGCTTCAAAGCTTGAGAACCAGGTCAGCAGATCTACTCTAGAGCCAGAGAACCAGGTCATCAGAACTGCTCTAGAGCAGAAGAACCAGGTCAGCAGAGCTGCTTTAGAGCCAGAGAACCAGGTCAGCAGAGCTGCTTTAGAGCCAGAGTACCAGGTCAGCAGAGCTGCTTCAAATCCAGAGAACCAGGTAAGCAGAGCTGCTTTAGAGCCAGAGAACCAGGTCAGCAGAGCTTCTGTACAGCCAGAGAACAAGGTCAGCAGAGCTGCTCTCGAGCCGGACAACCAGGTCAGCAGACCCATTGTACAGCCTGAATACCAGGTCAGCAAAGATGCTTTAGAGCCAGAGAACCAGGCCAGCAGAGCCGTTGTAGAGCCAGACAGCCAGGTCAGCAGAGTTGCTGTACAGCCAAAGAACCAGGTCAGCAGAGCTGTTGTACAGTCTGAGAACCAGGTCAGCAAAGCTTCTCAAGAGCCTAATAACCAGATCAGCAGAGCTGATCTAGAGGCAGAGAACTAGGTCAGCAGAGCTGCTGTAGAGCCAGAGAAACCAGGTCAGCAGAGCTGCTTTAGAGCCAGAGATCCAGGTATGCAGAACTGCTGTAGAGCCAGAGAACCAGGTCAGCAGAGCTGCTATAGAGCCAGAGAACCAGGTCAGCAGACCTGCTGTAGAGCCACAGTACCAGGTCAGCAGAGTCGCTGTAGAGCCACAGAACCAGGTCATCAGAGTCGCTGTAGAGCCAGAAAACCAGGTCAGCAGAGCCGCTGTCCAGCCAGAGAACCAGGTCAGCAGAGCTGCTGTCCAGCCAGAGAACAAGGTCAGCAGAGCTGCTCTCGAGCCAGAGAACCAGGTCAGCAGAGCCGATGTACAGCCTTGAGAACGAGGTCAGCAAAGCTGTTTTAGAGCCAGATTAGAACCTGAAAACCAGGTCAGCAGAGCTGCTCTGGAGCCAGAGAACCAGGTGAGCAGAGCTGCTTTAGAGACAGAGAACCAGGTCAGCTGAGTTGTTGTAGAGCCAGAGAACCAGGTCAGCAGAGCCGTTGTAGAGCCCGAGAACCATGTCAGCAGAGCTGCTCTAGAGGCAGAGAACTAGGTCAGCAGAGCTGCTGTAGAGACAGAGAACCAGGTCAGCTGAGCCGCTGTAGAGCCAGAGAACCAGGTCAGCAGAGCTGCTGTCCAGCCAGAGAACAAGCTCAGCAGAGCTGCTCTCGAGCCAAAGAACCAGGTCAGCAGAGCCGTTGTACAGCCTGAGAACCAGGTCAGCAAAGCTGTTGTAGAGCCAGATTAGAACCTGAATACCAGGTCAGCAGAGCTGCTCTGGAGCCAGAGAACCAGGTCAGCAGAGCTGCTTTAGAGCCAGAGAACCAGGTCAGCTGAGTTGTTGTAGAGCCAGAGAACCAGGTCAGCAGAGCCGTTGTAGAGCCAGAGAACCAGGTCAGCAGAGCTGCTGTAGAGGCAGAGAACTAGGTCAGCAGAGCTGCTGTAGAGCCAGAGAACCAGGTCAGCAGAGCAGCTCTAGAGCCAGAGAACAAGGTCAGCATAGCTGCTGTAGAGCTAGAGAATCATGTCAGCATAGCCGCTGTAGAGCCAGAGAACCAGGTCAGCAGAGCTGCTGTAGAGGCAGAGAACTAGGTCAGCAGAGCTGCTGCAGAGCCAGAGAACCAGTTCAGCAGAGCTGCTTTAGAGCCAGAGAACTAGGTCAGCAGAGCTGCTTTAGAGCCAGAGAACCAGGTCAACAGAGCCGCTGTAGAGCCAGAGAACCAGGTCAGCAAAGCTGCTTTAAAACCAGAGAAACAGGTCAG
Source organism: Triturus cristatus (assembly GCF_964204655.1). NCBI lineage: Eukaryota > Metazoa > Chordata > Amphibia > Caudata > Salamandridae > Triturus > Triturus cristatus. The sequence continues at coordinate 914,304,741 of NC_140579.1, read as the reverse complement.
CAGAGCTAGAGAACCAGATCAGCAGAGCTGCTCTAGAGCCAGAGATCCAGGTCTGCATAATTGCTTTAGAGCCAGAGAACAAGGTCAGCAGAGGCGTTGTAGAGCCTGAGAACCAGATCAGCAAAGCTGCTTTAGAGCCAGAGAAACAGGTGAGCAGAGCCGTTGTAGAGCCAGAGAACCAGATCAGCAGAGCTGCTGTATAACCAGAGAAACAGGTCAGCAGGGTCACTCTAGAGCCAGAGAACGAGGTCAGCAGAGCGGCTTTAGAGCCAGAGATCAAGGTCAGCAGAGCCGCTGTACAGCCAGAGAACCAGGTCAGCAGAGTTGCTGTACAGCCAAAGAACCAGGTCAGCAGAGCCATTGTACAGTCTGAGAACCAGGTCAGCAAAGCTGCTCTAGAGCCAGAGAACCAGGTCATCAGAGCTGCTTCAAATCCAGAGAACCAGGTAAGCAGAGCTGCTTTAGAGCCAGATAACCAGGTCAGCAGAGCTGCTCTAGAGCCAGAGAACCAGATCAGCAGAGCTGCTTCAAAGCCAGAGAACCAGGTCAGCGGAGCTGCTCTAGAGCCAGAAAACCAGGTCAGCAGAGCTGCTTTAGAGCCAGAGTTCCAGGTCAGCAGAGCTGCTTTAGAGCCAGAGTTCCAGGTCAGCAGAGCTGCTCTAGAGCCAGAGATCCAGGTCAGCAGAGCCACTCTAGAGCGTATGAACAAGGTCAGCAGAGCTGCACTAGAGACTGAGAACCAGGTCAGCAGAGCTTCTCTAGAGCCAGAGAACCATGTCAGCAGAGCTGCTGTAGAGCCAGAGAACCAGGTCAACAGACCTGCTCCAGAGCCAGAGAACCAGGTCAGCAGAGCTGCTTCAAAGCCAGAGAACCAGGTCAACAGAGCCGCTGTAGAGCCAGAGAACCAGGTCAGCAAAGCTGCTTTAAAACCAGAGAAACAGGTCAGCAGAGCCAGAGAACCAGCTCAGCAGAGCTGCTCTAGAGCCAGAGAACCAGGTCAGCAGAATTGCTTTAGAGCCAGAGAACAAGGTCAGCAGAGGCGTTGTAGAGCCAGAGAACCAGATCAGCCAACCTGCTTTAGAGCCAGAGAAACAGGTCAGCAGAGCCATTGTAGAGCCAGAGAACCATATCAGCAGAGCTGCTGTATAGCCAGAGAAACAGGTCAGCAGAGTCGCTCTAGAGCCAGAGAACCAGGTCAGCAGAGCTGCTTTAGAGCCAGAGATCTAGGTCAGCAGAGCCGCTGTACAGCCAAGGAACCAGGTCAGCAGAGTTGCTGTACAGCCAAAGAACCAGGTCTGCAGAGCCGTTGTACAGCCTGAGAAGCAGGTCAGCAAAGCTGCTCTTGACCCAGAGAACCAGGTCATCAGAGTTGCTTCAAATCCAGAGAACCAGGTAAGCAGAGCTGCTTTAGAGCCAGAGAACCAGGTCAGCAGATATGCTCTAGAGCCAGAGAACCAGATCAGCAGAGCTGCTTCAAAGCCAGAGAACCAGGTCAGCGGAGCTGCTCTAGAGCCAGAAAACCAGGTCAGCAGAGCTGCTTTAGAGCCAGAGTTCCAGGTCAGCAGAGCTGCTTTAGAGCCAGAGTTCCAGGTCAGCAGAGCTGCTCTAGAGCCAGAGATCCAGGTCAGGAGAGCCACTCTAGAGCGTATGAACAAGATCAGCAGAGCTGCACTAGAGACTGAGAACCAGGTCAGCAGAGCTTCTCTAGAGCCAGAGAACCATGTCAGCAGAGCTGCTGTAGATCCAGAGAACCAGGTCAACAGACCTGCTCCAGAGCCAGAGGACCAGGTCAGCAGAGCTGCTTCAAAGCCAGAGAACCATGTCAGAAGAGCTGCTTTAGAGCCAGAGAACCAGGTCAGCAGAGCTGCCCTAGAGCCAGATAACCAGGTCAGCAGAGCTGCTTCAAAGCCAGAGAACCAGGTTAGTAGACCTGCTATAGAACCAGAGAACCAGCTCAGCAGAGCTGCTTTAGGTCCAGAGTCCCAGGTCAGCAGAGCTGCTCTAGAGTCAGAGGACCAGGTCAGCAGAGCTGCTTCAGAGCAAGATAACCAGGTCAGCAGAGCTGCTCTAGAGCCTAAGAACCAGGCCACCAGAGCTCCTTCAAAGCCAGAGAACCAGGTCAGCAGAGCTGCTTCAAATCCAGAGAACCAGGTCAGCAGAGCTGCTCTAGAGCCTAAGAACCAGTTTAGCAGAGCTGCTTCAAAGCCAGAGAACCAGGACAACAGAGTTGCTTTAGAGCCAGAGAACCAGGTCAGCAGAGCTGCTCTAGAGGCAGAGAACCAGGTCAGCAGAGCTGCTCTAGGGCCAGAGAAACAAGGTCAGCAGATATGCTTTAGAGGGAGAGAACCAGGTCAGCAGAGCTACTTTGGAGCCAGAGAACTAGGTCAGCAAAGCTGCTTCAAAGCTTGTGAACCAGGTCAGCAGATCTACTCTAGAGGCAGAGAACCAGGTCATCAGAACCGCTCTAGAGCCGAAGAACCAGGTCAGCAGAGCTGCTTTAGAACCAGAGAACCAGGTCAGCAGAGCTGCTATAGAGACAGAGAACCAGATCAGCAGATCCACTTCAAAGCCATAGAACCAGGTCAGCAGAGCTGCTCTAGAGCCAGAGAACCAGGTCAACAGAGCTGCTTTAGAGCCAGAGTACCAGGTCAGCAGAGCTGCTCTAGAGCCAGAGAACCAGGTGAGCAGAGCCGCTCTAGAGGCTAAGAACAAGGTCATCAAAGCTGCTTCAAATCCAGAGAACCAGGTCAGCGGAGCTGCTTCAAACACAGAGAACCATGTCAGCAGAGCTGCTGTAGAGCCAGAGAACCAGATCAGCAGAGCTGCTTCAAAGCCAGAGAACCATGTCAGGGGAGCTGCTCTAGAGCCAGAGTTCCAGGTCAGCAGAGCTGCTTTAGAGCCAGAGTTCCAGGTCAGCAGAGCTGCTCTAGAGCCAGAGATCCAGGTCAGCAGAGCCACTCTAGAGCGTATGAACAAGGTCAGCAGAGCTGCACTAGAGACTGAAACCAGGTCAGCAGAGCTTCTCTAGAGCCAGAGAACCATGTCAGCAGAGCTGCTGTAGAGCCAGATAACCAGGTCAACAGACCTGCTCCAGAGCCAGAGAACCAGGTCAGCAGAGCTGCTTCAAAGCCAGAGAACCAGGTCAGCAGATCTACTCTAGAGCCAGAGAACCAGGTCATCAGAACTGCTCTAGAGCCAAAGAACCAGGTCAGCAGAGCTGCTTTAGAGCCAGAGAACCAGGTCAGCAGAGCTGCTTCAAAGCCAGAGAACCAGGTTAGTAGACCTGCTATACAACCAGAGAACCAGCTCAGCAGAGCTGCTTTAGAGCCAGAGAACTAGGTCAGCAGAGCTGCTTTAGAGCCAGAGAACCAGGTCAACAGAGCCGCTGTAGAGCCAGAGAACCAGGTCAGCAAAGCTGCTTTAAAACCAGAGAAACAGGTCAGCAGAGCCAGAGAACCAGATCAGCAGAGCTGCTCTAGAGCCAGAGAACCAGGTCAGCAGAGCTGCTCTAGAGCCAGAGAACCAGGCCAGCAGAGCTGCTTCAAATCCAGAGAACCAGGTAAGCAGAGCTGCTTTAGAGCCAGAGAACCAGGTCAGCAGAGCTGCTCTATAGCCAGAGAACCAGATCAGCAGAGCCGCTTCAAAGCCAGAGAACCAGGTCAGCGGAGCTGCTCTTGAGCCAGAAAACCAGGTCAGCAGAGCTGCTTTAGAGCCAGAGTTCCAGGTCAGCAGAGCTGCACTAGAGACTGAGAACCAGGTCAGCAGAGCTTCTCTAGAGCAAGAGATCCAGGTCAGCAGAGCTGCTTCAAAGCTAGAGAATCATGTCAGCAGAGCTGCTGTGGAGCCAGAGAACCAGGGCAACAGAGCTGGTTTAGAGCCAGAGTTCCAGGTCAGCAGAGCTGGTTTAGAGCCAGAGTTCCAGGTCAGCAGAGCTGCTCTAGAGTCAGAGATCCAGGTCAGTAGAGCTGCTTTAGAGCCAGAGTTCCATGTGAACAGAGCTGCTTTAGAGCCAGAGTTCCAGGTCAGCAGAGCTGCTCTAGAGCCAGAGATCAAGGTCAACAGATCTTCTCTAGAGCCAGAGAACCATGTCAGCAGAGCTGCTGTAGAGCCAGAGAACCAGGTCAACAACCTGCTCCAGAGCCAGAGAACCAGGTCAGCAGAGCTGCTTCAAATCCAGAGAACCAGGTCAGCAGAGCTGCTCTAGAGCCTAAGAACCAGTTTAGCAGAGCTGCTTCAAAGCCAGAGAACCTGGTCAACAGAGTTGCTTTAGAGCCAGAGACCCAGGTCAGCAGAGCTGCTCTAGAGGCAGAGAACCAGGTCAGCAGAGCTGCTCTAGGGCCAGAGAAACAAGGTCAGCAGATATGCTTTAGAGGGAGAGAACCAGGTCAGCAGAGCTACTTTAGAGCCAGAGTACCAGGTCAGCAGAGCTGCTCTAGAGCCAGAGAACCAGGTCAGCAGAGCTGCTTCAAATCCAGAGAACCACGTAAGCAGAGCTGCTTTAGAGCCAGAGAACCAGGTCAGCAGAGCTGCTCTAGAGCCAGAGAACCAGATCAGCAGAGCTGCTTCAAAGCCAGAGAACCAGGTCAGTGGAGCTGCTCTAGAGCCAGAAAACCAGGCCAGCAGAGCTGCTTTAGAGCCAGAGTTCCAGGTCAGCAGAGCTGCACTAGAGACTGAGAACCAGGTCAGCAGAGCTTCTCTAGAGCAAGAGATCCAGGTCAGTAGAGCTGCTTCAAAGCCAGAGAACCATGTCAGCAGAGCTGCTGTAGAGCCAGAGAACCAGGTCAACAGAGCTGGTTTAGAGCCAGAGATCCAGGTCAGCAGAGCTGCTCTAGAGTCAGAGATCCAGGTCAGCAGAGCTGCTTTAGAGCCAGAATTCCAGGTCAGCAGAGCTGCTTTAGAGCCAGAGTTCCAGGTCAGCAGAGCTGCTCTAGAGCCAGAGATCAAGGTCAGCAGAGCCACTATAGAGTGTATGAACAAGGTCAGCAGAGCTGCACTAGAGACTGAGAACCAGGTCAACAGAACTTCTCTAGAGCCAGAGAACCATGTCAGCAGAGCTGCTGTAGAGCCAGAGAACCAGTTCAACAACCTGCTCCAGAGCCACAGAGCCAGGTCAGCAGAGCTGCTTCAAAGCCAGAGAACCAGGTTAGTATACCTGCTATACAACCAGAGAACCAGCTCAGCAGAGCTGCTTCAGGGAAAAGATAACCAGGTCAGCAGAGCTGCTTCAAATCCAGAGAACCAGGTCAGCAGAGCTGCTCTAGAGCCTAAGAACCAGACCACCAGAGCTGCTTCAAAGCCAGAGAACCAGGTCAGCAGAGCTGCTTCAAATCCAGAGAACCAGGTCAGCAGAGCTGCTCTAGAGCCTAAGAACCAGTTTAGCAGAGCTGCTTCAAAGCCAGAGAACCAGGTCAGCAGATCTACTCTAGAGCCAGAGAACCAGGTCATCAGAACTGCTCTAGAGCCGAAGAACCAGGTCAGCAGAGCTGCTTTAGAGCCAGAGAACCAGGTCAGCAGAGCTGCTTCAAAGCCAGAGAACCAGGTTAGTATACCTGCTATACAACCAGAGAACCAGCTCAGCAGAGCTGCTTCAGGGAAAAGATAACCAGGTCAGCAGAGCTGCTTCAAATCCAGAGAACCAGGTCAGCAGAGCTGCTCTAGAGCCTAAGAACCAGACCACCAGAGCTGCTTCAAAGCCAGAGAACCAGGTCAGCAGAGCTGCTTCAAATCCAGAGAACCAGGTCAGCAGAGCTGCTCTAGAGCCTAAGAACCAGTTTAGCAGAGCTGCTTCAAAGCCAGAGAACCAGGTCAACAGAGTTGCTTTAGAGCCAGAGAACCAGGTCAGCAGAGCTGCTCTAGAGGCAGAGAACCAGGTCAGCAGAGCTGCTCTAGGGCCAGAGAAACAAGGTCAGCAGATATGCTTTAGAGGGAGAGAACCAGGTCAGCAGAGCTACTTTGGAGCCAGAGAACTAGGTCAGCAAAGCTGCTTCAAAGCTTGAGAACCAGGTCAGCAGATCTACTCTAGAGCCAGAGAACCAGGTCATCAGAACTGCTCTAGAGCAGAAGAACCAGGTCAGCAGAGCTGCTTTAGAGCCAGAGAACCAGGTCAGCAGAGCTGCTTTAGAGCCAGAGTACCAGGTCAGCAGAGCTGCTTCAAATCCAGAGAACCAGGTAAGCAGAGCTGCTTTAGAGCCAGAGAACCAGGTCAGCAGAGCTTCTGTACAGCCAGAGAACAAGGTCAGCAGAGCTGCTCTCGAGCCGGACAACCAGGTCAGCAGACCCATTGTACAGCCTGAATACCAGGTCAGCAAAGATGCTTTAGAGCCAGAGAACCAGGCCAGCAGAGCCGTTGTAGAGCCAGACAGCCAGGTCAGCAGAGTTGCTGTACAGCCAAAGAACCAGGTCAGCAGAGCTGTTGTACAGCCTGAGAACCAGGTCAGCAAAGCTTCTCAAGAGCCTAATAACCAGATCAGCAGAGCTGATCTAGAGGCAGAGAACTAGGTCAGCAGAGCTGCTGTAGAGCCAGAGAAACCAGGTCAGCAGAGCTGCTTTAGAGCCAGAGATCCAGGTATGCAGAACTGCTGTAGAGCCAGAGAACCAGGTCAGCAGAGCTGCTATAGAGCCAGAGAACCAGGTCAGCAGACCTGCTGTAGAGCCACAGTACCAGGTCAGCAGAGTCGCTGTAGAGCCACAGAACCAGGTCATCAGAGTCGCTGTAGAGCCAGAAAACCAGGTCAGCAGAGCCGCTGTCCAGCCAGAGAACCAGGTCAGCAGAGCTGCTGTCCAGCCAGAGAACAAGGTCAGCAGAGCTGCTCTCGAGCCAGAGAACCAGGTCAGCAGAGCCGATGTACAGCCTTGAGAACGAGGTCAGCAAAGCTGTTTTAGAGCCAGATTAGAACCTGAAAACCAGGTCAGCAGAGCTGCTCTGGAGCCAGAGAACCAGGTGAGCAGAGCTGCTTTAGAGACAGAGAACCAGGTCAGCTGAGTTGTTGTAGAGCCAGAGAACCAGGTCAGCAGAGCCGTTGTAGAGCCCGAGAACCATGTCAGCAGAGCTGCTCTAGAGGCAGAGAACTAGGTCAGCAGAGCTGCTGTAGAGACAGAGAACCAGGTCAGCTGAGCCGCTGTAGAGCCAGAGAACCAGGTCAGCAGAGCTGCTGTCCAGCCAGAGAACAAGCTCAGCAGAGCTGCTCTCGAGCCAAAGAACCAGGTCAGCAGAGCCGTTGTACAGCCTGAGAACCAGGTCAGCAAAGCTGTTGTAGAGCCAGATTAGAACCTGAATACCAGGTCAGCAGAGCTGCTCTGGAGCCAGAGAACCAGGTCAGCAGAGCTGCTTTAGAGCCAGAGAACCAGGTCAGCTGAGTTGTTGTAGAGCCAGAGAACCAGGTCAGCAGAGCCGTTGTAGAGCCAGAGAACCAGGTCAGCAGAGCTGCTGTAGAGGCAGAGAACTAGGTCAGCAGAGCTGCTGTAGAGCCAGAGAACCAGGTCAGCAGAGCAGCTCTAGAGCCAGAGAACAAGGTCAGCATAGCTGCTGTAGAGCTAGAGAATCATGTCAGCATAGCCGCTGTAGAGCCAGAGAACCAGGTCAGCAGAGCTGCTGTAGAGGCAGAGAACTAGGTCAGCAGAGCTGCTGCAGAGCCAGAGAACCAGTTCAGCAGAGCTGCTTTAGAGCCAGAGAACTAGGTCAGCAGAGCTGCTTTAGAGCCAGAGAACCAGGTCAACAGAGCCGCTGTAGAGCCAGAGAACCAGGTCAGCAAAGCTGCTTTAAAACCAGAGAAACAGGTCAGCAGAGCTAGAGAACCAGATCAGCAGAGCTGCTCTAGAGCCAGAGATCCAGGTCTGCATAATTGCTTTAGAGCCAGAGAACAAGGTCAGCAGAGGCGTTGTAGAGCCTGAGAACCAGATCAGCAAAGCTGCTTTAGAGCCAGAGAAACAGGTGAGCAGAGCCGTTGTAGAGCCAGAGAACCAGATCAGCAGAGCTGCTGTATAACCAGAGAAACAGGTCAGCAGGGTCACTCTAGAGCCAGAGAACGAGGTCAGCAGAGCGGCTTTAGAGCCAGAGATCAAGGTCAGCAGAGCCGCTGTACAGCCAGAGAACCAGGTCAGCAGAGTTGCTGTACAGCCAAAGAACCAGGTCAGCAGAGCCATTGTACAGTCTGAGAACCAGGTCAGCAAAGCTGCTCTAGAGCCAGAGAACCAGGTCATCAGAGCTGCTTCAAATCCAGAGAACCAGGTAAGCAGAGCTGCTTTAGAGCCAGATAACCAGGTCAGCAGAGCTTCTCTAGAGCCAGAGAACCAGATCAGCAGAGCTGCTTCAAAGCCAGAGAACCAGGTCAGCGGAGCTGCTCTAGAGCCAGAAAACCAGGTCAGCAGAGCTGCTTTAGAGCCAGAGTTCCAGGTCAGCAGAGCTGCTTTAGAGCCAGAGTTCCAGGTCAGCAGAGCTGCTCTAGAGCCAGAGATCCAGGTCAGCAGAGCCACTCTAGAGCGTATGAACAAGGTCAGCAGAGCTGCACTAGAGACTGAGAACCAGGTCAGCAGAGCTTCTCTAGAGCCAGAGAACCATGTCAGCAGAGCTGCTGTAGAGCCAGAGAACCAGGTCAACAGACCTGCTCCAGAGCCAGAGAACCAGGTCAGCAGAGCTGCTTCAAAGCCAGAGAACCAGGTCAACAGAGCCGCTGTAGAGCCAGAGAACCAGGTCAGCAAAGCTGCTTTAAAACCAGAGAAACAGGTCAGCAGAGCCAGAGAACCAGCTCAGCAGAGCTGCTCTAGAGCCAGAGAACCAGGTCAGCAGAATTGCTTTAGAGCCAGAGAACAAGGTCAGCAGAGGCGTTGTAGAGCCAGAGAACCAGATCAGCCAACCTGCTTTAGAGCCAGAGAAACAGGTCAGCAGAGCCATTGTAGAGCCAGAGAACCATATCAGCAGAGCTGCTGTATAGCCAGAGAAACAGGTCAGCAGAGTCGCTCTAGAGCCAGAGAACCAGGTCAGCAGAGCTGCTTTAGAGCCAGAGATCTAGGTCAGCAGAGCCGCTGTACAGCCAAGGAACCAGGTCAGCAGAGTTGCTGTACAGCCAAAGAACCAGGTCTGCAGAGCCGTTGTACAGCCTGAGAAGCAGGTCAGCAAAGCTGCTCTTGACCCAGAGAACCAGGTCATCAGAGTTGCTTCAAATCCAGAGAACCAGGTAAGCAGAGCTGCTTTAGAGCCAGAGAACCAGGTCAGCAGATATGCTCTAGAGCCAGAGAACCAGATCAGCAGAGCTGCTTCAAAGCCAGAGAACCAGGTCAGCGGAGCTGCTCTAGAGCCAGAAAACCAGGTCAGCAGAGCTGCTTTAGAGCCAGAGTTCCAGGTCAGCAGAGCTGCTTTAGAGCCAGAGTTCCAGGTCAGCAGAGCTGCTCTAGAGCCAGAGATCCAGGTCAGGAGAGCCACTCTAGAGCGTATGAACAAGATCAGCAGAGCTGCACTAGAGACTGAGAACCAGGTCAGCAGAGCTTCTCTAGAGCCAGAGAACCATGTCAGCAGAGCTGCTGTAGATCCAGAGAACCAGGTCAACAGACCTGCTCCAGAGCCAGAGGACCAGGTCAGCAGAGCTGCTTCAAAGCCAGAGAACCATGTCAGAAGAGCTGCTTTAGAGCCAGAGAACCAGGTCAGCAGAGCTGCCCTAGAGCCAGATAACCAGGTCAGCAGAGCTGCTTCAAAGCCAGAGAACCAGGTTAGTAGACCTGCTATAGAACCAGAGAACCAGCTCAGCAGAGCTGCTTTAGGTCCAGAGTCCCAGGTCAGCAGAGCTGCTCTAGAGTCAGAGGACCAGGTCAGCAGAGCTGCTTCAGAGCAAGATAACCAGGTCAGCAGAGCTGCTCTAGAGCCTAAGAACCAGGCCACCAGAGCTCCTTCAAAGCCAGAGAACCAGGTCAGCAGAGCTGCTTCAAATCCAGAGAACCAGGTCAGCAGAGCTGCTCTAGAGCCTAAGAACCAGTTTAGCAGAGCTGCTTCAAAGCCAGAGAACCAGGACAACAGAGTTGCTTTAGAGCCAGAGAACCAGGTCAGCAGAGCTGCTCTAGAGGCAGAGAACCAGGTCAGCAGAGCTGCTCTAGGGCCAGAGAAACAAGGTCAGCAGATATGCTTTAGAGGGAGAGAACCAGGTCAGCAGAGCTACTTTGGAGCCAGAGAACTAGGTCAGCAAAGCTGCTTCAAAGCTTGTGAACCAGGTCAGCAGATCTACTCTAGAGGCAGAGAACCAGGTCATCAGAACCGCTCTAGAGCCGAAGAACCAGGTCAGCAGAGCTGCTTTAGAACCAGAGAACCAGGTCAGCAGAGCTGCTATAGAGACAGAGAACCAGATCAGCAGATCCACTTCAAAGCCATAGAACCAGGTCAGCAGAGCTGCTCTAGAGCCAGAGAACCAGGTCAACAGAGCTGCTTTAGAGCCAGAGTACCAGGTCAGCAGAGCTGCTCTAGAGCCAGAGAACCAGGTGAGCAGAGCCGCTCTAGAGGCTAAGAACAAGGTCATCAAAGCTGCTTCAAATCCAGAGAACCAGGTCAGCGGAGCTGCTTCAAACACAGAGAACCATGTCAGCAGAGCTGCTGTAGAGCCAGAGAACCAGATCAGCAGAGCTGCTTCAAAGCCAGAGAACCATGTCAGGGGAGCTGCTCTAGAGCCAGAGTTCCAGGTCAGCAGAGCTGCTTTAGAGCCAGAGTTCCAGGTCAGCAGAGCTGCTCTAGAGCCAGAGATCCAGGTCAGCAGAGCCACTCTAGAGCGTATGAACAAGGTCAGCAGAGCTGCACTAGAGACTGAAACCAGGTCAGCAGAGCTTCTCTAGAGCCAGAGAACCATGTCAGCAGAGCTGCTGTAGAGCCAGATAACCAGGTCAACAGACCTGCTCCAGAGCCAGAGAACCAGGTCAGCAGAGCTGCTTCAAAGTCAGAGAACCATGTCAGCAGAGCTGCTTTAGAGCCAGAGAACCAGGTCAGCAGAGCTTCTCTAGAGCCAGATAACCAGGTCAGCAGGGCTGCTTCAAAGCCAGAGAACCAGGTTAGTAGACCTGCTATAGAACAAGAGAACCAGCTCAGCAGAGCTGCTTTAGGTCCAGAGTACCAGGTCAGCAGAGCTGCTCTAGAGTCATAGGACCAGGTCAGCAGAGCTGCTTCAGAGCAAGATAACCAGGTCAGCAGAGCTGCTTCAAATCCAGAGAACCAGGTCAGCAGAGCTGCTCTAGAGCCAGAGAACCAGGTCAGCAGAGCTGCTATAGAGACAGAGAACCAGATCAGCAGATCTACTTCAAAGCCATAGAACCAGGTCAGCAGAGCTGCTCTAGAGCCAGAGAACCAGGTCAACAGAGCTGCTTTAGAGCCAGAGTACCAGGTCAGCAGAGCTGCTCTAGAGCCAGAGAACCAGGTGAGCAGAGCCGCTCTAGAGGCTAAGAACAAGGTCATCAGAGCTGCTTCAAATCCAGAGAACCAGGTCAGCGGAGCTGCTCTAGAGCCAGAAAACCAGGTCAGCAGAGCTGCTTTAGAGCCAGAGTTCCAGGTCAGCAGAGCTGCACTAGAGACTGAGAACCAGGTCAGCAGAGCTTCTCTAGAGCAAGAGATCCAGGTCAGCAGAGCTGCTTCAAACACAGAGAACCATGTCAGCAGAGCTGCTGTAGAGCCAGAGAACCAGATCAGCAGAGCTGCTTCAAAGCCAGAGAACCATGTCAGCGGAGCTGCTCTAGAGCCAGAGTTCCAGGTCAGCAGAGCTGCTTTAGAGCCAGAGTTCCAGGTCAGCAGAGCTGCTCTAGAGCCAGAGATCCAGGTCAGCAGAGCCACTCTAGAGCGTATGAACAAGGTCAGCAGAGCTGCACTAGAGACTGAAACCAGGTCAGCAGAGCTTCTCTAGAGCCAGAGAACCATGTCAGCAGAGCTGCTGTAGAGCCAGAGAACCAGGTCAACAGACCTGCTCCAGAGCCAGAGAACCAGGTCAGCAGAGCTGCTTAAAAGCCAGAGAACCATGTCAGCAGAGCTGCTTTAGAGCCAGAGAACCAGGTCAGCAGAGCTTCTCTAGAGCCAGAGATCCAGGTCAGGAGAGCCACTCTAGAGCGTATGAACAAGGTCAGCAGAGCTGCACTAGAGACTGAGAACCAGGTCAGCAGAGCTTCTCTAGAGCCAGAGAACCATGTCAGCAGAGCTGCTGTAGATCCAGAGAACCAGGTCAACAGACCTGCTCCAGAGCCAGAGGACCAGGTCAGCAGAGCTGCTTCAAAGCCAGAGAACCATGTCAGAAGAGCTGCTTTAGAGCCAGAGAACCAGGTCAGCAGAGCTGCTCTAGAGCCAGATAACCAGGTCAGCAGAGCTGCTTCAAAGCCAGAGAACCAGGTTAGTAGACCTGCTATAGAACCAGAGAACCAGCTCAGCAGAGCTGCTTTAGGTCCAGAGTCCCAGGTCAGCAGAGCTGCTCTAGAGTCAGAGGACCAGGTCAGCAGAGCTGCTTCAGAGCAAGATAACCAGGTCAGCAGAGCTGCTCTAGAGCCTAAGAACCAGGCCACCAGAGCTGCTTCAAAGCCAGAGAACCAGGTCAGCAGAGCTGCTTCAAATCCAGAGAACCAGGTCAGCAGAGCTGCTCTAGAGCCTAAGAACCAGTTTAGCAGAGCTGCTTCAAAGCCAGAGAACCAGGACAACAGAGTTGCTTTAGAGCCAGAGAACCAGGTCAGCAGAGCTGCTCTAGAGGCAGAGAACCAGGTCAGCAGAGCTGCTCTAGGGCCAGAGAAACAAGGTCAGCAGATATGCTTTAGAGGGAGAGAACCAGGTCAGCAGAGCTACTTTGGAGCCAGAGAACTAGGTCAGCAAAGCTGCTTCAAAGCTTGTGAACCAGGTCAGCAGATCTACTCTAGAGGCAGAGAACCAGGTCATCAGAACCGCTCTAGAGCCGAAGAACCAGGTCAGCAGAGCTGCTTTAGAACCAGAGAACCAGGTCAGCAGAGCTGCTATAGAGACAGAGAACCAGATCAGCAGATCTACTTCAAAGCCATAGAACCAGGTCAGCAGAGCTGCTCTAGAGCCAGAGAACCAGGTCAACAGAGCTGCTTTAGAGCCAGAGTACCAGGTCAGCAGAGCTGCTCTAGAGCCAGAGAACCAGGTGAGCAGAGCCGCTCTAGAGGCTAAGAACAAGGTCATCAGAGCTGCTTCAAATCCAGAGAACCAGGTCAGCGGAGCTGCTTCAAACACAGAGAACCATGTCAGCAGAGCTGCTGTAGAGCCAGAGAACCAGATCAGCAGAGCTGCTTCAAAGCCAGAGAACCATGTCAGCGGAGCTGCTCTAGAGCCAGAGTTCCAGGTCAGCAGAGCTGCTTTAGAGCCAGAGATCCAGGTCAGCAGAGCCACTCTAGAGCGTATGAACAAGGTCAGCAGAGCTGCACTAGAGACTGAAACCAGGTCAGCAGAGCTTCTCTAGAGCCAGAGAACCATGTCAGCAGAGCTGCTGTAGAGCCAGAGAACCAGGTCAACAGACCTGCTCCAGAGCCAGAGAACCAGGTCAGCAGAGCTGCTTCAAAGTCAGAGAACCATGTCAGCAGAGCTGCTTTAGAGCCAGAGAACCAGGTCAGCAGAGCTTCTCTAGAGCCAGATAACCAGGTCAGCAGAGCTGCTTCAAAGCCAGAGAACCAGGTTAGTAGACCTGCTATAGAACAAGAGAACCAGCTCAGCAGAGCTGCTTTAGGTCCAGAGTACCAGGTCAGCAGAGCTGCTCTAGAGTCAGAGGACCAGGTCAGCAGAGCTGCTTCAGAGCAAGATAACCAGGTCAGCAGAGCTGCTTCAAATCCAGAGAACCAGGTCAGCAGAGCTGCTCTAGAGCCAGAGAACCAGGTCAGCAGAGCTGCTATAGAGACAGAGAACCAGATCAGCAGATCTACTTCAAAGCCATAGAACCAGGTCAGCAGAGCTGCTCTAGAGCCAGAGAACCAGGTCAACAGAGCTGCTTTAGAGCCAGAGTACCAGGTCAGCAGAGCTGCTCTAGAGCCAGAGAACCAGGTCAGCAGAGCCGCTCTAGAGGCTAAGAACAAGGTCATCAGAGCTGCTTCAAATCCAGAGAACCAGGTCAGCGGAGCTGCTCTAGAGCCAGAAAACCAGGTCAGCAGAGCTGCTTTAGAGCCAGAGTTCCAGGTCAGCAGAGCTGCACTAGAGACTGAGAACCAGGTCAGCAGAGCTTCTCTAGAGCAAGAGATCCAGGTCAGCAGAGCTGCTTCAAACACAGAGAACCATGTCAGCAGAGCTGCTGTAGAGCCAGAGAACCAGATCAGCAGAGCTGCTTCAAAGCCAGAGAACCATGTCAGCGGAGCTGCTCTAGAGCCAGAGTTCCAGGTCAGCAGAGCTGCTTTAGAGCCAGAGTTCCAGGTCAGCAGAGCTGCTCTTGAGCCAGAGATCCAGGTCAGCAGAGCCACTCTAGAGCGTATGAACAAGGTCAGCAGAGCTGCACTAGAGACTGAAACCAGGTCAGCAGAGCTTCTCTAGAGCCAGAGAACCATGTCAGCAGAGCTGCTGTAGAGCCAGAGAACCAGGTCAACAGACCTGCTCCAGAGCCAGAGAACCAGGTCAGCAGAGCTGCTTAAAAGCCAGAGAACCATGTCAGCAGAGCTGCTTTAGAGCCAGAGAACCAGGTCAGCAGAGCTTCTCTAGAGCCAGATAACCAGGTCAGCAGAGCTGCTTCAAAGCCAGAGAACCAGGTTAGTAGACCTGCTATAGAACAAGAGAACCAGCTCAGCAGAGCTGCTTTAGGTCCAGAGTACCAGGTCAGCAGAGCTGCTCTAGAGTCAGAGGACCAGGTCAGCAGAGCTGCTTCAGAGCAAGATAACCAGGTCAGCAGAGCTGCTTCAAATCCAGAGAACCAGGTCAGCAGAGCTGCTCTAGAGCCAGAGAACCAGGTCAGCAGAGCTGCTATAGAGACAGAGAACCAGATCAGCAGATCTACTTCAAAGCCATAGAACCAGGTCAGCAGAGCTGCTCTAGAGCCAGAGAACCAGGTCAACAGAGCTGCTTTAGAGCCAGAGTACCAGGTCAGCAGAGCTGCTCTAGAGCCAGAGAACCAGGTGAGCAGAGCCGCTCTAGAGGCTAAGAACAAGGTTATCAGAGCTGCTTCAAATCCAGAGAACCAGGTCAGCGGAGCTGCTCTAGAGCCAGAAAACCAGGTCAGCAGAGCTGCTTTAGAGCCAGAGTTCCAGGTCAGCAGAGCTGCACTAGAGACTGAGAACCAGGTCAGCAGAGCTGCTTCAGAGCAAGATAACCAGGTCAGCAGAGCTGCTTCAAATCCAGAGAACCAGGTCAGCAGAGCTGCTTTAGAGCCAGAGAACCAGGTCAGCAGAGCTGCTATAGAGACAGAGAACCAGATCAGCAGATCTACTTCAAAGCCATAGAACCAGGTCAGCAGAGCTGCTCTAGAGCCAGAGAACCAGGTCAACAGAGATGCTTTAGAGCCAGAGTACCAGGTCAGCAGAGCTGCTCTAGAGCCAGAGAACCAGGTGAGCAGAGCCGCTCTAGAGGCTAAGAACAAGGTCATCAGAGCTGCTTCAAATCCAGAGAACCAGGTCAGCGGAGCTGCTCTAGAGCCAGAAAACCAGGTCAGCAGAGCTGCTTTAGAGCCAGAGTTCCAGGTCAGCAGAGCTGCACTAGAGACTGAGAACCAGGTCAGCAGAGCTTCTCTAGAGCAAGAGATCCAGGTCAGCAGAGCTGCTTCAAACACAGAGAACCATGTCAGCAGAGCTGCTGTAGAGCCAGAGAACCAGATCAGCAAAGCTGCTTCAAAGCCAGAGAACCATGTCAGCGGAGCTGCTCTAGAGCCAGAGTTCCAGGTCAGCAGAGCTGCTTTAGAGCCAGAGTTCCAGGTCAGCAGAGCTGCTCTAGAGCCAGAGATCCAGGTCAGCAGAGCCACTCAAGAGCGTATGAACAAGGTCAGCAGAGCTGCACTAGAGACTGAAACCAGGTCAGCAGAGCTTCTCTAGAGCCAGAGAACCATGTCAGCAGAGCTGCTGTAGAGCCAGAGAACCAGGTCAACAGACCTGCTCCAGAGCCAGAGAACCAGGTCAGCAGAGCTGCTTCAAAGCCAGAGAACCATGTCAGCAGAGCTGCTTTAGAGCCAGAGAACCAGGTCAGCAGAGCTTCTCTAGAGCCAGATAACCAGGTCAGCAGAGCTGCTTCAAAGCCAGAGAACCAGGTTAGTAGACCTGCTATAGAACAAGAGAACCAGCTCAGCAGAGCTGCTTTAGGTCCAGAGTACCAGGTCAGCAGAGCTGCTCTAGAGTCAGAGGACCAGGTCAGCAGAGCTGCTTCAGAGCAAGATAACCAGGTCAGCAGAGCTGCTCTAGAGCCTAAGAACCAGGCCACCAGAGCTGCTTCAAAGCCAGAGAACCAGGTCAGCAGAGCTGCTTCAAATCCAGAGAACCAGGTCAGCAGAGCTGCTCTAGAGCCTAAGAACCAGTTTAGCAGAGCTGTTTCAAAGCCAGAGAACCAGGTCACCAGAGTTGCTTTAGAGCCAGAGAACCAGGTCAGCAGAGCTGCTCTAGAGGCAGAGAACCAGGTCAGCCGAGCTGCTCTAGGGCCAGAGAAACAAGGTCAGCAGATATGCTTTAGAGGGAGAGAACCAGGTCAGCAGAGCTACTTTGGAGCCAGAGAACTAGGTCAGCAAAGCTGCTTCAAAGCTTGAGAACCAGGTCAGCAGATCTACTCTAGAGCCAGAGAACCAGGTCATCAGAACTGCTGTAGAGCCGAAGAACCAGGTCAGCAGAGCTGCTTTAGTGCCAGAGAACCAGGTCAGCAGAGCTGCTATAGAGACAGAGAACCAGATCAGCAGATCTACCTCAAAGGCATAGAACCAGGTCAGCAGAGCTGCTCTAGAGCCAGAGAACCTTCTCAGCAGAGCTGCTTTAGAGCCAGAGTACCAGGTCAGCAGAGCTGCTCTAGAGCCAGAGAACAAGGTCAGCAGAGCCGCTCTAGAGGCTAAGAACAAGGTCATCAGAGCTGCTTCAAATCAAGAGAACCAGGTAAGCAGACCTGCTTTAGAGCCAGAGAACCAGGTGAGCAGAGCCGCTCTAGAGGCTGAGAACAAGGTCATCAGAGCTGCTTCAAATCCAGAGAACCAGGTCAGCAGAGCTGCTCTAGAGCCAGAGAACCAGATGAGCAGAGCTGCTTCAAAGCCAGAGAACCAGGTCAGCGGAGCTGCTCTAGAACCAGAAAACCAGGTCAGCAGAGCTGCTTTAGAGCCAGAGTTCCAGGTCAGCAGCGCTGCACTAGAGACTGAGAACCAGGTCAGCAGAGCTTCTCTAGAGCAAGAGATCCAGGTCAGCAGAGCTGCTTCAAAGACAGAGAACCATGTCAGCAGAGCTGCTGTAGAGCCAGAGAACCAGATCAGCAGAGCTGCTTCAAAGCCAGAGAACCATGTCAGAGGAGCTGCTCTAGAGCCAGAGTTCCAGGTCAGCAGAGCTGCTTTAGAGCCAGAGTTCCAGGTCAGCAGAGCTGCTCTAGAGCCAGAGATCCAGGTCAGCAGAGCCACTCTAGAGCGTATGAACAAGGTCAGCAGAGCTGCACTAGAGACTGAAACCAGGTCAGCAGAGCTTCTCTAGAGCCAGAGAACCATGTCAGCAGAGCTGCTGTAGAGCCAGAGAACCAGGTCAACAGACCTGCTCCAGAGCCAGAGAACCAGGTCAGCAGAGCTGCTTCAAAGCCAGAGAACCATGTCAGCAGAGCTGCTTTAGAGCCAGAGAACCAGGTAAGCAGAGCTTCTCTAGAGCCAGATAACCAGGTCAGCAGAGCTGCTTCAAAGCCAGAGAACCAGGTTAGTAGACCTGCTATAGAACAAGAGAACCAGCTCAGCAGAGCTGCTCTAGAGTCAGAGGACCAGGTCAGCAGAGCTGCTTCAGAGCAAGATAACCAGGTCAGCAGAGCTGCTTCAAATCCAGAGAACCAGGTCAGCAGAGCTGCTCTAGAGCCTAAGAACCAGGCCACCAGAGCTGCTTCAAAGCCAGAGAACCAGGTCAGCAGAGCTGCTTCAAATCCAGAGAACCAGGTCAGCAGAGCTGCTCTAGAGCCTAAGAACCAGTTTAGCAGAGCTGTTTCAAAGCCAGAGAACCAGGTCAACAGAGTTGCTTTAGAGCCAGAGAACCAGGTCAGCAGAGCTGCTCTAGAGGCAGAGAACCAGGTCAGCCGAGCTGCTCTAGGGCCAGAGAAACAAGGTCAGCAGATATGCTTTAGAGGGAGAGAACCAGGTCAGCAGAGCTTCTTTGGAGCCAGAGAACTAGGTCAGCAAAGCTGCTTCAAAGCTTGAGAACCAGGTCAGCAGATCTACTCTAGAGCCAGAGAACCAGGTCATCATAACCGCTGTAGAGCCGAAGAACCAGGTCAGCAGAGCTGCTTTAGAGCCAGAGAACCAGGTCAGCAGAGCTGCTATAGAGACAGAGAACCAGATCAGCAGATCTACCTCAAAGGCATAGAACCAGGTCAGCAGAGCTGCTCTAGAGCCAGAGAACCTTCTCAGCAGAGCTGCTTTAGAGCCAGAGTACCAGGTCAGCAGAGCTGCTCTAGAGCCAGAGAACAAGGTCAGCAGAGCCGCTCTAGAGGCTAAGAACAAGGTCATCAGAGCTGCTTCAAATCAAGAGAACCAGGTAAGCAGACCTGCTTTAGAGCCAGAGAACCAGGTGAGCAGAGCCGCTCTAGAGGCTGAGAACAAGGTCATCAGAGCTGCTTCAAATCCAGAGAACCAGGTCAGCAGAGCTGCTCTAGAGCCAGAGAACCAGATGAGCAGAGCTGCTTCAAAGCCAGAGAACTAGGTCAGCGGAGCTGCTCTAGAGCCAGAAAACCAGGTCAGCAGAGCTGCTTTAGAGCCAGAGTTCCAGGTCAGCAGAGCTGCACTAGAGACTGAGAACCAGGTCAGCAGAGCTTCTCTAGAGCAAGAGATCCAGGTCAGCAGAGCTGCTTCAAAGACAGAGAACCATGTCAGCAGAGCTGCTGTAGAGCCAGAGAACCAGATCAGCAGAGCTGCTTCAAAGCCAGAGAACCATGTCAGAGGAGCTGCTCTAGAGCCAGAGTTCCAGGTCAGCAGAGCTGCTTTAGAGCCAGAGTTCCAGGTCAGCAGAGCTGCTCTAGAGCCAGAGATCCAGGTCAGCAGAGCCACTCTAGAGCGTATGAACAAGGTCAGCAGAGCTGCACTAGAGACTGAAACCAGGTCAGCAGAGCTTCTCTAGAGCCAGAGAACCATGTCAGCAGAGCTGCTGTAGAGCCAGAGAACCAGGTCAAGAGACCTGCTCCAGAGCCAGAGAACCAGGTCAGCAGAGCTGCTTCAAAGCCAGAGAACCATGTCAGCAGAGCTGCTTTAGAGCCAGAGAACCAGGTAAGCAGAGCTTCTCTAGAGCCAGATAACCAGGTCAGCAGAGCTGCTTCAAAGCCAGAGAACCAGGTTAGTAGACCTGCTATAGAACAAGAGAACCAGCTCAGCAGAGCTGCTCTAGAGTCAGAGGACCAGGTCAGCAGAGCTGCTTCAGAGCAAGATAACCAGGTCAGCAGAGCTGCTTCAAATCCAGAGAACCAGGTCAGCAGAGCTGCTCTAGAGCCTAAGAACCAGGCCACCAGAGCTGCTTCAAAGCCAGAGAACCAGGTCAGCAGAGCTGCTTCAAATCCAGAGAACCAGGTCAGCAGAGCTGCTCTAGAGCCTAAGAACCAGTTTAGCAGAGCTGTTTCAAAGCCAGAGAACCAGGTCAACAGAGTTGCTTTAGAGCCAGAGAACCAGGTCAGCAGAGCTGCTCTAGAGGCAGAGAACCAGGTCAGCCGAGCTGCTCTAGGGCCAGAGAAACAAGGTCAGCAGATATGCTTTAGAGGGAGAGAACCAGGTCAGCAGAGCTTCTTTGGAGCCAGAGAACTAGGTCAGCAAAGCTGCTTCAAAGCTTGAGAACCAGGTCAGCAGATCTACTCTAGAGCCAGAGAACCAGGTCATCATAACCGCTGTAGAGCCGAAGAACCAGGTCAGCAGAGCTGCTTTAGAGCCAGAGAACCAGGTCAGCAGAGCTGCTATAGAGACAGAGAACCAGATCAGCAGATCTACCTCAAAGGCATAGAACCAGGTCAGCAGAGCTGCTCTAGAGCCAGAGAACCTTCTTAGCAGAGCTGCTTTAGAGCCAGAGTACCAGGTCAGCAGAGCTGCTCTAGAGCCAGAGAACAAGGTCAGCAGAGCCGCTCTAGAGGCTAAGAACAAGGTCATCAGAGCTGCTTCAAATCCAGAGAACCAGGTAAGCAGAGCTGCTTTAGAGCCAGAGAACCAGGTCAGCAGAGCTGCTCTAGAGCCAGAGAACCAGGTCAGCAGAGCTTCTCTAGAGCCAGATAACCAGGTCAGCAGAGCTGCTTCAAAGCCAGAGAACCAGGTTAGTAGACCTGCTGTAGAACTAGAGAACCAGCTCAGCAGAGCTGCTTTAGGTCCAGAGTACCAGGTCAGCAGAGCTGCTCTAGAGTCAGAGGACCAGGTCAGCAGAGCTGCTTCAGAGCAAGATAACCAGGTCAGCAGAGCTGCTTCAAATCCAGAGAACCAGGTCAGCAGAGCTGCTCTAGAGCCTAAGAACCAGGCCACCAGAGCTGCTTCAAAGCCAGAGAACCAGGTCAGCAGAGCTGCTTCAAATCCAGAGAACCAGGTCAGCAGAGCTGCTCTATAGCCTAAGAACCAGTTTAGCAGAGCTGTTTCAAAGCCAGAGAACCAGGTCAACAGAGTTGCTTTAGAGCCAGAGAACCAGGTCAGCAGAGCTGCTCTAGAGGCAGAGAATCAGGTCAGCCGAGCTGCTCTAGGGCCAGAGAAACAAGGTCAGCAGATATGCTTTAGAGGGAGAGAACCAGGTCAGCAGAGCTACATTGGAGCCAGAGAACTAGGTCAGCAAAGCTGCTTCAAAGCTTGAGAACCAGGTCAGCAGATCTACTCTAGAGCCAGAGAACCAGGTCATCAGAACCGCTGTAGAGCCGAAGAACCAGGTCAGCAGAGCTGCTTTAGAGCCAGAGAACCAGGTCAGCAGAGCTGCTATAGAGACAGAGAACCAGATCAGCAGATCTACCTCAAATGCATAGAACCAGGTCAGCAGAGCTGCTCTAGAGCCAGAGAACCTTCTCAGCAGAGCTGCTTTAGAGCCAGAGTACCAGGTCAGCAGAGCTGCTCTAGAGCCAGAGAACAAGGTCAGCAGAGCCGCTCTAGAGGCTAAGAACAAGGTCATCAGAGCTGCGTCAAATCCAGAGAACCAGGTAAGCAGAGCTGCTTTAGAGCCAGAGAACCAGGTCAGCAGAGCTGCTCTAGAGCCAGAAAACCAGGTCAGCAGAGCTGCTTTAGAGCCAGAGTTCCAGGTCAGCAGAGCTGCTTCAAATCCAGAGAACCAGGTAAGCAGAGCTGCTTTAGAGCCAGAGAACCAAGTCAGCAGAGGCGTTGTAGAGCCAGAGAACCAGATCAGCAAAGCTGCTTTAGAGCCAGAGAAACAGGTGAGCAGAGCCGTTGTAGAGCCAGAGAACCAGATCAGCAGAGCTGCTGTATAGCCAGAGAAACAGGTCAGCAGAGTCACTCTAGAGCCAGAGAACGAGGTCAGCAGAGCTGCTTTAGAGCCAGAGATCAAGGTCAGCAGAGTTGCTGTACAGCCAAAGAGCCAGGTCAGGAGAGCCGTTGTACAGTCTGAGAACCAGGTCAGCAAAGCTGCTCTAGAGCCAGAGAACCAGGTAATCAGAGCTGCTTCAAATCCAGAGAACCAGGTAAGCAGAGCTGCTTTAGAGCCAGATAACCAGGTCAGCAGAGCTGCTCTAGAGCCAGAGAACCAGATCAGCAGAGCTGCTTCAAAGCCAGAGAACCAGGTCAGCGGAGCTGCTCTAGAGCCAGAAAACCAAGTCAGCAGAGCTGCTTTAGAGCCAGAGTTCCAGGTCAGCAGAGCTGCTTTAGAGCCAGACTTCCAGGTCAGCAGAGCTGCTCTAGAGCCAGAGATCCAGGTCAGCAGAGCCACTCTAGAGCGTATGAACAAGGTCAGCAGAGCTGCACTAGAGACTGAGAACCAGGTCAGCAGAGCTTCTCTAGAGCCAGAGAACCATGTCAGCAGAGCTGCTGTAGAGCCAGAGAACCAGGTCAACAGACCTGCTCCAGAGCCAGAGAACCAGGTCAGCAGAGCTGCTTTAAAGCCAGAGAACCAGGTCAACAGAGCCGCTGTAGAGCCAGAGAACCAGGTCAGCAAAGCTGCTTTAAAACCAGAGAAACAGGTCAGCAGAGCCAGAGAACCAGCTCAGCAGAGCTGCTCTAGAGCCAGACAACCAGGTCTGCAGAATTGCTTTAGAGCCAGAGAACAAGGTCAACAGAGGCGTTGTAGAGCCAGAGAACCAGATCAGCAAAGCTGCTTTAGAGCCAGAGAAACAGGTGAGCAGAGCCGTTGTATAGCCAGAGAACCAGATCAGCAGAGCTGCAGTATAGCCAGAGAAACAGGTCAGCAGAGTCGCTCTAGAGCCAGAGAACCAGGTCAGCAGAGCTGCTTTAGAGCCAGAGATCAAGGTCAGCAGAGTCGCTGTACAGCCAGAGAACCAGGTCAGCAGAGTTGCTGTACAGCCAAAGAACCAGGTCAGCAGAGCCGTTGTACAGCCTGAGAACCAGGTCAGCAAAGCTGCTCTCGAGCCAGAGAACCAGGTCATCAGAGCTGCTTCAAATCCAGAGAACCAGGTAAGCAGAGCTGCTTTAGAGCCAGAGAACCAGGTCAGCAGATCTGCTCTAGAGCCAGAGAACCAGATCAGCAGAGCTGCTTCAAAGCCAGAGAACCAGGTCAGCGGAGCTGCTCTAGAGCCAGAAAACCAGGTCAGCAGAGCTGCTTTAGAGCCAGAGTTCCAGGTCAGCAGAGCTGCTTTAGAGCCAGAGTTCCAGGTCAGCAGAGCTGCTCTAGAGCCAGAGATCCAGGTCAGCAGAGCCACTCTAGAGCGTATGAACAAGGTCAGCAGAGCTGCACTAGAGACTGAGAACCAGGTCAGCAGAGCTTCTCTAGAGCCAGAGAACCATGTCAGCAGAGCTGCTGTAGATCCAGAGAACCAGGTCAACAGACCTGCTCCAGAGCCAGAGAACCAGGTCAGCAGAGCTGCTTCAAAGCCAGAGAACCATGTCAGAAGAGCTGCTTTAGAGCCAGAGAACCAGGTCAGCAGAGCTGCTCTAGAGCCAGATAACCAGGTCAGCAGAGCTGCTTCAAAGCCAGAGAACCAGGTTAGTAGACCTGCTATAGAACCAGAGAACCAGCTCAGCAGAGCTGCTTTAGGTCCAGAGTCCCAGGTCAGCAGAGCTGCTCTAGAGTCAGAGGACCATGTCAGCAGAGCTGCTTCAGAGCAAGATAACCAGGTCAGCAGAGCTGCTTCAAATCCAGAGAACCAGGTCAGCAGAGCTGCTCTAGAGCCTAAGAACCAGGCCACCAGAGCTGCTTCAAAGCCAGAGAACCAGGTCAGCAGAGCTGCTTCAAATCCAGAGAACCAGGTCAGCAGAGCTGCTCTAGAGCCTAAGAACCAGTTTAGCAGAGCTGCTTCAAAGCCAGAGAACCAGGACAACAGAGTTGCTTTAGAGCCAGAGAACCAGGTCAGCAGAGCTGCTCTAGAGGCAGAGAACCAGGTCAGCAGAGCTGCTCTAGGGCCAGAGAAACAAGGTCAGCAGATATGCTTTAGATGGAGAGAACCAGGTCAGCAGAGCTACTTTGGAGCCAGAGAACTAGGTCAGCAAAGCTGCTTCAAAGCTTGAGAACCAGGTCAGCAGATCTACTCTAGAGGCAGAGAACCAGGTCATCAGAACCGCTCTAGAGCCGAAGAACCAGGTCAGCAGAGCTGCTTTAGAGCCAGAGAACCAGGTCAGCAGAGCTGCTATAGAGACAGAGAACCAGATCAGCAGATCTACTTCAAATCCAGAGAACCAGGTAAGCAGAGCTGCTTTAGAGCCAGAGAACCAGGTCAGCAGAGCTGCTCTAGAGCCAGAAAACCAGGTCAGCAGAGCTGCTTTAGAGCCAGAGTTCCAGGTCAGCAGAGCTGCTTCAAATCCAGAGAACCAGGTAAGCAGAGCTGCTTTAGAGCCAGAGAACCAGGTCAGCAGAGGCGTTGTAGAGCCAGAGAACCAGATCAGCAAAGCTGCTTTAGAGCCAGAGAAACAGGTGAGCAGAGCCGTTGTAGAGCCAGAGAACCAGATCAGCAGAGCTGCTGTATAGCCAGAGAAACAGGACAGCAGAGTCACTCTAGAGCCAGAGAACGAGGTCAGCAGAGCTGCTTTAGAGCCAGAGATCAAGGTCAGCAGAGCCGCTGTACAGCCAGAGAACCAGGTCAGCAGAGTTGCTGTACAGCCAAAGAGCCAGGTCAGGAGAGCCGTTGTACAGTCTGAGAACCAGGTCAGCAAAGCTGCTCTAGAGCCAGAGAACCAGGTAATCAGAGCTGCTTCAAATCCAGAGAACCAGGTAAGCAGAGCTGCTTTAGAGCCAGATAACCAGGTCAGCAGAGCTGCTCTAGAGCCAGAAAACCAGGTCAGCAGAGCTGCTTTAGAGCCAGAGTTCCAGGTCAGCAGAGCTGCTTTAGAGCCAGAGTTCCAGGTCAGCAGAGCTGCTCTAGAGCCAGAGATCCAGGTCAGCAGAGCCACTCTAGAGCGTATGAACAAGGTCAGCAGAGCTGCACTAGAGACTGAGAACCAGGTCAGCAGAGCTTCTCTAGAGCCAGAGAACCATGTCAGCAGAGCTGCTGTAGAGCCAGAGAACCAGGTCAACAGACCTGCTCCAGAGCCAGAGAACCAGGTCAGCAGAGCTGCTTCAAAGCCAGAGAACCAGGTCAACAGAGCCGCTGTAGAGCCAGAGAACCAGGTCAGCAAAGCTGCTTTAAAACCAGAGAAACAGGTCAGCAGAGCCAGAGAACCAGCTCAGCAGAGCTGCTCTAGAGCCAGACAACCAGGTCTGCAGAATTGCTTTAGAGCCAGAGAACAAGGTCAACAGAGGCGTTGTAGAGCCAGAGAACCAGATCAGCAAAGCTGCTTTAGAGCCAGAGAAACAGGTGAGCAGAGCCGTTGTATAGCCAGAGAACCAGATCAGCAGAGCTGCAGTATAGCCAGAGAAACAGGTCAGCAGAGTCGCTCTAGAGCCAGAGAACCAGGTCAGCAGAGCTGCTTTAGAGCCAGAGATCAAGGTCAGCAGAGTCGCTGTACAGCCAGAGAACCAGGTCAGCAGAGTTGCTGTACAGCCAAAGAACCAGGTCAGCAGAGCCGTTGTACAGCCTGAGAACCAGGTCAGCAAAGCTGCTCTCGAGCCAGAGAACCAGGTCATCAGAGCTGCTTCAAATCCAGAGAACCAGGTAAGCAGAGCTGCTTTAGAGCCAGAGAACCAGGTCAGCAGATCTGCTCTAGAGCCAGAGAACCAGATCAGCAGAGCTGCTTCAAAGCCAGAGAACCAGGTCAGCGGAGCTGCTCTAGAGCCAGAAAACCAGGTCAGCAGAGCTGCTTTAGAGCCAGAGTTCCAGGTCAGCAGAGCTGCTTTAGAGCCAGAGTTCCAGGTCAGCAGAGCTGCTCTAGAGCCAGAGATCCAGGTCAGCAGAGCCACTCTAGAGCGTATGAACAAGGTCAGCAGAGCTGCACTAGAGACTGAGAACCAGGTCAGCAGAGCTTCTCTAGAGCCAGAGAACCATGTCAGCAGAGCTGCTGTAGATCCAGAGAACCAGGTCAACAGACCTGCTCCAGAGCCAGAGAACCAGGTCAGCAGAGCTGCTTCAAAGCCAGAGAACCATGTCAGAAGAGCTGCTTTAGAGCCAGAGAACCAGGTCAGCAGAGCTGCTCTAGAGCCAGATAACCAGGTCAGCAGAGCTGCTTCAAAGCCAGAGAACCAGGTTAGTAGACCTGCTATAGAACCAGAGAACCAGCTCAGCAGAGCTGCTTTAGGTCCAGAGTCCCAGGTCAGCAGAGCTGCTCTAGAGTCAGAGGACCATGTCAGCAGAGCTGCTTCAGAGCAAGATAACCAGGTCAGCAGAGCTGCTTCAAATCCAGAGAACCAGGTCAGCAGAGCTGCTCTAGAGCCTAAGAACCAGGCCACCAGAGCTGCTTCAAAGCCAGAGAACCAGGTCAGCAGAGCTGCTTCAAATCCAGAGAACCAGGTCAGCAGAGCTGCTCTAGAGCCTAAGAACCAGTTTAGCAGAGCTGCTTCAAAGCCAGAGAACCAGGACAACAGAGTTGCTTTAGAGCCAGAGAACCAGGTCAGCAGAGCTGCTCTAGAGGCAGAGAACCAGGTCAGCAGAGCTGCTCTAGGGCCAGAGAAACAAGGTCAGCAGATATGCTTTAGATGGAGAGAACCAGGTCAGCAGAGCTACTTTGGAGCCAGAGAACTAGGTCAGCAAAGCTGCTTCAAAGCTTGAGAACCAGGTCAGCAGATCTACTCTAGAGGCAGAGAACCAGGTCGTCAGAACCGCTCTAGAGCCGAAGAACCAGGTCAGCAGAGCTGCTTTAGAGCCAGAGAACCAGGTCAGCAGAGCTGCTATAGAGACAGAGAACCAGATCAGCAGATCTACTTCAAATCCAGAGAACCAGGTAAGCAGAGCTGCTTTAGAGCCAGAGAACCAGGTCAGCAGAGCTGCTCTAGAGCCAGAAAACCAGGTCAGCAGAGCTGCTTTAGAGCCAGAGTTCCAGGTCAGCAGAGCTGCTTCAAATCCAGAGAACCAGGTAAGCAGAGCTGCTTTAGAGCCAGAGAACCAGGTCAGCAGAGGCGTTGTAGAGCCAGAGAACCAGATCAGCAAAGCTGCTTTAGAGCCAGAGAAACAGGTGAGCAGAGCCGTTGTAGAGCCAGAGAACCAGATCAGCAGAGCTGCTGTATAGCCAGAGAAACAGGACAGCAGAGTCACTCTAGAGCCAGAGAACGAGGTCAGCAGAGCTGCTTTAGAGCCAGAGATCAAGGTCAGCAGAGCCGCTGTACAGCCAGAGAACCAGGTCAGCAGAGTTGCTGTACAGCCAAAGAGCCAGGTCAGGAGAGCCGTTGTACAGTCTGAGAACCAGGTCAGCAAAGCTGCTCTAGAGCCAGAGAACCAGGTAATCAGAGCTGCTTCAAATCCAGAGAACCAGGTAAGCAGAGCTGCTTTAGAGCCAGATAACCAGGTCAGCAGAGCTGCTCTAGAGCCAGAGAACCAGATCAGCAGAGCTGCTTCAAAGCCAGAGAACTAGGTCAGCAGAGCTGCTCTAGAGCCAGAAAACCAGGTCAGCAGAGCTGCTTTAGAGCCAGAGTTCCAGGTCAGCAGAGCTGCTTTAGAGCCAGACTTCCAGGTCAGCAGAGCTGCTCTAGAGCCAGAGATCCAGGTCAGCAGAGCCACTCTAGAGCGTATGAACAAGGTCAGCAGAGCTGCACTAGAGACTGAGAACCAGGTCAGCAGAGCTTCTCTAGAGCCAGAGAACCATGTCAGCAGAGCTGCTGTAGAGCCAGAGAACCAGGTCAACAGACCTGCTCCAGAGCCAGAGAACCAGGTCAGCAGAGCTGCTTCAAAGCCAGAGAACCAGGTCAACAGAGCCGCTGTAGAGCCAGAGAACCAGGTCAGCAAAGCTGCTTTAAAACCAGAGAAACAGGTCAGCAGAGCCAGAGAACCAGCTCAGCAGAGCTGCTCTAGAGCCAGAGAACCAGGTCTGCAGAATTGCTTTAGAGCCAGAGAACAAGGTCAACAGAGGCGTTGTAGAGCCAGAGAACCAGATCAGCAAAGCTGCTTTAGAGCCAGAGAAACAGGTGAGCAGAGCCGTTGTAGAGCCAGAGAACCAGATCAGCAGAGTTGCAGTATAGCCAGAGAAACAGGTCAGCAGAGTCGCTCTAGAGCCAGAGAACCAGGTCAGCAGAGCTGCTTTAGAGCCAGAGATCAAGGTCAGCAGAGTCGCTGTACAGCCAGAGAACCAGGTCAGCAGAGTTGCTGTACAACCAAAGAACCAGGTCAGCAGAGCCGTTGTACAGCCTGAGAACCAGGTCAGCAAAGCTGCTCTAGAGCCAGAGAACCAGGTCATCAGAGCTGCTTCAAATCGAGAGAACCAGGTAAGCAGAGCTGCTTTAGAGCCAGAGAACCAGGTCAGCAGATCTGCTCTAGAGCCAGAGAACCAGATCAGCAGAGCTGCTTCAAAGCCAGAGAACCAGGTCAGCGGAGCTGCTCTAGAGCCAGAAAACCAGGTCAGCAGAGCTGCTTTAGAGCCAGAGTTCCAGGTCAGCAGAGCTGCTTTAGAGCCAGAGTTCCAGGTCAGCAGAGCTGCTCTAGAGCCAGAGATCCAGGTCAGCAGAGCCACTCTAGAGCGTATGAACAAGGTCAGCAGAGCTGCACTAGAGACTGAGAACCAGGTCAGCAGAGCTTCTCTAGAGCCAGAGAACCATGTCAGCAGAGCTGCTGTAGATCCAGAGAACCAGGTCAACAGACCTGCTCCAGAGCCAGAGAACCAGGTCAGCAGAGCTGCTTCAAAGCCAGAGAACCATGTCAGAAGAGCTGCTTTAGAGCCAGAGAACCATGTCAGCAGAGCTGCTCTAGAGCCAGATAACCAGGTCAGCAGAGCTGCTTCAAAGCCAGAGAACCAGGTTAGTAGACCTGCTATAGAATCAGAGAACCAGCTCAGCAGAGCTGCTTTAGGTCCAGAGTCCCAGGTCAGCAGAGCTGCTCTAGAGTCAGAGGACCAGGTCAGCAGAGCTGCTTCAGAGCAAGATAACCAGGTCAGCAGAGCTGCTTCAAATCCAGAGAACCAGGTCAGCAGAGCTGCTCTAGAGCCTAAGATCCAGGCCACCAGAGCTGCTTCAAAGCCAGAGAACCAGGTCAGCAGAGCTGCTTCAAATCCAGAGAACCAGGTCAGCAGAGCTGCTCTAGAGCCTAAGAACCAGTTTAGCAGAGCTGCTTCAAAGCCAGAGAACCAGGACAACAGAGTTGCTTTAGAGCCAGAGAACCAGGTCAGCAGAGCTGCTCTAGAGGCAGAGAACCAGGTCAGCAGAGCTGCTCTAGGGCCAGAGAAACAAGGTCAGCAGATATGCTTTAGAGGGAGAGAACCAGGTCAGCAGAGCTACTTTGGAGCCAGAGAACTAGGTCAGCAAAGCTGCTTCAAAGCTTGAGAACCAGGTCAGCAGATCTACTCTAGAGGCAGAGAACCAGGTCATCAGAACCGCTCTAGAGCCGAAGAACCATGTCAGAAGAGCTGCTTTAGAGCCAGAGAACCAGGTCAGCAGAGCTGCTCTAGAGCCAGATAACCAGGTCAGCAGAGCTGCTTCAAAGCCAGAGAACCAGGTTAGTAGACCTGCTATAGAACCAGAGAACCAGCTCAGCAGAGCTGCTTTAGGTCCAGAGTCCCAGGTCAGCAGAGCTGCTCTAGAGTCAGAGGACCAGGTCAGCAGAGCTGCTGCAGAGCAAGAGAACCAGTTCAGCAGAGCTGCTTTAGAGCCAGAGAACTAGGTCAGCAGAGCTGCTTTAGAGCCAGAGAACCAGGTCAACAGAGCCGCTGTAGAGCCAGAGAACCAGGTCAGCAAAGCTGCTTTAAAACCAGAGAAACAGGTCAGCAGAGCTAGAGAACCAGATCAGCAGAGCTGCTCTAGAGCCAGAGATCCAGGTCTGCATAATTGCTTTAGAGCCAGAGAACAAGGTCAGCAGAGGCGTTGTAGAGCCTGAGAACCAGATCAGCAAAGCTGCTTTAGAGCCAGAGAAACAGGTGAGCAGAGCCGTTGTAGAGCCAGAGAACCAGATCAGCAGAGCTGCTGTATAACCAGAGAAACAGGTCAGCAGGGTCACTCTAGAGCCAGAGAACGAGGTCAGCAGAGCTGCTTTAGAGCCAGAGATCAAGGTCAGCAGAGCCGCTGTACAGCCAGAGAACCAGGTCAGCAGAGTTGCTGTACAGCCAAAGAACCAGGTCAGCAGAGCCATTGTACAGTCTGAGAACCAGGTCAGCAAAGCTGCTCTAGAGCCAGAGAACCAGGTCATCAGAGCTGCTTCAAATCCAGAGAACCAGGTAAGCAGAGCTGCTTTAGAGCCAGATAACCAGGTCAGCAGAGCTGCTCTAGAGCCAGAGAACCAGATCAGCAGAGCTGCTTCAAAGCCAGAGAACCAGGTCAGCGGAGCTGCTCTAGAGCCAGAAAACCAGGTCAGCAGAGCTGCTTTAGAGCCAGAGTTCCAGGTCAGCAGAGCTGCTTTAGAGCCAGAGTTCCAGGTCAGCAGAGCTGCTCTAGAGCCAGAGATCCAGGTCAGCAGAGCCACTCTAGAGCGTATGAACAAGGTCAGCAGAGCTGCACTAGAGACTGAGAACCAGGTCAGCAGAGCTTCTCTAGAGCCAGAGAACCATGTCAGCAGAGCTGCTGTAGAGCCAGAGAACCAGGTCAACAGACCTGCTCCAGAGCCAGAGAACCAGGTCAGCAGAGCTGCTTCAAAGCCAGAGAACCAGGTCAACAGAGCCGCTGTAGAGCCAGAGAACCAGGTCAGCAAAGCTGCTTTAAAACCAGAGAAACAGGTCAGCAGAGCCAGAGAACCAGCTCAGCAGAGCTGCTCTAGAGCCAGAGAACCAGGTCAGCAGAATTGCTTTAGAGCCAGAGAACAAGGTCAGCAGAGGCGTTGTAGAGCCAGAGAACCAGATCAGCCAACCTGCTTTAGAGCCAGAGAAACAGGTCAGCAGAGCCATTGTAGAGCCAGAGAACCATATCAGCAGAGCTGCTGTATAGCCAGAGAAACAGGTCAGCAGAGTCGCTCTAAAGCCAGAGAACCAGGTCAGCAGAGCTGCTTTAGAGCCAGAGATCTAGGTCAGCAGAGCCGCTGTACAGCCAAGGAACCAGGTCAGCAGAGTTGCTGTACAGCCAAAGAACCAGGTCTGCAGAGCCGTTGTACAGCCTGAGAAGCAGGTCAGCAAAGCTGCTCTTGACCCAGAGAACCAGGTCATCAGAGTTGCTTCAAATCCAGAGAACCAGGTAAGCAGAGCTGCTTTAGAGCCAGAGAACCAGGTCAGCAGATATGCTCTAGAGCCAGAGAACCAGATCAGCAGAGCTGCTTCAAAGCCAGAGAACCAGGTCAGCGGAGCTGCTCTAGAGCCAGAAAACCAGGTCAGCAGAGCTGCTTTAGAGCCAGAGTTCCAGGTCAGCAGAGCTGCTTTAGAGCCAGAGTTCCAGGTCAGCAGAGCTGCTCTAGAGCCAGAGATCCAGGTCAGGAGAGCCACTCTAGAGCGTATGAACAAGGTCAGCAGAGCTGCACTAGAGACTGAGAACCAGGTCAGCAGAGCTTCTCTAGAGCCAGTGAACCATGTCAGCAGAGCTGCTGTAGATCCAGAGAACCAGGTCAACAGACCTGCTCCAGAGCCAGAGGACCAGGTCAGCAGAGCTGCTTCAAAGCCAGAGAACCATGTCAGAAGAGCTGCTTTAGAGCCAGAGAACCAGGTCAGCAGAGCTGCCCTAGAGCCAGATAACCAGGTCAGCAGCACTGCTTCAAAGCCAGAGAACCAGGTTAGTAGACCTGCTATAGAACCAGAGAACCAGCTCAGCAGAGCTGCTTTAGGTCCAGAGTCCCAGGTCAGCAGAGCTGCTCTAGAGTCAGAGGACCAGGTCAGCAGAGCTGCTTCAGAGCAAGATAACCAGGTCAGCAGAGCTGCTCTAGAGCCTAAGAACCAGGCCACCAGAGCTCCTTCAAAGCCAGAGAACCAGGTCAGCAGAGCTGCTTCAAATCCAGAGAACCAGGTCAGCAGAGCTGCTCTAGAGCCCAAGAACCGGTTTAGCAGAGCTGCTTCAAAGCCAGAGAACCAGGACAACAGAGTTGCTTTAGAGCCAGAGAACCAGGTCAGCAGAGCTGCTCTAGAGGCAGAGAACCAGGTCAGCAGAGCTGCTCTAGGGCCAGAGAAACAAGGTCAGCAGATATGCTTTAGAGGGAGAGAACCAGGTCAGCAGAGCTACTTTGGAGCCAGAGAACTAGGTCAGCAAAGCTGCTTCAAAGCTTGTGAACCAGGTCAGCAGATCTACTCTAGAGGCAGAGAACCAGGTCATCAGAACCGCTCTAGAGCCGAAGAACCAGGTCAGCAGAGCTGCTTTAGAACCAGAGAACCAGGTCAGCAGAGCTGCTATAGAGACAGAGAACCAGATCAGCAGATCTACTTCAAAGCCATAGAACCAGGTCAGCAGAGCTGCTCTAGAGCCAGAGAACCAGGTCAACAGAGCTGCTTTAGAGCCAGAGTACCAGGTCAGCAGAGCTGCTCTAGAGCCAGAGAACCAGGTGAGCAGAGCCGCTCTAGAGGCTAAGAACAAGGTCATCAAAGCTGCTTCAAATCCAGAGAACCAGGTCAGCGGAGCTGCTTCAAACACAGAGAACCATGTCAGCAGAGCTGCTGTAGAGCCAGAGAACCAGATCAGCAGAGCTGCTTCAAAGCCAGAGAACCATGTCAGGGGAGCTGCTCTAGAGCCAGAGTTCCAGGTCAGCAGAGCTGCTTTAGAGCCAGAGTTCCAGGTCAGCAGAGCTGCTCTAGAGCCAGAGATCCAGGTCAGCAGAGCCACTCTAGAGCATATGAACAAGGTCAGCAGAGCTGCACTAGAGACTGAAACCAGGTCAGCAGAGCTTCTCTAGAGCCAGAGAACCATGTCAGCAGAGCTGCTGTAGAGCCAGATAACCAGGTCAACAGACCTGCTCCAGAGCCAGAGAACCAGGTCAGCAGAGCTGCTTCAAAGTCAGAGAACCATGTCAGCAGAGCTGCTTTAGAGCCAGAGAACCAGGTCAGCAGAGCTTCTCTAGAGCCAGATAACCAGGTCAGCAGAGCTGCTTCAAAGCCAGAGAACCAGGTTAGTAGACCTGCTATAGAACAAGAGAACCAGCTCAGCAGA
This sequence comes from Triturus cristatus, assembly GCF_964204655.1. Taxonomy (NCBI): domain Eukaryota; kingdom Metazoa; phylum Chordata; class Amphibia; order Caudata; family Salamandridae; genus Triturus; species Triturus cristatus. The sequence continues at coordinate 914,271,984 of NC_140579.1, read as the reverse complement.
GCTGCTTTAGGTCCAGAGTACCAGGTCAGAAGAGCTGCTCTAGAGTCAGAGGACCAGGTCAGCAGAGCTGCTTCAGAGCAAGATAACCAGGTCAGCAGAGCTGCTTCAAATCCAGAGAACCAGGTCAGCAGAGCTGCTCTAGAGCCAGAGAACCAGGTCAGCAGAGCTGCTATAGAGACAGAGAACCAGATCAGCAGATCTACTTCAAAGCCATAGAACCAGGTCAGCAGAGCTGCTCTAGAGCCAGAGAACCAGGTCAACAGAGCTGCTTTAGAGCCAGAGTACCAGGTCAGCAGAGCTGCTCTAGAGCCAGAGAACCAGGTGAGCAGAGCCGCTCTAGAGGCTAAGAACAAGGTCATCAGAGCTGCTTCAAATCCAGAGAACCAGGTCAGCGGAGCTGCTCTAGAGCCAGAAAACCAGGTCAGCAGAGCTGCTTTAGAGCCAGAGTTCCAGGTCAGCAGAGCTGCACTAGAGACTGAGAACCAGGTCAGCAGAGCTTCTCTAGAGCAAGAGATCCAAGTCAGCAGAGCTGCTTCAAACACAGAGAACCATGTCAGCAGAGCTGCTGTAGAGCCAGAGAACCAGATCAGCAGAGCTGCTTCAAAGCCAGAGAACCATGTCAGCGGAGCTGCTCTAGAGCCAGAGTTCCAGGTCAGCAGAGCTGCTTTAGAGCCAGAGTTCCAGGTCAGCAGAGCTGCTCTAGAGCCAGAGATCCAGGTCAGCAGAGCCACTCTAGAGCGTATGAACAAGGTCAGCAGAGCTGCACTAGAGACTGAAACCAGGTCAGCAGAGCTTCTCTAGAGCCAGAGAACCATGTCAGCAGAGCTGCTGTAGAGCCAGAGAACCAGGTCAACAGACCTGCTCCAGAGCCAGAGAACCAGGTCAGCAGAGCTGCTTAAAAGCCAGAGAACCATGTCAGCAGAGCTGCTTTAGAGCCAGAGAACCAGGTCAGCAGAGCTTCTCTAGAGCCAGAGATCCAGGTCAGGAGAGCCACTCTAGAGCGTATGAACAAGGTCAGCAGAGCTGCACTAGAGACTGAGAACCAGGTCAGCAGAGCTTCTCTAGAGCCAGAGAACCATGTCAGCAGAGCTGCTGTAGATCCAGAGAACCAGGTCAACAGACCTGCTCCAGAGCCAGAGGACCAGGTCAGCAGAGCTGCTTCAAAGCCAGAGAACCATGTCAGAAGAGCTGCTTTAGAGCCAGAGAACCAGGTCAGCAGAGCTGCTCTAGAGCCAGATAACCAGGTCAGCAGAGCTGCTTCAAAGCCAGAGAACCAGGTTAGTAGACCTGCTATAGAACCAGAGAACCAGCTCAGCAGAGCTGCTTTAGGTCCAGAGTCCCAGGTCAGCAGAGCTGCTCTAGAGTCAGAGGACCAGGTCAGCAGAGCTGCTTCAGAGCAAGATAACCAGGTCAGCAGAGCTGCTCTAGAGCCTAAGAACCAGGCCACCAGAGCTGCTTCAAAGCCAGAGAACCAGGTCAGCAGAGCTGCTTCAAATCCAGAGAACCAGGTCAGCAGAGCTGCTCTAGAGCCTAAGAACCAGTTTAGCAGAGCTGCTTCAAAGCCAGAGAACCAGGACAACAGAGTTGCTTTAGAGCCAGAGAACCAGGTCAGCAGAGCTGCTCTAGAGGCAGAGAACCAGGTCAGCAGAGCTGCTCTAGGGCCAGAGAAACAAGGTCAGCAGATATGCTTTAGAGGGAGAGAACCAGGTCAGCAGAGCTACTTTGGAGCCAGAGAACTAGGTCAGCAATGCTGCTTCAAAGCTTGTGAACCAGGTCAGCAGATCTACTCTAGAGGCAGAGAACCAGGTCATCAGAACCGCTCTAGAGCCGAAGAACCAGGTCAGCAGAGCTGCTTTAGAACCAGAGAACCAGGTCAGCAGAGCTGCTATAGAGACAGAGAACCAGATCAGCAGATCTACTTCAAAGCCATAGAACCAGGTCAGCAGAGCTGCTCTAGAGCCAGAGAACCAGGTCAACAGAGCTGCTTTAGAGCCAGAGTACCAGGTCAGCAGAGCTGCTCTAGAGCCAGAGAACCAGGTGAGCAGAGCCGCTCTAGAGGCTAAGAACAAGGTCATCAGAGCTGCTTCAAATCCAGAGAACCAGGTCAGCGGAGCTGCTTCAAACACAGAGAACCATGTCAGCAGAGCTGCTGTAGAGCCAGAGAACCAGATCAGCAGAGCTGCTTCAAAGCCAGAGAACCATGTCAGCGGAGCTGCTCTAGAGCCAGAGTTCCAGGTCAGCAGAGCTGCTTTAGAGCCAGAGTTCCAGGTCAGCAGAGCTGCTCTAGAGCCAGAGATCCAGGTCAGCAGAGCCACTCTAGAGCGTATGAACAAGGTCAGCAGAGCTGCACTAGAGACTGAAACCAGGTCAGCAGAGCTTCTCTAGAGCCAGAGAACCATGTCAGCAGAGCTGCTGTAGAGCCAGAGAACCAGGTCAACAGACCTGCTCCAGAGCCAGAGAACCAGGTCAGCAGAGCTGCTTCAAAGTCAGAGAACCATGTCAGCAGAGCTGCTTTAGAGCCAGAGAACCAGGTCAGCAGAGCTTCTCTAGAGCCAGATAACCAGGTCAGCAGAGCTGCTTCAAAGCCAGAGAACCAGGTTAGTAGACCTGCTATAGAACAAGAGAACCAGCTCAGCAGAGCTGCTTTAGGTCCAGAGTACCAGGTCAGCAGAGCTGCTCTAGAGTCAGAGGACCAGGTCAGCAGAGCTGCTTCAGAGCAAGATAACCAGGTCAGCAGAGCTGCTTCAAATCCAGAGAACCAGGTCAGCAGAGCTGCTCTAGAGCCAGAGAACCAGGTCAGCAGAGCTGCTATAGAGACAGAGAACCAGATCAGCAGATCTACTTCAAAGCCATAGAACCAGGTCAGCAGAGCTGCTCTAGAGCCAGAGAACCAGGTCAACAGAGCTGCTTTAGAGCCAGAGTACCAGGTCAGCAGAGCTGCTCTAGAGCCAGAGAACCAGGTGAGCAGAGCCGCTCTAGAGGCTAAGAACAAGGTCATCAGAGCTGCTTCAAATCCAGAGAACCAGGTCAGCGGAGCTGCTCTAGAGCCAGAAAACCAGGTCAGCAGAGCTGCTTTAGAGCCAGAGTTCCAGGTCAGCAGAGCTGCACTAGAGACTGAGAACCAGGTCAGCAGAGCTTCTCTAGAGCAAGAGATCCAGGTCAGCAGAGCTGCTTCAAACACAGAGAACCATGTCAGCAGAGCTGCTGTAGAGCCAGAGAACCAGATCAGCAGAGCTGCTTCAAAGCCAGAGAACCATGTCAGCGGAGCTGCTCTAGAGCCAGAGTTCCAGGTCAGCAGAGCTGCTTTAGAGCCAGAGTTCCAGGTCAGCAGAGCTGCTCTTGAGCCAGAGATCCAGGTCAGCAGAGCCACTCTAGAGCGTATGAACAAGGTCAGCAGAGCTGCACTAGAGACTGAAACCAGGTCAGCAGAGCTTCTCTAGAGCCAGAGAACCATGTCAGCAGAGCTGCTGTAGAGCCAGAGAACCAGGTCAACAGACCTGCTCCAGAGCCAGAGAACCAGGTCAGCAGAGCTGCTTAAAAGCCAGAGAACCATGTCAGCAGAGCTGCTTTAGAGCCAGAGAACCAGGTCAGCAGAGCTTCTCTAGAGCCAGATAACCAGGTCAGCAGAGCTGCTTCAAAGCCAGAGAACCAGGTTAGTAGACCTGCTATAGAACAAGAGAACCAGCTCAGCAGAGCTGCTTTAGGTCCAGAGTACCAGGTCAGCAGAGCTGCTCTAGAGTCAGAGGACCAGGTCAGCAGAGCTGCTTCAGAGCAAGATAACCAGGTCAGCAGAGCTGCTTCAAATCCAGAGAACCAGGTCAGCAGAGCTGCTCTAGAGCCAGAGAACCAGGTCAGCAGAGCTGCTATAGAGACAGAGAACCAGATCAGCAGATCTTCTTCAAAGCCATAGAACCAGGTCAGCAGAGCTGCTCTAGAGCCAGAGAACCAGGTCAACAGAGCTGCTTTAGAGCCAGAGTACCAGGTCAGCAGAGCTGCTCTAGAGCCAGAGAACCAGGTGAGCAGAGCCGCTCTAGAGGCTAAGAACAAGGTCATCAGAGCTGCTTCAAATCCAGAGAACCAGGTCAGCGGAGCTGCTCTAGAGCCAGAAAACCAGGTCAGCAGAGCTGCTTTAGAGCCAGAGTTCCAGGTCAGCAGAGCTGCACTAGAGACTGAGGACCAGGTCAACAGAGCTGCTTCAGAGCAAGATAACCAGGTCAGCAGAGCTGCTTCAAATCCAGAGAACCAGGTCAGCAGAGCTGCTTTAGAGCCAGAGAACCAGGTCAGCAGAGCTGCTATAGAGACAGAGAACCAGATCAGCAGATCTACTTCAAAGCCATAGAACCAGGTCAGCAGAGCTGCTCTAGAGCCAGAGAACCAGGTCAACAGAGATGCTTTAGAGCCAGAGTACCAGGTCAGCAGAGCTGCTCTAGAGCCAGAGAACCAGGTGAGCAGAGCCGCTCTAGAGGCTAAGAACAAGGTCATCAGAGCTGCTTCAAATCCAGAGAACCAGGTCAGCGGAGCTGCTCTAGAGCCAGAAAACCAGGTCAGCAGAGCTGCTTTAGAGCCAGAGTTCCAGGTCAGCAGAGCTGCACTAGAGACTGAGAACCAGGTCAGCAGAGCTTCTCTAGAGCAAGAGATCCAGGTCAGCAGAGCTGCTTCAAACACAGAGAACCATGTCAGCAGAGCTGCTGTAGAGCCAGAGAACCAGATCAGCAGAGCTGCTTCAAAGCCAGAGAACCATGTCAGCGGAGCTGCTCTAGAGCCAGAGTTCCAGGTCAGCAGAGCTGCTTTAGAGCCAGAGTTCCAGGTCAGCAGAGCTGCTCTAGAGCCAGAGATCCAGGTCAGCAGAGCCACTCAAGAGCGTATGAACAAGGTCAGCAGAGCTGCACTAGAGACTGAAACCAGGTCAGCAGAGCTTCTCTAGAGCCAGAGAACCATGTCAGCAGAGCTGCTGTAGAGCCAGAGAACCAGGTCAACAGACCTGCTCCAGAGCCAGAGAACCAGGTCAGCAGAGCTGCTTCAAAGCCAGAGAACCATGTCAGCAGAGCTGCTTTAGAGCCAGAGAACCAGGTCAGCAGAGCTTCTCTAGAGCCAGATAACCAGGTCAGCAGAGCTGCTTCAAAGCCAGAGAACCAGGTTAGTAGACCTGCTATAGAACAAGAGAACCAGCTCAGCAGAGCTGCTTTAGGTCCAGAGTACCAGGTCAGCAGAGCTGCTCTAGAGTCAGAGGACCAGGTCAGCAGAGCTGCTTCAGAGCAAGATAACCAGGTCAGCAGAGCTGCTCTAGAGCCTAAGAACCAGGCCACCAGAGCTGCTTCAAAGCCAGAGAACCAGGTCAGCAGAGCTGCTTCAAATCCAGAGAACCAGGTCAGCAGAGCTGCTCTAGAGCCTAAGAACCAGTTTAGCAGAGCTGTTTCAAAGCCAGAGAACCAGGTCAACAGAGTTGCTTTAGAGCCAGAGAACCAGGTCAGCAGAGCTGCTCTAGAGGCAGAGAACCAGGTCAGCCGAGCTGCTCTAGGGCCAGAGAAACAAGGTCAGCAGATATGCTTTAGAGGGAGAGAACCAGGTCAGCAGAGCTACTTTGGAGCCAGAGAACTAGGTCAGCAAAGCTGCTTCAAAGCTTGAGAACCAGGTCAGCAGATCTACTCTAGAGCCAGAGAACCAGGTCATCAGAACTGCTGTAGAGCCGAAGAACCAGGTCAGCAGAGCTGCTTTAGAGCCAGAGAACCAGGTCAGCAGAGCTGCTATAGAGACAGAGAACCAGATCAGCAGATCTACCTCAAAGGCATAGAACCAGGTCAGCAGAGCTGCTCTAGAGCCAGAGAACCTTCTCAGCAGAGCTGCTTTAGAGCCAGAGTACCAGGTCAGCAGAGCTGCTCTAGAGCCAGAGAACAAGGTCAGCAGAGCCGCTCTAAGGCTAAGAACAAGGTCATCAGAGCTGCTTCAAATCAAGAGAACCAGGTAAGCAGAGCTGCTTTAGAGCCAGAGAACCAGGTGAGCAGAGCCGCTCTAGAGGCTGAGAACAAGGTCATCAGAGCTGCTTCAAATCCAGAGAACCAGGTCAGCAGAGCTGCTCTAGAGCCAGAGAACCAGATGAGCAGAGCTGCTTCAAAGCCAGAGAACCAGGTCAGCGGAGCTGCTCTAGAGCCAGAAAACCAGGTCAGCAGAGCTGCTTTAGAGCCAGAGTTCCAGGTCAGCAGAGCTGCACTAGAGACTGAGAACCAGGTCAGCAGAGCTTCTCTAGAGCAAGAGATCCAGGTCAGCAGAGCTGCTTCAAAGACAGAGAACCATGTCAGCAGAGCTGCTGTAGAGCCAGAGAACCAGATCAGCAGAGCTGCTTCAAAGCCAGAGAACCATGTCAGAGGAGCTGCTCTAGAGCCAGAGTTCCAGGTCAGCAGAGCTGCTTTAGAGCCAGAGTTCCAGGTCAGCAGAGCTGCTCTAGAGCCAGAGATCCAGGTCAGCAGAGCCACTCTAGAGCGTATGAACAAGGTCAGCAGAGCTGCACTAGAGACTGAAACCAGGTCAGCAGAGCTTCTCTAGAGCCAGAGAACCATGTCAGCAGAGCTGCTGTAGAGCCAGAGAACCAGGTCAACAGACCTGCTCCAGAGCCAGAGAACCAGGTCAGCAGAGCTGCTTCAAAGCCAGAGAACCATGTCAGCAGAGCTGCTTTAGAGCCAGAGAACCAGGTAAGCAGAGCTTCTCTAGAGCCAGATAACCAGGTCAGCAGAGCTGCTTCAAAGCCAGAGAACCAGGTTAGTAGACCTGCTATAGAACAAGAGAACCAGCTCAGCAGAGCTGCTCTAGAGTCAGAGGACCAGGTCGGCAGAGCTGCTTCAGAGCAAGATAACCAGGTCAGCAGAGCTGCTTCAAATCCAGAGAACCAGGTCAGCAGAGCTGCTCTAGAGCCTAAGAACCAGGCCACCAGAGCTGCTTCAAAGCCAGAGAACCAGGTCAGCAGAGCTGCTTCAAATCCAGAGAACCAGGTCAGCAGAGCTGCTCTAGAGCCTAAGAACCAGTTTAGCAGAGCTGTTTCAAAGCCAGAGAACCAGGTCAACAGAGTTGCTTTAGAGCCAGAGAACCAGGTCAGCAGAGCTGCTCTAGAGGCAGAGAACCAGGTCAACCGAGCTGCTCTAGGGCCAGAGAAACAAGGTCAGCAGATATGCTTTAGAGGGAGAGAACCAGGTCAGCAGAGCTTCTTTGGAGCCAGAGAACTAGGTCAGCAAAGCTGCTTCAAAGCTAGAGAACCAGGTCAGCAGATCTACTCTAGAGCCAGAGAACCAGGTCATCATAACCGCTGTAGAGCCGAAGAACCAGGTCAGCAGAGCTGCTTTAGAGCCAGAGAACCAGGTCAGCAGAGCTGCTATAGAGACAGAGAACCAGATCAGCAGATCTACCTCAAAGGCATAGAACCAGGTCAGCAGAGCTGCTCTAGAGCCAGAGAACCTTCTTAGCAGAGCTGCTTTAGAGCCAGAGTACCAGGTCAGCAGAGCTGCTCTAGAGCCAGAGAACAAGGTCAGCAGAGCCGCTCTAGAGGCTAAGAACAAGGTCATCAGAGCTGCTTCAAATCCAGAGAACCAGGTAAGCAGAGCTGCTTTAGAGCCAGAGAACCAGGTCAGCAGAGCTGCTCTAGAGCCAGAGAACCAGGTCAGCAGAGCTTCTCTAGAGCCAGATAACCAGGTCAGCAGAGCTGCTTCAAAGCCAGAGAACCAGGTTAGTAGACCTGCTGTAGAACAAGAGAACCAGCTCAGCAGAGCTGCTTTAGGTCCAGAGTACCAGGTCAGCAGAGCTGCTCTAGAGTCAGAGGACCAGGTCAGCAGAGCTGCTTCAGAGCAAGATAACCAGGTCAGCAGAGCTGCTTCAAATCCAGAGAACCAGGTCAGCAGAGCTGCTCTAGAGCCTAAGAACCAGGCCACCAGAGCTGCTTCAAAGCCAGAGAACCAGGTCAGCAGAGCTGCTTCAAATCCAGAGAACCAGGTCAGCAGAGCTGCTCTATAGCCTAAGAACCAGTTTAGCAGAGCTGTTTCAAAGCCAGAGAACCAGGTCAACAGAGTTGCTTTAGAGCCAGAGAACCAGGTCAGCAGAGCTGCTCTAGAGGCAGAGAATCAGGTCAGCCGAGCTGCTCTAGGGCCAGAGAAACAAGGTCAGCAGATATGCTTTAGAGGGAGAGAACCAGGTCAGCAGAGCTACTTTGGAGCCAGAGAACTAGGTCAGCAAAGCTGCTTCAAAGCTTGAGAACCAGGTCAGCAGATCTACTCTAGAGCCAGAGAACCAGGTCATCAGAACCGCTGTAGAGCCGAAGAACCAGGTCAGCAGTGCTGCTTTAGAGCCAGAGAACCAGGTCAGCAGAGCTGCTATAGAGACAGAGAACCAGATCAGCAGATCTACCTCAAATGCATAGAACCAGGTCAGCAGAGCTGCTCTAGAGCCAGAGAACCTTCTCAGCAGAGCTGCTTTAGAGCCAGAGTACCAGGTCAGCAGAGCTGCTCTAGAGCCAGAGAACAAGGTCAGCAGAGCCGCTCTAGAGGCTAAGAACAAGGTCATCAGAGCTGCGTCAAATCCAGAGAACCAGGTAAGCAGAGCTGCTTTAGAGCCAGAGAACCAGGTCAGCAGAGCTGCTCTAGAGCCAGAAAACCAGGTCAGCAGAGCTGCTTTAGAGCCAGAGTTCCAGGTCAGCAGAGCTGCTTCAAATCAAGAGAACCAGGTAAGCAGAGCTGCTTTAGAGCCAGAGAACCAAGTCAGCAGAGGCGTTGTAGAGCCAGAGAACCAGATCAGCAAAGCTGCTTTAGAGCCAGAGAAACAGGTGAGCAGAGCCGTTGTAGAGCCAGAGAACCAGATCAGCAGAGCTGCTGTATAGCCAGAGAAACAGGTCAGCAGAGTCACTCTAGAGCCAGAGAACGAGGTCAGCAGAGCTGCTTTAGAGCCAGAGATCAAGGTCAGCAGAGTTGCTGTACAGCCAAAGAGCCAGGTCAGGAGAGCCGTTGTACAGTCTGAGAACCAGGTCAGCAAAGCTGCTCTAGAGCCAGAGAACCAGGTAATCAGAGCTGCTTCAAATCCAGAGAACCAGGTAAGCAGCTCACCAGATAACCAGGTCAGCAGAGCTGCTCTAGAGCCAGAGAACCAGATCAGCAGAGCTGCTTCAAAGCCAGAGAACCAGGTCAGCGGAGCTGCTCTAGAGCCAGAAAACCAGGTCAGCAGAGCTGCTTTAGAGCCAGAGTTCCAGGTCAGCAGAGCTGCTTTAGAGCCAGACTTCCAGGTCAGCAGAGCTGCTCTAGAGCCAGAGATCCAGGTCAGCAGAGCCACTCTAGAGCGTATGAACAAGGTCAGCAGAGCTGCACTAGAGACTGAGAACCAGGTCAGCAGAGCTTCTCTAGAGCCAGAGAACCATGTCAGCAGAGCTGCTGTAGAGCCAGAGAACCAGGTCAACAGACCTGCTCCAGAGCCAGAGAACCAGGTCAGCAGAGCTGCTTCAAAGCCAGAGAACCAGGTCAACAGAGCCGCTGTAGAGCCAGAGAACCAGGTCAGCAAAGCTGCTTTAAAACCAGAGAAACAGGTCAGCAGAGCCAGAGAACCAGCTCAGCAGAGCTGCTCTAGAGCCAGACAACCAGGTCTGCAGAATTGCTTTACAGCCAGAGAACAAGGTCAACAGAGGCGTTGTAGAGCCAGAGAACCAGATCAGCAAAGCTGCTTTAGAGCCAGAGAAACAGGTGAGCAGAGCCGTTGTAGAGCCAGAGAACCAGATCAGCAGAGCTGCAGTATAGCCAGAGAAACAGGTCAGCAGAGTCGCTCTAGAGCCAGAGAACCAGGTCAGCAGAGCTGCTTTAGAGCCAGAGATCAAGGTCAGCAGAGTCGCTGTACAGCCAGAGAACCAGGTCAGCAGAGTTGCTGTACAGCCAAAGAACCAGGTCAGCAGAGCCGTTGTACAGCCTGAGAACCAGGTCAGCAAAGCTGCTCTCGAGCCAGAGAACCAGGTCATCAGAGCTGCTTCAAATCCAGAGAACCAGGTAAGCAGAGCTGCTTTAGAGCCAGAGAACCAGGTCAGCAGATCTGCTCTAGAGCCAGAGAACCAGATCAGCAGAGCTGCTTCAAAGCCAGAGAACCAGGTCAGCGGAGCTGCTCTAGAGCCAGAAAACCAGGTCAGCAGAGCTGCTTTAGAGCCAGAGTTCCAGGTCAGCAGAGCTGCTTTAGAGCCAGAGTTCCAGGTCAGCAGAGCTGCTCTAGAGCCAGAGATCCAGGTCAGCAGAGCCACTCTAGAGCGTATGAACAAGGTCAGCAGAGCTGCACTAGAGACTGAGAACCAGGTCAGCAGAGCTTCTCTAGAGCCAGAGAACCATGTCAGCAGAGCTGCTGTAGATCCAGAGAACCAGGTCAACAGACCTGCTCCAGAGCCAGAGAACCAGGTCAGCAGAGCTGCTTCAAAGCCAGAGAACCATGTCAGAAGAGCTGCTTTAGAGCCAGAGAACCAGGTCAGCTGAGCTGCTCTAGAGCCAGATAACCAGGTCAGCAGAGCTGCTTCAAAGCCAGAGAACCAGGTTAGTAGACCTGCTATAGAACCAGAGAACCAGCTCAGCAGAGCTGCTTTAGGTCCAGAGTCCCAGGTCAGCAGAGCTGCTCTAGAGTCAGAGGACCAGGTCAGCAGAGCTGCTTCAGAGCAAGATAACCAGGTCAGCAGAGCTGCTTCAAATCCAGAGAACCAGGTCAGCAGAGCTGCTCTAGAGCCTAAGAACCAGGCCACCAGAGCTGCTTCAAAGCCAGAGAACCAGGTCAGCAGAGCTGCTTCAAATCCAGAGAACCAGGTCAGCAGAGCTGCTCTAGAGCCTAAGAACCAGTTTAGCAGAGCTGCTTCAAAGCCAGAGAACCAGGACAACAGAGTTGCTTTAGAGCCAGAGAACCAGGTCAGCAGAGCTGCTCTAGAGGCAGAGAACCAGGTCAGTAGAGCTGCTCTAGGGCCAGAGAAACAAGGTCAGCAGATATGCTTTAGATGGAGAGAACCAGGTCAGCAGAGCTACTTTGGAGACAGAGAACTAGGTCAGCAAAGCTGCTTCAAAGCTTGAGAACCAGGTCAGCAGATCTACTCTAGAGGCAGAGAACCAGGTCATCAGAACCGCTCTAGAGCCGAAGAACCAGGTCAGCAGAGCTGCTTTAGAGCCAGAGAACCAGGTCAGCAGAGCTGCTATAGAGACAGAGAACCAGATCAGCAGATCTACTTCAAATCCAGAGAACCAGGTAAGCAGAGCTGCTTTAGAGCCAGAGAACCAGGTCAGCAGAGCTGCTCTAGAGCCAGAAAACCAGGTCAGCAGAGCTGCTTTAGAGCCAGAGTTCCAGGTCAGCAGAGCTGCTTCAAATCCAGAGAACCAGGTAAGCAGAGCTGCTTTAGAGCCAGAGAACCAGGTCAGCAGAGGCGTTGTAGAGCCAGAGAACCAGATCAGCAAAGCTGCTTTAGAGCCAGAGAAACAGGTGAGCAGAGCCGTTGTAGAGCCAGAGAACCAGATCAGCAGAGCTGCTGTATAGCCAGAGAAACAGGACAGCAGAGTCACTCTAGAGCCAGAGAATGAGGTCAGCAGAGCTGCTTTAGAGCCAGAGATCAAGGTCAGCAGAGCCGCTGTACAGCCAGAGAACCAGGTCAGCAGAGTTGCTGTACAGCCAAAGAGCCAGGTCAGGAGAGCCGTTGTACAGTCTGAGAACCAGGTCAGCAAAGCTGCTCTAGAGCCAGAGAACCAGGTAATCAGAGCTGCTTCAAATCCAGAGAACCAGGTAAGCAGAGCTGCTTTAGAGCCAAATAACCAGGTCAGCAGAGCTGCTCTAGAGCCAGAGAACCAGATCAGCAGAGCTGCTTCAAAGCCAGAGAACCAGGTCAGCAGAGCTGCTCTAGAGCCAGAAAACCAGGTCAGCAGAGCTGCTTTAGAGCCAGAGTTCCAGGTCAGCAGAGCTGCTTTAGAGCCAGACTTCCAGGTCAGCAGAGCTGCTCTAGAGCCAGAGATCCAGGTCAGCAGAGCCACTCTAGAGCGTATGAACAAGGTCAGCAGAGCTGCACTAGAGACTGAGAACCAGGTCAGCAGAGCTTCTCTAGAGCCAGAGAACCATGTCAGCAGAGCTGCTGTAGAGCCAGAGAACCAGGTCAACAGACCTGCTCCAGAGCCAGAGAACCAGGTCAGCAGAGCTGCTTCAAAGCCAGAGAACGAGGTCAACAGAGCCGCTGTAGAGCCAGAGAACCAGGTCAGCAAAGCTGCTTTAAAACCAGAGAAACAGGTCAGCAGAGCCAGAGAACCAGCTCAGCAGAGCTGCTCTAGAGCCAGAGAACCAGGTCTGCAGAATTGCTTTAGAGCCAGAGAACAAGGTCAACAGAGGCGTTGTAGAGCCAGAGAACCAGATCAGCAAAGCTGCTTTAGAGCCAGAGAAACAGGTGAGCAGAGCCGTTGTAGAGCCAGAGAACCAGATCAGCAGAGCTGCAGTATAGCCAGAGAAACAGGTCAGCAGAGTCGCTCTAGAGCCAGAGAACCAGGTCATCAGAGCTGCTTTAGAGCCAGAGATCAAGGTCAGCAGAGTCGCTGTACAGCCAGAGAACCAGGTCAGCAGAGTTGCTGTACAACCAAAGAACCAGGTCAGCAGAGCCGTTGTACAGCCTGAGAACCAGGTCAGCAAAGCTGCTCTAGAGCCAGAGAACCAGGTCATCAGAGCTGCTTCAAATCGAGAGAACCAGGTAAGCAGAGCTGCTTTAGAGCCAGAGAACCAGGTCAGCAGATCTGCTCTAGAGCCAGAGAACCAGATCAGCAGAGCTGCTTCAAAGCCAGAGAACCAGGTCAGCGGAGCTGCTCTAGAGCCAGAAAACCAGGTCAGCAGAGCTGCTTTAGAGCCAGAGTTCCAGGTCAGCAGAGCTGCTTTAGAGCCAGAGTTCCAGGTCAGCAGAGCTGCTCTAGAGCCAGACATCCAGGTCAGCAGAGCCACTCTAGAGCGTATGAACAAGGTCAGCAGAGCTGCACTAGAGACTGAGAACCAGGTCAGCAGAGCTTCTCTAGAGCCAGAGAACCATGTCAGCAGAGCTGCTGTAGATCCAGAGAACCAGGTCAACAGACCTGCTCCAGAGCCAGAGAACCAGGTCAGCAGAGCTGCTTCAAAGCCAGAGAACCATGTCAGAAGAGCTGCTTTAGAGCCAGAGAACCAGGTCAGCAGAGCTGCTCTAGAGCCAGATAACCAGGTCAGCAGAGCTGCTTCAAAGCCAGAGAACCAGGTTAGTAGACCTGCTATAGAATCAGAGAACCAGCTCAGCAGAGCTGCTTTAGGTCCAGAGTCCCAGGTCAGCAGAGCTGCTCTAGAGTCAGAGGACCAGGTCAGCAGAGCTGCTTCAGAGCAAGATAACCAGGTCAGCAGAGCTGCTTCAAATCCAGAGAACCAGGTCAGCAGAGCTGCTCTAGAGCCTAAGATCCAGGCCACCAGAGCTGCTTCAAAGCCAGAGAACCAGGTCAGCAGAGCTGCTTCAAATCCAGAGAACCAGGTCAGCAGAGCTGCTCTAGAGCCTAAGAACCAGTTTAGCAGAGCTGCTTCAAAGCCAGAGAACCAGGACAACAGAGTTGCTTTAGAGCCAGAGAACCAGGTCAGCAGAGCTGCTCTAGAGGCAGAGAACCAGGTCAGCAGAGCTGCTCTAGGGCCAGAGAAACAAGGTCAGCAGATATGCTTTAGAGGGAGAGAACCAGGTCAGCAGAGCTACTTTGGAGCCAGAGAACTAGGTCAGCAAAGCTGCTTCAAAGCTTGAGAACCAGGTCAGCAGATCTACTCTAGAGGCAGAGAACCAGGTCATCAGAACCGCTCTAGAGCCGAAGAACCATGTCAGAAGAGCTGCTTTAGAGCCAGAGAACCAGGTCAGCAGAGCTGCTCTAGAGCCAGATAACCAGGTCAGCAGAGCTGCTTCAAAGCCAGAGAACCAGGTTAGTAGACCTGCTATAGAACCAGAGAACCAGCTCAGCAGAGCTGCTTTAGGTCCAGAGTCCCAGGTCAGCAGAGCTGCTCTAGAGTCAGAGGACCAGGTCAGCAGAGCTGCTTCAGAGCAAGATAACCAGGTCAGCAGAGCTGCTTCAAATCCAGAGCACCAGGTCAGCAGAGCTGCTCTAGAGCCTAAGATCCAGGCCACCAGAGCTGCTTCAAAGCCAGAGAACCAGGTCAGCAGAGCTGCTTCAAATCCAGAGAACCAGGTCAGCAGAGCTGCTCTAGAGCCTAAGTACCAGTTTAGCAGAGCTGCTTCAAAGCCAGAGAACCAGGACAACAGAGTTTCTTTAGAGCCAGAGAACCATTTCAGCAGAGCTGCTCTAGAGGCAGAGAACCAGGTCAGCAGAGCTGCTCTAGGGCCAGAGAAACAAGGTCAGCAGATATGCTTTAGAGGGAGAGAACCAGGTCAGCAGAGCTACTTTGGAGCCAGAGAACTAGGTCAGCAAAGCTGCTTCAAAGCTTGAGAACCAGGTCAGCAGATCTACTCTAGAGGCAGAGAACCAGGTCATCAGAACCGCTCTAGAGCCGAAGAACCAGGTCAGCAGAGCTGCTTTAGAGCCAGAGAACCAGGTCAGCAGAGCTGCTATAGAGACAGAGAACCAGATCAGCAGATCTACTTCAAATCCAGAGAACCAGGTAAGCAAAGCTGCTTTAGAGCCAGAGAACCAGGTCAGCAGAGCTGCTCTAGAGCCAGAAAACCAGGTCAGCAGAGCTGCTTTAGAGCCAGAGTTCCAGGTCAGCAGAGCTGCTTCAAATCCAGAGAACCAGGTAAGCAGAGCTGCTTTAGAGCCAGAGAACCAGGTCAGCAGAGGCGTTGTAGAGCCAGAGAACCAGATCAGCAAAGCTGCTTTAGATCCAGAGAAACAGGTGAGCAGAGCCGTTGTAGAGCCAGAGAACCAGATCAGCAGAGCTGCTGTATAGCCAGAGAAACAGGTCAGCAGAGTCACTCTAGAGCCAGAGAACGAGGTCAGCAGAGCTGCTTTAGAGCCAGAGATCAAGGTCAGCAGAGCCGCTGTACAGCCAGAGAACCTTTTCAGCAGAGTTGCTGTACAGCCAAAGAGCCAGGTCAGGAGAGCCGTTGTACAGTCTGAGAACCAGGTCAGCAAAGCTGCTCTAGAGCCAGAGAACCAGGTAATCAGAGCTGCTTCAAATCCAGACAACCAGGTAAGCAGAGCTGCTTTAGAGCCAGATAACCAGGTCAGCAGAGCTGCTCTAGAGCCAGAGAACCAGATCAGCAGAGCTGCTTCAAAGCCAGAGAACCAGGTCAGCGGAGCTGCTCTAGAGCCAGAAAACCAGGTCAGCAGAGCTGCTTTAGAGCCAGACTTCCAGGTCAGCAGAGCTGCTCTAGAGCCAGAGATCCAGGTCAGCAGAGCCACTCTAGAGCATATGAACAAGGTCAGCAGAGCTGCACTAGAGACTGAGAACCAGGTCAGCAGAGCTTCTCTAGAGCCAGAGAACCATGTCAGCAGAGCTGCTGTAGAGCCAGAGAACCAGGTCAACAGACCTGCTCCAGAGCCAGAGAACCAGGTCAGCAGAGCTGCTTCAAAGCCAGAGAACCAGGTCAACAGAGCCGCTGTAGAGCCAGAGAACCGGGTCAGCAAAGCTGCTTTAAAACCAGAGAAACAGGTCAGCAGAGCCAGAGAACCAGCTCAGCAGAGCTGCTCTAGAGCCAGAGAACCAGGTCTGCAGAATTGCTTTAGAGCCAGAGAACAAGGTCAACAGAGGCGTTGTAGAGCCAGAGAACCAGATCAGCAAAGCTGCTTTAGAGCCAGAGAAACAGGTGAGCAGAGCCGTTGTAGAGCCAGAGAACCAGATCAGCAGAGCTGCAGTATAGCCAGAGAAACAGGTCAGCAGAGTCGCTCTAGAGCCAGAGAACCAGGTCAGCAGAGCTGCTTTAGAGCCAGAGATCAAGGTCAGCAGAGTCGCTGTACAGCCAGAGAACCAGGTCAGCAGAGTTGCTGTACAGCCAAAGAACCAGGTCAGCAGAGCCGTTGTACAGCCTGAGAACCAGGTCAGCAAAGCTGCTCTAGAGCCAGAGAACCAGGTCATCAGAGCTGCTTCAAATCCAGAGAACCAGGTAAGCAGAGCTGCTTTAGAGCCAGAGAACCAGGTCAGCAGATCTGCTCTAGAGCCAGAGAACCAGCTCAGCAGAGCTGCTTCAAAGCCAGAGAACCAGGTCAGCGGAGCTGCTCTAGAGCCAGAAAACCAGGTCAGCAGAGCTGCTTTAGAGCCAGAGTTCCAGGTCAGCAGAGCTGCTTTAGAGCCAGAGTTCCAGGTCAGCAGAGCTGCTCTAGAGCCAGAGATCCAGGTCAGCAGAGCCACTCTAGAGCGTATGAACAAGGTCAGCAGAGCTGCACTAGAGACTGAGAACCAGGTCAGCAGAGCTTCTCTAGAGCCAGAGAACCATGTCAGCAGAGCTGCTGTAGATCCAGAGAACCAGGTCAACAGACCTGCTCCAGAGCCAGAGAACCAGGTCAGCAGAGCTGCTTCAAAGCCAGAGAACCATGTCAGAAGAGCTGCTTTAGAGCCAGAGAACCAGGTCAGCAGAGCTGCTCTAGAGCCAGATAACCAGGTCAGCAGAGCTGCTTCAAAGCCAGAGAACCAGGTTAGTAGACCTGCTATAGAACCAGAGAACCAGCTCAGCAGAGCTGCTTTAGGTCCAGAGTCCCAGGTCAGCAGAGCTGCTCTAGAGTCAGAGGACCAGGTCAGCAGAGCTGCTTCAGAGCAAGATAACCAGGTCAGCAGAGCTGCTTCAAATCCAGAGAACCAGGTCAGCAGAGCTGCTCTAGAGCCTAAGAACCAGGCCACCAGAGCTGCTTCAAAGCGAGAGAACCAGGTCAGCAGAGCTGCTTCAAATCCAGAGAACCAGGTCAGCAGAGCTGCTCTAGAGCCTAAGAACCAGTTTAGCAGAGCTGCTTCAAAGCCAGAGAACCAGGACAACAGAGTTGCTTTAGAGCCAGAGAACCAGGTCAGCAGAGCTGCTCTAGAGGCAGAGAACCAGGTCAGCAGAGCTGCTCTAGGGCCAGAGAAACAAGGTCAGCAGATATGCTTTAGAGGGAGAGAACCAGGTCAGCAGAGCTACTTTGGAGCCAGAGAACTAGGTCAGCAAAGCTGCTTCAAAGCTTGAGAACCAGGCCAGCAGATCTACTCTAGAGGCAGAGAACCAGGTCATCAGAACCGCTCTAGAGCCGAAGAACCAGGTCAGCAGAGCTGCTTTAGAGCCAGAGAACCAGGTCAGCAGAGCTGCTATAGAGACAGAGAACCAGATCAGCAGATCTACTTCAAAGCCATAGAACCAGGTCAGCAGAGCTGCTCTAGAGCCAGAGAACCAGGTCAACAGAGCTGCTTTAGAGCCAGAGAACCAGGTGAGCAGAGACGCTCTAGAGGCCCAGAACAAGGTCATCAGAGCTGCTTCAAATCCAGAGAACCAGGTCAGCAGAGCTGCTCTAGAGCCAGAGAACCAGATGAGCAGAGCTGCTTCAAAGCCAGAGAACCAGGTCAGCGGAGCTGCTCTAGAGCCAGAAAACCAGGTCAGCAGAGCTGCTTTAGAGCCAGAGTTCCAGGTCAGCAGAGCTGCACTAGAGACTGAGAACCAGGTCAGCAGAGCTTCTCTAGAGTAAGAGATCCAGGTCAGCAGAGCTGCTTCAAAGCCAGAGAACCATGTCAGCAGAGCTGCTGTAGAGCCAGAGAACCAGGTCAACAGAGCTGCTTTAGAGACAGAGTTCCAGGTCAGCAGAGCTGCTCTAGAGTCAGAGATCCTGGTCAGCAGAGCTGCTTAAGAGCCAGAGTTCCAGGTCAGCAGAGTTGCTTTAGAGCCAGAGTTCCAGGTCAGCAGAGTTTTTTCTAGAGCCAGAGATCCAGGTCAGCAGAGCCACTCTAGAGCGTATGAACAAGGTCAGCAGAGCTGCACTGGAGACTGAGAACCAGGTCAGCAGAGCTTCTCTAGAGCCAGAGAGCCATGTCAGCAGAGCTGCTGGAGAGCCAGAGAACCAGGTCAACAGACCTGCTCCAGAGCCAGAGAACCAGGTCAGCAGAGCTGCTTCAAATCCAGAGAACCATGTCAGCAGAGCTCCTTTAGAGCCAGAGAACCAGGTCAGCAGAGCTTCTCTAGAGCCAGATAACCAGGTCAGCAGAGCTGCTTCAAAGCCAGAGAACCAGGTCAGCAGAGCTGCTCTAGAGCCTAAGAACCAGTTTAGCAGAGCTGCTTCAAAGCCAGAGAACCAGGACAACAGAGTTGCTTTAGAGCCAGAGAACCAGGTCAGCAGAGCTGCTCTAGAGCCAGAGAACCAGGTCAGCAGAGCTGCTCTAGGGCCAGAGAAACAAGGTCTGCAGATATGCTGTAGAGCCAGAGAACCAGGTCAACAGACCTGTTCCAGAGCCAGAGAACCAGGTCAGCAGAGCTGCTTCAAAGCCAGAGAACCATGTCAGCAGAGCTGCTTTAGAGCCAGAGAACCAGGTCATCAGAACCGCTCTAGAGCCGACGAACCAGGTCAGCAGAGCTGCTTTAGAGCCAGAGAACCAGGTCAGCAGAGCTGCTATAGAGACAGAGAACCAGATCAGCAGATCTACTTCAAAGCCATAGAACCAGGTCAGCAGAGCTGCTCTAGAGCCAGAGAACCAGGTCAACAGAGCTGCTTTAGAGCCAGAGTACCAGGTCAGCAGAGCTGCTCTAGAGCCAGAGAACCAGATGAGCAGAGCTGCTTCAAAGCCAGAGAACCAGGTCAGCGGAGCTGCTCTAGAGCCAGAAAACCAGGTCAGCAGAGCTGCTTTAGAGCCAGAGTTCCAGGTCAGCAGAGCTGCACTAGAGACTGAGAACCAGGTCAGCAGAGCTTCTCTAGAGCAAGAGATCCAGGTCAGCAGAGCTGCTTCAAAGCCAGAGAACCATGTCAGCAGAGCTGCTGTAGAACCAGAGAACCAGGTCAACAGAGCTGCTTTAGAGACAGAGTTCCAGGTCAGCAGAGCTGCTCTAGAGTCAGAGATCCAGGTCGGCAGAGCTGCTTAAGAGCCAGAGTTCCAGGTCAGCAGAGCTGCTTTAGAGCCAGAGTTCCAGGTCAGCAGAGCTGCTCTAGAGCCAGAGATCCAGGTCAGCAGAGCCACTCTAGAGCGTATGAACAAGGTCAGCAGAGCTGCACTAGAGACTGAGAACCAGGTCAGCAGAGCTTCTCTAGAGCCAGAGAACCAGGCCAACAGACCTGCTCCAGAGCCAGAGAACCAGGTCAGCAGAGCTGCTTCAAAGCCATAGAACCATGTCAGCAGAGCTGCTTTAGAGCCAGAGAACCAGGTCAGCAGAGCTTCTCTAGAGCCAGATAACCAGGTCAGCAGAGCTTCTTCAAAGCCAGAGAACCAGGTTAGTAGACCTGCTATAGAACAAGAGAACCAGCTCAGCAGAGCTGCTTTAGGTAAAGGGTACCAGGTCAGCAGAGCTGCTCTAGAGTCAGAGGACCAGGTCAGCACAGCTGCTTCAGAGCAAGATAACCAGGTCAGCAGAGCTGCTTCAAATCCAGAGAACCAGGTCAGCAGAGCTGCTCTAGAGCCTAAGAACCAGGCCACCAGAGCTGCTTCAAAGCCAGAGAACCAGGTTTGCTAGCTGCTTCAAATCCAGAGAACCAGGTCAGTAGAGCTGCTCTAGAGCCTAAGAACCAGTTTAGCAGAGCTGCTTCAAAGCCAGAGAACCAGGACAACAGATGTTGCTTTAGAGCCAGAGAACCAGGTCAGCAGAGCTGCTCTAGAGGCAGAGAACCAGGTCAGCAGAGCTTCTCTAGAGCCAGAGAACCATGTCAGCAGAGCTGCTGTAGAGCCAGAGAACCAGGTCAACAGACCTGCTCCAGAGCCAGAGAACCAGGTCAGCAGAGCTGCTTCAAAGCCAGAGAACCAGGTCAACAGAGCCGCTGTAGAGCCAGAGAACCGGGTCAGCAAAGCTGCTTTAAAACCAGAGAAACAGGTCAGCAGAGCCAGAGAACCAGCTCAGCAGAGCTGCTCTAGAGCCAGAGAACCAGGTCTGCAGAATTGCTTTAGAGCCAGAGAACAAGGTCAACAGAGGCGTTGTAGAGCCAGAGAACCAGATCAGCAAAGCTGCTTTAGAGCCAGAGAAACAGGTGAGCAGAGCCGTTGTAGAGCCAGAGAACCAGATCAGCAGAGCTGCAGTATAGCCAGAGAAACAGGTCAGCAGAGTCGCTCTAGAGCCAGAGAACCAGGTCAGCAGAGCTGCTTTAGAGCCAGAGATCAAGGTCAGCAGAGTCGCTGTACAGCCAGAGAACCAGGTCAGCAGAGTTGCTGTACAGCCAAAGAACCAGGTCAGCAGAGCCGTTGTACAGCCTGAGAACCAGGTCAGCAAAGCTGCTCTAGAGCCAGAGAACCAGGTCATCAGAGCTGCTTCAAATCCAGAGAACCAGGTAAGCAGAGCTGCTTTAGAGCCAGAGAACCAGGTCAGCAGATCTGCTCTAGAGCCAGAGAACCAGCTCAGCAGAGCTGCTTCAAAGCCAGAGAACCAGGTCAGCGGAGCTGCTCTAGAGCCAGAAAACCAGGTCAGCAGAGCTGCTTTAGAGCCAGAGTTCCAGGTCAGCAGAGCTGCTTTAGAGCCAGAGTTCCAGGTCAGCAGAGCTGCTCTAGAGCCAGAGATCCAGGTCAGCAGAGCCACTCTAGAGCGTATGAACAAGGTCAGCAGAGCTGCACTAGAGACTGAGAACCAGGTCAGCAGAGCTTCTCTAGAGCCAGAGAACCATGTCAGCAGAGCTGCTGTAGATCCAGAGAACCAGGTCAACAGACCTGCTCCAGAGCCAGAGAACCAGGTCAGCAGAGCTGCTTCAAAGCCAGAGAACCATGTCAGAAGAGCTGCTTTAGAGCCAGAGAACCAGGTCAGCAGAGCTGCTCTAGAGCCAGATAACCAGGTCAGCAGAGCTGCTTCAAAGCCAGAGAACCAGGTTAGTAGACCTGCTATAGAACCAGAGAACCAGCTCAGCAGAGCTGCTTTAGGTCCAGAGTCCCAGGTCAGCAGAGCTGCTCTAGAGTCAGAGGACCAGGTCAGCAGAGCTGCTTCAGAGCAAGATAACCAGGTCAGCAGAGCTGCTTCAAATCCAGAGAACCAGGTCAGCAGAGCTGCTCTAGAGCCTAAGAACCAGGCCACCAGAGCTGCTTCAAAGCGAGAGAACCAGGTCAGCAGAGCTGCTTCAAATCCAGAGAACCAGGTCAGCAGAGCTGCTCTAGAGCCTAAGAACCAGTTTAGCAGAGCTGCTTCAAAGCCAGAGAACCAGGACAACAGAGTTGCTTTAGAGCCAGAGAACCAGGTCAGCAGAGCTGCTCTAGAGGCAGAGAACCAGGTCAGCAGAGCTGCTCTAGGGCCAGAGAAACAAGGTCAGCAGATATGCTTTAGAGGGAGAGAACCAGGTCAGCAGAGCTACTTTGGAGCCAGAGAACTAGGTCAGCAAAGCTGCTTCAAAGCTTGAGAACCAGGCCAGCAGATCTACTCTAGAGGCAGAGAACCAGGTCATCAGAACCGCTCTAGAGCCGAAGAACCAGGTCAGCAGAGCTGCTTTAGAGCCAGAGAACCAGGTCAGCAGAGCTGCTATAGAGACAGAGAACCAGATCAGCAGATCTACTTCAAAGCCATAGAACCAGGTCAGCAGAGCTGCTCTAGAGCCAGAGAACCAGGTCAACAGAGCTGCTTTAGAGCCAGAGAACCAGGTGAGCAGAGACGCTCTAGAGGCCCAGAACAAGGTCATCAGAGCTGCTTCAAATCCAGAGAACCAGGTCAGCAGAGCTGCTCTAGAGCCAGAGAACCAGATGAGCAGAGCTGCTTCAAAGCCAGAGAACCAGGTCAGCGGAGCTGCTCTAGAGCCAGAAAACCAGGTCAGCAGAGCTGCTTTAGAGCCAGAGTTCCAGGTCAGCAGAGCTGCACTAGAGACTGAGAACCAGGTCAGCAGAGCTTCTCTAGAGCAAGAGATCCAGGTCAGCAGAGCTGCTTCAAAGCCAGAGAACCATGTCAGCAGAGCTGCTGTAGAGCCAGAGAACCAGGTCAACAGAGCTGCTTTAGAGACAGAGTTCCAGGTCAGCAGAGCTGCTCTAGAGTCAGAGATCCTGGTCAGCAGAGCTGCTTAAGAGCCAGAGTTCCAGGTCAGCAGAGTTGCTTTAGAGCCAGAGTTCCAGGTCAGCAGAGTTTTTTCTAGAGCCAGAGATCCAGGTCAGCAGAGCCACTCTAGAGCGTATGAACAAGGTCAGCAGAGCTGCACTGGAGACTGAGAACCAGGTCAGCAGAGCTTCTCTAGAGCCAGAGAGCCATGTCAGCAGAGCTGCTGGAGAGCCAGAGAACCAGGTCAACAGACCTGCTCCAGAGCCAGAGAACCAGGTCAGCAGAGCTGCTTCAAATCCAGAGAACCATGTCAGCAGAGCTCCTTTAGAGCCAGAGAACCAGGTCAGCAGAGCTTCTCTAGAGCCAGATAACCAGGTCAGCAGAGCTGCTTCAAAGCCAGAGAACCAGGTCAGCAGAGCTGCTCTAGAGCCTAAGAACCAGTTTAGCAGAGCTGCTTCAAAGCCAGAGAACCAGGACAACAGAGTTGCTTTAGAGCCAGAGAACCAGGTCAGCAGAGCTGCTCTAGAGCCAGAGAACCAGGTCAGCAGAGCTGCTCTAGGGCCAGAGAAACAAGGTCTGCAGATATGCTGTAGAGCCAGAGAACCAGGTCAACAGACCTGTTCCAGAGCCAGAGAACCAGGTCAGCAGAGCTGCTTCAAAGCCAGAGAACCATGTCAGCAGAGCTGCTTTAGAGCCAGAGAACCAGGTCATCAGAACCGCTCTAGAGCCGACGAACCAGGTCAGCAGAGCTGCTTTAGAGCCAGAGAACCAGGTCAGCAGAGCTGCTATAGAGACAGAGAACCAGATCAGCAGATCTACTTCAAAGCCATAGAACCAGGTCAGCAGAGCTGCTCTAGAGCCAGAGAACCAGGTCAACAGAGCTGCTTTAGAGCCAGAGTACCAGGTCAGCAGAGCTGCTCTAGAGCCAGAGAACCAGATGAGCAGAGCTGCTTCAAAGCCAGAGAACCAGGTCAGCGGAGCTGCTCTAGAGCCAGAAAACCAGGTCAGCAGAGCTGCTTTAGAGCCAGAGTTCCAGGTCAGCAGAGCTGCACTAGAGACTGAGAACCAGGTCAGCAGAGCTTCTCTAGAGCAAGAGATCCAGGTCAGCAGAGCTGCTTCAAAGCCAGAGAACCATGTCAGCAGAGCTGCTGTAGAACCAGAGAACCAGGTCAACAGAGCTGCTTTAGAGACAGAGTTCCAGGTCAGCAGAGCTGCTCTAGAGTCAGAGATCCAGGTCGGCAGAGCTGCTTAAGAGCCAGAGTTCCAGGTCAGCAGAGCTGCTTTAGAGCCAGAGTTCCAGGTCAGCAGAGCTGCTCTAGAGCCAGAGATCCAGGTCAGCAGAGCCACTCTAGAGCGTATGAACAAGGTCAGCAGAGCTGCACTAGAGACTGAGAACCAGGTCAGCAGAGCTTCTCTAGAGCCAGAGAACCAGGCCAACAGACCTGCTCCAGAGCCAGAGAACCAGGTCAGCAGAGCTGCTTCAAAGCCATAGAACCATGTCAGCAGAGCTGCTTTAGAGCCAGAGAACCAGGTCAGCAGAGCTTCTCTAGAGCCAGATAACCAGGTCAGCAGAGCTTCTTCAAAGCCAGAGAACCAGGTTAGTAGACCTGCTATAGAACAAGAGAACCAGCTCAGCAGAGCTGCTTTAGGTAAAGGGTACCAGGTCAGCAGAGCTGCTCTAGAGTCAGAGGACCAGGTCAGCACAGCTGCTTCAGAGCAAGATAACCAGGTCAGCAGAGCTGCTTCAAATCCAGAGAACCAGGTCAGCAGAGCTGCTCTAGAGCCTAAGAACCAGGCCACCAGAGCTGCTTCAAAGCCAGAGAACCAGGTTTGCTAGCTGCTTCAAATCCAGAGAACCAGGTCAGTAGAGCTGCTCTAGAGCCTAAGAACCAGTTTAGCAGAGCTGCTTCAAAGCCAGAGAACCAGGACAACAGATGTTGCTTTAGAGCCAGAGAACCAGGTCAGCAGAGCTGCTCTAGAGGCAGAGAACCAGGTCAGCAGAGCTGCTCTAAGGCCAGAGAAACAAGGTCAGCAGATATGCTTTAGAGGGAGAGAACCAGGTCAGCAGAGCTACTTTGGAGCCAGAGAACTAGGTCAGCAAAGCTGCTTCAAAGCTTGAGAACCAGGTCAGCAGACCTACTCTAGAGGCAGAGAACCAGGTCATCAGAACCGCTCTAGAGCCGAAGAACCAGGTCAGCAGAGCTGCTTTAGAGCCAGAGAACCAGGTCAGCAGAGCTGCTATAGAGACAGAGAACCAGATCAGCAGATCTACTTCAAAGCCATAGAACCAGGTCAGCAGAGCTGCTCTAGAGCCAGAGAACCAGGTCAACAGAGCTGCTTTAGAGCCAGAGAACCAGGTGAGCAGAGCCGCTCTAGAGGCTAAGAACAAGGTCATCAGAGCTGCTTCAAATCCAGAGAACCAGGTCAGCAGAGCTGCTCTAGAGCGAGAGAACCAGATGAGCAGAGCTGCTTCAAAGCCAGAGAACCAGGTCAGCGGAGCTGCCCTAGAGCCAGAAAACCAGGTCAGCAGAGCTGCTTTAGAGCCAGAGTTCCAGGCCAGCAGAACTGCACTAGAAACTGAGAACCAGGTCAGCAGAGCTTCTCTAGAGCAAGAGATCCAGGTCAGCAGAGCTGCTTCAAAGCCAGAGAACCATGTCAGCAGAGCCGCTGTAGAGCCAGAGAACCAGGTCAACAGAGCTGCTTTAGAGACAGAGTTCCAGGTCAGCAGAGCTGCTCTAGAGTCAGAGATCCAGGTCAGCAGAGCTGCTTTAGAGCCAGAGTTCCAGGTCAGCAGATCTACTCTAGAGCCAGAGAACCAGGTCATCAGAACCGCTGTAGAGCCGAAGAACCAGGTCAGCAGAGCTGCTTTAGAGCCAGAGAACCAGGTCAGCAGAGCTGCTATAGAGACAGAGAACCAGATCAGCAGATCAACCTCAAATGCATAGAACCAGGTCAGCAGAGCTGCTCTAGAGCCAGAGAACTTTCTCAGCAGAGCTGCTTTAGAGCCAGAGTACCAGGTCAGCAGAGCTGCTCTAGAGCCAGAGAACAAGGTCAGCAGAGCCGCTCTAGAGGCTAAGAACAAGGTCATCAGAGCTGCTTCAAATCCAGAGAACCAGGTAAGCAGAGCTGCTTTAGAGCCAGAGAACCAGGTCAGCAGAGCTGCTCTAGAGCCAGAGAACCAGGTCAGCAGAGCTGCTTCAGAGCAAGAGAACCAGGTCAGCAGAGCTGCTTCAAATCCAGAGAACCAGGTAAGCAGAGCTGCTCTAGAGCCTAAGAACCAGGTCAGCAGAGCTGCTTCAAAGCCAGAGAACTGGGTCAGCAGAGCTGCTTAAGAGCCAGAGAACCAGCTCATCAGAGCTGCTTCAAAGCCAGAGATCCAGGTTAGCAGAGCTGCTATAGAGCCAGAAAACCAGATCAGTAGAGCTGCTTTAGATCCAAAGTACCAGGTCAGCAGAGCTGCTCTAGAGCCAGAGAACCAGGTCAGCAGAGCTGCTTCAGAGCAAGAGAACCAGGTCAGCAGAGCTGCTTCAAATCCAGAGAAGCAGGTCAGCAGAGCTGCTCTAGAGCCTAAGAACCAGGTCAGCAGAGCTGCTTCAAAGCCAGAGAACTGGGTCAGCAGAGCTGCTTAAGAGCCAGAGAACCAGCTCATCAGAGCTGCTATAGAGACAGAGAACCAGATCAGCAGATCTACTTCAAAGCCAGAGAAACAGGTCAGCAGAGCTGCTCTAGAGCCAGAGAACCAGGTCAGCAGAGCTGCTTTAGAGCCAGATTACCAGGTCAGCAGATCTGCTCTATAGCCAGAGAACCAGGTCAGCAGAGCCGCTCTAAAGGCTAAGAACTAGGTCATCAGAGCTGCTCTAGAGCCTGAGAACCAGGCCAGCAGAGCTGCTTTAGAGCCTGAGAACCAGGTCAGAAGAGCGTCTCTAGAGCCAGAGAACCAGAGAACCAGGTCAGCAGAGCTGCTTCAAAGCCATAGAACCAGGTCAGCAGAACTGCTCTAGAGCCAGAGAACCGGGTCAGCAGAACTGCTCTAGAGCCAGAGAATCAGGTCAGCAGAGATGCTTCAAAGCCAGAGAACCAGATCAGCAGAGCTGCTTTAGGCCCAGAGTACCAGTGCAGCAGAGCTGCTCAAGAGCCAGAGAACCAGGTCAGCAGAGCTGCTTAAGAGCAAGAGAACCAGTTCAGCAGAGCTGCATCAAATCCAGAGAACCAGGTAAGCGGAGCTGCTTTAGAGCCAGAGAACCAGGTCATCAGAGCTGCTCTAGAGCCAGAGAACCAGATCAGCAGAGCTGCTTCAAAGCCAGAGAACCATGTCAGCGGAGCTGCTCTAGAGCCAGAAAACCAGGTCAGCAGAGCTGCTTTAGAGCCAGAGTTCCAGGTCAGCAGAGCTGCTCTAGAGCACGAGAATTAGGTCAGCAGAGCCGCTCTAGAGCCTATGAACAAGGTCAGCATAGCTGATCTAGAGCCTGAGATCCAGGTCAGCAGAGCTGCTTTAGAGCCAGAGAACCAGGTCAGCAGAGCTGCTTTAGTGCCAGAGTAACAGGTCAGCAGAGCTGCTCTAGAGTCAGAGGACCAGGTCAGCAGAGCTGCTTCAGAGCAGGATAACCAGGTCAGCAGAGCTGCTTCAAATCCAGAGAACCAGGTCAGCAGAGCTGCTCTAGAGCCTAAGAACCAGTTTAGCAGAGCTGCTTCAAAGCCAGAGAACCAGGTCAACAGAGTTGCTTTAGAGCCAGAGAACCAGGTCAGCAGAGCTGCTCTAGAGGCAGAGAACCAGGTCAGCAGAGCTGCTCTAGGGCCAGAGAAACAAGGTCAGCAGATATGCTTTAGAGGGAGAGAACCAGGTCAGCAGAGCTACTTTGGAGCCAGAGAACTAGGTCAGCAAGCTGCTTCAAAGCTTGAGAACCAGGTCAGCAGATCTACTCTAGAGCCAGAGAACCAGGTCATCAGAACCGCTCTAGAGCCGAAGAACCAGGTCAGCAGAGCTGCTTTAGAGCCAGAGAACCAGGTCAGCAGAGCTGCTATAGAGACAGAGAACCAGATCAGCAGATCTACTTCAAAGCCATAGAACCAGGTCAGCAGAGCTGCTCTAGAGCCAGGAACCAGGTCAGCAGAGCTGCTTTAGAGCCAGAGTACCAGGTCAGCAGAGCTGCTCTAGAGCCAGAGAACCAGGTCAGCAGAGCCGCTCTAGAGGCTAAGAACAAGGTCATCAGAGCTGCTTCAAAGCCAGAGAACCATGTCAGCAGAGCTGCTGTAGAGCCAGAGAACCAGGTCAACAGAGCTGCTTTAGAGACAGAGTTCCAGGTCAGCAGAGCTGCTCTAGAGTCAGAGATCCAGGTCAGCAGAGCTGCTTTAGAGCCAGAGTTCCAGGTCAGCAGAGCTGCTTTAGAGCCAGAGTTCCAGGTCAGCAGAGCTGCTCTAGAGCCAGAGATCCAGGTCAGCAGAGCCACTCTAGAGCGTATGAACAAGGTCAACAGAGCTGCACTAGAGACTGAGAACCAGGTCAGCAGAGCTTCTCTAGAGCCAGAGAACCATGTCAGCAGAGCTGCTGTAGAGCCAGAGAACCAGGTCAGCAGAGCTACTTTGGAGCCAGAGAACTAGGTCAGCAAAGCTGCTTCAAAGCTTGAGAACCAGGTTAGCAGATCTACTCTAGAGGCAGAGAACCAGGTCATCAGAACCGCTCTAGAGCCGAAGAACCAGGTCAGCAGAGCTGCTTTAGAGCCAGAGAACCAGGTCAGCAGAGCTGCTATAGAGACAGAGAACCAGATCAGCAGATCTACTTCAAAGCCATAGAACCAGGTCAGCAGAGCTGCTCTAGAGCCAGAGAACCAGGTCAGCAGAGCTGCTTTAGAGCCAGAGTACCAGGTCAGCAGAGCTGCTCTAGAGCCAGAGAACCAGATGAGCAGAGCTGCTTCAAAGCCAGAGAACCAGGTCAGCGGAGCTGCTCTAGAGCCAGAAAACCAGGTCAGCAGAGCTGCTTTAGAGCCAGAGTTCCAGGTCAGCAGAGCTGCACTAGAGACTGAGAACTAGGTCAGCAGAGCTTCTCTAGAGCAAGAGATCCAGGTCAGCAGAGCTGCTTCAAAGCCAGAGAACCATGTCAGCAGAGCTGCTGTAGAACCAGAGAACCAGGTCAACAGAGCTGCTTTAGAGACAGAGTTCCAGGTCGGCAGAGCTGCTTAAGAGCCAGAGTTCCAGGTCAGCAGAGCTGCTTTAGAGCCAGAGTTCCAGGTCAGCAGAGCTGCTCTAGAGCCAGAGATCCAGGTCAGCAGAGCCACTCTAGAGCGTATGAACAAGGTCAGCAGAGCTGCACTAGAGACTGAGAACCAGGCCAGCAGAGCTTCTCTAGAGCCAGAGAACCAGGCCAACAGACCTGCTCCAGAGCCAGAGAACCAGGTCAGGAGAGCTGCTTCAAAGCCAGAGAACCATGTCAGCAGAGCTGCTTTAGAGCCAGAGAACCAGGTCAGCAGAGCTTCTCTAGAGCCAGATAACCAGGTCAGCAGAGCTTCTTCAAAGCCAGAGAACCAGGTTAGTAGACCTGCTATAGAACAAGAGAACCAGCTCAGCAGAGCTGCTTTAGGTAAAGGGTACCAGGTCAGCAGAGCTGCTCTAGAGTCAGAGGACCAGGTCAGCACAGCTGCTTCAGAGCAAGATAACCAGGTCAGCAGAGCTGCTTCAAATCCAGAGAACCAGGTCAGCAGAGCTGCTCTAGAGCCTAAGAACCAGGCCACCAGAGCTGCTTCAAAGCCAGAGAACCAGGTTTGCTAGCTGCTTCAAATCCAGAGAACCAGGTCAGCAGAGCTGCTCTAGAGCCTAAGAACCAGTTTAGCAGAGCTGCTTCAAAGCCAGAGAACCAGGACAACAGATGTTGCTTTAGAGCCAGAGAACCAGGTCAGCAGAGCTGCTCTAGAGGCAGAGAACCAGGTCAGCAGAGCTGCTCTAAGGCCAGAGAAACAAGGTCAGCAGATATGCTTTAGAGGGAGAGAACCAGGTCAGCAGAGCTACTTTGGAGCCAGAGAACTAGGTCAGCAAAGCTGCTTCAAAGCTTGAGAACCAGGTCAGCAGACCTACTCTAGAGGCAGAGAACCAGGTCATCAGAACCGCTCTAGAGCCGAAGAACCAGGTCAGCAGAGCTGCTTTAGAGCCAGAGAACCAGGTCAGCAGAGCTGCTATAGAGACAGAGAACCAGATCAACAGATCTACTTCAAAGCCATAGAACCAGGTCAGCAAAGCTGCTCTAGAGCCAGAGAACCAGGTCAACAGAGCTGCTTTAGAGCCAGAGAACCAGGTGAGCAGAGCCGCTCTAGAGGCTAAGAACAAGGTCATCAGAGCTGCTTCAAATCCAGAGAACCAGGTCAGCAGAGCTGCTCTAGAGCCAGAGAACCAGATGAGCAGAGCTGCTTTAGAGCCAGAGTTCCAGGTCAGCAGAACTGCTTTAGAGCCAGAGTTCCAGGTCAGCAGAGCTGCTCTAGAGCCAGAGATCCAGGTCAGCAGAGCCACTCTAGAGCGTATGAACAAGGTCAACAGAGCTGCACTAGAGACTGAGAACCAGGTCAGCAGAGCTTCTCTAGAGCCAGAGAACCAGGTCAACAGACCTGCTCCAGAGCCAGAGAACCAGGTCAACAGAGCTGCTTTAGAGCCAGAGTACCAGGTCAGCAGAGCTGCTCTAGAGCCAGAGAACCAGGTGAGCAGAGACGCTCTAGAGGCCCAGAACAAGGTCATCAGAGCTGCTTCAAATCCAGAGAACCAGGTCAGCAGAGCTGCTCTAGAGCCAGAGAACCAGATGAGCAGAGCTGCTTCAAAGCCAGAGAACCAGGTCAGCGGAGCTGCTCTAGAGCCAGAAAACCAGGTCAGCAGAGCTGCTTTAGAGCCAGAGTTCCAGGTCAGCAGAGCTGCACTAGAGACTGAGAACCAGGTCAGCAGAGCTTCTCTAGAGCAAGAGATCCAGGTCAGCAGAGCTGCTTCAAAGCCAGAGAACCATGTCAGCAGAGCTGCTGTAGAGCCAGAGAACCAGGTCAACAGAGCTGCTTTAAAGACAGAGTTCCAGGTCAGCAGAGCTGCTCTAGAGTCAGAGATCCTGGTCAGCAGAGCTGCTTAAGAGCCAGAGTTCCAGGTCAGCAGAGCTGCTTTAGAGCCAGAGTTCCAGGTCAGCAGAGTTTTTTCTAGAGCCAGAGATCCAGGTCAGCAGAGCCACTCTAGAGCGTATGAACAAGGTCAGCAGAGCTGCACTAGAGACTGAGAACCAGGTCAGCAGAGCTTCTCTAGAGCCAGAGAGCCATGTCAGCAGAGCTGCTGTAGAGCCAGAGAACCAGGTCAACAGACCTGCTCCAGAGCCAGAGAACCAGGTCAGCAGAGCTGCTTCAAATCCAGAGAACCATGTCAGCAGAGCTGCTTTAGAGCCAGAGAACCAGGTCAGCAGAGCTTCTCTAGAGCCAGATAACCAGGTCAGCAGAGCTGCTTCAAAGCCAGAGAACCAGGTCAGCAGAGCTGCTCTAGAGCCTAAGAACCAGTTTAGCGGAGCTGCTTCAAAGCCAGAGAACCAGGACAACAGAGTTGCTTTAGAGCCAGAGAACCAGGTCAGCAGAGCTGCTCTAGAGCCAGAGAACCAGGTCAGCAGAGCTGCTCTAGGGCCAGAGAAACAAGGTCAGCAGATATGCTGTAGAGCCAGAGAACCAGGTCAACAAACCTGCTCCAGAGCCAGAGAACCAGGTCAGCAGAGCTGCTTCAAAGCCAGAGAACCATGTCAGCAGAGCTGCTTTAGAGCCAGAGAA
The DNA here is from genome assembly GCF_964204655.1 of Triturus cristatus. Classification (NCBI taxonomy): domain Eukaryota; kingdom Metazoa; phylum Chordata; class Amphibia; order Caudata; family Salamandridae; genus Triturus; species Triturus cristatus. Next base: position 914,241,177 of record NC_140579.1, on the reverse strand, counting down.
CCAGGTCATCAGAACCGCTCTAGAGCCGAAGAACCAGGTCAGCAGAGCTGCTTTAGAGCCAGAGAACCAGGTCAGCAGAGCTGCTATAGAGACAGAGAACCAGATCAGCAGATCTACTTCAAAGCCATAGAACCAGGTCAGCAGAGCTGCTCTAGAGCCAGAGAACCAGGTGAGCAGAGACGCTCTAGAGGCCCAGAACAAGGTCATCAGAGCTGCTTCAAATCCAGAGAACCAGGTCAGCAGAGCTGCTCTAGAGCCAGAGAACCAGATGAGCAGAGCTGCTTCAAAGCCAGAGAACCAGGTCAGCGGAGCTGCTCTAGAGCCAGAAAACCAGGTCAGCAGAGCTGCTTTAGAGCCAGAGTTCCAGGTCAGCAGAGCTGCACTAGAGACTGAGAACCAGGTCAGCAGAGCTTCTCTAGAGCAAGAGATCCAGGTCAGCAGAGCTGCTTCAAAGCCAGAGAACCATGTCAGCAGAGCTGCTGTAGAGCCAGAGAACCAGGTCAACAGAGCTGCTTTAAAGACAGAGTTCCAGGTCAGCAGAGCTGCTCTAGAGTCAGAGATCCTGGTCAGCAGAGCTGCTTAAGAGCCAGAGTTCCAGGTCAGCAGAGCTGCTTTAGAGCCAGAGTTCCAGGTCAGCAGAGTTTTTTCTAGAGCCAGAGATCCAGGTCAGCAGAGCCACTCTAGAGCGTATGAACAAGGTCAGCAGAGCTGCACTAGAGACTGAGAACCAGGTCAGCAGAGCTTCTCTAGAGCCAGAGAGCCATGTCAGCAGAGCTGCTGTAGAGCCAGAGAACCAGGTCAACAGACCTGCTCCAGAGCCAGAGAACCAGGTCAGCAGAGCTGCTTCAAATCCAGAGAACCATGTCAGCAGAGCTGCTTTAGAGCCAGAGAACCAGGTCAGCAGAGCTTCTCTAGAGCCAGATAACCAGGTCAGCAGAGCTGCTTCAAAGCCAGAGAACCAGGTCAGCAGAGCTGCTCTAGAGCCTAAGAACCAGTTTAGCGGAGCTGCTTCAAAGCCAGAGAACCAGGACAACAGAGTTGCTTTAGAGCCAGAGAACCAGGTCAGCAGAGCTGCTCTAGAGCCAGAGAACCAGGTCAGCAGAGCTGCTCTAGGGCCAGAGAAACAAGGTCAGCAGATATGCTGTAGAGCCAGAGAACCAGGTCAACAAACCTGCTCCAGAGCCAGAGAACCAGGTCAGCAGAGCTGCTTCAAAGCCAGAGAACCATGTCAGCAGAGCTGCTTTAGAGCCAGAGAACCAGGTCATCAGAACCGCTCTAGAGCCGAAGAACCAGGTCAGCAGAGCTGCTTTAGAGCCAGAGAACCAGGTCAGCAGAGCTGCTATAGAGACAGAGAACCAGATCAGCAGATCTACTTCAAAGCCATAGAACCAGGTCAGCAGAGCTGCTCTAGAGCCAGAGTACCAGGTCAGCAGAGCTGCTCTAGAGCCAGAGAACCAGATGAGCAGAGCTGCTTCAAAGCCAGAGAACCAGGTCAGCGGAGCTGCTCTAGAGCCAGAAAACCAGGTCAGCAGAGCTGCTTTAGAGCCAGAGTTCCAGGTCAGCAGAGCTGCACTAGAGACTGAGAACCAGGTCAGCAGAGCTTCTCTAGAGCAAGAGATCCAGGTCAGCAGAGCTGCTTCAAAGCCAGAGAACCATGTCAGCAGAGCTGCTGTAGAACCAGAGAACCAGGTCAACAGAGCTGCTTTAGAGACAGAGTTCCAGGTCAGCAGAGCTGCTCTAGAGTCAGAGATCCAGGTCGGCAGAGCTGCTTAAGAGCCTGAGTTCCAGGTCAGCAGAGCTGCTTTAGAGCCAGAGTTCCAGGTCAGCAGAGCTGCTCTAGAGCCAGAGATCCAGGTCAGCAGAGCCACTCTAGAGCGTATGAACAAGGTCAGCAGAGCTGCACTAGAGACTGAGAACCAGGTCAGCAGAGCTTCTCTAGAGCCAGAGAACCAGGCCAACAGACCTGCTCCAGAGCCAGAGAACCAGGTCAGCAGAGCTGCTTCAAAGCCAGAAAACCATGTCAGCAGAGCTGCTTTAGAGCCAGAGAACCAGGTCAGCAGAGCTTCTCTAGAGCCAGATAACCAGGTCAGCAGAGCTTCTTCAAAGCCAGAGAACCAGGTTAGTAGACCTGCTATAGAACAAGAGAACCAGCTCAGCAGAGCTGCTTTAGGTAAAGGGTACCAGGTCAGCAGAGCTGCTCTAGAGTCAGAGGACCAGGTCAGCACAGCTGCTTCAGAGCAAGATAACCAGGTCAGCAGAGCTGCTTCAAATCCAGAGAACCAGGTCAGCAGAGCTGCTCTAGAGCCTAAGAACCAGGCCACCAGAGCTGCTTCAAAGCCAGAGAACCAGGTTTGCTAGCTGCTTGAAATCCAGAGAACCAGGTCAGCAGAGCTGCTCTAGAGCCTAAGAACCAGTTTAGCAGAGCTGCTTCAAAGCCAGAGAACCAGGACAACAGATGTTGCTTTAGAGCCAGAGAACCAGGTCAGCAGAGCTGCTCTAGAGGCAGAGAACCAGGTCAGCAGAGCTGCTCTAAGGCCAGAGAAACAAGGTCAGCAGATATGCTTTAGAGGGAGAGAACCAGGTCAGCAGAGCTACTTTGGAGCCAGAGAACTAGGTCAGCAAAGCTGCTTCAAAGCTTGAGAACCAGGTCAGCAGACCTACTCTAGAGGCAGAGAACCAGGTCATCAGAACCGCTCTAGAGCCGAAGAACCAGGTCAGCAGAGCTGCTTTAGAGCCAGAGAACCAGGTCAGCAGAGCTGCTATAGAGACAGAGAACCAGATCAGCAGATCTACTTCAAAGCCATAGAACCAGGTCAGCAGAGCTGCTCTAGAGCCAGAGAGCCAGGTCAACAGAGCTGCTTTAGAGCCAGAGAACCAGGTGAGCAGAGCCGCTCTAGAGGCTAAGAACAAGGTCATCAGAGCTGCTTCAAATCCAGAGAACCAGGTCAGCAGAGCTGCTCTAGAGCGAGAGAACCAGATGAGCAGAGCTGCTTCAAAGCCAGAGAACCAGGTCAGCGGAGCTGCCCTAGAGCCAGAAAACCAGGTCAGCAGAGCTGCTTTAGAGCCAGAGTTCCAGGCCAGCAGAGCTGCACTAGAAACTGAGAACCAGGTCAGCAGAGCTTCTCTAGAGCAAGAGATCCAGGTCAGCAGAGCTGCTTCAAAGCCAGAGAACCATGTCAGCAGAGCTGCTGTAGAGCCAGAGAACCAGGTCAACAGAGCTGCTTTAGAGACAGAGTTCCAGGTCAGCAGAGCTGCTCTAGAGTCAGAGATCCAGGTCAGCAGAGCTGCTTTAGAGCCAGAGTTCCAGGTCAGCAGATCTACTCTAGAGCCAGAGAACCAGGTCATCAGAACCGCTGTAGAGCCGAAGAACCAGGTCAGCAGAGCTGCTTTAGAGCCAGAGAACCAGGTCAGCAGAGCTGCTATAGAGACAGAGAACCAGATCAGCAGATCAACCTCAACTGCATAGAACCAGGTCAGCAGAGCTGCTCTAGAGCCAGAGAACTTTCTCAGAAGAGCTGCTTTAGAGCCAGAGTACCAGGTCAGCAGAGCTGCTCTAGAGCCAGAGAACAAGGTCAGCAGAGCCGCTCTAGAGGCTAAGAACAAGGTCATCAGAGCTGCTTCAAATCCAGAGAACCAGGTAAGCAGAGCTGCTTTAGAGCCAGAGAACCAGGTCAGCAGAGCTGCTCTAGAGCCAGAGAACCAGGTCAGCAGAGCTGCTTCAGAGCAAGAGAACCAGGTCAGCAGAGCTGCTTCAAATCCAGAGAACCAGGTAAGCAGAGCTGCTCTAGAGCCTAAGAACCAGGTCAGCAGAGCTGCTTCAAAGCCAGAGAACTGGGTCAGCAGAGCTGCTTAAGAGCCAGAGAACCAGCTCATCAGAGCTGCTTCAAAGCCAGAGATCCAGGTTAGCAGAGCTGCTATAGAGCCAGAAAACCAGATCAGTAGAGCTGCTTTAGATCCAAAGTACCAGGTCAGCAGAGCTGCTCTAGAGCCAGAGAACCAGGTCAGCAGAGCTGCTTCAGAGCAAGAGAACCAGGTCAGCAGAGCTGCTTCAAATCCAGAGAAGCAGGTCAGCAGAGCTGCTCTAGAGCCTAAGAACCAGGTCAGCAGAGCTGCTTCAAAGCCAGAGAACTGGGTCAGCAGAGCTGCTTAAGAGCCAGAGAACCAGCTCATCAGAGCTGCTATAGAGACAGAGAACCAGATCAGCAGATCTACTTCAAAGCCAGAGAAACAGGTCAGCAGAGCTGCTCTAGAGCCAGAGAACCAGGTCAGCAGAGCTGCTTTAGAGCCAGAGTACCAGGTCAGCAGATCTGCTCTATAGCCAGAGAACCAGGTCAGCAGAGCCACTCTAAAGGCTAAGAACAAGGTCATCAGAGCTGCTCTAGAGCCTGAGAACCAGGCCAGCAAAGCTGCTTTAGAGCCTGAGAACCAGGTCAGAAGAGCGTCTCTAGAGCCAGAGAACCAGAGAACCAGGTCAGCAGAGCTGCTTCAAAGCCATAGAACCAGGTCAGCAGAACTGCTCTAGAGCCAGAGAACCGGGTCAGCAGAACTGCTCTAGAGCCAGAGAATCAGGTCAGCAGAGATGCTTCAAAGCCAGAGAACCAGATCAGCAGAGCTGCTTTAGGCCCAGAGTACCAGTGCAGCAGAGCTGCTCAAGAGCCAGAGAACCAGGTCAGCAGAGCTGCTTAAGAGCAAGAGAACCAGTTCAGCAGAGCTGCATCAAATCCAGAGAACCAGGTAAGCGGAGCTGCTTTAGAGCCAGAGAACCAGGTCATCAGAGCTGCTCTAGAGCCAGAGAACCAGATCAGCAGAGCTGCTTCAAAGCCAGAGAACCATGTCAGCGGAGCTGCTCTAGAGCCAGAAAACCAGGTCAGCAGAGCTGCTTTAGAGCCAGAATTCCAGGTCAGCAGAGCTGCTCTAGAGCACGAGATTCAGGTCAGCAGAGCCGCTCTAGAGCCTATGAACAAGGTCAGCATAGCTGATCTAGAGCCTGAGATCCAGGTCAGCAGAGCTGCTTTAGAGCCAGAGAACCAGGTCAGCAGAGCTGCTTTAGTGCCAAAGTAACAGGTCAGCGGAGCTGCTCTAGAGTCAGAGGACCAGGTCAGCAGAGCTGCTTCAGAGCAGGATAACCAGGTCAGCAGAGCTGCTTCAAATCCAGAGAACCAGGTCAGCAGAGCTGCTCTAGAGCCTAAGAACCAGTTTAGCAGAGCTGCTTCAAAGCCAGAGAACCAGGTCAACAGAGTTGCTTTAGAGCCAGAGAACCAGGTCAGCAGAGCTGCTCTAGAGGCAGAGAACCAGGTCAGCAGAGCTGCTATAGAGACAGAGAACCAGATCAGCAGATCTACTTCAAAGCCATAGAACCAGGTCAGCAGAGCTGCTCTAGAGCCAGGAACCAGGTCAGCAGAGCTGCTTTAGAGCCAGAGTACCAGGTCAGCAGAGCTGCTCTAGAGCCAGAGAACCAGGTCAGCAGAGCCGCTCTAGAGGCTAAGAACAAGGTCATCAGAGCTGCTTCAAAGCCAGAGAACCATGTCAGCAGAGCTGCTGTAGAGCCAGAGAACCAGGTCAACAGAGCTGCTTTAGAGACAGAGTTCCAGGTCAGCAGAGCTGCTCTAGAGTCATAGATCCAGGTCAGCAGAGCTGCTTTAGAGCCAGAGTTCCAGGTCAGCAGAGCTGCTTTAGAGCCAGAGTTCCAGGTCAGCAGAGCTGCTCTAGAGCCAGAGATCCAGGTCAGCAGAGCCACTCTAGAGCGTATGAACAAGGTCAACAGAGCTGCACTAGAGACTGAGAACCAGGTCAGCAGAGCTTCTCTAGAGCCAGAGAACCATGTCAGCAGAGCTGCTGTAGAGCCAGAGAACCAGGTCAGCAGAGCTACTTTGGAGCCAGAGAACTAGGTCAGCAAAGCTGCTTCAAAGCTTGAGAACCAGGTTAGCAGATCTACTCTAGAGGCAGAGAACCAGGTCATCAGAACCGCTCTAGAGCCGAAGAACCAGGTCAGCAGAGCTGCTTTAGAGCCAGAGAACCAGGTCAGCAGAGCTGCTATAGAGACAGAGAACCAGATCAGCAGATCTACTTCAAAGCCATAGAAAAAGGTCAGCAGAGCTGCTCTAGAGCCAGAGAACCAGGTCAACAGAGCTGCTTTAGAGCCAGAGTACCAGGTCAGCAGAGCTGCTCTAGAGCCAGAGAACCAGGTGAGCAGAGCCGCTCTAGAGGCTAAGAACAAGGTCATCAGAGCTGCTTCAAATCCAGAGAACCAAGTCAGCAGAGCTGCTCTAGAGCCAGAGAACCAGATGAGCAGAGCTGCTTCAAAGCCAGAGAACCAGGTCAGCGGAGCTGCTCTAGAGCCAGAAAACCAGGTCAGCAGAGCTGCTTTAGAGCCAGAGTTCCAGGTCAGCAGAGCTGCACTAGAGACTGAGAACCAGGTCAGCAGAGCTTCTCTAGAGCAAGAGATCCAGGTCAGCAGAGCTGCTTCAAAGCCAGAGAACCATGTCAGCAGAGCTGCTGTAGAACCAGAGAACCAGGTCAACAGAGCTGCTTTAGAGACAGAGTTCCAGGTCAGCAGAGCTGCTCTAGAGTCAGAGATCCAGGTCGGCAGAGCTGCTTAAGAGCCAGAGTTCCAGGTCAGCAGAGCTGCTTTAGAGCCAGAGTTCCAGGTCAGCAGAGCTGCTCTGGAGCCAGAGATCCAGGTCAGCAGAGCCACTCTAGAGCGTATGAACAAGGTCAGCAGAGCTGCACTAGAGACTGAGAACCAGGTCAGCAGAGCTTCTCTAGAGCCAGAGAACCAGGCCAACAGACCTGCTCCAGAGCCAGAGAACCAGGTCAGCAGAGCTGCTTCAAAGCCAGAGAACCATGTCAGCAGAGCTGCTTTAGAGCCAGAGAACCAGGTCAGCAGAGCTTCTCTAGAGCCAGATAACCAGGTCAGCAGAGCTACTTCAAAGCCAGAGAACCAGGTTAGTAGACCTGCTATAGAACAAGAGAACCAGCTCAGCAGAGCTACTTTAGGTAAAGATTACCAGGTCACCAGAGCTGCTCTAGAGTCAGAGGACCAGGTCAGCACAGCTGCTTCAGAGCAAGATAACCAGGTCAGCAGAGCTGCTTCAAATCCAGAGAACCAGGTCAGCAGAGCAGCTCTAGAGCCTAAGAACAAGGCCACCAGAGCTGCTTCAAAGCCAGAGAACCAGGTTTGCTAGCTGCTTCAAATCCAGAGAACCAGGTCAGCAGAGCTGCTCTAGAGCCTAAGAACCAGTTTAGCAGAGCTGCTTCAAAGCCAGAGAACCAGGACAACAGAGTTGCTTTAGAGCCAGAGAACCAGGTCAGCAGAGCTGCTCTAGAGGCAGAGAACCAGGTCAGCAGAGCTGCTCTAAGGCCAGAGAAACAAGGTCAGCAGATATGCTTTAGAGGGAGAGAACCAGGTCAGCAGAGCTACTTTGGAGCCAGAGAACTAGGTCAGCAAAGCTGCTTCAAAGCTTGAGAACCAGGTCAGCAGACCTACTCTAGAGGCAGAGAACCAGGTCATCAGAACCGCTCTAGAGCCGAAGAACCAGGTCAGCAGAGCTGCTTTAGAGCCAGAGAACCAGGTCAGCAGAGCTGCTATAGAGACAGAGAACCAGATCAACAGATCTACTTCAAAGCCATAGAACCAGGTCAGCAGAGCTGCTCTAGAGCCAGAGAACCAGGTCAACAGAGCTGCTTTAGAGCCAGAGAACCAGGTGAGCAGAGCCGCTCTAGAGGCTAAGAACAAGGTCATCAGAGCTGCTTCAAATCCAGAGAACCAGGTCAGCAGAGCTGCTCTAGAGCCAGAGAACCAGATGAGCAGAGCTGCTTTAGAGCCAGAGTTCCAGGTCAGCAGAACTGCTTTAGAGCCAGAGTTCCAGGTCAGCAGAGCTGCTCTAGAGCCAGAGATCCAGGTCAGCAGAGCCACTCTAGAGCGTATGAACAAGGTCAACAGAGCTGCACTAGAGACTGAGAACCAGGTCAGCAGAGCTTCTCTAGAGCCAGAGAACCAGGTCAACAGACCTGCTCCAGAGCCAGAGAACCAGGTCAACAGAGCTGGTTTAGAGACAGAGTTCCAGGTCAGCAGAGCTGCTCTAGAGTCAGAGATCCAGGTCAGCAGAGCTGCTTTAGAGCCAGAGTTCCAGGTCAGCAGAACTGCTTTAGAGCCAGAGTTCCAGGTCAGCAGAGCTGCTCTAGAGCCAGAGATCCAGGTCAGCAGAGCCACTCTAGAGCGTATGAACAAGGTCAACAGAGCTGCACTAGAGACTGAGAACCAGGTCAGCAGAGCTTCTCTAGAGCCAGAGAACCAGGTCAACAGACCTGCTCCAGAGCCAGAGAACCAGGTCAGCAGAGCTGCTTCAAAGCCAGAGAACCATGTCAGTAGAGCTGCTTTAGAGCCAGAGAACCAGGTCAGCAGAGCTTCTCTAGAGCCAGATAACCAGGTCAGCTGAGCTGCTTCAAAGCCAGAGAACCAGGTTAGTAGACCTGCTATAGAACAGGAGAACCAGCTCAGCAGAGCTGCTTTAGGTCCAGAGTACCAGGTCAGCAGAGCTGCTCTAGAGTCAGAGGACCAGGTCAGCAGAGCTGCTTCAGAGCAAGATAACCAGGTCAGCAGAGCTGCTTCAAATCCAGAGAACCAGGTCAGCAGAGCTGCTCTGGAGCCTAAGAACCAGGCCACCAGAGCTGCTTAAAAGCCAGAGAACCAGGTCAGCAGAGCTGCTTCAAATCTAGAGAACCAGGTCAGCAGAGCTGCTCTAGAGCCTAAGAACCAGTTTAGCAGAGCTGTTTCAAAGCCAGAGAACCAGGTCAACAGAGTTGCTTTAGAGCCAGAGAACCAGGTCAGCAGAGCTGCTCTAGAGGCAGAGAACCAGGTCAGCCGAGCTGCTCTAGGGCCAGAGAAACAGGTCAACAGAGTTGCTTTAGAGCCAGAGAACCAGGTCAGCAGAGCTGCTCTAGAGGCAGAGAACCAGGTCAGCCGAGCTGCTCTAGGGCCAGAGAAACAAGGTCAGCAGATATGCTTTAGAGGGAGAGAACCAGGTCAGCAGAGCTACTTTGGAGCCAGAGAACTAGGTCAGCAAAGCTGCTTCAAAGCTTGAGAACCAGGTCAGCAGATCTACTCTAGAGCCAGAGAACCAGGTCATCAGAACCGCTGTAGAGCCGAAGAACCAGGTCAGCAGAGCTGCTTTAGAGCCAGAGAACCAGGTCAGCAGAGCTGCTATAGAGACAGAGAACCAGATCAGCAGATCAACCTCAAATGCATAGAACCAGGTCAGCAGAGCTGCTCTAGAGCCAGAGAACTTTCTCAGCAGAGCTGCTTTAGAGCCAGAGTACCAGGTCAGCAGAGCTGCTCTAGAGCCAGAGAACAAGGTCAGCAGAGCCGCTCTAGAGGCTAAGAACAAGGTCATCAGAGCTGCTTCAAATCCAGAGAACCAGGTAAGCAGAGCTGCTTTAGAGCCAGAGAACCAGGTCAGCAGAGCTGCTCTAGAGCCAGAGAACCAGGTCAGCAGAGCTGCTTCAGAGCAAGAGAACCAGGTCAGCAGAGCTGCTTCAAATCCAGAGAACCAGGTAAGCAGAGCTGCTCTAGAGCCTAAGAACCAGGTCAGCAGAGCTGCTTCAAAGCCAGAGAACTGGGTCAGCAGAGCTGCTTAAGAGCCAGAGAACCAGCTCATCAGAGCTGCTTCAAAGCCAGAGATCCAGGTTAGCAGAGCTGCTATAGAGCCAGAAAACCAGATCAGTAGAGCTGCTTTAGATCCAAAGTACCAGGTCAGCAGAGCTGCTCTAGAGCCAGAGAACCAGGTCAGCAGAGCTGCTTCAGAGCAAGAGAACCAGGTCAGCAGAGCTGCTTCAAATCCAGAGAAGCAGGTCAGCAGAGCTGCTCTAGAGCCTAAGAACCAGGTCAGCAGAGCTGCTTCAAAGCCAGAGAACTGGGTCAGCAGAGCTGCTTAAGAGCCAGAGAACCAGCTCATCAGAGCTGCTATAGAGACAGAGAACCAGATCAGCAGATCTACTTCAAAGCCAGAGAAACAAGTCAGCAGAGCTGCTCTAGAGCCAGAGAACCAGGTCAGCAGAGCTGCTTTAGAGCCAGAGTACCAGGTCAGCAGATCTGCTCTATAGCCAGAGAACCAGGTCAGCAGAGCCGCTCTAAAGGCTAAGAACAAGGTCATCAGAGCTGCTCTAGAGCCTGAGAACCAGGCCAGCAGAGCTGCTTTAGAGCCTGAGAACCAGGTCAGAAGAGCGTCTCTAGAGCCAGAGAACCAGAGAACCAGGTCAGCAGAGCTGCTTCAAAGCCATAGAACCAGGTCAGCAGAACTGCTCTAGAGCCAGAGAACCGGGTCAGCAGAACTGCTCTAGAGCCAGAAAATCAGGTCAGCAGAGATGCTTCAAAGCCAGAGAACCAGATCAGCAGAGCTGCTTTAGGCCCAGAGTACCAGTGCAGCAGACCTGCTCAAGAGCCAGAGAACCAGGTCAGCAGAGCTGCTTAAGAGCAAGAGAACCAGTTCAGCAGAGCTGCATCCAATCCAGAGAACCAGGTAAGCGGAGCTGCTTTAGAGCCAGAGAACCAGGTCATCAGAGCTGCTCTAGAGCCAGAGAACCAGATCAGCAGAGCTGCTTCAAAGCCAGAGAACCATGTCAGCGGAGCTGCTCTAGAGCCAGAAAACCAGGTCAGCAGAGCTGCTTTAGAGCCAGAGTTCCAGGTCAGCAGAGCTGCTCTAGAGCACGAGATTCAGGTCAGCAGAGCCGCTCTAGAGCCTATGAACAAGGTCAGCATAGCTGATCTAGGGCCTGAGATCCAGGTCAGCAGAGCTGCTTTAGAGCCAGAGAACCAGGTCAGCAGAGCTGCTTTAGTGCCAGAGTAACAGGTCAGCAGAGCTGCTCTAGAGTCAGAGGACCAGGTCAGCAGAGCTGCTTCAGTGCAGGATAACCAGGTCAGCAGAGCTGCTTCAAATCCAGAGAACCAGGTCAGCAGAGCTGCTCTAGAGCCTAAGAACCAGTTTAGCAGAGCTGCTTCAAAGCCAGAGAACCAGGTCAACAGAGTTGCTTTAGAGCCAGAGAACCAGGTCAGCAGAGCTGCTCTAGAGGCAGAGAACCAGGTCAGCAGAGCTGCTCTAGGGCCAGAGAAACAAGGTCAGCAGATATGCTTTAGAGGGAGAGAACCAGGTCAGCAGAGCTACTTTGGAGCCAGAGAACTAGGTCAGCAAAGCTGCTTCAAAGCTTGAGAACCAGGTCAGCAGATCTACTCTAGAGCTAGAGAACCAGGTCATCAGAACCGCTCTAGAGCCGAAGAACCAGGTCAGCAGAGCTGCTTTAGAGCCAGAGAACCAGGTCAGCAGAGCTGCTATAGAGACAGAGAACCAGATCAGCAGATCTACTTCAAAGCCATAGAACCAGGTCAGCAGAGCTGCTCTAGAGCCAGGAACCAGGTCAGCAGAGCTGCTTTAGAGCCAGAGTACCAGGTCAGCAGAGCTGCTCTAGAGCCAGAGAACCAGGTCAGCAATGCCGCTCTAGAGGCTAAGAACAAGGTCATCAGAGCTGCTTCAAAGCCAGAGAACCATGTCAGCAGAGCTGCTGTAGAGCCAGAGAACCAGGTCAACAGAGCTGCTTTAGAGACAGAGTTCCAGGTCAGCAGAGCTGCTCTAGAGTCAGAGATCCAGGTCAGCAGAGCTGCTTTAGAGCCAGAGTTCCAGGTCAGCAGAGCTGCTTTAGAGCCAGAGTTCCAGGTCAGCAGAGCCACTCTAGAGCGTATGAACAAGGTCAACAGAGCTGCACTAGAGACTGAGAACCAGGTCAGCAGAGCTTCTCTAGAGCCAGAGAACCATGTCAGCAGAGCTGCTGTAGAGCCAGAGAACCAGGTCAACAGAGCTGCTCCAGAGCCAGAGAACCAGGTCAGCAGAGCTGCTTCAAAGCCAGAGAACCATGTCAGAAGAGCTGCTTTAGAGCCAGAGAACCAGGTCAGCAGAGCTTCTCTAGAGCCAGATAACCAGGTCAGCAGAGCTGCTTCAAAGCCAGAGAACCAGGTTAGTAGACCTGCTATAGAACAAGAGAACCAGCTCAGCAGAGCTGCTTTAGGTCCAGAGTACCAGGTCAGCAGAGCTGCTCTAGAGTCAGAGGACCAGGTCAGCAGAGCTGCTTCAGAGCAAGATAACCAGGTCAGCAGAGCTGCTTCAAATCCAGAGAACCAGGTCAGCAGAGCTGCTCTAGAGCCTAAGAACCAGGCCACCAGAGCTGCTTCAAAGCCAGAGAACCAGGTCAGCAGAGCTGCTTCAAATCTAGAGAACCAGGTCAGCAGAGCTGCTCTAGAGCCTAAGAACCAGTTTAGCAGAGCTGTTTCAAAGCCAGAGAACCAGATCAACAGAGTTGCTTTAGAGCCAGAGAACCAGGTCAGCAGAGCTGCTCTAGAGGCAGAGAACCAGGTCAGCCGAGCTGCTCTAGGGCCAGAGAAACAAGGTCAGCTATTATGCTTTAGAGGGAGAGAACCAGGTCAGCAGAGCTACTTTGGAGCCAGAGAACTAGGTCAGCAAAGCTGCTTCAAAGCTTGAGAACCAGGACAGCAGATCTACTCTAGAGCCAGAGAACCAGGTCATCAGAACCGCTGTAGAGCCAAAGAACCAGGTCAGCAGAGCTGCTTTAGAGCCAGAGAACCAGGTCAGCAGAGCTGCTATAGAGACAGAGAACCAGATCAGCAGATCTACCTCAAATGCATAGAACCAGGTAAGCAGAGCTGCTTTAGAGCCAGAGTACCAGGTCAGCAGAGCTGCTCTAGAGTCAGAGGACCAGGTCAGCAGAGCTGCTTCAGAGCAAGATAACCAGGTCAGCAGAGCTGCTTCAAATCCAGAGAACCAGGTCAGCAGAGCTGCTCTAGAGCCTAAGAACCAGGCCACCAGAGCTGCTTCAAAGCCAGAGAACCAGGTCAGCAGAGCTGCTTCAAATCTAGAGAACCAGGTCAGCAGAGCTGCTCTAGAGCCTAAGAACCAGTTTAGCAGAGCTGTTTCAAAGCCAGAGAACCAGGTCAACAGAGTTGCTTTAGAGCCAGAGAACCAGGTCAGCAGAGCTGCTCTAGAGGCAGAGAACCAGGTCAGCCGAGCTGCTCTAGGGCCAGAGAAACAAGGTCAGCAGATATGCTTTAGAGGGAGAGAACCAGGTCAGCAGAGCTACTTTGGAGCCAGAGAACAAGGTCAGCAGAGCCGCTCTAGAGGCTAAGAACAAGGTCATCAGAGCTTCTTCAAATCCAGAGAACCAGGTAAGCAGAGCTGCTTTAGAGCCAGAGAACCAGGTCAGCAGAGCTGCTCTAGAGCCAGAAAACCAGGCCAGCAGAGCTGCTTTAGAGCCAGAGTTCCAGGTCAGCAGAGCTGCTTCAAATCCAGAGAACCAGGTAAGCAGAGCTGCTTTAGAGCCAGAGTACCAGGTCAGCAGAGCTGCTTCAAAGCCAGAGATCCAGGTTAGCAGAGCTGCTATAGAGCCAGAGAACCAGATCAGTAGAGCTGCTTTAGATCCAAAGTACCAGGTCAGCAGAGCTGCTCTAGAGCCAGAGAACCAGGTCAGCAGAGCTGCTTCAGAGCAAGAGAACCAGGTCAGCAGAGCTGCTTCAAATCCAGAGAACCAGGCCAGCAGAGCTGCTTTAGAGCCTGAGAACCAGGTCAGAAGAGCGTCTCTAGAGCCAGAGAACCAGAGAACCAGGTCAGCAGAGCTGCTTCAAAGCCATAGAACCAGGTCAGCAGAACTGCTCTAGAGCCAGAGAACCAGGTCAGCAGAGCTGCTTTAGAGCCAGAGTACCAGGTCAGCAGATCTGCTCTATAGCCAGAGAACCAGGTCAGCAGAGCCGCTCTAAAGGCTAAGAACAAGGTCATCAGAGCTGCTCTAGAGCCTGAGAACCAGGCCAGCAGAGCTGCTTTAGAGCCTGAGAACCAGGTCAGCAGATCTGCTCTATAGCCAGAGAACCAGGTCAGCAGAGCCGCTTTAAAGGCTAAGAACAAGGTCATCAGAGCTGCTCTAGAGCCTGAGAACCAGGCCAGCAGAGCTGCTTTAGAGCCTGAGAACCAGGTCAGAAGAGCGTCTCTAGAGCCAGAGAACCAGAGAACCAGGTCAGCAGAGCTGCTTCAAAGCCATAGAACCAGGTCAGCAGAACTGCTCTAGAGCCAGAGAACCGGGTCAGCAGAACTGCTCTAGAGCCAGAGAATCAGGTCAGCAGAGATGCTTCAAAGCCAGAGAACCAGATCAGCAGAGCTGCTTTAGGCCCAGAGTACCAGTGCAGCAGAGCTGCTCAAGAGCCAGAGAACCAGGTCAGCAGAGCTGCTTAAGAGCAAGAGAACCAGTTCAGCAGAGCTGCATCAAATCCAGAGAACCAGGTAAGCGGAGCTGCTTTAGAGCCAGAGAACCAGGTCATCAGAGCTGCTCTAGAGCCAGAGAACCAGATCAGCAGAGCTGCTTCAAAGCCAGAGAACCATGTCAGCGGAGCTGCTCTAGAGCCAGAAAACCAGGTCAGCAGAGCTGCTTTAGAGCCAGAGTTCCAGGTCAGCAGAATTCCTCTAGAGCAAGAGATTCAGGTCAGCAGAGCCGCTCTAGAGCCTATGAACAAGGTCAGCATAGCTGATCTAGAGCCTGAGTTCCAGGTCAGCAGAGCTGCTTTAGAGCCAGAGAACCAGGTCAGCAGAGCTGCTTTAGTGCCAGAGTAACAGGTCAGCAGAGCTGCTCTAGAGCCAGAGAACTAGGTCAGCAGAGCCGCTCTAGAGCCTAAGAACAAGGTCAGCAGAGCTGCACTAGAGACTGAGAACCAGGTCAGCAGAGCTGCTTTAGAGCCAGAGAACCAGGTCAGCAGAGCTTCTCTAGAGCCAGAGAACCAGGTCAGCAGAGCTGTTTCACAGCCAGAGAACCATGTCAGCAGAGCTGCTGTAGAGCCAGAGAACCAGGTCAACAGACCTGCTCTAGAGCCAGAGAACCAGGTCAGCAGCAGAGCTGCTTCAAAGCCAGAGAACCATGTCAGCAGAGCTGGTTTAAGTCCAGAGTACCAGGTCAGCAGAGCTGCTCTAGAGTCAGAGGACCAGGTCAGCAGAGCTGCTTCAGAGCAGGATAACCAGGTCAGCAGAGCTGCTTCAAATCCAGAGAACCAGGTCAGCAGAGCTGCTGTAGAGCCAGAGAACCAGGTCAACAGACCTGCTCTAGAGCCAGAGAACCAGGTCAGCAGAGCTGCTCTAGAGCCTAAGAACCAGGTCACCAGAGCTGCTTCAAAGCCAGAGAACCAGGTAAGTAGAGCTGCTTCACATCCAGAGAACCAGGTCAGCAGAGCTGCTCTAGAGCCTAAGAACCAGTTTAGCAGAGCTGCTTCAAAGCCTAAGAACCAGTTTAGCAGAGCTGCTTCAAAGCCAGAGAACCAGGACAACAGAGTTGCTTTAGAGCCAGAGAACCAGGTCAGCAGAGCTGCTCTAGAGGCAGAGAACCAGGTCAGCAGAGTTGCTCTAGGGCCAGAGAAACAAGGTCAGAAGATATGCTTTAGAGGGAGAGAACCAGGTCAGCAGAGCTACTTTGGAGCCAGAGAACTAGGTCAGCAAAGCTGCTTCAAAGCTTGAGAACCAGGTCAGCAGATCTACTCTAGAGGCAGAGAACCAGGTCATCAGAACCGCTCTAGAGCCGAAGAACCAGGTCAGCAGAGCTGCTTTAGAGCCAGAGAACCAGGTCAGCAGAGCTGCTATAGAGACAGAGAACCAGATCAGCAGATCTACTTCAAAGCCATAGAACCAGGTCAGCAGAGCTGCTCTAGAGCCAGAGAACCAGGTCAACAGAGCTGCTTTAGAGCCAGAGTTCCAGGTCAGCAGAGCTGCTCTAGAGCCAGAGAACCAGGTGAGCAGAGCCGCTCTAGAGGTTAAGAACAAGGTCATCAGAGCTGCTTCAAATCCAGAGAACCAGATAAGCAGAGCTGCTTTAGAGCTAGAGAACCAGGTCAGCAGAGCTGCTCTAGAGCCAGAGAACCAGATGAGCAGAGCTGCTTCAAAGCCAGAGAACCAGGTAAGCGGAGCTGCTCTAGAGCCAGAGAACCAGGTCAGCAGCAGAGCTGCTTCAAAGCCAGAGAACCATGTCAGCAGAGCTGGTTTAAGTCCAGAGTACCAGGTCAGCAGAGCTGCTCTAGAGCCTAAGAACCAGGTCACCAGAGCTGCTTCAAAGCCAGAGAACCAGGTAAGTAGAGCTGCTTCACATCCAGAGAACCAGGTCAGCAGAGCTGCTCTAGAGCCTAAGAACCAGTTTAGCAGAGCTGCTTCAAAGCCTAAGAACCAGTTTAGCAGAGCTGCTTCAAAGCCAGAGAACCAGGACAACAGAGTTGCTTTAGAGCCAGAGAACCAGGTCAGCAGAGCTGCTCTAGAGGCAGAGAACCAGGTCAGCAGAGTTGCTCTAGGGCCAGAGAAACAAGGTCAGCAGATAAGCTTTAGAGGGAGAGAACCATGTCAGCAGAGCTGCTGTAGAGCCAGAGAACCAGGTCAACAGAGCTGCTTTATAGACAGAGTTCCAGGTCAGCAGAGCTGCTCTAGAGTCAGAGATCCAGGTCAGCAGAGCTGCTTTAGAGCCAGAGTTCCAGGTCAGCAGAGCTGCTTTAGAGCCAGAGTTCCAGGTCAGCAGAGCCACTCTAGAGCGTATGAACAAGGTCAACAGAGCTGCACTAGAGACTGAGAACCAGGTCAGCAGAGCTTCTCTAGAGCCAGAGAACCATGTCAGCAGAGCTGCTGTAGAGCCAGAGAACCAGGTCAACAGAGCTGCTCCAGAGCCAGAGAACCAGGTCAGCAGAGCTGCTTCAAAGCCAGAGAACCATGTCAGAAGAGCTGCTTTAGAGCCAGAGAACCAGGTCAGCAGAGCTTCTCTAGAGCCAGATAACCAGGTCAGCAGAGCTGCTTCAAAGCCAGAGAACCAGGTTAGTAGACCTGCTATAGAACAAGAGAACCAGCTCAGCAGAGCTGCTTTAGGTCCAGAGTACCAGGTCAGCAGAGCTGCTCTAGAGTCAGAGGACCAGGTCAGCAGAGCTGCTTCAGAGCAAGATAACCAGGTCAGCAGAGCTGCTTCAAATCCAGAGAACCAGGTCAGCAGAGCTGCTCTAGAGCCTAAGAACCAGGCCACCAGAGCTGCTTCAAAGCCAGAGAACCAGGTCAGCAGAGCTGCTTCAAATCTAGAGAACCAGGTCAGCAGAGCTGCTCTAGAGCCTAAGAACCAGTTTAGCAGAGCTGTTTCAAAGCCAGAGAACCAGATCAACAGAGTTGCTTTAGAGCCAGAGAACCAGGTCAGCAGAGCTGCTCTAGAGGCAGAGAACCAGGTCAGCCGAGCTGCTCTAGGGCCAGAGAAACAAGGTCAGCTATTATGCTTTAGAGGGAGAGAACCAGGTCAGCAGAGCTACTTTGGAGCCAGAGAACTAGGTCAGCAAAGCTGCTTCAAAGCTTGAGAACCAGGACAGCAGATCTACTCTAGAGCCAGAGAACCAGGTCATCAGAACCGCTGTAGAGCCAAAGAACCAGGTCAGCAGAGCTGCTTTAGAGCCAGAGAACCAGGTCAGCAGAGCTGCTATAGAGACAGAGAACCAGATCAGCAGATCTACCTCAAATGCATAGAACCAGGTAAGCAGAGCTGCTTTAGAGCCAGAGTACCAGGTCAGCAGAGCTGCTCTAGAGTCAGAGGACCAGGTCAGCAGAGCTGCTTCAGAGCAAGATAACCAGGTCAGCAGAGCTGCTTCAAATCCAGAGAACCAGGTCAGCAGAGCTGCTCTAGAGCCTAAGAACCAGGCCACCAGAGCTGCTTCAAAGCCAGAGAACCAGGTCAGCAGAGCTGCTTCAAATCTAGAGAACCAGGTCAGCAGAGCTGCTCTAGAGCCTAAGAACCAGTTTAGCAGAGCTGTTTCAAAGCCAGAGAACCAGGTCAACAGAGTTGCTTTAGAGCCAGAGAACCAGGTCAGCAGAGCTGCTCTAGAGGCAGAGAACCAGGTCAGCCGAGCTGCTCTAGGGCCAGAGAAACAAGGTCAGCAGATATGCTTTAGAGGGAGAGAACCAGGTCAGCAGAGCTACTTTGGAGCCAGAGAACAAGGTCAGCAGAGCCGCTCTAGAGGCTAAGAACAAGGTCATCAGAGCTTCTTCAAATCCAGAGAACCAGGTAAGCAGAGCTGCTTTAGAGCCAGAGAACCAGGTCAGCAGAGCTGCTCTAGAGCCAGAAAACCAGGCCAGCAGAGCTGCTTTAGAGCCAGAGTTCCAGGTCAGCAGAGCTGCTTCAAATCCAGAGAACCAGGTAAGCAGAGCTGCTTTAGAGCCAGAGTACCAGGTCAGCAGAGCTGCTTCAAAGCCAGAGATCCAGGTTAGCAGAGCTGCTATAGAGCCAGAGAACCAGATCAGTAGAGCTGCTTTAGATCCAAAGTACCAGGTCAGCAGAGCTGCTCTAGAGCCAGAGAACCAGGTCAGCAGAGCTGCTTCAGAGCAAGAGAACCAGGTCAGCAGAGCTGCTTCAAATCCAGAGAACCAGGCCAGCAGAGCTGCTTTAGAGCCTGAGAACCAGGTCAGAAGAGCGTCTCTAGAGCCAGAGAACCAGAGAACCAGGTCAGCAGAGCTGCTTCAAAGCCATAGAACCAGGTCAGCAGAACTGCTCTAGAGCCAGAGAACCAGGTCAGCAGAGCTGCTTTAGAGCCAGAGTACCAGGTCAGCAGATCTGCTCTATAGCCAGAGAACCAGGTCAGCAGAGCCACTCTAAAGGCTAAGAACAAGGTCATCAGAGCTGCTCTAGAGCCTGAGAACCAGGCCAGCAGAGCTGCTTTAGAGCCTGAGAACCAGGTCAGCAGATCTGCTCTATAGCCAGAGAACCAGGTCAGCAGAGCCGCTCTAAAGGCTAAGAACAAGGTCATCAGAGCTGCTCTAGAGCCTGAGAACCAGGCCAGCAGAGCTGCTTTAGAGCCTGAGAACCAGGTCAGAAGAGCGTCTCTAGAGCCAGAGAACCAGAGAACCAGGTCAGCAGAGCTGCTTCAAAGCCATAGAACCAGGTCAGCAGAACTGCTCTAGAGCCAGAGAACCGGGTCAGCAGAACTGCTCTAGAGCCAGAGAATCAGGTCAGCAGAGATGCTTCAAAGCCAGAGAACCAGATCAGCAGAGCTGCTTTAGGCCCAGAGTACCAGTGCAGCAGAGCTGCTCAAGAGCCAGAGAACCAGGTCAGCAGAGCTGCTTAAGAGCAAGAGAACCAGTTCAGCAGAGCTGCATCAAATCCAGAGAACCAGGTAAGCGGAGCTGCTTTAGAGCCAGAGAACCAGGTCATCAGAGCTGCTCTAGAGCCAGAGAACCAGATCAGCAGAGCTGCTTCAAAGCCAGAGAACCATGTCAGCGGAGCTGCTCTAGAGCCAGAAAACCAGGTCAGCAGAGCTGCTTTAGAGCCAGAGTTCCAGGTCAGCAGAATTCCTCTAGAGCAAGAGATTCAGGTCAGCAGAGCCGCTCTAGAGCCTATGAACAAGGTCAGCATAGCTGATCTAGAGCCTGAGTTCCAGGTCAGCAGAGCTGCTTTAGAGCCAGAGAACCAGGTCAGCAGAGCTGCTTTAGTGCCAGAGTAACAGGTCAGCAGAGCTGCTCTAGAGCCAGAGAACTAGGTCAGCAGAGCCGCTCTAGAGCCTAAGAACAAGGTCAGCAGAGCTGCACTAGAGACTGAGAACCAGGTCAGCAGAGCTGCTTTAGAGCCAGAGAACCAGGTCAGCAGAGCTTCTCTAGAGCCAGAGAACCAGGTCAGCAGAGCTGTTTCACAGCCAGAGAACCATGTCAGCAGAGCTGCTGTAGAGCCAGAGAACCAGGTCAACAGACCTGCTCTAGAGCCAGAGAACCAGGTCAGCAGCAGAGCTGCTTCAAAGCCAGAGAACCATGTCAGCAGAGCTGGTTTAAGTCCAGAGTACCAGGTCAGCAGAGCTGCTCTAGAGTCAGAGGACCAGGTCAGCAGAGCTGCTTCAGAGCAGGATAACCAGGTCAGCAGAGCTGCTTCAAATCCAGAGAACCAGGTCAGCAGAGCTGCTGTAGAGCCAGAGAACCAGGTCAACAGACCTGCTCTAGAGCCAGAGAACCAGGTCAGCAGAGCTGCTCTAGAGCCTAAGAACCAGGTCACCAGAGCTGCTTCAAAGCCAGAGAACCAGGTAAGTAGAGCTGCTTCACATCCAGAGAACCAGGTCAGCAGAGCTGCTCTAGAGCCTAAGAACCAGTTTAGCAGAGCTGCTTCAAAGCCTAAGAACCAGTTTAGCAGAGCTGCTTCAAAGCCAGAGAACCAGGACAACAGAGTTGCTTTAGAGCCAGAGAACCAGGTCAGCAGAGCTGCTCTAGAGGCAGAGAACCAGGTCAGCAGAGTTGCTCTAGGGCCAGAGAAACAAGGTCAGAAGATATGCTTTAGAGGGAGAGAACCAGGTCAGCAGAGCTACTTTGGAGCCAGAGAACTAGGTCAGCAAAGCTGCTTCAAAGCTTGAAAACCAGGTCAGCAGATCTACTCTAGAGGCAGAGAACCAGGTCATCAGAACCGCTCTAGAGCCGAAGAACCAGGTCAGCAGAGCTGCTTTAGAGCCAGAGAACCAGGTCAGCAGAGCTGCTATAGAGACAGAGAACCAGATCAGCAGATCTACTTCAAAGCCATAGAACCAGGTCAGCAGAGCTGCTCTAGAGCCAGAGAACCAGGTCAACAGAGCTGCTTTAGAGCCAGAGTTCCAGGTCAGCAGAGCTGCTCTAGAGCCAGAGAACCAGGTGAGCAGAGCCGCTCTAGAGGTTAAGAACAAGGTCATCAGAGCTGCTTCAAATCCAGAGAACCAGATAAGCAGAGCTGCTTTAGAGCTAGAGAACCAGGTCAGCAGAGCTGCTCTAGAGCCAGAGAACCAGATGAGCAGAGCTGCTTCAAAGCCAGAGAACCAGGTCAGCGGAGCTGCTCTAGAGCCAGAGAACCAGGTCAGCAGCAGAGCTGCTTCAAAGCCAGAGAACCATGTCAGCAGAGCTGGTTTAAGTCCAGAGTACCAGGTCAGCAGAGCTGCTCTAGAGCCTAAGAACCAGGTCACCAGAGCTGCTTCAAAGCCAGAGAACCAGGTAAGTAGAGCTGCTTCACATCCAGAGAACCAGGTCAGCAGAGCTGCTCTAGAGCCTAAGAACCAGTTTAGCAGAGCTGCTTCAAAGCCTAAGAACCAGTTTAGCAGAGCTGCTTCAAAGCCAGAGAACCAGGACAACAGAGTTGCTTTAGAGCCAGAGAACCAGGTCAGCAGAGCTGCTCTAGAGGCAGAGAACCAGGTCAGCAGAGTTGCTCTAGGGCCAGAGAAACAAGGTCAGCAGATAAGCTTTAGAGGGAGAGAACCAGGTCAGCAGAGCTACTTTGGAGCCAGAGAACTAGGTCAGCAAAGCTGCTTCAAAGCTTGAGAACCAGGTCAGCAGATCTACTCTAGAGGCAGAGAACCAGGTCATCAGAACCGCTCTAGAGCCGAAGAACCAGGTCAGCAGAGCTGCTTTAGAGCCAGAAAACCAGGTCAGTAGAGCTGCTATAGAGACAGAGAACCAGATCAGCAGATCTACTTCAAAGCCATAAAACCAGGTCAGCAGAGCTGCTCTAGAGCCAGAGAACCAGGTCAACAGAGCTGCTTTAGAGCCAGAGTTCCAGGTCAGCAGAGCTGCTCTAGAGCCAGAGAACCAGGTGAGCAGAGCCGCTCTAGAGGTTAAGAACAAGGTCATCAGAGCTGCTTCAAATCCAGAGAACCAGATAAGCAGAGCTGCTTTAGAGCTAGAGAACCAGGTCAGCAGAGCTGCTCTAGAGCCAGAGAACCAGATGAGCAGAGCTGCTTCAAAGCCAGAGAACCAGGTCAGCGGAGCAGCTCTAGAGCCAGAAAACCAGGTCAGCAGAGCTGCTTTAGAGCCAGAGTTCCAGGTCAGCAGAGCTGCACTAGAGACTGAGAACCAGGTCAGCAGAGCTTCTCTAGAGCAAGAGATCCAGGTCACCAGAGCTGCTTCAAAGCCAGAGACCCATGTCAGCAGAGCTGCTGTGGAGCCAGAGAACCAGGTCAACAGAGCTGCTTTAGAGCCAGAGTTCCAGGTCAGCAGAGCTGCTCTAGAGTCAGAGATCCAGGTCAGCAGAGCTGCTTTGGAGCCAGAGTTCCAGGTCAGCAGAGCTGCTTTAGAGCCAGAGTTCCAGGTCAGCAGAGCTGCTCTAGAGCCAGAGATCCAGGTCAGCAGAGCCACTCTAGAGCATATGAACAAGGTCAGCAGAGTTGCACTAGAGACTGAGAACCAGGTCAGCAGAGCTTCTCTAGAGCCAGAGAACCATGTCAGCAGAGCTGTTGTAGAGCCAGAGAACCAGGTCAACAGACCTGCTCCAGAGCCAGAGAACCAGATGAGCAGAGCTGCTTCAAAGCCAGAGAACCAGGTCAGCGGAGCAGCTCTAGAGCCAGAGAACCAGGTCAGCAGAGCTGCTTTAGAGCCAGAGTTCCAGGTCAGCAGAGCTGCTCTAGAGCCAGAGAACCAGGTGAGCAGAGCCGCTCTAGAGGTTAAGAACAAGGTCATCAGAGCTGCTTCAAATCCAGAGAACCAGATAAGCAGAGCTGCTTCAAAGCCAGAGAACCATGTCAGCAGAGCTGGTTTAAGTCCAGAGTACCAGGTCAGCAGAGCTGCTCTAGAGCCTAAGAACCAGGTCACCAGAGCTGCTTCAAAGCCAGAGAACCAGGTAAGTAGAGCTGCTTCACATCCAGAGAACCAGGTCAGCAGAGCTGCTCTAGAGCCTAAGAACCAGTTTAGCAGAGCTGCTTCAAAGCCTAAGAACCAGTTTAGCAGAGCTGCTTCAAAGCCAGAGAACCAGGACAACAGAGTTGCTTTAGAGCCAGAGAACCAGGTCAGCAGAGCTGCTCTAGAGGCAGAGAACCAGGTCAGCAGAGTTGCTCTAGGGCCAGAGAAACAAGGTCAGCAGATAAGCTTTAGAGGGAGAGAACCAGGTCAGCAGAGCTACTTTGGAGCCAGAGAACTAGGTCAGCAAAGCTGCTTCAAAGCTTGAGAACCAGGTCAGCAGATCTACTCTAGAGGCAGAGAACCAGGTCATCAGAACCGCTCTAGAGCCGAAGAACCAGGTCAGCAGAGCTGCTTTAGAGCCAGAAAACCAGGTCAGTAGAGCTGCTATAGAGACAGAGAACCAGATCAGCAGATCTACTTCAAAGCCATAGAACCAGGTCAGCAGAGCTGCTCTAGAGCCAGAGAACCAGGTCAACAGAGCTGCTTTAGAGCCAGAGTTCCAGGTCAGCAGAGCTGCTCTAGAGCCAGAGAACCAGATGAGCAGAGCCGCTCTAGAGGTTAAGAACAAGGTCATCAGAGCTGCTTCAAATCCAGAGAACCAGATAAGCAGAGCTGCTTTAGAGCTAGAGAACCAGGTCAGCAGAGCTGCTCTAGAGCCAGAGAACCAGATGAGCAGAGCTGCTTCAAAGCCAGAGAACCAGGTCAGCGGAGCAGCTCTAGAGCCAGAAAACCAGGTCAGCAGAGCTGCTTTAGAGCCAGAGTTCCAGGTCAGCAGAGCTGCACTAGAGACTGAGAACCAGGTCAGCAGAGCTTCTCTAGAGCAAGAGATCCAGGTCACCAGAGCTGCTTCAAAGCCAGAGACCCATGTCAGCAGAGCTGCTGTGGAGCCAGAGAACCATGTCAACAGAGCTGCTTTAGAGCCAGAGTTCCAGGTCAGCAGAGCTGCTCTAGAGTCAGAGATCCAGGTCAGCAGAGCTGCTTTGGAGCCAGAGTTCCAGGTCAGCAGAGCTGCTTTAGAGCCAGAGTTCCAGGTCAGCAGAGCTGCTCTAGAGCCAGGGATCCAGGTCAGCAGAGCCACTCTAGAGCATATGAACAAGGTCAGCAGAGTTGCACTAGAGACTGAGAACCAGGTCAGCAGAGCTTCTCTAGAGCCAGAGAACCATGTCAGCAGAGCTGCTGTAGAGCCAGAGAACCAGGTCAACAGACCTGCTCCAGAGCCAGAGAACCAGGTCAGCAGAGCTGCTTCAAAGCCAGAGAACCATGTCAGCAGAGCTGCTTTAGAGTCAGAGAACCAGGTCAGCAGAGCTGCTCTAGAGCCTGATAACCAGGTCAGCAGAGCTGCTTCAAAGCCAGAGAACCAGGTTAGTAGACCTGCTATAGAACAAGAGAACCAGCTCAGCAGAGCTGCTTTAGGTCCAGAGTACCAGGTCAGCAGAGCTGCTCTAGAGTCAGAGGACCAGGTCAGCAGAGCTGCTTCAGAGCAATATAACCAGGTCTGCAGAGCTGCTTCAAATCCAGAGAACCAGGTCAGCAGAGCTGATCTAGAGCCTAAGAACCAGGCCACCAGAGCTGCTTCAAAGCCAGAGAACCAGGTCAGCAGAGCTGCTTCAAATCCAGAGAACCAGGTCAGCAGAGCTGCTCTAGAGCCTAAGGACCAGTTTAGCAGAGCTGCTTCAAAGCCAGAGAACAAGGTCAGCAGAGCTGCTCTAGAGGCAGAGAACCAGGTCAGCCGAGCTGCTCTAGGGACAGAGAAACAAGGTCAGCAGATATGCTTTAGAGGGAGAGAACCAGGTCAGCAGAGCTACTTTGGAGCCAGAGAACTAGGTCAGCAAAGCTGCTTCAAAGCTTGTGAATCAGGTCAGCAGATCTACTCTAGAGCCAGAGAACCAGGTCATCAGAACCGCTCTAGAGCCGAAGAACCAGGTCAGCAGAGCTGCTTTAGAGCCAGAGAACCAGGTCGGCAGAGCTGCTATAGAGACAGAGAACCAGATCAGCAGATCTACTGCAAAGGCACAGAACCAGGTCAGCAGAGCTGCTCTAGAGCCATAGAACCAGCTCAGCATTGCTGCTTTAGAGCCAGGGTACCAGGTCAGCAGAGCTGCTCTAGAGCCAGAGAACAAGGTCAGCAGAGCCGCTCTAGAGGCTAAGAACAAGGTCATCAGAGCTGCTTGAAATGCAGAGAACCAGGTAAGTAGAGCTGCTTTAGAGCCAGAGAACCAGGTCAGCAGAGCTGCTCTAGAGCCAGAGAACCAGATCAGCAGAGCTGCTTCAAAGCCAGAGAACCAGGTCAGCGGAGCTGCTCTAGAGCCAGAAAACCAGGTCAGCAGAGCTTCTCTAGAGCAAGAGATCCAGGTCAGCAGAGCTGCTTCAAAGCCAGAGAACCATGTCAGCAGAGCTGCTGTAGAGCCAGAGAACCATGTCAACAGACCTGCCCTAGAGCCATAGAACCAGTTCAGCAGAGCTGCTTCAAAGCCAGAGAACCATGTCAGCAGAGCTGCTCTAGAGCCAGATAAACAGGTCAGCAGAGCTGCTTCAAATCCAGAGAACCAGGTTAGTAGACCTGCTATAGAACCAGAGAACCAGATCAGCAGAGCTGCTTTAGGTCCAGAGTACCAGGTCAGCAGAGCTGCTATAGAGACAGAGGACCAGGTCAGCAGAGCTGCTCTAAAGTCCGAGGACCAGGTCTGCAGAGCTGCTTCAGAGCAAGATAACCAGGTCAGCAGTGCTGCTTCAAATCCAGAGAACCAGGTCAGCAGAGCTGCTCTAGAGCCTAAGAACCAGGTCACCAGAGCTGCTTCAATGCCAGAGAACCAGGTCAGCAGAGCTGCTTCAAATCCAGAGAACCAGGTCAGCAGAGCTGCTCTAGAGCCTAAGAACCAGTTTAGCAGAGCTGCTTCAAAGCCAGAGAACCAGGTCAGCAGAGCTGCTCTAGAGGCAGAGAACCAGGTCAGCAGAGCTGCTCTAGGGCCAGAGAAACGAGGTCAGCAGGTATGCTTTAGAGGGAGAGAACCAGGTCAGCAGAGCTACTTTGGAGCAAGAGAACTAGGTCAGCAAAGCTGCTTCAAAGCTTGAGAACCAGGTCAGCGGATCTACTCTAGAGCCAGAGATTCAGGTCAGCAGAACCGCTCTAGAGACAAAGAACCAGGTCAGCAGAGCTGCTTTAGAGCCAGAGAACCAGGTCAGCAGAGCTGCTATAGAGACAGAGAACCAGATCAGCAAGTCTACTTCAAAGCCATAGAACCAGGTCAGCAGAGCTGCTCTAGAGCCAGAGAACCAGGTCAGCAGAGCTGCTTTAGATCCAGAGTACCAGGTCAGCAGAGCTGCTCTAGAGCCAGAGAACCAGGTCAGCAGAGCCGCTCTAGAGGCTAAGAACAAGGTCATCAGAGCTGCTCTAGAGCCTGAGAACCAGGCCAGCAGAGCTGCATTAGAGCCAGAGAACCAGGTCAGCAGAGTATCTCTAGAGCCAGAGAACCAGAGATCCAGGTCAGCAGAGCTGCTTCAAAGCCATAGAACCAGGTCAGCAGAACTGCTCTAGAGCCAGAGAACCGGGTCAGCAGAACTGCTCTAGAGCCAGAGAATCAGGTCAGCAGAGATGCTTCAAAGCCAGAGAACCAGATCAGCAGAGCTGCTTTAGGCCCAGAGTACCAGTGCAGCAGACCTGCTCAAGAGCCAGAGAACGAGGTCAGCAGAGCTGCTTAAGAGCAAGAGAACCAGTTCAGCAGAGCTGCATCAAATCCAGAGAACCAGGTAAGCGGAGCTGCTTTAGAGCCAGAGAACCAGGTCATCAGAGCTGCTCTAGAGCCAGAGAACCAGATCAGCAGAGCTGCTTCAAAGCCAGAGAACCATGTCAGCAGAGCTGCTCTAGAGCCAGAAAACCAGGTCAGCAGAGCTGCTTTAGAGCCAGAGTTCCAGGTCAGCAGAGCTGCTCTAGAGCACGAGATTCAGGTCAGCAGAGCCGCTCTAGAGCCTATGAACAAGGTCAGCATAGCTGATCTAGAGCCTGAGATCCAGGTCAGCAGAGCTGCTTTAGAGCCAGAGAACCAGGTCAGCAGAGCTGCTTTAGTGCCAGAGTAACAGGTCAGCAGAGCTGCTCTAGAGTCAGAGGACCAGGTCAGCAGAGCTGCTTCAGAGCAGGATAACCAGGTCAGCAGAGCTGCTTCAAATCCAGAGAACTAGGTCAGCAGAGCTGCTCTAGAGCCTAAGAACCAGTTTAGCAGAGCTGCTTCAAAGCCAGAGAACCAGGTCAACAGAGTTGCTTTAGAGCCAGAGAACCAGGTCAGCAGAGCTGCTCTAGAGGCAGAGAACCAGGTCAGCAGAGCTGCTCTAGGGCCAGAGAAACAAGGTCAGCAGATATGCTTTAGAGGGAGAGAACCAGGTCAGCAGAGCTACTTTGGAGCCAGAGAACTAGGTCAGCAAAGCTGCTTCAAAGCTTGAGAACCAGGTCAGCAGATCTACTCTAGAGCCAGAGAACCAGGTCATCAGAACCGCTCTAGAGCCGAAGAACCAGGTCAGCAGAGCTGCTTTAGAGCCAGAGAACCAGGTCAGCAGAGCTGCTATAGAGACAGAGAACCAGATCAGCAGATCTACTTCAAAGCCATAGAACCAGGTCAGCAGAGCTGCTCTAGAGCCAGGAACCAGGTCAGCAGAGCTGCTCTAGAGCCAGGAACCAGGTCAGCAGAGCTGCTTTAGAGCCAGAGTACCAGGTCAGCAGAGCTGGTCTAGAGCCAGAGAACCAGGTCAGCAATGCCGCTCTAGAGGCTAAGAACAAGGTCATCAGAGCTGCTTCAAAGCCAGAGAACCATGTCAGCAGAGCTGCTGTAGAGCCAGAGAACCAGGTCAACAGAGCTGCTTTAGAGACAGAGTTCCAGGTCAGCAGAGCTGCTCTAGAGTCAGAGATCCAGGTCAGCAGAGCTGCTTTAGAGCCAGAGTTCCAGGTCAGCAGAGCTGCTTTAGAGCCAGAGTTCCAGGTCAGCAGAGCCACTCTAGAGCGTATGAACAAGGTCAACAGAGCTGCACTAGAGACTGTGAACCAGGTCAGCAGAGCTTCTCTAGAGCCAGAGAACCATGTCAGCAGAGCTGCTGTAGAGCCAGAGAACCAGGTCAACAGAGCTGCTCCAGAGCCAGAGAACCAGGTCAGCAGAGCTGCTTCAAAGCCAGAGAACCATGTCAGCAGAGCTGCTTTAGAGCCAGAGAAGCAGGTCATCAGAGCTGCTCTAGAGCCAGAGAACCAGATCAGCAGAGCTGCTTCAAAGCCAGAGAACCATGTCAGCAGAGCTGCTCTAGAGCCAGAAAACCAGGTCAGCAGAGCTGTTTTAGAGCCAGAGTTCCAGGTCAGCAGAGCTGCTCTAGAGCATGAGATTCCGGTCAGCAGAGCCGCTCTAGAGCCTATGAACAAGGTCAGCATAGCTGATCTAGAGCCTGAGATCCAGGTCAGCAGAGCTGCTTTAGAGCCAGAGAACCAGGTCAGCAGAGCTGCTTTAGTGCCAGAGTAACAGGTCAGCAGAGCTGCTCTAGAGTCAGAGGACCAGGTCAGCAGAGCTGCTTCAGAGCAGGATAACCAGGTCAGCAGAGCTGCTTCAAATCCAGAGAACCAGGTCAGCAGAGCTGCTCTAGAGCCTAAGAACCAGTTTAGCAGAGCTGCTTCAAAGCCAGAGAACCAGGTCAACAGAGTTGCTTTAGAGCCAGAGAACCAGGTCAGCAGAGCTGCTCTAGAGGCAGAGAACCAGGTCAGCAGAGCTGCTCTAGGGCCAGAGAAACAAGGTCAGCAGATATGCTTTAGAGGGAGAGAACCAGGTCAGCAGAGCTACTTTGGAGCCAGAGAACTAGGTCAGCAAAGCTGCTTCAAAGCTTGAGAACCAGGTCAGCAGATCTACTCTAGAGCCAGAGAACCAGGTCATCAGAACCGCTCTAGAGCCGAAGAACCAGGTCAGCAGAGCTGCTTTAGAGCCAGAGAACCAGGTCAGCAGAGCTGCTATAGAGACAGAGAACCAGATCAGCAGATCTACTTCAAAGCCATAGAACCAGGTCAGCAGAGCTGCTCTAGAGCCAGGAACCAGGTCAGCAGAGCTGCTCTAGAGCCAGGAACCAGGTCAGCAGAGCTGCTTTAGAGCCAGAGTACCAGGTCAGCAGAGCTGCTCTAGAGCCAGAGAACCAGGTCAGCAATGCCGCTCTAGAGGCTAAGAACAAGGTCATCAGAGCTGCTTCAAAGCCAGAGAACCATGTCAGCAGAGCTGCTGTAGAGCCAGAGAACCAGGTCAACAGAGCTGCTTTAGAGACAGAGTTCCAGGTCAGCAGAGCTGCTCTAGAGTCAGAGATCCAGGTCAGCAGAGCTGCTTTAGAGCCAGAGTTCCAGGTCAGCAGAGCTGCTTTAGAGCCAGAGTTCCAGGTCAGCAGAGCCACTCTAGAGCGTATGAACAAGGTCAACAGAGCTGCACTAGAGACTGTGAACCAGGTCAGCAGAGCTTCTCTAGAGCCAGAGAACCATGTCAGCAGAGCTGCTGTAGAGCCAGAGAACCAGGTCAACAGAGCTGCTCCAGAGCCAGAGAACCAGGTCAGCAGAGCTGCTTCAAAGCCAGAGAACCATGTCAGCAGAGCTGCTTTAGAGCCAGAGAACCAGGTCAGCAGAGCTTCTCTAGAGCCAGATAACCAGGTCAGCAGAGCTTCTTCAAAGCCAGAGAACCAGCTCAGCAGAGCTGCTTTAGGTCCAGAGTACCAGGTCAGCAGAGCTGCTCTAGAGTCAGAGGACCAGGTCAGCAGAGCTGCTTCAGAGCAAGATAACCAGGTCAGCAGAGCTGCTTCAAATCCAGAGAACCAGGTCAGCAGAGCTGCTCTAGAGCCTAAGAACCAGGCCACCAGAGCTGCTTCAAAGCCAGAGAACCAGGTCAGCAGAGGTGCTTCAAATCTAGAGAACCAGGTCAGCAGAGCTGCTCTAGAGCCTAAGAACCAGTTTAGCAGAGCTGTTTCAAAGCCAGAGAACCAGGTCAACAGAGTTGCTTTAGAGCCAGAGAACCAGGTCAGCAGAGCTGCTCTAGAGGCAGAGAACCAGGTCAGCCGAGCTGCTCTAGGGCCAGAGAAACAAGGTCAGCTATTATGCTTTAGAGGGAGAGAACCAGGTCAGCAGAGCTACTTTGGAGCCAGAGAACTAGGTCAGCAAAGCTGCTTCAAAGCTTGAGAACCAGGACAGCAGATCTACTCTAGAGCCAGAGAACCAGGTCATCAGAACCGCTGTAGAGCCGAAGAACCAGGTCAGCAGAGCTGCTTTAGAGCCAGAGAACCAGGTCAGCAGAGCTGCTATAGAGACAGAGAACCAGATCAGCAGATCTACCTCAAATGCATAGAACCAGGTAAGCAGAGCTGCTTTAGAGCCAGAGTACCAGGTCAGCAGAGCTGCTCTAGAGTCAGAGGACCAGGTCAGCAGAGCTGCTTCAGAGCAAGATAACCAGGTCAGAAGAGCTGCTTCAAATCCAGAGAACCAGGTCAGCAGAGCTGCTCTAGAGCCTAAGAACCAGGCCACCAGAGCTGCTTCAAAGCCAGAGAACCAGGTCAGCAGAGCTGCTTCAAATCTAGAGAACCAGGTCAGCAGAGCTGCTCTAGAGCCTAAGAACCAGTTTAGCAGAGCTGTTTCAAAGCCAGAGAACCAGGTCAACAGAGTTGCTTTAGAGCCAGAGAACCAGGTCAGCAGAGCTGCTCTAGAGGCAGAGAACCAGGTCAGTCGAGCTGCTCTAGGGCCAGAGAAACAAGGTCAGCAGATATGCTTTAGAGGGAGAGAACCAGGTCAGCAGAGCTACTTTGGAGCCAGAGAACAAGGTCAGCAGAGCCGCTCTAGAGGCTAAGAACAAGGTCATCAGAGCTTCTTCAAATCCAGAGAACCAGGTAAGCAGAGCTGCTTTAGAGCCAGAGAACCAGGTCAGCAGAGCTGCTCTAGAGCCAGAAAACCAGGCCAGCAGAGCTGCTTTAGAGCCAGAGTTCCAGGTCAGCAGAGCTGCTTCAAATCCAGAGAACCAGGTAAGCAGAGCTGCTTTAGAGCCAGAGTACCAGGTCAGCAGAGCTGCTTCAAAGCCAGAGATCCAGGTTAGCAGAGCTGCTATAGAGCCAGAGAACCAGATCAGTAGAGCTGCTTTAGATCCAAAGTACCAGGTCAGCAGAGCTGCTCTAGAGCCAGAGAACCAGGTCAGCAGAGCTGTTTCAGAGCAAGAGAACCAGGTCAGCAGAGCTGCTTCAGAGCAAGAGAACCAGGTCAGCAGAGCTGCTTCAAATCCAGAGAACCAGGCCAGCAGAGCTGCTTTAGAGCCTGAGAACCAGGTCAGAAGAGCGTCTCTAGAGCCAGAGAACCAGAGAACCAGGTCAGCAGAGCTGCTTCAAAGCCATAGAACCAGGTCAGCAGAACTGCTCTAGAGCCAGAGAACCAGGTCAGCAGAGCTGCTTTAGAGCCAGAGTACCAGGTCAGCAGATCTGCTCTATAGCCAGAGAACCAGGTCAGCAGAGCCGCTCTAAAGGCTAAGAACAAGGTCATCAGAGCTGCTCTAGAGCCTGAGAACCAGGCCAGCAGAGCTGCTTTAGAGCCTGAGAACCAGGTCAGCAGATCTGCTCTATAGCCAGAGAACCAGGTCAGCAGAGCCGCTCTAAAGGCTAAGAACAAGGTCATCAGAGCTGCTCTAGAGCCTGAGAACCAGGCCAGCAGAGCTGCTTTAGAGCCTGAGAACCAGGTCAGAAGAGCGTCTCTAGAGCCAGAGAACCAGAGAACCAGGTCAGCAGAGCTGCTTCAAAGCCATAGAACCAGGTCAGCAGAACTGCTCTAGAGCCAGAGAACCGGGTCAGCAGAACTGCTCTAGAGCCAGAGAATCAGGTCAGCAGAGATGCTTCAAAGCCAGAGAACCAGATCAGCAGAGCTGCTTTAGGCCCAGAGTACCAGTGCAGCAGAGCTGCTCAAGAGCCAGAGAACCAGGTCAGCAGAGCTGCTTAAGAGCAAGAGAACCAGTTCAGCAGAGCTGCATCAAATCCAGAGAACCAGGTAAGCGGAGCTGCTTTAGAGCCAGAGAACCAGGTCATCAGAGCTGCTCTAGAGCCAGAGAACCAGATCAGCATAGCTGCTTCAAAGCCAGAGAACCATGTCAGCGGAGCTGCTCTAGAGCCAGAAAACCAGGTCAGCAGAGCTGCTTTAGAGCCAGAGTTCCAGGTCAGCAGAGCTCCTCTAGAGCAAGAGATTCAGGTCAGCAGAGCCGCTCTAGAGCCTATGAACAAGGTCAGCATAGCTGATCTAGAGCCTGAGTTCCAGGTCAGCAGAGCTGCTTTAGAGCCAGAGAACCAGGTCAGCAGAGCTGCTTTAGTGCCAGAGTAACAGGTCAGCAGAGCTGCTCTAGAGCCAGAGAACTAGGTCAGCAGAGCCGCTCTAGAGCCTAAGAACAAGGTCAGCAGAGCTGCACTAGAGACTGAGAACCATGTCAGCAGAGCTGCTGTAGAGCCAGAGAACCAGGTCAAAAGACCTGCTCTAGAGCCAGAGAACCAGGTCAGCAGCAGAGCTGCTTCAAAGCCAGAGAACCAGGTCAGCAGAGCTGCTCTAGAGCCAGAGAACCAGGTCAGCAATGCCGCTCTAGAGGCTAAGAACAAGGTCATCAGAGCTGCTTCAAAGCCAGAGAACCATGTCAGCAGAGCTGCTGTAGAGCCAGAGAACCAGGTCAACAGAGCTGCTTTAGAGACAGAGTTCCAGGTCAGCAGAGCTGCTCTAGAGTCAGAGATCCAGGTCAGCAGAGCTGCTTTAGAGCCAGAGTTCCAGGTCAGCAGAGCTGCTTTAGAGCCAGAGTTCCAGGTCAGCAGAGCCACTCTAGAGCGTATGAACAAGGTCAACAGAGCTGCACTAGAGACTGTGAACCAGGTCAGCAGAGCTTCTCTAGAGCCAGAGAACCATGTCAGCAGAGCTGCTGTAGAGCCAGAGAACCAGGTCAACAGAGCTGCTCCAGAGCCAGAGAACCAGGTCAGCAGAGCTGCTTCAAAGCCAGAGAACCATGTCAGCAGAGCTGCTTTAGAGCCAGAGAACCAGGTCAGCAGAGCTTCTCTAGAGCCAGATAACCAGGTCAGCAGAGCTGCTTCAAAGCCAGAGAACCAGGTTAGTAGACCTGCTATAGAACAAGAGAACCAGCTCAGCAGAGCTGCTTTAGGTCCAGAGTACCAGGTCAGCAGAGCTGCTCTAGAGTCAGAGGACCAGGTCAGCAGAGCTGCTTCAGAGCAAGATAACCAGGTCAGCAGAGCTGCTTCAAATCCAGAGAACCAGGTCAGCAGAGCTGCTCTAGAGCCTAAGAACCAGGCCACCAGAGCTGCTTCAAAGCCAGAGAACCAGGTCAGCAGAGGTGCTTCAAATCTAGAGAACCAGGTCAGCAGAGCTGCTCTAGAGCCTAAGAACCAGTTTAGCAGAGCTGTTTCAAAGCCAGAGAACCAGGTCAACAGAGTTGCTTTAGAGCCAGAGAACCAGGTCAGCAGAGCTGCTCTAGAGGCAGAGAACCAGGTCAGCCGAGCTGCTCTAGGGCCAGAGAAACAAGGTCAGCTATTATGCTTTAGAGGGAGAGAACCAGGTCAGCAGAGCTACTTTGGAGCCAGAGAACTAGGTCAGCAAAGCTGCTTCAAAGCTTGAGAACCAGGACAGCAGATCTACTCTAGAGCCAGAGAACCAGGTCATCAGAACCGCTGTAGAGCCGAAGAACCAGGTCAGCAGAGCTGCTTTAGAGCCAGAGAACCAGGTCAGCAGAGCTGCTATAGAGACAGAGAACCAGATCAGCAGATCTACCTCAAATGCATAGAACCAGGTAAGCAGAGCTGCTTTAGAGCCAGAGTACCAGGTCAGCAGAGCTGCTCTAGAGTCAGAGGACCAGGTCAGCAGAGCTGCTTCAGAGCAAGATAACCAGGTCAGAAGAGCTGCTTCAAATCCAGAGAACCAGGTCAGCAGAGCTGCTCTAGAGCCTAAGAACCAGGCCACCAGAGCTGCTTCAAAGCCAGAGAACCAGGTCAGCAGAGCTGCTTCAAATCTAGAGAACTTGGTCAGCAGAGCTGCTCTAGAGCCTAAGAACCAGTTTAGCAGAGCTGTTTCAAAGCCAGAGAACCAGGTCAACAGAGTTGCTTTAGAGCCAGAGAACCAGGTCAGCAGAGCTGCTCTAGAGGCAGAGAACCAGGTCAGCCGAGCTGCTCTAGGGCCAGAGAAACAAGGTCAGCAGATATGCTTTAGAGGGAGAGAACCAGGTCAGCAGAGCTACTTTGGAGCCAGAGAACAAGGTCAGCAGAGCCGCTCTAGAGGCTAAGAACAAGGTCATCAGAGCTTCTTCAAATCCAGAGAACCAGGTAAGCAGAGCTGCTTTAGAGCCAGAGAACCAGGTCAGCAGAGCTGCTCTAGAGCCAGAAAACCAGGCCAGCAGAGCTGCTTTAGAGCCAGAGTTCCAGGTCAGCAGAGCTGCTTCAAATCCAGAGAACCAGGTAAGCAGAGCTGCTTTAGAGCCAGAGTACCAGGTCAGCAGAGCTGCTTCAAAGCCAGAGATCCAGGTTAGCAGAGCTGCTATAGAGCCAGAGAACCAGATCAGTAGAACTGCTTTAGATCCAAAGTACCAGGTCAGCAGAGCTGCTCTAGAGCCAGAGAACCAGGTCAGCAGAGCTGCTTCAGAGCAAGAGAACCAGGTCAGCAGAGCTGCTTCAAATCCAGAGAACCAGGCCAGCAGAGCTGCTTTAGAGCCTGAGAACCAGGTCAGAAGAGCGTCTCTAGAGCCAGAGAACCAGAGAACCAGGTCAGCAGAGCTGCTTCAAAGCCATAGAACCAGGTCAGCAGAACTGCTCTAGAGCCAGAGAACCAGGTCAGCAGAGCTGCTTTAGAGCCAGAGTACCAGGTCAGCAGATCTGCTCTATAGCCAGAGAACCAGGTCAGCAGAGCCGCTATAAAGGCTAAGAACAAGGTCATCAGAGCTGCTCTAGAGCCTGAGAACCAGGCCAGCAGAGCTGCTTTAGAGCCTGAGAACCAGGTCAGCAGATCTGCTCTATAGCCAGAGAACCAGGTCAGCAGAGCCGCTCTAAAGGCTAAGAACAAGGTCATCAGAGCTGCTCTAGAGCCTGAGAACCAGGCCAGCAGAGCTGCTTTAGAGCCTGAGAACCAGGTCAGAAGAGCGTCTCTAGAGCCAGAGAACCAGAGAACCAGGTCAGCAGAGCTGCTTCAAAGCCATAGAACCAGGTCAGCAGAACTGCTCTAGAGCCAGAAAACCGGGTCAGCAGAACTGCTCTAGAGCCAGAGAATCAGGTCAGCAGAGATGCTTCAAAGCCAGAGAACCAGATCAGCAGAGCTGCTTTAGGCCCAGAGTACCAGTGCAGCAGAGCTGCTCAAGAGCCAGAGAACCAGGTCAGCAGAGCTGCTTAAGAGCAAGAGAACCAGTTCAGCAGAGCTGCATCAAATCCAGAGAACCAGGTAAGCGGAGCTGCTTTAGAGCCAGAGAACCAGGTCATCAGAGCTGCTCTAGAGCCAGAGAACCAGATCAGCAGAGCTGCTTCAAAGCCAGAGAACCATGTCAGCGGAGCTGCTCTAGAGCCAGAAAACCAGGTCAGCAGAGCTGCTTTAGAGCCAGAGTTCCAGGTCAGCAGAGCTCCTCTAGAGCAAGAGATTCAGGTCAGCAGAGCCGCTCTAGAGCCTATGAACAAGGTCAGCATAGCTGATCTAGAGCCTGAGTTCCAGGTCAGCAGAGCTGCTTTAGAGCCAGAGAACCAGGTCAGCAGAGCTGCTTTAGTGCCAGAGTAACAGGTCAGCAGAGCTGCTCTAGAGCCAGAGAACTAGGTCAGCAGAGCCGCTCTAGAGCCTAGGAACAAGGTCAGCAGAGCTGCACTAGAGACTGAGAACCATGTCAGCAGAGCTGCTGTAGAGCCAGAGAACCAGGTCAACAGACCTGCTCTAGAGCCAGAGAACCAGGTCAGCAGCAGAGCTGCTTCAAAGCCAGAGAACCATGTCAGCAGAGCTGGTTTAAGTCCAGAGTACCAGGTCAGCAGAGCTGCTCTAGAGTCAGAGGACCAGGTCAGCAGAGCTGCTTCAGAGCAGGATAACCAGGTCAGCAGAGCTGCTTCAAATCCAGAGAACCAGGTCAGCAGAGCTGCTGTAGAGCCTAAGAACCAGGTCACCAGAGCTGCTTCAAAGCCAGAGAACCAGGTAAGTAGAGCTGCTTCACATCCAGAGAACCAGGTCAGCAGAGCTGCTCTAGAGCCTAAGAACCAGTTTAGCAGAGCTGCTTCAAAGCCTAAGAACCAGTTTAGCAGAGCTGCTTCAAAGCCAGAGAACCAGGACAACAGAGTTGCTTTAGAGCCAGAGAACCAGGTCAGCAGAGCTGCTATAGAGGCAGAGAACCAGGTCAGCAGAGTTGCTCTAGGGCCAGAGAAACAAGGTCAGAAGATATGCTTTAGAGGGAGAGAACCAGGTCAGCAGAGCTACTTTGGAGCCAGAGAACTAGGTCAGCAAAGCTGCTTCAAAGCTTGAGAACCAGGTCAGCAGATCTACTCTAGAGGCAGAGAACCAGGTCATCAGAACCGCTCTAGAGCCGAAGAACCAGGTCAGCAGAGCTGCTTTAGAGCCAGAGAACCAGGTCAGCAGAGCTGCTATAGAGACAGAGAACCAGATCAGCAGATCTACTTCAAAGCCATAGAACCAGGTCAGCAGAGCTGCTCTAGAGCCAGAGAACCAGGTCAACAGAGCTGCTTTAGAGCCAGAGTTCCAGGTCAGCAGAGCTGCTCTAGAGCCAGAGAACCAGGTGAGCAGAGCCGCTCTAGAGGTTAAGAACAAGGTCATCAGAGCTGCTTCAAATCCAGAGAACCAGATAAGCAGAGCTGCTTTAGATCTAGAGAACCAGGTCAGCAGAGCTGCTCTAGAGCCAGAGAACCAGATGAGCAGAGCTGCTTCAAAGCCAGAGAACCAGGTCAGCGGAGCTGCTCTAGAGCCAGAGAACCAGGTCAGCAGCAGAGCTGCTTCAAAGCCAGAGAACCATGTCAGCAGAGCTGGTTTAAGTCCAGAGTACCAGGTCAGCAGAGCTGCTCTAGAGCCTAAGAACCAGGTCACCAGAGCTGCTTCAAAGCCAGAGAACCAGGTAAGTAGAGCTGCTTCACATCCAGAGAACCAGGTCAGCAGAGCTGCTCTAGATCCTAAGAACCAGTTTAGCAGAGCTGCTTCAAAGCCTAAGAACCAGTTTAGCAGAGCTGCTTCAAAGCCAGAGAACCAGGACAACAGAGTTGCTTTAGAGCCAGAGAACCAGGTCAGCAGAGCTGCTCTAGAGGCAGAGAACCAGGTCAGCAGAGTTGCTCTAGGGCCAGAGAAACAAGGTCAGCAGATAAGCTTTAGAGGGAGAGAACCAGGTCAGCAGAGCTACTTTGGAGCCAGAGAACTAGGTCAGCAAAGCTGCTTCAAAGCTTGAGAACCAGGTCAGCAGATCTACTCTAGAGGCAGAGAACCAGGTCATCAGAACCGCTCTAGAGCCGAAGAACCAGGTCAGCAGAGCTGCTTTAGAGCCAGAAAACCAGGTCAGTAGAGCTGCTATAGAGACAGAGAACCAGATCAGCAGATCTACTTCAAAGCCATAGAACCAGGTCAGCAGAGCTGCTCTAGAGCCAGAGAACCAGGTCAACAGAGCTGCTTTAGAGCCAGAGTTCCAGGTCAGCAGAGCTGCTCTAGAGCCAGAGAACCAGGTGAGCAGAGCCGCTCTAGAGGTTAAGAACAAGGTCATCAGAGCTGCTTCAAATCCAGAGAACCAGATAAGCAGAGCTGCTTTAGAGCTAGAGAACCAGGTCAGCAGAGCTGCTCTAGAGCCAGAGAACCAGATGAGCAGAGCTGCTTCAAAGCCAGAGAACCAGGTCAGCGGAGCAGCTCTAGAGCCAGAAAACCAGGTCAGCAGAGCTGCTTTAGAGCCAGAGTTCCAGGTCAGCAGAGCTGCACTAGAGACAGAGAACCAGGTCAGCAGAGCTTCTCTAGAGCAAGAGATCCAGGTCACCACAGCTGCTTCAAAGCCAGAGACCCATGTCAGCAGAGCTGCTGTAGAGCCAGAGAACCAGGTCAACAGAGCTGCTTTAGAGCCAGAGTTCCAGGTCAGCAGAGCTGCTCTAGAGTCAGAGATCCAGGTCAGCAGAGCTGCTTTGGAGCCAGAGTTCCAGGTCAGCAGAGCTGCTTTAGAGCCAGAGTTCCAGGTCAGCAGAGCTGCTCTAGAGCCAGAGATCCAGGTCAGCAGAGCCACTCTAGAGCGTATGAACAAGGTCAGCAGAGTTGCACTAGAGACTGAGAACCAGGTCAGCAGAGCTTCTCTAGAGCCAGAGAACCATGTCAGCAGAGCTGCTGTAGAGCCAGAGAACCAGGTCAACAGACCTGCTCCAGAGCCAGAGAACCAGGTCAGCAGAGCTGCTTCAAAGCCAGAGAACCATGTCAGCAGAGCTGCTTTAGAGCCAGAGAACCAGGTCAGCAGAGCTGCTTCAAAGCCAGAGAACCAGGTTAGTAGACCTGCTATAGAACAAGAGAACCAGCTAAGCAGAGCTGCTTTAGGTCCAGAGTACCAGGTCAGCAGAGCTGCTCTAGAGTCAGAGGACCAGGTCAGCAGAGCTGCTTCAGAGCAATATAACCAGGTCTGCAGAGCTGCTTCAAATCCAGAGAACCAGGTCAGCAGAGCTGATCTAGAGCCTAAGAACCAGGCCACCAGAGCTGCTTCAAAGCCAGAGAACCAGGTCAGCAGAGCTGCTTCAAATCCAGAGAACCAGGTCAACAGAGCTGCTCTAGAGCCTAAGAACCAGTTTAGCAGAGCTGCTTCAAAGCCAGAGAACAAGGTCAGCAGAGCTGCTCTAGAGGCAGAGAACCAGGTCAGCCGAGCTGCTCTAGGGACAGAGAAACAAGGTCAGCAGATATGCTTTAGAGGGAGAGAACCAGGTCAGCAGAGCTACTTTGGAGCCAGAGAACTAGGTCAGCAAAGCTGCTTCAAAGCTTGTGAATCAGGTCAGCAGATCTACTCTAGAGCCAGAGAACCATGTCATCAGAACCGCTCTAGAGCCGAAGAACCAGGTCAGCAGAGCTGCTTTAGAGCCAGAGAACCAGGTCGGCAGAGCTGCTATAGAGACAGAGAACCAGATCAGCAGATCTACTGCAAAGGCACAGAACCAGGTCAGCAGAGCTGCTCTAGAGCCATAGAACCAGCTCTGCAGAGCTGCTTTAGAGCCAGGGTACCAGGTCAGCAGAGCTGCTCTAGAGCCAGAGAACAAGGTCAGCAGAGCCGCTCTAGAGGCTAAGAACAAGGTCATCAGAGCTGCTTGAAATCCAGAGAACCAGGTAAGTAGAGCTGCTTTAGAGCCAGAGAACCAGGTCAGCAGAGCTGCTCTAGAGCCAGAGAACCAGATCAGCAGAGCTGCTTCAAAGCCAGAGAACCAGGTCAGCGGAGCTGCTCTAGAGCCAGAAAACCAGGTCAGCAGAGCTTCTCTAGAGCAAGAGATCCAGGTCAGCAGAGCTGCTTCAAAGCCAGAGAACCATGTCAGCAGAGCTGCTGTAGAGCCAGAGAACCATGTCAACAGACCTGCCCTAGAGCCATAGAACCAGTTCAGCAGAGCTGCTTCAAAGCCAGAGAACCATGTCAGCAGAGCTGCTCTAGAGCCAGATAAACAGGTCAGCAGAGCTGCTTCAAATCCAGAGAACCAGGTTAGTAGACCTGCTATAGAACCAGAGAACCAGATCAGCAGAGCTGCTTTAGGTACAGAGTACCAGGTCAGCAGAGCTGCTATAGAGACGGAGGACCAGGTCAGCAGAGCTGCTCTAGAGTCCGAGGACCAGGTCTGCAGAGCTGCTTCAGAGCAAGATAACCAGGTCAGCAGTGCTGCTTCAAATCCAGAGAACCAGGTCAGCAGAGCTGCTCTAGAGCCTAAGAACCAGGTCACCAGAGCTGCTTCAATGCCAGAGAACCAGGTCAGCAGAGCTGCTTCAAATCCAGAGAACCAGGTCAGCAGAGCTGCTCTAGAGCCTAAGAACCAGTTTAGCAGAGCTGCTTCAAAGCCAGAGAACCAGGTCAGCAGAGCTGCTCTAGAGGCAGAGAACCAGGTCAGCAGAGCTGCTCTAGGGCCAGAGAAACGAGGTCAGCAGGTATGCTTTAGAGGGAGAGAACCAGGTCAGCAGAGCTACTTTGGAGCAAGAGAACTAGGTCAGCAAAGCTGCTTCAAAGCTTGAGAACCAGGTCAGCGGATCTACTCTAGAGCCAGAGAACCAGGTCAGCAGAACCGCTCTAGAGACAAAGAACCAGGTCAGCAGAGCTGCTTTAGAGCCAGAGAACCAGGTCAGCAGAGCTGCTATAGAGACAGAGAACCAGATCAGCAAGTCTACTTCAAAGCCATAGAACCAGGTCAGCAGAGCTGCTCTAGAGCCAGAGAACCAGGTCAGCAGAGCTGCTTTAGATCCAGAGTACCAGGTCAGCAGAGCCGCTCTAGAGGTTAAGAACAAGGTCATCAGAGCTGCTTCAAATCCAGAGAACCAGATAAGCAGAGCTGCTTTAGAGCTAGAGAACCAGGTCAGCAGAGCTGCTCTAGAGCCAGAGAACCAGATGAGCAGAGCTGCTTCAAAGCCAGAGAACCAGGTCAGCGGAGCAGCTCTAGAGCCAGAAAACCAGGTCAGCAGAGCTGCTTTAGAGCCAGAGTTCCAGGTCAGCAGAGCTGCACTAGAGACAGAGAACCAGGTCAGCAGAGCTTCTCTAGAGCAAGAGATCCAGGTCACCACAGCTGCTTCAAAGCCAGAGACCCATGTCAGCAGAGCTGCTGTAGAGCCAGAGAACCAGGTCAACAGAGCTGCTTTAGAGCCAGAGTTCCAGGTCAGCAGAGCTGCTCTAGAGTCAGAGATCCAGGTCAGCAGAGCTGCTTTGGAGCCAGAGTTCCAGGTCAGCAGAGCTGCTTTAGAGCCAGAGTTCCAGGTCAGCAGAGCTGCTCTAGAGCCAGAGATCCAGGTCAGCAGAGCCACTCTAGAGCGTATGAACAAGGTCAGCAGAGTTGCACTAGAGACTGAGAACCAGGTCAGCAGAGCTTCTCTAGAGCCAGAGAACCATGTCAGCAGAGCTGCTGTAGAGCCAGAGAACCAGGTCAACAGACCTGCTCCAGAGCCAGAGAACCAGGTCAGCAGAGCTGCTTCAAAGCCAGAGAACCATGTCAGCAGAGCTGCTTTAGAGCCAGAGAACCAGGTCAGCAGAGCTGCTTCAAAGCCAGAGAACCAGGTTAGTAGACCTGCTATAGAACAAGAGAACCAGCTAAGCAGAGCTGCTTTAGGTCCAGAGTACCAGGTCAGCAGAGCTGCTCTAGAGTCAGAGGACCAGGTCAGCAGAGCTGCTTCAGAGCAATATAACCAGGTCTGCAGAGCTGCTTCAAATCCAGAGAACCAGGTCAGCAGAGCTGATCTAGAGCCTAAGAACCAGGCCACCAGAGCTGCTTCAAAGCCAGAGAACCAGGTCAGCAGAGCTGCTTCAAATCCAGAGAACCAGGTCAGCAGAGCTGCTCTAGAGCCTAAGAACCAGTTTAGCAGAGCTGCTTCAAAGCCAGAGAACAAGGTCAGCAGAGCTGCTCTAGAGGCAGAGAACCAGGTCAGCCGAGCTGCTCTAGGGACAGAGAAACAAGGTCAGCAGATATGCTTTAGAGGGAGAGAAACAGGTCAGCAGAGCTACTTTGGAGCCAGAGAACTAGGTCAGCAAAGCTGCTTCAAAGCTTGTGAATCAGGTCAGCAGATCTACTCTAGAGCCAGAGAACCATGTCATCAGAACCGCTCTAGAGCCGAAGAACCAGGTCAGCAGAGCTGCTTTAGAGCCAGAGAACCAGGTCGGCAGAGCTGCTATAGAGACAGAGAACCAGATCAGCAGATCTACTGCAAAGGCACAGAACCAGGTCAGCAGAGCTGCTCTAGAGCCATAGAACCAGCTCAGCAGAGCTGCTTTAGAGCCAGGGTACCAGGTCAGCAGAGCTGCTCTAGAGCCAGAGAACAAGGTCAGCAGAGCCGCTCTAGAGGCTAAGAACAAGGTCATCAGAGCTGCTTGAAATCCAGAGAACCAGGT
This sequence comes from Triturus cristatus, assembly GCF_964204655.1. Taxonomy (NCBI): domain Eukaryota; kingdom Metazoa; phylum Chordata; class Amphibia; order Caudata; family Salamandridae; genus Triturus; species Triturus cristatus. The sequence continues at coordinate 914,199,428 of NC_140579.1, read as the reverse complement.
AAGTAGAGCTGCTTTAGAGCCAGAGAACCAGGTCAGCAGAGCTGCTCTAGAGCCAGAGAACCAGATCAGCAGAGCTGCTTCAAAGCCAGAGAACCAGGTCAGCGGAGCTGCTCTAGAGCCAGAAAACCAGGTCAGCAGAGCTTCTCTAGAGCAAGAGATCCAGGTCAGCAGAGCTGCTTCAAAGCCAGAGAACCATGTCAGCAGAGCTGCTGTAGAGCCAGAGAACCATGTCAACAGACCTGCCCTAGAGCCATAGAACCAGTTCAGCAGAGCTGCTTCAAAGCCAGAGAACCATGTCAGCAGAGCTGCTCTAGAGCCAGATAAACAGGTCAGCAGAGCTGCTTCAAATCCAGAGAACCAGGTTAGTAGACCTGCTATAGAACCAGAGAACCAGATCAGCAGAGCTGCTTTAGGTACAGAGTACCAGGTCAGCAGAGCTGCTATAGAGACGGAGGACCAGGTCAGCAGAGCTGCTCTAGAGTCCGAGGACCAGGTCTGCAGAGCTGCTTCAGAGCAAGATAACCAGGTCAGCAGTGCTGCTTCAAATCCAGAGAACCAGGTCAGCAGAGCTGCTCTAGAGCCTAAGAACCAGGTCACCAGAGCTGCTTCAATGCCAGAGAACCAGGTCAGCAGAGCTGCTTCAAATCCAGAGAACCAGGTCAGCAGAGCTGCTCTAGAGCCTAAGAACCAGTTTAGCAGAGCTGCTTCAAAGCCAGAGAACCAGGTCAGCAGAGCTGCTCTAGAGGCAGAGAACCAGGTCAGCAGAGCTGCTCTAGGGCCAGAGAAACGAGGTCAGCAGGTATGCTTTAGAGGGAGAGAACCAGGTCAGCAGAGCTACTTTGGAGCAAGAGAACTAGGTCAGCAAAGCTGCTTCAAAGCTTGAGAACCAGGTCAGCGGATCTACTCTAGAGCCAGAGAACCAGGTCAGCAGAACCGCTCTAGAGACAAAGAACCAGGTCAGCAGAGCTGCTTTAGAGCCAGAGAACCAGGTCAGCAGAGCTGCTATAGAGACAGAGAACCAGATCAGCAAGTCTACTTCAAAGCCATAGAACCAGGTCAGCAGAGCTGCTCTAGAGCCAGAGAACCAGGTCAGCAGAGCTGCTTTAGATCCAGAGTACCAGGTCAGCAGAACTGCTCTAGAGCCAGAGAACCAGGTCATCAGAGCCGCTCTAGAGGCTAAGAACAAGGTCATCAGAGCTGCTCTAGAGCCTGAGAACCAGGCCATCAGAGCTGCATTAGAGCCAGAGAACCAGGTCAGCAGAGTATCTCTAGAGCCAGAGAACCAGAGATCCAGGTCAGCAGAGCTGCTTCAAAGCCATAGAACCAGGTCAGCAGAACTGCTCTAGAGCCAGAGAACCGGGTCAGCAGAACTGCTCTAGAGCCAGAGAATCAGGTCAGCAGAGATGCTTCAAAGCCAGAGAACCAGATCAGCAGAGCTGCTTTAGGCCCAGAGTACCAGTGCAGCAGACCTGCTCAAGAGCCAGAGAACCAGGTCAGCAGAGCTGCTTAAGAGCAAGAGAACCAGTTCAGCAGAGCTGCATCAAATCCAGAGAACCAGGTAAGCGGAGCTGCTTTAGAGCCAGAGAACCAGGTCATCAGAGCTGCTCTAGAGCCAGAGAACCAGATCAGCAGAGCTGCTTCAAAGCCAGAGAACCATGTCAGCGGAGCTGCTCTAGAGCCAGAAAACCAGGTCAGCAGAGCTGCTTTAGAGTCAGAGTTCCAGGTCAGCAGAGCTGCTCTAGAGCACGAGATTCAGGTCAGCAGAGCCGCTCTAGAGCCTATGAACAAGGTCAGCATAGCTGATCTAGAGCCTGAGATCCAGGTCAGCAGAGCTGCTTTAGAGCCAGAGAACCAGGTCAGCAGAGCTGCTTTAGTGCCAGAGTAACAGGTCATCAGAGCTGCTCTAGAGTCAGAGGACCAGGTCAGCAGAGCTGCTTCAGAGCAGGATAACCAGGTCAGCAGAGCTGCTTCAAATCCAGAGAACCAGGTCAGCAGAGCTGCTCTAGAGCCTAAGAACCAGTTTAGCAGAGCTGCTTCAAAGCCAGAGAACCAGGTCAACAGAGTTGCTTTAGAGCCAGAGAACCAGGTCAGCAGAGCTGCTCTAGAGGCAGAGAACCAGGTCAGCAGAGCTGCTCTAGGGCCAGAGAAACAAGGTCAGCAGATATGCTTTAGAGGGAGAGAACCAGGTCAGCAGAGCTACTTTGGAGCCAGAGAACTAGGTCAGCAAAGCTGCTTCAAAGCTTGAGAACCAGGTCAGCAGATCTACTCTAGATCCAGAGAACCAGGTCATCAGAACCGCTCTAGAGCCGAAGAACCAGGTCAGCAGAGCTGCTTTAGAGCCAGAGAACCAGGTCAGCAGAGCTGCTATAGAGACAGAGAACCAGATCAGCAATGCCGCTCTAGAGGCTAAGAACAAGGTCATCAGAGCTGCTTCAAAGCCAGAGAACCATGTCAGCAGAGCTGCTGTAGAGCCAGAGAACCAGGTCAACAGAGCTGCTTTAGAGACAGAGTTCCAGGTCAGCAGAGCTGCTCTAGAGTCAGAGATCCAGGTCAGCAGAGCTGCTTTAGAGCCAGAGTTCCAGGTCAGCAGAGCTGCTTTAGAGCCAAAGTTCCAGGTCAGCAGAGCCACTCTAGAGCGTATGAACAAGGTCAACAGAGCTCCACTAGAGACTGAGACCCAGGTCAGCAGAGCTTCTCTAGAGCCAGAGAACCATGTCAGCAGAGCTGCTGTAGAGCCAGAGAACCAGGTCAGCAGAGCTTCTCTAGAGCCAGATAACCAGGTCAGCAGAGCTGCTTCAAAGCCAGAGAACCAGGTTAGTAGACCTGCTATAGAACAAGAGAACCAGCTCAGCAGAGCTGCTTTAGGTCCAGAGTACCAGGTCAGCAGAGCTGCTCTAGAGTCAGAGGACCAGGTCAGCAGAGCTGCTTCAGAGCAAGATAACCAGGTCAGCAGAGCTGCTTCAAATCCAGAGAACCAGGTCAGCAGAGCTGCTCTAGAGCCTAAGAACCAGGCCACCAGAGCTGCTTCAAAGCCAGAGAACCAGGTCAGCAGAGCTGCTTCAAATCTAGAGAACCAGGTCAGCAGAGCTGCTCTAGAGCCTAAGAACCAGTTTAGCAGAGCTGTTTCAAAGCCAGAGAACCAGGTCAACAGAGTTGCTTTAGAGCCAGAGAACCAGGTCAGCAGAGCTGCTCTAGAGGCAGAGAACCAGGTCAGCCGAGCTGCTCTAGGGCCAGAGAAACAAGGTCAGCTATTATGCTTTAGAGGGAGAGAACCAGGTCAGCAGAGCTACTTTGGAGCCAGAGAACTAGGTCAGCAAAGCTGCTTCAAAGCTTGAGAACCAGGACAGCAGATCTACTCTAGAGCCAGAGAACCAGGTCATCAGAACCGCTGTAGAGCCGAAGAACCAGGTCAGCAGAGCTGCTTTAGAGCCAGAGAACCAGGTCATCAGAGCCGCTCTAGAGGCTAAGAACAAGGTCATCAGAGCTGCTCTAGAGCCTGAGAACCAGGCCATCAGAGCTGCATTAGAGCCAGAGAACCAGGTCAGCAGAGTATCTCTAGAGCCAGAGAACCAGAGATCCAGGTCAGCAGAGCTGCTTCAAAGCCATAGAACCAGGTCAGCAGAACTGCTCTAGAGCCAGAGAACCGGGTCAGCAGAACTGCTCTAGAGCCAGAGAATCAGGTCAGCAGAGATGCTTCAAAGCCAGAGAACCAGATCAGCAGAGCTGCTTTAGGCCCAGAGTACCAGTGCAGCAGACCTGCTCAAGAGCCAGAGAACCAGGTCAGCAGAGCTGCTTAAGAGCAAGAGAACCAGTTCAGCAGAGCTGCATCAAATCCAGAGAACCAGGTAAGCGGAGCTGCTTTAGAGCCAGAGAACCAGGTCATCAGAGCTGCTCTAGAGCCAGAGAACCAGATCAGCAGAGCTGCTTCAAAGCCAGAGAACCATGTCAGCGGAGCTGCTCTAGAGCCAGAAAACCAGGTCAGCAGAGCTGCTTTAGAGTCAGAGTTCCAGGTCAGCAGAGCTGCTCTAGAGCACGAGATTCAGGTCAGCAGAGCCGCTCTAGAGCCTATGAACAAGGTCAGCATAGCTGATCTAGAGCCTGAGATCCAGGTCAGCAGAGCTGCTTTAGAGCCAGAGAACCAGGTCAGCAGAGCTGCTTTAGTGCCAGAGTAACAGGTCATCAGAGCTGCTCTAGAGTCAGAGGACCAGGTCAGCAGAGCTGCTTCAGAGCAGGATAACCAGGTCAGCAGAGCTGCTTCAAATCCAGAGAACCAGGTCAGCAGAGCTGCTCTAGAGCCTAAGAACCAGTTTAGCAGAGCTGCTTCAAAGCCAGAGAACCAGGTCAACAGAGTTGCTTTAGAGCCAGAGAACCAGGTCAGCAGAGCTGCTCTAGAGGCAGAGAACCAGGTCAGCAGAGCTGCTCTAGGGCCAGAGAAACAAGGTCAGCAGATATGCTTTAGAGGGAGAGAACCAGGTCAGCAGAGCTACTTTGGAGCCAGAGAACTAGGTCAGCAAAGCTGCTTCAAAGCTTGAGAACCAGGTCAGCAGATCTACTCTAGATCCAGAGAACCAGGTCATCAGAACCGCTCTAGAGCCGAAGAACCAGGTCAGCAGAGCTGCTTTAGAGCCAGAGAACCAGGTCAGCAGAGCTGCTATAGAGACAGAGAACCAGATCAGCAATGCCGCTCTAGAGGCTAAGAACAAGGTCATCAGAGCTGCTTCAAAGCCAGAGAACCATGTCAGCAGAGCTGCTGTAGAGCCAGAGAACCAGGTCAACAGAGCTGCTTTAGAGACAGAGTTCCAGGTCAGCAGAGCTGCTCTAGAGTCAGAGATCCAGGTCAGCAGAGCTGCTTTAGAGCCAGAGTTCCAGGTCAGCAGAGCTGCTTTAGAGCCAAAGTTCCAGGTCAGCAGAGCCACTCTAGAGCGTATGAACAAGGTCAACAGAGCTCCACTAGAGACTGAGACCCAGGTCAGCAGAGCTTCTCTAGAGCCAGAGAACCATGTCAGCAGAGCTGCTGTAGAGCCAGAGAACCAGGTCAGCAGAGCTTCTCTAGAGCCAGATAACCAGGTCAGCAGAGCTGCTTCAAAGCCAGAGAACCAGGTTAGTAGACCTGCTATAGAACAAGAGAACCAGCTCAGCAGAGCTGCTTTAGGTCCAGAGTACCAGGTCAGCAGAGCTGCTCTAGAGTCAGAGGACCAGGTCAGCAGAGCTGCTTCAGAGCAAGATAACCAGGTCAGCAGAGCTGCTTCAAATCCAGAGAACCAGGTCAGCAGAGCTGCTCTAGAGCCTAAGAACCAGGCCACCAGAGCTGCTTCAAAGCCAGAGAACCAGGTCAGCAGAGCTGCTTCAAATCTAGAGAACCAGGTCAGCAGAGCTGCTCTAGAGCCTAAGAACCAGTTTAGCAGAGCTGTTTCAAAGCCAGAGAACCAGGTCAACAGAGTTGCTTTAGAGCCAGAGAACCAGGTCAGCAGAGCTGCTCTAGAGGCAGAGAACCAGGTCAGCCGAGCTGCTCTAGGGCCAGAGAAACAAGGTCAGCTATTATGCTTTAGAGGGAGAGAACCAGGTCAGCAGAGCTACTTTGGAGCCAGAGAACTAGGTCAGCAAAGCTGCTTCAAAGCTTGAGAACCAGGACAGCAGATCTACTCTAGAGCCAGAGAACCAGGTCATCAGAACCGCTGTAGAGCCGAAGAACCAGGTCAGCAGAGCTGCTTTAGAGCCAGAGAACCAGGTCATCAGAGCCGCTCTAGAGGCTAAGAACAAGGTCATCAGAGCTGCTCTAGAGCCTGAGAACCAGGCCATCAGAGCTGCATTAGAGCCAGAGAACCAGGTCAGCAGAGTATCTCTAGAGCCAGAGAACCAGAGATCCAGGTCAGCAGAGCTGCTTCAAAGCCATAGAACCAGGTCAGCAGAACTGCTCTAGAGCCAGAGAACCGGGTCAGCAGAACTGCTCTAGAGCCAGAGAATCAGGTCAGCAGAGATGCTTCAAAGCCAGAGAACCAGATCAGCAGAGCTGCTTTAGGCCCAGAGTACCAGTGCAGCAGACCTGCTCAAGAGCCAGAGAACCAGGTCAGCAGAGCTGCTTAAGAGCAAGAGAACCAGTTCAGCAGAGCTGCATCAAATCCAGAGAACCAGGTAAGCGGAGCTGCTTTAGAGCCAGAGAACCAGGTCATCAGAGCTGCTCTAGAGCCAGAGAACCAGATCAGCAGAGCTGCTTCAAAGCCAGAGAACCATGTCAGCGGAGCTGCTCTAGAGCCAGAAAACCAGGTCAGCAGAGCTGCTTTAGAGCCAGAGTTCCAGGTCAGCAGAGCTGCTCTAGAGCACGAGATTCAGGTCAGCAGAGCCGCTCTAGAGCCTATGAACAAGGTCAGCATAGCTGATCTAGAGCCTGAGATCCAGGTCAGCAGAGCTGCTTTAGAGCCAGAGAACCAGGTCAGCAGAGCTGCTTTAGTGCCAGAGTAACAGGTCATCAGAGCTGCTCTAGAGTCAGAGGACCAGGTCAGCAGAGCTGCTTCAGAGCAGGATAACCAGGTCAGCAGAGCTGCTTCAAATCCAGAGAACCAGGTCAGCAGAGCTGCTCTAGAGCCTAAGAACCAGTTTAGCAGAGCTGCTTCAAAGCCAGAGAACCAGGTCAACAGAGTTGCTTTAGAGCCAGAGAACCAGGTCAGCAGAGCTGCTCTAGAGGCAGAGAACCAGGTCAGCAGAGCTGCTCTAGGGCCAGAGAAACAAGGTCAGCAGATATGCTTTAGAGGGAGAGAACCAGGTCAGCAGAGCTACTTTGGAGCCAGAGAACTAGGTCAGCAAAGCTGCTTCAAAGCTTGAGAACCAGGTCAGCAGATCTACTCTAGAGCCAGAGAACCAGGTCATCAGAACCGCTCTAGAGCCGAAGAACCAGGTCAGCAGAGCTGCTTTAGAGCCAGAGAACCAGGTCAGCAGAGCTGCTATAGAGACAGAGAACCAGATCAGCAATGCCGCTCTAGAGGCTAAGAACAAGGTCATCAGAGCTGCTTCAAAGCCAGAGAACCATGTCAGCAGAGCTGCTGTAGAGCCAGAGAACCAGGTCAACAGAGCTGCTTTAGAGACAGAGTTCCAGGTCAGCAGAGCTGCTCTAGAGTCAGAGATCCAGGTCAGCAGAGCTGCTTTAGAGCCAGAGTTCCAGGTCAGCAGAGCTGCTTTAGAGCCAAAGTTCCAGGTCAGCAGAGCCACTCTAGAGCGTATGAACAAGGTCAACAGAGCTCCACTAGAGACTGAGACCCAGGTCAGCAGAGCTTCTCTAGAGCCAGAGAACCATGTCAGCAGAGCTGCTGTAGAGCCAGAGAACCAGGTCAGCAGAGCTTCTCTAGAGCCAGATAACCAGGTCAGCAGAGCTGCTTCAAAGCCAGAGAACCAGGTTAGTAGACCTGCTATAGAACAAGAGAACCAGCTCAGCAGAGCTGCTTTAGGTCCAGAGTACCAGGTCAGCAGAGCTGCTCTAGAGTCAGAGGACCAGGTCAGCAGAGCTGCTTCAGAGCAAGATAACCAGGTCAGCAGAGCTGCTTCAAATCCAGAGAACCAGGTCAGCAGAGCTGCTCTAGAGCCTAAGAACCAGGCCACCAGAGCTGCTTCAAAGCCAGAGAACCAGGTCAGCAGAGCTGCTTCAAATCTAGAGAACCAGGTCAGCAGAGCTGCTCTAGAGCCTAAGAACCAGTTTAGCAGAGCTGTTTCAAAGCCAGAGAACCAGGTCAACAGAGTTGCTTTAGAGCCAGAGAACCAGGTCAGCAGAGCTGCTCTAGAGGCAGAGAACCAGGTCAGCCGAGCTGCTCTAGGGCCAGAGAAACAAGGTCAGCTATTATGCTTTAGAGGGAGAGAACCAGGTCAGCAGAGCTACTTTGGAGCCAGAGAACTAGGTCAGCAAAGCTGCTTCAAAGCTTGAGAACCAGGACAGCAGATCTACTCTAGAGCCAGAGAACCAGGTCATCAGAACCGCTGTAGAGCCGAAGAACCAGGTCAGCAGAGCTGCTTTAGAGCCAGAGAACCAGGTCATCAGAGCCGCTCTAGAGGCTAAGAACAAGGTCATCAGAGCTGCTCTAGAGCCTGAGAACCAGGCCATCAGAGCTGCATTAGAGCCAGAGAACCAGGTCAGCAGAGTATCTCTAGAGCCAGAGAACCAGAGATCCAGGTCAGCAGAGCTGCTTCAAAGCCATAGAACCAGGTCAGCAGAACTGCTCTAGAGCCAGAGAACCGGGTCAGCAGAACTGCTCTAGAGCCAGAGAATCAGGTCAGCAGAGATGCTTCAAAGCCAGAGAACCAGATCAGCAGAGCTGCTTTAGGCCCAGAGTACCAGTGCAGCAGACCTGCTCAAGAGCCAGAGAACCAGGTCAGCAGAGCTGCTTAAGAGCAAGAGAACCAGTTCAGCAGAGCTGCATCAAATCCAGAGAACCAGGTAAGCGGAGCTGCTTTAGAGCCAGAGAACCAGGTCATCAGAGCTGCTCTAGAGCCAGAGAACCAGATCAGCAGAGCTGCTTCAAAGCCAGAGAACCATGTCAGCGGAGCTGCTCTAGAGCCAGAAAACCAGGTCAGCAGAGCTGCTTTAGAGCCAGAGTTCCAGGTCAGCAGAGCTGCTCTAGAGCACGAGATTCAGGTCAGCAGAGCCGCTCTAGAGCCTATGAACAAGGTCAGCATAGCTGATCTAGAGCCTGAGATCCAGGTCAGCAGAGCTGCTTTAGAGCCAGAGAACCAGGTCAGCAGAGCTGCTTTAGTGCCAGAGTAACAGGTCATCAGAGCTGCTCTAGAGTCAGAGGACCAGGTCAGCAGAGCTGCTTCAGAGCAGGATAACCAGGTCAGCAGAGCTGCTTCAAATCCAGAGAACCAGGTCAGCAGAGCTGCTCTAGAGCCTAAGAACCAGTTTAGCAGAGCTGCTTCAAAGCCAGAGAACCAGGTCAACAGAGTTGCTTTAGAGCCAGAGAACCAGGTCAGCAGAGCTGCTCTAGAGGCAGAGAACCAGGTCAGCAGAGCTGCTCTAGGGCCAGAGAAACAAGGTCAGCAGATATGCTTTAGAGGGAGAGAACCAGGTCAGCAGAGCTACTTTGGAGCCAGAGAACTAGGTCAGCAAAGCTGCTTCAAAGCTTGAGAACCAGGTCAGCAGATCTACTCTAGAGCCAGAGAACCAGGTCATCAGAACCGCTCTAGAGCCGAAGAACCAGGTCAGCAGAGCTGCTTTAGAGCCAGAGAACCAGGTCAGCAGAGCTGCTATAGAGACAGAGAACCAGATCAGCAATGCCGCTCTAGAGGCTAAGAACAAGGTCATCAGAGCTGCTTCAAAGCCAGAGAACCATGTCAGCAGAGCTGCTGTAGAGCCAGAGAACCAGGTCAACAGAGCTGCTTTAGAGACAGAGTTCCAGGTCAGCAGAGCTGCTCTAGAGTCAGAGATCCAGGTCAGCAGAGCTGCTTTAGAGCCAGAGTTCCAGGTCAGCAGAGCTGCTTTAGAGCCAAAGTTCCAGGTCAGCAGAGCCACTCTAGAGCGTATGAACAAGGTCAACAGAGCTCCACTAGAGACTGAGACCCAGGTCAGCAGAGCTTCTCTAGAGCCAGAGAACCATGTCAGCAGAGCTGCTGTAGAGCCAGAGAACCAGGTCAGCAGAGCTTCTCTAGAGCCAGATAACCAGGTCAGCAGAGCTGCTTCAAAGCCAGAGAACCAGGTTAGTAGACCTGCTATAGAACAAGAGAACCAGCTCAGCAGAGCTGCTTTAGGTCCAGAGTACCAGGTCAGCAGAGCTGCTCTAGAGTCAGAGGACCAGGTCAGCAGAGCTGCTTCAGAGCAAGATAACCAGGTCAGCAGAGCTGCTTCAAATCCAGAGAACCAGGTCAGCAGAGCTGCTCTAGAGCCTAAGAACCAGGCCACCAGAGCTGCTTCAAAGCCAGAGAACCAGGTCAGCAGAGCTGCTTCAAATCTAGAGAACCAGGTCAGCAGAGCTGCTCTAGAGCCTAAGAACCAGTTTAGCAGAGCTGTTTCAAAGCCAGAGAACCAGGTCAACAGAGTTGCTTTAGAGCCAGAGAACCAGGTCAGCAGAGCTGCTCTAGAGGCAGAGAACCAGGTCAGCCGAGCTGCTCTAGGGCCAGAGAAACAAGGTCAGCTATTATGCTTTAGAGGGAGAGAACCAGGTCAGCAGAGCTACTTTGGAGCCAGAGAACTAGGTCAGCAAAGCTGCTTCAAAGCTTGAGAACCAGGACAGCAGATCTACTCTAGAGCCAGAGAACCAGGTCATCAGAACCGCTGTAGAGCCGAAGAACCAGGTCAGCAGAGCTGCTTTAGAGCCAGAGAACCAGGTCAGCAGAGCTGCTATAGAGACAGAGAACCAGATCAGCAGATCTACCTCAAATGCATAGAACCAGGTAAGCAGAGCTGCTTTAGAGCCAGAGTACCAGGTCAGCAGAGCTGCTCTAGAGTCAGAGGACCAGGTCAGCAGAGCTGCTTCAGAGCAAGATAACCAGGTCAGCAGAGCTGCTTCAAATCCAGAGAACCAGGTCAGCAGAGCTGCTCTAGAGCCTAAGAACCAGGCCACCAGAGCTGCTTCAAAGCCAGAGAACCAGGTCAGCAGAGCTGCTTCAAATCTAGAGAACCAGGTCAGCAGAGCTGCTCTAGAGCCTAAGAACCAGTTTAGCAGAGCTGTTTCAAAGCCAGAGAACCAGGTCAACAGAGTTGCTTTAGAGCCAGAGTACCAGGTCAGCAGAGCTGCTCTAGAGGCAGAGAACCAGGTCAGCGGAGCTGCTCTAGGGCCAGAGAAACAAGGTCAGCAGATATGCTTTAGAGGGAGAGAACCAGGTCAGCAGAGCTACTTTGGAGCCAGAGAACAAGGTCAGAAGAGCCGCTCTAGAGGCTAAGAACAAGGTCATCAGAGCTTCTTCAAATCCAGAGAACCAGGTAAGCAGAGCTGCTTTAGAGCCAGAGAACCAGGTCAGCAGAGCTGCTCTAGAGCCAGAAAACCAGGCCAGCAGAGCTGCTTTAGAGCCAGAGTTCCAGGTCAGCAGAGCTGCTTCAAATCCAGAGAACCAGGTAAGCAGAGCTGCTTTAGAGCCAGAGTACCAGGTCAGCAGAGCTGCTTCAAAGCCAGAGATCCAGGTTAGCAGAGCTGCTATAGAGCCAGAGAACCAGATCAGTAGAGCTGCTTTAGATCCAAAGTACCAGGTCAGCAGAGCTGCTCTAGAGCCAGAGAACCAGGTCAGCAGAGCTGCTTCAGAGCAAGAGAACCAGGTCAGCAGAGCTGCTTCAAATCCAGAGAACCAGGCCAGCAGAGCTGCTTTAGAGCCTGAGAACCAGGTCAGAAGAGCGTCTCTAGAGCCAGAGAACCAGAGAACCAGGTCAGCAGAGCTGCTTCAAAGCCATAGAACCAGGTCAGCAGAACTGCTCTAGAGCCAGAGAACCAGGTCAGCAGAGCTGCTTTAGAGCCAGAGTACCAGGTCAGCAGATCTGCTCTATAGCCAGAGAACCAGGTCAGCAGAGCCGCTCTAAAGGCTAAGAACAAGGTCATCAGAGCTGCTCTAGAGCCTGAGAACCAGGCCAGCAGAGCTGCTTTAGAGCCTGAGAACCAGGTCAGCAGATCTGCTCTATAGCCAGAGAACCAGGTCAGCAGAGCCGCTCTAAAGGCTAAGAACAAGGTCATCAGAGCTGCTCTAGAGCCTGAGAACCAGGCCAGCAGAGCTGCTTTAGAGCCTGAGAACCAGGTCAGAAGAGCGTCTCTAGAGCCAGAGAACCAGAGAACCAGGTCAGCAGAGCTGCTTCAAAGCCATAGAACCAGGTCAGCAGAACTGCTCTAGAGCCAGAGAACCGGGTCAGCAGAACTGCTCTAGAGCCAGAGAATCAGGTCAGCAGAGATGCTTCAAAGCCAGAGAACCAGATCAGCAGAGCTGCTTTAGGCCCAGAGTACCAGTGCAGCAGAGCTGCTCAAGAGCCAGAGAACCAGGTCAGCAGAGCTGCTTAAGAGCAAGAGAACCAGTTCAGCAGAGCTGCATCAAATCCAGAGAACCAGGTAAGCGGAGCTGCTTTAGAGCCAGAGAACCAGGTCATCAGAGCTGCTCTAGAGCCAGAGAACCAGATCAGCAGAGCTGCTTCAAAGCCAGAGAACCATGTCAGCGGAGCTGCTCTAGAGCCAGAAAACCAGGTCAGCAGAGCTGCTTTAGAGCCAGAGTTCCAGGTCAGCAGAGCTCCTCTAGAGCAAGAGATTCAGGTCAGCAGAGCCGCTCTAGAGCCTATGAACAAGGTCAGCATAGCTGATCTAGAGCCTGAGTTCCAGGTCAGCAGAGCTGCTTTAGAGCCAGAGAACCAGGTCAGCAGAGCTGCTTTAGTGCCAGAGTAACAGGTCAGCAGAGCTGCTCTAGAGCCAGAGAACTAGGTCAGCAGAGCCGCTCTAGAGCCTAAGAACAAGGTCAGCAGAGCTGCACTAGAGACTGAGAACCAGGTCAGCAGAGCTGCTTTAGAGCCAGAGAACCAGGTCAGCAGAGCTTCTCTAGAGCCAGAGAACCAGGTCAGCAGAGCTGTTTCACAGCCAGAGAACCATGTCAGCAGAGCTGCTGTAGAGCCAGAGAACCAGGTCAACAGACCTGCTCTAGAGCCAGAGAACCAGGTCAGCAGCAGAGCTGCTTCAAAGCCAGAGAACCATGTCAGCAGAGCTGGTTTAAGTCCAGAGTACCAGGTCAGCAGAGCTGCTCTAGAGTCAGAGGACCAGGTCAGCAGAGCTGCTTCAGAGCAGGATAACCAGGTCAGCAGAGCTGCTTCAAATCCAGAGAACCAGGTCAGCAGAGCTGCTCTAGAGCCTAAGAACCAGGTCACCAGAGCTGCTTCAAAGCTAGAGAACCAGGTAAGTAGAGCTGCTTCACATCCAGAGAACCAGGTCAGTAGAGCTGCTCTAGAGCCTAAGAACCAGTTTAGCAGAGCTGCTTCAAAGCCTAAGAACCAGTTTAGCAGAGCTGCTTCAAAGCCAGAGAACCAGGACAACAGAGTTGCTTTAGAGCCAGAGAACCAGGTCAGCAGAGCTGCTCTAGAGGCAGAGAACCAGGTCAGCAGAGTTGCTCTAGGGCCAGAGAAACAAGGTCAGAAGATATCCTTTAGAGGGAGAGAACCAGGTCAGCAGAGCTACTTTGGAGCCAGAGAACTAGGTCAGCAAAGCTGCTTCAAAGCTTGAGAACCAGGTCAGCAGATCTACTCTAGAGGCAGAGAACCAGGTCATCAGAACCGCTCTAGAGCCGAAGAACCAGGTCAGCAGAGCTGCTTTAGAGCCAGAGAACCAGGTCAGCAGAGCTGCTATAGAGACAGAGAACCAGATCAGCAGATCTACTTCAAAGCCATAGAACCAGGTCAGCAGAGCTGCTCTAGAGCCAGAGAACCAGGTCAACAGAGCTGCTTTAGAGCCAGAGTTCCAGGTCAGCAGAGCTGCTCTAGAGCCAGAGAACCAGGTCAGCAGCAGAGCTGCTTCAAAGCCAGAGAACCATGTCAGCAGAGCTGGTTTAAGTCCAGAGTACCAGGTCAGCAGAGCTGCTCTAGAGCCTAAGAACCAGGTCACCAGAGCTGCTTCAAAGCCAGAGAACCAGGTAAGTAGAGCTGCTTCACATCCAGAGAACCAGGTCAGCAGAGCTGCTCTAGAGCCTAAGAACCAGTTTAGCAGAGCTGCTTCAAAGCCTAAGAACCAGTTTAGCAGAGCTGCTTCAAAGCCAGAGAACCAGGACAACAGAGTTGCTTTAGAGCCAGAGAACCAGGTCAGCAGAGCTGCTCTAGAGGCAGAGAACCAGGTCAGCAGAGTTGCTCTAGGGCCAGAGAAACAAGGTCAGCAGATAAGCTTTAGAGGGAGAGAACCAGGTCAGCAGAGCTACTTTGGAGCCAGAGAACTAGGTCAGCAAAGCTGCTTCAAAGCTTGAGAACCAGGTCAGCAGATCTACTCTAGAGGCAGAGAACCAGGTCATCAGAACCGCTCTAGAGCCGAAGAACCAGGTCAGCAGAGCTGCTTTAGAGCCAGAGAACCAGGTCAGCAGAGCTGCTATAGAGACAGAGAACCAGATCAGCAGATCTACCTCAAATGCATAGAACCAGGTCAGCAGAGCTGCTCTAGAGCCAGAGAACCTTCTCAGCAGAGCTGCTTTAGAGCCAGAGTACCAGGTCAGCAGAGCTGCTCTAGAGCCAGAGAACAAGGTCAGCAGAGCCGGTCTAGAGGCTAAGAACAAGGTCATCAGAGCTGCTTCAAATCCAGAGAACCAGGTAAGCAGAGCTGCTTTAGAGCCAGAGAACCAGGTCAGCAGAGCTGCTCTAGAGCCAGAAAACCAGGTCAGCAGAGCTGCTTTAGAGCCAGAGTTCCAGGTAAGCAGAGCTGCTTTAGAGCCAGAGAACCAGGTCAGCAGAGCTGCTTCAAAGCCAGAGAACCAGGTAAGCAGAGCCGCTCTAGAGGTTAAGAACAAGGTCATCAGAGCTGCTTCAAATCCAGAGAACCAGATAAGCAGAGCTGCTTTAGAGCTAGAGAACCAGGTCAGCAGAGCTGCTCTAGAGCCAGAGAACCAGATGAGCAGAGCTGCTTCAAAGCCAGAGAACCAGGTCAGCGGAGCAGCTCTAGAGCCAGAAAACCAGGTCAGCAGAGCTGCTTTAGAGCCAGAGTTCCAGGTCAGCAGAGCTGCACTAGAGACTGAGAACCAGGTCAGCAGAGCTTCTCTAGAGCAAGAGATCCAGGTCACCAGAGCTGCTTCAAAGCCAGAGACTCATGTCAGCAGAGCTGCTGTAGAGCCAGAGAACCAGGTCAACAGAGCTGCTTTAGAGCCAGAGTTCCAGGTCAGCAGAGCTGCTCTAGAGTCAGAGATCCAGGTCAGCAGAGCTGCTTTAGAGCCAGAGTTCCAGGTCAGCAGAGCTGCTCTAGAGCCAGAGATCCAGGTCAGCAGAGCCACTCTAGAGCGTATGAACAAGGTCAGCAGAGTTGCACTAGAGACTGAGAACCAGGTCAGCAGAGCTTCTCTAGAGCCAGAGAACCATGTCAGCAGAGCTGCTGTAGAGCCAGAGAACCAGGTCAACAGACCTGCTCCAGAGCCAGAGAACCAGGTCAGCAGAGCTGCTTCAAAGCCAGAGAACCATGTCAGCAGAGCTGCTTTAGAGCCAGAGAACCAGGTCAGCAGAGCTGCTCTAGAGCCTGATAACCAGGTCAGCAGAGCTGCTTCAAAGCCAGAGAACCAGGTTAGTAGACCTGCTATAGAACAAGAGAACCAGCTCAGCAGAGCTGCTTTAGGTCCAGAGTACCAGGTCAGCAGAGCTGCTCTAGAGTCAGAGGACCAGGTCAGCAGAGCTGCTTCAGAGCAATATAACCAGGTCTGCAGAGCTGCTTCAAATCCAGAGAACCAGGTCAGCAGAGCTGATCTAGAGCCTAAGAACCAGGCCACCAGAGCTGCTTCAAAGCCAGAGAACCAGGTCAGCAGAGCTGCTTCAAATCCAGAGAACCAGGTCAGCAGAGCTGCTCTAGAGCCTAAGAACCAGTTTAGCAGAGCTGCTTCAAAGCCAGAGAACAAGGTCAGCAGAGCTGCTCTAGAGGCAGAGAACCAGGTCAGCCGAGCTGCTCTAGGGACAGAGAAACAAGGTCAGCAGATATGCTTTAGAGGGAGAGAACCAGGTCAGCAGAGCTACTTTGGAGCCAGAGAACTAGGTCAGCAAAGCTGCTTCAAAGCTTGTGAATCAGGTCAGCAGATCTACTCTAGAGCCAGAGAACCAGGTCATCAGAACCGCTATAGAGCCGAAGAACCAGGTCAGCAGAGCTGCTTTAGAGCCAGAGAACCAGGTCGGCAGAGCTGCTATAGAGACAGAGAACCAGATCAGCAGATCTACTGCAAAGGCACAGAACCAGGTCAGCAGAGCTGCTCTAGAGCCATAGAACCAGCTCAGCAGAGCTGCTTTAGAGCCAGGGTACCAGGTCAGCAGAGCTGCTCTAGAGCCAGAGAACAAGGTCAGCAGAGCCGCTCTAGAGGCTAAGAACAAGGTCATCAGAGCTGCTTGAAATCCAGAGAACCAGGTAAGTAGAGCTGCTTTAGAGCCAGAGAACCAGGTCAGCAGAGCTGCTCTAGAGCCAGAGAACCAGATCAGCAGAGCTGCTTCAAAGCCAGAGAACCAGGTCAGCGGAGCTGCTCTAGAGCCAGAAAACCAGGTCAGCAGAGCTTCTCTAGAGCAAGAGATCCAGGTCAGCAGAGCTGCTTCAAAGCCAGAGAACCATGTCAGCAGAGCTGCTGTAGAGCCAGAGAACCATGTCAACAGACCTGCCCTAGAGCCATAGAACCAGTTCAGCAGAGCTGCTTCAAAGCCAGAGAACCATGTCAGCAGAGCTGCTCTAGAGCCAGATAAACAGGTCAGCAGAGCTGCTTCAAATCCAGAGAACCAGGTTAGTAGACCTGCTATAGAACCAGAGAACCAGATCAGCAGAGCTGCTTTAGGTCCAGAGTACCAGGTCAGCAGAGCTGCTATAGAGACGGAGGACCAGGTCAGCAGAGCTGCTCTAGAGTCCGAGGACCAGGTCTGCAGAGCTGCTTCAGAGCAAGATAACCAGGTCAGCAGTGCTGCTTCAAATCCAGAGAACCAGGTCAGCAGAGCTGCTCTAGAGCCTAAGAACCAGGTCACCAGAGCTGCTTCAATGCCAGAGAACCAGGTCAGCAGAGCTGCTTCAAATCCAGAGAACCAGGTCAGCAGAGCTGCTCTAGAGCCTAAGAACCAGTTTAGCAGAGCTGCTTCAAAGCCAGAGAACCAGGTCAGCAGAGCTGCTCTAGAGGCATAGAACCAGGTCAGCAGAGCTGCTCTAGGGCCAGAGAAACGAGGTCAGCAGGTATGCTTTAGAGGGAGAGAACCAGGTCAGCAGAGCTACTTTGGAGCAAGAGAACTAGGTCAGCAAAGCTGCTTCAAAGCTTGAGAACCAGGTCAGCGGATCTACTCTAGAGCCAGAGAACCAGGTCAGCAGAACCGCTCTAGAGACAAAGAACCAGGTCAGCAGAGCTGCTTTAGAGCCAGAGAACCAGGTCAGCAGAGCTGCTATAGAGACAGAGAACCAGGTCAGCAGAGCTGCTATAGAGACAGAGAACCAGATCAGCAAGTCTACTTCAAAGCCATAGAACCAGGTCAGCAGAGCTGCTCTAGAGCCAGAGAACCAGGTCAGCAGAGCTGCTTTAGATCCAGAGTACCAGGTCAGCAGAGCTGCTCTAGAGCCAGAGAACCAGGTCAGCAGAGCCGCTCTAGAGGCTAAGAACAAGGTCATCAGAGCTGCTCTAGAGCCTGAGAACCAGGCCAGCAGAGCTGCATTAGAGCCAGAGAACCAGGTCAGCAGAGTATCTCTAGAGCCAGAGAACCAGAGATCCAGGTCAGGAGAGCTGCTTCAAAGCCATAGAACCAGGTCAGCAGAACTGCTCTAGAGCCAGAGAACCGGGTCAGCAAATCTGCTCTACAGCCAGAGAATCAGGTCAGCAGAGATGCTTCAAAGCCAGAGAACCAGGTTAGCAGAGCTGCTATAGAGCCAGAGAACCAGATCAGCAGAGCTGCTTTAGGCCCAGAGTACCAGTGCAGCAGTGCTGCTCAAGAACCAGAGAACCAGGTCAGCAGAGCTGCTTAAGAGCAAGAGAACCAGGTCAGCAGAGCTGCTTCAAATCCAGAGAACCATGTCAACAGAGTTGCTTTAGAGCCAGAGAACCAGGTCAGCAGAGCTGCTCTAGAGGCAGAGAACCAGGTCAGCAGAGCTGCTCTAGGGCCAGAGAAACAAGGTCAGCAGATATGCTTTAGAGGGAGAGAACCAGGTCAGCAGAGCTACTTTGGAGCCAGAGAACTAGGTCAGCAAAGCTGCTTCAAAGCTTGAGAACCAGGTCAGCAGATCTACTCTAGAGCCAGAGAACCAGGTCATCAGAACCGCTCTAGAGCCGAAGAACCAGGTCAGCAGAGCTGCTTTAGAGCCAGAGAACCAGGTCAGCAGAGCTGCTATAGAGACAGAGAACCAGGTCAGCAGAGCTGCTTTAGAGCCAGAGTACCAGGTCAGCAGAGCTGCTCTAGAGCCAGAGAACCAGGTCAGCAGAGCCGCTCTAGAGGCTAAGAACAAGGTCATCAGAGCTGCTTCAAAGCCAGAGAACCATGTCAGCAGAGCTGCTGTAGAGCCAGAGAACCAGGTCAACAGAGCTGCTTTAGAGACAGAGTTCCAGGTCAGCAGAGCTGCTCTAGAGTCAGAGATCCAGGTCAGCAGAGCTGCTTTAGAGCCAGAGTTCCAGGTCAGCAGAGCTGCTTTAGAGCCACAGTTCCAGGTCAGCAGAGCTGCTCTAGAGCCAGAGATCCAGGTCAGCAGAGCCACTCTAGAGTGTATGAACAAGGTCAACAGAGCTGCACTAGAGACTGAGAACCAGGTCAGCAGAGCTTCTCTAGAGCCAGAGAACCATGTCAGCAGAGCTGCTGTAGAGCCAGAGAACCAGGTCAACAGACCTGCTCCAGAGCCAGAGAACCAGGTCAGCAGAGCTGCTTCAAAGCCAGAGAACCATGTCAGCAGAGCTGCTTTAGAGCCAGAGAACCAGGTCAGCAGAGCTTCTCTAGAGCCAGATAACCAGGTCAGCAGAGCTGCTTCAAAGCCAGAGAACCAGGTTAGTAGACCTGCTATAGAACAAGAGAACCAGCTCAGCAGAGCTGCTTTAGGTCCAGAGTACCAGGTCAGCAGAGCTGCTCTAGAGTCAGAGGACCAGGTCAGCAGAGCTGCTTCAGAGCAAGATAACCAGGTCAGCAGAGCTGCTTCAAATCCAGAGAACCAGGTCAGCAGAGCTGCTCTAGAGCCTTAGAACCAGGCCACCAGAGCTGCTTCAAAGCCAGAGAACCAGGTCAGCAGAGCTGCTTCAAATCTAGAGAACCAGGTCAGCAGAGCTGCTCTAGAGCCTAAGAACCAGTTTAGCAGAGCTGTTTCAAAGCCAGAGAACCAGGTCAACAGAGTTGCTTTAGAGCCAGAGAACCAGGTCAGCAGAGCTGCTCTAGGGCCAGAGAAACAAGGTCAGCAGATATGCTTTAGAGGGAGAGAACCAGGTCAGCAGAGCTACTTTGGAGCCAGAGAACTAGGTCAGCAAAGCTGCTTCAAAGCTTGAGAACCAGGTCGGCAGATCTACTCTAGAGCCAGAGAACCAGGTCATCAGAACCGCTGTAGAGCCGAAGAACCAGGTCAGCAGAGCTGCTTTAGAGCCAGAGAACCAGGTCAGCAGAGCTGCTATAGAGACAGAGAACCAGATCAGCAGATCTACCTCAAATGCATAGAACCAGGGCAGCAGAGCTGCTCTAGAGCCAGAGAACCTTCTCAGCAGAGCTGCTTTAGAGCCAGAGTACCAGGTCAGCAGAGCTGCTCTAGAGCCAGAGAACAAGGTCAGCAGAGCCGCTCTAGAGGCTAAGAACAAGGTCATCAGAGCTGCTTCAAATCCAGAGAACCAGGTAAGCAGAGCTGCTTTAGAGTCAGAGAACCAGGTCAGCAAAGCTGCTCTAGAGCCAGAAAACCAGGTCAGCAGAGCTGCTTTAGAGCCAGAGTTCCAGGTCAGCAGAGCTGCTTCAAATCCAGAGAACCAGGTAAGCAGAGCTGCTTTAGAGCCAGAGAACCAGGTCAGCAGAGCTTCTTCAAAGCCAGAGATCCAGGTTAGCAGAGCTGCTATAGAGCCAGAGAACCAGATCAGTAGAGCTGCTTTAGATCCAAAGTACCAGGTCAGCAGAGCTGCTCTAGAGCCAGAGAACCAGGTCAGCAGAGCTGCTTCAGAGCAAGAGAACCAGGTCAGCAGAGCTGCTTCAAATCCAGAGAACCAGGCCAGCAGAGCTGCTTTAGAGCCTGAGAACCAGGTCAGAAGAGCGTCTCTAGAGCCAGAGAACCAGAGAACCAGGTCAGCAGAGCTGCTTCAAAGCCATAGAACCAGGTCAGCAGAACTGCTCTAGAGCCAGAGAACCGGGTCAGCAGAACTGCTCTAGAGCCAGAGAATCAGGTCAGCAGAGATGCTTCAAAGCCAGAGAACCAGATCAGCAGAGCTGCTTTAGGCCCAGAGTACCAGTGCAGCAGAGCTGCTCAAGAGCCAGAGAACCAGGTCAGCAGAGCTGCTTAAGAGCAAGAGAACCAGTTCAGCAGAGCTGCATCAAATCCAGAGAACCAGGTAAGCGGAGCTGCTTTAGAGCCAGAGAACCAGTTCATCAGAGCTGCTCTAGAGCCAGAGAACCAGATCAGCAGAGCTGCTTCAAAGCCAGAGAACCATGTCAGTGGAGCTGCTCTAGAGCCAGAAAACCAGGTCAGCAGAGCTGCTTTAGAGCCAGAGTTCCAGGTCAGCAGAGCTGCTCTAGAGCAAGAGATTCAGGTCAGCAGAGCCGCTCTAGAGCCTATGAACAAGGTCAGCATAGCTGATCTAGAGCCTGAGATCCAGGTCAGCAGAGCTGCTTTAGAGCCAGAGAACCAGGTCAGCAGAGCTGCTTTAGTGCCAGAGTAACAGGTCAGCAGAGCTGCTCTAGAGCCAGAGAACTAGGTCAGCAGAGCCACTCTAGAGCCTAAGAACAAGGTCAGCAGAGCTGCACTAGAGACTGAGAACCAGGTCAGCAGAGCTGCTTTAGAGCCAGAGAACCAGGTCAGCAGAGCTTCTCTAGAGCCAGAGAACCAGGTCAGCAGAGCTGTTTCACAGCCAGAGAACCATGTCAGCAGAGCTGCTGTAGAGCCAGAGAACCAGGTCAACAGACCTGCTCTAGAGCCAGAGAACCAGGTCAGCAGCAGAGCTGCTTCAAAGCCAGAGAACCATGTCAGCAGAGCTGGTTTAAGTCCAGAGTACCAGGTCAGCAGAGCTGCTCTAGAGTCAGAGGACCAGGTCAGCAGAGCTGCTTCAGAGCAGGATAACCAGGTCAGCAGAGCTGCTTCAAATCCAGAGAACCAGGTCAGCAGAGCTGCTCTAGAGCCTAAGAACCAGGTCACCAGAGCTGCTTCAAAGCCAGAGAACCAGGTAAGTAGAGCTGCTTCACATCCAGAGAACCAGGTCAGCAGAGCTGCTCTAGAGCCTAAGAACCAGTTTAGCAGAGCTGCTTCAAAGCCTAAGAACCAGTTTAGCAGAGCTGCTTCAAAGCCAGAGAACCAGGACAACAGAGTTGCTTTAGAGCCAGAGAACCAGGTCAGCAGAGCTGCTCTAGAGGCAGAGAACCAGGTCAGCCGAGCTGCTCTAGGGACAGAGAAACAAGGTCAGCAGATATGCTTTAGAGGGAGAGAACCAGGTCAGCAGAGCTACTTTGGAGCCAGAGAACTAGGTCAGCAAAGCTGCTTCAAAGCTTGAGAATCAGGTCAGCAGATCTACTCTAGAGCAATTGAACCAGGTCATCAGAACCGCTCTAGAGCCGAAGAACCAGGTCAGCAGAGCTGCTTTAGAGCCAGAGAACCAGGTCAGCAGAGCTGCTATAGAGACAGAGAACCAGATCAGCAGATCTACTGCAAAGGCACAGAACCAGGTCAGCAGAGCTGCTCTAGAGCCAGAGAACCAGGTCAGCAGAGCTGCTCTAGAGCCAGAGAACCAGATCAGCAGAGCTGCTTCAAAGCCAGAGAACCAGGTCAGCGGAGCTGCTCTAGAGCCAGAAAACCAGGTCAGCAGAGCTTCTCTAGAGCAAGAGATCCAGGTCAGCAGAGCTGCTTCAAAGCCAGAGAACCATGTCAGCAGAGCTGCTGTAGAGCCAGAGAACCATGTCAACAGACCTGCCCTAGAGCCATAGAACCAGTTCTGCAGAGCTGCTTCAAAGCCAGAGAACCATGTCAGCAGCGCTGCTCTAGAGCCAGATAAACAGGTCAGCAGAGCTGCTTCAAAGCCAGAGAACCAGGTTAGTAGACCTGCTATAGAACCAGAGAACCAGATCAGCAGAGCTGCTTTAGGTACAGAGTACCAGGTCAGCAGAGCTGCTATAGAGACGGAGGACCAGGTCAGCAGAGCTGCTCTAGAGTCCGAGGACCAGGTCAGCAGAGCTGCTTCAGAGCAAGATAACCAGGTCAGCAGTGCTGCTTCAAATCCAGAGAACCAGGTCAGCAGAGCTGCTCTAGAGCCTAAGAACCAGGTCACCAGAGCTGCTTCAATGCCAGAGAACCAGGTCAGCAGAGCTGCTTCAAATCCAGAGAACCAGGTCAGCAGAGCTGCTCTAGAGCCTAAGAACCAGTTTAGCAGAGCTGCTTCATATTCAGAGAACCAGGTCAGCAGAGCTAGTCTAGAGGCAGAGAACTAGGTCAGCAGAGCTGCTCTAGGGCCAGAGAAACGAGGTCAGCAGGTATGCTTTAGAGGGAGAGAACCAGGTCAGCAGAGCTACTTTGGAGCCAGAGAACTAGGTCAGCAAAGCTGCTTCAAAGCTTGAGAACCAGGTCAGCAGATCTACTCTAGAGCCAGAGAACCAGGTCAGCAGAACCGCTCTAGAGACAAAGAACCAGGTCAGCAGAGCTGCTTTAGAGCCAGAGAACCAGGTCAGCAGAGCTGCTATAGAGACAGAGAACCAGATCAGCAAGTCTACTTCAAAGCCATAGAACCAGGTCAGCAGAGCTGCTCTAGAGCCAGAGAACCAGGTCAGCAGAGCTGCTTTAGATCCAGAGTACCAGGTCAGCAGAGCTGCTCTAGAGCCAGAGAACCAGGTCAGCAGAGCTGCTCTAGAGGCTAAGAACAAGGTCATCAGAGATGCTCTAGAGCCTGAGAATCAGGCCAGCAGAGCTGCATTAGAGCCAGAGAACCAGGTCAGCAGAGTATCTCTAGAGCCAGAGAACCGGAGATCCAGGTCAGGAGAGCTGCTTCAAAGCCATAGAACCAGGTCAGCAGAACTGCTCTAGAGCCAGAGAACCGGGTCAGCAAATCTGCTCTACAGCCAGAGAATCAGGTCAGCAGAGATGCTTCAAAGCCAGAGAACCAGGTTAGCAGAGCTGCTATAGAGCCAGAGAACCAGATCAGCAGAGCTGCTTTAGGCCCAGAGTACCAGTGCAGCAGTGCTGCTCAAGAACCAGAGAACCAGGTCAGCAGAGCTGCTTAAGAGCAAGAGAACCAGGTCAGCAGAGCTGCTTCAAATCCAGAGAACCATGTCAACAGAGTTGCTTTAGAGCCAGAGAACCAGGTCAGCAGAGCTGCTCTAGAGGCAGAGAACCAGGTCAGCAGAGCTGCTCTAGGGCCAGAGAAACAAGGTCAGCAGATATGCTTTAGAGGGAGAGAACCAGGTCAGCAGAGCTACTTTGGAGCCAGAGAACTAGGTCAGCAAAGCTGCTTCAAAGCTTGAGAACCAGGTCAGCAGATCTACTCTAGAGCCAGAGAACCAGGTCATCAGAACCGCTCTAGAGCCGAAGAACCAGGTCAGCAGAGCTGCTTTAGAGCCAGAGAACCAGGTCAGCAGAGCTGCTATAGAGACAGAGAACCAGGTCAGCAGAGCTGCTTTAGAGCCAGAGTACCAGGTCAGCAGAGCTGCTCTAGAGCCAGAGAACCAGGTCATCAGAGCCGCTCTAGAGGCTAAGAACAAGGTCATCAGAGCTGCTTCAAAGCCAGAGAACCATGTCAGCAGAGCTGCTGTAGAGCCAGAGAACCAGGTCAACAGAGCTGCTTTAGAGACAGAGTTCCAGGTCAGCAGAGCTGCTCTAGAGTCAGAGATCCAGGTCAGCAGAGCTGCTTTAGAGCCAGAGTTCCAGGTCAGCAGAGCTGCTTTAGAGCCACAGTTCCAGGTCAGCAGAGCTGCTCTAGAGCCAGAGATCCAGGTCAGCAGAGCCACTCTAGAGTGTATGAACAAGGTCAACAGAGCTGCACTAGAGACTGAGAACCAGGTCAGCAGAGCTTCTCTAGAGCCAGAGAACCATGTCAGCAGAGCTGCTGTAGAGCCAGAGAACCAGGTCAACAGACCTGCTCCAGAGCCAGAGAACCAGGTCAGCAGAGCTGCTTCAAAGCCAGAGAACCATGTCAGCAGAGCTGCTTTAGAGCCAGAGAACCAGGTCAGCAGAGCTTCTCTAGAGCCAGATAACCAGGTCAGCAGAGCTGCTTCAAAGCCAGAGAACCAGGTTAGTAGACCTGCTATAGAACAAGAGAACCAGCTCAGCAGAGCTGCTTTAGGTCCAGAGTACCAGGTCAGCAGAGCTGCTCTAGAGTCAGAGGACCAGGTCAGCAGAGCTGCTTCAGAGCAAGATAACCAGGTCAGCAGAGCTGCTTCAAATCCAGAGAACCAGGTCAGCAGAGCTGCTCTAGAGCCTTAGAACCAGGCCACCAGAGCTGCTTCAAAGCCAGAGAACCAGGTCAGCAGAGCTGCTTCAAATCTAGAGAACCAGGTCAGCAGAGCTGCTCTAGAGCCTAAGAACCAGTTTAGCAGAGCTGTTTCAAAGCCAGAGAACCAGGTCAACAGAGTTGCTTTAGAGCCAGAGAACCAGGTCAGCAGAGCTGCTCTAGGGCCAGAGAAACAAGGTCAGCAGATATGCTTTAGAGGGAGAGAACCAGGTCAGCAGAGCTACTTTGGAGCCAGAGAACTAGGTCAGCAAAGCTGCTTCAAAGCTTGAGAACCAGGTCGGCAGATCTACTCTAGAGCCAGAGAACCAGGTCATCAGAACCGCTGTAGAGCCGAAGAACCAGGTCAGCAGAGCTGCTTTAGAGCCAGAGAACCAGGTCAGCAGAGCTGCTATAGAGACAGAGAACCAGATCAGCAGATCTACCTCAAATGCATAGAACCAGGGCAGCAGAGCTGCTCTAGAGCCAGAGAACCTTCTCAGCAGAGCTGCTTTAGAGCCAGAGTACCAGGTCAGCAGAGCTGCTCTAGAGCCAGAGAACAAGGTCAGCAGAGCCGCTCTAGAGGCTAAGAACAAGGTCATCAGAGCTGCTTCAAATCCAGAGAACCAGGTAAGCAGAGCTGCTTTAGAGTCAGAGAACCAGGTCAGCAGAGCTGCTCTAGAGCCAGAAAACCAGGTCAGCAGAGCTGCTTTAGAGCCAGAGTTCCAGGTCAGCAGAGCTGCTTCAAATCCAGAGAACCAGGTAAGCAGAGCTGCTTTAGAGCCAGAGAACCAGGTCAGCAGAGCTTCTTCAAAGCCAGAGATCCAGGTTAGCAGAGCTGCTATAGAGCCAGAGAACCAGATCAGTAGAGCTGCTTTAGATCCAAAGTACCAGGTCAGCAGAGCTGCTCTAGAGCCAGAGAACCAGGTCAGCAGAGCTGCTTCAGAGCAAGAGAACCAGGTCAGCAGAGCTGCTTCAAATCCAGAGAACCAGGCCAGCAGAGCTGCTTTAGAGCCTGAGAACCAGGTCAGAAGAGCGTCTCTAGAGCCAGAGAACCAGAGAACCAGGTCAGCAGAGCTGCTTCAAAGCCATAGAACCAGGTCAGCAGAACTGCTCTAGAGCCAGAGAACCGGGTCAGCAGAACTGCTCTAGAGCCAGAGAATCAGGTCAGCAGAGATGCTTCAAAGCCAGAGAACCAGATCAGCAGAGCTGCTTTAGGCCCAGAGTACCAGTGCAGCAGAGCTGCTCAAGAGCCAGAGAACCAGGTCAGCAGAGCTGCTTAAGAGCAAGAGAACCAGTTCAGCAGAGCTGCATCAAATCCAGAGAACCAGGTAAGCGGAGCTGCTTTAGAGCCAGAGAACCAGTTCATCAGAGCTGCTCTAGAGCCAGAGAACCAGATCAGCAGAGCTGCTTCAAAGCCAGAGAACCATGTCAGTGGAGCTGCTCTAGAGCCAGAAAACCAGGTCAGCAGAGCTGCTTTAGAGCCAGAGTTCCAGGTCAGCAGAGCTGCTCTAGAGCAAGAGATTCAGGTCAGCAGAGCCGCTCTAGAGCCTATGAACAAGGTCAGCATAGCTGATCTAGAGCCTGAGATCCAGGTCAGCAGAGCTGCTTTAGAGCCAGAGAACCAGGTCAGCAGAGCTGCTTTAGTGCCAGAGTAACAGGTCAGCAGAGCTGCTCTAGAGCCAGAGAACTAGGTCAGCAGAGCCACTCTAGAGCCTAAGAACAAGGTCAGCAGAGCTGCACTAGAGACTGAGAACCAGGTCAGCAGAGCTGCTTTAGAGCCAGAGAACCAGGTCAGCAGAGCTTCTCTAGAGCCAGAGAACCAGGTCAGCAGAGCTGTTTCACAGCCAGAGAACCATGTCAGCAGAGCTGCTGTAGAGCCAGAGAACCAGGTCAACAGACCTGCTCTAGAGCCAGAGAACCAGGTCAGCAGCAGAGCTGCTTCAAAGCCAGAGAACCATGTCAGCAGAGCTGGTTTAAGTCCAGAGTACCAGGTCAGCAGAGCTGCTCTAGAGTCAGAGGACCAGGTCAGCAGAGCTGCTTCAGAGCAGGATAACCAGGTCAGCAGAGCTGCTTCAAATCCAGAGAACCAGGTCAGCAGAGCTGCTCTAGAGCCTAAGAACCAGGTCACCAGAGCTGCTTCAAAGCCAGAGAACCAGGTAAGTAGAGCTGCTTCACATCCAGAGAACCAGGTCAGCAGAGCTGCTCTAGAGCCTAAGAACCAGTTTAGCAGAGCTGCTTCAAAGCCTAAGAACCAGTTTAGCAGAGCTGCTTCAAAGCCAGAGAACCAGGACAACAGAGTTGCTTTAGAGCCAGAGAACCAGGTCAGCAGAGCTGCTCTAGAGGCAGAGAACCAGGTCAGCCGAGCTGCTCTAGGGACAGAGAAACAAGGTCAGCAGATATGCTTTAGAGGGAGAGAACCAGGTCAGCAGAGCTACTTTGGAGCCAGAGAACTAGGTCAGCAAAGCTGCTTCAAAGCTTGAGAATCAGGTCAGCAGATCTACTCTAGAGCAATTGAACCAGGTCATCAGAACCGCTCTAGAGCCGAAGAACCAGGTCAGCAGAGCTGCTTTAGAGCCAGAGAACCAGGTCAGCAGAGCTGCTATAGAGACAGAGAACCAGATCAGCAGATCTACTGCAAAGGCACAGAACCAGGTCAGCAGAGCTGCTCTAGAGCCAGAGAACCAGGTCAGCAGAGCTGCTCTAGAGCCAGAGAACCAGATCAGCAGAGCTGCTTCAAAGCCAGAGAACCAGGTCAGCGGAGCTGCTCTAGAGCCAGAAAACCAGGTCAGCAGAGCTTCTCTAGAGCAAGAGATCCAGGTCAGCAGAGCTGCTTCAAAGCCAGAGAACCATGTCAGCAGAGCTGCTGTAGAGCCAGAGAACCATGTCAACAGACCTGCCCTAGAGCCATAGAACCAGTTCTGCAGAGCTGCTTCAAAGCCAGAGAACCATGTCAGCAGCGCTGCTCTAGAGCCAGATAAACAGGTCAGCAGAGCTGCTTCAAAGCCAGAGAACCAGGTTAGTAGACCTGCTATAGAACCAGAGAACCAGATCAGCAGAGCTGCTTTAGGTACAGAGTACCAGGTCAGCAGAGCTGCTATAGAGACGGAGGACCAGGTCAGCAGAGCTGCTCTAGAGTCCGAGGACCAGGTCAGCAGAGCTGCTTCAGAGCAAGATAACCAGGTCAGCAGTGCTGCTTCAAATCCAGAGAACCAGGTCAGCAGAGCTGCTCTAGAGCCTAAGAACCAGGTCACCAGAGCTGCTTCAATGCCAGAGAACCAGGTCAGCAGAGCTGCTTCAAATCCAGAGAACCAGGTCAGCAGAGCTGCTCTAGAGCCTAAGAACCAGTTTAGCAGAGCTGCTTCATATTCAGAGAACCAGGTCAGCAGAGCTAGTCTAGAGGCAGAGAACTAGGTCAGCAGAGCTGCTCTAGGGCCAGAGAAACGAGGTCAGCAGGTATGCTTTAGAGGGAGAGAACCAGGTCAGCAGAGCTACTTTGGAGCCAGAGAACTAGGTCAGCAAAGCTGCTTCAAAGCTTGAGAACCAGGTCAGCAGATCTACTCTAGAGCCAGAGAACCAGGTCAGCAGAACCGCTCTAGAGACAAAGAACCAGGTCAGCAGAGCTGCTTTAGAGCCAGAGAACCAGGTCAGCAGAGCTGCTATAGAGACAGAGAACCAGATCAGCAAGTCTACTTCAAAGCCATAGAACCAGGTCAGCAGAGCTGCTCTAGAGCCAGAGAACCAGGTCAGCAGAGCTGCTTTAGATCCAGAGTACCAGGTCAGCAGAGCTGCTCTAGAGCCAGAGAACCAGGTCAGCAGAGCTGCTCTAGAGGCTAAGAACAAGGTCATCAGAGATGCTCTCTAGAGCCTGAGAATCAGGCCAGCAGAGCTGCATTAGAGCCAGAGAACCAGGTCAGCAGAGTATCTCTAGAGCCAGAGAACCGGAGATCCAGGTCAGGAGAGCTGCTTCAAAGCCATAGAACCAGGTCAGCAGAACTGCTCTAGAGCCAGAGAACCGGGTCAGCAAATCTGCTCTACAGCCAGAGAATCAGGTCAGCAGAGATGCTTCAAAGCCAGAGAACCAGGTTAGCAGAGCTGCTATAGAGCCAGAGAACCAGATCAGCAGAGCTGCTTTAGGCCCAGAGTACCAGTGCAGCAGTGCTGCTCAAGAACCAGAGAACCAGGTCAGCAGAGCTGCTTAAGAGCAAGAGAACCAGGTCAGCAGAGCTGCTTCAAATCCAGAGAACCATGTCAACAGAGTTGCTTTAGAGCCAGAGAACCAGGTCAGCAGAGCTGCTCTAGAGGCAGAGAACCAGGTCAGCAGAGCTGCTCTAGGGCCAGAGAAACAAGGTCAGCAGATATGCTTTAGAGGGAGAGAACCAGGTCAGCAGAGCTACTTTGGAGCCAGAGAACTAGGTCAGCAAAGCTGCTTCAAAGCTTGAGAACCAGGTCAGCAGATCTACTCTAGAGCCAGAGAACCAGGTCATCAGAACCGCTCTAGAGCCGAAGAACCAGGTCAGCAGAGCTGCTTTAGAGCCAGAGAACCAGGTCAGCAGAGCTGCTATAGAGACAGAGAACCAGATCAGCAGATCTACTTCAAAGCCATAGAACCAGGTCAGCAGAGCTGCTCTAGAGCCAGGAACCAGGTCATCAGAGCTGCTTTAGAGCCAGAGTACCAGGTCAGCAGAGCTGCTCTAGAGCCAGAGAACCAGGTCAGCAGAGCCGCTCTAGAGGCTAAGAACAAGGTCATCAGAGCTGCTTCAAAGCCAGAGAACCATGTCAGCAGAGCTGCTGTAGAGCCAGAGAACCAGGTCAACAGAGCTGCTTTAGAGACAGAGTTCCAGGTCAGCAGAGCTGCTCTAGAGTCAGAGATCCAGGTCAGCAGAGCTGCTCTAGAGTCAGAGATCCAGGTCAGCAGAGCTGCTTTAGAGCCAGAGTTCCAGGTCAGCAGAGCTGCTCTAGAGTCGGAGATCCAGGTCAGCAGAGCTGCTTTAGAGCCAGAGTTCCAGGTCAGCAAAGCTGCTTTAGAGCCAGAGTTCCAGGTCAGCAGAGCTTCTCTAGAGCCAGAGAACCATGTCAGCAGAGCTGCTGTAGGGCCAGAGAACCAGGTCAACAGACCTGCTCCAGAGCCAGAGAACCAGGTCAGCAGAGCTGCTTCAAAGCCAGAGAACCATGTCAGCAGAGCTGCTTCAAAGCCATAGAACCAGGTCAGCAGAACTGCTCTAGAGCCAGAGAACCGGGTCAGCAAATCTGCTCTACAGCCAGAGAATCAGGTCAGCAGAACTGCTTTAGAGCCAGAGTTCCAGGTCAGCAGAGCTGCTCTAGAGCAAGAGATTCAGGTCAGCAGAGCCGCTCTAGAGCCTATGAACAAGGTCAGCATAGCTGATCTAGAGCCTGAGATCCAGGTCAGCAGAGCTGCTTTAGAGCCAGAGAACCAGGTCAGCAGAGCTGCTTTAGTGCCAGAGTAACAGGTCAGCAGAGCTGCTCTAGAGCCAGAGAACTAGGTCAGCAGAGCCACTCTAGAGCCTAAGAACAAGGTCAGCAGAGCTGCACTAGAGACTGAGAACCAGGTCAGCAGAGCTGCTTTAGAGCCAGAGAACCAGGTCAGCAGAGCTTCTCTAGAGCCAGAGAACCAGGTCAGCAGAGCTGTTTCACAGCCAGAGAACCATGTCAGCAGAGCTGCTGTAGAGCCAGAGAACCAGGTCAACAGACCTGCTCTAGAGCCAGAGAACCAGGTCAGCAGCAGAGCTGCTTCAAAGCCAGAGAACCATGTCAGCAGAGCTGGTTTAAGTCCAGAGTACCAGGTCAGCAGAGCTGCTCTAGAGTCAGAGGACCAGGTCAGCAGAGCTGCTTCAGAGCAGGATAACCAGGTCAGCAGAGCTGCTTCAAATCCAGAGAACCAGGTCAGCAGAGCTGCTCTAGAGCCTAAGAACCAGGTCACCAGAGCTGCTTCAAAGCCAGAGAACCAGGTAAGTAGAGCTGCTTCACATCCAGAGAACCAGGTCAGCAGAGCTGCTCTAGAGCCTAAGAACCAGTTTAGCAGAGCTGCTTCAAAGCCTAAGAACCAGTTTAGCAGAGCTGCTTCAAAGCCAGAGAACCAGGACAACAGAGTTGCTTTAGAGCCAGAGAACCAGGTCAGCAGAGCTGCTCTAGAGGCAGAGAACCAGGTCAGCCGAGCTGCTCTAGGGACAGAGAAACAAGGTCAGCAGATATGCTTTAGAGGGAGAGAACCAGGTCAGCAGAGCTACTTTGGAGCCAGAGAACTAGGTCAGCAAAGCTGCTTCAAAGCTTGAGAATCAGGTCAGCAGATCTACTCTAGAGCCATTGAACCAGGTCATCAGAACCGCTCTAGAGCCGAAGAACCAGGTCAGCAGAGCTGCTTTAGAGCCAGAGAACCAGGTCAGCAGAGCTGCTATAGAGACAGAGAACCAGATCAGCAGATCTACTGCAAAGGCACAGAACCAGGTCAGCAGAGCTGCTCTAGAGCCAGAGAACCAGGTCAGCAGAGCTGCTCTAGAGCCAGAGAACCAGATCAGCAGAGCTGCTTCAAATCCAGAGAACCAGGTCAGCGGAGCTGCTCTAGAGCCAGAAAACCAGGTCAGCAGAGCTTCTCTAGAGCAAGAGATCCAGGTCAGCAGAGCTGCTTCAAAGCCAGAGAACCATGTCAGCAGAGCTGCTGTAGAGCCAGAGAACCATGTCAACAGACCTGCCCTAGAGCCATAGAACCAGTTCTGCAGAGCTGCTTCAAAGCCAGAGAACCATGTCAGCAGCGCTGCTCTAGAGCCAGATAAACAGGTCAGCAGAGCTGCTTCAAAGCCAGAGAACCAGGTTAGTAGACCTGCTATAGAACCAGAGAACCAGATCAGCAGAGCTGCTTTAGGTCCAGAGTACCAGGTCAGCAGAGCTGCTATAGAGACGGAGGACCAGGTCAGCAGAGCTGCTCTAGAGTCCGAGGACCAGGTCAGCAGAGCTGCTTCAGAGCAAGATAACCAGGTCAGCAGTGCTGCTTCAAATCCAGAGAACCAGGTCAGCAGAGCTGCTCTAGAGCCTAAGAACCAGTTTAGCAGAGCTGCTTCATATTCAGAGAACCAGGTCAGCAGAGCTAGTCTAGAGGCAGAGAACTAGGTCAGCAGAGCTGCTCTAGGGCCAGAGAAACGAGGTCAGCAGGTATGCTTTAGAGGGAGAGAACCAGGTCAGCAGAGCTACTTTGGAGCCAGAGAACTAGGTCAGCAAAGCTGCTTCAAAGCTTGAGAAACAGGTCAGCAGATCTACTCTAGAGCCAGAGAACCAGGTCAGCAGAACCGCTCTAGAGACAAAGAACCAGGTCAGCAGAGCTGCTTTAGAGCCAGAGAACCAGGTCAGCAGAGCTGCTATAGAGACAGAGAACCAGATCAGCAAGTCTACTTCAAAGCCATAGAACCAGGTCAGCAGAGCTGCTCTAGAGCCAGAGAACCAGGTCAGCAGAGCTGCTTTAGATCCAGAGTACCAGGTCAGCAGAGCTGCTCTAGAGCCAGAGAACCAGGTCAGCAGAGCTGCTCTAGAGGCTAAGAACAAGGTCATCAGAGATGCTCTAGAGCCTGAGAACCAGGCCAGGAGAGCTGCATTAGAGCCAGAGAACCAGGTCAGCAGAGTATCTCTAGAGCCAGAGAACCGGAGATCCAGGTCAGGAGAGCTGCTTCAAAGCCATAGAACCAGGTCAGCAGAACTGCTCTAGAGCCAGAGAACCGGGTCAGCAAATCTGCTCTACAGCCAGAGAATCAGGTCAGCAGAGATGCTTCAAAGCCAGAGAACCAGGTTAGCAGAGCTGCTATAGAGCCAGAGAACCAGATCAGCAGAGCTGCTTTAGGCCCAGAGTACCAGTGCAGCAGTGCTGCTCAAGAACCAGAGAACCAGGTCAGCAGAGCTGCTTAAGAGCAAGAGAACCAGGTCAGCAGAGCTGCTTCAAATCCAGAGAACCATGTCAACAGAGTTGCTTTAGAGCCAGAGAACCAGGTCAGCAGAGCTGCTCTAGAGGCAGAGAACCAGGTCAGCAGAGCTGCTCTAGGGCCAGAGAAAAAAGGTCAGCAGATATGCTTTAGAGGGAGAGAACCAGGTCAGCAGAGCTACTTTGGAGCCAGAGAACTAGGTCAGCAAAGCTGCTTCAAAGCTTGAGAACCAGGTCAGCAGATCTACTCTAGAGCCAGAGAACCAGGTCATCAGAACCGCTCTAGAGCCGAAGAACCAGGTCAGCAGAGCTGCTTTAGAGCCAGAGAACCAGGTCAGCAGAGCTGCTATAGAGACAGAGAACCAGATCAGCAGATCTACTTCAAAGCCATAGAACCAGGTCAGCAGAGCTGCTCTAGAGCCAGGAACCAGGTCAGCAGAGCTGCTTTAGAGCCAGAGTACCAGGTCAGCAGAGCTGCTCTAGAGCCAGAGAACCAGGTCAGCAGAGCCGCTCTAGAGGCTAAGAACAAGGTCATCAGAGCTGCTTCAAAGCCAGAGAACCATGTCAGCAGAGCTGCTGTAGAGCCAGAGAACCAGGTCAACAGAGCTGCTTTAGAGACAGAGTTCCAGGTCAGCAGAGCTGCTCTAGAGTCAGAGATCCAGGTCAGCAGAGCTGCTCTAGAGTCAGAGATCCAGGTCAGCAGAGCTGCTTTAGAGCCAGAGTTCCAGGTCAGCAGAGCTGCTCTAGAGTCAGAGATCCAGGTCAGCAGAGCTGCTTTAGAGCCAGAGTTCCAGGTCAGCAAAGCTGCTTTAGAGCCAGAGTTCCAGGTTAGCAGAGCTTCTCTAGAGCCAGAGAACCATGTCAGCAGAGCTGCTGTAGGGCCAGAGAACCAGGTCAACAGACCTGCTCCAGAGCCAGAGAACCAGGTCAGCAGAGCTGCTTCAAAGCCAGAGAACCATGTCAGCAGAGCTGCTTCAAAGCCATAGAACCAGGTCAGCAGAACTGCTCTAGAGCCAGAGAACCGGGTCAGCAAATCTGCTCTACAGCCAGAGAATCAGGTCAGCAGAGATGCTTCAAAGCCAGAGAACCAGGTTAGCAGAGCTGCTATAGAGCCAGAGAACCAGATCAGCAGAGCTGCTCTAGAGCCAGAGAACCAGATCAGCAGAGCTGCTTAAGAGCAAGAGAACCAGGTCAGCAGAGCTGCTTCAAATCCAGAGAACCATGTCAACAGAGTTGCTTTAGAGCCAGAGAACCAGGTCAGCAGAGCTGCTCTAGAGGCAGAGAACCAGGTCAGCAGAGCTGCTCTAGGGCCAGAGAAACAAGGTCAGCAGATATGCTTTAGAGGGAGAGAACCAGGTCAGCAGAGCTACTTTAGAGCCAGAGAACTAGGTCAGCAAATCTGCTTCAAAGCTTGAGAACCAGGTCAGCAGATCTACTCTAGAGCCAGAGAACCAGGTCATCAGAACCGCTCTAGAGCCGAAGAACCAGGTCAGCAGAGCTGCTTTAGAGCCAGAGAACCAGGTCAGCAGAGCTGCTATAGAGACAGAGAACCAGATCAGCAGATCTACTTCAAAGCCATAGAACTAGGTCAGCAGAGCTGCTCTAGAGCCAGGAACCAGGTCAGCAGAGCTGCTTTAGAGCCAGAGTACCAGGTCAGCAGAGCTGCTCTAGAGCCAGAGAACCAGGTCAGCAGAGCCGCTCTAGAGGCTAAGAACAAGGTCATCAGAGCTGCTTCAAAGCCAGAGAACCATGTCAGCAGAGCTGCTGTAGAGCCAGAGAACCAGGTCAACAGAGATGCTTTAGAGACAGAGTTCCAGGTCAGCAGAGCTTCTCTAGAGCCAGATAACCAGGTCAGCAGAGCTGCTTCAAAGCCAGAGAACCAGGTTAGTAGACCTGCTATAGAACAAGAGAACCAGCTCAGTAGAGCTGCTTTAGGTCCAGAGTACCAGGTCAGCAGAGCTGCTCTAGAGTCAGAGGACCAGGTCAGCAGAGCTGCTTCAGAGCAAGATAACCAGGTCAGCAGAGCTGCTTCAAATCCAGAGAACCAGGTCAGCAGAGCTGCTCTAGAGCCTAAGAACCAGGCCACCAGAGCTGCTTCAAAGCCAGAGAACCAGGTCAGCAGAGCTGCTTCAAATCTAGAGAACCAGGTCAGCAGAGCTGCTCTAGAGCCTAAGAACCAGTTTAGCAGAGCTGTTTCAAAGCCAGAGAACCAGGTCAACAGAGTTGCTTTAGAGCTAGAGAACCAGGTCAGCAGAGCTGCTCTAGAGGCAGAGAACCAGGTCAGCCGAGCTGCTCTAGGGCCAGAGAAACAAGGTCAGCAGATATGCTTTAGAGGGAGAGAACCAGGTCAGCAGAGCTACTTTGGAGCCAGAGAACTAGGTCAGCAAAGCTGCTTCAAAGCTTGAGAACCAGGTCAGCAGATCTACTCTAGAGCCAGAGAACCAGGTCATCAGAACCGCTGTAGAGCCGAAGAACCAGGTCAGCAGAGCTGCTTTAGAGCCAGAGAACCAGGTCAGCAGAGCTGCTATAGAGACAGAGAACCAGATCAGCAGATCTACCTCAAATGCATAGAACCAGGTCAGCAGAGCTGCTCTAGAGCCAGAGAACCTTCTCAGCAGAGCTGCTTTAGAGCCAGAGTACCAGGTCAGCAGAGCTGCTCTAGAGCCAGAGAACAAGGTCAGCAGAGCCGCTCTAGAGGCTAAGAACAAGGTCATCAGAGCTGCTTCAAATCCAGAGAACCAGGTAAGCAGAGCTGCTTTAGAGCCAGAGAACCAGGTCAGCAGAGCTGCTCTAGAGCCAGAAAACCAGGTCAGCAGAGCTGCTTTAGAGCCAGAGTTCCAGGTAAGCAGAGCTGCTTTAGAGCCAGAGAACCAGGTCAGCAGAGCTGCTTCAAAGCCAGAGATCCAGGTTAGCAGAGCTGCTTTAGAGCCAGAGAACCAGGTCAGCAGAGCTGCTTCAAATCCAGAGAACCAGGTAAGCAGAGCTGCTTTAGAGCCAGAGAACCAGGTCAGCAGAGCTGCTTCAAAGCCAGAGATCCAGGTTAGCAGAGCTGCTATAGAGCCAGAGAACCAGATCAGTAGAGCTGCTTTAGATCCAAAGTACCAGGTCAGCAGAGCTGCTCTAGAGCCAGAGAACCAGGTCAGCAGAGCTGCTTCAGAGCAAGAGAACCTGGTCAGCAGAGCTGCTTCAAATCCAGAGAACCAGGTCAGCAGAGCTGCTCTAGAGCCTAAGAACCAGGTCAGCAGAGCTGCTTCAAAGCCAGAGAACTGGATCAGCAGGGCTGCTTAAGAGCCAGAGAACCAGCTCATCAGAGCTGCTATAGAGACAGAGAACCAGATCAGCAGATCTACTTCAAAGCCAGAGAAACAGGTCAGCAGAGCTGCTCTAGAGCCAGAGAACCAGGTCAGCAGAGCTGCTTTAGAGCCAGAGTACCAGGTTAGCAGATCTGCTCTATAGCCAGAGAACCAGGTCAGCAGAGCCGCTCTAAAGGCTAAGAACAAGGTCATCAGAGCTGCTCTAGAGCCTGAGAACCAGGCCAGCAGAGCTGCTTTAGAGCCTGAGAACCAGGTCAGAAGAGCGTCTCTAGAGCCAGAGAACCAGAGAACCAGGTCAGCAGAGCTGCTTCAAAGCCATAGAACCAGGTCAGCAGAACTGCTCTAGAGCCAGAGAACCGGGTCAGCAGAACTGCTCTAGAGCCAGAGAATCAGGTCAGCAGAGATGCTTCAAAGCCAGAGAACCAGGTTAGCAGAGCTGCTATAGAGCCAGAGAACCAGGTCAGCAGATCTACTGCAAAGGCACAGAACCAGGTCAGCAGAGCTGCTCTAGAGCCAGAGAACCAGGTCAGCAGAGCTGCTCTAGAGCCAGAGAACCAGATCAGCAGAGCTGCTTCAAAGCCAGAGAACCAGGTCAGCGGAGCTGCTCTAGAGCCAGAAAACCAGGTCAGCAGAGCTTCTCAAGAGCAAGAGATCCAGGTCAGCAGAGCTGCTTCAAAGCCAAAGAACCATGTCAGCAGAGCTGCTGTAGAGCCAGAGAACCATGTCAACAGACCTGCCCTAGAGCCATAGAACCAGTTCTGCAGAGCTGCTTCAAAGCCAGAGAACCATGTCAGCAGCGCTGCTCTAGAGCCAGATAAACAGGTCAGCAGTGCTGCTTCAAAGCCAGAGAACCAGGTTAGTAGACCTGCTATAGAACCAGAGAACCAGATCAGCAGAGCTGCTTTAGGTCCAGAGTACCAGGTCAGCAGAGCTGCTATAGAGACGGAGGACCAGGTCAGCAGAGCTGCTCTAGAGTCCGAGGACCAGGTCAGCAGAGCTGCTTCAGAGCAAGATAACCAGGTCAGCAGTGCTGCTTCAAATCCAGAGAACCAGGTCAGCAGAGCTGCTCTAGAGCCTAAGAACCAGGTCACCAGAGCTGCTTCAATGCCAGAGAACCAGGTCAGCAGAGCTGCTTCAAATCCAGAGAACCAGGTCAGCAGAGCTGCTCTAGAGCCTAAGAACCAGTTTAGCAGAGCTGCTTCATATTCAGAGAACCAGGTCAGCAGAGCTAGTCTAGAGGCAGAGAACTAGGTCAGCAGAGCTGCTCTAGGGCCAGAGAAACGAGGTCAGCAGGTATGCTTTAGAGGGAGAGAACCAGGTCAGCAGAGCTACTTTGGAGCCAGAAAACTAGGTCAGCAAAGCTGCTTCAAAGCTTGAGAACCAGGTCAGCAGATCTACTCTAGAGCCAGAGAACCAGGTCAGCAGAACCGCTCTAGAGACAAAGAACCAGGTCAGCAGAGCTGCTTTAGAGCCAGAGAACCAGGTCAGCAGAGCTGCTATAGAGACAGAGAACCAGATCAGCAAGTCTACTTCAAAGCCATAGAACCAGGTCAGCAGAGCTGCTCTAGAGCCAGAGAACCAGGTCAGCAGAGCTGCTTTAGATCCAGAGTACCAGGTCAGCAGAGCTGCTCTAGAGCCAGAGAACCAGGTCAGCAGAGCTGCTCTAGAGGCTAAGAACAAGGTCATCAGAGATGCTCTAGAGCCTGAGAACCAGGCCAGCAGAGCTGCATTAGAGCCAGAGAACCAGGTCAGCAGAGTATCTCTAGAGCCAGAGAACCGGAGATCCAGGTCAGGAGAGCTGCTTCAAAGCCATAGAACCAGGTCAGCAGAACTGCTCTAGAGCCAGAGAACCGGGTCAGCAAATCTGCTCTACAGCCAGAGAATCAGGTCAGCAGAGATGCTTCAAAGCCAGAGAACCAGGTTAGCAGAGCTGCTATAGAGCCAGAGAACCAGATCAGCAGAGCTGCTTTAGGCCCAGAGTACCAGTGCAGCAGTGCTGCTCAAGAACCAGAGAACCAGGTCAGCAGAGCTGCTTAAGAGCAAGAGAACCAGGTCAGCAGAGCTGCTTCAAATCCAGAGAACCATGTCAACAGAGTTGCTTTAGAGCCAGAGAACCAGGTCAGCAGAGCTGCTCTAGAGGCAGAGAACCAGGTCAGCAGAGCTGCTCTAGGGCCAGAGAAAAAAGGTCGGCAGATATGCTTTAGAGGGAGAGAACCAGGTCAGCAGAGCTACTTTGGAGCCAGAGAACTAGGTCAGCAAAGCTGCTTCAAAGCTTGAGAACCAGGTCAGCAGATCTACTCTAGAGCCAGAGAACCAGGTCATCAGAACCGCTCTAGAGCCGAAGAACCAGGTCAGCAGAGCTGCTTTAGAGCCAGAGAACCAGGTCAGCAGAGCTGCTATAGAGACAGAGAACCAGATCAGCAGATCTACTTCAAAGCCATAGAACCAGGTCAGCAGAGCTGCTCTAGAGCCAGGAACCAGGTCAGCAGAGCTGCTTTAGAGCCAGAGTACCAGGTCAGCAGAGCTGCTCTAGAGCCAGAGAACCAGGTCAGCAGAGCCGCTCTAGAGGCTAAGAACAAGGTCATCAGAGCTGCTTCAAAGCCAGAGAACCATGTCAGCAGAGCTGCTGTAGAGCCAGAGAACCAGGTCAACAGAGCTGCTTTAGAGACAGAGTTCCAGGTCAGCAGAGCTGCTCTAGAGTCAGAGATCCAGGTCAGCAGAGCTGCTCTAGAGTCAGAGATCCAGGTCAGCAGAGCTGCTTTAGAGCCAGAGTTCCAGGTCAGCAGAGCTGCTCTAGAGTCAGAGATCCAGGTCAGCAGAGCTGCTTTAGAGCCAGAGTTCCAGGTCAGCAAAGCTGCTTTAGAGCCAGAGTTCCAGGTCAGCAGAGCTTCTCTAGAGCCAGAGAACCATGTCAGCAGAGCTGCTGTAGGGCCAGAGAACCAGGTCAACAGACCTGCTCCAGAGCCAGAGAACCAGGTCAGCAGAGCTGCTTCAAAGCCAGAGAACCATGTCAGCAGAGCTGCTTCAAAGCCATAGAACCAGGTCAGCAGAACTGCTCTAGAGCCAGAGAACCGGGTCAGCAAATCTGCTCTACAGCCAGAGAATCAGGTCAGCAGAGATGCTTCAAAGCCAGAGAACCAGGTTAGCAGAGCTGCTATAGAGCCAGAGAACCAGATCAGCAGAGCTGCTCTAGAGCCAGAGAACCAGATCAGCAGAGCTGCTTAAGAGCAAGAGAACCAGGTCAGCAGAGCTGCTTCAAATCCAGAGAACCATGTCAACAGAGTTGCTTTAGAGCCAGAGAACCAGGTCAGCAGAGCTGCTCTAGAGGCAGAGAACCAGGTCAGCAGAGCTGCTCTAGGGCCAGAGAAACAAGGTCAGCAGATATGCTTTAGAGGGAGAGAACCAGGTCAGCAGAGCTACTTTGGAGCCAGAGAACTAGGTCAGCAAATCTGCTTCAAAGCTTGAGAACCAGGTCAGCAGATCTACTCTAGAGCCAGAGAACCAGGTCATCAGAACCGCTCTAGAGCCGAAGAACCAGGTCAGCAGAGCTGCTATAGAGACAGAGAACCAGATCAGCAGATCTACTTCAAAGCCATAGAACTAGGTCAGCAGAGCTGCTCTAGAGCCAGGAACCAGGTCAGCAGAGCTGCTTTAGAGCCAGAGTACCAGGTCAGCAGAGCTGCTCTAGAGCCAGAGAACCAGGTCAGCAGAGCCGCTCTAGAGGCTAAGAACAAGGTCATCAGAGCTGCTTCAAAGCCAGAGAACCATGTCAGCAGAGCTGCTGTAGAGCCAGAGAACCAGGTCAACAGAGATGCTTTAGAGACAGAGTTCCAGGTCAGCAGAGCTTCTCTAGAGCCAGATAACCAGGTCAGCAGAGCTGCTTCAAAGCCAGAGAACCAGGTTAGTAGACCTGCTATAGAACAAGAGAACCAGCTCAGTAGAGCTGCTTTAGGTCCAGAGTACCAGGTCAGCAGAGCTTCTCTAGAGTCAGAGGACCAGGTCAGCAGAGCTGCTTCAGAGCAAGATAACCAGGTCAGCAGAGCTGCTTCAAATCCAGAGAACCAGGTCAGCAGAGCTGCTCTAGAGCCTAAGAACCAGGCCACCAGAGCTGCTTCAAAGCCAGAGAACCAGGTCAGCAGAGCTGCTTCAAATCTAGAGAACCAGGTCAGCAGAGCTGCTCTAGAGCCTAAGAACCAGTTTAGCAGAGCTGTTTCAAAGCCAGAGAACCAGGTCAACAGAGTTGCTTTAGAGCTAGAGAACCAGGTCAGCAGAGCTGCTCTAGAGGCAGAGAACCAGGTCAGCCGAGCTGCTCTAGGGCCAGAGAAACAAGGTCAGCAGATATGCTTTAGAGGGAGAGAACCAGGTCAGCAGAGCTACTTTGGAGCCAGAGAACTAGGTCAGCAAAGCTGCTTCAAAGCTTGAGAACCAGGTCAGCAGATCTACTCTAGAGCCAGAGAACCAGGTCATCAGAACCGCTGTAGAGCCGAAGAACCAGGTCAGCAGAGCTGCTTTAGAGCCAGAGAACCAGGTCAGCAGAGCTGCTATAGAGACAGAGAACCAGATCAGCAGATCTACCTCAAATGCATAGAACCAGGTCAGCAGAGCTGCTCTAGAGCCAGAGAACCTTCTCAGCAGAACTGCTTTAGAGCCAGAGTACCAGGTCAGCAGAGCTGCTCTAGAGCCAGAGAACAAGGTCAGCAGAGCCGCTCTAGAGGCTAAGAACAAGGTCATCAGAGCTGCTTCAAATCCAGAGAACCAGGTAAGCAGAGCTGCTTTAGAGCCAGAGAACCAGGTCAGCAGAGCTG
The DNA here is from genome assembly GCF_964204655.1 of Triturus cristatus. Classification (NCBI taxonomy): domain Eukaryota; kingdom Metazoa; phylum Chordata; class Amphibia; order Caudata; family Salamandridae; genus Triturus; species Triturus cristatus. Next base: position 914,159,199 of record NC_140579.1, on the reverse strand, counting down.
CTCTAGAGCCAGAAAACCAGGTCAGCAGAGCTGCTTTAGAGCCAGAGTTCCAGGTAAGCAGAGCTGCTTTAGAGCCAGAGAACCAGGTCAGCAGAGCTGCTTCAAAGCCAGAGATCCAGGTTAGCAGAGCTGCTTTAGAGCCAGAGAACCAGGTCAGCAGAGCTGCTTCAAATCCAGAGAACCAGGTAAGCAGAGCTGCTTTAGAGCCAGAGAACCAGGTCAGCAGAGCTGCTTCAAAGCCAGAGATCCAGGTTAGCAGAGCTGCTATAGAGCCAGAGAACCAGATCAGTAGAGCTGCTTTAGATCCAAAGTACCAGGTCAGCAGAGCTGCTCTAGAGCCAGAGAACCAGGTCAGCAGAGCTGCTTCAGAGCAAGAGAACCTGGTCAGCAGAGCTGCTTCAAATCCAGAGAACCAGGTCAGCAGAGCTGCTCTAGAGCCTAAGAACCAGGTCAGCAGAGCTGCTTCAAAGCCAGAGAACTGGATCAGCAGGGCTGCTTAAGAGCCAGAGAACCAGCTCATCAGAGCTGCTATAGAGACAGAGAACCAGATCAGCAGATCTACTTCAAAGCCAGAGAAACAGGTCAGCAGAGCTGCTCTAGAGCCAGAGAACCAGGTCAGCAGAGCTGCTTTAGAGCCAGAGTACCAGGTTAGCAGATCTGCTCTATAGCCAGAGAACCAGGTCAGCAGAGCCGCTCTAAAGGCTAAGAACAAGGTCATCAGAGCTGCTCTAGAGCCTGAGAACCAGGCCAGCAGAGCTGCTTTAGAGCCTGAGAACCAGGTCAGAAGAGCGTCTCTAGAGCCAGAGAACCAGAGAACCAGGTCAGCAGAGCTGCTTCAAAGCCATAGAACCAGGTCAGCAGAACTGCTCTAGAGCCAGAGAACCGGGTCAGCAGAACTGCTCTAGAGCCAGAGAATCAGGTCAGCAGAGATGCTTCAAAGCCAGAGAACCAGGTTAGCAGAGCTGCTATAGAGCCAGAGAACCAGATCAGCAGAGCTGCTTTAGGCCCAGAGTACCAGTGCAGCAGAGCTGCTCAAGAGCCAGAGAACCAGGTCAGCAGAGCTGCTTGAGAGCAAGAGAACCAGTTCAGCAGAGCTGCATCAAATCCAGAGAACCAGGTAAGCGGAGCTGCTTTAGAGCCAGAGAACCAGGTCATCAGAGCTGCTCTAGAGCCAGAGAACCAGATCAGCAGAGCTGCTTCAAAGCCAGAGAACCAGGTAAGCTGAGCTATTCTAGAGCCAGAGTACCAGGTCAGCAGAGCTGCTCTAGAGCCAGACAACCAGGTCAGCAGAGCTACTTTAGAGCCTAAGAACCAGGTCAGCAGAGCTGCTCTGGAGCCATTGAACCTGGTCAGCAGAGCTGCTCTAGAGACAGAGAACCAGGTCAGCAGAGCTGCTCTACAGCCTAAGAACCAGGTCAGGACAGCTGTTTCAAAGCCAGAGAACCAGGTCAGTAGAGCTTCTCTAGAGCCTAAGAACCAGGTCAGCAGAGCTGCTCAAGAGCATAAGAACCAGGTCAGCAGAACTGCTCTAGAGCCACTGCACCTGGCAGGCAGACCTGCACTAGAGACAGAGAACCAGGTCAGCAGAGCTGCTTTAGAGCCAGAGAACCAGGTCGGCAGAGCTGCTCTAGAGCCAGAGAACCAGGTCAGAATAGCTTCTCTAGAGCCTAAGAACCAGGTCAGCAGAGCTGCTCTGGAGCCAGAGATCCAGGTCAGCAGAGCTGCTCTAGAGCATGAGAACGAGGTCAGCAGAGCTTGTCTAGAGACTGAGAACCAGGTCAGCAGAGCTGCATCAAAGCCAGAGAACCAGGTCAGTAGAGCTTCTTTAGAGCCAGAGTACCAGGTCAGCAGAGCTGCTCTAGAGTCAGAGAACCAGGTCAGCAGAGCTGTTCTAGAGCCTAAGAGCCAGGTCAGCAGAGATGCTCTAGAGCCTAAGAACCAGGTCAGCAGAACTGCTCTAGATCCATTGCACCTGGTCAGCAGAGCTGTTCTAGAGACAGAGAACCATGTCAGCAGAGCTGTTCTAGAGACTGAGAACCAGGTCAGAAGAGCTGGATTAGAGACAGAGAACCAGGTCAGCAGAGCTGCTCTAGAGCATGAGAACCAGGTCAGCAGAGCTGCTTTAGAGCCAGAGAAATAGGTCAGCAGAGCTGCTTCACAGCTAGAGAAGCAGGTCAGAATAGCTTCTCTAGAGCCTAAGAACCAGATCAGCAGAGCTGCTCTAGAGCAAGAGAACCAGGTCAGCAGAGCTGCACTAGAGCATGAGAACCAGGTCAGAAGAGATGCTCTAGAGGCGGAGAACCAGGTCAGCAGAGTTGCTTCAAAGTCAGAGAACCAGGTCAGTAGAGCTTCTTTAGAGCCAGAGAACCAGGTAAGCAGAGCTGCTCTAGAGCATGAGAACCAGGTCAGCAGAGCTGCTCTAGATCCAGAGAAACCAGGTCAGCAGAGCTGCTTTAGAGGGAGAGAACCAGGTCAGCAGAGCCGCTTTAGAGCCAGAGAAATATGTCAGCAGAGCTGCTTCAAAGCTAGAGAAGCAGGTCAGTGGATCTGCTCTAGAGCCTTAGACCCAGGTCAGCAGAGATGCTCTAGAGCCAGAGAACCAGGTCAGAATAGCTTCTCTAGAGCCTAAGAACCAGATCAGCAGAGCTGCTCTAGAGCCAGAGACCCAGGTGAGCAGAGCTTCTCTAGAGCCAGAGAACCAGATCAGCAGAGCAGCTTCAAAGCCAGAGAACCAGGTCAGCAGAGCTGCTTTAGAGCCAGAGAACCAGTTCAGCAGAGCTGCTTTAGAGCCAGAGAACCAGTTCAGCAGAGCTGCTTTAGAGCCAGAGAACCACGTCAGCAGAGCTGCTCTAGAGTCAGAGAACTAGGTCAGCAGAGCTGCTTTAGAGGGAGAGAACCAGGTCAGCAGAGCTGCTTCAAAACCAGAGAACCAGATCAGCAGAGCTGCTTTAGAGCCCGAGAACCAGATCAGCAGAGCTGCTTCAAAGCCATAGAACCAGGTCAGCAGAGCTTCTTTAGAGCCAGAGAACCAGGTCAGAAAAGCCATTTTAGAGCCAGAGAACCAGGTCAGAAGAGCTGTTGTAGAGCCAGAGAACCAGGTCAGCAGTGCTGCTATAGAGCCAGAGAACCAGTTAAGCAGATCTTCTCTAGAGCCAGAGAACCAGGTTTGAAGAGCTGCTTCAAAGCCAGAGAACCAAGTCAGCAGAGCTGCTTCAAAGCCAGAGAACCAGGTTAGCAGAGCTGCTCTAGAGCCAGAGAACGAGGTCGGCAGAGCTGCTTCAAAGCCAGAGAACAAGGTCAGCAGAGCAGCTATAGAGCCAGAGAACCATGTCAGCAGAGCTGCTTTAGACCCAGAGAACCAGGTCAGCAGAGCTTCTCTAGAGCCAGAGAACAAATTCATCAGAACTGCTTCAAAGCCAGAGAACTAGGTCAGAAGAGCTGCTTCAAAGGCAGAGAACCAGGTCAGCAGAGCTGCTGTAGAGCCAGAAAACCAGGTAAGCAGAGCTGATTTAGAGCCAGAGAACCAGGTCAGCAGAGCTGCTCAAGAGCATAAGAACCAGGTCAGCAGAACTGCTCTAGAGCCACTGCACCTGGTCAGCAGAGCTGCTCTAGAGACAGAGAAACCAGGTCAGCAGAGCTGCTTTAGAGGGAGAGAACCATGTCAGCAGAGCTGCTTTAGAGCCAGAGAAATAGGTCAGCAGAGCTGCTTCAAAGCTAGAGAAGCAGGTCAGCAGAGCTGCCCTAGAGCCTTAGACCCAGGTCAGCAGAGCTGCTCTGGAGCCAGAGAACCAGGTCAGAATAGCTTCTCTAGAGCCTAAGAACCAGATCAGCAGAGCTGCTCTAGAGCCAGAGAACCAGGTCAGCAGAGCTGCTCTAGAGCATGAGAACCAGGTCAGAAGAGATGCTCTAGAGGCAGAGAACCAGGTCAGCAGAGCTGCTTCAAAGCTAGAGAACCAAGTCAGCAGAACTTCTTTAGATCCAGAGTACCAGGTCAGCAGAGCTGCTCCAGAGCCAGAGAACCAGGTCAGCAGAGCCGTTCTAGAGCCTAAGAACCAGGTCAGCAGAGCTGCTCTAGAGCCGGAGAACCAGGTCAGCAGAGCTGCTTTAGAACCAGAGAACCAGGTCAGCAGATCTTCACTGGAGCCAGAGAACCAGGTCAGCAGAGCTGCTTCAAAGCCAGAGAACTAGGTCAGCAGAGCTGCTTCAAATGCAGAGAAGCAGGTCAGCAGAGATGCCGTAGAGCCAGAAAACCAGGTAAGCAGAGCTGATTTAGAGCCAGAGAACCAGGTCAGCAGAACTGCTCTAGAGCAAGAGAACCAGGTCAGCAGAGCTGCTTTAGAGCCAGAGAACCAAGTCAGCTGAGCTGCTTTAGAGAGAGATAACCAGGTCAGTAGAGCTGCTTCAAATGCAGAGAACCAGGTCAGCAGAGCTGCTCTAGAGCCTAAGAACCAGGTCAGGAGAGCTGCTGCAAAGCCAGAGAACCAGGACAGCAGTGCTGCTTTAGAGCCATAGAACTAGGTAAGCAGAGCTGCTTTAGAGCCAGAGAACCAGGTCAGCAGAGCTTTTGTAGAGCCAGAAAACCAGGTAAGCAGAGCTGCTTTAGAGCTAGAGAACCAGGTCAGCAGAGCTGCTTCAGATCCAGAGAACCAGGTCAGCAGAGCTGCTTTAGAGGGAGAGAGCCATGTCAGCAGAGCTACTTCAAAGCCAGAGAACCAGGTAAGCTGAGCTATTCTAGAGCCAGAGTACCAGGTCAGCAGAGCTGCTCTAGAGCCAGACAACCAGGTCAGCAGAGCTGCTTTAGAGACAGAGAACCAGGTAGGCAGAGCTGGTCTAAAGCCTAAGAACCAGGTCAGGAGAGCGGCTTCAAAGCCAGAGAACCAGGTCAGTAGAGCTTCTCTAGAGCCTAAGAACCAGGTCAGCAGAGCTGCTCAAGAGCCTAAGAACCATGTCAGCAGAACTGCTTTACAGCCATTGCACCTGGTCAGCAGAGCTGCACTAGAGACAGAGCCAGGTCAGCAGAGCTGCTTTAGAGCCAGAGAACCAGGTCAGCAGAGCTGCTTTAGAGCCAGAGACCCAGGTCAGCAGAGCTGCTCTAGAGCCAGAGAACCAGATCAGCAGAGCTGCTTCAAAGTCAGAGAACCAGGTCAACCGAGCTGCTTTAGAGCCACAGAATGAGGTCAGCAGAGCTGCTTTAGAGGTAGAGAACCAGGTCAACAGAGCTCTTCTAGAGCCAGAGAACTAGATCAGCAGAGCTGCTCTAGAGCCAGAGAACCAGTTCAGCAGAGCAGCTTCAAAGCCAGAGAACCAGGTCAGCAGAGCTGCTTTAGAGCCAGAGAACCAGTTCAGCAGAGGTGCTTTAGAGCCAGAGAACCACGTCTGCAGAGCTGCTTTAGAGCCAGAGACCCAGGTCAGCAGAGCTGCTCTAGATGCAGAGAACCAGATCAGCAGAGCTGCTTCAAAGTCAGAGAACCAGGTCAACCGAGCTGCTTTAGAGCCACAGAATGAGGTCAGCAGAGCTGCTTTAGAGGTAGAGAACCAGGTCAACAGAGCTCTTCTAGAGCCAGAGAACCAGATCAGCAGAGCTGCTCTAGAGCCAGAGAACCAGATCAGCAGAGCAGCTTCAAAGCCAGAGAACCAGGTCAGCAGAGCTGCTTTAGAGCCAGAGAACCAGTTCAGCAGAGCTGCTTTAGAGCCAGAGAACCACGTCAGCAGAGCTGCTCTAGAGCCAGAGAACCAGATCAGCAGAACTGCTTCAAAGCCAGAGAACCAGGTCTGCAGAGCTGCTTTAGATCCAGAGAACCAGGTCATCCAAGCTGCTTTAGAGGGAGAGAACCAGGTCAGCAGAGCTGCTTCAAAGCCAGAGAACCAGGTCAGCACAGCTGCTTTAGAGCCCGAGAACCAGTTCAGCAGAGCTGCTTTAGAGCCAGAGAACCACGTCAGAAGAGCTGCTCTAGAGCCAGAGAACCAGATCAGCAGAACTGCTTCAAAGCCAGAGAACCAGGTCTGCAGAGCTGCTTTAGATCCAGAGAACCAGGTCAGCCGAGCTGCTTTAGAGGGAGAGAACCAGGTCAGCAGAGCTGCTTCAAAGCCAGAGAACCAGGTCAGCAGAGCTGCTTTAGAGCCCGAGAACCAGATCAGCAGAGCTTCTTTAGAGCCAGAGAACCAGGTCAGAAAAGACATTGTAGAGCCAGAGAACCAGGTCAGAAGAGCTGTTGTAGAGCCATAGAACCAGGTCAGCAGTGCTGCTATAGAGCCAGAGAACCAGTTAAGCAGACCTTCTCTAGAGCCAGAGAATCAGGTTTGAAGAGCTGCTTCAAAGCCAGAGAACCAAGTCAGCAGAACTGCTTCAAAGCCAGAGAACCAGGTCAGCAGAGCTGCTGTAGAGCCAGAGAACCAGGTCAGCAGAGCTGCTCTAGAGCCAGAGAATGAGGTCGGCAGAGCTGCTTCAAAGCCAGAGAACCAGGTCAGCAGAGCAGCTATAGAGCAAGAGAACCATGTCAGCAGAGCTGCTTTAGACCCAGAGAACCAGGTCAGCAGAGCTGCTTTAGAGCCCGAGAACCAGATCAGCAGAGCTGCTTCAAAGCCAGAGAACCAGGTCAGAAAAGACATTGTAGAGCCAGAGAACCAGGTCAGAAGAGCTGTTGTAGAGCCAGAGAACCAGGTCAGCAGTGCTGCTATAGAGCCAGAGAACCAGTTAAGCAGACCTTCTCTAGAGCCAAAGAATCAGATTTGAATGCTGCTTCAAAGCCAGAGAACCAAGTCAGCAGAGCTGCTTCAAAGCCAGAGAACCAGGTCAGCAGAGCTGCTCTAGAGCCAGAGAACCAGGTCAGCAGAGCTGCTCTAGAGCCAGAGAACGAGGTCGGCAGAGCTGCTTCAAAGCCAGAGAACCAGGTCAGCAGAGCAGCTATAGAGCCAGAGAACCATGTCAGCAGAGCTGCTTTAGACCCAGAGAACCAGGTCAGCAGAGCTTCTCTAGAGCCATAGAACAAATTCAGCAGAACTGCTTCAAAGCCAGAGAACTAGGTCAGCAGAGCTGCTTCAAAGGCAGAGAACCAGGTCAGCAGAGCTGCTGCAGAGCCAGAAAACCAGGTAAGCAGAGCTGATTTAGAGCCAGAGAACCAGGTCAGCAGAACTGCTCTAGAGCAAGAGAACCAGGTCAGCAGAGCTGCTTTAGAGCCAGAGAACCAAGTCAGCAGAGCTGCTTTAGAGGGAGATAACCAGGTCAGCAGAGCTGCTATAAATGCAGAAAACAAGGTCAGCAGAGCTGCTCTAGAGCCTAAGAATCAGGTCAGGAGAGCTGCTGCAAAGCCAGAGAACCAGGTCAGCAGCGCTGCTGTAGAGCCAGAGAACCTGGTAAGCAGAGCTGCTTTAGAGCCAGAGAACCAGGTCAGCAGAGCTTTTGTAGAGCCAGAGAACCAGGTTAGCAGAGCTGCTTTAGAGCTAGAGAACCAGGCCAGCAGAGCTGCTCTAGATCCAGAGAAACCAGGTCAGCAGAGCTGCTTTAGAAGGAGAGAACCAGGTCAGCAGAGCTGCTTTAGAGCCAGAGAAATAGGTCAGCAGAGCTGCTATACAGCAAGAGAAGGAGCTCAGCAGAGCTGCTCTAGAGCCTTAGACCCAGGTCAGCAGAGCTGCTCTAGAGCCAGAGAACCAGGTCAAAATAGCTTCTCTAGAGCCTAAGAACCAGATCAGCAGAGCTGCTCTAGAGCAAGAGAACCAGGTCAGCAGAGCTGCTCTAGAGCATGAGAACCAGGTCAGAAGAGATGCTTTAGAGGCGGAGAACCAGGTCAGCAGAGCTGCTTTAAAGCTAGAGAACCAGGTCAGCAGAACAGCCTTAGAGCCAGAGAACGAGGTCGGCAGAGATGCTTCAAAGCCAGAAAACCAGGTCAACAGAGCAGCTATAGAGCCAGAGAACCATGCCAGCAGAGCTGCTTTAGACCCAGAGAACCAGGTCAGCAGAGCATCTCTAGAGCCAGAGAACAAATTCAGCAGAACTGCTTCAAAGCCAGAGAACTAGGTCAGCAGAGCTGCTGTAGAGCCAGAAAACTAGGTCAGGAGAGCTTCTGCAAAGCCAGAGAACCAGGTCAGCAGCGCTGCTGTAGAGCCAGAGAACCAGGTAAGCAGAGCTGCTTTAGAGCCAGAGAACCAGGTCAGCAGAGCTTTTGTAGAGCCAGAGAAACAGGTAAGCAGAGCTGCTTTAGAGCTAGAGAACCAGGTCAGCAGAGCTGCTTCAGATCCAGAGAACCAGGTCAGCAGAGCTGCTTTAGAGGGAGAGAACCATGTTAGCAGAGCTGCTTCAAAGCCAGAGAACCAGGTAAGCTGAGCTATTCTAGAGCCAGAGTACCAGGTCAGCAGAGCTGCTCTAGAGCCAGACAACCAGGTCTGCAGAGCTACTTTAGAGCCTAAGAACCAGGTCAGCAGAGCTGCTCTGGAGCTATTGAACCTGGTCAGCAGAGCTGCTCTAGAGACAGAGAACCAGGTCAGCAGAGCTGCTCTACAACCTAAGAACCAGGCCAGGAGAGCTGTTTCAAAGCCAGAGAACCAGGTCAGTAGAGCATCTCTAGAGCCTAAGAACCAGGTCAGCAGAGCTGCTCAAGAGCCTAAGAACCAGGTCAGCACAACTGCTCTAGAGCCACTGCACCTGGTCAGCAGAGCTGCACTAGAGCCAGAGAACCAGGTCAGCAGAGCTGCTCTAGAGCCAGAGAACCAGGTCAGAATAGCTTCTCTAGAGCCTAAGAACCAGATCAGCAGAGCTGCTCTAGAGCCAGAGATCCAGGTCAGCAGAGCTGCTCTAGAGCATGAGAACGAGGTCAGCAGAGCTTCTCTAGAGACAGAGAACCAGGTCAGCAGAGCTGCATCAAAGCCAGAGAACCAGGTCAGTAGAGCTTCTTTAGAGCCAGAGTACCAGGTCAGCAGAGCTGCTCTAGAGTCAGAGAACCAGGCCAGCAGCGCTGTTCTAGAGCCTAAGAGCCAGGTCAGCAGAGATGCTCTAGATCCTACGAACCAGGTCAGCAGAACTGCTCTAGAGCCATTGCACCTGGTCAGCAGAGGTGTTCTAGAGACAGAGAACCAGGTCATCAGAGCTGTTCTGGAGACAGAGAACCAGGTCAGAAGAGCTGCATTAGAGACAGAGAAACAGGTCAGCAGAGCTGCTCTAGAGCATGAGAACCAGGTCAGCAGAGCTGCTCTAGATCCAGAGAAACCCGGTCAGCAGAGCTGCTTTAGAGGGAGAGAACCAGGTCAGCAGAGCTGCTTCAGAGCCAGAGAAATAGGTCAGCAGAGCTGCTTCACAGCTAGAGAAGCAGGTCAGCAGAGCTGCTTTAGAGCCTTAGACCCAGGTCAGCAGAGCTGCTCTAGATCCTGAGAACCAGGTCAGAATAGCTTCTCTAGAGCCTAAGAACCAGATCAGCAGAGCTGCTCTAGAGCAAGAGAACCAGGTCAGCAGAGCTGCACTAGAGCATGAGAACCAGATCAGAAGAGATGCTCTAGAGGCGGAGAACCAGGTCAGCAGAGTTGCTTCAAAGTCAGAGAACCAGGTCAGTAGAGCTTCTTTAGAGCCAGAGAACCAGGTCAGAAGAGCTACTTTAGAGCCGGAGAACCAGGTCAGCAGAGCTGCTCTAGAGCATGAGAACCAGGTCAGCAGAGCTGCCCTAGATCCAGAGAAACCAGGTCAGCAGAGCTGCTTTAGAGGGAGAGAACCAGGTCAGCAGAGCTGCTTTAGAGCCAGAGAAATAGGTCAGCAGAGCTGCTTCAAAGCTAGAGAAGCAGGTCAGTGGATCTGCTCTAGAGCCTTAGACCCAGGTCAGCAGAGATGTTCTATAGCCAGAGAACCAGGTCAGAATAGCTTCTCTAGAGCCTAAGAACCAGATCAGCAGAGCTGCTCTAGAGCCAGAGACCCAGGTCAGCAGAGCTGCTCTAGAGCATGAGAACGAGGTCAGCAGAGCTTCTCAAGAGACAGAAAACCAGGTCAGCAGAGCTGCTTCAAAGCCAGAGAACCAGGTCAGTAGAGCTTCTTTAGAGCCAGAGTACCAGGTCAGCAGAGCTGCTCTAGAGTCAGAGAACCAGGTCAGCAGAGCCGTTCTAGAGCCTTAGAGCCAGGTCAGCAGAGATGCTCTAGAGCCTAAGAACCAGGTCAGCAGAACTGCTCTAGAGACAGAGAACCAGATCAGCAGAGCTGCATTAGAGACAGAGAACCAGGTCAGCAGAGCTGCTCTAGAGCATGAGAAGCAGGTCAGCAGAGCAGCTCTAGATCCAAAGAAACCAGGTCAGCAGAGCTGCTTTAGAGGTAGAGAACCAGGTCAGCAGAGCTGCTTTAGAGCCAGAGAAATAGGTCAGCAGATCTGCTTCACAGCCTGAGAAGCCGGTCAGCAGAGCTGCTCTGGAGCCTTAGACCCAGGTCAGCAGAGCTGCTCTAGAGCCAGAGAACTAGGTCAGAATAGCTTCTCTAGAGCCTAAGAACCAGATCAGCAGAGCTGCTCTAGAGCAAGAGAAACAGGTCAGAAGAGATGCTCTAGAGGCAGAGATCCGGGTCAGCAGAGCTGCTTCAAAGCTAGAGAACCAGGTCATCAGAACTTCTTTAGAACCAGAGTACCAGGTCAGCAGAGCTGCTCTAGAGCCAGAGAACCAGGTCAGCAGAGCCGTTCTAGAGCCTAAGAACCAGGTCAGCAGAGCTGCTCTAGAGCCGGAGAACCGGGTCAGCAGAGCTGCTTTAGAACCAGAGAACCAGGTCAGCAGATCTTCACTGGAGCCAGAGAACCAGGTCAGCAGAGCTGCTTCAAAGCCAGAGAATCAGGTCAGCAGAGCTGCTGTAGAGCCAGAGAACCAGGTCAGCAGAACAGCCCTAGAGCCAGAGAACCAGGTCTGCTGAGCTGCTTCATAGCCAGAGAACAAGGTCAGTAGAGCTGCTCTAGAGCCAGAGAACCAGGTCAGCAGAGCTTCTCTAGAGACAGAGCACCAGGTCAGCAGAGCTGTTTCAAAGCCAGAGAACCAGGTCAACAAAGCTGCTTCAAAGCCAGAGAACCAGGTCAGCAGAGCTTCTCTAGAGCCAGAGATCCAGGTCAGCAGAGATGCTTCAAAGCCAGAGAACCAGGTCAGCAGAACTGCTGTAGAGCCAGAGAATCAGGTCAGCAGATCTGCTTTAGAGCCAGAGAACCAGTTTAGCAGAGCTGCTTTAGAGCCAGAGACCCAGGTCAGCAGAGCTGCTCTAGAGCCAGAGAACCAGATCAGCAGAGCTGCTTCAAAGTCAGAGAACCAGGTCAACCGAGCTGCTTTAGAGCCACAGAATGAGGTCAGCAGAGCTGCTTTAGAGGTAGAGAACCAGGTCAACAGAGCTCTTCTAGAGCCAGAGAACCATATCAGCAGAGCTGCTCTAGAGCCAGAGAACCAGATCAGCAGAGCAGCTTCAAAGCCAGAGAACCAGGTCAGAAGAGCTGCTTTAGAGCCAGAGAACCAGTTCAGCAGAGCTGCTTTAGAGCCAGAGAACCACGTCAGCAGAGCTGCTCTAGAGCCAGAGAACCAGATCAGCAGAACTGCTTCAAAGTCAGAGAACCAGGTCAACCGAGCTGCTTTAGAGCCACAGAATGAGGTCAGCAGAGCTGCTTTAGAGGTAGAGAACCAGGTCAACAGAGCTCTTCTAGAGCCAGAGAACCAGATCAGCAGAGCTGCTCTAGAGCCAGAGAACCAGATCAGCAGAGCAGCTTCAAAGCCAGAGAACCAGGTCAGCAGAGCTGCTTTAGAGCCAGAGAACCAGGTCAGCAGAACAGCCCTAGAGCCAGAGAACCAGGTCTGCTGAGCTGCTTCATAGCCAGAGAACAAGGTCAGTAGAGCTGCTCTAGAGCCAGAGAACCAGGTCAGCAGAGCTTCTCTAGAGACAGAGCACCAGGTCAGCAGAGCTGTTTCAAAGCCAGAGAACCAGGTCAACAAAGCTGCTTCAAAGCCAGAGAACCAGGTCAGCAGAGCTTCTCTAGAGCCAGAGATCCAGGTCAGCAGAGATGCTTCAAAGCCAGAGAACCAGGTCAGCAGAACTGCTGTAGAGCCAGAGAATCAGGTCAGCAGATCTGCTTTAGAGCCAGAGAACCAGTTTAGCAGAGCTGCTTTAGAGCCAGAGACCCAGGTCAGCAGAGCTGCTCTAGAGCCAGAGAACCAGATCAGCAGAGCTGCTTCAAAGTCAGAGAACCAGGTCAACCGAGCTGCTTTAGAGCCACAGAATGAGGTCAGCAGAGCTGCTTTAGAGGTAGAGAACCAGGTCAACAGAGCTCTTCTAGAGCCAGAGAACCAGATCAGCAGAGCTGCTCTAGAGCCAGAGAACCAGATCAGCAGAGCAGCTTCAAAGCCAGAGAACCAGGTCAGAAGAGCTGCTTTAGAGCCAGAGAACCAGTTCAGCAGAGCTGCTTTAGAGCCAGAGAACCACGTCAGCAGAGCTGCTCTAGAGCCAGAGAACCAGATCAGCAGAACTGCTTCAAAGTCAGAGAACCAGGTCAACCGAGCTGCTTTAGAGCCACAGAATGAGGTCAGCAGAGCTGCTTTAGAGGTAGAGAACCAGGTCAACAGAGCTCTTCTAGAGCCAGAGAACCAGATCAGCAGAGCTGCTCTAGAGCCAGAGAACCAGATCAGCAGAGCAGCTTCAAAGCCAGAGAACCAGGTCAGCAGAGCTGCTTTAGAGCCAGAGAACCACGTCAGCAGAGCTGCTCTAGAGCCAGAGAACCAGATCAGCAGAGCTGCTTCAAAGCCAGAGAACCAGGTCTGCAGAGCTGCTTTAGATCCAGAGAACCAGGTCAGCCAAGCTGCTTTAGAGGGAGAGAACCAGGTCAGCAGAGCTGCTTCAAAGCCAGAGAACCAGGTCAGCACAGCTGCTTTAGAGCCCGAGAACCAGTTCAGCAGAGCTGCTTTCGAGCCAGAGAACCACGTCAGCAGAGCTGCTCTAGAGCCAGAGAACCAGATCAGCAGAACTGCTTCAAAGCCAGAGAACCAGGTCTGCAGAGCTGCTTTAGATCCAGAGAACCAGGTCAGCCGAGCTGCTTTAGAGGGAGAGAACCAGGTCAGCAGAGCTGCTTCAAAGCCAGAGAACCAGGTCAGCAGAGCTGCTTTAGAGCCCGAGAACCAGATCAGCAGAGCTTCTTTAGAGCCAGAGAACCAGGTCAGAAAAGACATTGTAGAGCCAGAGAACCAGGTCAGAAGAGCTGTTGTAGAGCCAGAGAACCAGGTCAGCAGTGCTGCTATAGAGCCAGAGAACCAGGGTTGAAGAGCTGCTTCAAAGCCAGAGAACCAAGTCAACCGAGCTGCTTTAGAGCCACAGAATGAGGTCAGCAGAGCTGCTTTAGAGGTAGAGAACCAGGTCAACAGAGCTCTTCTAGAGCCAGAGAACTAGATCAGCAGAGCTGCTCTAGAGCCAGATAACCAGATCAGCAGAGCAGCTTCAAAGCCAGAGAACCAGGTCAGCAGAGCCGCTTTAGAGCCAGAGAACCAGTTCAGCAGAGCTGCTTTAGAGCCAGAGAACCACGTCTGCAGAGCTGCTTTAGAGCCAGAGACCCAGGTCAGCAGAGCTGCTCTAGATGCAGAGAACCAGATCAGCAGAGCTGCTTCAAAGTCAGAGAACCAGGTCAACCGAGCTGCTTTAGAGCCACAGAATGAGGTCAGCAGAGCTGCTTTAGAGGTAGAGAACCAGGTCAACAGAGCTCTTCTAGAGCCAGAGAACCAGATCAGCAGAGCTGCTCTAGAGCCAGAGAAGCAGATCAGCAGAGCAGCTTCAAAGCCAGAGAACCAGGTCAGCAGAGCTGCTTTAGAGCCAGAGAACCAGTTCAGCAGAGCTGCTTTAGAGCCAGAGAACCACGTCAGCAGAGCTGCTCTAGAGCCAGAGAACCAGATCAGCAGAACTGCTTCAAAGCCAGAGAACCAGGTCTGCAGAGCTGCTTTAGATCCAGAGAACCATGTCAGCCAAGCTGCTTTAGAGGGAGAGAACCAGGTCAGCAGAGCTGCTTCAAAGCCAGAGAACCAGGTCAGCACAGCTGCTTTAGAGCCCGAGAACCAGTTCAGCAGAGCTGCTTTAGAGCCAGAGAACCACGTCAGCAGAGCTGCTCTAGAGCCAGAGAACCAGATCAGCAGAACTGCTTCAAAGCCAGAGAACCAGGTCTGCAGAGCTGCTTTAGATCCAGAGAACCAGGTCAGCCGAGCTGCTTTAGAGGGAGAGAACCAGGTCAGCAGAGCTGCTTCAAAGCCAGAGAACCAGGTCAGCAGAGCTGCTTTAGAGCCCGAGAACCAGATCAGCAGAGCTTCTTTAGAGCCAGAGAACCAGGTCAGAAAAGACATTGTTGAGCCAGAGAACCAGGTCAGAAGAGCTGTTGTAGAGCCAGAGAACCAGGTCAGCAGTGCTGCTATAGAGCCAGAGAACCAGTTAAGCAGACCTTCTCTAGAGCCAGAGAATCAGGTTTGAAGAGCTGCTTCAAAGCCAGAGAACCAAGTCAGCAGAACTGCTTCACAGCCAGAGAACCAGGTCAGCAGAGCTGCTGTAGAGCCAGAGAACCAGGTCAGCAGAGCTGCTCTAGAGCCAGAGAATGAGGTCGGCAGAGCTGCTTCAAAGCCAGAGAACCAGGTCAGCAGAGCAGCTATAGAGCCAGAGAACCATGTCAGCAGAGCTGCTTTAGACCCAGAGAACCAGGTCAGCAGAGCTGCTTTAGAGCCCGAGAACCAGATCAGCAGAGCTGCTTCAAAGCCAGAGAACCAGGACAGCAGAGCTTCTTTAGAGCCAGAGAACCAGGTCAGAAAAGACATTGTAGAGCCAGAGAACCAGGTCAGAAGAGCTGTTGTAGAGCCAGAGAACCAGGTCAGCAGTGCTGCTATAGAGCCAGAGAACCAGTTAAGCAGACCTTCTCTAGAGCCAGAGAATCAGGTTTGAATGCTGCTTCAAAGCCAGAGAACCAAGTCAGCAGAGCTGCTTCAAAGCCAGAGAACCAGGTCAGCAGAGCTGCTGTAGAGCCAGAGAACCAGGTCAGCAGAGCTGCTCTAGAGCCAGAGAACGAGGTCGGCAGAGCTGCTTCAAAGCCAGAGAACCAGGTCAGCAGAGCAGCTATAGAGCCAGAGAACCATGTCAGCAGAGCTGCTTTAGACCCAGAGAACCAGGTCAGCAGAGCTTCTCTAGAGCCATAGAACAAATTCAGCAGAACTGCTTCAAAGCCAGAGAACTAGGTCAGCAGAGCTGCTTCAAAGGCAGAGAACCAGGTCAGCAGAGCTGCTGCAGAGCCAGAAAACCAGGTAAGCAGAGCTGATTTAGAGCCAGAGAACCAGGTCAGCAGAACTGCTCTAGAGCAAGAGAACCAGGTCAGCAGAGCTGCTTTAGAGCCAGAGAACCAAGTCAGCAGAGCTGCTTTAGAGGGAGATAACCAGGTCAGCAGAGCTGCTATAAATGCAGAAAACAAGGTCAGCAGAGCTGCTCTAGAGCCTAAGAATCAGGTCAGGAGAGCTGCTGCAAAGCCAGAGAACCAGGTCAGCAGCGCTGCTTTAGAGCCAGAGAACCTGGTAAGCAGAGCTGCTTTAGAGCCAGAGAACCAGGTCAGCAGAGCTTTTGTAGAGCCAGAGAACCAGGTTAGCAGATCTGCTTTAGAGCTAGAGAACCAGGCCAGCAGAGCTGCTCTAGATCCAGAGAAACCAGGTCAGCAGAGCTGCTTTAGAGGGAGAGAACCAGGTCAGCAGAGCTGCTTTAGAGCCAGAGAAATAGGTCAGCAGAGCTGCTATACAGCAAGAGAAGGAGCTCAGCAGAGCTGCTCTAGAGCCTTAGACCCAGGTCAGCAGAGCTGCTCTAGAGCCAGAGAACCAGGTCAGAATAGCTTCTCTAGAGCCTAAGAACCAGATCAGCAGAGCTGCTCTAGAGCAAGAGAACCAGGTCAGCAGAGCTGCTCTAGAGCATGAGAACCAGGTCAGAAGAGATGCTTTAGAGGCGCAGAACCAGGTCAGCAGAGCTGCTTTAAAGCTAGAGAACCAGGTCAGCAGAACAGCCTTAGAGGCAGAGAACGAGGTTGGCAGAGTTGCTTCAAAGCCAGAAAACCAGGTCAACAGAGCAGCTATAGAGCCAGAGAACCATGCCAGCAGAGCTGCTTTAGACCCAGAGAACCAGGTCAGCAGAGCTTCTCTAGAGCCAGAGAACAAATTCAGCAGAACTGCTTCAAAGCCAGAGAACTAGGTCAGCAGAGCTGCTGTAGAGCCAGAAAACTAGGTCAGGAGAGCTTCTGCAAAGCCAGAGAACCAGGTCAGCAGCGCTGCTGTAGAGCCAGAGAACCAGGTAAGCAGAGCTGCTTTAGAGCCAGAGAACCAGGTCAGCAGAGCTTTTGTAGAGCCAGAGAAACAGGTAAGCAGAGCTGCTTTAGAGCTAGAGAACCAGGTCAGCAGAGCTGCTTCAGATCCAGAGAACCAGGTCAGCAGAGCTGCTTTAGAGGGAGAGAACCATGTTAGCAGAGCTGCTTCAAAGCCAGAGAACCAGGTAAGCTGAGCTATTCTAGAGCCAGAGTACCAGGTCAGCAGAGCTGCTCTAGAGCCAGACAACCAGGTCTGCAGAGCTACTTTAGAGCCTAATAACCAGGTCAGCAGAGCTGCTCTGGAGCCATTGAACCTGGTCAGCAGAGCTGCTCTAGAGACAGAGAACCAGGTCAGCAGAGCTGCTCTACAACCTAAGAACCAGGCCAGGAGAGCTGTTTCAAAGCCAGAGAACCAGGTCAGTAGAGCTTCTCTAGAGCCTAAGAACCAGGTCAGCAGAGCTGCTCAAGAGCCTAAGAACCAGGTCAGCAGAACTGCTCTAGAGCCACTGCACCTGGTCAGCAGAGCTGCACTAGAGCCAGAGAACCAGGTCAGCAGAGCTGCTCTAGAGCCAGAGAACGAGGTCAGAATAGCTTCTCTAGAGCCTAAGAACCAGATCAGCAGAGCTGCTCTAGAGCCAGAGATCCAGGTCAGCAGAGCTGCTCTAGAGCATGAGAACGAGGTCAGCAGAGCTTCTCTAGAGACAGAGAACCAGGTCAGCAGAGCTGCATCAAAGCCAGAGAACCAGGTCAGTAGAGCTTCTTTAGAGCCAGAGTACCAGGTCAGCAGAGCTGCTCTAGAGTCAGAGAACCAGGCCAGCAGCGCTGTTCTAGAGCCTAAGAGCCAGGTCAGCAGAGATGCTCTAGAGCCTACGAACCAGGTCAGCAGAACTGCTCTAGAGCCATTGCACCTGGTCAGCAGAGGTGTTCTAGAGACAGAGAACCAGGTCATCAGAGCTGTTCTAGAGACAGAGAACCAGGTCAGCAGAGCTGCATTAGAGACAGAGAAACAGGTCAGCAGAGCTGCTCTAGAGCATGAGAACCAGGTCAGCAGAGCTGCTCTAGATCCAGAGAAACCCGGTCAGCAGAGCTGCTTTAGAGGGAGAGAACCAGGTCAGCAGAGCTGCTTCAGAGCCAGAGAAATAGGTCAGCAGAGCTGCTTCACAGCTAGAGAAGCAGGTCAGCAGAGCTGCTTTAGAGCCTTAGACCCAGGTCAGCAGAGCTGCTCTAGATCCTGAGAACCAGGTCAGAATAGCTTTTCTAGAGCCTAGGAACCAGATCAGCAGAGCTGCTCTAGAGCAAGAGAACCAGGTCAGCAGAGCTGCACTAGAGCATGAGAACCAGATCAGAAGAGATGCTCTAGAGGCGGAGAACCAGGTCAGCAGAGTTGCTTCAAAGTCAGAGAACCAGGTCAGTAGAGCTTCTTTAGAGCCAGAGAACCAGGTCAGAAGAGCTACTTTAGAGCCGGAGAACCAGGTCAGCAGAGCTGCTCTAGAGCATGAGAACCAGGTCAGCAGAGCTGCCCTAGATCCAGAGAAACCAGGTCAGCAGAGCTGCTTTAGAGGGAGAGAAGCAGGTCAGCAGAGCTGCTTTAGAGCCAGGGAAATAGGTCAGCAGAGCTCCTTCAAAGCTAGAGAAGCAGGTCAGTGGATCTGCTCTAGAGCCTTAGACCCAGGTCAGCAGAGATGTTCTACAGCCAGAGAACCAGGTCAGAATAGCTTCTCTAGAGCCTAAGAACCAGATCAGCAGAGCTGCTCTAGAGCCAGAGACCCAGGTCAGCAGAGCTGCTCTAGAGCATGAGAACGAGGTCAGCAGAGCTTCTCAAGAGACAGAAAAACAGGTCAGCAGAGCTGCTTCAAAGCCAGAGAACCAGGTCAGTAGAGCTTCTTTAGAGCCAAAGTACCAGGTCAGCAGAGCTGCTCTAGAGTCAGAGAACCAGGTCAGCAGAGCCGTTCTAGAGCCTTAGAGCCAGGTCAGCAGAGATGCTCTAGAGCCTAAGAACCAGGTCAGCAGAACTGCTCTAGAGACAGAGAACCAGGTCAGCAGAGCTGCATTAGAGACAGAGAACCAGGTCAGCAGAGCTGCTCTAGAGCATGAGAAGCAGGTCAGCAGAGCAGCTCTAGATCCAAAGAAACCAGGTCAGCAGAGCTGCTTTAGAGGTAGAGAACCAGGTCAGCAGAGCTGCTTTAGAGCCAGAGAAATAGGTCAGCAGATCTGCTTCACAGCTAGAGAAGCCGGTCAGCAGAGCTGCTCTGGAGCCTTAGACCCAGGTCAGCAGAGCTGCTCTAGAGCCAGAGAACTAGGTCAGAATAGCTTCTCTAGAGCCTAAGAACCAGATCAGCAGAGCTGCTCTAGAGCAAGAGAACCAGGTCAGAAGAGATGCTCTAGAGGCAGAGATCCAGGTCAGCAGAGCTGCTTCAAAGCTAGAGAACCAGGTCATCAGAACTTCTTTAGAACCAGAGTACCAGGTCAGCAGAGCTGCTCTAGAGCCAGAGAACCAGGTCAGCAGAGCCGTTCTAGAGCCTAAGAACCAGGTCAGCAGAGCTGCTCTAGAGCCGGAGAACCGGGTCAGCAGAGCTGCTTTAGAACCAGAGAACCAGGTCAGCAGATCTTCACTGGAGCCAGAGAACCAGGTCAGCAGAGCTGCTTCAAAGCCAGAGAATCAGGTCAGCAGAGCTGCTGTAGAGCCAGAGAACCAGGTGAGCCAGAGAACCAGGTCTGCTGAGCTACTTCATAGCCAGAGAACAAGGTCAGTAGAGCTGCTCTAGAGCCAGAGAACCAGGTCAGCAGAGCTTTTCTAGAGACAGAGCACCAGGTCAGCAGAGCTGTTTCAAAGCCAGAGAACCAGGTCAACAAAGCTGCTTCAAAGCCAGAGAACCAGGTCAGCAGAGCTTCTCTAGAGCCAGAGATCCAGGTCAGCAGAGATGCTTCAAAGCCAGAGAACCAGGTCAGCAGAGCTGCTGTAGAGCCAGAGAATCAGGTCAGCAGATCTGCTTTAGAGCCAGAGAACCAGTTTAGCAGAGCTGCTTTAGAGCCAGAGACCCAGGTCAGCAGAGCTGCTCTAGAGCCAGAGAACCAGATCAGCAGAGCTGCTTCAAAGTCAGAGAACCAGGTCAACCGAGCTGCTTTAGAGCCACAGAATGAGGTCAGCAGAGCTGCTTTAGAGGTAGAGAACCAGGTCAACAGAGCTCTTCTAGAGCCAGAGAACCAGATCAGCAGAGCTGCTCTAGAGCCAGAGAACCAGATCAGCAGAGCAGCTTCAAAGCCAGAGAACCAGGTCAGAAGAGCTGCTTTAGAGCCAGAGAACCAGTTCAGCAGAGCTGCTTTAGAGCCAGAGAACCACGTCAGCAGAGCTGCTCTAGAGCCAGAGAACCAGATGAGCAGAACTGCTTCAAAGCCAGAGAACCAGGTCTGCAGAGCTGCTTTAGATCCAGAGAACCAGGTCAGCCGAGCTGCTTTAGAGGGAGAGAACCAGGTCAGCAGAGCTGCTTCAAAGCCAGAGAACCAGGTCAGCAGAGCTGCTTTAGAGCCCGAGAACCAGATCAGCAGAGCTGCTTCAAAGCCAGAGAACAAGGTCAGCAGAGCTTCTTTAGAGCCAGAGAACCAGGTCAGAAAAGACATTGTAGAGCAAGAGAACCAGGTCAGAAGAGCTGTTGTAGAGCCAGAGAACCAGGTCAGCAGTGCTGCTATAGAGCCAGAGAACCAGTTAAGCAGACCTTCTCTAGAGCCAGAGAATCAGGTTTGAAGAGCTGCTTCAAAGCCAGAGAACCAAGTCATCAGAACTGCTTCAAAGCCAGCGAACCAGGTCAGCAGAGCAGCTATAGAGCCAGAGACCCATGTCAGCAGAGCTGCTTTAGACCCAGAGAACCAGGTCAGCAGAGCTTCTCTAGTGCCATAGAACAAATTCAGCAGAACTGCTTCAAAGCCAGAGAACTAGGTCAGCAGAGCTGCTTCAAAGGCAGAGAACCAGGTCAGCAGAGCTGCTGCAGAGCCAGAAAACCAGGTAAGCAGAGCTGATTTAGAGCCAGAGAACCAGGTCAGCAGAACTGCTCTAGAGCAAGAGAACCAGGTCAGCAGAGCTGCTTTAGAGCCAGAGAACCAAGTCAGCAGAGCTGCTTTAGAGGGAGATAACCAGGTCAGCAGAGCTTCTATAAATGCAGAAAACAAGGTCAGCAGAGCTGGTCTAGAGCCTAAGATCCAGGTCAGGAGAGCTGCTGCAAAGCCAGAGAACCAGGTAAGCAGCACTACTGTAGAGCCAGAGAACCAGGTAAGCAGAGCTGCTTTAGAGCCAGAGAAACAGGTCAGCAGAGCTTTTGTAGAGCCAGAGAACCAGGTTAGCAGAGCTGCTTTAGAGCTAGAGAACCAGGCCAGCAGAGCTGCTCTAGATCCAGAGAAACCAGGTCAGCAGAGCTGCTTTAGAGGGAGAGAACCAGGTCAGCAGAGCTGCTTTAGAGCCAGAGAAATAGGTCAGCAGAGCTGCTATACAGCAAGAGAAGCAGCTCAGCAGAGCTGCTCTAGAGCCTTAGGCCCAGGTCAGCAGAGTTGCTCTAGAGCCAGAGAACCAGGTCAGAATAGCTTCTCTAGAGCCTAAGAACCAGATCAGCAGAGCTGCTCTAGAGCAAGAGAACCAGGTCAGCAGAGCTGCTCTAGAGCATGAGAACCAGGTCAGAAGAGATGCTTTAGAGGCGGAGAACCAGGTCAGCAGAGCTGCTTTAAAGCTAGAGAACTAGGTCAGCAGAACAGCCTTAGAGCCAGAGAACGAGGTCGGCAGAGCTGCTTCAAAGCCAGAGAACCATGTCAGCAGAGCTTCTCTAGAGCCAGAGAACAAATTCAGCAGAACTGCTTCAAAGCCAGAGAACTAGGTCAGCAGAGCTGCTGTAGAGCCAGAAAACTAGGCCAGGAGAGCTGCTGCAAAGCCAGAGAACCAGGTCAGCAGCGCTGCTGTAGAGCCAGAGAACCAGTTCAGCAGAGCTGCTTTAGAGCCAGAGACCCAGGTCAGCAGAGCTGCTCTAGAGCCAGAGAACCAAATCAGCAGAGCTGCTTCAAAGTCAGAGAACCAGGTCAACCGAGCTGCTTTAGAGCCACAGAATGAGGTCATCAGAGCTGCTTTAGAGGTAGAGAACCAGGTCAACAGAGCTGTTCTAGAGCCAGAGAACCAGATCAGCAGAGCTGCTCTAGAGCCAGAGAACCAGATCAGCAGAGCAGCTTCAAAGCCAGAGAACCAGGTCAGCAAAGCTGCTTTAGAGCCAGAGAACCAGTTCAGCAGAGCTGCTTTAGAGCCAGAGAACCACGTTGTAGGAGAGTGGAATCTGACTAATGGTTGCCCCCAACTTTTTGCCTGGTATTTAAGTGGTTTTTGACTAGTCTGGCTGGGATCCTGCTATCCAGGACCCCAGCCTATCTGCTTTCTCCCTAAAACTGATGTAAAGTACTCTAGGTACAAACCTAATTGGATGCTGGGCATGCCCTACCAGTCCCTTGTAGATGGTACCCTAGGTACCCAGGGCATGGGTCCCCCAGTAGGCCTACCAGGGCTGCAGCACTTATTGTGCCACCCTGGGACAGCCACCCAAACTGACACCACCAGACCACTACTGTAGTCTGGGTAAGGTGGTGCTAGCACCCCTTACAGGTATGTAGGTACCCTATATCCCATACCATTACAACACATATACTCTCATAGTTCACCCCTGTGGCAGGCCCTGGTAATCCTACAGGGCTGGGTGCTGAGGTATGTGTGAGGGGGGACCCCTACGTGAGTAGGACCTCTCTGCAACCTTCGTAAAACCGTTACTGGTTGTTTGTAGTGTAGCCATACCATATACTCTTAACCGCATTATAAGTGAATCGCGTCATCGCGATAACTTGAGAATGGCTACACAGAACCATATCGTGTTTGGTGTCAAACATGAAGGAATCATACCCCCAGTCCAGCCATGGGCATGGGGGCACGATTCCCCCTTGCTAGGAGGGTGATATGGGAAAAGCGGTAGAATTTAGACACCAATTTAAAAGTGCACATGTACCACAAAATGGCTACTGTCCGCCACCTACACGACTCTGGCTGGCTGTTGCTGGGGAAAACCCCAGCCTCGCCATCTGGACAATAGGGCTCCTGTGGCAGGGAGGTGCCAGCACCTCCCCAGACAGGATATGTGGATTGGAACAGGGTGGGTGCACCAAATGTCCTTTCAGAGTTGCACGCAGGCAGCTGCAGAGCCCCAATTCTGCATACCCCGCCTGGAACCGGTTCAGGGGCATCCTGCCCCTCGCCCAGGCGGGAAACACACAAAAGGGAGTGGGTGTAGCCACCCTTTCCCGCCTCTACTCTGATTGGTAGGCTCTATTTTGGACCATCCCCTAATCTTGGGGATATATGGGAATAACTTTGCCCTAGAGCCGTAGATTCATGCAGAACTTCACAGAACTGACCTTCGACGAGCTGCTGCCCAGCTGACTGAAGAAATCTCCCTTGGGATAAAGGAGTTATCCCCCTGCTTGGCAGGCACCTAAAAGACTGCAAGATACCCGGTTGGAACTTCGCTGCTCTCACGAACTTCAACGCCTTCCATCAACCTTGAGGTGGGTCTCCAGTGCATCCCAGAGTCCTGTGAGCGTGCCCAGCAAGCCTGAGCACCGTGGACCACGTGGGTGCCGAGATCCCTGCATACCCCGAGACCCCAGCCACCTCTTGCATAGCACCCGACCCCGACCAGTGGGGAAGTGGTGCTTTGGCCCATTTCTGAGCCAACCTTCCAGCAGCATCCGTGCCAAAGCTCAGCTCCCTAGCCCGCTCCGGTGGCCCGTGGGAGCCCTTTTACGCACTCCATTTTGCTGTCCTCCGCGGTCCCTTGTCTCTCGACTTGTGGGCCCTGACGGAGGAAAACCTATCTTTCCAAGAGTTCTCCTGGTTGCTCCAGGCCTGCTCTACGCTCCCTGCAAAGGAGAGCACCCTCAGACCTCGTGGGTCTGCACCAGCAGCTGCTTTGTTCATCTTGCGTGGGTTGCGGTTGCCAATGCTTAGTGGATCCAATCGGGACACTAACACCGCAGCGACCCTCGGCCGATGTGGGACAGTTGCCCTTCAGAAGCTGGCCTTCCTTGAAGCCTCCCGGAGCCCGTGACTGCAGAGCCCAGCTGTACCTTCAACACCTGAAGCACCCGACATCCACGAGCTCCTTCCTGTGAGCTCCCTGGTCACTTTGCTGTGACCCAGACTCTGTCCCCTCTGCTTTCAGGTTCATCTTTATCTTCTCTTCAACTTTAATCTTCACGACTTCAACGACGCTTTCAGCTAGCAGCAGTTTGGACTACTTTTCCATAGAAAATCAGCCCGCGACCCGACACCAGAATCGACCTATGCACCCGGCTTCCCTGGGGCAGGTAACAGTGGTACTTCGGTACTCCAGTGGTGGTGGGCTCTCCAAAGCCTTAAGTCTCAAGTCTTAACTTTGTACTGTTGCTAGAAGTGTCCTTAAACTTTAAATATTCAACCGCGACATTCTCCATAGGCTAACATTGCGATCCCGATAGCAGCTCTTTGCACTGCACACGTCTCCCGTGGGTCCCCTTCCTCTTAACTGTGGGTGGATTCTGAAGGGGCAAGCGATCCTGAATGCCCTAGGCATTGCCTGTAGAATTGTTGTGGTTCTTATACCACTATTTTAGTATATGGTTTGGTCCCCCCCTGGGGCCCATTGATTTCTGTGCTATTTATTGTGTTTATAAATGCTTGTTTGAATTGTAACTTTGCCACTAGCCACATAAAGTGACTGTGGGATTCTGTCTAGAATAAATACATATATTTTATATATATACCTGTGTGGGCTACTCTTTCATTTGGTTATTCAAGAGGTTATTATGGTAAAACAATAAGCTTAACACTCCTTCAAGACTTCGCCTGAAGGCTGCTCTCCACAGCTACCACTAGGATAGCTTTCTTTAAAGGTTGTCTTAAACCTATCATCAATAGGAGTCGAATTGGACTGGTGCAAGGTGTCCCTATAACTAGGAACAGCATATGCCAGGCCAACTTCTCACATTGGTGTGCAGCGGTTGGATTCAAGCTTGCCATTGTTTTACCAGATAACAAATTGAATTTCTAAAGTGAAAGCCACAAGGTACCAAAGGTACATATAAATTCAAGCTAGAATACAATAAGTTCTACTGAACTTAGAGTTGTGTGTAGAGGGTTTAGCACACCTTGACTACAACTCAAGAGAGGGTTCAATAGGCCACACTTAGTGTAGGTAGATACACCACTATCACTACACTAAACATGTCTTCAGGTAGAGGTGCCACTAAGGCTATGGAAGGACCCCAGAGGGTCCCAGTTGATAAGTATGATCATCTCTCCTTTGCTGAGCTCAGGGAGATGTGCACCCTTAGAAAACTGAAGACAAACAAAGGTGCCAACACCCAACGTCTCAGGGAAATCCTGCTCATAGCAGACTTTATGGAGTCCATAGGGTCCAGAGGGACAGACAGAGTGGGTGGGCATCCTTCAGAAGAGGACACTCTCAGAGTGGACTCTGATGAGGATCAGGAAGAGGATGAAGATCCTGACCTGGAAGAAACAAACCACTCACAACATGGAGGTGATGGCTCAAGAGGCACTCCCTCCACCCTTAAAAGGAGAGTGGTGGATCCAAGAAGGAACAGATCCCCCTCAGTGGGATCCAACCATTCTGGGAGATCCAAAGGGTCCTCTGCCTCTTCTCAGAGAAGAGAATCCTCTCATGAGAGGAAATGCAGACTGATCAAATTTGAGCAGGCTAAGCTTCAGCTTAAAAGAGAACAGTTAGCTTTGGACAGGGAAGCCCTGGAGCTTCAGAAAGCTTCAATGAAGTGGGGTCTAGAGACCCCTGGTGGCAGTAAGGAAACCCCTAGAGTTAGAGAGAAAGTCCCTGACAATAGGAACCTCCACAAGATTGTGCCCCCCTATCAGAATGGGGATGATATCCACAAATGGATATCTGCTCTTGAGAGGGCCTGTAGAGTACAGAGGGTCCCAGTAGAGCAGTGGGCAGCAATCCTGTGGCTCTCTTTTTCAGATAAAGGTAGAGACAAGCTCCTCTCTGTAAGAGAAGAGGATGCTGATGATTATTATATCTTGAAAGCTGCTTTAATAGATGGGTTTGGCTTAACCACTGATCAATAATGACTTAAGTTCAGAGACACCCAGAAAGCACAGAATCAAGATTGGGTAGACTTTGTGGATTGTGCAACCAAGGCACTGGAAGGTTGGTTAAATGGCAGTAAAGTTAATGATTATCAAGGATTGTATAATCTCATAATGAGGGAGCAGATTCTTAATAATTGTCAAAACCAACTTTTACACCAGCACCTGGTGGACTCTGATCTGACCTCTCCCCAAGAATTGGGAAAGAAAGCAGACAAATGGGTCAGAACCAGGATTAGGCCTAAGAACCAAGTTGGTGACCAGAAGAAGGATTCCACTAAGCCCAAAGAGAAAGGTGGGGATGATAAACAAGAAAAGTCCCCTGAAGGGCCCCAAAAACCCAGTGCTGGGGGTGGGTCCCAAAATACTTCCTCTAATAACAAGAAACCATATTGCCATGTGTGTAAGCAACCTGGCCACTGGAAAACTGACTCCAGCTGTCCTAAGAATGGCAATAAAGAAAATGTTCCTCCAAAACCAGCTCCAACACCTCCTGTTACTACTAGTAGTAATCCCCCAGGCGGTGGGAGTGCACCCAAAAATTTAGTTGGGATTTCTTGGGGAAATCAGGGGGACTCTGGCCTATCCAGGTCCCCTACTCAAGCAACTATGGTCTGTGATGGTGGCATGGGGTTTGCCAACTTTACCATGAGCCCCAGTATTTTGGGCAGGTACAGACAAGAACCCATGATAAATGGACAGAAGGCTGTGGCCTATAAGGACACAGGGGCCAGTGTCACCATGGTGACCAAGAGGCTAGTGCCCCTAGATCAGCTTTTACCTGGGTTTAGCTACCAGGTGACCAACATAGATGGAATCAGGACAGACCATCCCATGGCAGTAGTAAATCTCAGCTGGGGAGGGGTCACTGGCCCAAAGAGAGTGGCAGTGTCCCCAAACTTGCCTGTAGATTGTCTACTGGGGAATGATCTGGAAATCTCAGCCTGGGCTGAGGTTGACCACAAGGCCCATTTGAAAATGGTAGGAATCCCTGAGAGAGTGGGTGAGACCCTGAGGGCCTCACCTCCACCCCAGAAAAAAATAGAAAGAGTGAAGCCTGAAACTATGGATCACTCTACCCAAACAGAGAGCATAGGGGAAGAGGAACAGTCCTCCCCCCACCAGACTACAGGTAAGGGTCAAGTTTCTCAGGGAACTGATCCTGCCCCTTGTGAAGTAACTGCCCCAGAAGTGGACAGGCCTGGCCTGCCCACCTCTCTGATGGCAGGGGACCCTTCCAAGGTGGTACCCAGTCTGGAGCAGGTATCCTGCCCCTCTCTACCCTGCCTCAGTCAGCCCAGGGCTGCAGAGGTCAGGGAGGTCAGTGGACCCTTACTGGGCCCCTGTCCAGAGGAACCCCCCCATCAACAGATTAGGGACACCCAGCAGAGTAGTTTCAGCCAGGTGAACATTCCTCTACAAACTGAGGGATCCCCCTTACCCTTAGGTATAGGCACCCCTCAAATGGATGTTGTTGGGAACAGGGAAACCTGGGGCCTAGTTGCCCCAAACCTTCCAGGACCCTCCACTATTCCAGCCAAAGGGATCCAACCCCCAGCTGTAGGCAGCCAGAGGTTGACCCTTAGGGCCAGATATGACACAGTCATGGGCAGAAAGGCTTCCATAGTGGCCAGTGATCTGAGGAGGTTGAGACCAACCCAAGTAGGGCCTCACTTCCAGACTCAGATACCCCACCAGCCCACCTCTGACCCAAAAACCAATACAGGTGATTTCCCTAGACTTTGGAGAAACTCTAGAACCCCTTGGGGTAGGATTTCCCAAGTGGACCATGACACAGGGAGCAACCATGTTAGTACAGGTTCTTCCTTAGATGGCCACTCAGGAAATAAAGGCTTATCTGGACAAGGTTAGCCTTATCTCCTTTCGGTTGGGGGGGGGGTTATGTAGGAGAGTGGAATCTGACTAATGGTTGCCCCCAACTTTTTGCCTGGTATTTAAGTGGTTTTTGACTAGTCTGGCTGGGATCCTGCTATCCAGGACCCCAGCCTATCTGCTTTCTCCCTAAAACTGATGTAAAGTACTCTAGGTACAAACCTAATTGGATGCTGGGCATGCCCTACCAGTCCCTTGTAGATGGTACCCTAGGTACCCAGGGCATGGGTCCCCCAGTAGGCCTACCAGGGCTGCAGCACTTATTGTGCCACCCTGGGACAGCCACCCAAACTGACACCACCAGACCACTACTGTAGTCTGGGTAAGGTGGTGCTAGCACCCCTTACAGGGATGTAGGTACCCTATAGCCCATACCATTACAACACATATACTCTCATAGGTCACCCCTGTGGCAGGCCCTGGTAATCCTACAGGGCTGGGTGCTGAGGTATGTGTGAGGGGGGACCCCTACGTGAGTAGGACCTCTCTGCAACCTTCGTAAAACCGTTACTGGGTTGTTTGTAGTGTAGCCATACCATATACTCTTAACCGCATTATAAGTGAATCGCATCATCGCGATAACTTGAGAATGGCTACACAGAACCATATCGTGTTTGGTGTCAAACATGAAGGAATCATACCCCCAGTCCAGCCATGGGCATGGGGGCACGATTCCCCCTTGCTAGGAGGGTGATATGGGAAAAGCGGTAGAATTTAGACACCAATTTAAAAGTGCACATGTACCACAAAATGGCTACTGTCCGCCACCTACACGACTCTGGCTGGCTGTTGCTGGGGAAAACCCCAGCTTCGCCATCTGGAAAATAGGGCTCCTGTGGCAGGGAGGTGCCAGCACCTCCCCAGACAGGATATGTGGATTGGAACAGGGTGGGTGCACCAAATGTCCTTTCAGAGTTGCATCCTGCCCCTCGCCCAGGTGGGAAACACACAAAGGGGAGTGGGTGTAGCCACCCTTTCCCGCCTCTACTCTGATTGGTAGGCTCTATTTTGGACCATCCCCTAATCTTGGGGATATATGGGAATAACTTTGCCCTAGAGCCGTAGATTCGTGCAGAACTTCACAGAACTGACCTTCGACGAGCTGCTGCCCAGCTGACTGAAGAAATCTCCCTTGGGATAAAGGAGTTATCCCCCTGCTTGGCAGGCACCTAAAAGACTGCAAGATACCCGGTTGGAACTTTGCTGCTCTCATGAACTTCGACGCCTTCCATCAACCTTGAGGTGGGTCTCCAGTGCATCCCAGAGTCCTGTGAGCGTGCCCAGCAAGCCTGAGCACCGTGGACCACGTGGGTGCCGAGATCCCTGCATACCCCGAGACCCCGGCCACCTCTTGCATAGCACCCGACCCCGACCAGTGGGGAAGTGGTGCTTTGGCCCATTTCTGAGCCAACCTTCCAGCAGCATCCGTGCCAAAGCTCAGCTCCCTAGCCCGCTCCGGTGGCCCATGGGAGCCCTTTTACGCACTCCATTTTGCTGTCCTCCGCGGTCCCTTGTCTCTCAACTTGTGGGCCCTGACGGAGGAAAACCTATCTTTCCAAGAGTTCCCCTGGTTGCTCCAGGCCTGCTCTACGCTCCCTGCAAAGGAGAGCACCCTCAGACCTCGTGAGTCTGCACCAGCAGCTGCTTTTTATCTTGCGTGGGTTGCGGTTGCCAATGCTTAGTGGATCCAATCGGGACACTAACACCGCAGCGACCCTCGGCCGACGTGGGACAGTCGCCCTCCAGAAGCTGGCCTTCCTTGAAGCCTCCCGGAGCCCGTGACTGCAGAGCCCAGCTGTACCTTCAAC
The DNA here is from genome assembly GCF_964204655.1 of Triturus cristatus. Lineage (NCBI taxonomy): Eukaryota > Metazoa > Chordata > Amphibia > Caudata > Salamandridae > Triturus > Triturus cristatus. The sequence continues at coordinate 914,130,040 of NC_140579.1, read as the reverse complement.
ACCTGAAGCACCCGACATCCACGAGCTCCTTCCTGTGAGCTCCCTGGTCACTTTGCTGTGACCCAGACTCTGTCCCCTCTGCTTTCAGGTTCATCTTTATCTTCTCTTCAACTTTAATCTTCACGACTTCAACGACGCTTTCAGCTAGCAGCAGTTTGGACTACTTTTCCATAGAAAATCAGCCCGCGACCCGACACCAGAATCGACCTATGCACCCGGCTTCCCTGGGGCAGGTAACAGTGGTACTAAGGTACTCCAGTGGTGGTGGGCTCTCCAAAGCCTTAAGTCTCAAGTCTTAACTTTGTACTGTTGCTAGAAGTGTCCTTAAACTTTAAATATTCAACCGAGACATTCTCCATAGGCTAACATTGCGATCCCGATAGCAGCTCTTTGCACTGCACACGTCTCCCGTGGGTCCCCTTCCTCTTAACTGTGGGTGGATTCTGAAGGGGCAAGCGATCCTGAATGCCCTAGGCATTGCCTGTAGAATTGTCGTGGTTCTTATACCACTATTTTAGTATATGGTTTGGTCCCCCCCTGGGGCCCATTGATTTCTGTGCTATTTATTGTGTTTATAAATGCTTGTTTGAATTGTAACTTTGCCACTAGCCACATAAAGTGACTGTGGGATTCTGTCTAGAATAAATACATATATTTTATATATATACCTGTGTGGGCTACTCTTTTATTTGGTTATTCAAGAGGTTATTATGGTAAAACAATAAGCTTAACACTCCTTCAAGACTTAGCCTGAAGGCTGCTCTCCACAGCTACCACTAGGATAGCTTTCTTTAAAGGTTGTCTTAAACCTATCATCAATAGGAGTCAAATTGGACTGGTGCAAGTTGTCCCTATAAATAGGAACAGCATATGCCAGGCCAACTTCTCACACACGTCAGCAGTGCTGCTCTAGAGCCAGAGAACCAGATCAGCCGAACTGCTTCAAAGCCAGAGAACCAGGTCTGCAGAGCTGCTTTAGATCCAGAGAACCAGGTCAGCCGAGCTGCTTTAGAGGGAAAGAACCAGGTCAGCAGAGCTGCTTCAAAGCCAGAGAACCAGGTCACCAGAGCTGCTTTAGAGCCCGAGAACCAGATCAGCAGAGCTGCTTCAAAGCCAGAGAACCAGGTCAGCAGAGCTTCTTTAGAGCCAGATAACCAGGTTAGAAAAGACATTGTAGAGCCAGAGAACCAGGTCAGAAGAGCTGTTGTAGAGCCAGAGAACCAGGTCAGCAGTGCTGCTATAGAGCCAGAGAACCAGTTAAGCAGACCTTCTCTAGAGCCAGAGAATCAGGTTTGAAGAGCTGCTTCAAAGCCAGAGAACCAAGTCAGCAGAACTGCTTCAAAGCCAGAGAACCAGGTCAGCAGAGCTGCTGTAGAGCCAGAGAACCAGGTCAGCAGAGCTGCTCTAGAGGCACTGCACCTGGGTAGCAGAGCTGCTCTAGAGACAGAGAACCAGGCTAGCAGAGCAGCTTTAAAGCCAGAGAACCATGTCAGCAGAGCTGCTTTAGAGCCAGAGAACCAGTTCAGCAGAGCTGCTTTAGAGCCAGAGAATCAGGTCAGCAGAGATACTCTAGAGCCAGAGTACCAGGTCAGAAGAGCTGCTCTAGACCCAGAGTACCAGGTCAGAAGAGCTGCTTTAGAGCCAGAGAACCAGGTCAGCAGAGCTGCTTTAGAGCCAGAAAACCAGGTCAGCAGAGCCGCTTTAGAGCCTAAGAACCAGGTCAGCAGAGCTGCTCTAGAGACATTGAACATGGTCAGCAGAGCTGCTCTAGAGACAGAGAACCAGGTCAGTAGAGCTTCTCTAGAGCCTAAGAACCACGTCAGCAGAGCTGCTCAAGAGACTAAGAACCAGGTCAGCAGAGCTGCTCTAGATCCAGAGAAACCAGGTCAGCAGAGCTGCTTTAGAGGGAGAGAACCAGGTCAGCAGAGCTGCTTTAGAGCCAGAGAAATAGGTCAGCAGAGCTGCTATACAGCAAGAGAAGCAGCTCAGCAGAGCTGCTCTAGAGCCTTAGACCCAGGTCAGCAGAGCTGCTCTAGAGCCAGAGAACCAGGTCAGAATAGCTTCTCTAGAGCCTAAGAACCAGATCAGCAGAGCTGCTCTAGAGCAAGAGAACCAGGTCAGCAGAGCTGCTCTAGAGCATGAGAACCAGGTCAGAAGAGATGCTTTAGAAGCGGAGAACCAGGTCAGCAGAGCTGCTTTAAAGCTAGAGAACTAGGTCAGCAGAACAGCCTTAGAGCCAGAGAACGAGGTCGGCAGAGCTGCTTCAAAGCCAGAGAACCAGGTCTGCAGAGCAGCTATAGAGCCAGAGAACCATGCCAGCAGAGCTGCTTTAGACCCAGAGAACCATGTCAGCAGAGCTGCTTTAGAGCCAGAGAACCAGGTCAGCAGAGCTGCTTTAGAGCCAGAGAACCAGTTCAGCAGAGCTGCTTTAGAGCCAGAGAATCAGGTCAGCAGAGATACTCTAGAGCCAGAGTACCAGGTCAGAAGAGCTGCTCTAGACCCAGAGTACCAGGTCAGAAGAGCTGCTTTAGAGCCAGAGAACCAGGTCAGCAGAGCTTTTTTAGAGCCAGAAAACCAGGTCAGCAGAGCCGCTTTAGAGCCTAAGAACCAGGTCAGCAGAGCTGCTCTAGAGCCATTGAACATGGTCAGCAGAGCTGCTCTAGAGACAGAGAACCAGGTCAGTAGAGCTTCTCTAGAGCCTAAGAACCACGTCAGCAGAGCTGCTCAAGAGACTAAGAACCAGGTCAGCAGAGCTGCTCTAGATCCAGAGAAACCAGGTCAGCAGAGCTGCTTTAGAGGGAGAGAACCAGGTCAGCAGAGCTGCTTTAGAGCCAGAGAAATAGGTCAGCAGAGCTGGTATACAGCAAGAGAAGCAGCTCAGCAGAGCTGCTCTAGAGCCTTAGACCCAGGTCAGCAGAGCTGCTCTAGAGCCAGAGAACCAGGTCAGAATAGCTTCTCTAGAGCCTAAGAACCAGATCAGCAGAGCTGCTCTAGAGCAAGAGAACCAGGTCAGCAGAGCTGCTCTAGAGCATGAGAACCAGGTCAGAAAAGATGCTTTAGAGGCGGAGAACCAGGTCAGCAGAGCTGCTTTAAAGCTAGAGAACTAGGTCAGCAGAACAGCCTTAGAGCCAGAGAACGAGGTCGGCAGAGCTGCTTCAAAGCCAGAGAACCAGGTCTGCAGAGCAGCTATAGAGCCAGAGAACCATGCCAGCAGAGCTGCTTTAGACCCAGAGAACCATGTCAGCAGAGCTTCTCTAGAGCCAGAGAACAAATTCAGCAGAACTGCTTCAAAGCCAGAGAACTAGGTCAGCAGAGCTGCTGTAGAGCCAGAAAACTAGGTCAGGAGAGCTGCTGCAAAGCCAGAGAACCAGGTCAGCAGCTCTGCTGTAGCGCCAGAGAACCAGTTCAGCAGAGCTGCTTTAGAGCCAGAGACCCAGGTCAGCAGAGCTGCTCTAGAGCCAGAGAACCAAATCAGCAGAGCTGCTTCAAAGTCAGAGAACCAGGTCAACCGAGCTGCTTTAGAGCCACAGAATGAGGTCAGCAGAGCTGCTTTAGAGGTAGAGAACCAGGTCAACAGAGCTCTTCTAGAGCCAGAGAACCAGATCAGCAGAGCTGCTCTAGAGCCAGAGAACCAGATCAGCAGAGCAGCTTCAAAGCCAGAGAACCAGGTCAGCAAAGCTGCTTTAGAGCCAGAGAACCAGTTCAGCAGAGCTGCTTTAGAGCCAGAGAACCAGGTCAGCAGAGCTGCTCTAGAGCATGAGAACCAGGTCGGAAGAGATGCTTTAGAGGCGGAGAACCAGGTCAGCAGAGCTGCTTTAGAGCCAGAGAACCAGGTCAGCAGAACAACCCTAGAGCGAGAGAACGAGGTCGGCAGAGCTGCTTCAAAGCCAGAGAACCAGGTCAGCAGAGCAGCTATAGAGCCAGAGAACCATGCCACCAGAACTGCTTTAGACCCAGAGAACCAGGTCAGCAGAGCTTCTCTAGAGCCAGAGAACAAATTCAGCAGAACGGCTTCAAAGCCAGAGAACTAGGTCAGCAGAGCTGCTGTAGAGCCAGAAAACTAGGTCAGGAGAGCTGCTGCAAAGCCAGAGAACCAGGTCAGCAGCGCTGCTGTAGAGCCAGAGAACCAGGTAAGCAGAGCTGCTTTAGAGCCAGAGAACCAGGTCAGCAGAGCTTTTGTAGAGCCAGAGAAACAGGTAAGCAGAGCTGCTTTAGAGCTAGAGAACCAGGTCAGCAGAGCTGCTTCAGAGCCAGAGAACCAGGTCAGCAGAACAGCCCTAGAGCGAGAGAACGAGGTTGGCAGAGCAGCTTCAAAGCCAGAGAACCAGGTAAGCAGAGCTGCTTTAGAGCCAGAGAACCAGGTCAGCAGAGCTGCTTTAGAGCCAGAGAACCAGGTCAGCAGAACAACCCTAGAGTGAGAGAACGAGGTCGGCAGAGCTGCTTCAAAGCCAGAGAACCAGGTCAGCAGAGCAGCTATAGAGCCAGAGAACCATGCCACCAGAGCTGCTTTAGACCCAGAGAACCAGGTCAGCAGAGCTTCTCTAGAGCCAGAGAACAAATTCAGCAGAACGGCTTCAAAGCCAGAGAACTAGGTTAGCAGAGCTGCTGTAGAGCCAGAAAACTAGGTCAGGAGAGCTGCTGCAAAGCCAGAGAACCAGGTCAGCAGCGCTGCAGTAGAGCCAGAGAACCAGGTCAGCAGAGCTTTTGTAGAGCCAGAGAAACAGGTAAGCAGAGCTGCTTTAGAGCTAGAGAACCAGGTCAGCAGAGCTGCTTCAGATCCAGAGAACCAGGTCATCAGACCTGCTTTAGAGGGAGAGATCCATGTCAGCAGAGCTGCTTCAAAGCCAGAGAACCAGGTAAGCTGAGCTATTCTAGAGCCAGAGTACCAGGTCAGCAGAGCTGCTCTAGAGCCAGACAACCAGGTCTGCAGAGCTACTTTAGAGCCTAAGAACCAGGTCAGCAGAGCTGCTCTGGAGCCATTGAACCTGGTCAGCAGAGCTGCTCTAGAGACAGAGAACCAGGTCAGCAGAGCTGCTCTACAACCTAAGAACCAGGTCAGGAGAGCTGTTTCAAAGCCAGAGAACCAGGTCAGTAGAGCTTCTCTAGAGCCTAAGAACCATGTCAGCAGAGCTGCTCAAGAGCCTAAGAACCAGGTCAGCAGAACTGCTCTAGAGCCATTGCACCTGGTCAGCAGAGCTGCACTAGAGCCAGAGAACCAGGTCAGCAGAGCTGCTCTAGAGACAGAGAACCAGGTCAGAATAGCTTCTATAGAGCCTAAGAACCAGATCAGCAGAGCTGCACTAGAGCCAGAGATCCAGGTCAGCAGAACTGCTCTAGAGCATGAGAACGAGGTCAGTAGAGCTTCTTTAGAGCCAGAGTACCAGGTCAGCAGAGCTGCTCTAGAGTCAGAGAACCAGGCCAGCAGCGCTGTTCTAGAGCCTAAGAGCCAGGTCAGCAGAGATGCTCTAGAGCCTACGAACCAGGTCAGCAGAACTGCTCTAGAGCCATTGCACCTGGTCAGCAGAGGTGTTCTAGAGACAGAGAACCAGGTCAGCAGAGCTGTTCTAGAGACAGAGAACCAGGTCAGCAGAGCTGCATTAGAGACAGAGAAACAGGTCAGCAGAGCTGCTCTACAGCATGAGAACCAGGTCAGCAGAGCTCCTCTAGATCCATAGAAACCAGGTCAGCAGAGCTGCTTTAGAGGGAGAGAACCAGGTCAGCAGAGCTGCTTTAGAGCCAGAGAAATAGGTCAGCAGAGCTGCTTCACAGCTAGAGAAGCAGGTCAGCAGAGCTGCTTTAGAGCCTTAGACCCAGGACAGCAAAGCTGCTCTAGATCCAGAGAACCAGGTCAGAATAGCTTCTCTAGAGCCTAAGAACCAGATCAGCAGAGCTGCTCTAGAGCAAGAGAACCAGGTCAGCAGAGCTGCACTAGAGCATGAGAACCAGATCAGAAGAGATGCTTTAGAGGCGGAGAACCAGGTCATCAGAGTTGCTTCAAAGTCAGTTAACCAGGTCAGTAGAGCTTCTTTAGAGCCAGAGAACCAGGTCAGAAGAGCTGCTTAAGAGCCGGAGAACCAGGTCAGCAGAGCTGCTCTAGAGCATGAGAACCAGTTCAGCAGAGCTGCTCTAGATCCAGAGAAACCAGGTCAGCAGAGCTGCTTTAGAGGGAGAGAACCAGGTCAGCAGAGCTGCTTTAGAGCCAGAGAAATAGGTCAGTAGAGCTGCTTCAAAGCTAGAGAAGCAGGTCAGTGGATCTGCTCTAGAGCCTTAGACCCGGGTCAGCAGAGATGCTCTACAGCCAGAGAAGCAGGTCAGAATAGCTTCTCTAGAGCCTAAAAACCAGATCAGCAGAGCTGCTCTAGAGCCAGAGACCCAGGTCAGCAGAGCTGCTCTAGAGCATGAGAACGAGGTCAGCAGAGCTTCTCAATAGACAGAGAACCAGGTCAGCAGAGCTGCTTCAAAGTCAGAGAACCAGGTCAGTAGAGCTTCTTTAGAGCCAGAGTACCAGGTCAGCAGAGCTGCTCTAGAGTCAGAGACCCAGGTTAGCAGAGCCATTCTAGAGCCTAAGAGCCAGGTCAGCAGAGATGCTCTAGAGCCTAGAACCAGGTCAGCAGAACTGCTCTAGAGCATCAGAACCAGGTCAGAAGTGCTGCTCTAGAGGCAGAGAACCAGGTCAGCAGAGCTGCTTCAAAGCTAGAGAACCAGGTCAGCAGAACTTCTTTAGAACCAGAGTACCAGGTCAGCAGAGCTGCTCTAGAGCCAGAGAACCAGGTCAGCAGAGCTGTTCTAGAGCCTAAGAACCAGGTCAGCAGAGCTGCTCTAGAGCCGGAGAACCGGGTCAGCAGAGCTGCTTTAGAACCAGAGAACCAGGTCAGCAGATCTTCACTGGAGCCAGAGAACCAGGTCAGCAGAGCTGCTTCAAAGCTAGAGAATCAGGTCAGCAGAGCTGCTGTAAAGCCAGAGAACCAGGTCAGCAGAACAGCCCTAGAGCCAGAGAACCAGGTCTGCTGAGCTGCTTCATAGCCAGAGAACAAGGTCAGTAGAGCTGCTCTAGAGCCAGATAACCAGGTCAGCAGAGCTTCTCTAGAGACAGAGCACCAGGTCAGCAGAGCTGCTTCAAAGCCAGAGAACCAGGTCAACAAAGCTGCTTCAAAGCCAGAGAACCAGGTCAGCAGAGCTTCTCTAGAGCCAGAGATCCAGGTCAGCAGAGATGCTTCAAAGCCAGAGAACCAGGTCAGCAGAGCTGCTGTAGAGCCAGAGAATCAGGTCAGCAGATCTGCTTTAAAACCAGAGAACCAGTTCAGCAGAGCTGCTTTAGAGCCAGAGACCCAGGTCAGCAGAGCTTCTCTAGAGCCAGAGAACCAGATCAGCAGAGCTGCTTCAAAGTCAGAGAACCAGGTCAACCGAGCTGCTTTAGAGCCACAGAATGAGGTCAGCAGAGCTGCTTTAGAGGTAGAGAACCAGGTCAACAGAGCTCTTCTAGAGCCAGAGAACCAGATCATCAGAGCTGCTCTAGAGCCAGAGAACCAGATCAGCAGAGCAGCTTCAAAGCCAGAGAACCAGGTCAGCAGAGCTGCATTAGAGCCAGAGAACCAGTTCAGCAGAGCTGCTTTAGAGCCAGAGAACCACGTCAGCAGAGCTGCTCTAGAGCCAGAGAACCAGATCAGCAGAACAGCTTCAAAGACAGAGAACCAGGTCTGCAGAGCTGCTTTAGGTCCAGAGAACCAGGTCAGCCGAGCTGCTTTAGAGGGAGAGAACCAGGTCAGCAGAGCTGCTTCAAAGCCAGAGAACCAGGTCAGCAGAGCTGCTTTAGAGCCCGAGAACTAGATCAGCAGAGCTGCTTCAAAGCCAGAGAACCAGGTCAGCAGAGCTTCTTTAGAGCCAGAGAACCAGGTCAGAAAAGACATTGTAGAGCCAGAGAACCAGGTCAGAAGAGCTGTTGTAGAGCCAGAGAACCAGGTCAGCAGTGCTGCTATAGAGCCAGAGAACCAGTTAAGCAGACCTTCTCTAGAGCCAGAGAATCAGGTTTGAAGAGCTGCTTCAAAGCCAGAGAACCAAGTCATCAGAACTGCTTCAAAGCCAGAGAACCAGGTCAGCAGAGCTGCTGTAGAGCCAGAGAACCAGGTCAGCAGAGCTGCTCTAGAGCCAGAGAACCAGGTCGGCAGAGCTGCTTCAAAGCCAGAGAACCAGGTCAGCACAGCAGCTATAGAGCCAGAGAACCATGTCAGCAGATCTGCTTTAGACCCAGAGAACCAGGTTAGCAGAGCTTCTCTAGAGCCAAAGAACAAATTCAGCAGAACTGCTTCAAAGCCAGAGAACTAGGTCAGCAGAGCTGCTTCAAAGGCAGAGAACCAGGTCAGCAGAGCTGCTGCAGAGCCAGAAAACCAGGTACGCAGAGCTGATTTAGAGCCAGAGAACCAGGTCAGCAGAACTGCTCTAGAGCAAGAGAACCAGGTCAGCAGAGCTGCTTTAGAGCCAGAGAACCAAGTCAGCAGAGCTGCTTTAGAGGGAGATAACCAGGTCAGCAGAGCTGCTATAAATGCAGAAAACAAGGTCAGCAGAGCTGCTCTAGAGCCTATGAACCAGGTCAGGAGAGCTGCTGCAAAGCCAGAGAACCAGGTCAGCAGCGCTGCTGTAGAGCCAGAGAACCAGGTAAGCAGAGCTGCTTTAGAGCCTAAGAACCAGGTCAGGAGAGCTGCTGCAAAGCCAGAGAACCAGGTCAGCAGCGCTGCTGTAGAGCCAGAGAACCAGGCCAGCAGAGCTGCTCTAGATCCAGAGAAACCAGGTCAGCAGAGCTGCTTTAGAGGGAGAGAACCAGGTCAGCAGAGCTGCTTTAGAGCCTGAGAAATAGGTCGGCAGAGCTGCTATACAGCAAGAGAAGCAGCTCAGCAGAGCTGCTCTAGAGCCTTAGACCCAGGTCAGCAGAGCTGCTCTAGAGCCAGAGAACCAGGTCAGAATAGCTTCTCTAGAGCCTAAGAACCAGATCAGCAGAGCTGCTCTAGAGCAAGAGAACCAGGTCAGCAGAGCTGCTCTAGAGCATGAGAACCAGGTCAGAAGAGATGCTTTAGTGGCGGAGAACCAGGTCAGCAGTGCTGCTTTAAAGCTAGAGAACCAGGTCAGCAGAACAGCCTTAGAGCCAGAGAACGAGGTCGGTAGAGCTGCTTCAAAGCCAGAGAACCAGGTCAGCAGGGCAGCTATAGAGCCAGAGAACCATGCCAGCAGAGCTGCTTTAGACCCAGAGAACCAGGTCAGCAGAGCTTCTCTAGAGCCAGAGAACAAATTCAGCAGAACTGCTTCAAAGCCAGAGAACTAGGTCAGCAGAGCTGCTGTAGAGCCAGAAAACTAGGTCAGGAGAGCTGCTGCTAAGCCAGAGAACCAGGTCAGCAGCGCTGCTGTAGAGCCAGAGAACCAGGTAAGCAGAGCTGCTTTAGAGCCAGAGAACCAGGTCAGCAGAGCTTTTGTAGAGCCAGAGAAACAGGTAAGCAGAGCTGCTTTAGAGCTAGAGAACCAGGTCAGCAGAGCTGCTTTAGACCCAGAGAACCAGGTCAGCAGAGCTTCTCTAGAGCCATAGAACAAATTCAGCAGAACTGCTTCAAAGCCAGAGAACTAGGTCAGCAGAGCTGCTTCAAAGGCAGAGAACCGGGTCAGCAGAGCTGCTGCAGAGCCAGAAAACCAGGTAAGCAGAGCTGATTTAGAGCCAGAGAACCAGGTCAGCAGCACTGCTCTAGAGCAAGAGAACCAGGTCAGCAGTGCTGCTTTAGAGCCAGAGAACCAAGTCAGCAGAGCTGCTTTAGAGGGAGATAACCAGGTCAGCAGAGCTGCTATATATGCAGAAAACAAGGTCAGCAGAGCTGCTCTAGAGCCTAAGAACCAGGTCAGGAGAGCTGCTGCAAAGCCAGAGAACCAGGTCAGCAGCGCTGCTGTACAGCCAGAGAACCAGGCCAGCAGAGCTGCTCTAGATCCAGAGAAACCAGGTCAGCAGAGCTGCTTTAGAGGGAGAGAACCAGGTCAGCAGAGCTGCTTTAGAGCCTGAGAAATAGGTCAGCAGAGCTGCTATACAGCAAGAGAAGCAGCTCAGCAGAGCTGCTCTAGAGCCTTAGACCCAGGTCAGCAGAGCTGCTCTAGAGCCAGAGAACCAGGTCAGAATAGCTTCTCTAGAGCCTAAGAACTAGATCAGCAGAGCTGCTCTAGAGCAAGAGAACCAGGTCAGCAGAGCTGCTCTAGAGCATGAGAACCAGGTCAGAAGAGATGCTTTAAAGCCAGAGAACCAGGTCAGCAGAGCAGCTATAGAGCCAGAGAACCATGCCAGCAGAGCTGCTTTAGACCCAGAGAACCAGGTCAGCAGAGCTTCTCTAGAGCCAGAGAACAAATTCAGCAGAACTGCTTCAAAGCCAGAGAACTAGGTCAGCAGAGCTGCTGTAGAGCCAGAAAACTAGGTCAGGAGAGCTGCTGCAAAGCCAGAGAACCAGGTCAGCAGCGCTGCTGTAGAGCCAGAGAACCAGGTAAGCAGAGCTGCTTTAGAGCCAGAGAACCAGGTCAGCAGAGCTTTTGTAGAGCCAGAGAAACAGGTAAGCAGAGATTCTTTAGAGCTAGAGAACCAGGTCAGCAGAGCTGCTTCAGATCCAGAGAACCAGGTCAGAAGAGCTGCTTTAGAGGGAGAGAACCATGTCAGCAGAGCTACTTTAGAGCCTAAGAACCAGGTCAGCAGAGCTGCTCTGGAGCCATTGAACCTGGTCAGCAGAGCTGCTCTAGAGACAGAGAACCAGGTCAGCAGAGCTGCTCTACAACCTAAGAACCAGGTCAGGAGAGCTGTTTCAAAGCCAGAGAACCAGGTCAGTAGAGCTTCTCTAGAGCCTAAGAACCAGGTCAGCAGAACTGCTCTAGAGCCACTGCACCTGGTCAGCAGAGCTGCACTAGAGCCAGAGAACCAGGTCAGCAGAGCTGCTCTAGAGCCAGAGAACCAGGTCAGAATAGCTTCTCTAGAGCCTAAGAACCAGATCAGCACAGCTGCTCTAGAACCAGAGATCCAGGTCAGCAGAGCTGCTCTAGAGCATGAGAACGAGGTCAGCAGAGCTTCTCTAGAGACAGAGAAACAGGTCAGCAGAGCTGCATCAAAGCCAGAGAACCAGGTCAGTAGAGCTTCTTTAGAGCCAGCGTACCAGGTCAGCAGAGCTGCTCTAGAGTCAGAGAACCAGGCCAGCAGCGCTGTTCTAGAGCCTAAGAGCCAGGTCAGCAGAGATGCTCTAGAGCCTACGAACCAGGTCAGCAGAACTGCTCTAGAGCCATTGCACCTGGTCAGCAGAGCTGTTCTAGAGACAGAGAACCAGGTCAGCAGAGCTGTTCTAGAGACAGAGAACCAGGTCAGCAGAGCTGCATTAGAGACAGAGAAACAGGTCAGCAGAGCTGCTCTAGAGCATGAGAACCAGGTCAGCAGAGCTGCTCTAGATCCAGAGAAACCAGGTCAGCAGAGCTGCTTTAGAGGGAGAGAACCAGGTCAGCAGAGCTGCTTTAGAGCCAGAGAAATAGGTCAGCAGAGCTGCTTCACAGCTAGAGAAGCAGGTCAGCAGAGCTGCTTTAGAGCCTTAGACCCAGGTCAGCAGAGCTGCTCTAGAGCCAGACAACCAGGTCTGCAGAGCTACTTTAGAGCCTAAGAACCCGGTCAGCAGAGCTGCTCTGGAGCCATTGAACCTGGTCAGCAGAGCTGCTCTAGAGACAGAGAACCAGGTCAGCAGAGCTGCTCTACAACCTAAGAACCAGGTCAGGAGAGCTGTTTCAAAGCCAGAGAACCAGGTCAGTAGAGCTTCTCTAGAGCCTAAGAACCAGGTCAGCAGAACTGCTCTAGAGCCACTGCACCTGGTCAGCAGAGCTGCACTAGAGCCAGAGAACCAGGTCAGCAGAGCTGCTCTAGAGCCAGAGAACCAGGTCAGAATAGCTTCTCTAGAGCCTAAGAACCAGATCAGCACAGCTGCTCTAGAACCAGAGATCCAGGTCAGCAGAGCTGCTCTAGAGCATGAAAACGAGGTCAGCAGAGCTTCTCTAGAGACAGAGAACCAGGTCGGCAGAGCTGCATCAAAGCCAGAGAACCAGGTCAGTAGAGCTTCTTTAGAGCCAGCGTACCAGGTCAGCAGAGCTGCTCTAGAGTCAGAGAACCAGGCCAGCAGCGCTGTTCTAGAGCCTAAGAGCCAGGTCAGCAGAGATGCTCTAGAGCCTACGAACCAGGTCAGCAGAACTGCTCTAGAGCCATTGCACCTGGTCAGCAGAGCTGTTCTAGAGACAGAGAACCAGGTCAGCAGAGCTGTTCTAGAGACAGAGAACCAGGTCAGCAGAGCTGCATTAGAGACAGAGAAACAGGTCAGCAGAGCTGCTCTAGAGCATGAGAACCAGGTCAGCAGAGCTGCTCTAGATCCAGAGAAACCAGGTCAGCAGAGCTGCTTTAGAGGGAGAGAACCAGGTCAGCAGAGCTGCTTTAGAGCCAGAGAAATAGGTCAGCAGAGCTGCTTCACAGCTAGAGAAGCAGGTCAGCAGAGCTGCTTTAGAGCCTTAGACCCAGGTCAGCAGAGCTGCTCTAGAGCCAGAGAACCAGGTTAGAATAGCTTCTCTAGAGCCTAAGAACCAGATCAGCAGAGCTGCTCTAGAGCAAGAGAACCAGGTCAGCAGAGCTGCACTGGAGCATGAGAACCAGGTCAGAAGAGATGCTCTAGAGGCGGAGAACCAGGTCAGCAGAGTTGCTTCAAAGTCAGAGAACCAGGTCAGTAGAGCTTCTTTAGAGCCAGAGAACCAGGTCAGAAGAGCTGCTTTAGAGCCGGAGAACCAGGTCAGCAGAGCTGCTCTAAAGCATGAGAACCAGGTCAGCAGAGCTGCTCTAGATCCAGAGAAACCAGGTCAGCAGAGGTGCGTTAGCGGGAGAGAACCAGGTCAGCAGAGCTGCTTTAGAGCCAGAGAAATAGGTCAGCAGAGCTGCTTCAAAGCTAGAGAAGCAGGTCAGTGGATCTGCTCTAGAGCCTTAGACCCAGGTCAGCAGAGATGCTCTACAGCCAGAGAACCAGGTCAGAATAGCTACTCTAGAGCCTAAGAACCAGATCAGCAGAGCTTCTCTAGAGCCAGAGACCCAGGTCAGCAGAGCTGCTCTAGAGTGAAGTACCGGGTTTTTAGAACCCAGCGGTGCAGGGGAACACACCCTAAGACTTCAGATTCTTCCTGTTTCAGACCCACAGAAACACAGAGTCTTCTAGTTGAAATCAAAGATCGTATTTATTGGCTGCAGACCAATCACAGGTATCCGAGAAGTACAGCACGATGTATGTTCTCATGAGACTGCTCCTGAACCAAAAAACAGTCCTTTCTTATATACAGAATATTACGCTTCTGGGCAACACCGCCCCTATTTTACAAGTGGTCATTCACATATTTTAGTTTCAAAGGAACAGCAGAGCCATAATGACAATCCCACATTTCAGTTCATTAAGCATGCAGTCATTGTACCCAGCAAGGCTCAGAACCCTCATCAGATAACAGCGGACCCCAATAAAACGGGCACCTCCTGCTCGTAAAACAAGCCATAAAGTAGGAAACAGAGTCAGGTGTGAGATAGCTTAGTCAGAGATCGTGTGCGAACAAGGACTTTATGATGGGTCGAGCCCTGATGCTAATCACATTAGGCCGCGAGAAAAGGAACTGGCCGGACAGGATTGACCTCGGGCAGCGGAGTCAGTTTGCACAGGTCATAGAGAAGTCACAGAAGGTGTACGTGTCTTTCAGGCCTAGGCAGGGCCTTAGTGCGCAGCCTATGTGAGGGCAACCACAAAATGGCTACTATTCTAAAATGGAACCCAAAGGGTTCAATATGTGGCATCGTATGCACGGTGAATTCATCAGTGAAACATGACGAAAACACTCATACATACCGCGTTACTCATTTGCGGTTCGTTCGTACCAGAATTGGCATGGTGGGACCATGCCACCTACACGGTTCCGAATTTTACAGTACCACAGACCCTCCTTTTGCCCTTACATAGGCAAGAACTATACTAATCTGAGTCCAAGTCTATGTTCTTAAAGTCATGGAGATGTTGCTGTAGCATCATCCTACTGCTCAGCTCGTCCCTTGATACAGGTTTCCTTACACATGATGTAACACAGAGGCTACACATTACAGGAGCACACTGTATGCATAAACAGAACAGGAAAAGAATGGCTAAGATCATCCCAATGACTATTAGAATCTTCCATCCCCAAGCTGATATCAGTCCCCAGAACCACCCCATCATTGACCAATCTCCTTTATCCACGTGAATGGATTCAGAAATCTTATGTAGTTTGGAAATGGCCTGGTAGACTGTCGGAGCGTTATCTGGTAAGAAAATACAACGGCTCGATTGGATAACCTTGCATACCCCACCACGGTCTGCAAGTATGACATCTAGAACCATACGGTTCTGCAACGTCATGAGGCGATCTGCTTGAAGCTCAGCTGTCAAGTTACCAAGGGCACCGGCCGTTACATTAACAGTGGATTCAACTACACGAGTCAGTTGTCTCAGGTTCCGACTATTGACCATTGGTCCCCAAAACGGCAGGAAACCCAGGAAAAAGTCTCCCGCTTCCTGACCGGCAGTATCTTCCTTACTAACAACGCCTCTCACAACTCTGGTCTTGTGATAATCAGAGGCAGCAGTAAATGTTGGCGGTAGCAAATTTGCAACATAACACGTGCCCGAGAAATCAGGGGGCAACCATGTGTATGCTCGATCACTACAGACAAAGTATGTACCCTTGGCAGCTAAAAACGCAGGGGAAAACTGTGATGGAAAAGTGTATGTTTCAGTACAGTTACTCTTCCCTAGTTGAGCTCTTGGATTTTGACCATTGCCTTGTAAACAAAGGCGACCCATGTGTGGTACAACCCAAATTGGAGATTAACTTTTGCGCTGTTTTTCGTCCAAACTGATGCTATACCCAGTCGCGTTCCAACCTACATAAGCTCGCAACTCATCCTTGGGAATAGATGTATATGCATCGATATCTCTACTCATATCTGCAACTCCTCTCATCAAGGCTTTATTGTTCGAGTTAAGTCTAGTGGAACGCGGTGGTCGCTGGGAGTAGGTTTCAAGCGCAAAAAGAAACATGGTCTGGAATGCCCATGATGAACCATTATAGCTAAACGGCAGTACTAGATATGGGATACCCTTATTAATGGTGTGTGGCATCAAACCACACACCCAGCAGTTTGTTGTATTCATAACTAGTTGGTGCTGGTGTAGGAGTTGAATGAACGAATTGTTTACAAATTCAGCACGTCTAACTTGTTCGTGTTCTGGCAGAGGGTGAAAAGAGTGCAGAAAAACAGTAGGAAGAGGTGTGGGCTGTACAGTGGGTGCAAATGACACTTGGAAGGACAATAGTACACAACCTACAGAAAACATCATTATGCTAGATAGCACAAACAGACATAATACTACAAAACATTTGCTATTCATTATTTTACATATTCTGCTCTTGAAATTTATTTCCTCGGTGGGCCTTTTCATCCTGAAAAACTCCATCCTCTAATCGTGCTGCTCGCGGCGGATGAGTATCTTCTGCTAAGGAGTACACCTGTCAGTTCAGGGAATGCCCTAGACTAACCAGAACCATAGACCTAACGTCTTTGGCTTGTACCCCAAAGTCTTGGCACCGCGACCCTGCAGCTGAACCCGGATGGTGGTTCGAAAAACAAAAAGTCAAAAAGTTTTTCAGATGAGAGAGCTGCACTTTTGAAAATATCAAAGAAAAATAATTTTTATTTGTCCATAGTTCTTGGCCTCAAATTATAACGATGTCTGCCAGGTACTGTCTGGTCCTGAAACAAAAGTTCAGGTTCTGTGGTGTCCAATCGGATTGATGGCGATGTAGCTTCTTGCAGAATGTCGTCACTTTCTTGCTCTGTATTTGTTCCCTTTACACGTGCATCGCTAAAAGGCACAAAACGAGGCACAGTGTCAGCCTCGGAGTCAGCAATCCCCTCCTGGACCCACCGATCATACGGTAGGGGCAAAGGGATCCTCTTGCAATGTATGCCGTGTATCCAATTAATTTTCCCTTTCACTCGAACCGCTGATCTTGTTGATAGCAGGACTAGGTGGGGGCCGATCCAACGGGGCTCATCATTTTTCGAACGTTGAAAATTCTTAATTAGCACCCACGTTCCAGGATTAATAGGGTGTCCTGGAGCTTCAGAGGCCTGGGGCAGAGTATCGTGAACCTGTTGGTGTAAGACACGCAATTTAGCCGTCAATTCATACAGATAATCAAGCAGTACTGGATGTTCGATTTCACTGAATTTTGTCGGCCTTGGCACTCCCCATACATTGGCCGGACGGCCAAACACAATCTCATACGGACTAAGTCCCACTCGTGAATGCACAGTCATTCTTGTTGATAGGAGTGCTAAGGGCAGAGCGTCAGGCCATTTAAGACCGGAGCTCGCCTGAATTTTGGCCAACTTAAGTTTCAAAGTGCCATTGTAGCACTCTACTAATCCAGCTGATTGGGGGTGATTTGCAGCGTGGAACTTCTGCTTAATGCCTAGTCCCTCACACACATCCTTCATCACTCGACCTACAAATTCACTCCCGTTATCACTCCATACCATCCTCGGCATTCCGAACCTAGGGAAAAATTCTTTGACAAGGGCTTTAGCTGTGGATAAGGCCGTATTGTCTTTTAGGAGATATGCTTCTATCCATCTTGAAAAGGCGCAAACAACAACCAGTACATATTTCAAATTGTTGCATCTTTCCATGTGGATGAAGTCTGGTTGCAGAACTTCAAATGGATATGATGGAGGCGCAAAATGACCAGGTGGAGTTGGGGTTCCCCTACCAGGATTGTATTTCAGACATACCATGCAATTTTTGACCACATTCTCCGCACACTTAGGGATTCCAGCATTCTGCCATACTGTAGCCAACAACTTACAAATCCCTTTCACACTGATATGTGCCATTCCATGAGCCATCGTAACCACTGGAAGCACATATGCATCAGGTAACAACCATCGCCGGTGTTCTGACAAATCAATCCAACAACCGTTTTCATCTAATTTACCCTTACTCTCTTTCCACATACTCAATTCTTTCTCTGTGGCTTCAGCTTGAAGGGACTTCACACTCTCTATCGTGTCTTCACACATTCCAACATCACCAACCCATCTTGCAGGGCCTGCAACATACATTCGGGTTGTCACATCTTTTGCTGTTTCTTTCGCGGTTTCGTCAGCAAATGCTTTACCACGCCCAACATCATCGGTAACCTTCTTGTGTGCGCTGCATTTCACAATCGCGACTTGTAACGGTAAGGTCAGTGACTCAAGAAGATCATTCACTAACTGACCATTCTGAATCTTAGCTCCATGCGAGGTCAGGAAACCACGTTCTTTCCACTAACGCCCAAAACTATGGGCCACACCAAAAGCATACTGACTGTCAGTATATATGTTCACTTTCATTCCTTTCGACAATACGCATGCTCTTGTAAGTGCAATTAATTCTGCTGCTTGGGCTGAATTATGTGGTATGCGTGCAGTTTCAACAATCGTGTGCAGAGTCGTGACAGCATAAGCGGCAGTCGTATCACCATTCGGAAGCTTGAAGCATGAACCATCCACCCATAAGGTACCATCACATTCAACCAGGGGAGTATCTTTAAGATCCACTCTCCCTTTTTGTTTCTTCTTCTGTTCTGAACAGACAATCATGCTGTTCAACCTCATCTGTGTCTGCTGAAATTGGCAATAATGTGGCTGGATTCAGCGTGTTGCACCTTTTTATGTGCACATGGTTTGCTAACAGTGTCAATTCATACCCTGACAATCGAGCATTAGTTAAATGCTGTGTCTTGGTCCTGTTTAACAATGTGTCCACCGCATGGGGAACCATTACAATCAATGTATTATTCATCACTAGTTCAGCAGACTGTCGAATAGACGCAGCTGCTGCCGCTGTGGCTCTTAAACAACTTGGCAATGCCCTCGCTACAGGGTCCAAAGTCGACGAAAAATACGCGCATGGACGCGGTCTGTCTCCAAAAGGCTGTGTTAGCACTGACAATGCGCAACCGTCCTTTTCATAAACATACAAGGTAAAAGGCTTACTATAGTCGGGGGTACCCAACACAGCAGCTGAACATAATGCCTTGCGTAATTCCCAAAAACTTTTCTGACACTCTTCAGACCATGGGACAAGGTTCGGTATATCTTTATATGTTAATGCTAGCAATGGTTTTGCCAGCAAAGAAAAACTCGGGATCCAGTGCCTACAGTATGAAGTAATGCCCAAGAAAGCACGCACTTCTCTCTTTGTCCTTGGCACGCTTAACTGTGCAATGGCTTGGATTCTTTCTGGGGTCAGCTTCCTTCCCTCCTTCGATAAGAGATGACCTAAATAGGTCACTTCTTGTCGACAATATTGCAGTTTAGAGAGAGACACTTTGTGATGAAAGGCAGACAAATGACGCAACAATGATGATGTAGCTCCTTTACAAATCTCCTCAGTATCCGCGGCGATTAGTAAATCGTCAACATACTGGATAAGGGTAGCACCTTTAGGTAATACAAGGGCATCAAGCTGCGCTTTTAAAGCCTGACTGTATATTAATGGCCTTTCACAGTAGCCCTGTGGAGCACGTTTAAAACGGAAGCTTCGACCTCCTAAACAAAAGCCAAAAATATCCCTGCTCTCCTCTGCAATCGGAATGCTAAAGAAAGCATTCTTTAAATCAATCACTGAGAACCAAGCAGCGGAAGCTGGGATCATAGTCAACAAGGCAGTTATATCAGGAACCACTGGAAACTGTGGCACAACTACCTTATTGACCTCTCTAAGATCGATCACAAATCTGTAAACAGGTGGCTGAGAAGGGTCAGTACGTTTTAAAACAGGCAGAACCGGACTATTGCAAACGTTGCCTCTTGTCTCTTCAATCACATCTTTCTCAATTAAATCATAGATAATTGCTAACAACGCTTTTTCACCTTCCTTAGAGATCTTGTACTGGGGAATGCGGGGCAATTTAACATTGGTTTTCAAAGCGGCAACATACGGGGGTATTTCCAAAAGGCCCACATCATTAGGGCCAGTGGCCCAAAGGGCATCAGGAAGAGACGACAATTCAGCTGGTAGTTTATTCTTTGACAAATACATGGGAGAAATCACTTCCTTACCCAGCGTAAGTTGTACTCCCGAGGGGGAACAATATAATGTCGCATGTAATCTCTTTAACAGATCCAATCCTAACAGGTTTTCATTACATCCTGTCTTTAGGATAAGGGGTGCATTCAGCTCACAAGGTCCAACAGAAAGGGTCATAGGACTTGAGATCGGGTTCCTAACCGGGGCGCCAGAAAAACCTACGGAAATATTCATTTCGCCAGACAAAGGCATGCCAGGGAGTTTTGAGCGCATAATAGAACTCTTTGCAGCACCAGTGTCCAGCAGAAAGGGCTCTGTTACACCTGCTGTGGTCACCTTAACATACGGTCCGCTCTGATCCACTGGCACTGAAACAACTCCCTCTCTCTGTCTATGGCTGTCCTAGTAATCATTACCTTCCGTATTATCATCTTCCACATAATAGTCATTATTATAGTACTGCGCTGTCTTGCCAGTTGCATTGGCTTGCTGATCAAAACTATTCATCGTATTTTGAGGCGGAAGAGCACGCGCGTTCTGGGGAACATTTCCACGCCCTCTACCTCTTGGGGCTTGCTGGCCACCTCTACCTCTTGCGCCATAAGCATTATTCGTGCGCTGCAACAATCTAAGGCAATTATTTTTAAAATGACCTTCCTCCTTGCAATATGAACACTGATTGGGACCTACAGGGACACGTGGTTGATAATACCCATACATTTGCTCATTATTCTGAAATTGTTGGGGTTGCTGATAGATACTCTGGGTTTGCCTATAATTATTCTGACCTCCACGTGGCGGATAAGCCTGCTGTAAAAGAACCTTTGTTTTCAACTCTTTCGTTTTCTTGTCTGTTCTATCCTTCTCATCTTTATCCCTATTTTCGTAATACTGTGCAGTAGCTAGTATTTGCGCTGAAGAGGAAATGGCCCAAGAACACTCCGAATCTTTTAATTTTTTACACAACTCCGGAAGCAAATTATGCACAAATTTATCAACAAATAACCGTTGGCCACCTTCTGTACTCATGTCCTGACCACTGTGGTCGATAAATGTTTCTTCAAACCTGGTGAAGAAATCTGACACTGTTTCATCTTTCTTCTGTTTGCATGCGGATAATTTATCCCAATTTACACGTATAGCGGGCATTAAAGTTTTCATATAGTTAATTATTCTACCAGGGAATTCTGCTACCGCGGGCTCAGGCTTGGCACCACCAACCTGTCTATTGTCTGCATTAATGATATTAGCCCATGTGTCACCTAGTTCTGCAGCAAGATCTGCATTACGAATCAATCCCCATAAAGGCTGTGGAACAACATTTCCGAACAACATATCTATGTCAGCCAGGTTCATGACACACGATTCTGCAGTCTGTGATAACTCCTTATAATATCCTGCAGGGTTCTTACGGGGGTCAGGTAGAGTCTGCTTAAGCGCTAAAACTTCAGGTCGTTTCCAGGGAACATGTACCCAAACACGCTGAAAATGTGGCAGAACGGGTGGATTAGCCTGTGCATCGCGGTACAAAAGGGGGTGGTGATGGACAGAGCATCAGAACCAATCAAACACTCACACCCAGTCAACAGATCTGGGTTTGATCCATCACCGTTCTTTAGCCCACTCTGCCACCCCAGTTCAGACATGGCCATATGCAAATCAGTCTGACCCTGTGCCTCATGGGAACAGTCCAGCCCCAACTGCCAAGCCATGCCTTCCCTGGACCGGAAACAAGCTTCCTAGGACCGGTTTCTGGCATTTCAGCCGTCTTCAGCCAGGCTTGCTTGAATCCAGTGGCAAAGTGAGCAAGGGACTCACGTCTGAGCAAACCCTGCCAACTTATGGCGAACAAAGCGGTACAAAAGGGGGTGGTGATGGACAGAGCATCAGAACCAATCAAACACTCACACCCAGTCAACAGATCTGGGTTTGATCCATCACCGTTCTTTAGCCCACTCTGCCACCCCAGTTCAGACATGGCCATATGCAAATCAGTCTGACCCTGTGCCTCATGGGAACAGTCCAGCCCGAACTGCCAAGCCATGCCTTCCCTGGACCGGAAACAAGCTTCCTAGGACCGGTTTCTGGCATTTCAGCCGTCTTCAGCCAGGCTTGCTTGAATCCAGTGGCAAAGTGAGCAAGGGACTCACGTCTGAGCAAACCCTGCCAACTTATGGCGAACAAAGCGGTACAAAAGGGGGTGGTGATGGACAGAGCATCAGAACCAATCAAACACTCACACCCAGTCAACAGATCTGGGTTTGATCCATCACCGTTCTTTAGCCCACTCTGCCACCCCAGTTCAGACATGGCCATATGCAAATCAGTCTGACCCTGTGCCTCATGGGAACAGTCCAGCCCGAACTGCCAAGCCATGCCTTCCCTGGACCGGAAACAAGCTTCCTAGGACCGGTTTCTGGCATTTCAGCCGTCTTCAGCCAGGCTTGCTTGAATCCAGTGGCAAAGTGAGCAAGGGACTCACGTCTGAGCAAACCCTGCCAACTTATGGCGAACAAAGCGGTACAAAAGGGGGTGGTGATGGACAGAGCATCAGAACCAATCAAACACTCACACCCAGTCAACAGATCTGGGTTTGATCCATCACCGTTCTTTAGCCCACTCTGCCACCCCAGTTCAGACATGGCCATATGCAAATCAGTCTGACCCTGTGCCTCATGGGAACAGTCCAGCCCGAACTGCCAAGCCATGCCTTCCCTGGACCGGAAACAAGCTTCCTAGGACCGGTTTCTGGCATTTCAGCCGTCTTCAGCCAGGCTTGCTTGAATCCAGTGGCAAAGTGAGCAAGGGACTCACGTCTGAGCAAACCCTGCCAACTTATGGCGAACAAAGCGGTACAAAAGGGGGTGGTGATGGACAGAGCATCAGAACCAATCAAACACTCACACCCAGTCAACAGATCTGGGTTTGATCCATCACCGTTCTTTAGCCCACTCTGCCACCCCAGTTCAGACATGGCCATATGCAAATCAGTCTGACCCTGTGCCTCATGGGAACAGTCCAGCCCGAACTGCCAAGCCATGCCTTCCCTGGACCGGAAACAAGCTTCCTAGGACCGGTTTCTGGCATTTCAGCCGTCTTCAGCCAGGCTTGCTTGAATCCAGTGGCAAAGTGAGCAAGGGACTCACGTCTGAGCAAACCCTGCCAACTTATGGCGAACAAAGCGGTACAAAAGGGGGTGGTGATGGACAGAGCATCAGAACCAATCAAACACTCACACCCAGTCAACAGATCTGGGTTTGATCCATCACCGTTCTTTAGCCCACTCTGCCACCCCAGTTCAGACATGGCCATATGCAAATCAGTCTGACCCTGTGCCTCATGGGAACAGTCCAGCCCGAACTGCCAAGCCATGCCTTCCCTGGACCGGAAACAAGCTTCCTAGGACCGGTTTCTGGCATTTCAGCCGTCTTCAGCCAGGCTTGCTTGAATCCAGTGGCAAAGTGAGCAAGGGACTCACGTCTGAGCAAACCCTGCCAACTTATGGCGAACAAAGCGGTACAAAAGGGGGTGGTGATGGACAGAGCATCAGAACCAATCAAACACTCACACCCAGTCAACAGATCTGGGTTTGATCCATCACCGTTCTTTAGCCCACTCTGCCACCCCAGTTCAGACATGGCCATATGCAAATCAGTCTGACCCTGTGCCTCATGGGAACAGTCCAGCCCGAACTGCCAAGCCATGCCTTCCCTGGACCGGAAACAAGCTTCCTAGGACCGGTTTCTGGCATTTCAGCCGTCTTCAGCCAGGCTTGCTTGAATCCAGTGGCAAAGTGAGCAAGGGACTCACGTCTGAGCAAACCCTGCCAACTTATGGCGAACAAAGCGGTACAAAAGGGGGTGGTGATGGACAGAGCATCAGAACCAATCAAACACTCACACCCAGTCAACAGATCTGGGTTTGATCCATCACCGTTCTTTAGCCCACTCTGCCACCCCAGTTCAGACATGGCCATATGCAAATCAGTCTGACCCTGTGCCTCATGGGAACAGTCCAGCCCGAACTGCCAAGCCATGCCTTCCCTGGACCGGAAACAAGCTTCCTAGGACCGGTTTCTGGCATTTCAGCCGTCTTCAGCCAGGCTTGCTTGAATCCAGTGGCAAAGTGAGCAAGGGACTCACGTCTGAGCAAACCCTGCCAACTTATGGCGAACAAAGCGGTACAAAAGGGGGTGGTGATGGACAGAGCATCAGAACCAATCAAACACACAGCCTGTGCATCACCAGGTCTCCAGACTGGAGGAACCTCACGCATCGGGTATTGTCGCGCTTTTACCTGTTTCCCTTCAGGGAATTCCCGTTCAAACAACGACTGCTGACAATCCCCATTCCTGAAAGACAGCAGTGTCGCCACTGCTTTCTCAACATCAGAACCCACAATCGTACCTTTTCCAAATTCAAATCGCACTTGACAAAACTCTTGCGGACTGGAGTCTAAATCATTATCTTCCAATTCCTCACATAGGATTTCACACATTTTCTCAAAAACGTATCTCTGTTTTGACGCTTCCCACTGATGAAAAACGTTAACAACAGATTCTACATCATATCTAGAAGGATAAACAATCCATCTACGTGCCATGCGGTCCAGTTCTTCTTTCTCTCTAGAACCAGGTATTTGACTACGTAACTGCTTACGTTGTGGACCAGGGGTCGTAGTAGACGACCCAAAGAGGGGTGATATAAGACTAGTGACTGCACTAGCTATTCGTTGTCGTGCAGAAGGAGAAGTTGAGGCAAGAACCGGGGGAAAAGCAGAGGGAAGAAAAACGGGTGTAGATACAGATACAGGAGTAGTAACAGGTAGGGCAGCAAGGGAGGCAGCTGATTTGCTAGGTAAAGTCGCAGGGAGCGCAGAAGTGGTAGGTAGCAAAATCGGCGTCCCTTGGGAAGGCTGTGCTACCGGGACAGGAGCCGGCTGAAGAGGAGCTGGCGGCTGCGGGAAAGCTTGCGGTGCATTAGATGGAGGCTGTACATTTACAGGTTGCGGAGGCGCTGTAGCATTTTGCGCATACGGGGTGGCGAACTTAGCAAATGCGACATTAGGGGGTATTTCTCTTTTTCTTTTGACTCATCTTGTTGAAGGGGTGGCAAAACAGGGTAACATTTATCAATGACTAGTTTGCGTTGCCTGTGCAACTGCTCATTCATTTGGTCCTCTTCATTATCCTTAAACTGCAAAGCTGCTTGCATTATCGACATACCTCTCTCTCTTTTATTCTTCTTTGCTAATTTAATTTATTTTTGTTTGGCTTCCTTTCGCCATAGGCGGAAAGAATCAAACATCGCCGGCCGGGCTTTCTTCTTAAACAATTTAACTTCTAAATTATCTAGAATCTCTGTGTCGAAACTACCATTTTGGGGCCATTTTAAAACACCATCCTTCCTGGTGTATCGGATCCATACTTCATTATACGTAATGGGGCCCACGCCATGTTTCACATAAAGTTCATAAGTTGGAGTTCCAATTGGAGGAACCGGACACGAATCCTCTAATCGGGAATCCCTTTTACAACCAAAACAAAACAAATTTCCAAATATACTAGAACCAGGCATCTTCGCTCACTAGTCTAGTTTCAAACTTCAAAGGATTATCGAATACGATTGTCTCGTGAATACATGAGTCCTCTGGCTTTGGCACTTGCAAGACCCAAATCAAAGCGATCCCGAAGGATACCAAAATCCCGAAGGATACCAAACAAACTGGGAGACGCTCCACTTATACTTAACTGAGGTATCGATGACTTCACCAGAAGACTCTCTCAATTGTTTCGCTCTACCAAATCGTCAAGGGTCCAAAACAGGGTGATTAATCAGGGCAGCAGTCCTTCGTAGCCGTCGGGACGTGGAGAACCTCGCAGAAAAGACTTTCGGACCACGTCGACATGCAGGGGTCGATGAAGTGGCGGTCTTCCTCCAGAATTTCCACACGAAGCCCCTCACGAACCTCTGGCTTGGACCGGTACCACTGAAATCGCTCCGAGTTGGGCGCCAACTGAAGTACCGGGTTTTTAGAACCCAGCGGTGCAGGGGAACACACCCTAAGACTTCGGATTCTTCCTATTTCAGACCCACAGAAACACAGAGTCTTCTAGGTGAAATCAAAGATCGTATTTATTGGCTGCAGACCAATCACAGGTATCCGAGAAGTACAACACGATGTATGTTCTCAGGAGACTGCTCCTGAACCATAAAACAGTCCTTTCTTATATACAGAATATTACGCTTCTGGGCAACACCGCCCCTATTTTACAAGTGGTCATTCACATATTTTCGTTTCAAAGGAACAGCAGAGCCATAATGACAATCCCACATTTCAGTTCATTAAGCATGCAGTCATTATACCCAGCAAGGCTCAGAACCCTCATCAGATAACAGCGGACCCAATAAAACGGGCTCCTCCTGCTCGTAAAACAAGCCATAAAGTAGGAAACAGAGTCAGGTGTGAAAATAGCTTAGTCAGAGATCGTGTGCGAACAGGGGCTTTATGATGGGCCGAGCCCTGATGCTAATCACATTAGGCCGCTAGGAAAGGAACCGGCCGGACAGGATTGACCTCGGGCAGCGGAGTCAGTTTGCACAGGTCATAGAGAAGTCACAGAAGGTGTACGTGTCTTTCAGGCCAAGGCAGGGCCTTAGTGCGCAGCCCATGTGAGGGCAACCACAAAATGGCTACTATTCTAAAATGGAGCCCAAAGGGTTCAATATGTGGCATCGTATGCACGGTGAATTCATCAGTGAAACATGACGAAAACACTCATACATACCGCATTACTCATTTGCGGTTCGTTGGTACCAGAATTGGCATGGTGGGACCATGCCACCTACACGGTTCCGAATTTTACAGTACCACAAGAGCATGAGAACGAGGTCAGCAGAGCTTCTCAAGAGACAGAGAACCAGGTCAGCAGAGCTGCTTCAAAGCCAGAGAACCAGGTCAGTAGAGCTTCTTTAGAGCCAGAGTACCAGGTCAGCAGAGTTGCTCTAGAGTCAGAGAACCAGGTCAGCAGAGCCGTTCTAGAGCCTAAGAACCAGGTCAGCAGAACTGCTCTAGAGACAGAGAACCAGGTCAGCAGAGCTGCATTAGAGACAGAGAACCAGGTCAGCAGAGCTGCTCTAGAGCATGAGAAGCAGGTCAGCAGAGCTGCTCTAGATCCAGAGAAACCAGGTCAGCAGAGCTGCTTTAGAGGTAGAGAACCAGGTCAGCAGAGCTGCTTTAGAGCCAGAGAAATAGGTCAGCAGATCTGCTTCACAGCTAGAGAAGCCGGTCAGCAGAGCTGCTCTGGAGCCTTAGACCCAGGTCAGCAGAGCTGCTCTAGAGCCAGAGAACTAGGTCAGAATAGCTTCTCTAGAGCCTAAGAACCAGATCAGCAGAGCTGCTCTAGAGCAAGAGAACCAGGTCAGCAGAGCTGCTCTAGAGCATGAGAACCAGGTCAGAAGAGATGCTCTAGATCCAGAGAAACCAGTCAACAGATCTGGGTTTGATCCATCACCGTTCTTTAGCCCACTCTGCCACCCCAGTTCAGACATGGCCATATGCAAATCAGTCTGACCCTGTGCCTCATGGGAACAGTCCAGCCCGAACTGCCAAGCCATGCCTTCCCTGGACCGGAAACAAGCTTCCTAGGACCGGTTTCTGGCATTTCAGCCGTCTTCAGCCAGGCTTGCTTGAATCCAGTGGCAAAGTGAGCAAGGGACTCACGTCTGAGCAAACCCTGCCAACTTATGGCGAACAAAGCGGTACAAAAGGGGGTGGTGATGGACAGAGCATCAGAACCAATCAAACACTCACACCCAGTCAACAGATCTGGGTTTGATCCATCACCGTTCTTTAGCCCACTCTGCCACCCCAGTTCAGACATGGCCATATGCAAATCAGTCTGACCCTGTGCCTCATGGGAACAGTCCAGCCCGAACTGCCAAGCCATGCCTTCCCTGGACCGGAAACAAGCTTCCTAGGACCGGTTTCTGGCATTTCAGCCGTCTTCAGCCAGGCTTGCTTGAATCCAGTGGCAAAGTGAGCAAGGGACTCACGTCTGAGCAAACCCTGCCAACTTATGGCGAACAAAGCGGTACAAAAGGGGGTGGTGATGGACAGAGCATCAGAACCAATCAAACACTCACACCCAGTCAACAGATCTGGGTTTGATCCATCACCGTTCTTTAGCCCACTCTGCCACCCCAGTTCAGACATGGCCATATGCAAATCAGTCTGACCCTGTGCCTCATGGGAACAGTCCAGCCCGAACTGCCAAGCCATGCCTTCCCTGGACCGGAAACAAGCTTCCTAGGACCGGTTTCTGGCATTTCAGCCGTCTTCAGCCAGGCTTGCTTGAATCCAGTGGCAAAGTGAGCAAGGGACTCACGTCTGAGCAAACCCTGCCAACTTATGGCGAACAAAGCGGTACAAAAGGGGGTGGTGATGGACAGAGCATCAGAACCAATCAAACACTCACACCCAGTCAACAGATCTGGGTTTGATCCATCACCGTTCTTTAGCCCACTCTGCCACCCCAGTTCAGACATGGCCATATGCAAATCAGTCTGACCCTGTGCCTCATGGGAACAGTCCAGCCCGAACTGCCAAGCCATGCCTTCCCTGGACCGGAAACAAGCTTCCTAGGACCGGTTTCTGGCATTTCAGCCGTCTTCAGCCAGGCTTGCTTGAATCCAGTGGCAAAGTGAGCAAGGGACTCACGTCTGAGCAAACCCTGCCAACTTATGGCGAACAAAGCGGTACAAAAGGGGGTGGTGATGGACAGAGCATCAGAACCAATCAAACACTCACACCCAGTCAACAGATCTGGGTTTGATCCATCACCGTTCTTTAGCCCACTCTGCCACCCCAGTTCAGACATGGCCATATGCAAATCAGTCTGACCCTGTGCCTCATGGGAACAGTCCAGCCCGAACTGCCAAGCCATGCCTTCCCTGGACCGGAAACAAGCTTCCTAGGACCGGTTTCTGGCATTTCAGCCGTCTTCAGCCAGGCTTGCTTGAATCCAGTGGCAAAGTGAGCAAGGGACTCACGTCTGAGCAAACCCTGCCAACTTATGGCGAACAAAGCGGTACAAAAGGGGGTGGTGATGGACAGAGCATCAGAACCAATCAAACACTCACACCCAGTCAACAGATCTGGGTTTGATCCATCACCGTTCTTTAGCCCACTCTGCCACCCCAGTTCAGACATGGCCATATGCAAATCAGTCTGACCCTGTGCCTCATGGGAACAGTCCAGCCCGAACTGCCAAGCCATGCCTTCCCTGGACCGGAAACAAGCTTCCTAGGACCGGTTTCTGGCATTTCAGCCGTCTTCAGCCAGGCTTGCTTGAATCCAGTGGCAAAGTGAGCAAGGGACTCACGTCTGAGCAAACCCTGCCAACTTATGGCGAACAAAGCGGTACAAAAGGGGGTGGTGATGGACAGAGCATCAGAACCAATCAAACACTCACACCCAGTCAACAGATCTGGGTTTGATCCATCACCGTTCTTTAGCCCACTCTGCCACCCCAGTTCAGACATGGCCATATGCAAATCAGTCTGACCCTGTGCCTCATGGGAACAGTCCAGCCCGAACTGCCAAGCCATGCCTTCCCTGGACCGGAAACAAGCTTCCTAGGACCGGTTTCTGGCATTTCAGCCGTCTTCAGCCAGGCTTGCTTGAATCCAGTGGCAAAGTGAGCAAGGGACTCACGTCTGAGCAAACCCTGCCAACTTATGGCGAACAAAGCGGTACAAAAGGGGGTGGTGATGGACAGAGCATCAGAACCAATCAAACACTCAGCCTGTGCATCACCAGGTCTCCAGACTGGAGGAACCTCACGCATCGGGTATTGTCGCGCTTTTACCTGTTTCCCTTCAGGGAATTCCCGTTCAAACAACGACTGCTGAGAATCCCCATTCCTGAAAGACAGCAGTGTCGCCACTGCTTTCTCAACATCAGAACCCACAATCGTACCTTTTCCAAATTCAAATCGCACTTGACAAAACTCTTGCGGACTGGAGTCTAAATCATTATCTTCCAATTCCTCACATAGGATTTCACACATTTTCTCAAAAACGTATCTCTGTTTTGACGCTTCCCACTGATGAAAAACGTTAACAACAGATTCTACATCATATCTAGAAGGATAAACAATCCATCTACGTGCCATGCGGTCCAGTTCTTCTTTCTCTCTAGAACCAGGTATTTGACTACGTAACTGCTTACGTTGTGGACCAGGGGTCGTAGTAGACGACCCAAAGAGGGGTGATATAAGACTAGTGACTGCACTAGCTATTCGTTGTCGTGCAGAAGGAGAAGTTGAGGCAAGAACCGGGGGAAAAGCAGAGGGAAGAAAAACGGGTGTAGATACAGATACAGGAGTAGTAACAGGTAGGGCAGCAAGGGAGGCAGCTGATTTGCTAGGTAAAGTCGCAGGGAGCGCAGAAGTGGTAGGTAGCAAAATCGGCGTCCCTTGGGAAGGCTGTGCTACCGGGACAGGAGCCGGCTGAAGAGGAGCTGGCGGCTGCGGGAAAGCTTGCGGTGCATTAGATGGAGGCTGTACATTTACAGGTTGCGGAGGCGCTGTAGCATTTTGCGCATACGGGGTGGCGAACTTAGCAAATGCGACATTAGGGGGTATTTCTCTTTTTCTTTTGACTCA
Source organism: Triturus cristatus (assembly GCF_964204655.1). Taxonomy (NCBI): domain Eukaryota; kingdom Metazoa; phylum Chordata; class Amphibia; order Caudata; family Salamandridae; genus Triturus; species Triturus cristatus. The sequence goes on along the minus strand of NC_140579.1, from coordinate 914,100,205 downwards.
TCTTGTTGAAGGGGTGGCAAAACAGGGTAACATTTATCAATGACTAGTTTGCGTTGCCTGTGCAACTGCTCATTCATTTGGTCCTCTTCATTATCCTTAAACTGCAAAGCTGCTTGCATTATCGACATACCTCTCTCTCTTTTATTCTTCTTTGCTAATTTAATTTATTTTTGTTTGGCTTCCTTTCGCCATAGGCGGAAAGAATCAAACATCGCCGGCCGGGCTTTCTTCTTAAACAATTTAACTTCTAAATTATCTAGAATCTCTGTGTCGAAACTACCATTTTGGGGCCATTTTAAAACACCATCCTTCCTGGTGTATCGGATCCATACTTCATTATACGTAATGGGGCCCACGCCATGTTTCACATAAAGTTCATAAGTTGGAGTTCCAATTGGAGGAACCGGACACGAATCCTCTAATCGGGAATCCCTTTTACAACCAAAACAAAACAAATTTCCAAATATACTAGAACCAGGCATCTTCGCTCACTAGTCTAGTTTCAAACTTCAAAGGATTATCGAATACGATTGTCTCGTGAATACACGAGTCCTCTGGCTTTGGCACTTGCAAGACCCAAATCAAAGCGATCCCGAAGGATACCAAAATCCCGAAGGATACCAAACAAACTGGGAGACGCTCCACTTATACTTAACTGAGGTATCGATGACTTCACCAGAAGACTCTCTCAATTGTTTCGCTCTACCAAATCGTCAAGGGTCCAAAACAGGGTGATTAATCAGGGCAGCAGTCCTTCGTAGCCGTCGGGACGTGGAGAACCTCGCAGAAAAGACTTTCGGACCACGTCGACATGGAGGGGTCGATGAAGTGGCGGTCTTCCTCCAGAATTTCCACACGAAGCCCCTCACGAACCTCTGGCTTGGACCGGTACCACTGAAATCGCTCCGAGTTGGGCGCCAACTGAAGTACCGGGTTTTTAGAACCCAGCGGTGCAGGGGAACACACCCTAAGACTTCGGATTCTTCCTATTTCAGACCCACAGAAACACAGAGTCTTCTAGGTGAAATCAAAGATCGTATTTATTGGCTGCAGACCAATCACAGGTATCCGAGAAGTACAACACGATGTATGTTCTCAGGAGACTGCTCCTGAACCATAAAACAGTCCTTTCTTATATACAGAATATTACGCTTCTGGGCAACACCGCCCCTATTTTACAAGTGGTCATTCACATATTTTCGTTTCAAAGGAACAGCAGAGCCATAATGACAATCCCACATTTCAGTTCATTAAGCATGCAGTCATTATACCCAGCAAGGCTCAGAACCCTCATCAGATAACAGCGGACCCAATAAAACGGGCTCCTCCTGCTCGTAAAACAAGCCATAAAGTAGGAAACAGAGTCAGGTGTGAAAATAGCTTAGTCAGAGATCGTGTGCGAACAGGGGCTTTATGATGGGCCGAGCCCTGATGCTAATCACATTAGGCCGCTAGGAAAGGAACCGGCCGGACAGGATTGACCTCGGGCAGCGGAGTCAGTTTGCACAGGTCATAGAGAAGTCACAGAAGGTGTACGTGTCTTTCAGGCCAAGGCAGGGCCTTAGTGCGCAGCCCATGTGAGGGCAACCACAAAATGGCTACTATTCTAAAATGGAGCCCAAAGGGTTCAATATGTGGCATCGTATGCACGGTGAATTCATCAGTGAAACATGACGAAAACACTCATACATACCGCATTACTCATTTGCGGTTCGTTGGTACCAGAATTGGCATGGTGGGACCATGCCACCTACACGGTTCCGAATTTTACAGTACCACAAGAGCATGAGAACGAGGTCAGCAGAGCTTCTCAAGAGACAGAGAACCAGGTCAGCAGAGCTGCTTCAAAGCCAGAGAACCAGGTCAGTAGAGCTTCTTTAGAGCCAGAGTACCAGGTCAGCAGAGTTGCTCTAGAGTCAGAGAACCAGGTCAGCAGAGCCGTTCTAGAGCCTAAGAACCAGGTCAGCAGAACTGCTCTAGAGACAGAGAACCAGGTCAGCAGAGCTGCATTAGAGACAGAGAACCAGGTCAGCAGAGCTGCTCTAGAGCATGAGAAGCAGGTCAGCAGAGCTGCTCTAGATCTAGAGAAACCAGGTCAGCAGAGCTGCTTTAGAGGTAGAGAACCAGGTCAGCAGAGCTGCTTTAGAGCCAGAGAAATAGGTCAGCAGATCTGCTTCACAGCTAGAGAAGCCGGTCAGCAGAGCTGCTCTGGAGCCTTAGACCCAGGTCAGCAGAGCTGCTCTAGAGCCAGAGAACTAGGTCAGAATAGCTTCTCTAGAGCCTAAGAACCAGATCAGCAGAGCTGCTCTAGAGCAAGAGAACCAGGTCAGCAGAGCTGCTCTAGAGCATGAGAACCAGGTCAGAAGAGATGCTCTAGATCCAGGGAAACCAGGTCAGCAGAGCTGCTTCAAAGCTAGAGAACCAGGTCAGCAGAGCTTCTTTAGAGCCAGAGTACCAGGTCAGCAGAGCTGCTCTAGAGCCAGAGAACCAGGTCAGCAGAGCCGTTCTAGAGCCTAAGAACCAGGTCAGCTGAGCTGCTCTAGAGCCAGAGAACCGGGTCAGCAGAGCTGCTGTAGAGCCAGAGAACCAGGTCAGCAGAACAGCCCTAGAGCCAGAGAACCAGGTCGGCAGAGCTGCTTTAAAGCCAGAGAACCTGGTCAGCAGAGCAGCTATAGAGCCAGAGAACCATGTCAGCAGAGCTGCTTTAGACCCAGAGAACCAGGTCAGCAGAGCTTCTCTAGAGCCAGAGAACAAATTCAGCAGAACTGCTTCAAAGCCAGAGAATAAGGTCAGCAGAGCTGCTTCAAAGGCAGAGAACCAGGTCAGCAGAGATGCTGTAGAGCCAGAAAACCAGGTAAGCAGAGCTGATTTAGAGCCAGAGAACCAGGTCAGCAGAACTGCTCTAGAGCCAGAGTACCAGTTCAGCAGAGCTGCTCTAGAGTCAGAGAACCAGGTCAGCAGAGCCGTTCTAGAGCCTAAGAGCCAGGTCAGCAGAGATGCTCTAGAGCCTAAGAACCAGGTCAGCAGAACTGTTCTAGAGCCTTTGCACCTGGTCAGCAGAGCTGTTCTAGAGACAGAGAACCAGGTCAGCAGAGCTGCATTAGAGACAGAGAACCAGGTCAGCAGAGCTGCTCTAGAGCATGAGAACCAGGTCAGCAGAGCTGCTCTATATCCAGAGAAACCAGGTCAGCAGAGCTCCTTTAGAGGGAGAGAACCAGGTCAGCAGAGCTGCTTTAGAGCCAGAGAAATAGGTCAGCAGAGCTGCTTCACAGCTAGAGAAGCAGGTCAGCAGAGCTGCTTTAGAGCCTTAGACCCAGGTCAGCAGAGCTGTTCTAGAGCCAGAGAACCAGGTCAGAATAGCTTCTCTAGAGCCTAAGAACCAGATCAGCAGAGCTGCTCTAGAGCAAGAGAACCAGGCCAGCAGAGCTGCACTAGAGAACGAGAACCAGGTCAGAAGAGATGCTCTAGAGGCGGAGGACCAGGTCAGCAGAGTTGCTTCAAAGTCAGAGAACCAGGTCAGTAGAGCTTCTTTTGAGCCAGAGAACCAGGTCAGCAGAACTGCTTTAGAGCTAGAGAACCAGGTCGGCAGATCTGCTCTAGAGCATAAGAACCAGGTCAGCAGAGCTGCTCTAGATCCAGAGAAACCAGGTCAGAAGAGCTGCTTTAGAGGGAGAGAACCAGGTCAGCAGTGCTGCTTTAGAGCCAGAGAAATAGGTCAGCAGAGCTGCTCTAGAGCCAGAGAACCAGGTCAGAATAGCTTCTCTAGAGCCTAAGAACCAGATCAGCAGAGCTTCTCAAGAGAAAGAGAACCAGGTCAGTAGAGATTCTTTAGAGCCAGAGTACCAGGCCAGCAGAGCTGCTCTAGAGTCAGAGAACCAGGTCAGCAGAACTGCTCTAGAGAGAGAGAACCAGGTCAGCAGAGCTGCATTAGAGACAGAGAACCAGGTCAGCAAAGCTGCTCTAGAGCATGAGAAGAAGGTCAGCAGAGCTGCTCTAGATCCAGAGAAACCAGGTCAGCAGAGCTGCTTTAGAGGGAGAGAACCAGGTCAGCAGAGCTGCTTTAGAGCCAGAGAAATAGGTCAGCAGAGCTGCTTCACAGCTAGAGAAGCCGGTCAGCAGAGCTACTCTGGAGCCTTAGACCCAGGTCAGCAGAGCTGCTCTAGAGCCAGAGAACTAGGTCAGCAGAGCTGATCTAGAGCAAGAGAAACAGGTCAGCAGAGCTGATCTAAAGCATGAGAACCAGGTCAGAAGAGATGCTCTAGAGACGGAGAACCAGGTCAGCAGAGGTGCTTCAAAGCTAGAGAACTAGGTCAGCAGAGCTTCTTTAAAGCCAGAGTACCAGGTCAGCAGAGCTGCTCTAGTGCCAGAGAACCAGGTCAGCAGAGCCGTTCTAGAGCCTAAGAACCAGGTCAGCTGAGCTGCTCTAGAGCCAGAGAACCGGGTCAGCAGAGCTGCTTTAGAGCCAGAGAACCAGGTCAGCAGAGCTTCCCTAGAGCCAGAGAACCAGGTTAGCAGAGCTGCTTCAAAGCCAGAGAGCCAGGTTAGCAAAGCTGCTGTAGAGCCAGAGAACCAGGTCAGCAGAACAGCCCTAGAGCCAGAGAACGAGGTCGGCAGAGCTGCTTCAAAGCCAGAGAACCAGGTCAGCAGAGCAGCTATAGAGCCAGATAACCATGTCAGCAGAGCTGCTTTAGACCCACAGAACCAGGTCAGCAGAGCTTCTCTAGAGCCAGAGAACAAATTCAGCAGAACTGCTTCAAAGCCAGAGAACTAGGTCAGCAGAGCTGCTTCAAAGGCAGAGAACCAGGTCAGCAGAGATTCCGTAGAGCCAGAAAACCAGGTATGCAGAGCTGATTTAGAGACAGAGAACCAGGTCAGCAGAACTGCTCTAGAGCAAGAGAACCAGGTCAGCAGAGATGCTTTAGAGCCAGAGAACCAAGTCAGCTGAGCTGCTTTAGAGGGAAATAACCAGGTCAGCAGATCTACTTCAAATGCAGAGAGCCAGGTCAGCAGAGCTGCTCTGGAGCCTAAGAACCAGGTCAGGAGAGCTGCTGCAAAGCCAGAGAACCAGGTCAGCAGTGCTGCTGTAGAGCCAGAGAACCAGGTAAGCAGAGCTGCTATAGAGCCAGAGAACCAGGTCAGCAGAGCTTTTGTAGAGCCAGAGAACCAGGTAAGCAGAGCTGCTTTAGAGCTAGAGAACCAGGTCAGCAGATCTGCTTCAGATCCAGAGAACCAGGTCAGCAGAGCTGCTTTAGAGGGAGAGAACCATGTCAGCAGAGCTGCTTCAAAGCCAGAAAACCAGGTAAGCTGAGCTATTCTAGAGCCAGAGTACCAGGTCAGCAGAGCTGCTCTAGAGCCAGACAACCAGGTCAGCAGAGCTTCTTTAGAGCCTAAGAACCAGGTCAGCAGAGCTGCTCTAGAGCCATTGAACCTGGTCAGCAGAGCTGCTCTAGAGACAGAGAACCAGTTCAGCAGAGCTGGTCTAGAGCCTAATAACCAGGTCAGGAGAGCTGCTTCAAAGCCAGAGAACCAGGTCAGTACAGCTTCTCTAGAGCCTAAGAACCATGTCAGCAGAGCTGCTCAAGAGCCTAAGAACCAGGTCAGCAGAACTGCTCTAGAGCCACTGCACCTTGTCAGCAGAGCTGCACTAGAGACAGAGAACCAGGTCAGCAGAGCTGCTTTAGAGCTAAAGAACCAGGTCAGCAGAGCTGCTCTAAAGCATATGAACCAGGTCAGCAGAGCTGCTTTAGATCCAGAGAAACCAGGTCAGCAGAGCTGCTTTTGAGGGAGAGAACCAGGTCAGCAGAGCTGCTTTAGAGCCAGAAAAATAGGTCAGCAGAGCTGCTTCAAAGCTAGAGAAGCAGGTCAGCGGAGCTGCTCTACAGCCTAAGACCAAGGTCAGCAGAGCTGCTCTAGAGCCAGAGAACCAGGCCAGAATAGCTTCTCTAGAGCCAGAGAACCAGGTCAGAATAGATTCTCTAGAGCCTAAGAACCAGATCAGCAGAGCTGCTCTAGAGCCAGAGATCCAGGCCAGCAGAGTTGCGCTAGAGCATGAGAACGAGGTCAGCAGAGCTTCTCTAGAGACCGAGAACCAGGTCAGCAGAGCTGCTTCAAAGCCAGAGAACTAGGTCAGTAGGGCTTCTTTAGAGCCGGAGTACCAGGTCAGCAGAGCTGCTCTAGAGTCAGAGAACCAGGTCAGCAGAGCCGTTCTAGAGCCTAAGAGCCAGGTCAGAAGAGATGCTCTAGAGGCGGAGAACCAGGTCAGCAGAACTGCTTCAAAGCTAGAGAACCAGGTCAGCAGAGCTTCTTTAGAGCCAGAGTACCAGGTCAGCAGAACTGCTCTAGAGCAAGAGAACCAGGTCAGCAGAGCTGCTTTAGAGCCAGAGAACCAAGTCAGCAGAGCTGCTTTAGAGGGAGATAACAAGGTCAGCAGAGCTGCTTCAAATGCAGAGAACCAGGTCAGCAGAGCTGCTCTAGAGCCTAAGAACCAGGTCAGGAGAGCTGCGGCAAAGCCAGAGAACCAGGTCAGCAGCACTGCTGTAGAGCCAGAGAACCAGGTAAGCAGAGCTGTTTTAGAGCCAGAGAATTTGGTCAGCAGAGCTTTTGTAGAGCCAGAGAACCAGGTCAGCAGAGCTGCTTTAGAGCTAGAGAACCAGGTCAGCAGAGCTGCTTCAGATCCAGAGAACCAGGTCAGCAGAGCTGCTTAAGATCCAGAGAACCAGGTCAGCAGAGCTGCTTTAGAGGGAGAGAACAAGGCCAGCAGAGCTGCTGTAGAGCCAGAGAACCAGGTAAAAGAAATTATTTTGAGCCAGAGAAACAGGTCAGCAGACCTGCTCTAGAGCTAGAGAACCAGGTCAGCAGAGCTGCTTTAGAGCCAGAGAACCAGGTCAGCAGAGTTGCTTTAAAGGGAGAGAACCAGGACAGCAGAGCTGCTTCAAATGCAGATAACCAGGTCAGCAGAGCTGCTCTAGAGCCCAAGAACCAGGTCAGGAGAGCAGCTTCAAAGCTGGAGAACCAGGTCAGCAGAGCTGCTGTCGAGACAGAGAACCAGGTAAGCAGAGCTGCTTTAGAGCCAGAGAACCAGGTCAGCAGAGCTGCTTTAGAGCCAGATAACCTGGTCAGCAGAGCTGCTTTAGAGGGAGAGAACCATGTCAGCAAAGATGCTTCAAATCCACAGAACCAGGTAAGCAGAGTTGCTTTAGAGCCAGAGAACCAGGTCAGCAGAACAGCCCTAGAGCCAGAGAACGAGGTCGGCAGAGCTGCTTCAAAGCCAGAGAACCAGGTCAGCAGAGTAGCTATAGATCCAGAGAACCATGTCAGCAGAGCTGCTTTAGTTCCAGAGAACCAGGTCAGCAGAGCTTCTCTAGAGCCTTAGAACAAATTCAGCAAAACTGCTTCAAAGCCAGAGAGCTAGGTCAGCAGAGCTGCTTCAAAGGCAGAGAACCAGGTCAGCAGAGCTGCTGTAGAGCCAGAAAACCAGGTAAGCAGAGCTGATTTAGAGCCAGAGAACCAGGTCAGCAGAACTGTTCTAGAGCAAAAGAACCAGGTCAGCAGAGCTGCTTTAGAGCCAGAGAACCAAGTCAGCAGAGCTGCTTTAGAGGGAGATAACAAGGTCAGCAGAGCTGCTTCAAATGCAGAGAACCAGGTCAGCAGAGCTGCTCTAGAGCCTAAGAACCAGGTCAGGAGAGCTGCTGCAAATCCAGAGAACCAGGTCAGCAGCGCTGCTGTAGAGCCAGAGAACCAGGTAAGCAGAGCTGCTTTAGAGCCAGAGAACTTGGTCAGCAGAGCTTTTGTATAGCCAGAGAACCAGGTCAGCAGAGCTGCTTTAGAGCTAGAGAACCAGGTCAGCAGAGCTGTTTCAAAGCCAGAGAACCAGGTCAGCAGAGCAGCTTTAGAGCTTGAGAACCAGGTCAGCAGAGCTGCTGTAGAGCCAGAGAACCAGGTAAAAGAAATTATTTTGAGCCAGAGAAACAGGTCAGCAGACCTGCTCTAGAGCTAGAGAACCAGGTCAGCAGAGCTGCTTTAGAGCCAGAGAACCAGGTCAGCAGAGCTGCTTTAGAGGGAGAAAACCAGGACAGCAGAGCTGCTTCAAATGCAGATAACCAGGTCAGCAGAGCTGCTCTAGAGCCCAAGAACCAGGTCAGGAGAGCAGCTTCAAAGCTGGAGAACCAGGTCAGCAGAGCTGCTGTCGAGACAGAGAACCAGGTAAGCAGAGCTGCTTTAGAGCCAGAGAACCAGGTCAGCAGAGCTGCTTTAGAGCCAGAGAACCTGGTCAGCAGAGCTGCTTTAGAGGGAGAGAACCATGTCAGCAAAAGATTCTTCAAAGCCAGAGAACCAGGTAAGCCGAGTTGCTTTAGAGCCAGAGAACCATGTCAGCAAAGCTGCTCTAGAGCCAGAGAACCAGGCCAGCAGAGCTGCTTTAGAGCCAGAGAACAGGTCAGCAGAGCTACTCTAGAGCCAGACAACCAGGTCAGCAGAGCTGCTTTAGAGCCAGAGAACCAGGTCAACAGAGCTGCTCTAGAGCCAAAGAACCAGGTCAGGAGAGCTGCTGCAAAGCCAGAGAACCAGGTAAGCAGAGCTGCTTTAGAGCCAGATAAGCAGGTAAGCAGAGCTTTTGTAGAGCAAGCGAACCAGGTAAGCAGAGCTGCTTTAGAGCTAGAGAACCAGGTCAGCAGAGCTGCTTCAGAGCCAGAGAACCAGGTCAGCAGAGCTGCTTTAGAGGGAGAGAACCATGTCAGCAGAGCTACTTCAAAGCCAGAGATCCAGGTAAGCTGAGCTGATTTAGAACCAGAATACCAGGTCAGCAGAGCTGCTCTAGAGCCAGAGAAAAAGGTCAGCAGAGCTGCTTTAGAGACAGAGAACGAGGTCAGCAGAGCTACTCTAGAGCCAGAGTACCAGGTCAGCAGAGCTGCGCTAGAGCCAGACAACCAAGTCAGCAGAGTTGCTTTAGAGCCTAAGAACCAGGTCAGCAGACCTGCTCTAGAGCCACTGCACCTGGTCGGCAGAGATGCTCTAGAGACAGAGAACCAGGTCAGGAGAGCTGCTTTAGAGGGAGAGAACCATGTCAGCAGAGCTACTTCAAAGCCAGAGATCCAGGTAAGCTGAGCTGATTTAGAACCAGAATACCAGGTCAGCAGAGCTGCTCTAGAGCCAGAGAAAAAGGTCAGCAGAGCTACTCTAGAGCCAGACAACCAGGTCAGCAGAGCTGCTTTAGAGCCAGAGAACCAGGTCAACAGAGCTGCTCTAGAGCCAAAGAACCAGGTCAGGAGAGCTGCTGCAAAGCCAGAGAACCACGTCAGCAGAGCTGCTTCAGAGCCAGAGAACCAGGTCAGCAGAGCTGCTTTAGAGGGAGAGAACCATGTCAGCAGAGCTACTTCAAAGCCAGAGATCCAGGTAAGCTGAGCTGATTTAGAACCAGAATACCAGGTCAGCAGAGCTGCTCTAGAGCCAGAGAAAAAGGTCAGCAGAGCTGCTTTAGAGACAGAGAACGAGGTCAGCAGAGCTACTCTAGAGCCAGAGTACCAGGTCAGCAGAGCTGCGCTAGAGCCAGACAACCAAGTCAGCAGAGCTGCTCTAGAGCATAAGAACCAGGTCAGCAGAGCTGCTCTAGAGCCACTGCACCTGGTCAGCAGAGCTGCTGTAGAGACATAGAACCAGGTCAGCAGAGCTGCTTTAGAGCCAGAGAACCAGGTCAGCAGAGCTGCTTTAGAGCCAGAGAACCAGTTCAGCAGAGCTGCTTTAGAGGGAGAGAACAAGGCCAGCAGAGCTGCTGTAGAGCCAGAGAACCAGGTAAAAGAAATTATTTTGAGCCAGAGAAACAGGTCAGCAGACCTGCTCTAGAGCTAGAGAACCAGGTCAGCTGAGCTGCTTTAGAGCCAGAGAACCAGGTCAGCAGAGTTGCTTTAAAGGGAGAGAACCAGGACAGCAGAGCTGCTTCAAATGCAGATAACCAGGTCAGCAGAGCTGCTCTAGAGCCCAAGAACCAGGTCAGGAGAGCAGCTTCAAAGCTGGAGAACCAGGTCAGCAGAGCTGCTGTCGAGACAGAGAACCAGGTAAGCAGAGCTGCTTTAGAGCCAGAGAACCAGGTCAGCAGAGCTGCTTTAGAGCCAGATAACCTGGTCAGCAGAGCTGCTTTAGAGGGAGAGAACCATGTCAGCAAAGATGCTTCAAATCCACAGAACCAGGTAAGCAGAGTTGCTTTAGAGCCAGAGAACCAGGTCAGCAGAACAGCCCTAGAGCCAGAGAACGAGGTCGGCAGAGCTGCTTCAAAGCCAGAGAACCAGGTAAGCCGAGTTGCTTTAGAGCCAGAGAACCATGTCAGCAAAGCTGCTCTAGAGCCAGAGAACCAGGCCAGCAGAGCTGCTTTAGAGCCAGAGAACAGGTCAGCAGAGCTACTCTAGAGCCAGACAACCAGGTCAGCAGAGCTGCTTTAGAGCCAGAGAACCAGGTCAACAGAGCTGCTCTAGAGCCAAAGAACCAGGTCAGGAGAGCTGCTGCAAAGCCAGAGAACCAGGTAAGCAGAGCTGCTTTAGAGCCAGATAAGCAGGTAAGCAGAGCTTTTGTAGAGCAAGCGAACCAGGTAAGCAGAGCTGCTTTAGAGCTAGAGAACCAGGTCAGCAGAGCTGCTTCAGAGCCAGAGAACCAGGTCAGCAGAGCTGCTTTAGAGGGAGAGAACCATGTCAGCAGAGCTACTTCAAAGCCAGAGATCCAGGTAAGCTGAGCTGATTTAGAACCAGAATACCAGGTCAGCAGAGCTGCTCTAGAGCCAGAGAAAAAGGTCAGCAGAGCTGCTTTAGAGACAGAGAACGAGGTCAGCAGAGCTACTCTAGAGCCAGAGTACCAGGTCAGCAGAGCTGCGCTAGAGCCAGACAACCAAGTCAGCAGAGTTGCTTTAGAGCCTAAGAACCAGGTCAGCAGACCTGCTCTAGAGCCACTGCACCTGGTCGGCAGAGATGCTCTAGAGACAGAGAACCAGGTCAGCAGAGCTGCTTTAGAGGGAGAGAACCATGTCAGCAGAGCTACTTCAAAGCCAGAGATCCAGGTAAGCTGAGCTGATTTAGAACCAGAATACCAGGTCAGCAGAGCTGCTCTAGAGCCAGAGAAAAAGGTCAGCAGAGCTACTCTAGAGCCAGACAACCAGGTCAGCAGAGCTGCTTTAGAGCCAGAGAACCAGGTCAACAGAGCAGCTCTAGAGCCAAAGAACCAGGTCAGGAGAGCTGCTGCAAAGCCAGAGAACCACGTCAGCAGAGCTGCTTCAGAGCCAGAGAACCAGGTCAGCAGAGCTGCTTTAGAGGGAGAGAACCATGTCAGCAGAGCTACTTCAAAGCCAGAGATCCAGGTAAGCTGAGCTGATTTAGAACCAGAATACCAGGTCAGCAGAGCTGCTCTAGAGCCAGAGAAAAAGGTCAGCAGAGCTGCTTTAGAGACAGAGAACGAGGTCAGCAGAGCTACTCTAGAGCCAGAGTACCAGGTCAGCAGAGCTGCGCTAGAGCCAGACAACCAAGTCAGCAGAGCTGTTCTAGAGCATAAGAACCAGGTCAGCAGAGCTTCTCTAGAGCCACTGCACCTGGTCAGCAGAGCTGCTGTAGAGACATAGAACCAGGTCAGCAGAGCTGCTTTAGAGCCAGAGAACCAGGTCAGCAGAGCTGCTTTAGAGCCAGAGAACCAGTTCAGCAGAGCTGCTTTAGAGGGAGAGAACAAGGCCAGCAGAGCTGCTGTAGAGCCAGAGAACAAGGTAAAAGAAATTATTTTGAGCCAGAGAAACAGGTCAGCAGACCTGCTCTAGAGCTAGAGAACCAGGTCAGCAGAGCTGCTTTAGAGCCAGAGAACCAGGTCAGCAGAGTTGCTTTAAAGGGAGAGAACCAGGACAGCAGAGCTGCTTCAAATGCAGATAACCAGGTCAGCAGAGCTGCTCTAGAGCCCAAGAACCAGGTCAGGAGAGCAGCTTCAAAGCTGGAGAACCAGGTCAGCAGAGCTGCTGTCGAGACAGAGAACCAGGTAAGCAGAGCTGCTTTAGAGCCAGAGAACCAGGTCAGCAGAGCTGCTTTAGAGCCAGATAACCTGGTCAGCAGAGCTGCTTTAGAGGGAGAGAACCATGTCAGCAAAGATGCTTCAAATCCACAGAACCAGGTAAGCAGAGTTGCTTTAGAGCCAGAGAACCAGGTCAGCAGAACAGCCCTAGAGCCAGAGAACGAGGTCGGCAGAGCTGCTTCAAAGCCAGAGAACCAGGTCAGCAGAGTAGCTATAGATCCAGAGAACCATGTCAGCAGAGCTGCTTTAGTTCCAGAGAACCAGGTCAGCAGAGCTTCTCTAGAGCCTTAGAACAAATTCAGCAAAACTGCTTCAAAGCCAGAGAGCTAGGTCAGCAGAGCTGCTTCAAAGGCAGAGAACCAGGTCAGCAGAGCTGCTGTAGAGCCAGAAAACCAGGTAAGCAGAGCTGATTTAGAGCCAGAGAACCAGGTCAGCAGAACTGTTCTAGAGCAAAAGAACCAGGTCAGCAGAGCTGCTTTAGAGCCAGAGAACCAAGTCAGCAGAGCTGCTTTAGAGGGAGATAACAAGGTCAGCAGAGCTGCTTCAAATGCAGAGAACCAGGTCAGCAGAGCTGCTCTAGAGCCTAAGAACCAGGTCAGGAGAGCTGCTGCAAATCCAGAGAACCAGGTCAGCAGCGCTGCTGTAGAGCCAGAGAACCAGGTAAGCAGAGCTGCTTTAGAGCCAGAGAACTTGGTCAGCAGAGCTTTTGTATAGCCAGAGAACCAGGTCAGCAGAGCTGCTTTAGAGCTAGAGAACCAGGTCAGCAGAGCTGTTTCAAAGCCAGAGAACCAGGTCAGCAGAGCAGCTTTAGAGCCGGAGAACCAGGTCAGCAGAGCTGCTGTAGAGCCAGAGAACCAGGTAAAAGAAATTATTTTGAGCCAGAGAAACAGGTCAGCAGACCTGCTCTAGAGCTAGAGAACCAGGTCAGCAGAGCTGCTTTAGAGCCAGAGAACCAGGTCAGCAGAGCTGCTTTAGAGGGAGAAAACCAGGACAGCAGAGCTGCTTCAAATGCAGATAACCAGGTCAGCAGAGCTGCTCTAGAGCCCAAGAACCAGGTCAGGAGAGCAGCTTCAAAGCTGGAGAACCAGGTCAGCAGAGCTGCTGTCGAGACAGAGAACCAGGTAAGCAGAGCTGCTTTAGAGCCAGAGAACCAGGTCAGCAGAGCTGCTTTAGAGCCAGAGAACCTGGTCAGCAGAGCTGCTTTAGAGGGAGAGAACCATGTCAGCAAAAGATTCTTCAAAGCCAGAGAACCAGGTAAGCCGAGTTGCTTTAGAGCCAGAGAACCATGTCAGCAAAGCTGCTCTAGAGCCAGAGAACCAGGCCAGCAGAGCTGCTTTAGAGCCAGAGAACAGGTCAGCAGAGCTACTCTAGAGCCAGACAACCAGGTCAGCAGAGCTGCTTTAGAGCCAGAGAACCAGGTCAACAGAGCTGCTCTAGAGCCAAAGAACCAGGTCAGGAGAGCTGCTGCAAAGCCAGAGAACCAGGTAAGCAGAGCTGCTTTAGAGCCAGATAAGCAGGTAAGCAGAGCTTTTGTAGAGCAAGCGAACCAGGTAAGCAGAGCTGCTTTAGAGCTAGAGAACCAGGTCAGCAGAGCTGCTTCAGAGCCAGAGAACCAGGTCAGCAGAGCTGCTTTAGAGGGAGAGAACCATGTCAGCAGAGCTACTTCAAAGCCAGAGATCCAGGTAAGCTGAGCTGATTTAGAACCAGAATACCAGGTCAGCAGAGCTGCTCTAGAGCCAGAGAAAAAGGTCAGCAGAGCTGCTTTAGAGACAGAGAACGAGGTCAGCAGAGCTACTCTAGAGCCAGAGTACCAGGTCAGCAGAGCTGCGCTAGAGCCAGACAACCAAGTCAGCAGAGTTGCTTTAGAGCCTAAGAACCAGGTCAGCAGACCTGCTCTAGAGCCACTGCACCTGGTCGGCAGAGATGCTCTAGAGACAGAGAACCAGGTCAGCAGAGCTGCTTTAGAGGGAGAGAACCATGTCAGCAGAGCTACTTCAAAGCCAGAGATCCAGGTAAGCTGAGCTGATTTAGAACCAGAATACCAGGTCAGCAGAGCTGCTCTAGAGCCAGAGAAAAAGGTCAGCAGAGCTACTCTAGAGCCAGACAACCAGGTCAGCAGAGCTGCTTTAGAGCCAGAGAACCAGGTCAACAGAGCTGCTCTAGAGCCAAAGAACCAGGTCAGGAGAGCTGCTGCAAAGCCAGAGAACCACGTCAGCAGAGCTGCTTCAGAGCCAGAGAACCAGGTCAGCAGAGCTGCTTTAGAGGGAGAGAACCATCTCAGCAGAGCTACTTCAAAGCCAGAGATCCAGGTAAGCTGAGCTGATTTAGAACCAGAATACCAGGTCAGCAGAGCTGCTCTAGAGCCAGAGAAAAAGGTCAGCAGAGCTGCTTTAGAGACAGAGAACGAGGTCAGCAGAGCTACTCTAGAGCCAGAGTACCAGGTCAGCAGAGCTGCGCTAGAGCCAGACAACCAAGTCAGCAGAGCTGCTCTAGAGCATAAGAACCAGGTCAGCAGAGCTGCTCTAGAGCCACTGCACCTGGTCAGCAGAGCTGCTGTAGAGACATAGAACCAGGTCAGCAGAGCTGCTTTAGAGCCAGAGAACCAGGTCAGCAGAGCTGCTTTAGAGCCAGAGAACCAGTTCAGCACAGCTGCTTTAGAGCCAGAGAACCAGGTCAGCAGAGCTACTCTAGAGCCAGAGTACCAGGTCAGAAGAGCTGCTCTAGAGCCAGACAACCAGGTCAGCAGAGCTGCTTTAGAGCCTAAGAACCAGGTCAGCAGAGCTGCTCTAGAGACAGAGAACCACGTCAGCAGAGCTGCACTAGAGCCTAAGAACCAGGTCAGGAGAGCTGCTCCAAAGCCAGAGAACCAGGTCAGTAGAGCTTCTCTAGAGCCTACGAACCAGGTCAGCAGAGCTGCTCAAGAGCATAAGAACCTGGTCAGCAGAAGTGATCTAGAGCCACTGCACCTGATCAGCAGAGCTGCTCTAGAGACAGAGAACCAGGTCAGCAGAGCTGCGCTAGAGCCAGAGAACCAGGCCAGCAGAGCTGCTCTAGAGCATGAGAACCAGGTCAGCAGATCTGCTCTAGATCCAGAGAAACCAGGTCAGCAGAGCTGCTTTAGAGGGAGATAACCAGGTCAGCAGAGCTGCTTTAGAGCCAGAGAAATCGGTCAGCAGAGTTGCTTCAAAGCTAGAGAAGCAGGTCAGCAGAGCTGCTCTACAGCCTTAGACCCAGGTCAGCAGAGCTGCTCTGGAGCCAGAGAATCAGGCCAGAATAGCTTCTCTAGAGCCTAAGAACCAGATCAGCAGAGCTGCTCTAGAGCCAGAGAACCAGGTCAGCAGAGCTGCTCTAGAGCATGAGATCCAGGTCAGAAGAGATGCTCTAGAGGCAGAGAACCAGGTCAGCAGAGCTGCTTCAAAGCTAGAGAACCAGGTCAGCAGAGCTTCTTTAGAACCAGAGTACCAGGTCAGCAGAGCTGCTCTAGAGCCAGAGAACCAGGTCAGCAGAGCCGTTCTAGAGCCTAAGAACCAGGTCAGCAGAGCTGCTCTAGAGCCGGAGAACCGGGTCAGCAGAGCTACTTTAGAGCAAGAGAACCAGGTCAGCAGAGCTTCTCTAGAGCCAGAGAACCAGGTCAGCAGAGCTGATTCAAAGCCAGAGAACCAGGTCAGCAGAGCTGCTGTATAGCCAGAGAACCAGGTTAGCAGAACAGCCCTAGAGACAGAGAACCAGGTCAGCTGAGCTGCTTCAAAGCCAGAGAACAAGGTCAGTAGAGCTGCTCTAGAGCCAGAGAACCAGGTCAGCAGAGCTTCTCTAGGGACAGAGAACCAGGTCAGCAGAGCTTCTTCAAAGCCAGAGAAACAGGTCAACAGAGCTGCTTCAAAGCCAGAGAACCAGGTCAGCAGAACTTCTCTAGAGCCAGAGAACCAGGTCAGCAGAGCTGCTTCAAAGCTAGAGAACCAGGTCAGCAGAGCTGCTGTAGAGCCTAAGAACCAGGTCAGCAGAGCTGCTTTAGAGCCAGAGAACCAGTTCAGCAGAGCTGCTTTAGAGCCAGAGAACCAGAATAACAGAGCTGCTTCAAAGTCAGAGAACCAGGTCAACAGAGCTGCTTTAGAGCCACATAATGAGGTCAGCAGAGTTGTTTTAGAGGTAGAGAACCAGGCCAACAGAGCTGCTCTAGAGCCAGAAAACCAGATCAGCAGAGCTGCTCCAGAGCCAGAGAACCAGATCAGGAGAGCAGCTTCAAAGCCAGAGAACCAGGTCAGCAGAGCTGCTTTTCTCCCAGAGAACCAGGTCAGCAGAGCTTCTCTAGAGCCAGAGAACAAATTCAGCAGAACTGCTTCAAAGCCAGAGAACTAGGTCAGCAGAGCTGCTTCAAAGAGAGAGAACCAGGTCAGCAGAGCTGCTGTAGAGCCAGAAAACCAGGTAAGCAGAGCTGATTTAGAGCCAGAGAACCAGGTCAGCAGAACTGCTCTAGAGCACGAGAACCAGGTCAGCAGAGCTGCTTTAGAGCCAGAGAACCAAGTCAGCAGAACTGCTTTAGAGGGAGATAACCAGGTCAGCAGAGCTGCTTCAAATGCAGAGAACCAGGTCAGCAGAGCTACTCTAGAGCCTAAGAAGCAGGTCAGGAGAGCTGCTGCAAAGCCAGAGAACCAGGTCAGCCGCGCTGCTGTAGAGCCAGAAAACCAGGTAAGCAGAGCTGCTTTAGAGCCAGAGAACCAGGTCAGCAGACCTTTTGTAGAGCCAGAGAACCAGGTCAGCAGAGCTGCTTTAGAGCTAGAGAACCAGGTCAGCAGAGCTGCTTCAGATCCAGAGAACCAGGTCAGCAGAGCTGCTTTAGAGGGAGAGAACCATGTCAGCAGAGCTGCTTCAAAGCCAGAGAACCAGGTCAGCAGAGCTGCTGTAGAGCCAGAGAACCAGGTAAAAGAAATTATCTTGAGCCAGAGAAACAGGTCAGCAGACCTGCTCTAGAGCTTGAGAACCAGGTCAGCAGAGCTGCTTTAGAGCCAGAGAACCAGGTCAGCGGAGCTGCTTTAGAGGGAGAAAACCAGGTCTGTAGAGCTGCTTCAAATGCAGATAACCAGGTCAGCAGAGCTGCTCTAGAGCCCAAGAACCAGGTCAGCAGATCAGCTTCAAAGCTGGAGAACCAGGTCAGCAGAGCTGATGTAGAGCCAGAGAACCAGGTAAGCAGAGCTGCTTCAGATCCAGAGAACCAGGTCAGGAGAGCTGCTCTAGAGCCGGAGAACCGGGTCAGCAGAGCTGCTTTAGAGCCAGAGAACCAGGTCAGCAGAGCTTCTCTAGAGCCAGAGAACCAGGTCAGCAGAGCTGCTTCAAAGCCAGAGAACCAGGTCAGCAGAGCTGCTGTATAGCCAGAGAACCAGGTTAGCAGAACAGCCCTAGAGACATAGAACCAGGTCAGCTGAGCTGCTTCAAAGCCAGTGAACAAGGTCAGTAGAGCTGCTCTAGAGCCAGAGAACCAGGTAAGCAGAGCTGCTCTAGAGCCAGAGAACCAGGTAAGCAGAGCTGCTTTAGAGCCAGATAAGCAGGTAAGCAGAGCTTTTGTAGAGCAAGCGAACCAGGTAAGCAGAGCTGCTTTAGAGCTAGAGAACCAGGTCAGCAGAGCTGCTTCAGAGCCAGAGAACCAGGTCAGCAGAGCTGCTTTAGAGGGAGAGAACCATGTCAGCAGAGCTACTTCAAAGCCAGAGATCCAGGTAAGCTGAGCTGATTTAGAACCAGAATACCAGGTCAGCAGAGCTGCTCTAGAGCCAGAGAAAAAGGTCAGCAGAGCTGCTTTAGAGACAGAGAACGAGGTCAGCAGAGCTACTCTAGAGCCAGAGTACCAGGTCAGCAGAGCTGCGCTAGAGCCAGACAACCAAGTCAGCAGAGTTGCTTTAGAGCCTAAGAACCAGGTCAGCAGACCTGCTCTAGAGCCACTGCACCTGGTCGGCAGAGATGCTCTAGAGACAGAGAACCAGGTCAGCAGAGCTGCTTTAGAGGGAGAGAACCATGTCAGCAGAGCTACTTCAAAGCCAGAGATCCAGGTAAGCTGAGCTGATTTAGAACCAGAATACCAGGTCAGCAGAGCTGCTCTAGAGCCAGAGAAAAAGGTCAGCAGAGCTACTCTAGAGCCAGACAACCAGGTCAGCAGAGCTGCTTTAGAGCCAGAGAACCAGGTCAACAGAGCTGCTCTAGAGCCAAAGAACCAGGTCAGGAGAGCTGCTGCAAAGCCAGAGAACCACGTCAGCAGAGCTGCTTCAGAGCCAGAGAACCAGGTCAGCAGAGCTGCTTTAGAGGGAGAGAACCATGTCAGCAGAGCTACTTCAAAGCCAGAGATCCAGGTAAGCTGAGCTGATTTAGAACCAGAATACCAGGTCAGCAGAGCTGCTCTAGAGCCAGAGAAAAAGGTCAGCAGAGCTGCTTTAGAGACAGAGAACGAGGTCAGCAGAGCTACTCTAGAGCCAGAGTACCAGGTCAGCAGAGCTGCGCTAGAGCCAGACAACCAAGTCAGCAGAGCTGCTCTAGAGCATAAGAACCAGGTCAGCAGAGCTGCTCTAGAGCCACTGCACCTGGTCAGCAGAGCTGCTGTAGAGACATAGAACCAGGTCAGCAGAGCTGCTTTAGAGCCAGAGAACCAGGTCAGCAGAGCTGCTTTAGAGCCAGAGAACCAGTTCAGCAGAGCTGCTTTAGAGGGAGAGAACAAGGCCAGCAGAGCTGCTGTAGAGCCAGAGAACCAGGTAAAAGAAATTATTTTGAGCCAGAGAAACAGGTCAGCAGACCTGCTCTAGAGCTAGAGAACCAGGTCAGCAGAGCTGCTTTAGAGCCAGAGAACCAGGTCAGCAGAGTTGCTTTAAAGGGAGAGAACCAGGACAGCAGAGCTGCTTCAAATGCAGATAACCAGGTCAGCAGAGCTGCTCTAGAGCCCAAGAACCAGGTCAGGAGAGCAGCTTCAAAGCTGGAGAACCAGGTCAGCAGAGCTGCTGTCGAGACAGAGAACCAGGTAAGCAGAGCTGCTTTAGAGCCAGAGAACCAGGTCAGCAGAGCTGCTTTAGAGCCAGATAACCTGGTCAGCAGAGCTGCTTTAGAGGGAGAGAACCATGTCAGCAAAGATGCTTCAAATCCACAGAACCAGGTAAGCAGAGTTGCTTTAGAGCCAGAGAACCAGGTCAGCAGAACAGCCCTAGAGCCAGAGAACGAGGTCGGCAGAGCTGCTTCAAAGCCAGAGAACCAGGTCAGCAGAGTAGCTATAGATCCAGAGAACCATGTCAGCAGAGCTGCTTTAGTTCCAGAGAACCAGGTCAGCAGAGCTTCTCTAGAGCCTTAGAACAAATTCAGCAAAACTGCTTCAAAGCCAGAGAGCTAGGTCAGCAGAGCTGCTTCAAAGGCAGAGAACCAGGTCAGCAGAGCTGCTGTAGAGCCAGAAAACCAGGTAAGCAGAGCTGATTTAGAGCCAGAGAACCAGGTCAGCAGAACTGTTCTAGAGCAAAAGAACCAGGTCAGCAGAGCTGCTTTAGAGCCAGAGAACCAAGTCAGCAGAGCTGCTTTAGAGGGAGATAACAAGGTCAGCAAAGCTGCTTCAAATGCAGAGAACCAGGTCAGCAGAGCTGCTCTAGAGCCTAAGAACCAGGTCAGGAGAGCTGCTGCAAATCCAGAGAACCAGGTCAGCAGCGCTGCTGTAGAGCCAGAGAACCAGGTAAGCAGAGCTGCTTTAGAGCCAGAGAACTTGGTCAGCAGAGCTTTTGTATAGCCAGAGAACCAGGTCAGCAGAGCTGCTTTAGAGCTAGAGAACCAGGTCAGCAGAGCTGTTTCAAAGCCAGAGAACCAGGTCAGCAGAGCAGCTTTAGAGCCGGAGAACCAGGTCAGCAGAGCTGCTGTAGAGCCAGAGAACCAGGTAAAAGAAATTATTTTGAGCCAGAGAAACAGGTCAGCAGACCTGCTCTAGAGCTAGAGAACCAGGTCAGCAGAGCTGCTTTAGAGCCAGAGAACCAGGTCAGCAGAGCTGCTTTAGAGGGAGAAAACCAGGACAGCAGAGCTGCTTCAAATGCAGATAACCAGGTCAGCAGAGCTGCTCTAGAGCCCAAGAACCAGGTCAGGAGAGCAGCTTCAAAGCTGGAGAACCAGGTCAGCAGAGCTGCTGTCGAGACAGAGAACCAGGTAAGCAGAGCTGCTTTAGAGCCAGAGAACCAGGTCAGCAGAGCTGCTTTAGAGCCAGAGAACCTGGTCAGAAGAGCTGCTTTAGAGGGAGAGAACCATGTCAGCAAAAGATTCTTCAAAGCCAGAGAACCAGGTAAGCCGAGTTGCTTTAGAGCCAGAGAACCATGTCAGCAAAGCTGCTCTAGAGCCAGAGAACCAGGCCAGCAGAGCTGCTTTAGAGCCAGAGAACAGGTCAGCAGAGCTACTCTAGAGCCAGACAACCAGGTCAGCAGAGCTGCTTTAGAGCCAGAGAACCAGGTCAACAGAGCTGCTCTAGAGCCAAAGAACCAGGTCAGGAGAGCTGCTGCAAAGCCAGAGAACCAGGTAAGCAGAGCTGCTTTAGAGCCAGATAAGCAGGTAAGCAGAGCTTTTGTAGAGCAAGCGAACCAGGTAAGCAGAGCTGCTTTAGAGCTAGAGAACCAGGTCAGCAGAGCTGCTTCAGAGCCAGAGAACCAGGTCAGCAGAGCTGCTTTAGAGGGAGAGAACCATGTCAGCAGAGCTACTTCAAAGCCAGAGATCCAGGTAAGCTGAGCTGATTTAGAACCAGAATACCAGGTCAGCAGAGCTGCTCTAGAGCCAGAGAAAAAGGTCAGCAGAGCTGCTTTAGAGACAGAGAACGAGGTCAGCAGAGCTACTCTAGAGCCAGAGTACCAGGTCAGCAGAGCTGCGCTAGAGCCAGACAACCAAGTCAGCAGAGTTGCTTTAGAGCCTAAGAACCAGGTCAGCAGACCTGCTCTAGAGCCACTGCACCTGGTCGGCAGAGATGCTCTAGAGACAGAGAACCAGGTCAGCAGAGCTGCTTTAGAGGGAGAGAACCATGTCAGCAGAGCTACTTCAAAGCCAGAGATCCAGGTAAGCTGAGCTGATTTAGAACCAGAATACCAGGTCAGCAGAGCTGCTCTAGAGCCAGAGAAAAAGGTCAGCAGAGCTACTCTAGAGCCAGACAACCAGGTCAGCAGAGCTGCTTTAGAGCCAGAGAACCAGGTCAACAGAGCTGCTCTAGAGCCAAAGAACCAGGTCAGGAGAGCTGCTGCAAAGCCAGAGAACCACGTCAGCAGAGCTGCTTCAGAGCCAGAGAACCAGGTCAGCAGAGCTGCTTTAGAGGGAGAGAACCATCTCAGCAGAGCTACTTCAAAGCCAGAGATCCAGGTAAGCTGAGCTGATTTAGAACCAGAATACCAGGTCAGCAGAGCTGCTCTAGAGCCAGAGAAAAAGGTCAGCAGAGCTGCTTTAGAGACAGAGAACGAGGTCAGCAGAGCTACTCTAGAGCCAGAGTACCAGGTCAGCAGAGCTGCGCTAGAGCCAGACAACCAAGTCAGCAGAGCTGCTCTAGAGCATAAGAACCAGGTCAGCAGAGCTGCTCTAGAGCCACTGCACCTGGTCAGCAGAGCTGCTGTAGAGACATAGAACCAGGTCAGCAGAGCTGCTTTAGAGCCAGAGAACCAGGTCAGCAGAGCTGCTTTAGAGCCAGAGAACCAGTTCAGCACAGCTGCTTTAGAGCCAGAGAACCAGGTCAGCAGAGCTACTCTAGAGCCAGAGTACCAGGTCAGAAGAGCTGCTCTAGAGCCAGACAACCAGGTCAGCAGAGCTGCTTTAGAGCCTAAGAACCAGGTCAGCAGAGCTGCTCTAGAGACAGAGAACCACGTCAGCAGAGCTGCACTAGAGCCTAAGAACCAGGTCAGGAGAGCTGCTCCAAAGCCAGAGAACCAGGTCAGTAGAGCTTCTCTAGAGCCTACGAACCAGGTCAGCAGAGCTGCTCAAGAGCATAAGAACCTGGTCAGCAGAAGTGATCTAGAGCCACTGCACCTGATCAGCAGAGCTGCTCTAGAGACAGAGAACCAGGTCAGCAGAGCTGCGCTAGAGCCAGAGAACCAGGCCAGCAGAGCTGCTCTAGAGCATGAGAACCAGGTCAGCAGATCTGCTCTAGATCCAGAGAAACCAGGTCAGCAGAGCTGCTTTAGAGGGAGATAACCAGGTCAGCAGAGCTGCTTTAGAGCCAGAGAAATCGGTCAGCAGAGTTGCTTCAAAGCTAGAGAAGCAGGTCAGCAGAGCTGCTCTACAGCCTTAGACCCAGGTCAGCAGAGCTGCTCTGGAGCCAGAGAATCAGGCCAGAATAGCTTCTCTAGAGCCTAAGAACCAGATCAGCAGAGCTGCTCTAGAGCCAGAGAACCAGGTCAGCAGAGCTGCTCTAGAGCATGAGATCCAGGTCAGAAGAGATGCTCTAGAGGCAGAGAACCAGGTCAGCAGAGCTGCTTCAAAGCTAGAGAACCAGGTCAGCAGAGCTTCTTTAGAACCAGAGTACCAGGTCAGCAGAGCTGCTCTAGAGCCAGAGAACCAGGTCAGCAGAGCCGTTCTAGAGCCTAAGAACCAGGTCAGCAGAGCTGCTCTAGAGCCGGAGAACCGGGTCAGCAGAGCTACTTTAGAGCAAGAGAACCAGGTCAGCAGAGCTTCTCTAGAGCCAGAGAACCAGGTCAGCAGAGCTGATTCAAAGCCAGAGAACCAGGTCAGCAGAGCTGCTGTATAGCCAGAGAACCAGGTTAGCAGAACAGCCCTAGAGACAGAGAACCAGGTCAGCTGAGCTGCTTCAAAGCCAGAGAACAAGGTCAGTAGAGCTGCTCTAGAGCCAGAGAACCAGGTCAGCAGAGCTTCTCTAGGGACAGAGAACCAGGTCAGCAGAGCTTCTTCAAAGCCAGAGAAACAGGTCAACAGAGCTGCTTCAAAGCCAGAGAACCAGGTCAGCAGAACTTCTCTAGAGCCAGAGAACCAGGTCAGCAGAGCTGCTTCAAAGCTAGAGAACCAGGTCAGCAGAGCTGCTGTAGAGCCTAAGAACCAGGTCAGCAGAGCTGCTTTAGAGCCAGAGAACCAGTTCAGCAGAGCTGCTTTAGAGCCAGAGAACCAGAATAACAGAGCTGCTTCAAAGTCAGAGAACCAGGTCAACAGAGCTGCTTTAGAGCCACATAATGAGGTCAGCAGAGTTGTTTTAGAGGTAGAGAACCAGGCCAACAGAGCTGCTCTAGAGCCAGAAAACCAGATCAGCAGAGCTGCTCCAGAGCCAGAGAACCAGATCAGGAGAGCAGCTTCAAAGCCAGAGAACCAGGTCAGCAGAGCTGCTTTTCTCCCAGAGAACCAGGTCAGCAGAGCTTCTCTAGAGCCAGAGAACAAATTCAGCAGAACTGCTTCAAAGCCAGAGAACTAGGTCAGCAGAGCTGCTTCAAAGAGAGAGAACCAGGTCAGCAGAGCTGCTGTAGAGCCAGAAAACCAGGTAAGCAGAGCTGATTTAGAGCCAGAGAACCAGGTCAGCAGAACTGCTCTAGAGCACGAGAACCAGGTCAGCAGAGCTGCTTTAGAGCCAGAGAACCAAGTCAGCAGAACTGCTTTAGAGGGAGATAACCAGGTCAGCAGAGCTGCTTCAAATGCAGAGAACCAGGTCAGCAGAGCTACTCTAGAGCCTAAGAAGCAGGTCAGGAGAGCTGCTGCAAAGCCAGAGAACCAGGTCAGCCGCGCTGCTGTAGAGCCAGAAAACCAGGTAAGCAGAGCTGCTTTAGAGCCAGAGAACCAGGTCAGCAGACCTTTTGTAGAGCCAGAGAACCAGGTCAGCAGAGCTGCTTTAGAGCTAGAGAACCAGGTCAGCAGAGCTGCTTCAGATCCAGAGAACCAGGTCAGCAGAGCTGCTTTAGAGGGAGAGAACCATGTCAGCAGAGCTGCTTCAAAGCCAGAGAACCAGGTCAGCAGAGCTGCTGTAGAGCCAGAGAACCAGGTAAAAGAAATTATCTTGAGCCAGAGAAACAGGTCAGCAGACCTGCTCTAGAGCTTGAGAACCAGGTCAGCAGAGCTGCTTTAGAGCCAGAGAACCAGGTCAGCGGAGCTGCTTTAGAGGGAGAAAACCAGGTCTGTAGAGCTGCTTCAAATGCAGATAACCAGGTCAGCAGAGCTGCTCTAGAGCCCAAGAACCAGGTCAGCAGATCAGCTTCAAAGCTGGAGAACCAGGTCAGCAGAGCTGATGTAGAGCCAGAGAACCAGGTAAGCAGAGCTGCTTCAGATCCAGAGAACCAGGTCAGGAGAGCTGCTCTAGAGCCGGAGAACCGGGTCAGCAGAGCTGCTTTAGAGCCAGAGAACCAGGTCAGCAGAGCTTCTCTAGAGCCAGAGAACCAGGTCAGCAGAGCTGCTTCAAAGCCAGAGAACCAGGTCAGCAGAGCTGCTGTATAGCCAGAGAACCAGGTTAGCAGAACAGCCCTAGAGACATAGAACCAGGTCAGCTGAGCTGCTTCAAAGCCAGTGAACAAGGTCAGTAGAGCTGCTCTAGAGCCAGAGAACCAGGTAAGCAGAGCTGCTCTAGAGCCGGAGAACCGGGTCAGCAGAGCTGCTTTAGAGCCAGAGAACCAGGTCAGCAGAGCTTCTCTAGAGCCAGAGAACCAGGTCAGCAGAGCTGCTTCAAAGCCAGAGAACCAGGTCAGCAGAGCTGCTGTATAGCCAGAGAACCAGGTTAGCAGAACAGCCCTAGAGACATAGAACCAGGTCAACTGAGCTGCTTCAAAGCCAGTGAACAAGGTCAGTAGAGCTGCTCTAGAGCCAGAGAACCAGGTCAGCAGAGCTTCTCTAGAGACAGAGAACCAGGTCAGCAGAGCTTCTTCAAATCCAGAGAAACAGGTCAACAGAGCTGCTTCAAAGCCAGAGAACCAGGTCAGAAGAACTTCTCTAGAGCCAGAGAACCAGGTCAGCAGAGCTGCTTCAAAGCTAGAGAACCAGGTCAGCAGAGCTGCTGTAGAGCCTAAGAACCAGGTCAGCAGAGCTGCTTTAGAGCCAGAGAACCAATTCAGCAGAGCTGCTTTAGAGCCAGAGAACCAGATCAACAGAGCTGCTTCAAAGCCAGAGAACCAGGTCAACAGAGCTGCTTAAGAGCCACAGAATGAGGTCAGCAGAGGTGCTTTCGAGGTAGAGAACCAGGTCAACAGAGCTGCTCTAGAGCCAGAAAACCAGATCAGCAGAGCTGCTCTAGAGCCAGAGAACCAGATCAGCAGAGCTGCTCTAGAGCCAGAGAACCAGATCAGAAGAGCAGCTTCAAAGCCAGAGAACCAGGTCAGTAGAGCTGCTTTAGTCCCAGAGAACCAGGTCAGCAGAGCTTCTCTAGAGCCAGAGAACAAATTCAGCAGAACTGCTTCAAAGCCAAAGAACTAGGTCAGCAGAGCTGCTTCAAAGAGAGAGAACTAGGTCAGCAGAGCTGCTGTAGAGCCAGAAAACCAGGTAAGCAGAGCTGATTTAGAGCCAGAGAACCAAGTCAGCAGAACTGCTCTAGAGCAAGAGAACCAGGTCAGCAGAGCTGCTTTAGAGCCAGAGAACCAAGTCAGCAGAACTGCTTTAGAGGGAGATAACCAGGTCAGCAGAGCTGCTTCAAATGCAGAGAATCAGGTCAGCAGAGCCACTCTAGAGCCTAAGAAGCAGGTCGGGAGAGCTGCTGCAAAGACAGAGAACCAGGTCAGCAGCGCTGCTGTAGTGCCATAGAACCAGGTAAGCAGAGCTGCTTTAGAGCCAGAGAACCAGGTCAGCAGACCTTTTGTAGAGCCAGAGAACCAGGTCAGCAGAGCTGCTTTAGAGCTAGAGAACCAGGTCAGCAGAGCTGCTTCAGATCCAGAGAACCAGGTCAGCAGAGCTGCTTTAGAGGGAGAGAACCAGGTCAGCAGAGCTGCTTCAAAGCCAGAGAACCAGGTCAGCAGAGCAGCTTTAGAGCCAGAGAACCAGGTCAGCAGAGCTGCTGTAGAGCCAGAGAACCAGGTAAAAGAAATTATCTTGAGCCAGAGAAACAGGTCAGCAGACCTGCTCTAGAGCTTGAGAACCAGGTCAGCAGAGCTGCTTTAGAGCCAGAGAACCAGGTCAGCAGAGCTGCTTTAGAGGGAGAGAACCAGGTCAGTAGAGCTGCTTCAAATGCAGATAAACAGGTCAGCAGAGCTGCTCTAGAGCCCAAGAACCAGGTCAGCAGATCAGCTTCAAAGCTGGAGAACCATGTCAGCAGAGCTGCTGTAGAGCCAGAGAACCAGGTAAGCAGAGCTGCTTCAGATCCAGAGAACCAGGTCAGGAGAGCTGCTTTAGTGGGAGAGAACCATGTCAGCAGAGCTGCTTCAAAGCCAGAGAACCAGGTCAGCAGAGCAGCTTTAGAGCCTGAGAACCAGGTCTGCAGAGCTGCTGTAGAGCCAGAGAACCAGGTAACAGAAATTATCTTGAGCCAGAGAAACAGGTCATCAGACCTGCTCTAGAGCTAGAGAACCAGGTCAGCAGAGCTGCTTTAGAGCCAGAGAACCAGGTCAGTAGAGCTGCTCTAGAGCCAGAGAACCAGTTCAGCAGAGACGTTCTAGAGCCTAAGAACCAGGTCAGCAGAGCTGCTCTAGAGCCGGAGAACTGGGTCAGCAGAGCTGCTTTAGAGCCAGAAAACCAGATCAGCAGAGCTTCTCTAGAGCCAGAGAACCAGGTCAGCAGAGCTGCTTCAAAGCTAGAGAACCTGGTCAGCAGAGCTGCTGTAGAGCCAGAGACCCAGGACAGCAGAGCTTCTCTAGAGACAGAGAACCAGGTCAGCAGAGCTGCTTCAAAGCCAGAGAAACAGGTCAACAGAGCTGCTTCAAAGCCAGAGAACCAGGTCAGCAGATCTTCTCTAGAGCCAGCGAACCAGGTCTGCAGAGCTGCTTCAAAGCCAGAGAACCAGGTCAGCAGAGCTGCTGTAGGGCCAGAGAACCAGGTCAGCAGAGCTGCTTTAGAGCCAGAGAACAAGTTCAACAGAGCTGCTTTAGAGCCAGAGAACCAGATCAGCAGAGCTGCTTCAAAACCAGAGAACCAGGTCAACAGAGCTGCTTTAGAGCCACAGAATGAGGTCAGCAGAGCTGCTTTAGAGGTAGAGAACCAGGTCAACAGAGCTGTTCTAGAGCCAGAGAACCAGATCAGCAGAGCTGCTCTAGAGCCAGAGAACCAGATCAGCAGAGCAGCTTCAAAGCCAGAGAACCAGGTCAGCAGAGCTTCTCTAGAGCCAGAGAACAAATTCAGAAGAACTGCTTCAAAGCCAGAGAACTAGGTCAGCAGAGCTGCTTCAAAGGCAGAGAACCAGGTCAGCAGAGCTGCTGTAGAGCCAGAAAACCAGGTAAGCAGAGCTGATTTACAGCCAGAGAACCAGGTCAGCAGAACTGCTCTACAGCAAGAGAATCAGGTCAGCAGAGCTGCTTTAGAGCCAGAGAACCCAGTCAGCAGAGTTGCTTTAGAGGGAGATAACCAAGTCAGCAGAGCTGCTTCAAATGCAGAGAACCAGGTCAGCAGAGCTATTCTAGAGCCTAAGAACCAGGTCAGGAGAGCTGCTGCAAAGCCAGAGAACCAGGTCAGCAGCACTGCTGTAGAGCCAGAGAACCAGGTAAGCAGAGCTGCTTTAGAGCCAGAGAACCAGGTCAGCAGAGCTTTTGTAGAGCCAGAGAACCTGGTCAGCAGATCTGCTTTAGGGCCAGAGAACCAGGTCAGCAGAGCTGCTTCAGATCCAGAGAACCAGGTCAGCAGAGCTGCTTTAGAGGGAGAGAACCAGGTCAGCAGAGCTGCTTCAACGCCAGAGAACCAGGTCAACAGAGATGCTTCACAGCCAGAGAACCAGGTCAGCAGAGCTTCTCTAAAGCCAGAGAACCATGTCAGCAGACCTGCTTCTAAGCCAGAGAACCAGGTCAGCAGAGCTGCTTCAAATGCAGATAACCAGGTCAGCAGAGCTGCTGTAGAGCCAGAGAACCAGGTCAGCAGACCTGCTTCAAAGCCAGAGAACAAGGTCAACAGAGATGCTTCACAGCCAGAGAACCAGGTCAGCAGAGCTTCTCTAAAGCCAGAGAACCATGTCAGCAGACCTGCTTCTAAGCCAGAGAACCAGGTCAGCAGAGCTGCTTCAAATGCAGATAACCAGGTCAGCAGAGCTGCTTTAGAACAAGAGAACCAGATCAGCAGAGCTTCTCTAGAGCCAGAGGATGAGGTCAGCAGAGCTGCTTCATAGCCAGAGAAACAGGTCAGCAGAGCTGCTGTAGAGCCAGAGAACCAGGTCAGCAGAACTGCTCTAGAGCCAGAGAACCAGGTCAGCAGAGCTGCTTTCAAGCCAGAGAACCAGGTCAGCAGAGCTTCTCTAGAGCCAGAGAACCAGGTCAGCAGAGCTGCTTCAAAGCTAAAAAACCAGGTCAGCAGACCTGCTGTAGATCCTAAGAACCAGGTCAGCAGAGCTGCTTTAGAGCCAGAGAACCAGTTCAGCAGAGCTGCTTTAGAGCCAGAGAACCAGATCAACAGAGATGCTTCAAAGCCAGAGAACCAGGTCCACAGAGCTGCTTTAGAGCCACAGAATGAGGTCAGCAGAGTTGCTTTAGAGGTAGAGAACCAGGTCAACAGAGCTGCTCTAGAGCCAGAAAACCAGATCAGCAGAGCTGCTCTAGAGCCAGAGAACCAGATCAGGAGAGCAGCTTCAAAGCCAGATAACCAGGTCAGCAGAGCTGCTTTAGTCCCAGAGAACCAGGTCAGCAGAGCTTCTCTAGAGCCAGAGAACAAATTCAGCAGAACTGCTTCAAAGCCAGAGAACTAGGTCAGCAGAGCTGCTTCAAAGAGAGAGAACCAGTTCAGCAGAGCTGCTGTAGAGCCAGAAAACCAGGTAAGCAGAGCTGATTTAGAGCCAGAGAACCAAGTCAGCAGAACTGCTCTAGAGCAAGAGAACCAGGTCAGCAGAGCTGCTTTAGAGCCAGAGAAACAAGTCAGCAGAACTGCTTTAGAGGGAGATAACCAGGTCAGCAGAGCTGCTTCAAATGCAGAGAACCAGGTCAGCAGAGCTACTCTAGAGCCTAAGAAGCAGGTCAGGAGAGCTGCTGCAAAGCCAGAGAACCAGGTCAGCAGCGCTGCTGTAGAGCCAGAGAACCAGGTAAGCAGTGCTGCTTTAGAGCCAGAGAACCAGGTCAGCAGACCTTTTGTAGAGCCAGAGAACCAGGTCAGCAGAGCTGTTTTAGAGCTAGAGAACCAGGTCAGCAGAGCTGCGTCAGATCCAGAGAACCAGGTCAGCAGAGCTGCTTTAGAGGGAGAGAACCATGTCAGCAGAGCTGCTTCAAAGCCAGAGAACCAGGTCAGCAGAGCAGCTTTAGAGCCAGAGAACCAGGTCAGCAGACCTGCTGTAGAGCCAGAGAACCAGGTAAAAGAAATTATCTTGAGTCAGAGAAACAGGTCAGCAGACCTGCTCTAGAGCTTGAGAACCAGGTCAGCAGAGCTGCTTTAGAGCCAGAGAACCAGGTCAGCAGAGCTGATTTATAGGGAGAGAACCAGGTCAGTAGAGCTGCTTCAAATGCAGATAACCAGGTCAGCAGTGCTGCTCTAGAGCCCAAGAACCAGGTCAGCAGATCAGCTTCAAAGCTGGAGAACCAGGTCAGCAGAGCTGCTGTAGAGCCAGAGAACCAGGTAAGCAGAGCTGCTTCAGATCCAGAGAACCAGGTCAGGAGAGCTGCTTTAGTGGGAGAGAACCATGTCAGCAGAGCTGCTTCAAAGTCAGAGAACCAGGTCAGCAGAGCTGCTCTAGAGCAGGAGAACTGTGTCAGCAGAGCTGCTTTAGAGCCAGAGAACCAGGTCAGCAGAGCTTCTCTAGAGCCAGAGAACCAGGTCAGCAGAGCTGCTTCAAAGCCAGAGAACCAGGTCAGCAGAGCTGCTGTATAGTCAGAGAACCAGGTTAGCAGAACAGCCCTAGAGACAGAGAACCAGGTCAGCAGAGCTGCTTCAAAGCCAGAGAACAAGGTCAGTAGAGCTGCTTTAGAGCCAGAGAACCAGGTCAGCAGAGCTTCTCTAGAGACAGAGAACCAGGTCAGCAGAGCTTCTTCAAAGCCGGAGAAACAGGTCAACAGAGCTGCTTCAAAGCCAGAGAACCAGGTCAGCAGAACTTCTCTAGAGCCAGAGAACCAGGTCAGCAGAGCTGCTTCAAAGCTAGAGAACCAGGTCAGCAGAGCAGCTGTAGAGCCTAAGAACCAGGTCAGCAGAGCTGCTTTAGAGCCAGAGAACCAGTTCAGCAGAGCTGCTTTAGAGCCAGAGAACCAGATCAACAGAGCTGCTTCAAAGACAGAGAACCAGGTCAGCAGAGCTTCTCTAGAGACAGAGAACCAGGTCAGCAGAGCTTCTTCAAAGCCGGAGAAACAGGTCAACAGAGCTGCTTCAAAGCCAGAGAACCAGGTCAGCAGAACTTCTCTAGAGCCAGAGAACCAGGTCAGCAGAGCTGCTTCAAAGCTAGAGAACCAGGTCAGCAGAGCAGCTGTAGAGCCTAAGAACCAGGTCAGCAGAGCTGCTTTAGAGGTAGAGAACCAGGACAACAGAGCTGCTCTAGAGCCAGAAAACCAGATCAGCAGAGCTGCTCTAGAGCCATAGAACCAGATCAGGAGAGCAGCTTCAAAGCCAGAGAACCAGGTCAGCAGAGCTGCTTTAGTCCCAGAGAATCAGGTTAGCAGAGCTTCTCTAGAGCCAGAGAACAAATTCAGCAGAACTGCTTCAAAGCCAGAGAACTAGGTCAGCAGAGCTGCTTCAAAGAGAGATAACCAGGTCAGCAGAGCTGCTGTAGAGCCAGAAAACCAGGTAAGCAGAGCTGATTTAGAGCCAGAGAACCAGGTCAGCAGAACTGCTCTAGAGCAAGAGAACCAGGTCAGCAGAGCTGCTTTAGAGCCAGAGTACCAGATCAGCAGAGCTGCTCTAGAGCCAGAGGACGAGGTCAGCAGAGCCGCTCCAGAGCTTAAGAACCAGTCCAGCAGAGCTGCTTCATAGCCAGAGAAACAGGTCAGCAGAGCTGCTGTAGAGCCAGAGAACCAGGTCAGCAGAACTGCTCTAGAGCCAGAGAACCAGGTCAGCAGAGCTGCTTTCAAGCCAGAGAACCAGGTCAGCAGAGCTTCTCTAGAGCCAGAGAACCAGGTCAGCAGAGCTGCTTCAAAGCTAAAGAACCAGGTCAGCAGACCTGCTGTAGATCCTAAGAACCAGGTCAGCAGAGCTGCTTTAGAGCCAGAGAACCAGTTCAGCAGAGCTGCTTTAGAGCCAGAGAACCAGATCAACAGAGATGCTTCAAAGCCAGAGAACCAGGTCCACAGAGCTGCTTTAGAGCCACAGAATGAGGTCAGCAGAGTTGCTTTAGAGGTAGAGAACCAGGTCAACAGAGCTGCTCTAGAGCCAGAAAACCAGATCAGCAGAGCTGCTCTAGAGCCAGAGAACCAGATCAGGAGAGCAGCTTCAAAGCCAGAGAACCAGGTCAGCAGAGCTGCTTTAGTCCCAGAGAACCAGGTCAGCAGAGCTTCTCTAGAGCCAGAGAACAAATTCAGCAGAACTGCTTCAAAGCCAGAGAACTAGGTCAGCAGAGCTGCTTCAAAGAGAGAGAACCAGTTCAGCAGAGCTGCTGTAGAGCCAGAAAACCAGGTAAGCAGAGCTGATTTAGAGCCAGAGAACCAAGTCAGCAGAACTGCTCTAGAGCAAGAGAACCAGGTCAGCAGAGCTGCTTTAGAGCCAGAGAAACAAGTCAGCAGAACTGCTTTAGAGGGAGATAACCAGGTCAGCAGAGCTGCTTCAAATGCAGAGAACCAGGTCAGCAGAGCTACTCTAGAGCCTAAGAAGCAGGTCAGGAGAGCTGCTGCAAAGCCAGAGAACCAGGTCAGCAGCGCTGCTGTAGAGCCAGAGAACCAGGTAAGCAGTGCTGCTTTAGAGCCAGAGAACCAGGTCAGCAGACCTTTTGTAGAGCCAGAGAACCAGGTCAGCAGAGCTGTTTTAGAGCTAGAGAACCAGGTCAGCAGAGCTGCGTCAGATCCAGAGAACCAGGTCAGCAGAGCTGCTTTAGAGGGAGAGAACCATGTCAGCAGAGCTGCTTCAAAGCCAGAGAACCAGGTCAGCAGAGCAGCTTTAGAGCCAGAGAACCAGGTCAGCAGAGCTGCTGTAGAGCCAGAGAACCAGGTAAAAGAAATTATCTTGAGTCAGAGAAACAGGTCAGCAGACCTGCTCTAGAGCTTGAGAACCAGGTCAGCAGAGCTGCTTTAGAGCCAGAGAACCAGGTCAGCAGAGCTGATTTAGAGGGAGAGAACCAGGTCAGTAGAGCTGCTTCAAATGCAGATAACCAGGTCAGCAGAGCTGCTTTAGAGCCAGAGAAACAAGTCAGCAGAAGTGCTTTAGAGGGAGATAACCAGGTCAGCAGAGCTGCTTCAAATGCAGAGAAACAGGTCAGCAGAGCTACTCTAGAGCCTAAGAAGCAGGTCAGGAGAGCTGCTGCAAAGCCAGAGAACCAGGTCAGCAGCGCTGCTGTAGAGCCAGAGAACCAGGTAAGCAGTGCTGCTTTAGAGCCAGAGAACCAGGTCAGCAGACCTTTTGTAGAGCCAGAGAACCAGGTCAGCAGAGCTGTTTTAGAGCTAGAGAACCAGGTCAGCAGAGCTGCGTCAGATCCAGAGAACCAGGTCAGCAGAGCTGCTTTAGAGGGAGAGAACCATGTCAGCAGAGCTGCTTCAAAGCCAGAGAACCAGGTCAGCAGAGCAGCTTTAGAGCCAGAGAACCAGGTCAGCAGAGCTGCTGTAGAGCCAGAGAACCAGGTAAAAGAAATTATCTTGAGTCAGAGAAACAGGTCAGCAGACCTGCTCTAGAGCTTGAGAACCAGGTCAGCAGAGCTGCTTTAGAGCCTGAGAACCAGGTCAGCAGAGCTGATTTAGAGGGAGAGAACCAGGTCAGTAGAGCTGCTTCAAATGCAGATAACCAGGTCAGCAGTGCTGCTCTAGAGCCCAAGAACCAGGTCAGCAGATCAGCTTCAAAGCTGGAGAACCAGGTCAGCAGAGCTGCTGTAGAGCCAGAGAACCAGGTAAGCAGAGCTGCTTCAGATCCAGAGAACCAGGTCAGGAGAGCTGCTTTAGTGGGAGAGAACCATGTCAGCAGAGCTGCTTCAAAGTCAGAGAACCAGGTCAGCAGAGCTGCTCTAGAGCAGGAGAACTGTGTCAGCAGAGCTGCTTTAGAGCCAGAGAACCAGGTCAGCAGAGCTTCTCTAGAGCCAGAGAACCAGGTCAGCAGAGCTGCTTCAAAGCCAGAGAACCAGGTCAGCAGAGCTGCTGTATAGTCAGAGAACCAGGTTAGCAGAACAGCCCTAGAGACAGAGAACCAGGTCAGCAGAGCTGCTTCAAAGCCAGAGAACAAGGTCAGTAGAGCTGCTTTAGAGCCAGAGAACCAGGTCAGCAGAGCTTCTCTAGAGACAGAGAACCAGGTCAGCAGAGCTTCTTCAAAGCCGGAGAAACAGGTCAACAGAGCTGCTTCAAAGCCAGAGAACCAGGTCAGCAGAACTTCTCTAGAGCCAGAGAACCAGGTCAGCAGAGCTGCTTCAAAGCTAGAGAACCAGGTCAGCAGAGCAGCTGTAGAGCCTAAGAACCAGGTCAGCAGAGCTGCTTTAGAGCCAGAGAACCAGTTCAGCAGAGCTGCTTTAGAGCCAGAGAACCAGATCAACAGAGCTGCTTCAAAGACAGAGAACCAGGTCAGCAGAGCTTCTCTAGAGACAGAGAACCAGGTCAGCAGAGCTTCTTCAAAGCCGGAGAAACAGGTCAACAGAGCTGCTTCAAAGCCAGAGAACCAGGTCAGCAGAACTTCTCTAGAGCCAGAGAACCAGGTCAGCAGAGCTGCTTCAAAGCTAGAGAACCAGGTCAGCAGAGCAGCTGTAGAGCCTAAGAACCAGGTCAGCAGAGCTGCTTTAGAGGTAGAGAACCAGGACAACAGAGCTGCTCTAGAGCCAGAAAACCAGATCAGCAGAGCTGCTCTAGAGCCATAGAACCAGATCAGGAGAGCAGCTTCAAAGCCAGAGAACCAGGTCAGCAGAGCTGCTTTAGTCCCAGAGAATCAGGTTAGCAGAGCTTCTCTAGAGCCAGAGAACAAATTCAGCAGAACTGCTTCAAAGCCAGAGAACTAGGTCAGCAGAGCTGCTTCAAAGAGAGATAACCAGGTCAGCAGAGCTGCTGTAGAGCCAGAAAACCAGGTAAGCAGAGCTGATTTAGAGCCAGAGAACCAGGTCAGCAGAACTGCTCTATAGCAAGAGAACCAGGTCAGCAGAGCTGCTTTAGAGCCAGAGTACCAGATCAGCAGAGCTGCTCTAGAGCCAGAGGACGAGGTCAGCAGAGCCGCTCCAGAGCTTAAGAACCAGTCCAGCAGAGCTGCTTCATAGCCAGAGAAACAGGTCAGCAGAGCTGCTGTAGAGCCAGAGAACCAGGTCAGCAGAACTGCTCTAGAGCCAGAGAACCAGGTCAGCAGAGCTGCTTTCAAGCCAGAGAACCAGGTCAGCAGAGCTTCTCTAGAGCCAGAGAACCAGGTCAGCAGAGCTGCTTCAAAGCTAAAGAACCAGGTCAGCAGACCTGCTGTAGATCCTAAGAACCAGGTCAGCAGAGCTGCTTTAGAGCCAGAGAACCAGTTCAGCAGAGCTGCTTTAGAGCCAGAGAACCAGATCAACAGAGATGCTTCAAAGCCAGAGAACCAGGTCCACAGAGCTGCTTTAGAGCCACAGAATGAGGTCAGCAGAGTTGCTTTAGAGGTAGAGAACCAGGTCAACAGAGCTGCTCTAGAGCCAGAAAACCAGATCAGCAGAGCTGCTCTAGAGCCAGAGAACCAGATCAGGAGAGCAGCTTCAAAGCCAGAGAACCAGGTCAGCAGAGCTGCTTTAGTCCCAGAGAACCAGGTCAGCAGAGCTTCTCTAGAGCCAGAGAACAAATTCAGCAGAACTGCTTCAAAGCCAGAGAACTAGGTCAGCAGAGCTGCTTCAAAGAGAGAGAACCAGTTCAGCAGAGTTGCTGTAGAGCCAGAAAACCAGGTAAGCAGAGCTGATTTAGAGCCAGAGAACCAAGTCAGCAGAACTGCTCTAGAGCAAGAGAACCAGGTCAGCAGAGCTGCTTTAGAGCCAGAGAAACAAGTCAGCAGAACTGCTTTAGAGGGAGATAACCAGGTCAGCAGAGCTGCTTCAAATGCAGAGAACCAGGTCAGCAGAGCTACCCTAGAGCCTAAGAAGCAGGTCAGGAGAGCTGCTGCAAAGCCAGAGAACCAGGTCAGCAGCGCTGCTGTAGAGCCAGAGAACCAGGTAAGCAGTGCTGCTTTAGAGCCAGAGAACCAGGTCAGCAGACCTTTTGTAGAGCCAGAGAACCAGGTCAGCAGAGCTGTTTTAGAGCTAGAGAACCAGGTCAGCAGAGCTGCGTCAGATCCAGAGAACCAGGTCAGCAGAGCTGCTTTAGAGGGAGAGAACCATGTCAGCAGAGCTGCTTCAAAGCCAGAGAACCAGGTCAGCAGAGCAGCTTTAGAGCCAGAGAACCAGGTCAGCAGAGCTGCTGTAGAGCCAGAGAACCAGGTAAAAGAAATTATCTTGAGTCAGAGAAACAGGTCAGCAGACCTGCTCTAGAGCTTGAGAACCAGGTCAGCAGAGCTGCTTTAGAGCCAGAGAACCAGGTCAGCAGAGCTGATTTAGAGGGAGAGAACCAGGTCAGTAGAGCTGCTTCAAATGCAGATAACCAGGTCAGCAGTGCTGCTCTAGAGCCCAAGAACCAGGTCAGCAGATCAGCTTCAAAGCTGGAGAACCAGGTCAGCAGAGCTGCTGTAGAGCCAGAGAACCAGGTAAGCAGAGCTGCTTCAGATCCAGAGAACCAGGTCAGGAGAGCTGCTTTAGTGGGAGAGAACCATGTCAGCAGAGCTGCTTCAAAGTCAGAGAACCAGGTCAGCAGAGCTGCTCTAGAGCAGGAGAACTGTGTCAGCAGAGCTGCTTTAGAGCCAGAGAACCAGGTCAGCAGAGCTTCTCTAGAGCCAGAGAACCAGGTTAGCAGAGCTGCTTCAAAGCCAGAGAACCAGGTCAGCAGAGCTGCTGTATAGTCAGAGAACCAGGTTAGCAGAACAGCCCTAGAGACAGAGAACCAGGTCAGCAGAGCTGCTTCAAAGCCAGAGAACAAGGTCAGTAGAGCTGCTTTAGAGCCAGAGAACCAGGTCAGCAGAGCTTCTCTAGAGACAGAGACCCAGGTCAGCAGAGCTTCTTCAAAGCCGGAGAAACAGGTCAACAGAGCTGCTTCAAAGCCAGAGAACCAGGTCAGCAGAACTTCTCTAGAGCCAGAGAACCAGGTCAGCAGAGCTGCTTCAAAGCTAGAGAACCAGGTCAGCAGAGCAGCTGTAGAGCCTAAGAACCAGGTCAGCAGAGCTGCTTTAGAGCCAGAGAACCAGTTCAGCAGAGCTGCTTTAGAGCCAGAGAACCAGATCAACAGAGCTGCTTCAAAGACAGAGAACCAGGTCAACAGAGCTGCTTTAGAGCCACAGAATGAGGTCAGCAGAGCTGCTTTAGAGGTAGAGAACCAGGACAACAGAGCTGCTCTAGAGCCAGAAAACCAGATCAGCTGAGCTGCTCTAGAGCCAGAGAACCAGATCAGGAGAGCAGCTTCAAAGCCAGAGAACCAGGTCAGCAGAGCTGCTTTAGTCCCAGAGAATCAGGTTAGCAGAGCTTCTCTAGAGCCAGAGAACAAATTCAGCAGAACTGCTTCAAAGCCAGAGAACTAGGTCAGCAGAGCTGCTTCAAAGAGAGATAACCAGGTCAGCAGAGCTGCTGTAGAGCCAGAAAACCAGGTAAGCAGAGCTTATTTAGAGCCAGAGAACCAGGTCAGCAGAACTGCTCTAGAGCAAGAGAACCAGGTCAGCAGAGCTGCTTTAGAGCCAGAGAACCATGTCAACACAACTGCTTTAGAGGGAGACAACCAGGTCAGCAGAGCTGCTTCAAATGCAGAGAACCAGGTCAGCAGAGCTACTCTAGAGCCTAAGAAGCAGGTCGGGAGAGCTGCTGCAAAGCCAGAGAACCAGGTCAGCAGTGCTGCTGTAGAGCCAGAGAACCAGGTAAGCAGAGCTGCTTTAGAGCCAGAGAACCAGGTCAGCAGACCTTTTGTAGAGCCAGAGAACCAGGTCAGCAGAGCTACTTTAGAGCTAGAGAACCAGATCAGCAGAGCTGCTTCAGATCCAGAGAACCAGGTCAGCAGAGCTGCTTTAGAGGGAAAGAACCATGTCAGCAGAGCTGCTTCAAATCCAGAGAACCAGGTCAGCAGAGCAGCTTTAGAGCCAGAGAACCAGGTCAGCAGATCTGCTGTAGAGCCAGAGAACCAGGTAAAAGAAATTATCTTGAGCCAGAGAAACAGGTCACCAGACCTGCTCTAGAGCTTGAGAACCAGGTCAGCAGAGCTGCTTTAGAGCCACAGAATGAGGTCAGCAGAGTTGCTTTAGAGGTAGAGAACCAGGTCAACAGAGCTGCTCTAGAGCCAGAAAACCAGATCAGCAGAGCTGCTCTAGAGCCAGAGAACCAGATCAGGAGAGCAGCTTCAAAGCCAGAGAACCAGGTCAGCAGAGCTGCTTTAGTCCCAGAGAACCAGGTCAGCAGAGCTTCTCTAGAGCCAGAGAACAAATTCAGCAGAACTGCTTCAAAGCCAGAGAACTAGGTCAGCAGAGCTGCTTCAAAGAGAGAGAACCAGTTCAGCAGAGTTGCTGTAGAGCCAGAAAACCAGGTAAGCAGAGCTGATTTAGAGCCAGAGAACCAAGTCAGCAGAACTGCTCTAGAGCAAGAGAACCAGGTCAGCAGAGCTGCTTTAGAGCCAGAGAAACAAGTCAGCAGAACTGCTTTAGAGGGAGATAACCAGGTCAGCAGAGCTGCTTCAAATGCAGAGAACCAGGTCAGCAGAGCTACCCTAGAGCCTAAGAAGCAGGTCAGGAGAGCTGCTGAAAAGCCAGAGAACCAGGTCAGCAGCGCTGCTGTAGAGCCAGAGAACCAGGTAAGCAGTGCTGCTTTAGAGCCAGAGAACCAGGTCAGCAGACCTTTTGTAGAGCCAGAGAACCAGGTCAGCAGAGCTGTTTTAGAGCTAGAGAACCAGGTCAGCAGAGCTGCGTCAGATCCAGAGAACCAGGTCAGCAGAGCTGCTTTAGAGGGAGAGAACCATGTCAGCAGAGCTGCTTCAAAGCCAGAGAACCAGGTCAGCAGAGCAGCTTTAGAGCCAGAGAACCAGGTCAGCAGAGCTGCTGTAGAGCCAGAGAACCAGGTAAAAGAAATTATCTTGAGTCAGAGAAACAGGTCAGCAGACCTGCTCTAGAGCTTGAGAACCAGGTCAGCAGAGCTGCTTTAGAGCCAGAGAACCAGGTCAGCAGAGCTGATTTAGAGGGAGAGAACCAGGTCAGTAGAGCTGCTTCAAATGCAGATAACCAGGTCAGCAGTGCTGCTCTAGAGCCCAAGAACCAGGTCAGCAGATCAGCTTCAAAGCTGGAGAACCAGGTCAGCAGAGCTGCTGTAGAGCCAGAGAACCAGGTAAGCAGAGCTGCTTCAGATCCAGAGAACCAGGTCAGGAGAGCTGCTTTAGTGGGAGAGAACCATGTCAGCAGAGCTGCTTCAAAGTCAGAGAACCAGGTCAGCAGAGCTGCTCTAGAGCAGGAGAACTGTGTCAGCAGAGCTGCTTTAGAGCCAGAGAACCAGGTCAGCAGAGCTTCTCTAGAGCCAGAGAACCAGGTTAGCAGAGCTGCTTCAAAGCCAGAGAACCAGGTCAGCAGAGCTGCTGTATAGTCAGAGAACCAGGTTAGCAGAACAGCCCTAGAGACAGAGAACCAGGTCAGCAGAGCTGCTTCAAAGCCAGAGAACAAGGTCAGTAGAGCTGCTTTAGAGCCAGAGAACCAGGTCAGCAGAGCTTCTCTAGAGACAGAGACCCAGGTCAGCAGAGCTTCTTCAAAGCCGGAGAAACAGGTCAACAGAGCTGCTTCAAAGCCAGAGAACCAGGTCAGCAGAACTTCTCTAGAGCCAGAGAACCAGGTCAGCAGAGCTGCTTCAAAGCTAGAGAACCAGGTCAGCAGAGCAGCTGTAGAGCCTAAGAACCAGGTCAGCAGAGCTGCTTTAGAGCCAGAGAACCAGTTCAGCAGAGCTGCTTTAGAGCCAGAGAACCAGATCAACAGAGCTGCTTCAAAGACAGAGAACCAGGTCAACAGAGCTGCTTTAGAGCCACAGAATGAGGTCAGCAGAGCTGCTTTAGAGGTAGAGAACCAGGACAACAGAGCTGCTCTAGAGCCAGAAAACCAGATCAGCTGAGC
The DNA here is from genome assembly GCF_964204655.1 of Triturus cristatus. NCBI lineage: Eukaryota > Metazoa > Chordata > Amphibia > Caudata > Salamandridae > Triturus > Triturus cristatus. Next base: position 914,060,920 of record NC_140579.1, on the reverse strand, counting down.
TGCTCTAGAGCCAGAGAACCAGATCAGGAGAGCAGCTTCAAAGCCAGAGAACCAGGTCAGCAGAGCTGCTTTAGTCCCAGAGAATCAGGTTAGCAGAGCTTCTCTAGAGCCAGAGAACAAATTCAGCAGAACTGCTTCAAAGCCAGAGAACTAGGTCAGCAGAGCTGCTTCAAAGAGAGATAACCAGGTCAGCAGAGCTGCTGTAGAGCCAGAAAACCAGGTAAGCAGAGCTGATTTAGAGCCAGAGAACCAGGTCAGCAGAACTTCTCTAGAGCAAGAGAACCAGGTCAGCAGAGCTGCTTTAGAGCCAGAGAACCATGTCAACACAACTGCTTTAGAGGGAGACAACCAGGTCAGCAGAGCTGCTTCAAATGCAGAGAACCAGGTCAGCAGAGCTACTCTAGAGCCTAAGAAGCAGGTCGGGAGAGCTGCTGCAAAGCCAGAGAACCAGGTCAGCAGTGCTGCTGTAGAGCCAGAGAACCAGGTAAGCAGAGCTGCTTTAGAGCCAGAGAACCAGGTCAGCAGACCTTTTGTAGAGCCAGAGAACCAGGTCAGCAGAGCTACTTTAGAGCTAGAGAACCAGATCAGCAGAGCTGCTTCAGATCCAGAGAACCAGGTCAGCAGAGCTGCTTTAGAGGGAAAGAACCATGTCAGCAGAGCTGCTTCAAATCCAGAGAACCAGGTCAGCAGAGCAGCTTTAGAGCCAGAGAACCAGGTCAGCAGAGCTGCTGTAGAGCCAGAGAACCAGGTAAAAGAAATTATCTTGAGCCACAGAAACAGGTCACCAGACCTGCTCTAGAGCTTGAGAACCAGGTCAGCAGAGCTGCTTTAGAGCCAGAGAACCAGGTCAGCAGAGCTGCTTTAGAGGGAGAGAACCAGGTCAGTAGAGCTGCTTCAAATGCAGATAACCAGGTCAGCAGAGCTGCTTTAGAGCCCAAGAACCAGGTCAGCAGATCAGCTTCAAAGCTGGAGAACCAGGTCAGCAGAGCTGCTGTAGAGCCAGAGAACCAGGTAAGCAGAGCTGCTTCAGATCCAGAGAACCAGGTCAGGAGAGCTGCTTTAGTGGGAGAAAACCATGTCAGCAGAGCTGCTTCAAAGCCAGAGAACCAGGTCAGCAGAGCAGCTTTAGAGCCAGAGAACCAGGTCTGCAGAGCTGCTGTAGAGCCAGAGAACCAGGTAACAGAAATTATCTTGAGCCAGAGAAACAGGTCATCAGACCTGCTCTAGAGCTAGAGAACCAGGTCAGCAGAGCTGCTTTAGAGCCAGAGAACCAGGTCAGTAGAGCTGCTCTAGAGCCAGAGAACCAGTTCAGCAGAGCCGTTCTAGAGCCTAAGAACCAGGTCAGCAGAGCTGCTCTAGAGCCGGAGAACCGGGTCAGCAGAGCTGCTTTAGAGCCAGAAAACCAGGTCAGCAGAGCTTCTCTAGAGCCAGATAACCAGGTCAGCAGAGCTGCTTCAAAGCTAGAAAACCTGGTCAGCAGAGCTGCTGTAGAACCAGAGAACCAGGTTAGCAGAACAGCCCTAGAGACAGAGAACCAGGTCAGCTGACCTGCTTCAAAGCCAGAGAACAAGGACAGTAGAGCTGCTCTAGAGCCAGAGACCCAGGTCAGTAGAGCTTCTCTAGAGACAGAGAACCAGGTCAGCAGAGCTGCTTCAAAGCCAGAGAAACAGGTCAACAGAGCAGCTTCAAATCCAGAGAACCAGGTCAGCAGATCTTCTCTAGAGCCAGCGAACCAGGTCAGCAGAGCTGCTTCAAAGCCAGAGAACCAGGTCAGCAGAGCTGCTGTAGAGCCAGAGAACCAGGTCAGCAGAGCTGCTTTAGAGCCAGAGAACCAGTTCAACAGAGCTGCTTTAGAGCCAGAGAACCAGATCAGCAGAGCTGCTTCAAAACCAGAGAACCAGGTCAAAAGATCTGCTTTAGAGCCACAGAATGAGGTCAGCAGAGCTGCTTTAGAGGTAGAGAACCAGGTCAACAGAGCTGTTCTAGAGCCAGAGAACCAGATCAGCAGAGCTGCTCTAGAGCCAGAGAACCAGATCAGCAGAGCAGCTTCAAAGCCAGAGAACCAGGTCAGCAGAGCTTCTCTAGAGCCAGAGAAAAAAAACAGCAGAACTGCTTCAAAGCCAGAGAACTAGGTCAGCAGAGCTGCTTCAAAGGCAGAGAACCAGGTCAGCAGAGCTGCTGTAGAGCCAGAAAACCAAGTCAGCAGAACTGCTTTATAGGGAGATAACCAGGTCAGCAGAGCTGCTTCAAATGCAGAGACCCAGGTCAGCAGAGCTATTCTAGAGCCTAAGAACCAGGTCAGGAGAGCTGCTGCAAAGCCAGAGAACCAGGTCAGCAGCGCTGCTGTAGAGCCAGAGAACCAGGTAAGCAGAGCTGCTTTAGAGCCAGAGAACCAGGTCAGCAGAGCTTTTGTAGAGCCAGAGAACCAGGTCAGCAGAGCTGTTTTAGATGGAGAGAACCAGGTCAGCAGAGCTGCTTCAACGCCAGAGAACCAGGTCAGCAGAGCTTCTCTAAAGCCAGAGAACCAGGTCAGCAGACCTGCTTTGAAGCCAGAGAACCAGGTCAGCAGAGCTGCTTCAAATGCAGATAACCAGGTCAGCAGAGCTGCTGTAGAGCCAGAGAATCAGGTCAGCAGAGCTGCTTTAGAGCCAGAGAACCAAGTCAGCAGAACTGCTTTATAGGGAGATAACCAGGTCAGCAGAGCTGCTTCAAATGCAGAGACCCAGGTCAGCAGAGCTATTCTAGAGCCTAAGAATCAGGTCAGGAGAGCTGCTGCAAAGCCAGAGAACCAGGTCAGCAGCGCTGCTGTAGAGGCAGAGAACCAGGTAAGCAGAGCTGCTTTAGAGCCAGAGAACCAGGTCAGCAGAACTGCTCTACAGCAAGAGAATCAGGTCAGCAGAGCTGCTTTAGAGCCAGAGAACCAAGTCAGCAGAACTGCTTTATAGGGAGATAACCAGGTCAGCAGAGCTGCTTCAAATGCAGAGACCCAGGTCAGCAGAGCTATTCTAGAGCCTAAGAACCAGGTCAGGAGAGCTGCTGCAAAGCCAGAGAACCAGGTCAGCAGCGCTGCTGTAGAGCCAGAGAACCAGGAAAGCAGAGCTGCTTTAGAGCCAGAGAACCAGGTCAGCAGACCTGCTTCAAAGCCAGAGAACAAGGTCAGCAGAGCTGCTTCAAATGCAGAGAACCAGGTCAGCAGAGCTGCTGTAGAGCCAGATAACCAGGTCAGCAGAGCTGCTTTAGAACAAGAGAACCAGATCAGCAGAGCTTCTCTAGAGCCAGAGAATGAGGTCAGCAGAGCTGCTTCATAGCCAGAGAAACAGGTCAGCAGAGCTGCTGTAGAGCCAGAGAACCAGGTCAGCAGAACTGCTCTAGAGCCAGAGAACCAGGTCAGCGGAGCTGCTTTCAAGCCAGAGAACCAGGTCAGCAGAGCTGCTATAGAGCCAGAGAACCAGGTCAGCAGTGCTGCTTTAGAGCCAGAGAACCAGGTCAGCAGAGCTTCTCTAGAGCCAGAGAACCAGGTCAGCAGAGTTGCTTCAAAGCCAGAGAACTAGGTCAGCAGAGCTGCTTTAAAGGCAGAGAACCAAGTCAGCAGAGCTGTTTTGTAGCCTTAGAACCAGGTCAGGAGAGCTGCTGCAAAGCCAGAGAACCAGGTCAGCAGTGCTGCTGAAGAGCCAGAGAACGAGGCAAGCAGATCTGCTTTAGAGCCACAGAACCAGGTCAGCAGAGCTTTTGTAGAGCCAGAGAACCAGGTAAGCAGAGCTGCTTTAGAGCTAGAGAACCATGTTAGCAGTGCTGCTTCAAAGCCAGAGAACCAGGTCAGCAGAGCTGCTTCAGATCCAGAGAACCAGGTCAGCAGAGCTGCTTTAGATGGAGAGAACCAGGTCAGCAGAGCTGCTTCAACGCCAGAGAACCAGGTCAACAGAGATGCTTCACAGCCAGAGAACCAGGTCAGCAGAGCTTCTCTAAAGCCAGAGAACCAGGTCAGCAGACCTGCTTCGAAGCCAGAGAACCAGGTCAGCAGAGTTGCTTCAAATGCAGATAACCAGGTCAGCAGAGCTGCTGTAGAGCTAGAGAACCAGGTCAGCAGACCTGCTTTAAAGCCAGAGAACAAGGTCAGCAGAGCTGCTTCAAATGCAGAGAACCAGGTCAGCAGAGCTGCTGTAGAGCCAGATAACCAGGTCAGCAGAGCTACTTTAGAACAAGAGAACCAGATCAGCAGAGCTTCTCTAGAGACAGAGAATGAGGTCAGCAGAGCTGCTTCATAGCCAGAGAAACAGGTCAGCAGAGCTGCTGTAGAGCCAGAGAACCAGGTCAGCAGAACTGCTCTAGAGCCAGAGAACCAGGTCAGCGGAGCTGCTTTCAAGCCAGAGAACCAGGTCAGCAGAGCTGCTATAGAGCCAGAGATCCAGGTCAGCAGTGCTGCTTTAGAGCCAGAGAACCAGGTCAGCAGAGCTTCTCTAGAGCCAGAGAACCAGGTCAGCAGAGGTGCTTCAAAGCCAGAGAACTAGGTCAGCAGAGCTGCTTTAAAGGCAGAGAACCAAGTCAGCAGAGCTGTTTTGTAGCCTTAGAACCAGGTCAGGAGAGCTGCTGCAAAGCCAGAGAACCAGGTAAGCAGAGCTGCTTTAGAGCTAGAGAACCATGTTAGCAGTGCTGCTTCAAAGCCAGAGAACCAGGTAAGCTGAGCTGCTTTAGAACCAGAATACCAGGTCAGCAGAGCTGCTGTAGAGCCAGAGAACCAGGTAAACAGAGCTGATTTTGAGCCAGAGAACCAGGTCAGCAGACCTGCTCTAGAGCTAGAGAACCAGGTCAGCAGAGCTGCTTTAGAGGGAGAGAATCGGGTCAGCAGAGCTGCTTCAAATGCAGAAAACCAGGTCAGCAGAGCTGCTCTAGAGCCCAAGTACCAGGTCAGGAGAGCAGCTTCAAAGCCGGAGAACCAGGTTAGCAGAGCTGCTGTAGAGTCAGAGAACCAGGTAAGCAGAGCAGCATGAGAGCCAGAGAACCAGGTCAGCAGAGCTGCTTTAGAGCCAGAGAACCAGATAAGCAGAGCTGCTTTTGATCCAGAGAACCAGGTCAGCAGAGCTGCTTTAGAGCCAGAGAACCTGGTCAGCAGAGCTGCTTTAGAGGGAGAGAACCATGTCAGCAGATATGCTTCAAAGCCAGAGAACCAGGTAAGCAGAGCTGCTTAGGAGCCAGAGAACCATGTCAGCAGAATTGCTCTAGAGCCAGAGAACCAGGTCAGCAGAGCTGCTTTAGAGCCAGAGAACCAAGTCAGCAGAGCTGCTTTGTAGCCTAAGAACCAGGTCAGGAGAGCTGCTGCAAAGCCAGAGAACCAGGTCAGCAGTGCTGCTGAAGAGCCAGAGAACGAGGCAAGCAGAGTTTCTCTTGAGCCAGAGAACCAGGTCAGCAGAGCTGCTTTAGAGCCAGAGAACCAAGTCAGCAGAGCTGCTTTGTAGCCTAAGAACCAGGTCAGGAGAGCTGGTGCAAAGCCAGAGAACCAGGTCAGCAGTGTTGCTGAAGAGCCAGAGAACGAGGCAAGCAGATCTGCTTTAGAGCCAGAGAACCAAGTCAGCAGAGCTTTTGTAGAGCCAGAGAACCAGGTAAGCTGAGCTGCCTTAGAACCAGAATACCAGGTCATCAGAGCTGCTGTAGAGCCAGAGAACCAGGTAAACAGAGCTGATTTTGAGCCAGAGAACCAGGTCAGCAGACCTGCTCTAGAGCTAGAGAACCAGGTCAGCAGAGCTGCTTTAGAGGGAGAGAATCGGGTCAGCAGAGCTGCTTCAAATGCAGAAAACCAGGACAGCAGAGCTGCTCTAGAGCCCAAGTACCAGGTCAGGAGAGCAGCTTCAAAGCCGGAGAACCAGGTTAGCAGAGCTGCTGTAGAGCCAGAGAACCAGGTAAGCAGAGCAGCATTAGAGCCAGAGAACCAGGTCAGCAGAGCTGCTTTAGAGCCAGAGAACCATGTCAGCAGAGCTGCTCTAGAGCCTAAGAACCAGGTCAGTAGAGCTGCTTCAAAGCCGGAGAACCAAGTCAGCAGAGCTTCTCTAGAGCCTAAGAACCAGGTCAGCAGAGCTGCTCTAGAGCCTTATAAACAGGTTAGCAGAACTGCTCTAGAGCCATTGCACCTGGTTAGCAGCGCTGCTCTAGAGACAGAGAAGCAAGTCAGCAGATCTGCTTTAGAGCCAGAGAACCAGTTCAGCAGAGCTGCTCTAGAGCATGAGAACTAGGTCTGCAGAGCTGCCCTAGAGCCAAAGAACTCGGTCAGCAGAGATGCTTTAGAGCCAGAGAACCAGGTCAGCAGATCTTCTCCAGAGCCAGAGAACCAGGTCAGCAGAGCTGCTTCAAAGCCAGAGAACCAGGTCAGCTGAGCTGCTTCAAAGCCAGAGAACCAGGTCAGTAGAGCTCCTCTTGAGCCAGAGAACCAGGTCAGCAGAGCTTATCTAGAGCCAGAGAACCGGTCAGCAGAGGTGCTTCAAAGCCAGAGAACCAGGTCAACAGAGCTGCTTCAAAGCCAGAGAACCAGGTCAGCAGAGCTTCTCTAGAGCCAGAGAACCAGGTCAGCAGAGCTGCTCTAGAGCCTAAGAACCAGGTCAGTAGAGCTGCTTCAAAGCCGGAGAACCAAGTCAGCAGAGCTTCTCTAGAGCCTAAGAAACAGGTCAGCAGAGCTGCTCTAGAGCCATTGCACCTGGTCAGCAGAGCTGCTCTAGAGACAGAGAACCAGGTCAGCAGATCTGCTTTAGAGCCAGAGAACCAGTTCAGCAGAGCTGCTCTAGAGCATGAGAACTAGGTCTGCAGAGCTGCTCTAGATCCACAGAAACCAGGTCAGCAGAGCTGCTCTAGAGCCAGAGAACCAGGTCAGCAGAGCTGTTCTAGAGCCTAAGAACCAGATCAGCAGAGCTGCCCTAGAGCCAAAGAACTCGGTCAGCAGAGATGCTTTAGAGCCAGAGAACCAGGTCAGCAGATCTTCTCCAGAGCCAGAGAACCAGGTCAGCAGAGCTGCTTCAAAGCCAGAGAACCAGGTCAGCTGAGCTGCTTCAAAGCCAGAGAACCAGGTCAGCAGAGCTCCTCTTGAGCCAGAGAACCAGGTCAGCAGAGCTTCTCTAGAGCCAGAGAACCGGTCAGCAGAGGTGCTTCAAAGCCAGAGAACCAGGTCAACAGAGCTGCTTCAAAGCCAGAGAACCAGGTCAGCAGAGCTTCTCTAGAGCCAGAGAACCAGGTCAGCAGAACTGCTCTAGAGCCAGGGAACGAGGTTGGCAGAGCTGCTTCAAAGCCAGAGAACCAGGTCAGCAGAGCAGCTATAGAGCCAGAGAACCATGTCAGCAGAGCTACTTTAGACCCAGAGAACCAGGTCAGCAGAGCTTCTCTAGAGCTATAGAACCAATTCAGCAGAACTGCTTCAAAGCCAGAGAACCAGGTCAGCAGAGATGCTTCAAAGACAGAAAGCCAGGTCAGCAGAGCTGCTGTAGAGCCAGAGAACCAGGTAAGCAGAGCTGCTTCAAAGCCAGAGAACCAGGTCAGCAGAGTTGCTTCATAGCAGACAACCAGGTCAGCAGAGCTGCTGTAGAGCCAGAGAACCAGGTAAGCAGAGCTGATTTAGAGCCAGAGAACCAGTTCAGTAGAGCTGCTTTAGAGCCTGAGAACCAGGTCAGCAGAGCTGCTTTAGAGCCAGAGATCCAAGTCAGCAGAGCTGCTCTAGATCCAGAGAACCAAGTCAGCAAAGCTTCTCTAGAGCCAGAGAACCTGGTCAGCAGAGCTGTTTCAAAGCCAGAGAACCAGGTCAACAGAGCTGCTTCAAAGCCAGAGAACCAGGTTAGCAGATCTTCTCTAGAGCCAGAGAACCAGGTCAGCAGAGCTGCTTCAAAGCCAGAGAACCAGGTCAGCAGAGCTGCTTCAAATGCAGAGAACCAGGGCAACAGAGCTGCTGTAGAGCCAGAGAACCAGGTCAGCAGATCTGCTTTAGAGCCAGAGAACCAGTTCAGCAGAGCTGCTTTAGAGCCTGAGAACCAGGTCAGCAGAGCTTCTCTAGAGCCAGAGAACCAGGTCATCAGATCTGCTGCAAAGCCGGAGAACCAGGTCAGCAGAGCTGCTTCAAAGCTAGAGAACCAGGTCAGCAGAGCTGCTCTAGAGCCATTGAATCAGGTCAGCAGAGTTGTTTTAGAGCAAGAGAACCAGGTCAGCAGAGCTGCTTTAAAGTCAGAGAACCAGGTCAGCAGTGCTGCTCTAGAGCCAGAGAACCAGGTCAGCAGAGCTGCTCTAGAGCCAGAGAACCAGGTCAGCAGAGCTTCTCTAGAGCCAGAGAACCAGGTCAGCAGAGCTGCTTCAAAGCCAGAGAACCAGGCCAGCAGCGCTGCTCTAGAGACAGAGAACCAGGTCAGCAGAGCTGCTCTAGAGCCAGAGAACCAGGTCAGCAGAGCTTCTCTAGAGCCAGAGAACCAGGTCAGCAGAGCTGCTTCAAAGCCAGAGAACCAGGTCAGCAGAGCTGCTTCAAAGCCAGAGAACCAGGTCAGCAGAGCTGCTGTAGAGCCAGAGAACCAGGTCAGCAGAACTGAACTAAAGCCAGAGAATCAGGTCAGCTGAGCTGCTTCAAAGCCAGAGAACCAGGTCAGTAGAGCTCCTCTTGAGCCAGAGAACCAGGTCAGCAGAGCTTCTCTAGAGCCAGAGAACCGGTCAGCAGAGGTGCTTCAAAGCCAGAGAACCAGGTCAACAGAGCTGCTTCAAAGCCAGAGAACCAGGTCAGCAGAGCTTCTCTAGAGCCAGAGAACCAGGTCAGCAGAACTGCTCTAGAGCCAGGGAACGAGGTTGGCAGAGCTGCATCAAAGCCAGAGAACCAGGTCAGCAGAGTTGCTTCAAAGGCAGAGAACCAGGTCAGCAGAGCTGCTGTAGAGCCAGAGAACCAGGTAAGCAGAGCTGATTTAGAGCCAGAGAACCAGTTCAGCAGAGCTGCTTTAGAGCCTGAGAACCATGTCAGCAGATCTGCTTTAGACCCAGAGAACCAGGCCAGCAGAGCTTCTCTAGAGTCATAGAACCAATTCATAGAACTGCTTCAAAGCCAGAGAACCAGGTCAGCAGATATGCTTCAAAGGCAAAGAACCAGGTCAGCAGAGCTTTTGTAGAGCCAGAGAACCAGGTCAGCAGAGCTGTTTTAGATGGAGAGAACCAGGTCAGCAGAGCTGCTTCAACGCCAGAGAACCAGGTCAGCAGAGCTTCTCTAAAGCCAGAGAACCAGGTCAGCAGACCTGCTTTGAAGCCAGAGAACCAGGTCAGCAGAGCTGCTTCAAATGCAGATAACCAGGTCAGCAGAGCTGCTGTAGAGCCAGAGAATCAGGTCAGCAGAGCTGCTTTAGAGCCAGAGAACCAAGTCAGCAGAACTGCTTTATAGGGAGATAACCAGGTCAGCAGAGCTGCTTCAAATGCAGAGACCCAGGTCAGCAGAGCTATTCTAGAGCCTAAGAATCAGGTCAGGAGAGCTGCTGCAAAGCCAGAGAACCAGGTCAGCAGCGCTGCTGTAGAGGCAGAGAACCAGGTAAGCAGAGCTGCTTTAGAGCCAGAGAACCAGGTCAGCAGAACTGCTCTACAGCAAGAGAATCAGGTCAGCAGAGCTGCTTTAGAGCCAGAGAACCAAGTCAGCAGAACTGCTTTATAGGGAGATAACCAGGTCAGCAGAGCTGCTTCAAATGCAGAGACCCAGGTCAGCAGAGCTATTCTAGAGCCTAAGAACCAGGTCAGGAGAGCTGCTGCAAAGCCAGAGAACCAGGTCAGCAGCGCTGCTGTAGAGCCAGAGAACCAGGAAAGCAGAGCTGCTTTAGAGCCAGAGAACCAGGTCAGCAGACCTGCTTCAAAGCCAGAGAACAAGGTCAGCAGAGCTGCTTCAAATGCAGAGAACCAGGTCAGCAGAGCTGCTGTAGAGCCAGATAACCAGGTCAGCAGAGCTGCTTTAGAACAAGAGAACCAGATCAGCAGAGCTTCTCTAGAGCCAGAGAATGAGGTCAGCAGAGCTGCTTCATAGCCAGAGAAACAGGTCAGCAGAGCTGCTGTAGAGCCAGAGAACCAGGTCAGCAGAACTGCTCTAGAGCCAGAGAACCAGGTCAGCGGAGCTGCTTTCAAGCCAGAGAACCAGGTCAGCAGAGCTGCTATAGAGCCAGAGAACCAGGTCAGCAGTGCTGCTTTAGAGCCAGAGAACCAGGTCAGCAGAGCTTCTCTAGAGCCAGAGAACCAGGTCAGCAGAGTTGCTTCAAAGCCAGAGAACTAGGTCAGCAGAGCTGCTTTAAAGGCAGAGAACCAAGTCAGCAGAGCTGTTTTGTAGCCTTAGAACCAGGTCAGGAGAGCTGCTGCAAAGCCAGAGAACCAGGTCAGCAGTGCTGCTGAAGAGCCAGAGAACGAGGCAAGCAGATCTGCTTTAGAGCCACAGAACCAGGTCAGCAGAGCTTTTGTAGAGCCAGAGAACCAGGTAAGCAGAGCTGCTTTAGAGCTAGAGAACCATGTTAGCAGTGCTGCTTCAAAGCCAGAGAACCAGGTCAGCAGAGCTGCTTCAGATCCAGAGAACCAGGTCAGCAGAGCTGCTTTAGATGGAGAGAACCAGGTCAGCAGAGCTGCTTCAACGCCAGAGAACCAGGTCAACAGAGATGCTTCACAGCCAGAGAACCAGGTCAGCAGAGCTTCTCTAAAGCCAGAGAACCAGGTCAGCAGACCTGCTTCGAAGCCAGAGAACCAGGTCAGCAGAGTTGCTTCAAATGCAGATAACCAGGTCAGCAGAGCTGCTGTAGAGCTAGAGAACCAGGTCAGCAGACCTGCTTTAAAGCCAGAGAACAAGGTCAGCAGAGCTGCTTCAAATGCAGAGAACCAGGTCAGCAGAGCTGCTGTAGAGCCAGATAACCAGGTCAGCAGAGCTACTTTAGAACAAGAGAACCAGATCAGCAGAGCTTCTCTAGAGACAGAGAATGAGGTCAGCAGAGCTGCTTCATAGCCAGAGAAACAGGTCAGCAGAGCTGCTGTAGAGCCAGAGAACCAGGTCAGCAGAACTGCTCTAGAGCCAGAGAACCAGGTCAGCGGAGCTGCTTTCAAGCCAGAGAACCAGGTCAGCAGAGCTGCTATAGAGCCAGAGATCCAGGTCAGCAGTGCTGCTTTAGAGCCAGAGAACCAGGTCAGCAGAGCTTCTCTAGAGCCAGAGAACCAGGTCAGCAGAGGTGCTTCAAAGCCAGAGAACTAGGTCAGCAGAGCTGCTTTAAAGGCAGAGAACCAAGTCAGCAGAGCTGTTTTGTAGCCTTAGAACCAGGTCAGGAGAGCTGCTGCAAAGCCAGAGAACCAGGTAAGCAGAGCTGCTTTAGAGCTAGAGAACCATGTTAGCAGTGCTGCTTCAAAGCCAGAGAACCAGGTAAGCTGAGCTGCTTTAGAACCAGAATACCAGGTCAGCAGAGCTGCTGTAGAGCCAGAGAACCAGGTAAACAGAGCTGATTTTGAGCCAGAGAACCAGGTCAGCAGACCTGCTCTAGAGCTAGAGAACCAGGTCAGCAGAGCTGCTTTAGAGGGAGAGAATCGGGTCAGCAGAGCTGCTTCAAATGCAGAAAACCAGGTCAGCAGAGCTGCTCTAGAGCCCAAGTACCAGGTCAGGAGAGCAGCTTCAAAGCCGGAGAACCAGGTTAGCAGAGCTGCTGTAGAGTCAGAGAACCAGGTAAGCAGAGCAGCATGAGAGCCAGAGAACCAGGTCAGCAGAGCTGCTTTAGAGCCAGAGAACCAGATAAGCAGAGCTGCTTTTGATCCAGAGAACCAGGTCAGCAGAGCTGCTTTAGAGCCAGAGAACCTGGTCAGCAGAGCTGCTTTAGAGGGAGAGAACCATGTCAGCAGATATGCTTCAAAGCCAGAGAACCAGGTAAGCAGAGCTGCTTAGGAGCCAGAGAACCATGTCAGCAGAATTGCTCTAGAGCCAGAGAACCAGGTCAGCAGAGCTGCTTTAGAGCCAGAGAACCAAGTCAGCAGAGCTGCTTTGTAGCCTAAGAACCAGGTCAGGAGAGCTGCTGCAAAGCCAGAGAACCAGGTCAGCAGTGCTGCTGAAGAGCCAGAGAACGAGGCAAGCAGAGTTTCTCTTGAGCCAGAGAACCAGGTCAGCAGAGCTGCTTTAGAGCCAGAGAACCAAGTCAGCAGAGCTGCTTTGTAGCCTAAGAACCAGGTCAGGAGAGCTGGTGCAAAGCCAGAGAACCAGGTCAGCAGTGTTGCTGAAGAGCCAGAGAACGAGGCAAGCAGATCTGCTTTAGAGCCAGAGAACCAAGTCAGCAGAGCTTTTGTAGAGCCAGAGAACCAGGTAAGCTGAGCTGCCTTAGAACCAGAATACCAGGTCATCAGAGCTGCTGTAGAGCCAGAGAACCAGGTAAACAGAGCTGATTTTGAGCCAGAGAACCAGGTCAGCAGACCTGCTCTAGAGCTAGAGAACCAGGTCAGCAGAGCTGCTTTAGAGGGAGAGAATCGGGTCAGCAGAGCTGCTTCAAATGCAGAAAACCAGGACAGCAGAGCTGCTCTAGAGCCCAAGTACCAGGTCAGGAGAGCAGCTTCAAAGCCGGAGAACCAGGTTAGCAGAGCTGCTGTAGAGCCAGAGAACCAGGTAAGCAGAGCAGCATTAGAGCCAGAGAACCAGGTCAGCAGAGCTGCTTTAGAGCCAGAGAACCATGTCAGCAGAGCTGCTCTAGAGCCTAAGAACCAGGTCAGTAGAGCTGCTTCAAAGCCGGAGAACCAAGTCAGCAGAGCTTCTCTAGAGCCTAAGAACCAGGTCAGCAGAGCTGCTCTAGAGCCTTATAAACAGGTTAGCAGAACTGCTCTAGAGCCATTGCACCTGGTTAGCAGCGCTGCTCTAGAGACAGAGAAGCAAGTCAGCAGATCTGCTTTAGAGCCAGAGAACCAGTTCAGCAGAGCTGCTCTAGAGCATGAGAACTAGGTCTGCAGAGCTGCCCTAGAGCCAAAGAACTCGGTCAGCAGAGATGCTTTAGAGCCAGAGAACCAGGTCAGCAGATCTTCTCCAGAGCCAGAGAACCAGGTCAGCAGAGCTGCTTCAAAGCCAGAGAACCAGGTCAGCTGAGCTGCTTCAAAGCCAGAGAACCAGGTCAGTAGAGCTCCTCTTGAGCCAGAGAACCAGGTCAGCAGAGCTTATCTAGAGCCAGAGAACCGGTCAGCAGAGGTGCTTCAAAGCCAGAGAACCAGGTCAACAGAGCTGCTTCAAAGCCAGAGAACCAGGTCAGCAGAGCTTCTCTAGAGCCAGAGAACCAGGTCAGCAGAGCTGCTCTAGAGCCTAAGAACCAGGTCAGTAGAGCTGCTTCAAAGCCGGAGAACCAAGTCAGCAGAGCTTCTCTAGAGCCTAAGAAACAGGTCAGCAGAGCTGCTCTAGAGCCATTGCACCTGGTCAGCAGAGCTGCTCTAGAGACAGAGAACCAGGTCAGCAGATCTGCTTTAGAGCCAGAGAACCAGTTCAGCAGAGCTGCTCTAGAGCATGAGAACTAGGTCTGCAGAGCTGCTCTAGATCCACAGAAACCAGGTCAGCAGAGCTGCTCTAGAGCCAGAGAACCAGGTCAGCAGAGCTGTTCTAGAGCCTAAGAACCAGATCAGCAGAGCTGCCCTAGAGCCAAAGAACTCGGTCAGCAGAGATGCTTTAGAGCCAGAGAACCAGGTCAGCAGATCTTCTCCAGAGCCAGAGAACCAGGTCAGCAGAGCTGCTTCAAAGCCAGAGAACCAGGTCAGCTGAGCTGCTTCAAAGCCAGAGAACCAGGTCAGCAGAGCTCCTCTTGAGCCAGAGAACCAGGTCAGCAGAGCTTCTCTAGAGCCAGAGAACCGGTCAGCAGAGGTGCTTCAAAGCCAGAGAACCAGGTCAACAGAGCTGCTTCAAAGCCAGAGAACCAGGTCAGCAGAGCTTCTCTAGAGCCAGAGAACCAGGTCAGCAGAACTGCTCTAGAGCCAGGGAACGAGGTTGGCAGAGCTGCTTCAAAGCCAGAGAACCAGGTCAGCAGAGCAGCTATAGAGCCAGAGAACCATGTCAGCAGAGCTACTTTAGACCCAGAGAACCAGGTCAGCAGAGCTTCTCTAGAGCTATAGAACCAATTCAGCAGAACTGCTTCAAAGCCAGAGAACCAGGTCAGCAGAGATGCTTCAAAGACAGAAAGCCAGGTCAGCAGAGCTGCTGTAGAGCCAGAGAACCAGGTAAGCAGAGCTGCTTCAAAGCCAGAGAACCAGGTCAGCAGAGTTGCTTCATAGCAGACAACCAGGTCAGCAGAGCTGCTGTAGAGCCAGAGAACCAGGTAAGCAGAGCTGATTTAGAGCCAGAGAACCAGTTCAGTAGAGCTGCTTTAGAGCCTGAGAACCAGGTCAGCAGAGCTGCTTTAGAGCCAGAGATCCAAGTCAGCAGAGCTGCTCTAGATCCAGAGAACCAAGTCAGCAAAGCTTCTCTAGAGCCAGAGAACCTGGTCAGCAGAGCTGTTTCAAAGCCAGAGAACCAGGTCAACAGAGCTGCTTCAAAGCCAGAGAACCAGGTTAGCAGATCTTCTCTAGAGCCAGAGAACCAGGTCAGCAGAGCTGCTTCAAAGCCAGAGAACCAGGTCAGCAGAGCTGCTTCAAATGCAGAGAACCAGGGCAACAGAGCTGCTGTAGAGCCAGAGAACCAGGTCAGCAGATCTGCTTTAGAGCCAGAGAACCAGTTCAGCAGAGCTGCTTTAGAGCCTGAGAACCAGGTCAGCAGAGCTTCTCTAGAGCCAGAGAACCAGGTCATCAGATCTGCTGCAAAGCCGGAGAACCAGGTCAGCAGAGCTGCTTCAAAGCTAGAGAACCAGGTCAGCAGAGCTGCTCTAGAGCCATTGAATCAGGTCAGCAGAGTTGTTTTAGAGCAAGAGAACCAGGTCAGCAGAGCTGCTTTAAAGTCAGAGAACCAGGTCAGCAGTGCTGCTCTAGAGCCAGAGAACCAGGTCAGCAGAGCTGCTCTAGAGCCAGAGAACCAGGTCAGCAGAGCTTCTCTAGAGCCAGAGAACCAGGTCAGCAGAGCTGCTTCAAAGCCAGAGAACCAGGCCAGCAGCGCTGCTCTAGAGACAGAGAACCAGGTCAGCAGAGCTGCTCTAGAGCCAGAGAACCAGGTCAGCAGAGCTTCTCTAGAGCCAGAGAACCAGGTCAGCAGAGCTGCTTCAAAGCCAGAGAACCAGGTCAGCAGAGCTGCTTCAAAGCCAGAGAACCAGGTCAGCAGAGCTGCTGTAGAGCCAGAGAACCAGGTCAGCAGAACTGAACTAAAGCCAGAGAATCAGGTCAGCTGAGCTGCTTCAAAGCCAGAGAACCAGGTCAGTAGAGCTCCTCTTGAGCCAGAGAACCAGGTCAGCAGAGCTTCTCTAGAGCCAGAGAACCGGTCAGCAGAGGTGCTTCAAAGCCAGAGAACCAGGTCAACAGAGCTGCTTCAAAGCCAGAGAACCAGGTCAGCAGAGCTTCTCTAGAGCCAGAGAACCAGGTCAGCAGAACTGCTCTAGAGCCAGGGAACGAGGTTGGCAGAGCTGCATCAAAGCCAGAGAACCAGGTCAGCAGAGTTGCTTCAAAGGCAGAGAACCAGGTCAGCAGAGCTGCTGTAGAGCCAGAGAACCAGGTAAGCAGAGCTGATTTAGAGCCAGAGAACCAGTTCAGCAGAGCTGCTTTAGAGCCTGAGAACCATGTCAGCAGATCTGCTTTAGACCCAGAGAACCAGGCCAGCAGAGCTTCTCTAGAGTCATAGAACCAATTCATAGAACTGCTTCAAAGCCAGAGAACCAGGTCAGCAGATATGCTTCAAAGGCAAAGAACCAGGTCAGCAGAGCTGCTGTAGAGCCAGAGAACCAGGTAAGCAGTGCTGCTTCAAAGCCAGAGAACCAGGTCAGCAGAGTTGCTTCAAAGGCAGAGAACCAGGTCAGCAGAGCTGCTGTAGAGCCAGAGAACCAGGTAAGCAGAGCTGATTTAGAGCCAGAGAACCAGTTCAGCAGAGCTGCTTTAGAGCCTGAGAACCATGTCAGCAGATCTGCTTTAGACCCAGAGAACCAGGTCAGCATAGCTTCTCTAGAGCCATAGAACCAATTCATAGAACTGCTTCAAAGCCAGAGAACCAGGTCAGCAGATATGCTTCAAAGGCAAAGAACCAGGTCAGCAGAGCTGCTGTAGAGCCAGAGAACCAGGTAAGCAGAGCTGTTTCAAAGCCAGAGAACCAGGTCAACAGAGCTGCTTCAAAGCCAGAGAACCAGGTCAATCAATCAATCAATCATAGGCATTTGTATAGCGCACTGCTCACCCGGAGGGTCTCAAGGTGCTGGGGGAGGGGAACGCTATTTCTCGAACAGCCAGGTCTTGAGTTGCTTCCTGAAGGTGAGATGGTCTTGCGTTGTCCGGAGGTGGATGGGGAGGGAGTTCCATGTCTTGGCTGCCAGGTAGGAGAAGGATCTTCCTCCGGCGGTGGCTCTGCGGATGTGGGGGACGGTGGCGAGAGCGAGGCTGGCGGAGCGGAGCTGGCGGGTGGGCTTGTGGAAGGTCAGGCGGCTGTTGAGGAACTTGGGGCCCAGGTCGTGGAGGGCCTTGTGTGCGTGGGTGAGGAGTCGGAACGTGATTCTTTTGTTGACGGGGAGCCAGTGCAGGTCTCTCAGGTGTCCGGAGATGTGGCTGTGTCGGGGGATGTCCAGGATGAGTCGTACTGAGGCGTTCTGGATCCGTTGGAGTTTCTTCTGGAGTTTGGCGGCGGTGCCGGCGTAGAGGGCATTCCCGTAGTCCAGCCGACTGGTGACGAGGGCCTGGATGACCGTCTTCCTGGTCTCGGTGGGGATCCACCGGAAGATCTTTCGAAGCATGCGCAGGGTGTTGAAGCATGAAGACGAGACGGCGTTGACTTGTCTGGTCATCGAGAGGGAGGAGTCCAGGATGAAGCCTAGGTTGCGTGCGTGGTCCGTTAGCTTGGGGGTGGCTCCCAGGGCGGGGGGCCACCAGGAGTCATCCCAGGCGGAGGGTGATGATCCCAGGATGAGGACCTCCGTCTTGTCTGAGTTCAGTTTCAGGCGGCTGTTCTTCATCCATTCGGCGACGTCTTTCATCCCTTCGTGTGGGCTGGCTCTGGCAGCGTCCGGGTCGCTGGTGAGGGAGAGGATCAGCTGGGTGTCATCAGCGTAGGTGATGATCTTGAGGTTGTGTTGACGTGCGATGGTTGCGAGGGGGCTCATGTAGATGTTGAAGAGGGTGGGGCTGAGCGATGACCCTTGTGGAACGCCGCAGATGACTTCGGTGGCCGCTGACCGGAACGGGGGGAGGCGGACTCTCTGGGTTCTTCCGGCGAGGAATGAGGTGATCCACTCCAGGGCCTTCTCCTGGATGCCGGTGTTGTTCAGGCGCTGTACCAGGGTGCGGTGGCAGACAGTGTCGAACGCTGCGGATAGGTCCAGGAGGATGAGGGCCGCAGTTTCCCCGTTGTCCATTAGGGATCTGATGTCGTCTGTGGCTGCGATGAGGGCGGTCTCCGTGCTGTGGTTGGCTCGGAAGCCGGATTGCGAGTGGTCGAGGGATCCGTTAATCTCGAGGAAGGCGGCGAGCTGTCTGTTGACGGTCTTCTCGATGACTTTGGCAGGAAACGGGAGGAGCGAGATGGGGCGGTATTTCTTGAGGTCGGAGGGGTCTGCAGTTGGTTTCTTCAGCAGGGCACTGATCTCGGCGTGTTTCCAGCACTCCGGGAAGGTGGCGGTGTTGAAGGAGGCGTTGATGATGTCGCGGAGGTGGGGTGCGATGATGTGGCCGGCCGTGTTGAAGATGTGGTGTGGGCAGGGGTCCGTAGGGGATCCGTAGTGGATGGTGTTCATTGTGCGTGTTGTGTCTTCGGTGCTGACTGGGGTCCAGATGCGGAGGGTGGCGGTGGGGGGCATCGGTTCGGTGGTGAGGTTCATGGTTGGTGGGCCGAAGCTGTTGTGAATGTTGGCGATCTTGTCATGGAAGAAGGCTGCGAGGGAGTCGCAGAGGTCTTGCGAGGGAGTGATGTCATTGTTTCCGGCGTCGGGGTTGGAGAGCTCTTTGACGATGCTGAAGAGTTCCTTGCTGTTGTGGGTGTTGTTGTCCAGTTGTTCCTTGAAGGCTGTCTTCTTTGTGGCGCGGATCAGTTGGTGGTGTTTGTGGGTGGCGTGTTTGAGGGCCGTCATGTTGTCTGTGGTCTGGTTGGTGCGCCAGGTGTTCTCCAGGGAGTGGCAGTTCTTCTTGGAGGTGATGAGCTCGTCGGTGAACCAGGAGTCTTTCTTGCTGCCGCGTCTGCTGGGGGGGTTCTTCTTCAGTGGTGCGAGGGCGTCTGCGCAGTTGGTGATCCACTGTGTGAGGTTGTTGGCGGCTTCGTTGGGGTCCGTTGAGCTGGTGGGGGGGTTCTGGCTGAGGAAGGTGGTGAGCTGGTCGCCGGTGATCTTGTTCCAGCTCCTGCGGGGGGCTTGTTGAGGGTGGTGGTGGGTCGTCGTTTTACTGAAGCTGAAGTGGACGCAGCTGTGGTCAGTCCACTGGAGATTGGTGGAGTGGCTGAAGGTGACGTATTTGCTGGATGAGAAGACTGGGTCAAGCGTGTGGCCGGCGTAGTGGGTGGGGGTGGTTACCAGTTGCTTGAGTCCGAGGTTGTCCAGGTTGTCCAGCAGAGCAGTGGTGTTGCGGTCCTTGTTGTCCTCCAGGTGGAAGTTGAGGTCCCCCAGGAGGATGTAGTCGGTGGAATTGATGGCGTGCGGGCTGACGAAGTCTGTGATGTCTTCGCTGAACTGTGTGCGTGGTCCCGGTGGTCTGTAGACGAGGGTGCCTCTGAGCGTGGTCTTGGGGTCGGTGTGTATCTGGAAGTGGAGGTGTTCGGCGGAGGTGAAGGTGTCATCGGAGTTGGTCGTGATGCAGATGGTGTTCTTGTGGATGATGGCGATGCCTCCTCCTGTCTGGTTGACGCGGTCCTTCCTGGTGATTTTGTAGCCTTCCGGGACGGCGATGGCGACGTCGGGCGCTGAGGAGGCGTTCATCCAGGTTTCCGTCAGGAAGGCGATGTCTGGTGCTGTCGAGTCGAGGAGGTTCCAGAGTTCGAAGGCATGCCTGTGAACGGAGCGGGTGTTGAGCAGGATGCACATCAGGTGTTTGTTGCTGGGGCTCGGTTTAGCAGGTGCGGTGTTGGGTCGGAGGCCGGTGAAGCGGCAGGTCAGGCAGGTGAAGGGTCCGTGGGTGCATCTCGGGGTGGCTCGGTAGCAAGTGGTGTTTCGGCCGGCGTTGAGTGTGTGGAGGGTTTTGGCGTCGTAGATGTGCAAGGTGTGCTGGCGAGGGCGAGGACCAGGGGGTCTGGCGCTTGGCGCGGTCCAGGCACGGACGGGCGCAGACGGGCTTACCTTTGGCGCACCTTCGGCGCTCAATCGGCGCTCCCGCTGCGCGCGGTCGCTCTGGGGGCGTCATAAGTAAGGAGCCGGGAGGGAGGAGCAGCTGGGTGGCGGGAGCGGGGCGGCGAATGGAATCACAGGGGGGCGGGGCCGCAGGGAGGCAGCGGCGGGAAATTCCAAGAAGCAGCGGGCAGCGGGAAATTCCCAGGAGCAGCGGGAAATTCCCAGGAGCAGCGGGCAGAGAGCAAAGGAATCTGCAGGCAGGAGGCGGCAAAGGCAGGCAGGAGCGGCAGCAGTGAGTGGGGCGACCAAGCCCTGTGGAGGGCTGAGCGGTCAGCAGATCTTCTCTAGAGCCAGAGAACCAGGTCAGCAGAGCTGCTTCGAAGCCAGAGAACCAGGTCAGCAGAGCTGCTTCAAATGCAGAGAACCAGGTCAGCAGAGCTGCTGTAGAGCCAGAGAACCAGGTCAGCAGATCTGCTTTAGAGCCAAAGAACCAGTTGAGCAGAGCTGCTTTAGAGCCAGAGAACCAGGTCAGCAGATCTGCTGCAAAGCCGGAGAAACAGGTCAGCAGAGCTGCTTCAAAGCTAGAGAACCAGGTCAGCAGAGCTGCTCTAGAGCCACTGAATCAGGACAGCAGAGCTGTTTTAGAGCAAGAGAACCAGGTCAGCAGAGCTGCTTTAAAGTCAGAGAACCAGGTCAGCAGCGCTGCTCTAGATCCAGAGAACCAGGTCAGCAGAGCTGCTCTAGAGCCAGAGAACCAGGTCAGCAGAGCTTCTCTAGAGCCAGAGAACCAGGTCAGCAGAGCTGCTTCAAAGCCAGAGAACCAGGTCAGCAGCGCTGCTCCAGAGACAGAGAACCAAGTCAGCAGAGCTGCTCTAGAGCCAGAGAACCAGGTCAGCAGAGCTTCTTTAGAGCCAGAGAACCAGGTCAGCAGAGCTGCTTCAAAGCCAGAGAACCAGGTCAACAGAGCTGCTTCAAAGTCAGAGAACAAGGCCAGCAGAGCTGCTGTAGAGCCAGAGAACCAGGTCAGCAGAGCTGCTTTAGAGCCAGAAAACCAGTTCAGCAGAGCTGCATTAGAGCCTGAGAACCAGGTCAGCAGAGCTGCTTCAAAGCCAGAGAACAAGGTGAGCAGAGCTGCTTGAAAGCCAGAGAAACAGGTCAGCAGAGCTGCTGTAGAGCCAGAGAACCAGGTCAGCAGATCTGCTCTAGAGCCAGAGAACCAGGTCAGCAGAGCTGCTTCAAAGCCAGAGAACCATGTCAGCAGAGCTGCTATAGAGCCAGAGAACCAGGTCAGCAGTGCTGCTTTAGAGCCAGAGAACCAGGCCAGCAGAGCTTCTCTAGAGCCAGAGAACTAGGTCAGCAGAGTTGCTTCAAAGCCAGAGAACTAGGTCAGCAGAGCTGATTCAAAGGCAAAGAACCAGGTAAGCAGAGCTGATTTAGAGCCAGAGAACCAGGTCCGCAGACTGCTCTAGAGCCAGAGAACTAGGTCAGCAGAGCTGCTGCGAAGCCATAGAATCAGGTCAGCAGAGTTGTTTCAAAGCCAGAGAACCAGGTCAGCATATCTTCTTTAGAGCCAGAGAAACAGGTCAGCAAAGACATTGTAGAGCCAGAGAACCAGGTCAGAAGAGCTGCTGTAGAGCCAGAGAACCAGGTCAGCAGAGCTGCTCTAGAGCCACAGAACCAGTTCAGCAGAGCATCTCTAGAGCCAGAGAACCAGGTCAGCAGAGCTGCTTCAAAGCCAGAGAACCAAGTCAGAAGAGCTGCTTCAAAGCCAGAGAACCAGGTCAACAGAGCTGCTGTAGAGCCAGAGAACCAGGTCTGCAGAGCTGCTCTAGAGCCAGAGAACCAGGTCAGCAGAGCTGCTCTAGAGACAAGGAACCAGGTCAGCAGAGCTGCTTCAAAGCCAGAGAACAAGGTTAGCAGAGCTGCTCTAGTGCCAGAGAACTTGGCCAGCTGAGCTGCGTTAGAGCCAGAGAACCAGGTCAGCAGAGCTGCTCTAGAGCCACAGAACCAGTTCAGCAGAGCGTCTCTAGAGCCAGAGAACCAGGTCAGCAGAGCTGCTTCAAAGCCAGAGAACCAAGTCAGAAGAGCTGCTTCAAAGCCAGAGAACCAGGTCAACAGAGCTGCTGTAGAGCCAGAGAACCAGGTCTGCAGAGCTGCTTTAGAACCAGAGAACCAGATCAGCAGAGCCTCTCTAGAGCCAGAGAACCAGGTCAGCAGAGCTGCTTGAAAGCCAGAGAAACAGGTCAGCAGAGCTGCTGTAGAGCCAGAGAACCAGGTCAGTGGATCTGCTCTAGAGCCAGAGAACCAGGTCAGCAGAGCTGCTTCAAAGCCAGAGAACCAGGTCAGCAGAGCTGCTATAGAGCCAGAGAACCAGGTCAGCAGTGCTGCTTTAGAGCCAGAGTACCAGGTCAGCAGAGCTTCTCTAGAGCCAGAGAACCAGGCCAGCAGAGTTGCTTCAAAGTCAAAGAACTAGGTCAGCAGTGCTGCTTCAAAGGCAGAGAACCAGGTCAGCAGATCTGATGTAGAGCCAGAAAACCAAGTAAGCAGAGCTGATTTAGAGCCAGAGAACCAGGTCAGCAGAACTGCTCTAGAGCCAGAGAACTAGGTCAGCAGAGCTGCTTTAGAGCCAGAGAACCAGGTCAGCAGAGCTGCTTTAGAGGGAGATAACCAGGTCAGCAGAGCTGCTTCAAATGAAGAGAACCAGGTCAGCAGAGCTGCTCTGTAGCCTAAGAACCAGGTCAGGAGAGCTGCTGCAAAGCTGGAGAACCAGGTCAGCAGTGCTGCTGAAGACCCAGAGAACGAGGTAAGCAGATCTGCTTTAGAGCCAGAGAACCAGGTCAGCAGAGTTTTTGTAGAGGCAGAGAACCAGGTAAGCAGAGCTGCTTTAGAGCTAGAGAACCAGGTCAGCAGAGCTGCTTCAGAGCCAGAGAACCAGGTCAGCAGAGCTGCTTTAGAGGGAGAGGACCATGTCAGCAGAGCTGGTTCAAAGCCGGAGAACCAGATCAGCAGAGCTGCTGTAGAGAGCACCAGGTAAGCAGAGCAGCATTAGAGCCAGAGAACCAGGTCAGCAGAGCTGCTTTAGAGCCAGAAAACCAGGTAAGCAGAGCTTCTGAAGAGCCAGAGAACGAGGTAAGCAGATCGCTTTAGAGCCTGAGAACCAGGTCAGCAGAGCTTTTGTAGAGCCAGAGAACCAGGTAAGCAGAGCTGCTTTAGAGCTAGAAAACCAGGTCAGCAGAGCTGCTTCAGAGCCAGAGAACCAAGTCAGCAGAGCGACTTTTGAGGGAGAGAACCATGGCAGCAGACCTGCTTCAAAGCCAGAGAACCAGGTAAGCTGAGCTGCTTTAGGAACTGAATACCAGGTCAGCAGAGCTGCTCTATAGCCAGAGAACCAGGTAAGCTGAGCTGCTTTAGAACCAGAATACCAGGTCAGCAGAGCTGCTTTAGAGCCAGAGAACCAGGACAGCAGAGCTGCTGTAGAGCCAGAGAACCAGGTAAACAGAGCTGATTTTGAGCCAGAGAACCAGGTCAGCAGACCTGCTCTAGAGCTAGAGAACCAGGTCAGCAGAGCTGATTTAGAGCCAGAGAACCAGGTCAGCAGAGCTGCTTTAGAGGGAGAGAACCGGGTCAGCAGAGCTGCTTCAAATGCAGAAAACCAGGTCAGCAGAGATGCTATAGAGCCCAAGAACCAGGTTAGGAGAGCAGCTTCAAAGCCGGAGAACCAGGTCAGCAGAGCTGCTGTAGAGCCAGAGAACCAGGTAAGCAGAGCAGCATTAGAGCCAGAGAACCAGGTCAGCAGAGCTGCTTTAGAGCCAGAGAACCAGGTAAGCATAGCTGCTTTTGAGCCAGAGAACCAGGTAAGCTGATCTGCTTTAGAACCAGAATACCAGGTCAGCAGAGCTGCTCTAGAGCCAGAGAACCAGGTAAGCTGAGCTGCCTTAGAATCAGAATATCAGGTCATCAGAGCTGCTTTAGAGCCAGAGAACTAGGTCAGCAGAGCTGCTTTAGAGCCAGAGAACCAGATAAGCAGAGCTGCTTTTGATCCAGAGAACCAGGTCAGCAGAGCTGCTTTAGAGCCAGAGAACCTTGTCAGCAGAGCTGCTTTAGAGGGAGAGAACCATGTCAGCAGAGATGCTTCAAAGCCATAGAACCAGGTAAGCAGAGCTGCTTTAGAGCCAGAGAACCATGTCAGCAGAGCTGCTCTAGAGTCAGAGAACCAGGTCAGGAGAGCTGCTTTAGAGCCAGAGAACCAGGTAAGCAGAGCTACTCTAGAGCCAGAGTACTAGGTCAGCAGAGCTGCTCTAGAGCCAGACAACCAGGTCAGCAGAGCTGCTTTAGAGCCTAAGAGCCAGGTCAGCAGAGCTGCTCTAGAGCCATTGAACCTGGTCAGCAGAGCTGCTCTAGAGACAGAGAACCAGGTCATAAAAACTGCTCTAGAGCCTAAGAACCAGGTCAGGAGAGCTGCTTCAAACTCAGAGAACCAGGTCAGTAGAGCTTCTCTAGAGCCTAAGAACCAGGTCAGCAGAGCTGCTCAAGAGCCTAAGAACCAGGTCAGCAGAACTGCTCTAGAGCCACTGCACCTGGTCAGCAGAGCTGCTCTAGACACAGAGAACCAGGTCAGCAGAGCAGCTCTAGAGCATGAGAACCAGGTCAGCAGAGCTGCTCTAGATCCAGAGAAACCAGGTCAGCAGAGCTGCTTTAGACGGAGAGAACCAGGTCAGCAGTGCTGCTTCAAAGCCAGAGAACCACGTCAACAGAGATGCTTCAAAGCCAGAGAACCAGGTCAGCAGAGCTTCTCTAGAGCTAGAGAACCAGGTCAGCAGACCTGCTTCAAAGCCGGAGAACCAGGTCAGAAGAGCTGCTTCAAATGCAGAAAACCAGGTCAGTAGAGCTGCTGTAGAGCCGCCAGAGAATCAAGTCAGCAGAGCTGCTTTAGAGCCAGAGAACCAGTTCAGCCGAGCTGCTTTAGAGCCTGAGAACCAGGTCAGCAGAGCTGCCCTATAGCTAGAGAAACAGGTCAGCAGAGCTGCTGCAAAGCCAGAGAATCAGGTCAGCAGAGCTGCTTCAAAGCCAGAGAACCAGGTCAGCAGATCTTCTTTAAAGCCAGATAAACAGGTCAGCAAAGCCATTGTAGAGCCCGAGAAACAGGTCAGAAGAGCTGCTGTAGAGCCAGAGAACCAGGTCAGCAGAGCTGCTCTAGGGCCACAGAAACAGTTCAGCAGAGCTTCTCTAGAGCCAGAGAACCAGGTCAGCTGCTTCAAAGCCAGAGAACCAGGTCAGCAGAGCTGCTGCAGAGCCAGAGAACCAGGTCAGCAGAGCTGCTCTATAGCCCGAGAACCAGGTCAGCAGAGTTGCTCTAGAGACAAGGAACCAGGTCAGCAGAGCTGCTTCAAAGCCAGACAACCAGGTTAGCAGAGCTGCTCTAGAGCCAGAGAACCTGGTCAGCTGAGCTGCTTTAGAGCCAGAATACCAGGTCAGCAAAGCTGCTTCAAATCCAGAGTACAAGGTCAGAAGAGCTGCTGGAGAGCCAGATAACCAGGTCAGTAGAACTGCTCTAGAGCCAGAGAACCAGGTCAGCAGTGCTGCTTTACAGCCAGAGAACCAGGTCAGCAGAGCTTCTCTAGAGCCAGAGAGCCAGGTCAGCAGAGTTGCTTCAAAGCCAGAGAACTAGGTCAGCAGAGCTGCTTCAAAGGCAGAGAACCAGGTCAGCACAGCTGTTGTAGAGCCAGAAAACCAGGTAAGCAGAGTTGATTCAGAGCCAGGGAACCAGGTCAGCAGAACTGCTCTAGAGCCAGAATACCAGGTTAGCAGAGCTGCTTCAAAGCCAGAGAACAAGGTCAGAATACCTGCTGTAGAGCCAGATAACCAGGTCAGCAGAGCTGCTTTAGAACCAGAGAACCAGATCAGCAGAGCTTCTCTAGAGCCAGATAACCAGGTCAGCAGATCTGCTTCAAAGCCAGAGAAACAGGTCAGCAGAGCTGCTGTAGAGCGAGAGAACCAGGTCAGCAGAACTGCTATACAGCCAAAGAACCAGGTCAGCGGAGCTGCTTCAAAGCCAGAGCACCAGGTCAGAAGAGCAGATATAGAGCCAGAGAACCAAGTCAGCAGTGCTGCTTTAAAGCCAGAGAACCAGGTCAGCAGAGATTCTCTAGAACCAGAGAACAAGGTCAGCAGATTTGCTTCAACGCCAGAGAACTAGGTCAGCAGAGCTGCTTCAAAGGCAGAGAACCAGGTCAGCAGAGCTGATGTAGAGCCAGAAAACCAGGTAAGCAGAGCTGATTTAGAGCCAGAGAACCAGGTCAGCAGAACTGCTCTAGAGTCAGAGAACCAGGTCAGGAGAGCTGCTTTAGAGCCAGAGAACCAGGTAAGCAGAGCTACTCTAGAGCTAGAGTACTAGGTCAGCAGAGCTGCTCTAGAGCCAGACAACCAGGTCAGCAGAGCTGCTTTAGAGCCTAAGATCCAGGTCAGAAGAGCTGCTCTAGAGCCATTGAACCTGGTCAGCAGAGCTGCTCTAGAGACAGAGAACCAGGTCAGAAAAACTGCTCTAGAGCCTAAGAACCAGGTCAGGAGAGCTGCTTCAAACTCAGAGAACCAGGTCAGTAGAGCTTCTCTAGAGCCTAAGAACCAGGTCAGCAGAGCTGCTCAAGAGCCTAAGAACCAGGTCAGCAGAACTGCTCTAGAGCCACTGCACCTGGTCAGCAGAGCTGCTCTAGACACAGAGAACCGGGTCAGCAGAGCAGCTCTAGAGCATGAGAACCAGGTCAGCAGAGCTGCTCTAGATCCAGAGAAACCAGGTCAGCAGAGCTGCTTTAGACGGAGAGAACCAGGTCAGCAGTGCTGCTTCAAAGCCAGAGAACCACGTCAACAGAGATGCTTCAAAGCCAGAGAACCAGGTCAGCAGAGCTTCTCTAGAGCCAGAGAACCAGGTCAGCAGACCTGCTTCAAAGCCGGAGAACCAGGTCAGAAGAGCTGCTTCAAATGCAGAAAACCAGGTCAATAGAGCTGCTGTAGAGCCGCCAGAGAATCAGGTCAGCAGAGCTGCTTTAGAGCCAGAGAACCAGTTCAGCCGAGCTGCTTTAGAGCCTGAGAACCAGGTCAGCAGAGCTGCCCTAGAGCTAGAGAAACAGGTCAGCAGAGCTGCTGCAAAGCCAGAGAATCAGGTCAGCAGAGCTGCTTCAAAGCCAGAGAACCAGGTCAGCAGATCTTCTTTAAAGCCAGAGAAACAGGTCAGCAAAGCCATTGTAGAGCCCGAGAAACAGGTCAGAAGAGCTGCTGTAGAGCCAGAGAACCAGGTCAGCAGAGCTGCTCTAGAGCCACAGAAACAGTTCAGCAGAGCTTCTCTAGAGCCAGAGAACCAGGTCAGCTGCTTCAAAGCCAGAGAACCAGGTCAGCAGAGCTGCTGCAGAGCCAGAGAACCAGGTCAGCAGAGCTGCTCTATAGCCCGAGAACCAGGTCAGCAGAGTTGCTCTAGAGACAAGGAACAAGGTCAGCAGAGCTGCTTCAAAGCCAGACAACCAGGTTAGCAGAGCTGCTCTAGAGCCAGAGAACCTGGTCAGCTGAGCTGCTTTAGAGCCAGAATACCAGGTCAGCAAAGCTGCTTCAAAGCCAGAGTACAAGGTCAGAAGAGCTGCTGGAGAGCCAGATAACCAGGTCAGTAGAACTGCTCTAGAGCCAGAGAACCAGGTCAGCAGTGCTGCTTTACAGCCAGAGAACCAGGTCAGCTGAGCTTCTCTAGAGCCAGAGAGCCATGTCAGCAGAGTTGCTTCAAAGCCAGAGAACTAGGTCAGCAGAGATGCTTCAAAGGCAGAGAACCAGGTCAGCACAGCTGTTGTAGAGCCAGAAAACCAGGTAAGCAGAGTTGATTCAGAGCCAGAGAACCAGGTCAGCAGAACTGCTCTAGAGCCAGAATACCAGGTCAGCAGAGCTGCTTCAAAGCCAGAGAACAAGGTCAGAATAGCTGCTGTAGAGCCAGATAACCAGGTCAGCAGAGCTGCTTTAGAACCAGAGAACCAGGTCAGCAGATCTGCTTCAAAGCCAGAGAAACAGGTCAGCAGAGCTGCTGTAGAGCGAGAGAACCAGGTCAGCAGAACTGCTCTACAGCCAAAGAACCAGGTCAGCGGAGCTGCTTCAAAGCCAGAGCACCAGGTCAGCAGAGCAGCTATAGAGCCAGAGAACCAGGTCAGCAGTGCTGCTTTAAAGCCAGAGAACCAGGTCAGCAGAGATTCTCTAGAACCAGAGAACCAGGTCAGCAGATTTGCTTCAACGCCAGAGAACTAGGTCAGCAGAGCTGCTTCAAAGGCAGAGAACCAGGTCAGCAGAGCTGATGTAGAGCCAGAGAACCAGGTCAGCAGAGCTGCTCTAGAGCCACAGAAACAGTTCAGCAGAGCTTCTCTAGAGCCAGAGAACCAGGTCAGCTGCTTCAAAGCCAGAGAACCAGGTCAGCAGAGCTGCTGCAGAGCCAGAGAACCAGGTCAGCAGAGCTGCTCTATAGCCCGAGAACCAGGTCAGCAGAGTTGCTCTAGAGACAAGGAACCAGGTCAGCAGAGCTGCTTCAAAGCCAGACAACCAGGTTAGCAGAGCTGCTCTAGAGCCAGAGAACCTGGTCAGCTGAGCTGCTTTAGAGCCAGAATACCAGGTCAGCAAAGCTGCTTCAAAGCCAGAGTACAAGGTCAGAAGAGCTGCTGGAGAGCCAGATAACCAGGTCAGTAGAACTGCTCTAGAGCCAGAGAACCAGGTCAGCAGTGCTGCTTTACAGCCAGAGAACCAGGTCAGCAGAGCTTCTCTAGAGCCAGAGAGCCATGTCAGCAGAGTTGCTTCAAAGCCAGAGAACTAGGTCAGCAGAGCTGCTTCAAAGGCAGAGAACCAGGTCAGCACAGCTGTTGTAGAGCCAGAAAACCAGGTAAGCAGAGTTGATTCAGAGCCAGAGAACCAGGTCAGCAGAACTGCTCTAGAGACAGAATACCAGGTCAGCAGAGCTGCTTCAAAGCCAGAGAACTAGGTCAGAATAGCTGCTGTAGAGCCAGATAACCAGGTCAGCAGAGCTGCTTTAGAACCAGAGAACCAGGTCAGCAGATCTGCTTCAAAGCCAGAGAAACAGGTCAGCAGAGCTGCTGTAGAGCGAGAGAACCAGGTCAGCAGAACTGCTCTACAGCCAAAGAACCAGGTCAGCGGAGCTGCTTCAAAGCCAGAGCACCAGGTCAGCAGAGCAGCTATAGAGCCAGAGAACCAGGTCAGCAGTGCTTCTTTAAAAGCCAGAGAACCAGGTCAGCAGAGATTCTCTAGAACCAGAGAACCAGGTCAGCAGATTTGCTTCAACGCCAGAGAACTAGGTCAGCAGAGCTGCTTCAAAGGCAGAGAACCAGGTCAGCAGAGCTGATGTAGAGCCAGAAAACCAGGTAAGCAGAGCTGATTTAGAGCCAGAGAACCAGGTCATCAGAACTGCTCTAGAGCCAGAGAACCAGGTCAGCAGAACTGCTTTAGAGCCAGAGAACCAGGTCAGCAGAGCAGCTCTAGAGCATGAGAATCAGGTCAGCAGAGCTGCTCTAGATCCAGAGAAACCAGGTCAGCAGAGATGCTTTAGAGGGAGAGAACCAGGTCAGCAGAGCTGCTTCAAAGCCAGAGAACCAGGTCAACAGAGATGCTTCAAAGTCAGAGAACCAGGTCAGCAGAGCTTCTCTAGAGCCAGAGAACCAGGTCAGCAGACCTGCTTCAAAGCCAGAGAACCAGGTCAGCAGTGCTGCTTCAAATGCAGAAAACCAGGTCAGTAGAGCTGCTGTAGAGCCGCCAGAGAAAAAGGTTAGCAGAGCTGCTTTAGAGCCAGAGAACCAGTTCAGCAGAGCTGCTTTAGAGCCTGAGAACCAGGTCAGCAGAGCTGCCATAGAGCCAGACAACCAGGTCAGCAGAGCTGCTGCAGAGCCACAGTATCAGGTCAGCAGAGCTGCTTCAAAGCCAGAGAACCAGGTCAGCAGATCTTCTTTAGAGCCAGAGAAACAGGTCAGCAAAGCCATTGTAGAGACAGAGAACCAGGTCAGAAGAGCTGCTGCAGAGCCAGAGAACCAGGTCAGCAGAGCTGCTCTAGAGCCACAGAACCAGTTCTGCAGAGCTTCTCTAGAGCCAGAGAACCAGGTCAGCAGAGCTGCTTCAAAGCCAGAGAACCAAGTCAGAAGAGCTGCTTGAAAGCCAAAGAACCAGGTCAGCAGAGCTGCTGTAGAGCCAGAGAACCAGGTCAGCAGAGCTGCTCTAGAGCCCGAGAACCAGGTCAGCAGAGCTGCTCTAGAGACAAGGAACCAGGTCCGCAGAGCTGCTTCAAAGCCAGAAAACCAGGTTAGCAGAGCTGCTATAGAGCCAGAGAACCTGGTTAGCTGAGCTGTTTTAGAGCCAGAATACCAGGTCAGCAGAGCTGCTTCAAAGCCAGAGAACAAGGTCAGCAGAGCTGCTGTAGAGCCAGATAACCAGGTAAGCAGAGCTGCTTTAGAACCAGAGAACCAGATCAGCAGAGCTTCTCTAGAACCAGAGAACCAGGTCAGCAAACTTGCTATAGAGCCAGAGAACCAGGTCAGCAGTGCTGCTTTAAAGCCAGAGAACCAGGTCAGCAGAGCTTCTCTAGAGCCAGAGAACCATGTCAGAAGAGTTGCTTCAAAGCCAGAGAACTAGGTCAGCAGAGCTGCTTCAAAGGTAGAGAACCAGGCCAGCAGAGCTGATGTAGAGCCAGAAAACCAGGTAAGCAGAGCTGATTTAGAGCCAGAGAACCAGGTCAGCAGAACTGCTCTAGAGCCAGAGAACCAGGTCAGCAGAGCTGCTTCAAAGCCAGAGAACCAGGTCAGCAGAGCTGCTATAGAGCCAGAGAACCAGGTCAGCAGTGCTGCTTTAAAGCCAGAGAACCAGGTCAGCAGAGCTTGTCTAGAGCCAGAGAAGCAGGTCAGCAGAGTTGCTTCAAAGCCAGAGAACTAGGTCAGCAGTGCTGCTTCAAAAGCTTCAAAGGCAGAGAACCAGGTCAGCAGAGCTGATGTAGAGCCAGAAAACCAGGTAAGCAGAGCTGATTTAGAGCCAGAGAACCAGGTCAGCAGAACTGCTCTAGAGCCAGAGAACCAGGTCAGCAGAGCTGCTTTAGAGCCATTGAACCAAGTCAGCAGAGCTGCCCTAGAGCCAGACAACCAGGTCAGCAGAGCTGCTGCAAAGCCAGAGAATCAGGTCAGCAGAGCTGCTTCAAAGCCAGAGAACCAGGTCACCAGATCTTCTTTAAAGCCAGAGAAACAGGTCAGCAAAGCCATTGTAGAGCCCGAGAAACAGGTCAGAAGAGCTGCTGTAGAGCCAGAGAACCAGGTCAGCAGAGCTGCTCTAGAGCCACAGAAACAGTTCAGCAGAGCTTCTCTAGAGCCAGAGAACCAGGTCAGCTGCTTCAAAGCCAGAGAACCAGGTCAGCAGAGCTTCTGTAGAGCCAGAGAACCAGGTCAGCAGAGCTGCTATAGAGCCCGAGAACCAGGTCAGCAGAGCTGCTCTAGAGACAAGGAACCAGGTCAGCGGAGCTGCTTCAAAGCCAGAGAACCAGTTTAGCAGAGCTGCTCTAAAGCCAGAGAACCTGGTCAGCTGAGCTGCTTTAGAGCCAGAATACCAGGTCAGCAGAGCTGCTTCAAAGCCAGAGTACAAGGTCAGAAGAGCTGCTGGAGAGCCAGATAACCATGTCAGTAGAACTGCTCTAGAGCCAGAGAACCAGGTCAGCGGAGCTGCTTCAAAGCCAGAGAACCAGGTCAGCAGAGCTGCTATAGAGCCAGAGAACCAGGTCAGCAGTGCTGCTTTACAGCCAGAGAACCAGGTCAGCAGAGCTTCTCTAGAGCCAGAGAACCAGGTCAGCAGAGTTGCTTCAAAGCCAGAGAACTAGATCAGCAGAGCTGCTTCAAAGGCAGAGAACCAGGTCAGCACAGCTGTTGTAGAGCCAGAAAACCAGGTAAGCAGAGTTGATTCAGAGCCAGAGAACCAGGTCAGCAGAACTGCTCTAGAGCCAGAATACCAGGTCAGCAGAGCTGCTTCAAAGCCAGAGAACAAGGTCAGAAGAGCTGCTGTAGAGCCAGATAACCAGGTCAGCAGAGCTGCTTTAGAGCCAGAGAACCAAGTCAGCAGAGCTGCTTTAGAGGCAGATAACCAGGTCAGCAGAACTTCTTCAAATGCAGAGGACCAGGTCAGCAGAGCTGCTCTGTAGCCTAAGAACCAGGTCAGGAGAGATGCTGCAAAGCCAGAGAACCAGGTCAGCAGTGCTGCTGAAAAGCCAGAGAACGAGGTAAGCAGATCTGCTTTAGAGCCAGAGAACCAGGTCAGCAGAGCATTTGTAGAGCCAGAGAACCAGGTAAGCAGAGCTGCTTTAGAGCTAGAGAACTAGGTCAGCAGCGCTGCTTCAGTGCCAGAGAACCAGGTCAGCAGAGCTGCTTTAGAGGGAGAGAACCATGTCAGCAGAGCTGCTTCAAAGCCAGAGAACCAGGTAAGCTGAGCTGCTTTAGAACCAGAATACCAGGTCAGCAGAGCTGCTCTAGAGACAAAGAACCAGGTAAGCTGAGCTGCCTTTGAACCAGAATACCAGGTCAGCAGAGCTGCTTTAGAGCCAGAGAACCAGGTCAGCCGAGCTGCTGTAGAGCCAGAGAACCAGGTAAACAGAGCTGATTTTGAGCCAGAGAACCAAGTCAGCAGACCTGCTCTAGAGCTAGAGAACCAGGTCAGTGGAGCTGCTTTAGAGCCAGAGAACCTGGTCAGCAGAGCTCCTTTAGAGGGAGAGAACCATGTCAGCAGAGATGCTTCAAAGCCAGAGAACCAGGTAAGCAGAGCTGCTTTATAGCCAGAGAACCATGTCAGCAGAGCTGCTGTAGAGCCAGAGAACCAGGTCAGCAGAGCTGCTTTAGAGCCAGAGAACCAGGTAGGCAGAGCTACTCTAGAGCCAGAGAACCAGGTCAGCAGAGCTGCTCTAGAGCCAGACAACCAGGTCAGCCGAGCTGCTTTAGAGTTTAAGAACCAGGTCAGCAGAGCTGTTCTATTGCCATTGAACCTGGTCAGCAGAGCTGCTCTTGAGACAGAGAACCAGGTCAGCAGAGCTGCTCTAGAGCTTAAGAACCAGGTCAGGAGAGCTGCTGCAAAGTCAGAGGACCAGGTCAGTAGAGCTTCTCTAGAGCCTAAAAACCAGGTCAGCAGAGCTGCTCAAGAGCCTAAGAACCAGGTCAGCAGAACTGCTCTAGAACCACTGCACCTTGTCAGCAGAGCTGCTCTAGAGACAGAGGACCAGGTCAGCAGAGCTGCTTTAGAGCCAGAGAACCAGGTCAGCAGAGCAGCTCTAGAGCATGACAACCAGGTCAGCAGAGCTGCTCTAGATCCAGAGAAACCAAGTCAGCAGAGCTGCTTTAGAGGGAGAGCACCAGGTCAGCAGAGCTTCCTTAGAGCCAGAGAAATAGATCAGCAGAGCTGCTTCAAAGCTAGAGAAGCAGGTCAGCTGTTCTTGAGCCTTAGACCCAGGTCATCAGAGCTACTCTAGAGCCAGAGAACCAGGTCAGAATAGCTACTCTAGAGCCTAAGAACCAGATCAGCAGAGCTGCTCTAGAGCCAGAGAAATAGGACAGCAGAACTGCTCTAGAGCCATTGCACCTGGTCAGCAGAGCTGCTCTAGAGACAGAGAACCAGGTCAGCAGAGCTGCTCTAGAGCATGAGAACCAGGTCAGCAGAGCTGCTCTAGATCCAGAGAAACCAGGTCAGCAGAGCTGCTTTAGAGGGAGAGAACCAGGTCAGCGGAGCTGCTTTAGAGCCAGAAAAATAGGTCAGCAGAGCTGCTTCAAAGCTACAGAAGCAGGTCAGCAGAGCTGCTCTAGTGCCTTAGACCCAGGACAGCAGAGCTGCTCTAGAGCCAGAGAACCAGGTCAGAATAGCTTCTCTAGAGCCTAAGAACCAGATCAGCAGAGCTTCTCTAGAACCAGAGAACCAGGTCAGCAGATTTGCTTCAACGCCAGAGAACTAGGTCAGCAGAGCTGCTTCAAAGGCAGAGAACCAGGTCAGCAGAGCTGATGTAGAGCCAGAAAACCAGGTAAGCAGAGCTGATTTAGAGCCAGAGAACCAGGTCAGCAGAACTGCTCTAGAGCCAGAGAACCAGGTCAGCAGAACTGCTTTAGAGCCAGAGAACCAAGTCAGCAGAGCAGCTCTAGAGCATGAGAATCAGGTCAGCAGAGCTGCTCTAGATCCAGAGAAACCAGGTCAGCATAGATGCTTTAGAGGGAGAGAACCAGGTCAGCAGAGCTGCTTCAAAGCCAGAGAACCAGGTCAACAGAGATGCTTCAAAGTCAGAGAACCAGGTCAGCAGAGCTTCTCTAGAGCCAGAGAACCAGGTCAGCAGACCTGCTTCAAAGCCAGAGAACCAGGTCAGCAGAGCTGCTTCAAATGCAGAAAACCAGGTCAGTAGAGCTGCTGTAGAGCCGCCAGAGAAAAAGGTCAGCAGAGCTGCTTTAGAGCCAGAGAACCAGTTCAGCAGAGCTGCTTTAGAGCCTGAGAACCAGGTCAGCAGAGCTGGCCTAGAGCCAGACAACCAGGTTAGCAGAGCTGCTGCAGAGCCACAGAATCAGGTCAGCAGAGCTGCTTCAAAGCCAGAGAACCAGGTCAGCAGATCTTCTTTAGAGCAAGAGAAACAGGTCAGCAAATCCATTGTAGAGACAGTGAACCAGTTCAGAAGAGCTGCTGCAGAGCCAGAGAACCAGGTCAGCAGAGCTGCTCTAGAGCCACAGAACCAGTTCAGCAGAGCTTCTCTAGAGCCAGAGAACCAGGTCAGCAGAGCTGCTTCAAAGCCAGAGAACCAGGTCAGTAGAGCTGCTGTAGAGCCAGAGAACCAGGTCAGCAGAGCTGCTCTAGAGCCCGAGAACCAGGTCAGCAGAGCTGCTCTAGAGACAAGGAACCAGGTCCGCAGAGCTGCTCTAGAGCCAGAGAACCTGGTTAGCTGAGCTGCTTTAGAGCCAGAATACCAGGTCAGCAAAGCTGCTTCAAAGCCAGAGAACAAGGTCAGCAGAGCTGCTGTAGAGCCAGATAACCAGGTCAGCAGAGCTACTTTAGAGCCAGAGAACCAGGTCAGCCGAGCTGCTGTAGAGCCAGAGAACCAGGTAAACAGAGCTGATTTTGAGCCAGAGAACCAGGTCAGCAGACCTGCTCTAGAGCTAGAGAACCAGGTCAGCAGAGCTGCTGCAGAGCCACAGAATAAGGGCAGCAGAGCTGCTTCAAAGCCAGAGAACCAGGTCAGCAGATCTTCTTTAGAGCCAGAGAAACAGGTCAGCAAAGCCATCGTAGAGACAGAGAACCAGGTCAGAAGAGCTGCTGCAGAGCCAGAGAGCCAGGTCAGCAGAGCTGCTCTAGAGCCACAGAACCAGTTCAGCAGAGCTTCTCTAGAGCCAGAGAACCAGGTCAGCAGAGCTGCTTCAAAGCCAGAGAACCAAGTCAGAAGAGCTGCTTCAAAGCCAGAGAACCAGGTCAGCAGAGCTGCTGTAGAGCCAGAGAACCAGGTCAGCAGAGCTGCTCTAGAGCCCGAGAACCAGGTCAGCAGAGCTGCTCTAGAGACAAGGAACCAGGTCCGCAGAGCTGCTTCAAAGCCAGAATACCAGATTAGCAGAGCTGCTCTAGAGCCAGAGAACCTGGTTAGCTGAGCTGCTTTAGAGCCAGAATACCAGGTCAGCAGAGCTGCTTCAAAGCCAGAGAACAAGGTCAGCAGAGCTGCTGTAGAGCCAGATAACCAGGTCAGCAGAGCTGCTTTAGAGCCAGAGAACCAGGTCAGCCGAGCTGCTGTAGAGCCAGAGAACCAGGTAAACAGAGCTGATTTTGAGCCAGAGAACCAGGTCAGCAGACCTGCTCTAGAGCTAGAGAACCAGGTCAGCAGAACTGCTTTAGAGCCAGAGAACCAGGTCAGCAGAGCTGCTTTAGAAGGAGAGAACCGGGTCAGCAGAGCTGCTTCAAATGCAGAAAACAAGGTCAGCAGAGCTGCTCTAGAGCCCAAGAACCAGGTTAGGAGAGCAGCTTCAAAGCCGGAGAACCAGGTCAGCAGAGCTGCTGTAGAGCCAGAGAAACAGGTAATCAAAGCAGCATTAGAGCCAGAGAACCAGGTCAGCAGAGCTGCTTTAGAGCCAGAGAACCAGGTAAACAGAGCTGCTTTTGAGCCAGAGAAGCAAGTCAGCAGAGCTGCTTTAGAGCCATTGAACCTGGTCAGCAGAGCTCCTTTAGAGGGAGGGAGAGAACCACGTCAGCAGAGATGCTTCAAAGCCAGAGAACCAGGTAAGCAGAGCTGCTTTAGAGCCAGAGAACCATGTCAGCAGAGCTGCTGTAGAGCCAGAGAACCAGGTCAGCAGAGCTGCTTTAGAGCCAGAGAACCAGGTAGGCAGAGCTACTCTAGAGCCAGAGAACCAGGTCAGCAGAGCTGCTCTAGAGCCAGACAACCAGGTCAGCCGAGCTGCTTTAGAGTTTAAGAACCAGGTCAGCAGAGCTGTTCTATTGCCATTGAACCTGGTCAGCAGAGCTGCTCTTGAGACAGAGAACCAGGTCAGCAGAGCTGCTCTAGAGCTTAAGAACCAGGTCAGGAGAGCTGCTGCAAAGTCAGAGGACCAGGTCAGTAGAGCTTCTCTAGAGCCTAAAAACCAGGTCAGCAGAGCTGCTCAAGAGCCTAAGAACCAGGTCAGCAGAACTGCTCTAGAACCACTGCACCTTGTCAGCAGAGCTGCTCTAGAGACAGAGGACCAGGTCAGCAGAGCTGCTTTAGAGCCAGAGAACCAGGTCAGCAGAGCAGCTCTAGAGCATGACAACCAGGTCAGCAGAGCTGCTCTAGATCCAGAGAAACCAAGTCAGCAGAGCTGCTTTAGAGGGAGAGCACCAGGTCAGCAGAGCTTCCTTAGAGCCAGAGAAATAGATCAGCAGAGCTGCTTCAAAGCTAGAGAAGCAGGTCAGCTGTTCTTGAGCCTTAGACCCAGGTCATCAGAGCTGCTCTAGAGCCAGAGAACCAGGTCAGAATAGCTACTCTAGAGCCTAAGAACCAGATCAGCAGAGCTGCTCTAGAGCCAGAGAACTAGGACAGCAGAACTGCTCTAGAGCCATTGCACCTGGTCAGCAGAGCTGCTCTAGAGACAGAGAACCAGGTCAGCAGAGCTGCTCTAGAGCATGAGAACCAGGTCAGCAGAGCTGCTCTAGATCCAGAGAAACCAGGTCAGCAGAGCTGCTTTAGAGGGAGAGAACCAGGTCAGCGGAGCTGCTTTAGAGCCAGAAAAATAGGTCAGCAGAGCTGCTTCAAAGCTACAGAAGCAGGTCAGCAGAGCTGCTCTAGTGCCTTAGACCCAGGACAGCAGAGCTGCTCTAGAGCCAGAGAACCAGGTCAGAATAGCTTCTCTAGAGCCTAAGAACCAGATCAGCAGAGCTTCTCTAGAACCAGAGAACCAGGTCAGCAGATTTGCTTCAACGCCAGAGAACTAGGTCAGCAGAGCTGCTTCAAAGGCAGAGAACCAGGTCAGCAGAGCTGATGTATAGCCAGAAAACCAGGTAAGCAGAGCTGATTTAGAGCCAGAGAACCAGGTCAGCAGAACTGCTCTAGAGCCAGAGAACCAGGTCAGCAGAACTGCTTTAGAGCCAGAGAACCAAGTCAGCAGAGCAGCTCTAGAGCATGAGAATCAGGTCAGCAGAGCTGCTCTAGATCCATAGAAACCAGGTCAGCAGAGATGCTTTAGAGGGAGAGAACCAGGTCAGCAGAGCTGCTTCAAAGCCAGAGAACCAGGTCAACAGAGATGCTTCAAAGTCAGAGAACCAGGTCAGCAGAGCTTCTCTAGAGCCAGAGAACCAGGTCAGCAGACCTGCTTCAAAGCCAGAGAACCAGGTCAGCAGAGCTGCTTCAAATGCAGAAAAACAGGTCAGTAGAGCTGCTGTAGAGCCGCCAGAGAAAAAGGTCAGCAGAGCTGCTTTAGAGCCAGAGAACCAGTTCAGCAGAGCTGCTTTAGAGCCTGAGAACCAGGTCAGCAGAGCTGGCCTAGAGCCAGACAACCAGGTTAGCAGAGCTGCTGCAGAGCCACAGAATCAGGTCAGCAGAGCTGCTTCAAAGCCAGAGAACCAGGTCAGCAGATCTTCTTTAGAGCCAGAGAAACAGGTCAGCAAAGCCATTGTAGAGACAGTGAACCAGTTCAGAAGAGCTGCTGCAGAGCCAGAGAACCAGGTCAGCAGAGCTGCTCTAGAGCCACAGAACCAGTTCAGCAGAGCTTCTCTAGAGCCAGAGAACCAGGTCAGCAGAGCTGCTTCAAAGCCAGAGAACCAAGTCAGAAGAGCTGCTTCAAAGCCAGAGAACCAGGTCAGCAGAGCTGCTGTAGAGCCAGAGAACCAGGTCAGCAGAGCTGCTCTAGAGCCCGAGAACCAGGTCAGCAGAGCTGCTCTAGAGACAAGGAACCAGGTCCGCAGAGCTGCTTCAAAGCCAGAAAACCAGGTTAGCAGAGCTGCTCTAGAGCCAGAGAACCTGGTTAGCTGAGCTGCTTTAGAGCCAGAATACCAGGTCAGCAAAGCTGCTTCAAAGCCAGAGAACAAGGTCAGCAGAGCTGCTGTAGAGCCAGATAACCAGGTCAGCAGAGCTACTTTAGAGCCAGAGAACCAGGTCAGACGAGCTGCTGTAGAGCCAGAGAACCAGGTAAACAGAGCTGATTTTGAGCCAGAGAACCAGGTCAGCAGACCTGCTCTAGAGCTAGAGAACCAGGTCAGCAGAGCTGCTGCAGAGCCACAGAATCAGGGCAGCAGAGCTGCTTCAAAGCCAGAGAACCAGGTCAGCAGATCTTCTTTAGAGCCAGAGAAACAGGTCAGCAAAGCCATTGTAGAGACAGAGAACCAGGTCAGAAGAGCTGCTGCAGAGCCAGAGAACCAGGTCAGCAGAGCTGCTCTAGAGCCACAGAACCAGTTCAGCAGAGCTTCTCTAGAGCCAGAGAACCAGGTCAGCAGAGCTGCTTCAAAGCCAGAGAACCAAGTCAGAAAAGCTGCTTCAAAGCCAGAGAACCAGGTCAGCAGAGCTGCTGTAGAGCCAGAGAACCAGGTCAGCAGAGCTGCTCTAGAGCCCGAGAACCAGGTCAGCAGAGCTGCTCTAGAGACAAGGAACCAGGTCTGCAGAGCTGCTTCAAAGCCAGAATACCAGGTTAGCAGAGCTGCTCTAGAGCCAGAGAACCTGGTTAGCTGAGCTGCTTTAGAGCCAGAATACCAGGTCAGCAGAGCTGCTTCAAAGCCAGAGAACAAGGTCAGCAGAGCTGCTGTAGAGCCAGATAACCAGGTCAGCAGAGCTGCTTTAGAGCCAGAGAACCAGGTCAGCCGAGCTGCTGTAGAGCCAGAGAACCAGGTAAACAGAGCTGATTTTGAGCCAGAGAACCAGGTCAGCAGACCTGCTCTAGAGCTAGAGAACCAGGTCAGCAGAGCTGCTTTAGAGCCAGAGAACCAGGTCAGCAGAGCTGCTTTAGAAGGAGAGAACCGGGTCAGCAGAGCTGCTTCAAATGCAGAAAACAAGGTCAGCAGAGCTGCTCTAAAGCCCAAGAACCAGGTTAGGAGAGCAGCTTCAAAGCCGGAGAACCAGGTCAGCAGAGCTGCTGTAGAGCCAGAGAAACAGGTAAGCAAAGCAGCATTAGAGCCAGAGAACCAGGTCAGCAGAGCTGCTTTAGAGCCAGAGAACCAGGTAAACAGAGCTGCTTTTGAGCCAGAGAAGCAAGTCAGCAGAGCTGCTTTAGAGCCATTGAACCTGGTCAGCAGAGCTCCTTTAGAGGGAGAGAACCATGTCAGCAGAGATGCTTCAAAGCCAGAGAACCAGGTAAGCAGAGCTGCTTTAGAGCCAGAGAACCATGTCAGCAGAGCTGCTGTAGAGCCAGAGAACCAGGTCAGCAGAGCTGCTTTAGAGCCAGAGAACCAGGTAGGCAGAGCTACTCTAGAGCCAGAGAACCAGGTCAGCAGAGCTGCTCTAGAGCCAGACAACCAGGTCAGCCGAGCTGCTTTAGAGCCTAAGAACTAGGTCAGCAGAGCTGTTCTATTGCCATTGAACCTGGTCAGCAGAGCTGCTCTTGAGACAGAGAACCAGGTCAGCAGAGCTGCTCTAGAGCGTAAGAACCAGGTCAGGAGAGCTGCTTCAAAGTCAGAGAACCAGGTCAGTAGAGCTTCTCTAGAGCCTAAAAACCAGGTCAGCAGAGCTGCTCAAGAGCCTAAGAACCAGGTCAGCAGAACTGCTCTAGAACCACTGCACCTTGTCAGCAGAGCTGCTCTAGAGACAGAGGACCAGGTCAGCAGAGCTGCTTTAGAGCCAGAGAACCAGGTCAGCAGAGCAGCTCTACAGCATGAGAACCAGGTCAGCAGAGCTGCTGTAGAGCCAGAGAACCAGGTAAACAGAGCTGATTTTGAGCCAGAGAACCAGGTCAGCAGACCTGCTCTAGAGCTAGAGAACCAGGTCAGCAGAGCTGATTTAGAGCCAGAGAACCAGGTCAGCAGAGCTGCTTTAGAGGGAGAGACCTGGGTCAGCAGAGCTGCTTCAAATGCAGAAAACCAGGTCAGCAGAGATGCTATAGAGCCCAAGAACCAGGTTAGGAGAGCAGCTTCAAAGCTGGAGAACCAGGTCAGCAGAGCTGCTGTAGAGCCAGAGAACCAGGTAAGCAGAGCAGCATTAGAGCCAGAGAACCAGGTCAGCAGAGCTGCTTTAGAGCCAGAGAACCAGGTAAGCATAGCTGCTTTTGAGCCAGAGAACCAGGTAAGCTTAGCTGCTTTAGAACCAGAATACCAGGTCAGCAGAGCTGCTCTAGAGCCAGAGAACCAGGTAAGCTGAGCTGCCTTAGAACCAGAATATCAGGTCATCAGAGCTGCTTTAGAGCCAGAGAACTAGGTCAGCAGAGCTGCTTTAGAGCCAGAGAACCAGATAAGCAGAGCTGCTTTTGATCCAGAGAACCAGGTCAGCAGAGCTGCTTTAGAGCCAGAGAACCTGGTCAGCAGAGCTGCTTTAGAGGGAGAGAACCATGTCAGCAGAGATGCTTCAAAGCCAGAGAACCAGGTAAGCAGAGCTGCTTTAGAGCCAGAGAACCATGTCAGCAGAGCTGCTCTAGAGTCAGAGAACCAGGTCAGGAGAGCTGCTTTAGAGCCAGAGAACCAGGTAAGCAGAGCTACTCTAGAGCCAGAGTACTAGGTCAGCAGAGCTGCTCTAGAGCCAGACAACCAGGTCAGCAGAGCTGCTTTAGAGCCTAAGAACCAGGTCAGCAGAGCTGCTCTAGAGCCATTGAACCTGGTCAGCAGAGCTGCTCTAGAGACAGAGAACCAGGTCAGAAAAACTGCTCTAGAGCCTAAGAACCAGGTCAGGAGAGCTGCTTCAAACTCAGAGAACCAGGTCAGTAGAGCTTCTCTGGAGCCTAAGAACCAGGTCAGCAGAGCTGCTCAAGAGCCTAAGAACCAGGTCAGCAGAACTGCTCTAGAGCCACTGCACCTGGTCAGCAGAGCTGCTCTAGACACAGAGAACCAGGTCAGCAGAGCAGCTCTAGAGCATGAGAACCAGGTCAGCAGAGCTGCTCTAGATCCAGAGAAACCAGGTCAGCAGAGCTGCTTTAGACGGAGAGAACCAGGTCAGCAGTGCTGCTTCAAAGCCAGAGAACCACCTCAACAGAGATGCTTCAAAGCCAGAGAACCAGGTCAGCAGAGCTTCTCTAGAGCCAGAGAACCAGGTCAGCAGACCTGCTTCAAAGCTGGAGAACCAGGTCAGAAGAGCTGCTTCAAATGCAGAAAACCAGGTCAGTAGAGCTGCTGTAGAGCCGCCAGAGAATCAGGTCAGCAGAGCTGCTTTAGAGCCAGAGAACCAGTTCAGCCGAGCTGCTTTAGAGCCTGAGAACCAGGTCAGCAGAGCTGCCCTAGAGCTAGAGGACCAGGTCAGCAGAGCTGCTGCAAAGCCAGAGAATCAGGTCAGCAGAGCTGCTTCAAAGCCAGAGAACCAGGTCAGCAGATCTTCTTTAAAGCCAGAGAAACAGGTCAGCAAAGCCATTGTAGAGCCCGAGAAACAGGTCAGAAGAGCTGCTGTAGAGCCAGAGAACCAGGTCAGCAGAGCTGCTCTAGAGCCACAGAAACAGTTCAGCAGAGCTTCTCTAGAGCCAGAGAACCAGGTCAGCTGCTTCAAAGCCAGAGAACCAGGTCAGCAGAGCTGCTGCAGAGCCAGAGAACCAGGTCAGCAGAGCTGCTCTATAGCCCGAGAACCAGGTCAGCAGAGTTGCTCTAGAGACAAGGAACCAGGTCAGCAGAGCTGCTTCAAAGCCAGACAACCAGGTTAGCAGAGCTGCTCTAGAGCATGAGAACCAGGTCAGCAGAGCTGCTCTAGATCCAGAGAAACCAGGTCAGCAGAGCTGCTTTAGAGGGAGAGAACCAGGTCAGCGGAGCTGCTTTAGAGCCAGAAAAATAGGTCAGCAGAGCTGCTTCAAAGCTACAGAAGCAGGTCAGCAGAGCTGCTCTAGTGCCTTAGACCCAGGACAGCAGAGCTGCTCTAGAGCCAGAGAACCAGGTCAGAATAGCTTCTCTAGAGCCTAAGAACCAGATCAGCAGAGCTTCTCTAGAACCAGAGAACCAGGTCAGCAGATTTGCTTCAACGCCAGAGAACTAGGTCAGCAGAGCTGCTTCAAAGGCAGAGAACCAGGTCAGCAGAGCTGATGTATAGCCAGAAAACCAGGTAAGCAGAGCTGATTTAGAGCCAGAGAACCAGGTCAGCAGAACTGCTCTAGAGCCAGAGAACCAGGTCAGCAGAACTGCTTTAGAGCCAGAGAACCAAGTCAGCAGAGCAGCTCTAGAGCATGAGAATCAGGTCAGCAGAGCTGCTCTAGATCCATAGAAACCAGGTCAGCAGAGATGCTTTAGAGGGAGAGAACCAGGTCAGCAGAGCTGCTTCAAAGCCAGAGAACCAGGTCAACAGAGATGCTTCAAAGTCAGAGAACCAGGTCAGCAGAGCTTCTCTAGAGCCAGAGAACCAGGTCAGCAGACCTGCTTCAAAGCCAGAGAACCAGGTCAGCAGAGCTGCTTCAAATGCAGAAAAACAGGTCAGTAGAGCTGCTGTAGAGCCGCCAGAGAAAAA
This sequence comes from Triturus cristatus, assembly GCF_964204655.1. Taxonomy (NCBI): domain Eukaryota; kingdom Metazoa; phylum Chordata; class Amphibia; order Caudata; family Salamandridae; genus Triturus; species Triturus cristatus. Next base: position 914,018,524 of record NC_140579.1, on the reverse strand, counting down.
GGTCAGCAGAGCTGCTTTAGAGCCAGAGAACCAGTTCAGCAGAGCTGCTTTAGAGCCTGAGAACCAGGTCAGCAGAGCTGGCCTAGAGCCAGACAACCAGGTTAGCAGAGCTGCTGCTGAGCCACAGAATCAGGTCAGCAGAGCTGCTTCAAAGCCAGAGAACCAGGTCAGCAGATCTTCTTTAGAGCCAGAGAAACAGGTCAGCAAAGCCATTGTAGAGACAGTGAACCAGTTCAGAAGAGCTGCTGCAGAGCCAGAGAACCAGGTCAGCAGAGCTGCTCTAGAGCCACAGAACCAGTTCAGCAGAGCTTCTCTAGAGCCAGAGAACCAGGTCAGCAGAGCTGCTTCAAAGCCAGAGAACCAAGTCAGAAGAGCTGCTTCAAAGCCAGAGAACCAGGTCAGCAGAGCTGCTGTAGAGCCAGAGAACCAGGTCAGCAGAGCTGCTCTAGAGCCCGAGAACCAGGTCAGCAGAGCTGCTCTAGAGACAAGGAACCAGGTCCGCAGAGCTGCTTCAAAGCCAGAAAACCAGGTTAGCAGAGCTGCTCTAGAGCCAGAGAACCTGGTTAGCTGAGCTGCTTTAGAGCCAGAATACCAGGTCAGCAAAGCTGCTTCAAAGCCAGAGAACAAGGTCAGCAGAGCTGCTGTAGAGCCAGATAACCAGGTCAGCAGAGCTACTTTAGAGCCAGAGAACCAGGTCAGACGAGCTGCTGTAGAGCCAGAGAACCAGGTAAACAGAGCTGATTTTGAGCCAGAGAACCAGGTCAGCAGACCTGCTCTAGAGCTAGAGAACCAGGTCAGCAGAGCTGCTGCAGAGCCACAGAATCAGGGCAGCAGAGCTGCTTCAAAGCCAGAGAACCAGGTCAGCAGATCTTCTTTAGAGCCAGAGAAACAGGTCAGCAAAGCCATTGTAGAGACAGAGAACCAGGTCAGAAGAGCTGCTGCAGAGCCAGAGAACCAGGTCAGCAGAGCTGCTCTAGAGCCACAGAACCAGTTCAGCAGAGCTTCTCTAGAGCCAGAGAACCAGGTCAGCAGAGCTGCTTCAAAGCCAGAGAACCAAGTCAGAAAAGCTGCTTCAAAGCCAGAGAACCAGGTCAGCAGAGCTGCTGTAGAGCCAGAGAACCAGGTCAGCAGAGCTGCTCCAGAGCCCGAGAACCAGGTCAGCAGAGCTGCTCTAGAGACAAGGAACCAGGTCTGCAGAGCTGCTTCAAAGCCAGAACACCAGGTTAGCAGAGCTGCTCTAGAGCCAGAGAACCTGGTTAGCTGAGCTGCTTTAGAGCCAGAATACCAGGTCAGCAGAGCTGCTTCAAAGCCAGAGAACAAGGTCAGCAGAGCTGCTGTAGAGCCAGATAACCAGGTCAGCAGAGCTGCTTTAGAGCCAGAGAACCAGGTCAGCCGAGCTGCTGTAGAGCCAGAGAACCAGGTAAACAGAGCTGATTTTGAGCCAGAGAACCAGGTCAGCAGACCTGCTCTAGAGCTAGAGAACCAGGTCAGCAGAGCTGCTTTAGAGCCAGAGAACCAGGTCAGCAGAGCTGCTTTAGAAGGGGAGAACCGGGTCAGCAGAGCTGCTTCAAATGCAGAAAACAAGGTCAGCAGAGCTGCTCTAGAGCCCAAGAACCAGGTTAGGAGAGCAGCTTCAAAGCCGGAGAACCAGGTCAGCAGAGCTGCTGTAGAGCCAGAGAAACAGGTAAGCAAAGCAGCATTAGAGCCAGAGAACCAGGTCAGCAGAGCTGCTTTAGAGCCAGAGAACCAGGTAAACAGAGCTGCTTTTGAGCCAGAGAAGCAAGTCAGCAGAGCTGCTTTAGAGCCATTGAACCTGGTCAGCAGAGCTCCTTTAGAGGGAGAGAACCATGTCAGCAGAGATGCTTCAAAGCCAGAGAACCAGGTAAGCAGAGCTGCTTTAGAGCCAGAGAACCATGTCAGCAGAGCTGCTGTAGAGCCAGAGAACCAGGTCAGCAGAGCTGCTTTAGAGCCAGAGAACCAGGTAGGCAGAGCTACTCTAGAGCCAGAGAACCAGGTCAGCAGAGCTGCTCTAGAGCCAGACAACCAGGTCAGCCGAGCTGCTTTAGAGCCTAAGAACTAGGTCAGCAGAGCTGTTCTATTGCCATTGAACCTGGTCAGCAGAGCTGCTCTTGAGACAGAGAACCAGGTCAGCAGAGCTGCTCTAGAGCGTAAGAACCAGGTCAGGAGAGCTGCTTCAAAGTCAGAGAACCAGGTCAGTAGAGCTTCTCTAGAGCCTAAAAACCAGGTCAGCAGAGCTGCTCAAGAGCCTAAGAACCAGGTCAGCAGAACTGCTCTAGAACCACTGCACCTTGTCAGCAGAGCTGCTCTAGAGACAGAGGACCAGGTCAGCAGAGCTGCTTTAGAGCCAGAGAACCAGGTCAGCAGAGCAGCTCTACAGCATGAGAACCAGGTCAGCAGAGCTGCTGTAGAGCCAGAGAACCAGGTAAACAGAGCTGATTTTGAGCCAGAGAACCAGGTCAGCAGACCTGCTCTAGAGCTAGAGAACCAGGTCAGCAGAGCTGATTTAGAGCCAGAGAACCAGGTCAGCAGAGCTGCTTTAGAGGGAGAGACCTGGGTCAGCAGAGCTGCTTCAAATGCAGAAAACCAGGTCAGCAGAGATGCTATAGAGCCCAAGAACCAGGTTAGGAGAGCAGCTTCAAAGCTGGAGAACCAGGTCAGCAGAGCTGCTGTAGAGCCAGAGAACCAGGTAAGCAGAGCAGCATTAGAGCCAGAGAACCAGGTCAGCAGAGCTGCTTTAGAGCCAGAGAACCAGGTAAGCATAGCTGCTTTTGAGCCAGAGAACCAGGTAAGCTTAGCTGCTTTAGAACCAGAATACCAGGTCAGCAGAGCTGCTCTAGAGCCAGAGAACCAGGTAAGCTGAGCTGCCTTAGAACCAGAATATCAGGTCATCAGAGCTGCTTTAGAGCCAGAGAACTAGGTCAGCAGAGCTGCTTTAGAGCCAGAGAACCAGATAAGCAGAGCTGCTTTTGATCCAGAGAACCAGGTCAGCAGAGCTGCTTTAGAGCCAGAGAACCTGGTCAGCAGAGCTGCTTTAGAGGGAGAGAACCATGTCAGCAGAGATGCTTCAAAGCCAGAGAACCAGGTAAGCAGAGCTGCTTTAGAGCCAGAGAACCATGTCAGCAGAGCTGCTCTAGAGTCAGAGAACCAGGTCAGGAGAGCTGCTTTAGAGCCAGAGAACCAGGTAAGCAGAGCTACTCTAGAGCCAGAGTACTAGGTCAGCAGAGCTGCTCTAGAGCCAGACAACCAGGTCAGCAGAGCTGCTTTAGAGCCTAAGAACCAGGTCAGCAGAGCTGCTCTAGAGCCATTGAACCTGGTCAGCAGAGCTGCTCTAGAGACAGAGAACCAGGTCAGAAAAACTGCTCTAGAGCCTAAGAACCAGGTCAGGAGAGCTGCTTCAAACTCAGAGAACCAGGTCAGTAGAGCTTCTCTGGAGCCTAAGAACCAGGTCAGCAGAGCTGCTCAAGAGCCTAAGAACCAGGTCAGCAGAACTGCTCTAGAGCCACTGCACCTGGTCAGCAGAGCTGCTCTAGACACAGAGAACCAGGTCAGCAGAGCAGCTCTAGAGCATGAGAACCAGGTCAGCAGAGCTGCTCTAGATCCAGAGAAACCAGGTCAGCAGAGCTGCTTTAGACGGAGAGAACCAGGTCAGCAGTGCTGCTTCAAAGCCAGAGAACCACGTCAACAGAGATGCTTCAAAGCCAGAGAACCAGGTCAGCAGAGCTTCTCTAGAGCCAGAGAACCAGGTCAGCAGACCTGCTTCAAAGCCGGAGAACCAGGTCAGAAGAGCTGCTTCAAATGCAGAAAACCAGGTCAGTAGAGCTGCTGTAGAGCCGCCAGAGAATCAGGTCAGCAGAGCTGCTTTAGAGCCAGAGAACCAGTTCAGCCGAGCTGCTTTAGAGCCTGAGAACCAGGTCAGCAGAGCTGCCCTAGAGCTAGAGGACCAGGTCAGCAGAGCTGCTGCAAAGCCAGAGAATCAGGTCAGCAGAGCTGCTTCAAAGCCAGAGAACCAGGTCAGCAGATCTTCTTTAAAGCCAGAGAAACAGGTCAGCAAAGCCATTGTAGAGCCCGAGAAACAGGTCAGAAGAGCTTCTGTAGAGCCAGAGAACCAGGTCAGCAGAGCTGCTCTAGAGCCACAGAAACAGTTCAGCAGAGCTTCTCTAGAGCCAGAGAACCAGGTCAGCTGCTTCAAAGCCAGAGAACCAGGTCAGCAGAGCTGCTGCAGAGCCAGAGAACCAGGTCAGCAGAGCTGCTCTATAGACCGAGAACCAGGTCAGCAGAGTTGCTCTAGAGACAAGGAACCAGGTCAGCAGAGCTGCTTCAAAGCCAGACAACCAGGTTAGCAGAGCTGCTCTAGAGCCAGAGAACCTGGTCAGCTGAGCTGCTTTAGAGCCAGAATACCAGGTCAGCAAAGCTGCTTCAAAGCCAGAGTACAAGGTCAGAAGAGCTGCTGGAGAGCCAGATAACCAGGTCAGTAGAACTGCTCTAGAGCCAGAGAACCAGGTCAGCAGTGCTGCTTTACAGCCAGAGAACCAGGTCAGCAGAGCTTCTCTAGAGCCAGAGAGCCAGGTCAGCAGAGTTGCTTCAAAGCCAGAGAACTAGGTCGGCAGAGCTGCTTCAAAGGCAGAGAACCAGGTCAGCACAGCTGTTGTAGAGCCAGAAAACCAGGTAAGCAGAGTTGATTCAGAGCCAGAGAACTAGGTCAGCAGAACTGCTCTAGAGCCAGAATACCAGGTCAGCAGAGCTGCTTCAAAGCCAGAGAACAAGGTCAGAAGAGCTGCTGTAGAGCCAGATAACCAGGTCAGCAGAGCTGCTTTAGAACCAGAGAACCAGATCAGCAGAGCTTCTCTAGAGCCAGAGAACCAGGTCAGCAGATCTGCTTCAAAGCCAGAGAAACAGGTCAGCAGAGCTGCTGTAGAGCGAGAGAACCAGGTCAGCAGAACTGCTCTACAGCCAAAGAACCAGGTCAGCGGAGCTGCTTCAAAGCCAGAGCACCAGGTCAGCAGAGCAGCTATAGAGCCAGAGAACCAGGTCAGCAGTGCTGCTTTAAAGCCAGAGAACCAGGTCAGCAGAGATTCTCTAGAACCAGAGAACCAGGTCAGCAGATTTGCTTCAACGCCAAAGAACTAGGTCAGCAGAGCTGCTTCAAAGGCAGAGAACCAGGTCAGCAGAGCTGATGTAGAGCCAGAAAACCAGGTAAGCAGAGCTGATTTAGAGCCAGAGAACCAGGTCAGCAGAACTGCTCTAGAGCTAGAGACCCAGGTCAGCAGAACTGCTTTAGAGCCAGAGAACCAGGTCAGCAGAGCAGCTCTAGAGCATGAGAATCAGGTCAGCAGAGCTGCTCTAGATCCAGAGAAACCAGGTCAGCAGAGATGCTTTAGAGGGAGAGAACCAGGTCAGCAGAGCTGCTTCAAAGCCAGAGAACCAGGTCAACAAAGATGCTTCAAAGTCAGAGAACCAGGTCAGCAGAGCTTCTCTAGAGCCAGAGAACCAGGTCAGCAGACCTGCTTCAAAGCCAGAGAACCAGGTCAGCAGAGCTGCTTCAAATGCAGAAAACCAGGTCAGTAGAGCTGCTGTAGAGCCGCCAGAGAAAAAGGTCAGCAGAGCTGCTTTAGAGCCAGAGAACCAGTTCAGCAGAGCTGCTTTAGAGCCTGAGAACCAGGTCAGCAGAGCTGCCCTAGAGCCAGACAACCAGGTCAGCAGAGCTGCTGCAGAGCCACAGAATCAGGTCAGCAGAGCTGCTTCAAAACCAGAGAACCAGGTCAGCAGATCTTCTTTAGAGCCAGAGAAACAGGTCAGCAAAGCCATTGTAGAGACAGAGAACCAGGTCAGAAGAGCTGCTGCAGAGCCAGAGAACCAGGTCAGCAGAGCTGCTCTAGAGCCACAGAACCAGTTCTGCAGAGCTTCTCTAGAGCCAGAGAACCAGGTCAGCAGAGCTGCTTCAAAGCCAGAGAACCAAGTCAGAAGAGCTGCTTGAAAGCCAGAAAACCAGGTCAGCAGAGCTGCTGTAGAGCCAGAGAACCAGGTCAGCAGAGCTGCTCTAGAGCCCGAGAACCAGGTCAGCAGAGCTGCTCTAGAGACAAGGAACCAGGTCCGCAGAGCTGCTTCCAAGCCAGAAAACCAGGTTAGCAGAGCTGCTCTAGAGCTAGAGAACCTGGTTAGCTGAGCTGTTTTAGAGCCAGAATACCAGGTCAGCAGAGCTGCTTCAAAGCCAGAGAACAAGGTCAGCAGAGCTGCTGTAGAGCCAGATAACCAGGTAAGCAGAGTTGCTTTAGAACCAGAGAACCAGATCAGCAGAGCTTCTCTAGAACCAGAGAACCAGGTCAGCAGACCTGCTATAGAGCCAGAGAACCAGGTCAGCAGTGCTGCTTTAAAGCCAGAGAACCAGGTCAGCAGAGCTTCTCTAGAGCCAGAGAACCAGGTCAGAAGAGTTGCTTCAAAGCCAGAGAACTAGGTCAGCAGAGCTGCTTCAAAGGTAGAGAACCAGGCCAGCAGAGCTGATGTAGAGCCAGAAAACCAGGTAAGCAGAGCTGATTTAGAGCCAGAGAACCAGGTCAGCAGAACTGCTCTAGAGCCAGAGAACCAGGTCAGCAGAGCTGCTTCAAAGCCAGAGAACCAGGTCAGCAGAGCTGCTATAGAGCCAGAGAACCAGGTCAGCAGTGCTGCTTTAAAGCCAGAGAACCAGGTCAGCAGAGCTTGTCTAGAGCCAGAGAAGCAGGTCAGCAGAGTTGCTTCAAAGCCAGAGAACTAGGTCAGCAGTGCTGCTTCAAAAGCTTCAAAGGCAGAGAACCAGGTCAGCAGAGCTGATGTAGAGCCAGAAAACCAGGTAAGCAGAGCTGATTTAGAGCCAGAGAACCAGGTCAGCAGAACTGCTCTAGAGCCAGAAAACCAGGTCAGCAGAGCTGCTTTAGAGCCAGAGAACCAAGTCAGCAGAGCTGCCCTAGAGCCAGACAACCAGGTCAGCAGAGCTGCTGCAAAGCCAGAGAATCAGGTCAGCAGATCTGCTTCAAAGCCAGAGAACCAGGTCAGCAGATCTTCTTTAAAGCCAGAGAAACAGGTCAGCAAAGCCATTGTAGAGCCCGAGAAACAGGTCAGAAGAGCTGCTGTAGAGCCAGAGAACCAGGTCAGCAGAGCTGCTCTAGAGCCACAGAAACAGTTCAGCAGAGCTTCTCTAGAGCCAGAGAACCAGGTCAGCTGCTTCAAAGCCAGAGAACCAGGTCAGCAGAGCTTCTGTAGAGCCAGAGAACCAGGTCAGCAGAGCTGCTCTAGAGCCCGAGAACCAGGTCAGCAGAGCTGCTCTAGAGACAAGGACCAGGTCAGCGGAGCTGCTTCAAAGCCAGAGAACCAGTTTAGCAGAGCTGCTCTAGTGCCAGAGAACCTGGTCAGCTGAGCTGCTTTAGAGCCAGAATACCAGGTCAGCAGAGCTGCTTCAAAGCCAGAGTACAAGGTCAGAAGAGCTGCTGGAGAGCCAGATAACCAGGTCAGTAGAACTGCTCTAGAGCCAGAGAAACAGGTCAGCGGAGCTGCTTCAAAGCCAGAGAACCAGGTCAGCAGAGCTGCTATAGAGCCAGAGAACCAGGTCAGCAGTGCTGCTTTACAGCCAGAGAACCAGGTCAGCAGAGCTTCTCTAGAGCCAGAGAACCAGGTCAGCAGAGTTGCTTCAAAGCCAGAGAACTAGATCAGCAGAGCTGCTTCAAAGGCAGAGAACCAGGTCAGCACAGCTGTTGTAGAGCCAGAAAACCAGGTAAGCAGAGTTGATTCAGAGCCAGAGAACCAGGTCAGCAGAACTGCTCTAGAGCCAGAATACCAGGTCAGCAGAGCTGCTTCAAAGCCAGAGAACAAGGTCAGAAGAGCTGCTGTAGAGCCAGATAACCAGGTCAGCAGAGCTGCTTTAGAGCCAGAGAACCAGGTCAGCAGAACTTCTTCAAATGCAGAGGACCAGGTCAGCAGAGCTGCTCTGTAGCCTAAGAACCAAGGCCAGGAGAGATGCTGCAAATCCAGAGAAGCAGGTCAGCAGTGCTGCTGAAGAGCCAGAGAACGAGGTAAGCAGATCTGCTTTAGAGCCAGAGAACCAGGTCAGCAGAGCATTTGTAGAGCCAGAGAACCAGGTAAGCAGAGCTGCTTTAGAGCTAGAGAACTAAGTCAGCAGAGCTGCTTCAGTGCCAGAGAACCAGGTCAGCAGAGCTGCTTTAGAGGGAGAGAACCATGTCAGCAGAGCTGCTTCAAAGCCAGAGAACCAGGTAAGCTGAGCTGCTTTAGAACCAGAATACCAGGTCAGCAGAGATGCTCTAGAGACAAAGAACCAGGTAAGCTGAGCTGCCTTTGAACCAGAATACCAGGTCAGCAGAGCTGCTTTAGAGCCAGAGAACCAGGTCAGCCGAGCTGCTGTAGAGCCAGAGAACCAGGTAAACAGAGCTGATTTTGAGCCAGAGAACCAGGTCAGCAGACCTGCTCTAGAGCTAGAGAACCAGGACAGCAGAGCTGCTTTAGAGCCAGAGAACCTGGTCAGCAGAGCTACTTTAGAGGGAGAGAACCATGTCAGCAGAGATGCTTCAAAGCCAGAGAACCAGGTAAGCAGAGCTGCTTTAGAGCCAGAGAACCATGTCAGCAGAGCTGCTGTAGAGCCAGAGAACCAGGTCAGCAGAGCTGCTTTAGAGCCAGAGAACCAGGTAGGCAGAGCTACTCTAGAGCCAGAGAACCAGGTCAGCAGAGCTGCTCTAGAGCCAGACAACCAGGTCAGCCGAGCTGCTTTAGAGCCTAAGAACCAGGTCAGCAGAGCTGTTCTATTGCCATTGACCCTGGTCAGCAGAGCTGCTCTTGAGACAGAGAACCAGGTCAGCAGAGCTGCTCTAGAGCGTAAGAACCAGGTCAGGAGAGCTGCTGCAAAGTCAGAGGACCAGGTCAGTAGAGCTTCTCTAGAGCCTAAAAACCAGGTCAGCAGAGCTGCTCAAGAGCCTAAGAACCAGGTCAGCAGAACTGCTCTAGAACCACTGCACCTTGTCAGCAGAGCTGCTCTATAGACAGAGGACCAGGTGAGCAGAGCTGCTTTAGAGCTAGAGAACCAGGTCAGCAGAGCAGCTCTAGAGCATGACAACCAGGTCAGCAGAGCTGCTCTAGATCCAGAGAAACCAAGTCAGCAGAGCTGCTTTAGAGGGAGAGCACCAGGTCAGCAGAGCTTCCTTAGAGCCAGAGAAATAGATCAGCAGAGCTGCTTCAAAGCTAGAGAAGCAGGTCAGCTGTTCTTGAGCCTTAGACCCAGGTCATCAGAGCTGCTCTAGAGCCAGAGAACCAGGTCAGAATAGCTACTCTAGAGCCTAAGAACCAGATCAGCAGAGCTGCTCTAGAGCCAGAGAACTAGGACAGCAGAACTGCTCTAGAGCCATTGCACCTGCTCAGCAGAGCTGCTCTAGAGACAGAGAACCAGGTCAGCAGAGCTGCTCTAGAGCATGAGAACCAGGTCAGCAGAGCTGCTCTAGATCCAGAGAAACCAGGTCAGCAGAGCTGCTTTAGAGGGAGAGAACCAGGTCAGCGGAGCTGCTTTAGAGCCAGAAAAATAGGTCTGCAGAGCTGCTTCAAAGCTACAGAAGCAGCTCAGCAGAGCTGCTCTAGTGCCTTAGACCCAGGACAGCAGAGCTGCTCTAGAGCCAGAGAACCAGGTCAGAATAGCTTCTCTAGAGCCTAAGAACCAGATCAGCAGAGCTTCTCTAGAACCAGAGAACCAGGTCAGCAGATTTGCTTCAACGCCAAAGAACTAGGTCAGCAGAGCTGCTTCAAAGGCAGAGAACCAGGTCAGCAGAGCTGATGTAGAGCCAGAAAACCAGGTAAGCAGAGCTGATTTAGAGCCAGAGAACCAGGTCAGCAGGACTGCTCTAGAGCCAGAGAACCAGGTCAGCAGAACTGCTTTAGAGCTAGAGAACCAAGTCAGCAGAGCAGCTCTAGAGCATGAGAATCAGGTCAGCAGAGCTGCTCTAGATCCAGAGAAACCAGGTCAGCAGAGATGCTTTAGAGGGAGAGAACCAGGTCAGCAGAGCTGCTTCAAAGCCAGAGAACCAGGTCAACAGAGATGCTTCAAAGTCAGAGAACCAGGTCAGCAGAGCTTCTCTAGAGCCAGAGAACCAGGTCAGCAGACCTGCTTCAAAGCCAGAGAACCAGGTCAGCAGAGCTGCTTCAAATGCAGAAAACCAGGTCAGTAGAGCTGCTGTAGAGCCGCCAGAGAAAAAGGTCAGCAGAGCTGCTTTAGAGCCAGAGAACCAGTTCAGCAGAGCTGCTTTAGAGCCTGAGAACCAGGTCAGCAGAGCTGCCCTAGAGCCAGACAACCAGGTTAGCAGAGCTGCTGCAGAGCCACAGAATCAGGTCAGCAGAGCTGCTTCAAAGCCAGAGAACCAGGTCAGCAGATCTTCTTTAGAGCCAGAGAAACAGGTCAGCAAAGCCATTGTAGAGACAGAGAACCAGGTCAGAAGAGCTGCTGCAGAGCCAGAGAACCAGGTCAGCAGAGCTGCTCTAGAGCCACAGAACCAGTTCAGCAGAGCTTCTCTAGAGCCAGAGAACCAGGTCAGCAGAGCTGCTTCAAAGCCAGAGAACCAAGTCAGAAGAGCTGCTTCAAAGCCAGAGAACCAGGTCAGCAGAGCTGCTGTAGAGCCAGAGAACCAGGTCAGCAGAGCTGCTCTAGAGCCCGAGAACCAGGTCAGCAGAGCTGCTCTAGAGACAAGGAACCAGGTCCGCAGAGCTGCTTCAAAGCCAGAGAACCAGGTCAGCAGAGCTGCTGTAGAGCCAGAGAACCAGGTCAGCAGAGCTGCTCTAGAGCCCGAGAACCAGGTCAGCAGAGCTGCTCTAGAGACAAGGAACCAGGTCCGCAGAGCTGCTTCAAAGCCAGAAAACCAGGTTAGCAGAGCTGCTCTAGAGCCAGAGAACCTGGTTAGCTGAGCTGCTTTAGAGCCAGAATACCAGGTCAGCAAAGCTGCTTCAAAGCCAGAGAACAAGGTCAGCAGAGCTGCTGTAGAGCCAGATAACCAGGTCAGCAGACCTGCTTTAGAGCCAGAGAACCAGGTCAGCCGAGCTGCTGTAGAGCCAGAGAACCAGGTAAACAGAGCTGATTTTGAGCCAGAGAACCAGGTCAGCAGACCTGCTCTAGAGCTAGAGAACCAGGTCAGCAGAGCTGCTGCAGAGCCACAGAATCAGGTCAGCAGAGCTGCTTCAAAGCCAGAGAACCAGGTCAGCAGATCTTCTTTAGAGCCAGAGAAACAGGTCAGCAAAGCCATTGTAGAGACAGAGAACCAGGTCAGAAGAGCTGCTGCAGAGCCAGAGAACCAGGTCAGCAGAGCTGCTCTAGAGCCACAGAACCAGTTCAGCAGAGCTTCTCTAGAGCCAGAGAACCAGGTCAGCAGAGCTGCTTCAAAGCCAGAGAACCAAGTCAGAAGAGCTGCTTCAAAGCAAGAGAACCAGGTCAGCAGAGCTGCTGTAGAGCCAGAGAACCAGGTCAGCAGAGCTGCTCTAGAGCCCGAGAACCAGGTCAGCAGAGCTGCTCTAGAGACAAGGAACCAGGTCCGCAGAGCTGCTTCAAAGCCAGAAAACCAGGTTAGCAGAGCTGCTCTAGAGCCAGAGAACCTGGTTAGCTGAGCTGCTTTAGAGCCAGAATACCAGGTCAGCAGAGCTGCTTCAAAGCCAGAGAACAAGGTCAGCAGAGCTGCTGTAGAGGCAGATAACCAGGTCAGCAGAGCTGCTTTAGAGCCAGAGAACCAGGTCAGCCGAGCTGCTGTAGAGCCAGAGAACCAGGTAAACAGAGCTGATTTTGAGCCAGAGAACCAGGTCAGCAGACCTGCTCTAGAGCTAGAGAACCAGGTCAGCAGAGCTGCTTTAGAGCCAGAGAACCAGGTCAGCAGAGCTGCTTTAGAAGGAGAGAACCGGGTCAGCAGAGCTGCTTCAAATGCAGAAAACAAGGTCAGCAGAGCTGCTCTAGAGCCCAAGAACCAGGTTAGGAGAGCAGCTTCAAAGCCGGAGAACCAGGTCAGCAGAGCTGCTGTAGAGCCAGAGAAACAGGTAAGCAAAGCAGCATTAGAGCCAGAGAACCAGGTCAGCAGAGCTGCTTTAGAGCCAGAGAACCAGGTAAACAAAGCTGCTTTTGAGCCAGAGAAGCAAGGCAGCAGAGCTGCTTTAGAGCCATAGAACCTGGTCAGCAGAGCTCCTTTAGAGGGAGAGAACCATGTCAGCAGAGATGCTTCAAAGCCAGAGAACCAGGTAAGCAGAGCTGCTTTAGAGCCAGAGAACCATGTCAGCAGAGCTGCTGTAGAGCCAGAGAACCAGGTCAGCAGAGCTAGTTTAGAGCCAGAGAACCAGGTAGGCAGAGCTACTCTAGAGCCAGAGAACCAGGTCAGCAGAGCTGCTCTAGAGCCAGACAACCAGGTCAGCCGAGCTGCTTTAGAGCCTAAGAACTAGGTCAGCAGAGCTGTTCTATTGCCATTGAACCTGGTCAGCAGAGCTGCTCTTGATACAGAGAACCAGGTCAGCAGAGCTGCTCTAGAGCGTAAGAACCAGGTCAGGAGAGCTGCTTCAAAGCCAGAGAACCAGGTCAGTAGAGCTTCTCTAGAGCCTATGAACCAGGTCAGCAGAGCTGTTCTAGAGTCAGAGAACCAGGTCAGCAGAGCCGTTCTAAAGCCTAAGAGCCAGGTCAGCAGAGATGCTCTAGAGCCTAAGAACCAGGTCAGCAGAACTGCTCTAGAGCCATTGCACCTGGTCAGCAGAGCTGTTCTAGAGACAGAGAACCAGGTCAGCAGAGCTGCATTAGAGACAGAAAACCAGGTCAGCAGAGCTGCTCTAGAGCATGAGAACCAGGTCAGCAGAGCTGCTCTAGATCCAGAGAAACCAGGTCAGCAGAGCTGCTTTAGAGGGAGAGAATCAGGTCAGCAGAGCTTCTCTAGAGCCTAAAAACCAGGTCAGCAGAGCTGCTCAAGAGCCTAAGAACCAGGTCAGCAGAACAGCTCTAGAACCACTGCACCCTGTCAGCAGAGCTGCTCTAGAGACAGAGGACCAGGTCAGCAGAGCTGCTTTAGAGCCAGAGAACCAGGTCAGCAGAGCAGCTCTAGAGCATGAGAACCAGGTCAGCAGAGCTGCTCTAGATCCAGAGAAACCAAGTCAGCAGAGCTGCTTTAGAGGGAGAGAACCAGGTCAGCAGAGCTTCCTTAGAGCCAGAGAAATAGATCAGCAGAGCTGCTTCACAGCTAGAGAAGCAGGTCAGCAGAGCTGTTCTTGAGCCTTAGACCCAGGTCATCAGAGCTGCTCTAGAGCCAGAGAACCAGGTCAGAATAGCTACTCTAGAGCCTAAGAACCAGATCAGCAGAGCTGCTCTAGAGCCAGAGAACTAGGACAGCAGAACTGCTCTAGAGCCATTGCACCTGGTCAGCAGAGCTGCTCTAGAGACAGAGAACCAGGTCAGCAGAGCTGCTCTAGAGCATGAGAACCAGGTCAGCAGAGCTGCTCTAGATCCAGAGAAACCAGGTCAGCAGAGCAGCTTTAGAGGGAGAGAACCAGGTCAGCGGAGCTGCTTTAGAGCCAGAAAAATAGGTCAGCAGAGCTGCTTCAAAGCTACAGAAGCAGGTCAGCAGAGCTGCTCTAGTGCCTTAGACCCAGGACAGCAGAGCTGCTCTAGAGCCAGAGAACCAGGTCAGAATAGCTTTTCTAGAGGCTAAGAACCAGATCAGCAGAGCTCCTCTAGAACCAGAGAACCAGGTCAGCAGATTTGCTTCAACGCCAGAGAACTAGGTCAGCAGAGCTGCTTCAAAGGCAGAGAACCAGGTCAGCAGAGCTGATGTAGAGCCAGAAAACCAGGTAAGCAGAGCTGATTTAGAGCCAGAGAACCAGGTCAGCAGAACTGCTCTAGAGCCAGAGAACCAGGTCAGCAGAACTGCTTTAGAGCCAGAGAACCAAGTCAGCAGAGCAGCTCTAGAGCATGAGAATCAGGTCAGCAGAGCTGCTCTAGATCCAGAGAAACCAGGTCAGCAGAGATGCTTTAGAGGGAGAGAACCAGGTCAGCAGAGCTGCTTCAAAGCCAGAGAACCAGGTCAACAGAGATGCTTCAAAGTCAGAGAACCAGGTCAGCAGAGCTTCTCTAGAGCCAGAGAACCAGGTCAGCAGACCTGCTTCAAAGCCAGAGAACCAGGTCAGCAGAGCTGCTTCAAATGCAGAAAACCAGGTCAGTAGAGCTGCTGTAGAGCCGCCAGAGAAAAAGGTCAGCAGAGCTGCTTTAGAGCCAGAGAACCAGTTCAGCAGAGCTGCTTTAGAGCCTGAGAACCAGGTCAGCAGAGCTGCTGCAGAGCCACAGAATCAGGTCAGCAGAGCTGCTTCAAAGCCAGAGAACCGGGTCAGCAGATCTTCTTTAGAGCCAGAGAAACAGGTCAGCAAAGCCATTGTAGAGACAGAGAACCAGGTCAGAAGAGCTGCTGCAGAGCCAGAGAACCAGTTCAGCAGAGCTGCTCTAGAGCCACAAAACCAGTTCAGCAGAGCTTCTCTAGAGCCAGAGAACCAGGTCAGCAGAGCTGCTTCAAAGCCAGAGAACCAAGTCAGAAGAGCTGCTTCAAAGCCAGAGAACCAGGTCAGCAGAGCTGCTGTAGAGCCAGAGAACCAGGTCAGCAGAGCTGCTCTAGAGCCCGAGAACCAGGTCAGCACAGCTGCTCTAGAGACAAGGAACCAGGTCCGCAGAGCTGCTTCAAAGCCAGAAAACCAGGTTAGCAGAGCTGCTCTAGAGCCAGAGAACCTGGTTAGCTGAGCTGCTTTAGAGCCAGAATACCAGGTCAGCAGAGGCGCTTCAAAGCCAGAGAACAAGGTCAGCAGAGCTGCTGTAGAGCCAGATAACCAGGTAAGCAGAGCTGCTTTAGAACCAGAGAACCAGATCAGCAGAGCTTCTCTAGAACCAGAGAACCAGGTCAGCAGAGCTGCTATAGAGCCAGAGAACCAGGTCAGCAGTGCTGCTTTAAAGCCAGAGAACCAGGTCAGCAGAGCTTCTCTAGAGCCAGAGAACCAGGTCAGAAGAGTTGCTTCAAAGCCAGAGAACTAGGTCAGCAGAGCTGCTTCAAAGGCAGAGAACCAGGCCAGCAGAGCTGATGTAGAGCCAGAAAACCAGGTAAGCAGAGCTGATTTAGAGCCAGAGAACCAGGTCAGCAGAACTGCTCTAGAGCCAGAGAACCAGGTCAGCAGAGCTGCTTCAAAGCCAGAGAACCAGGTCAGCAGAGCTGCTATAGAGCCAGAGAACCAGCAGTGCTGCTTTAAAGCCAGATAACCAGGTCAGCAGAGCTTGTCTAGAGCCAGAGAAGCAGGTCAGCAGAGTTGCTTCAAAGCCAGAGAACTAGGTCAGCAGAGCTGCTTCAAAGGCTTCAGAGGCAGAGAACCAGGTCAGCAAAGCTGATGTAGAGCCAGAAAACCAGGTAAGCAGAGCTGATTTAGAGCCAGAGAACCAGGTCAGCAGAACTGCTCTAGAGCCAGAGAACCAGGTCAGCAGAGCTGCTTTAGAGCCAGAGAACCATGTCAGCAGAGCTGCTTATGAGGCAGATAACCAGGTCAGCAGAACTGCTTCAAATGCAGAGGACCAGGCCAGCAGAGCTGCTCTGTAGCCTAAGAACCAGATCAGGAGAGCTGCTGCAAAGCCAGAGAACTAGGTCAGCAGTGCTGCTGAAGAGCCAGAGAACGAGGTAAGCAGATCTGCTTTAGAGCCAGAGAACCAGGTCAGCAGAGCATTTGTAGAGCCAGAGAACCAGGTAAGCAGAGCTGTTTTAGAGCTAGAGAACTAGGTCAGCAGAGCTGCTTCAGTGCCAGAGAACCAGGTCAGCAGAGCTGCTTTAGAGGGAGAGAACCATGTCAGCAGAGCTGCTTCAAAGCCAGAGAACCAGGTAAGCTGAGCTGCTTTAGAACCAGAATACCAGGTCAGCAGAGCTGCTCTAGAGACAAAGAACCAGGTAAGCTGAGCTGCCTTAGAACCAGAATACCAGGTCAGCAGAGCTGCTTTAGAGCTAGAGAACCAGGTCAGCCGAGCTGCTGTAGAGCCAGAGAACCAGGTAAACAGAGCTGATTTTGAGCCAGAGAACCAGGTCAGCAGACCTGCTCTAGAGCTAGAGAACCAGGTCAGCAGAGATGCTTTAGAGCCAGAGAACCAGGTCAGCAGAGCTGCTTTAGAAGGAGAGAACCGGGTCAGCAGAGCTGCTTCAAATGCAGAAAACCAGGTCAGCAGAGCTGCTCTAGAGCCCAAGAACCAGGTTAAGAGAGCAGCTTCAAAGCCGGAGAACCAGGTAAGCAAAGCAGCATTAGAGCCAGAGAACCAGATCAGGAGAGCTGCTTTAGAGCCAGAGAACCAGGTAAACAGAGCTGCTTTTGAGCCAGAGAAGCAAGTCAGCAGAGCTGCTTTAGAGCCATAGAACCTGGTCAGCAGAGCTTCTTTAGAGGGAGAGAACCATGTCAGCAGAGATGCTTCAAAGCCTGAGAACCAGGTAAGCAGAGCTGCTTTAGAGCCAGAGAACCATGTCAGCAGAGCTGCTGTAGAGCCAGAGAACCAGGTCAGCAGAGCTGCTTTAGAGCCAGAGAACCAGGTAGGCAGAGCTACTCTAGAGACAGAGAACCAGGTCAGCAGAGCTGCTCTAGAGCCAGACAACCAGGTCAGCAGAGCTGCTTTAGAGCCTAAGAACCAGGTCAGCAGAGCTGTTCTATTGCCATTGAACCTGGTCAGCAGAGCTGCTCTTGAGACAGAGAACCAGGTCCGCAGAGCTGCTCTAGAGCCTAAGAACCAGGTCAGAAGGGCTGCTTCAAAGTCAGAGAACCAGGTCAGTAGAGCTTCTCTAGAGCCTAAAAACCAGGCCAGCAGAGCTGCTCAAGAGCCTAAGAACCAGGTCAGCAGAACTGCTCTAGAACCACTGCACCTTGTCAGCAGAGCTGCTCTAGAGACAGAGGACCAGGTCAGCAGAGCTGCTTTAGAGCCAGAAAACCAGGTCAGCAGAGCAGCTCTAGAGCATGAAAACCAGGTCAGCAGAGCTGCTCTAGATCCAGAGAAACCACGTCAGCAGAGCTGCTTTAGAGGGAGAGAACCAGGTCAGCAGAGCTTCCTTAGAGCCAGAGAAATAGATCAGCAGAGCTGCTTCAAAGCTAGAGAAGCAGGTCAGCAGAGCTGTTCTTGAGCCTTAAGCCCAGGTCATCAGAACTACTCTAGAGCCAGAGAACCAGGTCAGAATAGCTACTCTAAAGCCTAAGAACCAGATCAGCAGAGATGCTCTAGAGCATGAGAACCAGGTCAGCAGAGCTGCGCTAGATCCAGAGAAACCAGGTCAGCAGAGCTGCTTTAGAGGGAGAGAACCAGGTCAGCAGAGCTGCTTTAGAGCCAGAGAAATAGGTCAGCAGAGCTGCTTCAAAGCTACAGAAGCAGGTCAGCAGAGCTGCTCTAGTGCCTTAGACCCAGGTCAGCAGAGCTGCTCTAGAGCCAGAGAACCAGGTCAGAATAGCTTCTCTAGAGCCTAAGAACCAGATCAGCAGAGATGCTCTAGAGCCAGAGAAATAAGTCAGCAGAGCTGCTTCAAAGCTACAGAAGCAGGTCAGCAGAGCTGCTCTAGAGCCTTAGACCCAGGTCAGCAGAGCTGCTCTAGAGAATGAGAACCAGGTCAGAAGAGATGCTCTAGAGCCATAGAATCAGGTTAGCAGAGCTGCTTCAAAGGCAGAGAACCAGGTCAGCAGAGCTGCTGTAGAGCCAGAAAACCAGGTAAGCAAATCTGATTTTGAGCCAGAGAACCACTTCAGCAGACCTGCTCTAGAGCTAGAGAACCAGGTCAGCAGAGATGCTTTAGAGCCAGAGAACCAGGTCAGCAGAGCTGCTTTAGAGCCAGAGAACCAGGTCAGCAGAGCTGCTTTAGAGGGAGAGAACCAGGTCAGCAGAGCTGCTTCAAATGCAGAAAACCAAGTCAGCAGAGCTGCTCTAGAACCCAAGAACCAGGTCAGGAGAGTAGCTTCAAAGTCCGAGAACCAGGTCAGCAGAGCTGCTTTAGAGCCAGAGCCAGAGAACAAGGTCAGCAGAGCTGTTTTAGAGTCGGAGAACCTGGTCACCCGAGCTGCTTTAGAGGGAGAGAACCATGTCAGCAGAGATGCTTCAAAGCCAGAGAACCAGGTTAGCAGAGCTGCTTTAGTGCCAGAGAAGCATGTCTGCAGAGCTGCTCTAGAGCCAGAGTACCAGGTCAGCAGAGCTGCTCTAGAGCCAGACAATCAGGTCAGCAGAGCTGCTTTAGAGCCTGAGAACCAGGTCAGCAGAGCTGCTTGAGAGCCATTGAACCTGGTCAGCAGAGCTGCTCTAAAGACAGAGAACCAGGTAGGCAGAGCTGCTCTAGAGCCTAAGAACCAGGTCAGAAGAGCTGCTTCAAAGCTAGAGAACCAGGTCAGTAGAGCTTTTCTAGAGCCTAAGAACCAGGTCAGCAGAGCTGCTCAAGAGCCTAAGAACCAGGTCAGCAGAACTGCTCTAGAGCCACTGCACCTGGTCAGCAGAGCTGCTCTAGAGACAGAGAACCAGGTCAGCAGAGCTGCTTTACAGCCAGAGAACCAGGTCAGCAGAGCTGCTCTAGATCCAGAGAAACCAGGTCAGCAGAGCTGCTTTAGAGCCAGAGAAATAGGTCAGCAGAGCTGCTTCAAAGCTACAGAAGCAGGTCAGCAGAGCTGCTCTAGTGACTTAGACCCAGGTCAGTAGAGCTGCTCTAGAGCCAGAGAACCAGGTCAGAATAGCTTCTCTAGAGCCTAAGAACCAGATCAGCAGAGCTGCTCTAGAGCCAGAGAAATAGGTCAGCAGAGCTGCTTCAAAGCTACAGAAGCAGGTCAGCAGAGATGCTCTAGAGCCTTAGACCCAGGTCAGCAGAGCTGCTCTAGAGCATGAGAACCAGGTCAGAAGAGATGCTCTAGAGCCATAGAATCAGGTCAGCAGAGCTGCTTCAAAGCCAAAGAACTAGGTCAGCAGAGCTGCTTCAAAGGCAGAGAACCAGGTCAGCAGAGCTGCTGTAGAGCCAGAAAACCAGGTAAGCAGATCTGATTTTGAGCCAGAGAACCACTTCAGCAGACCTGCTCTAGAGCTAGAGAACCAGGTCAGCAGAAATGCTATAGAGCCAGAGAACCAGGTCAGCAGAGCTGCTTTAGAGCCAGAGAACCAGGACAGCAGAGCTGATTTAGAGTGAGAGAACCAGGTCAGCAGTGCTGCTCTAGTTCCCAAGAACCAGGTCAGGAGAGCAGCTTCCAAGTCAGAGAACCAGGTCAGCAGAGCTGCTTTAGAGCCAGAGAAGCAGGTAAGCAGAGCGGCTTTAGAGCCAGAGAACCAGGTCAGCAGAGCTGTTTTAGAGTCGGAGAACCTGGTCAGCCGAGCTGCTTTAGAGGGAGAGAACCATGTCAACAGAGATGCTTCAAAGCCAGAGAACCAGGTTAGCAGAGCTTCTTTAGTGCCAGAGAACCATGTCTGCAGAGCTGCTCTAGAGCCAGAGTACCAGGTCAGCAGAGCTGCTCTAGAGCCGGACAATCAGGTCAGCAGAGCTGCTAGAGCCTAAGAACCAGGTCAGCAGAGCTACTTGAGAGCCATTGAACCTGGTCAGCAGAGCTGCTCTAAAGACAGAGAACCAGCTAGGCAGAGCTGCTCTAGAGCCTTAGAACCAGGTCAGAAGAGCTGCTTCAAAGCTAGAGAACCAGGTCAGTAGAGCTTTTCTAGAGCCTAAGAACCAGGTCAGCAGAGCTGCTCAAGAGCCTAAGAACCAGGTCAGCAGAACTGCTCTAGAGCCACTGCACCTGGTCAGCAGAGCTGCTCTAGAGACAGAGAACCAGGTCAGCAGAGATGCTCTACAGCCAGAGAACCAGGTCAGCAGAGCTGCTCTAGAGCATGAGAACCAGGTCAGCAGAGCTGCTCTAGAGCCTTAGACCCAGGTCAGCAGAGCTGCTCTAGAGACAGAGAACCAGGTCAGCAGAGCTGTTCTAGGGCATGAGAACCAGGTCAGCAGAGCTGCTCTAGATCCAGAGAAACCAGGTCAGAAGAGCTGCTTTAGAGGGAGAGAACCAGGTCAGCAGAGCTGCTTTAGACCCAGAAAAATAGGTCAGCAGAGCTGCTTCAAAGCTAGAGAAGCAGGTCAGCAGAGCTGCTCTAGAGCCTGAGACCCAGGTCAGCAGAGCTACTCTAGAGCCAGAGAACCAGGTCAGAAAAGTTTCTCTAGAGCCTAAGAACCAGATCAGCAGAGCTGCACTAGAGCCAGAGAACAAGGACAGCAGAACTGCCCTAGAGCCATTGCACCTGGTCAGCAGAGCTGCTCTAGAGACAGAGAACCAGGTCAGCAGAGCTGCATTAGAGCCAGAGAACCAGGTCAGCATAGCTTCTCTAGAGCATGAGAACCAGGTCAGCAGAGCTGCTCTAGATTGAGAGAAACCAGGTCAGCAGAGCTGCTTTAGAGCCAGAGAAATAGTTCAGCAGAGCTGCTTCAAAGCTAGAGAAGCAGGTCAGCAGAGCTGCTCTAGAGCCTTAGACCAAGGTCAGCAGAGCTGCTCTAGAGCCAGAGAACCAGGTCAGAATAGCTTCTCTAGAGCCTAAGAACCAGATAAGCAGAGCTGCTCTTGAGCCAGAGAACCAGGTCAGCAGAGCTGCTCTAGAGCATGAGAACCAGGTCAGAAGAGATGCTCTAGAGCCATAGAACCAGGTCAGCAGAGCTTCTTTAGAGCAAGAGAACCAGGTCAGCAGTGCAGCTTAAGAGCCAGAGAATCAGGTCAGCAGAGCTTCTCTAGAGCCAGAGAACCACGTCAGAAGAGCTGCTTCAAAGGCAGAGAACTAGGTCAGCAGAGCTGCTGTAGAGCCAGAAAACCAGGTAAGCAGAGCTGATTTTGAGCGAGTGAAACACTTCAGCAGACCTGTTCTAGAGCTAGAGTACCAGGTCTGCAGAGCTTCTTTAGAGCCAGAGAACCAGGTCAGCAGAACTGTTTCAAATACAGAAAACCAGGTCAGCAGCGCTGCTCTAGAGCCCAAGAACCAGGTCAGGACAGCAACTTCAAAGCCGGAAAACCAGGTCAGCAGAGCTGCTGTAGAGACAGAGAACCAGGTAAGCAGAGCTGCTGTAGAGCCAGAGAACCAGGTCAGCAGAGCTGCTTTAGAGCCAGAGAACCAGGACAGCAGAGCTGATTTAGAGGGAGAGAACCAGGTCAGCAGTGCTGCTCTAGAACCCAAGAACCAGGTCAGGAGAGCAGCTTCCAAGTCGGAGAACCAGGTCAGCAGAGCTGCTTTAGAGCCAGAGAAGCAGGTAAGCAGAGCTGCTTTAGAGCCAGAGAACCAGGTCAGCAGAGCTGTTTTAGAGTCGGAGAACCTGGTCAGCCGAGCTGCTTTAGAGGGAGAGAACCATGTCAGCAGAGATGCTTCAAAGCCAGAGAACCAGGTTAGCAGAGCTGCTTTAGTGCCAGAGAACCATGTCTGCAGAGCTGCTCTAGAGCCAGAGTACCAGGTCAGCAGAGCTGCTCTAGAGCCGGACAATCAGGTCAGCAGAGCTGCTAGAGCCTAAGAACCAGGTCAGCAGAGCTGCTTGAGAGCCATTGAACCTGGTCAGCAGAGCTGCTCTAAAGACAGAGAACCAGGTAGGCAGAGCTGCTCTAGAGCCTTAGAACCAGGTCAGAAGAGCTGCTTCAAAGCTAGAGAACCAGGTCAGTAGAGCTTTTCTAGAGCCTAAGAACCAGGTCAGCAGAGCTGCTCAAGAGCCTAAGAACCAGGTCAGCAGAACTGCTCTAGAGCCACTGCACCTGGTCAGCAGAGCTGCTCTAGAGACAGAGAACCAGGTCAGCAGAGATGCTTTACAGCCAGAGAACCAGGTCAGCAGAGCTGCTCTAGAGCATGAGAACCAGGTCAGCAGAGCTGCTCTAGATCCAGAGAAACCAGGTCAGCAGAGCTGCTTTAGAGGGAGAGAACCAGGTCAGCAGAGCTTCTTTAGAGCAAGAGAAATAGATTAGCAGAGCTGCTTCAAAGATAGAGAAGCAGGTCAGCAGAGCTGCTCTAGAGCCTTAGACCCAGGTCAGCAGAGCTGCTCTAGAGACAGAGAACCAGGTCAGCAGAGCTGTTCTAGGGCATGAGAACCAGGTCAGCAGAGCTGCTCTAGATCCAGAGAAACCAGGTCAGAAGAGCTGCTTTAGAGGGAGAGAACCAGGTCAGCAGAGCTGCTTTAGACCCAGAAAAATAGGTCAGCAGAGCTGCTTCAAAGCTAGAGAAGCAGGTCAGCAGAGCTGCTTTAGAGCCTGAGACCCAGGTCAGCAGAGCTACTCTAGAGCCAGAGAACCAGGTCAGAAAAGTTTCTCTAGAGCCTAAGAACCAGATAAGCAGAGCTGCACTAGAGCCAGAGAACAAGGACAGCAGAACTGCCCTAGAGCCATTGCACCTGGTCAGCAGAGCTGCTCTAGAGACAGAGAACCAGGTCAGCAGAGCTGCATTAGAGCCAGAGAACCAGGTCAGCATAGCTGCTCTAGAGCATGAGAACCAGGTCAGCAGAGCTGCTCTAGATTGAGAGAAACCAGGTCAGCAGAGCTGCTTTAGAGCCAGAGAAATAGTTCAGCAGAGCTGCTTCAAAGCTAGAGAAGCAGGTCAGCAGAGCTGCTCTAGTGCCTTAGACCAAGGTCAGCAGAGCTGCTCTAGAGCCAGAGAACCAGGTCAGAATAGCTTCTCTAGAGCCTAAGAACCAGATCAGCAGAGCTGCTCTTGAGCCAGAGAACCAGGTCAGCAGAACTGTTTCAAATACAGAAAACCAGGTCAGCAGCGCTGCTCTAGAGCCCAAGAACCAGGTCAGGACAGCAACTTCAAAGCCGGAAAACCAGGTCAGCAGAGCTGCTGTAGAGACAGAGAACCAGGTAAGCAGAGCTGCTGTAGAGCCAGAGAACCAGGTCAGCAGAGCTGCTTTAGAGCCAGAGAACCAGGACAGCAGAGCTGATTTAGAGGGAGAGAACCAGGTCAGCAGTGCTGCTCTAGAACCCAAGAACCAGGTCAGGAGAGCAGCTTCCAAGTCGGAGAACCAGGTCAGCAGAGCTGCTTTAGAGCCAGAGAAGCAGGTAAGCAGAGCTGCTTTAGAGCCAGAGAACCAGGTCAGCAGAGCTGTTTTAGAGTCGGAGAACCTGGTCAGCCGAGCTGCTTTAGAGGGAGAGAACCATGTCAGCAGAGATGCTTCAAAGCCAGAGAACCAGGTTAGCAGAGCTGCTTTAGTGCCAGAGAACCATGTCTGCAGAGCTGCTCTAGAGCCAGAGTACCAGGTCAGCAGAGCTGCTCTAGAGCCGGACAATCAGGTCAGCAGAGCTGCTAGAGCCTAAGAACCAGGTCAGCAGAGCTGCTTGAGAGCCATTGAACCTGGTCAGCAGAGCTGCTCTAAAGACAGAGAACCAGGTAGGCAGAGCTGCTCTAGAGCCTTAGAACCAGGTCAGAAGAGCTGCTTCAAAGCTAGAGAACCAGGTCAGTAGAGCTTTTCTAGAGCCTAAGAACCAGGTCAGCAGAGCTGCTCAAGAGCCTAAGAACCAGGTCAGCAGAACTGCTCTAGAGCCACTGCACCTGGTCAGCAGAGCTGCTCTAGAGACAGAGAACCAGGTCAGCAGAGATGCTTTACAGCCAGAGAACCAGGTCAGCAGAGCTGCTCTAGAGCATGAGAACCAGGTCAGCAGAGCTGCTCTAGATCCAGAGAAACCAGGTCAGCAGAGCTGCTTTAGAGGGAGAGAACCAGGTCAGCAGAGCTTCTTTAGAGCAAGAGAAATAGATTAGCAGAGCTGCTTCAAAGATAGAGAAGCAGGTCAGCAGAGCTGCTCTAGAGCCTTAGACCCAGGTCAGCAGAGCTGCTCTAGAGACAGAGAACCAGGTCAGCAGAGCTGTTCTAGGGCATGAGAACCAGGTCAGCAGAGCTGCTCTAGATCCAGAGAAACCAGGTCAGAAGAGCTGCTTTAGAGGGAGAGAACCAGGTCAGCAGAGCTGCTTTAGACCCAGAAAAATAGGTCAGCAGAGCTGCTTCAAAGCTAGAGAAGCAGGTCAGCAGAGCTGCTTTAGAGCCTGAGACCCAGGTCAGCAGAGCTACTCTAGAGCCAGAGAACCAGGTCAGAAAAGTTTCTCTAGAGCCTAAGAACCAGATAAGCAGAGCTGCACTAGAGCCAGAGAACAAGGACAGCAGAACTGCCCTAGAGCCATTGCACCTGGTCAGCAGAGCTGCTCTAGAGACAGAGAACCAGGTCAGCAGAGCTGCATTAGAGCCAGAGAACCAGGTCAGCATAGCTGCTCTAGAGCATGAGAACCAGGTCAGCAGAGCTGCTCTAGATTGAGAGAAACCAGGTCAGCAGAGCTGCTTTAGAGCCAGAGAAATAGTTCAGCAGAGCTGCTTCAAAGCTAGAGAAGCAGGTCAGCAGAGCTGCTCTAGTGCCTTAGACCAAGGTCAGCAGAGCTGCTCTAGAGCCAGAGAACCAGGTCAGAATAGCTTCTCTAGAGCCTAAGAACCAGATCAGCAGAGCTGCTCTTGAGCCAGAGAACCAGGTCAGCAGAGCTGCTCTAGAGCATGAGAACCAGGTCAGAAGAGATGCTCTAGAGCCAGAGAACCAGGTCAGCAGAGCTTCTTTAGAGCAAGAGAACCAGGTCAGCAGTGCAGCTTTAGAGCCAGAGAATCAGGTCAGCAGAGCTTCTCTAGAGCCAGAGAACCACGTCAGAAGAGCTGCTTCAAAGGCAGAGAACTAGGTCAGCAGAGCTGCTGTAGAGCCAGAAAACCAGGTAAGCAGAGCTGATTTTGAGCGAGTGAAACACTTCAGCAGACGTGTTCTAGAGCTAGAGTACCACGTCTGCAGAGCTTCTTTAGAGCCAGAGAACCAGGTCAGCAGAACTGTTTCAAATACAGAAAACCAGGTCAGCAGCGCTGCTCTAGAGCCCAAGAACCAGGTCAGGACAGCAACTTCAAAGCCGGAAAACCAGGTCAGCAGAGCTGCTGTAGAGCCAGAGAACCAGGTAAGCAGAGCTGCTGTAGAGCCAGAGAACCAGGTCAGCAGAGCTGCTTTAGAGTCAGAGACCCTGGTCAGCAGAGCTGCTTTAGAGTGAGAGAACCATGTCAGCAGAGATGCTTCAAAGCCAGAGAACCAGGTAAGCAGAGCTGCTTTAGAGGCACAGAACCATGTCAGCAGAGCTGCTCTTGAGCCAGAGGACCAGGTCAGCAGAGCTGCTTTAGAGCCAGAGAACCAGGTAAACAGAGCTACTCTAGAGCCAGAGTACCAGGTCAGCAGAGCTGCTCTAGAGCCTGACAACCAGGTGAGCAAAGCTGCTTTAGAGCCTAAGAACCAGGACAGCAGAGCTGCTCGAGAGCCATTGAACCTGGTCAGCAGAACTGCTCTAGAGACAGAGAACCAGGTCAGCAGAGCTGCTCTAGAGCCTAAGAACCAGGTCAGGAGAGCTGCTTTAAAGCCAGAGAACCAGGTCAGTAGAGCTTCTCTACAGCCTAAGAACCAGGTCAGCAGAGTTGCTCAAGAGCCTAAGAACCAGGTCAGCAGAACTGCTCTAGAGCCACTGCACCTGGTCAGCAGAGCTGCTCTAGAGACAGAAAACCAGGTCAGCAGCGCTGCTCTAGAGCATGAGAACCAGGTCAGCAGAGCTGCTCTTGATCCAGAGAAACCAGGTCAGCAGAGCTGCTTTAGAGGGAGAGAACCAGGTCAGCAGAGCTGCTTTAGAGCAAGAGAAATAGATTAGCAGAGCTGCTTCAAAGCTAGAGAAGCAGGTCAGCAGAGCTGCTCTAGAGCCTTAGACCCAGGTCTAGAGCCATTGCACCTGGTCAGCAGAGCTGCTCTAGAGACAGAGAACCAGGTCAGCAGAGCTGTTCCAGGGCATGAGAACCAGGTCAGCAGAGCTGCTCTAGATTCAGAGAAACCAGGTCAGAAGAGCTGCTTTAGAGGGAGAGAACCAGGTCATCAGAGCTGCTTTAGACCCAGAAAAATAGGTCATCAGAGCTGCTTCAAAGCTAGAGAAGCAGGTCAGCAGAGCTGCTCTAGAGCCTTAGACCCAGGTCAGCAGAGCTGCTCTAGAGCCAGAGAACCAGGTCAGAATAGCTTCTCTAGAGCCTAAGAACCAGATCAGCAGAGCTGCTCTAGAGCCAGAGAACAAGGACAGCAGAACTGCTCTAGAGCCATTGCACCTGGTCAGCAGAGCTGCTCTAAAGACAGAGAACCAGGTCAGAAGAGCTGCATTAGAGCCAGAGAACCAGGTCAGCAGAGCTGCTCTAGAGCATGAGAACCAAGTCAGCAGAGCCGCTCTAGATCCAGAGAAACCAGGTCAGCAGAGCTGCTTTAGAGCCAGAGAAATAGTTCAGCAGAGCTGCTTCAAAGCTAGAGAAGCAGGTCAGCAGAGCTGCTCTAGAGCCTTAGGCTAAGGTCAGCAGAGCTGCTCTAGAGCCAGAGAACCAGGTCAGAATAGCTTCTCTAGAGCCTAAGAACCAGATCAGCAGAGCTGCTCTAGAGCCAGAGAACAAGGACAGCAGAACTGCTCTAGAGCTATTGCACCTGGTCAGCAGAGCTGCTCTAGAGACAGAGAACCAGGTCAGCAGAGCTGCATTAGAGCCAGAGAACCAGGTCAGCAGAGCTGCTCTAGAGCATGAGAACCAGGTCAGCAGAGCTGGTCTAGATCCAGAGAAACCAGGTCAGCAAAGCTGCTTTAGAGCCAGAGAATTAGTTCAGCAGAGCTGCTTCAAAGCTTGAGAAGCAGGTCAGCAGAGCTGCTCTAGAGCCTTAGACCAAGGTCAGTAGAGCTGCTCTAGAGCCAGAGAACCAGGTCAGAATAGCTTCTCTAGAGCCTAAGAACCAGATCAGCAGAGCTGCTCTTGAGCCAGAGAACCAGGTCAGCAGAGCTGCTCTAGAGCATGAGAAGCAGGTCAGAAGAGATGCTCTAGAGCCAGAGAACCAGGTCAGCAGAGCTGCTTCAAAGCCAGAGAACCAGGTCAGTAGAGCTTCTTTAGAGCAAGAGAACCAGGTCAGCAGTGCAGCTTAAGAGCCAGAGAATCAGGTCAGCAGAGCTTCTCTAGAGCCAGAGAACCAGGTCAGAAGAGCTGCTTCAAAGGCTGAGAACCAGGTCAGCAGAGCTGCTGTAGAGCCAGAAAACCAGGTAAGCAGAGCTGATTTTGAGCGAGAGAAACAATTTAGCAGACCTGTTCTAGAGCTAGAGAACCAGGTCAGCAGAGCTGCTTTAGAGCCAGAGAAACAGGTCAGCAGAGCTGCTTTAGAGGGAGAGAACGAGGTCAGCAGAGCTGTTTCAAATGCAAAAAACCAGGTCAGCAGAGCTGCTCTAGAGCCCAAGAACCTGGTCAGGAGAGCAACTTCAAAGCCGGAGAACCAGGTCAGCAGAGCTGCTGTAGAGCCAGAGAACCAGGTAAGCAGAGCTGCTGTAGAGCCAGAGAACCAGGTCAGCAGAGCTGCTGTAGAGCCAGAGAACCAGGTAAGCAGAGCTGCTGTAGAGCCAGAGAACCAGGTCAGCAGAGCTGCTTTAGAGTCAGAGACCCTGGTAAGCAGAGCTGCTTTAGAGGCACAGAATCATGTCAGCAGAGCTGCTCTAGAGCCAGAGAACCAGGTCAGCAGAGCTTCTTTAGAGCCAGAGAACCAGGTAAACAGAGCTACTCTAGAGCCAGAGTACCAGATCAGCAGAGCTGCTCTAGAGCCTGACAACCAGGTCAGCAGAGCTGCTTTAGAGCCTAAGAACCAGGTCAGCAGAGCTGCTCGAGAGCCATTGAACCTGGTCAGCAGAACTGCTCTAGAGACAGAGAACCAGGTCAGCAGAGCTGCTCTAGAACCTAAGAACCAGGTCAGTAGAGCTGCTTCAAAGCCGGAGAACCAAGTCAGCCGAGCTTCTCTAGAGCCTAAGAAGCAGGTCAGCAGAGCTGCTCTAGAGCCTTATAAACAGGTTAGCAGAACTGCTCTAGAGCCATTGCACCTGGTCAGCAGAGCTGCTCTAGAGACAGAGAAGCAAGTCAGCAGATCTGCTTTAGAGCCAGAGAACCAGTTCAGCAGAGCTGCTCTAGAGCATGAGAACTAGGTCTGCAGAGCTGCCCTAGAGCAAAAGAACTCGGTCAGTAGAGATGCTTTAGAGCCAGAGAACCAGGTCAGCAGATCTTCTCTAGAGACAGAGAACCAGGTCAGCAGAGCTGCATTAGAGCCAGAGAACCAGGTCAGCATAGCTGCTCTAGAGCATGAGAACCAGGTCAGCGAACTGCTCTAGATTGAGAGAAACCAGGCCAGCAGAGCTGCTTTAGAGCCAGAGAAATAGTTCAGCAGAGCTGCTTCAAAGCTAGAGAAGCAGGTCAGCAGAGCTGCTCTAGAGCCTTAGACCAAGGTCAGCAGAGCTGCTCTAGAGCCAGAGAACCAGGTCAGAATAGCTTCTCTAGAGCCTAAGAACCAGATCAGCAGAGCTGCTCTAGAGCCAGAGAACAAGGACAGCAGAACTGCTCTAGAGCCATTGCACCTGGTCAGCAGAGCTGCTCCAAAGACAGAGAACCAGGTCAGTAGAGCTGCTCTAGAGCCAGAGAACCAGGTCAGCAGGGCTTCTTTAGAGCAAGAGAACCAGGTCAGCAGTGCAGCTTAAGAGCCAGAGAATCAGGTCAGCAGAGCTTCTCTAGAGCCAGAGAACCAGGTCAGAAGAGCTGCTTCAATGGCAGAGAACTAGGTCAGCAGAGCTGCTGTAGAGCCAGAAAACCAGGTAAGCAGAGCTGATTTTGAGCGAGTGAAACACTTCAGCAGACCTGTTCTAGAGCTAGAGTACCAGGTCTGCAGAGCTTCTTTAGAGCCAGAGAACCAGGTCAGCAGAACTGTTTCAAATACAGAAAACCAGGTCAGCAGCGCTGCTCTAGAGCCCAAGAACCAGGTCAGGACAGCAACTTCAAAGCCGGAAAACTAGGTCAGCAGAGCTGCTGTAGAGCCAGAGAACCAGGCAAGCAGAGCTGCTGTAGAGCCAGAGAACCAGGTCAGCAGAGCTGCTTTAGAGTCAGAGACCCTGGTCAGCAGAGCTGCTTTAGAGGGAGAGAACCATGTCAGCAGAGATGCTTCAAAGCCAGAGAACCAGGTAAGTAGAGCTGCTTTAGAGGCACAGAACCATGTCAGCAGAGCTGCTCTTGAGCCAGAGGACCAGGTCAGCAGAGCTGCTTTAGAGCCAGAGAACCAGGTAAACAGAGCTACTCTAGAGCCAGAGTACCAGGTCAGCAGAGCTGCTCTAGAGCCTGACAACCAGGTCAGCAAAGCTGCTTTAGAGCCTAAGAACCAGGACAGCAGAGCTGCTCGAGAGCCATTGAACCTGGTCAGCAGAACTGCTCTAGAGACAGAGAACCAGGTCAGCAGAGCTGCTCTAGAGCCTAAGAACCAGGTCAGGAGAGATGCTTTAAAGCCAGAGAACCAGGTCAGTAGAGCTTCTCTACAGCCTAAGAACCAGGTCAGCAGAGTTGCTCAAGAGCCTAAGAACCAGGTCAGCAGAACTGCTCTAGAGCCACTGCACCTGGTCAGCAGAGCTGCTCTAGAGACAGAACCAGGTCAGCAGCGCTGCTCTAGAGCATGAAAACCCGGTCAGCAGAGCTGCTCTTGATCCAGAGAAACCAGGTCAGCAGAGCTGCTTTAGAGGGAGAGAACCAGGTCAGCAGAGCTGCTTTAGAGCAAGAGAAATAGATTAGCAGAGCTGCTTCAAAGCTAGAGAAGCAGGTCAGCAGAGCTGCTCTAGAGCCTTAGACCCAGGTCTAGAGCCATTGCACCTGGTCAGCAGAGCTGCTCTAGAGACAGAGAACCAGGTCAGCAGAGCTGTTCCAGGGCATGAGAACCAGGTCAGCAGAGCTGCTCTAGATTCAGAGAAACCAGGTCAGAAGAGCTGCTTTAGAGGGAGAGAACCAGGTCATCAGAGCTGCTTTAGACCCAGAAAAATAGGTCAGCAGAGCTGCTTCAAAGCTAGAGAAGCAGGTCAGCAGAGCTGCTCTAGAGCCTTAGACCCAGGTCAGCAGAGCTGCTCTAGAGCCAGAGAACCAGGTCAGAATAGCTTCTCTAGAGCCTAAGAACCAGATCAGCAGAGCTGCTCTAGAGCCAGAGAACAAGGACAGCAGAACTGCTCTAGGGCCATTGCACCTGGTCAGCAGAGCTGCTCTAAAGACAGAGAACCAGGTCAGTAGAGCTGCATTAGAGCCAGAGAACCAGTTCAGCAGAGCTGCTCTAGAGCATGAGAACCAGGTCAGCAGAGCTGCTCTAGAACCAGAGAAACCAGGTCAGCAGAGCTGCTTTAGAGCCAGAGAAATAGTTCAGCAGAGCTGCTTCAAAGCTAGAGAAGCAGGTCAGCAGAGCTGCTCTAGAGCCTTAGGCTAAGGTCAGCAGAGCTGCTCTAGAGCCAGAGAACCAGGTCAGAATAGCTTCTATAGAGCCTAAGAACCAGATCAGCAGAGCTGCTCTAGAGCCAGAGAACAAGGACAGCAGAACTGCTCTAGAGCTATTGCACCTGGTCAGCAGAGCTGCTCTAGAGACAGAGAACCAGGTCAGCAGAGCTGCATTAGAGCCAGAGAACCAGGTCAGCAGAGCTGCTCTAGAGCCATTGAACCTGGTCGGCAGAGCTGCTCTAGAGACAGAGAACCAGGTGAGCAGAGCTGGTGTAGAGCTTAAGAACCAGGTCAGGAGAGCTGTTTCAAAGCCAGAGAACCAGGTCAGTAGAGCTTCTCTAGAGCCTAAGAACCAAGTCAGGAGAGCTGCTCAAGAGCCTAAGAACCAGGTCAGCAGAACTGCTCTTGAGCCACTGCACCTGATCAGCAGATCTGCTCTAGAGCCACTGCACCTGATCAGCAGAGCTGCACTAGAGACAGAGAACCAGGGCAGCAGAGCTGCTTTAGAGCCAGAGAACCAGGTCAGCAGAGCTGCTCTAGAGCATGAGAACCAGGTCAGAAGAGCTGCTCTAGATCCAGAGAAACCATGTCTGCAGAGCTGCTTTAGAGGGAGAGAACCAGGTCAGCAGAGCTGCTTTAGAGCCAGAGAACCAGGTCAGAATAGCTTCTCTAGAGCCTAAGAACCAGATCAGCAGAGCTGCTCTAGAGCCAGAGAACAAGGACAGCAGAACTGCTCTAGAGCCATTGCACCTGGTCAGCAGAGCTGCTCTAAAGACAGAGAACCAGGTCAGTAGAGCTGCATTAGAGCCAGAGAACCAGGTCAGCAGAGCTTCTCTAGAGCATGAGAACCAAGTCAGCAGAGCTGCTCTAGATCCAGAGAAACCAGGTCAGCAGAGCTGCTTTAGAGCCAGAGAAATAGTTCAGCAGAGCTGCTTCAAAGCTAGAGAAGCAGGTCAGCAGAGCTGCTCTAGAGCCTTAGGCTAAGGTCAGCAGAGCTGCTCTAGAGCCAGAGAACCAGGTCAGAATAGCTTCTCTAGAGCCTAAGAACCAGATCAGCAGAGCTGCTCTAGAGCCAGAGAACAAGGACAGCAGAACTGCTCTAGAGCTATTGCACCTGGTCAGCAGAGCTGCTCTAGAGACAGAGAACCAGGTCAGCAGAGCTGCATTAGAGCCAGAGAACCAGGTCAGCAGAGCTGCTCTAGAGCATGAGAACCAGGTCAGCAGAGCTGGTCTAGATCCAGAGAAACCAGGTCAGCAAAGCTGCTTTAGAGCCAGAGAATTAGTTCAGCAGAGCTGCTTCAAAGCTTGAGAAGCAGGTCAGCAGAGCTGCTCTAGAGCCTTAGACCAAGGTCAGTAGAGCTGCTCTAGAGCCAGAGAACCAGGTCAGAATAGCTTCTCTAGAGCCTAAGAACCAGATCAGCAGAGCTGCTCTTGAGCCAGAGAACCAGGTCAGCAGAGCTGCTCTAGAGCATGAGAAGCAGGTCAGAAGAGATGCTCTAGAGCCAGAGAACCAGGTCAGCAGAGCTGCTTCAAAGCCAGAGAACCAGGTCAGTAGAGCTTCTTTAGAGCAAGAGATCCAGGTCAGCAGTGCAGCTTAAGAGCCAGAGAATCAGGTCAGCAGAGCTTCTCTAGAGCCAGAGAACCAGGTCAGAAGAGCTGCTTCAAAGGCTGAGAACCAGGTCAGCAGAGCTGCTGTAGAGCCAGAAAACCAGGTAAGCAGAGCTGATTTTGAGCGAGAGAAACAATTTAGCAGACCTGTTCTAGAGCTAGAGAACCAGGTCAGCAGAGCTGCTTTAGAGCCAGAGAAACAGGTCAGCAGAGCTGCTTTAGAGGGAGAGAACCAGGTCAGCAGAGCTGTTTCAAATGCAAAAAACCAGGTCAGCAGAGCTGCTCTAGAGCCCAAGAACCTGGTCAGGAGAGCAACTTCAAAGCCGGAGAACCAGGTCAGCAGAGCTGCTGTAGAGCCAGAGAACCAGGTAAGCAGAGCTGCTGTAGAGCCAGAGAACCAGGTCAGCAGAGCTGCTGTAGAGCCAGAGAACCAGGTAAGCAGAGCTGCTGTAGAGCCAGAGAACCAGGTCAGCAGAGCTGCTTTAGAGTCAGAGACCCTGGTAAGCAGAGCTGCTTTAGAGGCACAGAATCATGTCAGCAGAGCTGCTCTAGAGCCAGAGAACCAGGTCAGCAGAGCTTCTTTAGAGCCAGAGAACCAGGTAAACAGAGCTACTCTAGAGCCAGAGTACCAGATCAGCAGAGCTGCTCTAGAGCCTGACAACCAGGTCAGCAGAGCTGCTTTAGAGCCTAAGAACCAGGTCAGCAGAGCTGCTCGAGAGCCATTGAACCTGGTCAGCAGAAATGCTCTAGAGACAGAGAACCAGGTCAGCAGAGCTGCTCTAGAACCTAAGAACCAGGTCAGTAGAGCTGCTTCAAAGCCGGAGAACCAAGTCAGCAGAGCTTCTCTAGAGCCTAAGAACCAGGTCAGCAGAGCTGCTCTAGAGCCTTATAAACAGGTTAGCAGAACTGCTTTAGAGCCAGAGAACCAGTTCAGCAGAGCTGCTCTAGAGCATGAGAACTAGGTCTGCAGAGCTGCCCTAGAGCCAAAGAACTCGGTCAGTAGAGATGCTTTAGAGCCAGAGAACCAGGTCAGCAGATCTTCTCTAGAGACAGAGAACCAGGTCAGCAGAGCTGCATTAGAGCCAGAGAACCAGGTCAGCATAGCTGCTCTAGAGCATGAGAACCAGGTCAGCGAACTGCTCTAGATTGAGAGAAACCAGGCCAGCAGAGCTGCTTTAGAGCCAGAGAAATAGTTCAGCAGAGCTGCTTCAAAGCTAGAGAAGCAGGTCAGCAGAGCTGCTCTAGAGCCTTAGACCAAGGTCAGCAGAGCTGCTCTAGAGCCAGAGAACCAGGTCAGAATAGCTTCTCTAGAGCCTAAGAACCAGATCAGCAGAGCTGCTCTAGAGCCAGAGAACAAGGACAGCAGAACTGCTCTAGAGCCATTGCACCTGGTCAGCAGAGCTGCTCTAAAGACAGAGAACCAGGTCAGTAGAGCTGCTCTAGAGCCAGAGAACCAGGTCAGCAGAGCTTCTTTAGAGCAAGAGAACCAGGTCAGCAGTGCAGCTTAAGAGCCAGAGAATCAGGTCAGCAGAGCTTCTCTAGAGCCAGAGAACCAGGTCAGAAGAGCTGCTTCAATGGCAGAGAACTAGGTCAGCAGAGCTGCTGTAGAGCCAGAAAACCAGGTAAGCAGAGCTGATTTTGAGTGAGTGAAACACTTCACCAGACCTGTTCTAGAGCTAGAGTACCAGGTCTGCAGAGCTTCTTTAGAGCCAGAGAACCAGGTCAGCAGAACTGTTTCAAATACAGAAAACCAGGTCAGCAGCGCTGCTCTAGAGCCCAAGAACCAGGTCAGGACAGCAACTTCAAAGCCGGAAAACCAGGTCAGCAGAGCTGCTGTAGAGCCAGAGAACCAGGTAAGCAGAGCTGCTGTAGAGCCAGAGAACCAGGTCAGCAGAGCTGCTTTAGAGTCAGAGACCCTGGTCAGCAGAGCTGCTTTAGAGGGAGAGAACCATGTCAGCAGAGATGCTTCAAAGCCAGAGAACCAGGTAAGCAGAGCTGCTTTAGAGGCACAGAACCATGTCAGCAGAGCTGCTCTTGAGCCAGAGGACCAGGTCAGCAGAGCTGCTTTAGAGCCAGAGAACCAGGTAAACAGAGCTACTCTAGAGCCAGAGTACCAGGTCAGCAGAGCTGCTCTAGAGCCTGACAACCAGGTCAGCAAAGCTGCTTTAGAGCCTAAGAACCAGGACAGCAGATCTGCTCGAGAGCCATTGAACCTGGTCAGCAGAACTGCTCTAGAGACAGAGAACCAGGTCAGCAGAGCTGCTCTAGAGCCTAAGAACCAGGTCAGGAGAGATGCTTTAAAGCCAGAGAACCAGGTCAGTAGAGCTTCTCTACAGCCTAAGAACCAGGTCAGCAGAGTTGCTCAAGAGCCTAAGAACCAGGTCAGCAGAACTGCTCTAGAGCCACTGCACCTGGTCAGCAGAGCTGCTCTAGAGACAGAACCAGGTCAGCAGCGCTGCTCTAGAGCATGAGAACCCGGTCAGCAGAGCTGCTCTTGATCCAGAGAAACCAGGTCAGCAGAGCTGCTTTAGAGGGAGAGAACCAGGTCAGCAGAGCTGCTTTAGAGCAAGAGAAATAGATTAGCAGAGCTGCTTCAAAGCTAGAGAAGCAGGTCAGCAGAGCTGCTCTAGAGCCTTAGACCCAGGTCTAGAGCCATTGCACCTGGTCAGCAGAGCTGCTCTAGAGACAGAGAACCAGGTCAGCAGAGCTGTTCCAGGGCATGAGAACCAGGTCAGCAGAGCTGCTCTAGATTCAGAGAAACAAGGTCAGAAGAGCTGCTTTAGAGGGAGAGAACCAGGTCATCAGAGCTGCTTTAGACCCAGAAAAATAGGTCAGCAGAGCTGCTTCAAAGCTAGAGAAGCAGGTCAGCAGAGCTGCTCTAGAGCCTTAGACCCAGGTCAGCAGAGCTGCTCTAGAGCCAGAGAACCAGGTCAGAATAGCTTCTCTAGAGCCTAAGAACCAGATCAGCAGAGCTGCTCTAGAGCCAGAGAACAAGGACAGCAGAACTGCTCTAGAGCCATTGCACCTGGTCAGCAGAGCTGCTCTAAAGACAGAGAACCAGGTCAGTAGAGCTGCATTAGAGCCAGAGAACCAGGTCAGCAGAGCTGCTCTAGAGCATGAGAACCAGGTCAGCAGAGCTGCTCTAGATCCAGAGAAACCAGGTCAGCAGAGCTGCTTTAGAGCCAGAGAAATAGTTCAGCAGAGCTGCTTCAAAGCTAGAGAAGCAGGTCAGCAGAGCTGCTCTAGAGCCTTAGGCTAAGGTCAGCAGAGCTGCTCTAGAGCCAGAGAACCAGGTCAGAATAGCTTCTATAGAGCCTAAGAACCAGATCAGCAGAGCTGCTCTAGAGCCAGAGAACAAGGACAGCAGAACTGCTCTAGAGCTATTGCACCTGGTCAGCAGAGCTGCTCTAGAGACAGAGAACCAGGTCAGCAGAGCTGCATTAGAGCCAGAGAACCAGGTCAGCAGAGCTGCTCTAGAGCCATTGAACCTGGTCGGCAGAGCTGCTCTAGAGACAGAGAACCAGGTGAGCAGAGCTGGTGTAGAGCTTAAGAACCAGGTCAGGAGAGCTGTTTCAAAGCCAGAGAACCAGGTCAGTAGAGCTTCTCTAGAGCCTAAGAACCAAGTCAGGAGAGCTGCTCAAGAGCCTAAGAACCAGGTCAGCAGAACTGCTCTTGAGCCACTGCACCTGATCAGCAGATCTGCTCTAGAGCCACTGCACCTGATCAGCAGAGCTGCACTAGAGACAGAGAACCAGGGCAGCAGAGCTGCTTTAGAGCCAGAGAACCAGGTCAGCAGAGCTGCTCTAGAGCATGAGAACCAGGTCAGAAGAGCTGCTCTAGATCCAGAGAAACCATGTCTGCAGAGCTGCTTTAGAGGGAGAGAACCAGGTCAGCAGAGCTGCTTTAGAGCCAGAGAAATAGGTCAGTAGAGCTGATCTAGAGCATGAGAACCAGGTCAGAACAGATGCTCTAGAGGCGGAGAACCAGGTCAGCAGAGCTGCTTCAAAGCTAGAGAACCAGGTCAGCAGAGCTTCTTTAGAGCCAGAGTACCAGGTCAGCAGAGCTGCTCTAGAGCCAGAGAACAAGGTCAGCAGAGCTGTTCTAGAGCCTAAGAACCAGGTCATCTGAGCTGCTCTAGAGCCAGAGAACCGGGTCAGCAGAGCTTCTTTAGAGCCAGAGAACCAGGTCAGCAGTGCTGCTTTAGAGTCAGAGAACCAGGTCAGCAGAGCTTCTCTAGAGCCAGAGAACCAGGTCAGCAGAGCTGTTTCAAAGCCAGAGAACTAGGTCAGCAGAGCTGCTTCAACGCCAGAGAACCAGGTCAGCAGAGCTGCTGTAGAGCCAGAAAACCGGGAAAGCAGAGCTGATTTAGAGCCAGAGAACCAGGTCACCAGAACTGCTCTAGAGCATGAGAAGCAGGTCAGAAGAGATGCTCTAGAGCCAGAGAACCAGGTCAGCAGAGCTGCTTCAAAGCCAGAGAACCAGGTCAGTAGAGATTCTTTAGAGCAAGAGAACCAGGTCAGCAGTGCAGCTTAAGAGCCAGAGAATCAGGTCAGCAGAGCTTCTCTAGAGCCAGAGAACCAGGTCAGAAGAGTTGCTTCAAAGGCAGAGAACCAGGTCAGCAGAGCTGCTGTAGAGCCAGAAAACCAGGTAAGCAGAGCTGATTTTGAGCGAGAGGAACAATTTAGCAGACCTGTTATATAGCTAGAGAACCAGGTCAGCAGAGCTGCTTTAGAGCCAGAGAAACAGGTCAGCAGAGCTGCTTTAGAGGGAGAGAACCAGGTCAGCAGAGCTGTTTCAAATGCAAAAAAACCAGGTCAGCAGAGCTGCTCTAGAGCCCAAGAACCTGGTCAGGAGAGCAACTTCAAAGCCGGAGAACCAGGTCAGCAGAGCTGCTGTAGAGCCAGAGAACCAGGTAAGCATAGCTGCTGTAGAGCCAGAGAACCAGGTCAGCAGAGCTGCTTTAGAGTCAGAGACCCTGGTCAGCAGAGCTGCTTTAGAGGGAGAGAACCATGTCAGCAGAGATGCTTCAAAGCCAGAGAACAAGGTAAGCCGAGCTGCTTTAGAGGCACAGAATCATGTCAGCAGTGCTGCTCTAGAGCCAGAGAACCAGGTCAGCAGAGCTTCTTTAGAGCCAGAGAACCAGGTAAACAGAGCTACTCTAGAGCCAGAGTACCAGATCAGCAGAGCTGCTCTAGAGCCTGACAACCAGGTCAGCAGAGCTGCTTTAGAGCCTAAGAACCAGGTCAGCATAGCTGCTCGAGAGCCATTGAACCTGGTCAGCAGAACTGCTCTAGAGACAGAGAACCAGGTCAGCAGAGCTGCTCTAGAGCCTAAGAACCAGGTCAGGAGAGCTGCTTAAAAGCCAGAGAACCAGGTCAGTAGAGCTTCTCTAGAGCCTAAGAACCAGGTCAGCAGAGCTGCTCAAGAGCCTAAGAACCAGGTCAGCAGAACTGCTCTAGAGCCACTGCACCTGGTCAGCAGAGCTGCTCTAGAGACAGAGAACCAGGTCAGCAGAGCTGCTTTAGAGCCAGAAAACCAGGTCAGCAGAGCTGCTCTAGAGCATGAGAACCAGGTCAGCAGAGCTGCTCTAGCTCCAGATAATCCAGGTCATCAGAGCTGCTTTAGAGCCTTAGACCCAGGTCAGCAGAGCTGCTCTAGAGACATTGCACCTGGTCAACAGAGCTGCTCTAGAGACAGAGAACCAGGTCAGCAGAGCTGCATTAGAGCCAGAGAACCAGGTCAGCAGAGCTGTTCTATAGCATGAGAACCAGGTCAGCAGAGCTGCTCTAGATCCAGAGAAACCAGGTCAGAAGAGCTGCTTTAGAGGGAGAGAACCAGGTCAGCAGAGCTACTTTAGAGCAAGAGAAATAGATTAGCAGAGCTGCTTCAAAGCTAGAGAAGCAGGTCAGCAGAGCTGCTCTAGAGCCTTAGACCCAGGTCTAGAGCCATTGCACCTGGTCAGCAGAGCTGCTCTAGAGACAGAGAACCAGGTCAGCAGAGCTGTTCCAGGGCATGAGAACCAGGTCAGCAGAGCTGCTCTAGATTCAGAGAAACCAGGTCAGAAGAGCTGCTTTAGA
The DNA here is from genome assembly GCF_964204655.1 of Triturus cristatus. Classification (NCBI taxonomy): domain Eukaryota; kingdom Metazoa; phylum Chordata; class Amphibia; order Caudata; family Salamandridae; genus Triturus; species Triturus cristatus. The sequence continues at coordinate 913,980,495 of NC_140579.1, read as the reverse complement.
GGGAGAGAACCAGGTCATCAGAGCTGCTTTAGACCCAGAAAAATAGGTCAGCAGAGCTGCTTCAAAGCTAGAGAAGCAGGTCAGCAGAGCTGCTCTAGAGCCTTAGACCCAGGTCAGCAGAGCTGCTCTAGAGCCAGAGAACCAGGTCAGAATAGCTTCTCTAGAGCCTAAGAACCACATCAGCAGAGCTGCTCTAGAGCCAGAGAACAAGGACAGCAGAACTGCTCTAGAGCCATTGCACCTGGTCAGCAGAGCTGCTCTAAAGACAGAGAACCAGGTCAGTAGAGCTGCATTAGAGCCAGAGAACCAGGTCAGCAGAGCTGCTCTAGAGCATGAGAACCAGGTCAGCAGAGCTGCTCTAGATCCAGAGAAACCAGGTCAGCAGAGCTGCTTTAGAGCCAGAGAAATAGTTCAGCAGAGCTGCTTCAAAGCTAGAGAAGCAGGTCAGCAGAGCTGCTCTAGAGCCTTAGGCTAAGGTCAGCAGAGCTGCTCTAGAGCCAGAGATCCAGGTCAGAATAGCTTCTATAGAGCCTAAGAACCAGATCAGCAGAGCTGCTCTAGAGCCAGAGAACAAGGACAGCAGAACTGCTCTAGAGCTATTGCACCTGGTCAGCAGAGCTGCTCTAGAGACAGAGAACCAGGTCAGCAGAGCTGCATTAGAGCCAGAGAACCAGGTCAGCAGAGCTGCTCTAGAGCCATTGAACCTGGTCGGCAGAGCTGCTCTAGAGACAGAGAACCAGGTGAGCAGAGCTGGTGTAGAGCTTAAGAACCAGGTCAGGAGAGCTGTTTCAAAGCCAGAGAACCAGGTCAGTAGAGCTTCTCTAGAGCCTAAGAACCAAGTCAGGAGAGCTGCTCAAGAGCCTAAGAACCAGGTCAGCAGAACTGCTCTTGAGCCACTGCACCTGATCAGCAGATCTGCTCTAGAGCCACTGCACCTGATCAGCAGAGCTGCACTAGAGACAGAGAACCAGGGCAGCAGAGCTGCTTTAGAGCCAGAGAACCAGGTCAGCAGAGCTGCTCTAGAGCATGAGAACCAGGTCAGAAGAGCTGCTCTAGATCCAGAGAAACCATGTCTGCAGAGCTGCTTTAGAGGGAGAGAACCAGGTCAGCAGAGCTGCTTTAGAGCCAGAGAAATAGGTCAGCAGAGCTGATCTAGAGCATGAGAACCAGGTCAGAACAGATGCTCTAGAGGCGGAGAACCAGGTCAGCAGAGCTGCTTCAAAGCTAGAGAACCAGGTCAGCAGAGCTTCTTTAGAGCCAGAGTACCAGGTCAGCAGAGCTGCTCTAGAGCCAGAGAACAAGGTCAGCAGAGCTGTTCTAGAGCCTAAGAACCAGGTCATCTGAGCTGCTCTAGAGCCAGAGAACCGGGTCAGCAGAGCTTCTTTAGAGCCAGAGAACCAGGTCAGCAGTGCTGCTTTAGAGTCAGAGAACCAGGTCAGCAGAGCTTCTCTAGAGCCAGAGAACCAGGTCAGCAGAGCTGTTTCAAAGCCAGAGAACTAGGTCAGCAGAGCTGCTTCAACGCCAGAGAACCAGGTCAGCAGAGCTGCTGTAGAGCCAGAAAACCAGGAAAGCAGAGCTGATTTAGAGCCAGAGAACCAGGTCACCAGAACTGCATCAAAGCCAGAGAACCAGGTCAGTAGAGATTCTTTAGAGCAAGAGAACCAGGTCAGCAGTGCAGCTTAAGAGCCAGAGAATCAGGTCAGCAGAGCTTCTCTAGAGCCAGAGAACCAGGTCAGAAGAGCTGCTTCAAAGGCAGAGAACCAGGTCAGCAGAGCTGCTGTAGAGCCAGAAAACCAGGTAAGCAGAGCTGATTTTGAGCGAGAGAAACAATTTAGCAGACCTGTTATATAGCTAGAGAACCATGTCAGCAGAGCTGCTTTAGAGCCAGAGAAACAGGTCAGCAGAGCTGCTTTAGAGGGAGAGAACCAGGTCAGCAGAGCTCTTTCAAATGCAAAAAAAACAGGTCAGCAGAGCTGCTCTAGAGCCCAGGAACCTGGTCAGGAGAGCAACTTCAAAGCCGGAGAACCAGGTCAGCAGAGCTGCTGTAGAGCCAGAGAACCAGGTAAGCATAGCTGCTGTAGAGCCAGAGAACCAGGTCAGCAGAGCTGCTTTAGAGTCAGAGACCCTGGTCAGCAGAGCTGCTTTAGAGGGAGAGAACCATGTCAGCAGAGATGCTTCAAAGCCAGAGAACAAGGTAAGCAGAGCTGCTTTAGAGGCACAGAATCATGTCAGCAGTGCTGCTCTAGAGCCAGAGTACCAGATCAGCAGAGCTGCTCTAGAGCCTGACAACCAGGTCAGCAGAGCTGCTTTAGAGCCTAAGAACCAGGTCAGCAGAGCTGCTCGAGAGCCATTGAACCTGGTCAGCAGAACTGCTCTAGAGACAGAGAACCAGGTCAGCAGAGCTGCTCTAGAGCCTAAGAACCAGGTCAGGAGAGCTGCTTAAAAGCCAGAGAACCAGGTCAGTAGAGCTTCTCTAGAGCCTAAGAACCAGGTCAGCAGAGCTGCTCAAGAGCCTAAGAACCAGGTCAGCAGAACTGCTCTAGAGCCACTGCACCTGGTCAGCAGAGCTGCTCTAGAGACAGAGAACCAGGTCAGCAGAGCTGCTTTAGAGCCAGAAAACCAGGTCAGCAGAGCTGCTCTAGAGCATGAGAACCAGGTCAGCAGAGCTGCTCTAGCTCCAGATAATCCAGGCCATCAGAGCTGCTTTAGAGCCTTAGACCCAGGTCAGCAGAGCTGCTCTAGAGACATTGCACCTGGTCAACAGAGCTGCTCTAGAGACAGAGAACCAGGTCAGCAGAGCTGCATTAGAGCCAGAGAACCAGGTCAGCAGAGCTGTTCTAGAGCATGAGAACCAGGTCAGCAGAGCTGCTCTAGATCCAGAGAAACCAGGTCAGAAGAGCTGCTTTAGAGGGAGAGAACCAGGTCACCAGAGCTGCTTTAGAGCCAGAGAAATAGGTCAGCAGAGCTGCTTCAAAGCTAGAGAAGCAGGTCAGCAGGAGCTGCTCTAGAGCCTTAGACCCAGGTAAGCACAGCTGTTCTAGAGCCAGAGAACCAGGTCAGAATAGCTTCTCTAGAGCCTAAGAACCAGGTCAGCAGAACTGCTCTAGAGCCAGAGAATCAGGTCAGCAGAGCTGCTCTCGAGCATGAGAACCGGGTCAGAAGAGAGGCTCTAGAGCCAGAGAATCAGACCAGCAGAGCTGATCAAAGCCAGAGAATCAGACCAGCAGAGCTGATCAAAGCCAGATAATCAGGTCAGTAGAGCTTCTTTAGAGCCAGAGAACCAGGTCAGCAGTGCTGCTTTAGAGCCAGAGAACCAAGTCAGCAGAGCTTCTCTAGAGCATGAGAACCAGGTCTGCAGAACTGCTCTAGAGCCAGAGAATCAGGTCAGCAGAGCTGCTCTAGAGCATGAGAACCAGGTTAGAAGAGATGCTCTAGAGCCAGAGAATCAGACCGGCAGAGCTGATCAAAGCCAGAGAATCAGACCTGCAGAGCTGATCAAAGCCAGAGAACCAGGTCAGTAGAGCTTCTTTAGAGCCAGAGAACCAGGTCAGCAGTGCTTCTTTAGAGCCAGAGAACCAGGTCAGCAGAGCTTCTCTAAAGCCAGAGAACCAGGTCAGCAGAGCAGTTTCAAAGCCAGAGAACTAGGTCAGCAGAGCTGCTTCAACGGCAGAGAACCAGGTCAGCAGAGCTGCTGTAGAGCCAGAAAACCAGTAAAGCAGAGCTGATTTGGAGCCAGAGAACCAGGTGAGGAGAGCTGCTGCAAAATCAGAGAACCAGGTCAGCAGCGCTGCTGTAGAGCCAGAGAACCAGGTAAGCAGAGCTGCTTTAGAGCCAGAGAACCAGGTCAGCAGAGCTTTTGTAGAGCCAGACAACCAGGTAAGTAGAGTTGCTTTAGAGCTAGAGAAGAAGGTCAGCAGAGCTGCTTCAAAGCCAGAGAACCAGGTAAGCTGAGCTGCTTTAGAACCAGAATACCAGGTCATCAGAGCTGCTTCAAAGCCATAGAACCAGGTCAGTAGAGCTTCTTTAGAGCCAGAGAAGTAGGTCAGCAGTCTTGCTCTAGAGCCAGAGAACAAGGTCAGCAGAGCTGCTTTAGAGCCAGAGAACCAGGTCAGCAGAGCTACTCTAGAGCCAGAGTACCAGGTCAGCAGAGCTGCTCTAGAGCCATTGAACCTGAACAGCAGAGCTGCGCTAGAGACAGAGAAACAGGTCAGCAGAGCTGCTCTAGAGCCTAAGAACCAGGTCAGGAGAACTGCTTCAAAGAGAGAGAACCAGGTCAGTAGAGCTTCTCTAGAGCCTAAGAACCAGGTCAGCAGAGCTGCTCTAGAGTCAGAGAACCAGGTCAGCAGAGCCGTTCTAGAGCCTAAGAGCCAGGTCAGCAGAGATGCTCTAGAGTGTAAGAACCAGGTCAGCAGAGCTGCATTAGAGACAGAGAACCAGGTCAGCAGAGCTGCTCTAGAGCATGAGAAGCAGGTCAGCAGAGCTGCTCTAGATCCAGAAAACCTGGTCAGCAGAGCTGCTTTAGAGTGAGAGAACCAGGTCAGCAGAGCTGCTTTAGAGCCAGATAAATAGGTCAGAAGAGCTGCTTCACAGCTAGAGAAGCACGTCAGCAGAGCTGCTCTAGAGCCTTAGACCCAGGTCAGCAGAGCTGCACTAGAGCCAGAGAACCAGGTCAGAATAGCTTCTCTAGAGCCTAAGAACCAGATCAGCAGAGCTGCTCTATAGCAAGAGAACCAGGTCAGCAGAGCTGCTCTAGAGCATGAGAACCAGGTCAGAAGAGATGCTCTAGAGGCGGAGAACCAGGTAAGCAGAGCTGCTTCAAAGCTAGAGAACCAGGTCAGCAGAGCTTCTTTAGAGCCAGAGTACCAGGTCAGCAGAGCCGTTCTAGAGCCTAAGAACCAGGTCAGCTGAGCTGCTCTAGAGCCCGAGAACCAGGTCAGCAGCGCTTCCCTAGAGCCAGAGTACCAGGTCAGCAGAGCTGCTTCAAAGCCAGAGAACCAGGTCAGCAGAGCTGCTGTAGAGCCAGAGAACCAGGTCTGCAGAGCTGCTCAAGAGCCTAAGAACCAGGTCAGCAGAACTGCTCTTGAGCCACTGCACCTGATCAACAGAGCTGCTCTAGAGCCACTGCACCTGATCAGCAGAGCTGCACTAGAGACAGAGAACCAGGTCAGCAGAGCTGCTTTAGAGCCAGAAAACCAGGTCAGCAGAGCTGCTCTAGAGCATGAGAACCAGGTCAGAAGAGCTGCTCTAGATCCAGAGAAACCATGTCTGCAGAGCTGCTTTAGAGGGAGAGAACCAGGTCAGCAGAGCTGCTTTAGAGCCAGAGAAATAGGTCAGCAGAGCAGATCTAGAGCATGAGAACCAGGTCAGAAGAGATGCTCTAGAGGCGGAGAACCAGGTCAGCAGAGCTGCTTCAAAGCTAGAGAACCAGGTCAGCAGAGCTTCTTTAGAGCCAGAGTACCAGGTCAGCAGAGCTGCTCTAGAGCCAGAGAACCAGGTCAGCAGAGCTGTTCTAGAGCCTAAGAACCAGGTCATCTGAGCTGCTCTAGAGCCAGAGAACCGGGTCACGAGAGCTTCTTTAGAGCCAGAGAACCAGGTCAGCAGTGCTGCTTTAGAGTCAGAGAATCAGGTCAGCAGAGCTTCTCTAGAGCCAGAGAACCAGGTCAGCAGAGCTGTTTCAAAGCCAGAGAACTAGGTCAGCAGAGCTGCTTCAACGCCAGAGAACCAGGTCAGCAGAGCTGCTGTAGAGCCAGAAAACCAGGAAAGCAGAGCTGATTTAGAGCCAGAGAACCAGGTCACCAGAACTGCTCTAGAGCCAGAGAACCAGGTCAGCAGAGCTGCTTTAGAGCCAGAGAACCAAGTCAGTAGAGCTGCTTTAGAGGGAGATAACCAGGTCAGCAGAGCTGCTTCAAATGCAGAGAACCAGGTCAGCAGAGCTGCTATAGAGCCTAAGAACCAGGTCAGGAGAGCTGCTGCAAAGGCAGAGAACCAGGTCAGCAGCGCTGCTGTAGAGCCAGAGAACCAGGTCACCAGAACTGCTCTAGAGCCAGAGAACCAGGTCAGCAGAGCTGCTTTAGAGCCAGAGAACCAGGTCAGCAGAGCTTTTGTAGAGCCAGACAACCAGGTAAGCAGAGCTGCTTTAGAGCTAGAGAACCAGGTCAGCAGAGCTGCTTCAGAGCCAGAGAACCAGGTCAGCAGAGCTGCTTTAGTGGGAGAGAACCATGTCAGCAGAGCTGCTTCAAAGCCAGAGAATCAGGTAAGCTAAGCTGCTTTAGAACCAGAATACCAGTTCAGCAGAGCTGATTCAAAGCCAGAGAACCAGGTCAGTAGAGCTTCTTTAGAGCCAGAGAACCAGGTCAGCAGTGCTGCTCTAGAGCCAGAGAACCAGGTCAGCAGAGCTGCTTTAGAGCCAGAGAACCAGGTCAGGAGAACTGCTTCAAAGACAGAGAACCAGGTCAGTAGAGCTTCTCTAGAGCCTAAGAACCAGGTCAGCAGAGCTGCTCTAGAGTCAGAGTACCAGGTCAGCAGAGCCGTTCTAGAGCCTAAGAGCCAGGTCAGCTGAGCTGCTCTAGAGCCCGAGAACCAGGTCAGCAGCGCTTCCCTAGAGCCAGAGAACCAGGTCAGCAGAGCTGCTTAAAAGCCAGAGAACCAGGTCAGCGGAGCTGCTGTAGAGCCAGAGAACCAGGTCTGCAGAGCTGCTCAAGAGCCTAAGAACCAGGTCAGCAGAACTGCTCTTGAGCCACTGCACCTGATCAACAGAGCTGCTCTAGAGCCACTGCACCTGATCAGCAGAGCTGCACTAGAGACAGAGAACCAGGTCAGCAGAGCTGCTCTAGAGCCAGACAACCAGGTCAGCAGAGCTGCATTAGAGCCTATGAACCAGGTCAGCAGAGCTGCTCTAGAGCTATTGAACCTGATCAGCAGAGCTGCGCTAGAGACAGAGAAACAGGTCAGCAGAGCTGCTCTAGAGCCTAAGAACCAGGTCAGGAGAACTGCTTCAAAGACAGAGAACCAGGTCAGTAGAGCTTCTCTAGAGCCTAAGAACCAGGTCAGCAGAGCTGCTCTAGAGTCAGAGAACCAGGTCAGCAGAGCCGTTCTAGAGCCTAAGAGCCAGGTCAGCAGAGATGCTCTAGAGTGTAAGAACCAGGTCAGCAGAGCTGCATTAGAGACAGAGAACCAGGTCAGCAGAGCTGCTCTAGAGCATGAGAAGCAGGTCAGCAGAGCTGCTCTAGATCCAGAGAAACCTGGTCAGCAGAGCTGCTTTAGAGGGAGAGAACCAGGTCAGCAGAGCTGCTTTAGAGCCAGATAAATAGGTCAGAAGAGCTGCTTCACAGCTAGAGAAGCACGTCAGCAGAGCTGCTCTAGAGCCTTAGACCCAGGTCAGCAGAGCTGCACTAGAGCCAGAGAACCAGGTCAGAATAGCTTCTCTAGAGCCTAAGAACCAGATCAGCAGAGCTGCTCTATAGCAAGAGAACCAGGTCAGCAGAGCTGCTCTAGAGCATGAGAACCAGGTCAGAAGAGATGCTCTAGAGGCGGAGAACCAGGTAAGCAGAGCTGCTTCAAAGCTAGAGAACCAGGTCAGCAGAGCTTCTTTAGAGCCAGAGTACCAGGTCAGCAGAGCCGTTCTAGAGCCTAAGAACCAGGTCAGCTGAGCTGCTCTAGAGCCCGAGAACCAGGTCAGCAGCGCTTCCCTAGAGCCAGAGAACCAGGTCAGCAGAGCTGCTTCAAAGCCAGAGAACCAGGTCAGCAGAGCTGCTGTAGAGCCAGAGAACCAGGTCTGCAGAGCTGCTCAAGAGCCTAAGAACCAGGTCAGCAGAACTGCTCTTGAGCCACTGCACCTGATCAACCGAGCTGCTCTAGAGCCACTGCACCTGATCAGCAGAGCTGCACTAGAGACAGAGAACCAGGTCAGCAGAGCTGCTTTAGAGCCAGAAAACCAGGTCAGCAGAGCTGCTCTAGAGCATGAGAACCAGGTCAGAAGAGCTGCTCTAGATCCAGAGAAACCATGTCTGCAGAGCTGCTTTAGAGGGAGAGAACCAGGTCAGCAGAGCTGCTTTAGAGCCAGAGAAATAGGTCAGCAGAGCAGATCTAGAGCATGAGAACCAGGTCAGAAGAGATGCTCTAGAGGCGGAGAACCAGGTCAGCAGAGCTGCTTCAAAGCTAGAGAACCATGTCAGCAGAGCTTCTTTAGAGCCAGAGTACCAGGTCAGCAGAGCTGCTCTAGAGCCAGAGAACCAGGTCAGCAGAGCTGTTCTAGAGCCTAAGAACCAGGTCATCTGAGCTGCTCTAGAGCCAGAGAACCGGGTCACGAGAGCTTCTTTAGAGCCAGAGAACCAGGTCAGCAGTGCTGCTTTAGAGTCAGAGAATCAGGTCAGCAGAGCTTCTCTAGAGCCAGAGAACCTGGTCAGCAGAGCTGTTTCAAAGCCAGAGAACTAGGTCAGCAGAGCTGCTTCAACGCCAGAGAACCAGGTCAGCAGAGCTGCTGTAGAGCCAGAAAACCAGGAAAGCAGAGCTGATTTTAAGCCAGAGAACCAGGTCACCAGAACTGCTCTAGAGCCAGAGAACCAGGTCAGCAGAGCTGCTTTAGAGCCAGAGAACCAAGTCAGTAGAGCTGCTTTAGAGGGAGATAACCAGGTCAGCAGAGCTGCTTCAAATGCAGAGAACCAGGTCAGCAGAGCTGCTATACAGCCTAAGAACCAGGTCAGGAGAGCTGCTGCAAAGGCAGAGAACCAGGTCAGCAGCGCTGCTGTAGAGCCAGAGAACCAGGTCACCAGAACTGCTCTAGAGCCAGAGAACCAGGTCAGCAGAGCTGCTTTAGAGCCAGAGAACCAGGTCAGCAGAGCTTTTGTAGAGCCAGACAACCAGGTAAGCAGAGCTGCTTTAGAGCTAGAGAACCAGGTCAGCAGAGCTGCTTCAGAGCCAGAGAACCAGGTCAGCAGAGCTGCTTTAGTGGGAGAGAACCATGTCAGCAGAGCTGCTTCAAAGCCAGAGAATCAGGTAAGCTAAGCTGCTTTAGAACCAGAATACCAGTTCAGCAGAGCTGATTCAAAGCCAGAGAACCAGGTCAGTAGAGCTTCTTTAGAGCCAGAGAACCAGGTCAGCAGTGCTGCTCTAGAGCCAGAGAACCAGGTCAGCAGAGCTGCTTTAGAGCCAGAGAACCAGGTCAGGAGAACTGCTTCAAAGACAGAGAACCAGGTCAGTAGAGCTTCTCTAGAGCCTAAGAACCAGGTCAGCAGAGCTGCTCTAGAGTCAGAGTACCAGGTCAGCAGAGCCGTTCTAGAGCCTAAGAGCCAGGTCAGCTGAGCTGCTCTAGAGCCCGAGAACCAGGTCAGCAGCGCTTCCCTAGAGCCAGAGAACCAGGTCAGCAGAGCTGCTTCAAAGTCAGAGAACCAGGTCAGCAGAGCTGCTGTAGAGCCAGAGAACCAGGTCTGCAGAGCTGCTCAAGAGCCTAAGAACCAGGTCAGCAGAACTGCTCTTGAGCCACTGCACCTGATCAACAGAGCTGCTCTAGAGCCACTGCACCTGATCAGCAGAGCTGCACTAGAGACAGAGAACCAGGTCAGCAGAGCTGCTCTAGAGCCAGACAACCAGGTCAGCAGAGCTGCATTAGAGCCTATGAGCCAGGTCAGCAGAGCTGCTCTAGAGCCATTGAACCTGATCAGCAGAGCTGCGCTAGAGACAGAGAAACAGGTCAGCAGAGCTGCTCTAGAGCCTAAGAACCAGGTCAGGAGAACTGCTTCAAAGACAGAGAACCAGGTCAGTAGAGCTTCTCTAGAGCCTAAGAACCAGGTCAGCAGAGCTGCTCTAGAGTCAGAGAACCAGGTCAGCAGAGCCGTTCTAGAGCCTAAGAGCCAGGTCAGCAGAGATGCTCTAGAGTGTAAGAACCAGGTCAGCAGAGCTGCATTAGAGACAGAGAACCAGGTCAGCAGAGCTGCTCTAGAGCATGAGAAGCAGGTCAGCAGAGCTGCTCTAGATCCAGAGAAACCTGGTCAGCAGAGCTGCTTTAGAGGGAGAGAACCAGGTCAGCAGAGCTGCTTTAGAGCCAGATAAATAGGTCAGAAGAGCTGCTTCACAGCTAGAGAAGCACGTCAGCAGAGCTGCTCTAGAGCCTTAGACCCAGGTCAGCAGAGCTGCACTAGAGCCAGAGAACCAGGTCAGAATAGCTTCTCTAGAGCCTAAGAACCAGATCAGCAGAGCTGCTCTATAGCAAGAGAACCAGGTCAGCAGAGCTGCTCTAGAGCATGAGAACCAGGTCAGAAGAGATGCTCTAGAGGCAGAGAACCAGGTAAGCAGAGCTGCTTCAAAGCTAGAGAACCAGGTCAGCAGAGCTTCTTTAGAGCCAGAGTACCAGGTCAGCAGAGCCGTTCTAGAGCCTAAGAACCAGGTCAGCTGAGCTGCTCTAGAGCCCGAGAACCAGGTCAGCAGCGCTTCCCTAGAGCCAGAGAACCAGGTCAGCAGAGCTGCTTCAAAGCCAGAGAACCAGGTCAGCAGAGCTGCTGTAGAGCCAGAGAACCAGGTCTGCAGAGCTGCTCAAGAGCCTAAGAACCAGGTCAGCAGAACTGCTCTTGAGCCACTGCACCTGATCAACAGAGCTGCTCTAGAGCCACTGCACCTGATCAGCAGAGCTGCACTAGAGACAGAGAACCAGGTCAGCAGAGCTGCTTTAGAGCCAGAAAACCAGGTCAGCAGAGCTGCTCTAGAGCATGAGAACCAGGTCAGAAGAGCTGCTCTAGATCCAGAGAAACCATGTCTGCAGAGCTGCTTTAGAGGGAGAGAACCAGGTCAGCAGAGCTGCTTTAGAGCCAGAGAAATAGGTCAGCAGAGCTGATCTAGAGCATGAGAACCAGGTCAGAAGAGATGCTCTAGAGGCGGAGAACCAGGTCAGCAGAGCTGCTTCAAAGCTAGAGAACCAGGTCAGCAGAGCTTCTTTAGAGCCAGAGTATCAGGTCAGCAGAGCTGCTCTAGAGCCAGAGAACCAGGTCAGCAGAGCTGTTCTAGAGCCTAAGAACCAGGTCATCTGAGCTGCTCTAGAGCCAGAGAACCGGGTCAGCAGAGCTTCTTTAGAGCCAGAGAACCAGGTCAGCAGTGCTGCTTTAGAGTCAGAGAATCAGGTCAGCAGAGCTTCTCTAGAGCCAGAGAACCAGGTCAGCAGAGCTGTTTCAAAGCCAGAGAACTAGGTCAGCAGAGCTGCTTCAACGCCAGAGAACCAGGTCAGCAGAGCTGCTGTAGAGCCAGAAAACCAGGAAAGCAGAGCTGATTTAGAGCCAGAGAACCAGGTCACCAGAACTGCTCTAGAGCCAGAGAACCAGGTCAGCAGAGCTGCTTTAGAGCCAGAGAACCAAGTCAGTAGAGCTGCTTTAGAGGGAGATAACCAGGTCAGCAGAGCTGCTTCAAATGCAGAGAACCAGGTCAGCAGAGCTGCTATAGAGCCTAAGAACCAGGTCAGGAGAGCTGCTGCAAAGGCAGAGAACCAGGTCAGCAGCGCTGCTGTAGAGCCAGAGAACCAGGTCACCAGAACTGCTCTAGAGCCAGAGAACCAGGTCAGCAGAGCTGCTTTAGAGCCAGAGAACCAGGTCAGCAGAGCTTTTGTAGAGCCAGACAACCAGGTAAGCAGAGCTGCTTTAGAACTAGAGAACCAGGTCAGCAGAGCTGCTTCAGAGCCAGAGAACCAGGTCAGCAGAGCTGCTTTAGTGGGAGAGAACCATGTCAGCAGAGCTGCTTCAAAGCCAGAGACTCAGGTAAGCTGAGCTGCTTTAGAACCAGAATACCGGTTCAGCAGAGCTGATTCAAAGCCAGAGAACCAGGTCAGTAGAGCTTCTTTAGAGCCAGAGAACCAGGTCAGCAGTGCTGCTCTAGAGCCAGAGAACCAGGTCAGCAGAGCTGCTTTAGAGCCAGAGAACCAGGTCAGCAGAGCTACTCTAGAGCCAGAGTACAAGGTCAGCAGAGCTGCTCTAGAGCCAGACAACCAGGTCAGCAGAGCTGCTTTAGAGCCTAAGAACCAGGTCAGCAGAGCTGCTCTAGAGCCATTGAACCAGGTCAGCAGAGCTGCTTTAGAGCCTAAGAACCAGGTCAGCAGAGCTGCTCTAGAGCCATTGAACCTGGTCAGCAGAGCTGCTCTAGAGACAGAGAACAAGGTCAGCAGAGCTGCTCTAGAGCCTAAGAACCAGGTCAGGAGAGCTGCTTCAAAGCCAGAGAACCAGGTCAGTAGAGCTTCTCTAGAGCCTAAGAACCAGGTCAGCAGAGCTAATCAAGAGCCTAAGAACCAGGCCAGGAGAGCCGTTCTAAAGCCTAAGAGCCAGGTCAGCAGAGATGCTCTAGAGCCTAAGAACCAGGTCAGCAGAACTGCTCTAGAGCCATTGCACCTTGTCAGCAGAGCGTTTCTAGAGACAGAGAACCAGGTCAGCAGAGCTGCATTAGAGACAGAAAATCAGGTCAGCAGAGCTGCTCTAGAGCATGAGAACCAGGTCAGCAGAGCTGCTCTAGATCCAGAGAAACCAGGTCAGCAGAGCTGCTTTAGAGGGAGAGAACCAGGTCAGCAGAGCTGCTTTAGAGCCAGAGAAATAGGTCAGCAGAGCTGCTTCACAGATAGAGAAGCAGGTCAGCAGAGCTGCTCTAGAGCCTTAGAACCATGTCAGCAGAGCTGCTCTAGAGCCAGAGAACCCGGTCAGAATAGCTTCTCTAGAGCCTAAGAACCAGATCAGCAGAGCTGCTCTATAGCAAGAGAACCAGGTCAGCAGAGCTGCTCTAGAGCATGAGAACCAGTTCAGAAGAGATGCTCTAGAGGCGGAGAACCAGGTCAGCAGAGCTTCATCAAAGCTAGAGAACCAGGTCAGCAGAGCTTCTTTAGAGCCAGAGTACCAGGTCAGCAGATCTGCTCTAGAGCCAGAGTACCAGGTCAGCAGAGCCGTTCTAGAGCCTAAGAACCAGGTCATCTGAGCTGCTCTAGAGCCAAACAACCGGGTCAGCAGAGCTGCTTTAGAGCCAGAGAACCAGGTCAGCAGAGCTTCCCTAGAGCCAGAGAACCAGGTCAGCAGAGCTGCTCTAGAGCCAAGGAACCAGGACAGCAGAGCTGCTTTAGAGCCAGAGAACCAGGTCAGCAGAGCCGTTCTAGAGCCTAAGAACCAGGTCATCTGAGCTGCTCTAGAGCCAAACAACCAGGTCAGCAGTGCTGCTGTAGAGCAAGAGAACCAGGTCAGCAGAGCTGCTATAGAGCCATTGAACCTGGTCAGCAGAGCTGCTCTAGAGACAGAGAACTAGGTCAGCAGAGCTGGTCTAGAGCCTAAGAACCAGGTCAGGAGAGCTGTTTCAAAGCCAGAGAACCAGGTCAGCAGAGCTGCTTTAGAGCCAGAGAACCAGGTCAGCAGAGCTGCTTTAGAGCCAGAAAACCAGGTCAGCAGAGCTGCTCAAGAGCCTAAGAACCAGGTCAGCAGAACTGCTCTAGAGCCACTGCACCTGGTCAGCAGAGCTGCTCTAGAGACAGAGAACCAGGTCAGCAGAGCTGCTTTAGAGCCAGAAAACCAGGTCAGCTGTGCTGCTTTAGAGTCAGAGAACCAGGTCAGCGGAGCTTCTCTAGAGCCAGAGAACCAGGTCAGCAGAGCTGTTTCAAAGCCAGAGAACTAGGTCAGCAGAGCTGCTTCAACGGCAGAGAACTAGGTCAGTAGAGCTGCTGTAGAGCCAGAAAACCAGGAAAGCAGAGCTGATTCAGAGCCAGAGAACTAGGTCACCAGAACTGCTCTAGAGCCAGAGAACCAGGTCAGCAGAGCTGCTTTAGAGCCAGAGAACCAAGTCAGTAGAGCTGCTTTAGACGGAGATAACCAGGTCAGCAGAGCTGCTTCAAATGCAGAGAACCAGGTCAGCAGAGCTGCTATAGAGCCTAAGAACCAGGTCAGGAGAGCTGCTGCAAAGGCAGAGAACCAGGTCAGCAGCGCTGCTGTAGAGCCAGAGAACCAGGTCACCAGAACTGCTCTAGAGCCAGACAACCAGGTCAGCAGAGCTGCTTTAGAGCCAGAGAACCAGGTCAGCAGAGCTTTTGTAGAGCCAGACAACCAGGTAAGCAGAGCTGCTTTAGAACTAGAGAACCAGGTCAGCAGAGCTGCTTCAGAGCCAGAGAACCAGGTCAGCAGAGCTGCTTTAGTGGGAGAGAACCATGTCAGCAGAGCTGCTTCAAAGCCAGAGACTCAGGTAAGCTGAGCTGCTTTAGAACCAGAATACCGGTTCAGCAGAGCTGATTCAAAGCCAGAGAACCAGGTCAGTAGAGCTTCTTTAGAGCCAGAGAACCAGGTCAGCAGTGCTGCTCTAGAGCCAGAGAACCAGGTCAGCAGAGCTGCTTTAGAGCCAGAGAACCAGGTCAGCAGAGCTACTCTAGAGCCAGAGTACAAGGTCAGCAGAGCTGCTCTAGAGCCAGACAACCAGGTCAGCAGAGCTGCTTTAGAGCCTAAGAACCAGGTCAGCAGAGCTGCTCTAGAGCCATTGAACCTGGTCAGCAGAGCTGCTCTAGAGCCTAAGAACCAGGTCAGGAGAGCTGCTTCAAAGCCAGAGAACCAGGTCAGTAGAGCTTCTCTAGAGCCTACAAACCAGGTCAGCAGAGCATTTCTAGAGTCAGAGAACCAGGTCAGCAGAGCCGTTCTAAAGCCTAAGAGCCAGGTCAGCAGAGATGCTCTAGAGCCTAAGAACCAGGTCATCTGAGCTGCTCTAGAGCCAAAGAATCGGGTCAGCAGAGCTGCTTTAGAGCCAGAGAACCAGGTCAGCTGAGCTTCCGTAGAGCCAGAGAACCAGGTCAGCAGAGCTGCTTCAAAGCCAGAGAACCAGGTCAGCAGTGCTGCTGTAGAGCCAGAGAACCAGGTCAGCAGAGCTGCTCTAGAGCCATTGAACCTGGTCAGCAGAGCTGCTCTAGAAACAGAGAACCAGGTCAGCAGAGCTGGTCTAGAGCCTAAGAACCAGGTCAGTAGAGCTGTTTCAAAGCCAGAGAACCAGGTCAGTAGAGCTTCTCTAGAGCCTAAGAACCAGGTCAGCAGAGCTGCTCAAGAGCCTAAGAACCAGGTCAGGAGAACTGCTCTAGAGCCACTGCACCTGGTCAGCAGAGCTGCACTAGAGACAGAGAACCAGTCAGCAAAGCTGCTTTAGAGCCAGAGAACCAGGTCAGCAGAGCTGCTCTAGAGCATGAGAACCAGGTCAGCAGAGCTGCTCTAGATCCAGAGAAACCAGGTCAGCAGAGCTGCTTTAGAGCCAGAGAACCAGGTCAGCAGAGCTTTTGTAGAGCCAGACAACCAGGTAAGCAGAGCTGCTTTAGAGCTAGAGAACCAGGTCAGCAGAGCTGCTTCAGAGCCAGAGAACCAGGTCAGCAGAGCTGCTTTAGTGGGAGAGAACCATGTCAGCAGAGCTGCTTCAAAGCCAGAGAATCAGGTAAGCTGAGCTGCTTTAGAACCAGAATACCAGTTCAGCAGAGCTGATTCAAACCCAGAGAACCAGGTCAGTAGAGCTTCTTTAGAGCCAGAGAACCAGGTCAGCAGTGCTGCTCTAGAGCCAGAGAACCAGGACAGCAGAGCTGCTTTGGAGCCAGAGAACCAGGTCAGCAGAGCTACTCTAGAGCCAGAGTAAAAGGTCAGCAGAGCTGCTCTAGAGCCAGACAACCAGGTCAGCAGAGCTGCTTTAGAGCCTAAGAACCAGGTCAGCAGAGCTGCTCTGGAGCCATTGAACCTGGTCAGCAGAGCTGCTCTAGAGACAGAGAGCCAGGTCAGCAGAGCTGCTCTAGAGCCTAAGAACCAGGTCAGGAGAGCTGTTTCAAAGCCAGAGAACCAGGTCAGCAGTTCTGCTCTAGAGCCAGAGAACCAGGTCAGCAGAGCCGTTCTAGAGCCTAAGAACCAGGTCATCTGAGCTGCTCTAGAGACAAAGAACCGGGTCAGCAGAGCTGCTTTAGAGCCAGAGGACCAGGTCAGCAGAGCTTCCGTAGAGCCAGAGAACCAGGTCAGCAGAGCTGCTTCAAAGCCAGAGAACCAGGTCAGCAGTGCTGCTGTAGAGCCAGAGAACCAGGTCAGCAGAGCTGCTCTAGAGCCATTGAACCTGGTCAGCAGAGCTGCTCTAGAGACAGAGAACCAGGTCAGCAGAGCTGGTCTAGAGCCTAAGAACCAGGTCAGGAGAGCTGTTTCAAAGCCAGAGAACCAGGTCAGTAGAGCTTCTTTAGAGCCAGAGAACCAGGTCAGCAGTGCTGCTCTAGAGCCAGAGAACCAGGACAGCAGAGCTGCTTTGGAGCCAGAGAACCAGGTCAGCAGAGCTACTCTAGAGCCAGAGTACAAGGTCAGCAGAGCTGCTCTAGAGCCAGACAACCAGGTCAGCAGAGCTGCTTTAGAGCCTAAGAACCAGGTCAGCAGAACTGCTCTAGAGCCATTGAACCTGGTCAGCAGAGCTGCTCTAGAGACAGAGAACCAGGTCAGCAGAGCTGCTCTAGAGCCTAAGAACCAGGTCAGGAGAGCTGTTTCAAAGCCAGAGAACCAGGTCAGCAGATCTGCTCTAGAGCCAGAGAACAAGGTCAGCAGAGCCGTTCTAGAGCCTAAGAACCAGGTCATCTGAGCTGCTCTAGGGCCAAAGAACCGGGTCAGCAGAGCTGCTTTAGAGCCAGAGGACCAGGTCAGCAGAGCTTCCGTAGAGCCAGAGAACCAGGTCAGCAGAGCTGCTCTAGAGCATGAGAACCAGGTCAGCAGAGCTGCTCTAGATCCATAGAAACCAGGTCAGCAGAGCTGCTTTAGAGCCAGAGAACCAGGTCAGCAGAGCTTTTGTAGAGCCAGACAACCAGGTAAGCAGAGCTTCTTTAGAGCTAGAGAACCAGGTCAGCAGAGCTGCTTCAGAGCCAGAGAACCAGGTCAGCAGAGCTGCTTTAGTGGGAGAGAACCATGTCAGCAGAGCTGCTTCAAAGCCAGAGAATCAGGTAAGCTGAGCTGCTTTAGAACCAGAATACCAGTTCAGCAGAGCTGATTCAAAGCCAGAGAACCAGGTCAGTAGAGCTTCTTTAGAGCCAGAGAACCAGGTCAGAAGTGCTGCTCTAGAGCCAGAGAACCAGGTCAGCAGAGCTGCTTTAGAGCCAGAGAACCAGGTCAGCAGAGCTACTCTAGAGCCAGAGTACAAGGTCAGCAGAGCTGCTCTAGAGCCAGACAACCAGGTCAGCAGAGCTGCTTTAGAGCCTAAGAACCAGGTCAGCAGAGCAGCTCTAGAGCCATTGAACCTGGTCAGCAGAGCTGCTCTAGAGCCTAAGAACCAGGTCAGGAGAGCTGCTTCAAAGCCAGAGATCCAGGTCAGTAGAGCTTCTCTAGAGCCTTCAAACCAGGTCAGCAGAGCTGTTCTAGAGTCAGAGAACCAGGTCAGCAGAGCCGTTCTAAAGCCTAAGAGCCAGGTCAGCAGAGATGCTCTAGAGCCTAAGAACCAGGTCAGCAGAACTGCTCTAGAGCCATTGCACCTGGTCAGCAGAGCGTTTCTAGAGACAGAGAACCAGGTCAGCAGAGCTGCATTAGAGACAGAAAACCAGGTCAGCAGAGCTGCTCTAGAGCATGAGAACCAGGTCAGCCGAGCTGCTCTAGATCCAGAGAAACCAGGTCAGCAGAGCTGCTTTAGAGGGAGAGAACCAGGTCAGCAGAGCTGCTTTAGAGCCAGAGAAATAGGTCAGCAGAGCTGCTTCACAGCTAGAGAAGCAGGTCAGCAGAGCTGCTCTAGAGCCTTAGACCCAGGTCAGCAGAGCTGCTCTAGAGCCAGAGAACCCGGACAGAATAGCTTCTCTAGAGCCTAAGAACCAGATCAGCAGAGCTGCTCTATAGCAAGAGAACCAGGTCAGCAGAGCTGCTGTAGAGCCAGAAAACCAGGAAAGCAGAGCTGATTTAGAGCCAGAGAACCAGGTCACCAGAACTGCTCTAGAGCCAGAGAACCAGGTCAGCAGAGCTGCTTTAGAGCCAGAGAACCAAGTCAGTAGAGCTGCTTTAGAGGGAGATAACCAGGTCAGCAGAGCTGCTTCAAATGCAGAGAACCAGGTCAGCAGAGCTGCTATAGAGCCTAAGAACCAGGTCAGGAGAGCTGCTGCAAAGGCAGAGAACCAGGTCAGCAGCGCTGCTGTAGAGCCAGAGAACCAGGTCACCAGAACTGCTCTAGAGCCAGAGAACCAGGTCAGCAGAGCTGCTTTAGAGCCAGAGAACCAGGTCAGCAGAGCTTTTGTAGAGCCAGACAACCAGGTAAGCAGAGCTGCTTTAGAGCTAGAGAACCAGGTCAGCAGAGCTGCTTCAGAGCCAGAGAACCAGGTCAGCAGAGCTGCTTTAGTGGGAGAGAACCATGTCAGCAGAGCTGCTTCAAAGCCAGAGAATCAGGTAAGCTAAGCTGCTTTAGAACCAGAATACCAGTTCAGCAGAGCTGATTCAAAGCCAGAGAACCAGGTCAGTAGAGCTTCTTTAGAGCCAGAGAACCAGGTCAGCAGTGCTGCTCTAGAGCCAGAGAACCAGGTCAGCAGAGCTGCTTTAGAGCCAGAGAACCAGGTCAGGAGAACTGCTTCAAAGACAGAGAACCAGGTCAGTAGAGCTTCTCTAGAGCCTAAGAACCAGGTCAGCAGAGCTGCTCTAGAGTCAGAGTACCAGGTCAGCAGAGCCGTTCTAGAGCCTAAGAGCCAGGTCAGCTGAGCTGCTCTAGAGCCCGAGAACCAGGTCAGCAGCGCTTCCCTAGAGCCAGAGAACCAGGTCAGCAGAGCTGCTTCAAAGCCAGAGAACCAGGTCAGCAGAGCTGCTGTAGAGCCAGAGAACCAGGTCTGCAGAGCTGCTCAAGAGCCTAAGAACCAGGTCAGCAGAACTGCTCTTGAGCCACTGCACCTGATCAACAGAGCTGCTCTAGAGCCACTGCACCTGATCAGCAGAGCTGCACTAGAGACAGAGAACCAGGTCAGCAGAGCTGCTCTAGAGCCAGACAACCAGGTCAGCAGAGCTGCATTAGAGCCTATGAACCAGGTCAGCAGAGCTGCTCTAGAGCCATTGAACCTGATCAGCAGAGCTGCGCTAGAGACAGAGAAACAGGTCAGCAGAGCTGCTCTAGAGCCTAAGAACCTGGTCAGGAGAACTGCTTCAAAGACAGAGAACCAGGTCAGTAGAGCTTCTCTAGAGCCTAAGAACCAGGTCAGCAGAGCTGCTCTAGAGTCAGAGAACCAGGTCAGCAGAGCCGTTCTAGAGCCTAAGAGCCAGGTCAGCAGAGATGCTCTAGAGTGTAAGAACCAGGTCAGCAGAGCTGCATTAGAGACAGAGAACCAGGTCAGCAGAGCTGCTCTAGAGCATGAGAAGCAGGTCAGCAGAGCTGCTCTAGATCCAGAGAAACCTGGTCAGCAGAGCTGCTTTAGAGGGAGAGAACCAGGTCAGCAGAGCTGCTTTAGAGCCAGATAAATAGGTCAGAAGAGCTGCTTCACAGCTAGAGAAGCACGTCAGCAGAGCTGCTCTAGAGCCTTAGACCCAGGTCAGCAGAGCTGCACTAGAGCCAGAGAACCAGGTCAGAATAGCTTCTCTAGAGCCTAAGAACCAGATCAGCAGAGCTGCTCTATAGCAAGAGAACCAGGTCAGCAGAGCTGCTCTAGAGCATGAGAACCAGGTCAGAAGAGATGCTCTAGAGGCGGAGAACCAGGTAAGCAGAGCTGCTTCAAAGCTAGAGAACCAGGTCAGCAGAGCTTCTTTAGAGCCAGAGTACCAGGTCAGCAGAGCCGTTCTAGAGCCTAAGAACCAGGTCAGCTGAGCTGCTCTAGAGCCCGAGAACCAGGTCAGCAGCGCTTCCCTAGAGCCAGAGAACCAGGTCAGCAGAGCTGCTTCAAAGCCAGAGAACCAGGTCAGCAGAGCTGCTGTAGAGCCAGAGAACCAGGTCTGCAGAGCTGCTCAAGAGCCTAAGAACCAGGTCAGCAGAACTGCTCTTGAGCCACTGCACCTGATCAACAGAGCTGCTCTAGAGCCACTGCACCTGATCAGCAGAGCTGCACTAGAGACAGAGAACCAGGTCAGCAGAGCTGCTTTAGAGCCAGAAAACCAGGTCAGCAGAGCTGCTCTAGAGCATGAGAACCAGGTCAGAAGAGCTGCTCTAGATCCAGAGAAACCATGTCTGCAGAGCTGCTTTAGAGGGAGAGAACCAGGTCAGCAGAGCTGCTTTAGAGCCAGAGAAATAGGTCAGCAGAGCTGATCTAGAGCATGAGAACCAGGTCAGAAGAGATGCTCTAGAGGCGGAGAACCAGGTCAGCAGAGCTGCTTCAAAGCTAGAGAACCAGGTCAGCAGAGCTTCTTTAGAGCCAGAGTACCAGGTCAGCAGAGCTGCTCTAGAGCCAGAGAACCAGGTCAGCAGAGCTGTTCTAGAGCCTAAGAACCAGGTCATCTGAGCTGCTCTAGAGCCAGAGAACCGGGTCAGCAGAGCTTCTTTAGAGCCAGAGAACCAGGTCAGCAGTGCTGCTTTAGAGTCAGAGAATCAGGTCAGCAGAGCTTCTCTAGAGCCAGAGAACCAGGTCAGCAGAGCTGTTTCAAAGCCAGAGAACTAGGTCAGCAGAGCTGCTTCAACGCCAGAGAACCAGGTCAGCAGAGCTGCTGTAGAGCCAGAAAACCAGGAAAGCAGAGCTGATTTAGAGCCAGAGAACCAGGTCACCAGAACTGCTCTAGAGCCAGAGAACCAGGTCAGCAGACCTGCTTTAGAGCCAGAGAACCAAGTCAGTAGAGCTGCTTTAGAGGGAGATAACCAGGTCAGCAGAGCTGCTTCAAATGCAGAGAACCAGGTCAGCAGAGCTGCTATAGAGCCTAAGAACCAGGTCAGGAGAGCTGCTGCAAAGGCAGAGAACCAGGTCAGCAGCGCTGCTGTAGAGCCAGAGAACCAGGTCACCAGAACTGCTCTAGAGCCAGAGAACCAGGTCAGCAGAGCTGCTTTAGAGCCAGAGAACCAGGTCAGCAGAGCTTTTGTAGAGCCAGACAACCAGGTAAGCAGAGCTGCTTTAGAACTAGAGAACCAGGTCAGCAGAGCTGCTCTAGAGCCAAGGAACCAGGACAGCAGAGCTGCTTTAGAGCCAGAGAACCAGGTCAGCAGAGCCGTTCTAGAGCCTAAGAACCAGGTCATCTGAGCTGCTCTAGAGCCAAACAACCAGGTCAGCAGTGCTGCTGTAGAGCAAGAGAACCAGGTCAGCAGAGCTGCTATAGAGCCATTGAACCTGGTCAGCAGAGCTGCTCTAGAGACAGAGAACTAGGTCAGCAGAGCTGGTCTAGAGCCTAAGAACCAGGTCAGGAGAGCTGTTTCAAAGCCAGAGAACCAGGTCAGTAGAGCTTCTCTAGAGCCAGAGAACCAGGTCAGCAGAGCTGCTTTAGAGCCAGAAAACCAGGTCAGCAGAGCTGCTCAAGAGCCTAAGAACCAGGTCAGCAGAACTGCTCTAGAGCCACTGCACCTGGTCAGCAGAGCTGCTCTAGAGACAGAGAACCAGGTCAGCAGAGCTGCTTTAGAGCCAGAAAACCAGGTCAGCTGTGCTGCTTTAGAGTCAGAGAACCAGGTCAGCAGAGCTTCTCTAGAGCCAGAGAACCAGGTCAGCAGAGCTGTTTCAAAGCCAGAGAACTAGGTCAGCAGAGCTGCTTCAACGGCAGAGAACCAGGTCAGCAGAGCTGCTGTAGAGCCAGAAAACCAGGAAAGCAGAGCTGATTCAGAGCCAGAGAACCAGGTCACCAGAACTGCTCTAGAGCCAGAGAACCAGGTCAGCAGAGCTGCTTTAGAGCCAGAGAACCAAGTCAGTAGAGCTGCTTTAGACGGAGATAACCAGGTCAGCAGAGCTGCTTCAAATGCAGAGAACCAGGTCAGCAGAGCTGCTATAGAGCCTAAGAACCAGGTCAGGAGAGCTGCTGCAAAGGCAGAGAACCAGGTCAGCAGCGCTGCTGTAGAGCCAGAGAACCAGGTCACCAGAACTGCTCTAGAGCCAGACAACCAGGTCAGCAGAGCTGCTTTAGAGCCAGAGAACCAGGTCAGCAGAGCTTTTGTAGAGCCAGACAACCAGGTAAGCAGAGCTGCTTTAGAACTAGAGAACCAGGTCAGCAGAGCTGCTTCAGAGCCAGAGAACCAGGTCAGCAGAGCTGCTTTAGTGGGAGAGAACCATGTCAGCAGAGCTGCTTCAAAGCCAGAGACTCAGGTAAGCTGAGCTGCTTTAGAACCAGAATACCGGTTCAGCAGAGCTGATTCAAAGCCAGAGAACCAGGTCAGTAGAGCTTCTTTAGAGCCAGAGAACCAGGTCAGCAGTGCTGCTCTAGAGCCAGAGAACCAGGTCAGCAGAGCTGCTTTAGAGCCAGAGAACCAGGTCAGCAGAGCTACTCTAGAGCCAGAGTACAAGGTCAGCAGAGCTGCTCTAGAGCCAGACAACCAGGTCAGCAGAGCTGCTTTAGAGCCTAAGAACCAGGTCAGCAGAGCTGCTCTAGAGCCATTGAACCAGGTCAGCAGAGCTGCTTTAGAGCCTAAGAACCAGGTCAGCAGAGCTGCTCTAGAGCCATTGAACCTGGTCAGCAGAGCTGCTCTAGAGACAGAGAACAAGGTCAGCAGAGCTGCTCTAGAGCCTAAGAACCAGGTCAGGAGAGCTGCTTCAAAGCCAGAGAACCAGGTCAGCAGAGCTAATCAAGAGCCTAAGAACCAGGTCAGGAGAGCCGTTCTAAAGCCTAAGAGCCAGGTCAGCAGAGATGCTCTAGAGCCTAAGAACCAGGTCAGCAGAACTGCTCTAGAGCCATTGCACCTTGTCAGCAGAGCGTTTCTAGAGACAGAGAACCAGGTCAGCAGAGCTGCATTAGAGACAGAAAATCAGGTCAGCAGAGCTGCTCTAGAGCATGAGAACCAGGTCAGCAGAGCTGCTCTAGATCCAGAGAAACCAGGTCAGCAGAGCTGCTTTAGAGGGAGAGAACCAGGTCAGCAGAGCTGCTTTAGAGCCAGAGAAATAGGTCAGCAGAGCTGCTTCACAGATAGAGAAGCAGGTCAGCAGAGCTGCTCTAGAGCCTTAGAACCAGGTCAGCAGAGCTGCTCTAGAGCCAGAGAACCCGGTCAGAATAGCTTCTCTAGAGCCTAAGAACCAGATCAGCAGAGCTGCTCTATAGCAAGAGAACCAGGTCAGCAGAGCTGCTCTAGAGCATGAGAACCAGTTCAGAAGAGATGCTCTAGAGGCGGAGAACCAGGTCAGCAGAGCTTCATCAAAGCTAGAGAACCAGGTCAGCAGAGCTTCTTTAGAGCCAGAGTACCAGGTCAGCAGATCTGCTCTAGAGCCAGAGTACCAGGTCAGCAGAGCCGTTCTAGAGCCTAAGAACCAGGTCATCTGAGCTGCTCTAGAGCCAAACAACCGGGTCAGCAGAGCTGCTTTAGAGCCAGAGAACCAGGTCAGCAGAGCTTCCCTAGAGCCAGTGAACCAGGTCAGCAGAGCTGCTCTAGAGCCAAGGAACCAGGACAGCAGAGCTGCTTTAGAGCCAGAGAACCAGGTCAGCAGAGCCGTTCTAGAGCCTAAGAACCAGGTCATCTGAGCTGCTCTAGAGCCAAACAACCAGGTCAGCAGTGCTGCTGTAGAGCAAGAGAACCAGGTCAGCAGAGCTGCTATAGAGCCATTGAACCTGGTCAGCAGAGCTGCTCTAGAGACAGAGAACTAGGTCAGCAGAGCTGGTCTAGAGCCTAAGAACCAGGTCAGGAGAGCTGTTTCAAAGCCAGAGAACCAGGTCAGTAGAGCTTCTCTAGAGCCAGAGAACCAGGTCAGCAGAGCTGCTTTAGAGCCAGAAAACCAGGTCAGCAGAGCTGCTCAAGAGCCTAAGAACCAGGTCAGCAGAGCTGCTTCAGAGCCAGAGAACCAGGTCAGCAGAGCTGCTTTAGTGGGAGAGAACCATGTCAGCAGAGCTGCTTCAAAGCCAGAGACTCAGGTAAGCTGAGCTGCTTTAGAACCAGAATACCGGTTCAGCAGAGCTGATTCAAAGCCAGAGAACCAGGTCAGTAGAGCTTCTTTAGAGCCAGAGAACCAGGTCAGCAGTGCTGCTCTAGAGCCAGAGAACCAGGTCAGCAGAGCTGCTTTAGAGCCAGAGAACCAGGTCAGCAGAGCTACTCTAGAGCCAGAGTACAAGGTCAGCAGAGCTGCTCTAGAGCCAGACAACCAGGTCAGCAGAGCTGCTTTAGAGCCTAAGAACCAGGTCAGCAGAGCTGCTCTAGAGCCATTGAACCTGGTCAGCAGAGCTGCTCTAGAGACAGAGAACCAGGTCAGCAGAGCTGCTCTAGAGCCTAAGAACCAGGTCAGGAGAGCTGCTTCAAAGCCAGAGAACCAGGTCAGTAGAGCTTCTCTAGAGCCTACAAACCAGGTCAGCAGAGCATTTCTAGAGTCAGAGAACCAGGTCAGCAGAGCCGTTCTAAAGCCTAAGAGCCAGGTCAGCAGAGATGCTCTAGAGCCTAAGAACCAGGTCATCTGAGCTGCTCTAGAGCCAAAGAATCGGGTCAGCAGAGCTGCTTTAGAGCCAGATAACCAGGTCAGCTGAGCTTCCGTAGAGCCAGAGAACCAGGTCAGCAGAGCTGCTTCAAAGCCAGAGAACCAGGTCAGCAGTGCTGCTGTAGAGCCAGAGAACCAGGTCAGCAGAGCTGCTCTAGAGCCATTGAACCTGGTCAGCAGAGCTGCTCTAGAAACAGAGAACCAGGTCAGCAGAGCTGGTCTAGAGCCTAAGAACCAGGTCAGTAGAGCTGTTTCAAAGCCAGAGAACCAGGTCAGTAGAGCTTCTCTAGAGCCTAAGAACCAGGTCAGCAGAGCTGCTCAAGAGCCTAAGAACCAGCTCAGGAGAACTGCCCTAGAGCCACTGCACCTGGTCAGCAGAGCTGCACTAGAGACAGAGAACCAGGTCAGCAAAGCTGCTTTAGAGCCTAAGAACCAGGTCAGCAGAGCTGCTCTAGAGCCATTGAACCAGGTCAGCAGAGCTGCTTTAGAGCCTAAGAACCAGGTCAGCAGAGCTGCTCTAGAGCCATTGAACCTGGTCAGCAGAGCTGCTCTAGAGACAGAGAACAAGGTCAGCAGAGCTGCTCTAGAGCCTAAGAACCAGGTCAGGAGAGCTGCTTCAAAGCCAGAGAACCAGGTCAGTAGAGCTTCTCTAGAGCCTAAGAACCAGGTCAGCAGAGCTAATCAAGAGCCTAAGAACCAGGTCAGGAGAGCCGTTCTAAAGCCTAAGAGCCAGGTCAGCAGAGATGCTCTAGAGCCTAAGAACCAGGTCAGCAGAACTGCTCTAGAGCCATTGCACCTTGTCAGCAGAGCGTTTCTAGAGACAGAGAACCAGGTCAGCAGAGCTGCATTAGAGACAGAAAATCAGGTCAGCAGAGCTGCTCTAGAGCATGAGAACCAGGTCAGCAGAGCTGCTCTAGATCCAGAGAAACCAGGTCAGCAGAGCTGCTTTAGAGGGAGAGAACCAGGTCAGCAGAGCTGCTTTAGAGCCAGAGAAATAGGTCAGCAGAGCTGCTTCACAGATAGAGAAGCAGGTCAGCAGAGCTGCTCTAGAGCCTTAGAACCAGGTCAGCAGAGCTGCTCTAGAGCCAGAGAACCCGGTCAGAATAGCTTCTCTAGAGCCTAAGAACCAGATCAGCAGAGCTGCTCTATAGCAAGAGAACCAGGTCAGCAGAGCTGCTCTAGAGCATGAGAACCAGTTCAGAAGAGATGCTCTAGAGGCGGAGAACCAGGTCAGCAGAGCTGCATCAAAGCTAGAGAACCAGGTCAGCAGAGCTTCTTTAGAGCCAGAGTACCAGGTCAGCAGATCTGCTCTAGAGCCAGAGAACCAGGTCAGCAGAGCCGTTCTAGAGCCTAAGAACCAGGTCATCTGAGCTGCTCTAGAGCCAAACAACCGGGTCAGCAGAGCTGCTTTAGAGCCAGAGAACCAGGTCAGCAGAGCTTCCCTAGAGCCAGAGAACCAGGTCAGCAGAGCTGCTCTAGAGCCAAGGAACCAGGACAGCAGAGCTGCTTTAGAGCCAGAGAACCAGGTCAGCAGAGCCGTTCTAGAGCCTAAGAACCAGGTCATCTGAGCTGCTCTAGAGCCAAACAACCAGGTCAGCAGTGCTGCTGTAGAGCAAGAGAACCAGGTCAGCAGAGCTGCTATAGAGCCATTGAACCTGGTCAGCAGAGCTGCTCTAGAGACAGAGAACTAGGTCAGCAGAGCTGGTCTAGAGCCTAAGAACCAGGTCAGGAGAGCTGTTTCAAAGCCAGAGAACCAGGTCAGTAGAGCTTCTCTAGAGCCAGAGAACCAGGTCAGCAGAGCTGCTTTAGAGCCAGAAAACCAGGTCAGCAGAGCTGCTCAAGAGCCTAAGAACCAGGTCAGCAGAACTGCTCTAGAGCCACTGCACCTGGTCAGCAGAGCTGCTCTAGAGACAGAGAACCAGGTCAGCAGAGCTGCTTTAGAGCCAGAAAACCAGGTCAGCTGTGCTGCTTTAGAGTCAGAGAACCAGGTCAGCAGAGCTTCTCTAGAGCCAGAGAACCAGGTCAGCAGAGCTGTTTCAAAGCCAGAGAACTAGGTCAGCAGAGCTGCTTCAACGGCAGAGAACCAGGTCAGCAGAGCTGCTGTAGAGCCAGAAAACCAGGAAAGCAGAGCTGATTCAGAGCCAGAGAACCAGGTCACCAGAACTGCTCTAGAGCCAGAGAACCAGGTCAGCAGAGCTGCTTTAGAGCCAGAGAACCAAGTCAGTAGAGCTGCTTTAGACGGAGATAACCAGGTCAGCAGAGCTGCTTCAAATGCAGAGAACCAGGTCAGCAGAGCTGCTATAGAGCCTAAGAACCAGGTCAGGAGAGCTGCTGCAAAGGCAGAGAACCAGGTCAGCAGCGCTGCTGTAGAGCCAGAGAACCAGGTCACCAGAACTGCTCTAGAGCCAGACAACCAGGTCAGCAGAGCTGCTTTAGAGCCAGAGAACCAGGTCAGCAGAGCTTTTGTAGAGCCAGACAACCAGGTAAGCAGAGCTGCTTTAGAACTAGAGAACCAGGTCAGCAGAGCTGCTTCAGAGCCAGAGAACCAGGTCAGCAGAGCTGCTTTAGTGGGAGAGAACCATGTCAGCAGAGCTGCTTCAAAGCCAGAGACTCAGGTAAGCTGAGCTGCTTTAGAACCAGAATACCGGTTCAGCAGAGCTGATTCAAAGCCAGAGAACCAGGTCAGTAGAGCTTCTTTAGAGCCAGAGAACCAGGTCAGCAGTGCTGCTCTAGAGCCAGAGAACCAGGTCAGCAGAGCTGCTTTAGAGCCAGAGAACCAGGTCAGCAGAGCTACTCTAGAGCCAGAGTACAAGGTCAGCAGAGCTGCTCTAGAGCCAGACAACCAGGTCAGCAGAGCTGCTTTAGAGCCTAAGAACCAGGTCAGCAGAGCTGCTCTAGAGCCATTGAACCTGGTCAGCAGAGCTGCTCTAGAGACAGAGAACCAGGTCAGCAGAGCTGCTCTAGAGCCTAAGAACCAGGTCAGGAGAGCTGCTTCAAAGCCAGAGAACCAGGTCAGTAGAGCTTCTCTAGAGCCTACAAACCAGGTCAGCAGAGCATTTCTAGAGTCAGAGAACCAGGTCAGCAGAGCCGTTCTAAAGCCTAAGAGCCAGGTCAGCAGAGATGCTCTAGAGCCTAAGAACCAGGTCATCTGAGCTGCTCTAGAGCCAAAGAATCGGGTCAGCAGAGCTGCTTTAGAGCCAGAGAACCAGGTCAGCTGAGCTTCCGTAGAGCCAGAGAACCAGGTCAGCAGAGCTGCTTCAAAGCCAGAGAACCAGGTCAGCAGTGCTGCTGTAGAGCCAGAGAACCAGGTCAGCAGAGCTGCTCTAGAGCCATTGAACCTGGTCAGCAGAGCTGCTCTAGAAACAGAGAACCAGGTCAGCAGAGCTGGTCTAGAGCCTAAGAACCAGGTCAGTAGAGCAGTTTCAAAGCCAGAGAACCAGGTCAGTAGAGCTTCTCTAGAGCCTAAGAACCAGGTCAGCAGAGCTGCTCAAGAGCCTAAGAACCAGGTCAGGAGAACTGCTCTAGAGCCACTGCACCTGGTCAGCAGAGCTGCACTAGAGACAGAGAACCAGGTCAGCAAAGCTGCTTTAGAGCCAGAGAACCAGGTCAGCAGAGCTGCTCTAGAGCATGAGAACCAGGTCAGCAGAGCTGCTCTAGATCCAGAGAAACCAGGTCAGCAGAGCTGCTTTAGAGCCAGAGAACCAGGTCAGCAGAGCTTTTGTAGAGCCAGACAACCAGGTAAGCAGAGCTGCTTTAGAGCTAGAGAACCAGGTCAGCAGAGCTGCTTCAGAGCCAGAGAACCAGGTCAGCAGAGCTGCTTTAGTGGGAGAGAACCATGTCAGCAGAGCTGCTTCAAAGCCAGAGAATCAGGTAAGCTGAGCTGCTTTAGAACCAGAATACCAGTTCAGCAGAGCTGATTCAAACCCAGAGAACCAGGTCAGTAGAGCTTCTTTAGAGCCAGAGAACCAGGTCAGCAGTGCTGCTCTAGAGCCAGAGAACCAGGACAGCAGAGCTGCTTTGGAGCCAGAGAACCAGGTCAGCAGAGCTACTCTAGAGCCAGAGTAAAAGGTCAGCAGAGCTGCTCTAGAGCCAGACAACCAGGTCAGCAGAGCTGCTTTAGAGCCTAAGAACCAGGTCAGCAGAGCTGCTCTAGAGCCATTGAACCTGGTCAGCAGAGCTGTTCTAGAGTCAGAGAACCAGGTCAGCAGAGCCGTTCTAATGCCTAAGAGCCAGGTCAGCAGAGATGCTCTAGAGCCTAAGAACCAGGTCAGCAGAACTGCTCTAGAGCCATTGCACCTGGTCAGGAGAGCTGTTCTAGAGACAGAGAACCAGGTCAGCAGAGCTGCATTAGAGACAGAAAACCAGGTCAGCAGAGCTGCTCTAGAGCATGAGAACCAGGTCAGCAGAGCTGCTCTAGATCCAGAGAAACCAGGTCAGCAGAGCTGCTTTAGAGGGAGAGAACCAGGTCAGCGGAGCTGCTTTAGAGCCAGAGAAATAGGTCAGCAGAGCTGCACCACAGCTAGAGAAGCAGGTCAGCAGAGCTGCTCTAGAGCCTTAGACCCAGGTCAGCAGAGCTGCTCTAGAGCCAGAGAACCAGGTCAGAATAGCTTCTCTAGAGCCTAAGAACCACATCAGCAGAGCTGCTCTATAGCAAGAGATCCAGATCAGCAGAGCTGCTCTAGAGCATGAGAACCAGGTCAGAAGAGTGTGGTACTTTAAATTCTGGACCCGTGTTCTAAACATCGTCATATCATGACGATTTTGGTATCAGCAGACCGAGAATGATTAGGATACTATGCACAAGCATCTTCGCCATATTCGGGTGAAGAAATCACCCTGAAATCATAGTTTCCGTTCTGAACCCTCGGTTTCCATTGAACGGCAGCCATTTTCTGGTTGCCCTCACATAGGCCAATGACTAGGCCAAAAATCGAGTCTGAAGGACACATACACCTTTTCTGACTCCTTTGTGACCTGGGCAAGCTGACTCCACTGCCTGAAGCCAAACCTGTCCGGCCAGTTCCTTTCCCAGTGGCCGAATGAGATTAGTATCAAGGCACAACATATCATAAAACCTTTTCATCACACACAAACCATGCCTAATCTTACACACACCTGTCCTGTGGTACTGTAAATTTCGGAACCATGTTGGAAGCATGGCCCTACCATGCCGACTTCAGTATCAGCGAACCGCAAATGTCAAATGCGGTATGTATGAGTGTTTTCATCATGTTTCACTGATGAATTCACCGTGCATACGATACCACATATTGAACCCTTGGGTTCCATTTTAGAACAGTAGCCATTTTGTGGTTGCCCTCACATAGGCTGCGCACTAAGGCCATGCCTAGGCCTAAAGGACACGTACACCTTCTGTGACTTCTCTCTGACCTGTGCAAACTGACTCCGCTGCCCGAGGTCAATCCTGTCCGGCCAGTTCCTTTTCTCGCGGCCTAATGTGATTAGCATCAGGGCTCGACCCATCATAAAGTCCTTGTTCGCACACGATCTCTGACTAAGCTATTTCACACCTGACTCTGTTTCCTACTTTATGGCTTGTTTTACGAGCAGGAGGTGCCCGTTTTATTGGGGTCCGCTGTTATCTGATGAGGGTTCTGAGCCTTGCTGGGTAAAATGACTGTATGCCTAGTGAACTGAAATGTGGGATTGTCATTATGGCTCTGCTGTTTCTTTGAAACTAAAATATGTGCATGACCACTTGTAAAATAGGGGCGGTATTGCCCCCAAGCGTAATTTTGTGTACATAAGTAAAGACTTGTTTTTGGTTCGGGAGCAGTCTCCTGAGAACATACATCGTGTTGTACTTCTCGGATACCTGTGATTGGTCTGCAGCCAATAAATACGATCTTTGATTTCATCTAGAAGACTCTGTGTTTCTGTAGGTCTGAAACAGGAAGAACCCGAAGTCTTAGGGTGTGTTCCCCTGCACCGCTGGGTTCTAAAAACCCGGTACTTCAGTTGGCGCCCAACTCGGGGCGATTTCAGCGGTACTGGTCCAAGCCAGAGGTTCGTGGGGAGCTTCGTGTGGAAATTCTGGAGGAAGGCCGCCACTTCATCGACCCCTGCATGTCGACGTGGTCCGAAAGTCTTTTCTGCGAGGTTCTCCGCGTCCCGACGGCTACGAGGGACTGCTGCCCTGACTATCGCCCTGTTTTGGACCCTTGACGATTTGGTAGAGCGAAACAATTGAGAGAGTCTTCTGGTGAAGTCATCGATACCTCAGTTAAGTATACGTGGAGCGTCTCCCAGTTTGATTGGTATCCTTTGGGATTTCGGTATCCTTCGGGATCGCTTTGATTTGGGACTTGCAAGTGCCAAAGCCAGAGGACTCGTGTATTCACGAGACTATCGTATTCGATAATCCTTTGAAGTTTTAAACTAGACTAGTGAGCGAAGATGCCTGGTTCTAGGATATTTGGAAATTTGTTTTGTTTTGGTTGTAAAAGGGATTCCCGATTAGAGGATTCGTGTCCGGTTCCTCCAATTGGAACTCCAACTTATGAGCTTTATGTGAAACATGGCGTGGGCCCCATTACGTATAATGAAGTATGGATCCGATACACCAGGAAGGATGGTGTTTTAAAATGGCCCCAAAATGGTAGTTTCGACACAGAAATCCTAGATAACCTAGAAGTTAAATTATTCAAGAAGAAAGCCCGGCCGGCGATGTTTGATTCTTTCCGCCTATGGCGAAAAGAAGCCAAACAAAAAGAAATTAAATTAGCAAAGAAAAATAAAAAAGAGAGAGGTATGTCGATAATGCAAGCAGCTTTGCAGTTTAAAGATAATGAAGAGGACCAAATGAATGAGCAGTTGCACAGACAACGCAAACTAGTCATTGATAAATGTTACCCAGTTTTGCCGCCCCTTCAGCAAGATGCGTTAAAAGAAAAGGAGAAAGACCCCCTAATGTCGCATTTACTAAGTTCGCCACCCCCGTATGCGCAAAATGCTACAGCACCTCCGCAACCCTTAAATATACAGCCTCCAGCTAATGCACCGCAAGCTTTCCCGCAGCCGCCAGCTCCCCCTCAGCCGGCTCCTATCCCTGCAGTGCAGCCTTCCCAAGGGACGCCGATTTTGCTACCTACCTCTTCTGCGCTCCCTACGACTTTACCTAGCACATCAGCTGCCTCCCTTGGTGCCCTACCTGCTACTACTCCTGTATCTGTATCTACACCCGTTTTGTTTCCCTCTGTTTTTCCCCCGGTTCTTGCCTCAACTTCCCCTTCTGCACGACAACGAATAGCTAGTGCAGTAACTAGTCTTATATCACCCCTATTTGGGCCATCTAGTACGACCCCTGGTTCACAACGTAAGCAGTTGCGTAGTCAGCTGCCTGGTTCTGGAGAGAAAGAAGTATTGGAACACATGGCACAGAGGTGGATTATTTATCCTTCAAGATATGATGTAGAATCTGTTGTGAATGTTTACATCAGTGGGAAGCACCAAAACAGAGATACGTTTTTGAGAAAATGTGTGAATTCCTATGCGAGGAATTGGAAGATAATGGTTTGGACCCAAGCCCGCAGGAGTTGTGTCAAGTGCGATTTGAATTTGGAAAAGGTACGGTTGTGGGTCCCGATGTTAGGAAAGCAGTTGCGACATTGCTATCTTTTAGGATTGAGGATCCTTTTCAGTTGCTGTTTGGGCTTGACTCCTCTGGTAAAAAGGTGAGACAGCACCCTATGAGAGAAGTCCCTCCGGTATGGAAGGAAGCTGTTGTGGCTGATGCCGCGAATGGTATTGCTGCTATGCCAGCTCATTTTCAGCGTGTTTGGGTACATGTTCCCTGGAAGCGATCTGAAGTTTTAGCGCTACCCTTATTCAATACGTCCATGATTTGCTAATCGCTGCAGAT
The DNA here is from genome assembly GCF_964204655.1 of Triturus cristatus. Lineage (NCBI taxonomy): Eukaryota > Metazoa > Chordata > Amphibia > Caudata > Salamandridae > Triturus > Triturus cristatus. The sequence continues at coordinate 913,948,174 of NC_140579.1, read as the reverse complement.
ACTGAGGAAATTTGTAAAGAAGCCACCTTGTCGTTGTTGCAGCATTTGTCTAACTTACATCACAAAGTGTCTCTTTCAAAACTGCAATATTGTCGACAAGAAGTGACCTACTTAGGTCATCTCTTATCGGAGGAGGGAAGGAAACTGACCCCAGAAAGAATTCAGGCAATTGCAAAATTGAGTGTGCCAAGGACACAGAGAGAAGTACGTGCTTTCTTGGGCATCACATCATATTGCAGACAATGGATACCGAATTTTTCTTTGCTGGCCAAACCTTTGGTAGCTTTGACCTGTAAAGATACACCGAATCCCGTTCTATGGTCTGAAGATTGTCAGAAAAGTTTTTCCGAATTGCGTAATGCATTGTGTTCGGCTCCTGTGTTGGGTACCCCCGACTACAGTAAGCCCTTTACACTGTATGTCCATGAGAAAGAGGGTTGTGCATTGCCAGTGCTGACACAGTCTTTTGGAGACAAGCAGCATCCATGCGCGTATTTTTCGTCGACTTTGGATCCGGTAGCTAAAGCATTGCCGAGTTGCTTGAGAGCCACAGCGGCAGCAGCTGTTTCTATTCGACAGTCTGCTGGGTTAGTGATGAATAATATGTTGATTGTGATGGTTCCACATGCAGTGGACACGTTGTTAAACAGGACCAAGACACAGCACTTAACTAGTGCTCGATTGTCAGGTTACGAGTTGACACTGTTAACGAGTCATGTGCACATAAAGAGATGCAATACATTGAATCCAGCCACGTTATTGCCAATTTCAGTAGAGACAGATGATGTTGAACAGCATGATTGTTTTCTCAGGACAGAAGAAGAAACGAAAGGGAGAGTAGATCTTAAAGATACTCCTCTTGTAAAGTGTGATGGTACCTTATTGGTGGATGGTTCATGCTTCAAGCTTCCGAATGGTGATACGACTGCAGCATATGCTGTCCCGACTTTGCATACGATTGTTGAAGCTGCACGTATACCACATAATTCAGCTCAAGCAGCAGAGTTGATTGCACTTACGAGAGCGTGTGTGTTATCAAAAGGAATGAAAGTGACCATATATATCGACAGCCAGTATGCGTTTGGTGTAGCTCATAGTTTTGGACGATTGTGGAAAGAACGTGGGTTCCTGACTTCGCATGGAGCTAAGATTCAGCATGGTCAGTTGGTGAATGAACTTCTTGAGTCACTGACCTTGCCGTTACAAGTTGCGATTGTGAAATGCAGTGCACACAAGAAGGTTACTGATGATGTTGGTCGTGGTAATGCATTTGCTGACGAAATCGCAAAAGAAACAGCAAAAGATGTGATGAATCGAATGTGTGTTTCAGGCCCTGCAAGATGGGTTGGTGACGTTGGAATGTGTGAAGACACAATAGAGAGTGTGAAGTCTCTTCAAGCTGAAGCTTCAGAGAAAGAGTTGAATGTGTGGAGAGAAAGTAGGGGTAAATTGGATGAAAATGGTTGTTGGGTTGACTTGTCAGAACATCAGCGATGGTTTTTACCCGATGCGTATGTGCTTGCAGTGGTGACAATGGCCCATGGAATGGCCCATATCAGTGTGAAAGGGATTTGTAAGTTGTTGGCTCCAGTATGGCAAAATGCTGGAATTCCTAAATGTGCAGAGAATGTGGTCAAGAATTGCATGGTGTGCCTGCAATACAATCCTGGTAGGGGAACCCCAACTCCAGCTGGTCATTTTGCGCCTCCAACGTATCCGTTTGAGGTTTTGCAGCTAGATTTCATCCACATGGAAAGGTGCAACAATTTGAAATACGTACTCGTTGTTGTTTGTGCCTTTTCAAGATGGGTAGAAGCATATCCCTTAAAAGACATCACTGCCTTATGCACAGCTAAAGCCCTTGCCAAAGAATTTTTCCCTAGGTTTGGAATGCCGAGAATGGTCTGGAGTGATAATGGGAGTGAATTTGTGGGTCGAGTGATGAAGAAAGTATGTGAGGGGCTAGGTATCCAGCAAAAATTTCACGCTGCAAATCACCCCCAATCAGCTGGACTAGTAGAGTGCTATAATGGCACGTGAAAATTGAAGTTGGCAAAAATACAAGCGAGCTCTGGTCTTAAATGGCCTGACGCTCTGCCTTTAGCACTCCTATCAACAAGAATGACTGTGCATTCGCGAGTGGGACTTAGTCCCTATGAAATTGTGTTCGGCCGCCCGGGCCAACATATGGGTAGTGCCAGGGCCGACAAAATTCAGTGAGATCGAACACCCGGTACTTCTTGATTATTTGTATGAATTGACGGCTAAATTGCGTGTTTTACACCAACAGGTTCACGATACTCTGCCACAGGTCTCTGAAGCCCCAGGACATCTTATCGATCCTGGATCATGGGTGCTGGTCAAAAACTTCCAGCGGACGAAGAATGACCAGCCCCGTTGGACCGGCCCCCACCTCGTCCTTCTCTCAACAGGATCAGCTGTTCGAGTGGAAGGGAAAAAGAACTGGATCCACGGCGTACACTGCAAGAGGGTCCCTTTGCCTCTACCGTACGACCGATGGGTCCAGGAGGGGATCGCTGACTCTGAGACTGAGACCGTGCCTCGTTTTCTGCCTTTTAGCGATGCACGGGTAAAAGGAACACTTTCTGAACAGGAAAGTGACAATATTTTGCAAGAAGCTGTGCCACCGTCAATTCGATTGAACACTACAGAGCCTGAACTCTTGTTCCAGAACCAGACAGTACCTGGAAAAAGCCGCTACAAGTTGAGGCCGAGAACTATGAACAAATAAAAATTATTTTTCTTTGCTATTTTTGAAAGTGCAGCTCTCTCATCTGAGAAACGTTCTTATTTTTGTTTTTCGAACCGCCATCCGCGTTCAGCTGTAGGGTCGTGGTTGCCCAAGTCTTTGGAGTGCAGCTGAAGACGTTAGGTCGACAGTTCTGGTCGGTCTAAGGGAGTTGCCCTGGACTGACAGAAGCATTCCTTAGCATAGAACACCCTACCACCACGAGCAGCAATTAGAGAGGATGGAGTTTTTCGAGAATGAGAGACCTGCCAAACAGATGAACTTTAAAGCCAGAATGTGTGTAATGATGACAAAGAAACGATTTTTGATATTATGTATTTTCATGTTGCTTAGTGTAATGACGTTTTTAATAGGATATGTTTTATTCTCTTTTCAAGTGACATTTGCACCCACTACACAGCCCATACCCCCTTCTACTGTTTCCTCGCATTCTTTTCACCCTCTGCCTGAACACGAGTCTGCTAGAAGATTAGAATTCGTCAATAATTCGTTCATTCAGCTTCTACACCAACACCAATTAGTAGTTAACACAACTAACTGTTGGGTGTGTGGTCTTATGCCTCATACTTCTGATAAAGGTATCCCTTATCTGGTCCTGCCTTTCAGCCATAATGGTTCTGTGTGGGCATATAGAACAGTGTTCATATACGCTCATGAAGCCAACCCCCTACGTTCTGTGAAAGATAATCCTAAGAATAGTGCTCTAGTTAAGGGTATAGTAGATATGATTAGGGAAGATATTTCCTATGAGACTATCCCGAGAGATGAGACACTAGCATATATTGGATGGAACATAACAGGATATGGAGTTACTCTGAGTGAGAACCAGCGAGCAAAGAGATCCTCCCCGATTTGGATTGTACCCCATCAGGGTCACCTATGTCTGCAAGGTAATGGCAAGAATCCCAGAGCTCAGTTAGGGAAAAGTACCTGCACTGAAACATATGTTCTTGCGTCTCAAACTTCCCCTTCGTTCTTAGCAGCTAAGGGTACCTATTTCATCTGCCATAATAGAGCCTATACATGGTTGCCCCCTGACTTCTCAGGCACATGTTTTGTTTCGTTCCTGTTGCCTCCCACCTACACGGCCGCGGCAGATTACCATAAGACAAGGATAGTTAGAGGTGTCATCAGAAAAGAAGACACTACAGGACAGGAACTTGGAGATTTCGTAAAGGGTTTTCTGCCGTTTTGGGGGCCTATGGTTAACAGCAGGAACATAAGGCAATTGACAAGGGTGGTTGAATCCACGGTAGATGAAACCGCCGGTGCCCTTAGTAATTTGACAGCTGAGCTCCAGTCGCATCGCCTTATGACTCTTCAGAACAGGGTCGCATTAGACGTCATACTTGCAGACCGAGGTGGGGTATGTAAAGTGATCCAATCAAGTTGCTGTGTTTTCATTTCAGATAACACTCCGACAGTTTACCAGGCCATTTCCAAACTGAATAAGATCTCCGAATCTATTCACGTGGATAAAGGAGATTGGTCAATGATGGGGTGGTTCTGGGAACTGATATTCGCCTGGGGATGGAAGATTCTGATAGTCATTGGGATGATCTTAGCCATTCTTTTCCTGTTCTGTCTGTGTGTACAGTGTGCTCCTGCAATATGTGGCCTCTGTGCTACATCGTGTGTAAGGAAACCTGTATCAAGGGACGAGCTAAGTAATAGGATGATGCTACAGCAACATCTCAACGACTTCATGAACATAGACCTGGACTCAGACCTGGACTCAGATTAACGTGAGTATAGGTTATTGCCTATGTAAGGGCAAAAGGAGGGTCTGTGGTACTTTAAATTCTGGACCCGTGTTCTAAACATCGTCATATCATGACGATTTTGGTATCAGCAGACCGAGAATGATTAGGATACTATGCACAAGCATTTTCGCCATATTCGGGTGAAGAAATCACCCTGAAATCATAGTTTCCGTTCTGAACCCTCGGTTTCCATTGAACGGCAGCCATTTTGTGGTTGCACTCACATAGGCCAATGACTAGGCCAAAAATCGAGTCTGAAGGACACATACACCTTTTCTGACTCCTTTGTGACCTGGGCAAGCTGACTCTACTGCCTGAAGCCAAACCTGTCCGGCCAGTTCCTTTCCCAGTGGCCGAATGAGATTAGTATCAAGGCACAACATATCATAAAACCTTTTCATCACACACAAACCATGCCTAATCTTACACACACCTGTCCTGTGGTACTGTAAATTTCGGAACCATGTTGGAAGCATGGCCCTACCATGCCGACTTCAGTATCAGCGAACCGCAAATGTCAAATGCGGTATGTATGAGTGTTTTCGTCATGTTTCACTGATGAATTCACCGTGCATACGATACCACATATTGAACCCTTGGGTTCCATTTTAGAACAGTAGCCATTTTGTGGTTGCCCTCACATAGGCTGCGCACTAAGGCCATGCCTAGGCCTAAAGGACACGTACACCTTCTGTGACTTCTCTCTGACCTGTGCAAACTGACTCCGCTGCCCGAGGTCAATCCTGTCCGGCCAGTTCCTTTTCTCGCGGCCTAATGTGATTAGCATCAGGGCTCGACCCATCATAAAGTCCTTGTTCGCACACGATCTCTGACTAAGCTATTTCACACCTGACTCTGTTTCCTACTTTATGGCTTGTTTTACGAGCAGGAGGTGCCCGTTTTATTGGGGTCCGTTGTTATCTGATGAGGGTTCTGAGCCTTGCTGGGTAAAATGACTGTATGCCTAATGAACTGAAATGTGGGATTGTCATTATGGCTCTACTGTTTCTTTGAAACTAAAATATGTGCATGACCACTTGTAAAATAGGGGCGGTATTGCCCCCAAGCGTAATTTTGTGTATATAAGTAAAGACTTGTTTTTGGTTCGGGAGCAGTCTCCTGAGAACATACATCGTGTTGTACTTCTCGGATACCTGTGATTGGTCTGCAGCCAATAAATACGATCTTTGATTTCATCTAGAAGACTCTGTGTTTCTGTAGGTCTGAAACAGGAAGAACCCGAAGTCTTAGGGTGTGTTCCCCTGCACCGCTGGGTTCGAAAAACCCGGTACTTCAGTTGGCGCCCAACTCGGGGCGATTTCAGCTGTACTGGTCCAAGCCAGAGGTTCGTGGGGAGCTTCGTGTGGAAATTCTGGAGGAAGGCCGCCACTTCATCGACCCCTGCATGTCGACGTGGTCCGAAAGTCTTTTCTGCGAGCTTCTCCGCATCCCGACGGCTACGAGGGACTGCTGCCCTGACTATCGCCCTGTTTTGGACCCTTGACGATTTGGTAGAGCGAAACAATTGAGAGAGTCTTCTGGTGAAGTCATCGATACCTCAGTTAAGTATAAGTGGAGCGTCTCCCAGTTTGTTTGGTATCCTTTGGGATTTCGGTATCCTTCGGGATCGCTTTGATTTGGGACTTGCAAGTGCCAAAGCCAGAGGACTTGTGTATTCACGAGACTATCGTATTCGATAATCCTTTGAAGTTTGAAACTAGACTAGTGAGCGAAGATGCCTGGTTCTAGGATATTTGGAAATTTGTTTTGTTTTGGTTGTAAAAGGGATTCCCGATTAGAGGATTCGTGTCCGGTTCCTCCAATTGGAACTCCAACTTATGAGCTTTATGTGAAACATGGCGTGGGCCCCATTACGTATAATGAAGTATGGATCCGATACACCAGGAAGGATGGTGTTTTAAAATGGCCCCAAAATGGTAGTTTCGACACAGAAATCCTAGATAACCTAGAAGTTAAATTATTCAAGAAGAAAGCCCGGCCGGCGATGTTTGATTCTTTCCGCCTATGGCGAAAAGAAGCCAAACAAAAAGAAATTAAATTAGCAAAGAAAAATAAAAAAGAGAGAGGTATGTCGATAATGCAAGCAGCTTTGCAGTTTAAAGATAATGAAGAGGACCAAATGAATGAGCAGTTGCACAGACAACGCAAACTAGTCATTGATAAATGTTACCCAGTTTTGCCGCCCCTTCAGCAAGATGCGTTAAAAGAAAAGGAGAAAGACCCCCTAATGTCGCATTTACTAAGTTCGCCACCCCCGTATGCGCAAAATGCTACAGCACCTCCGCAACCCTTAAATATACAGCCTCCAGCTAATGCACCGCAAGCTTTCCCGCAGCCGCCAGCTCCCCCTCAGCCGGCTCCTATCCCTGCAGTGCAGCCTTCCCAAGGGACGCCGATTTTGCTACCTACCTCTTCTGCGCTCCCTACGACTTTACCTAGCACATCAGCTGCCTCCCTTGGTGCCCTACCTGCTACTACTCCTGTATCTGTATCTACACCCATTTTTTTTCCCTCTGTTTTTCCCCCGGTTCTTGCCTCAACTTCCCCTTCTGGACGACAACGAATAGCTAGTGCAGTAACTAGTCTTATATCACCCCTATTTGGGCCATCTAGTACGACCCCTGGTTCACAACGTAAGCAGTTGCGTAGTCAGCTGCCTGGTTCTGGAGAAAAAGAAGTATTGGAACACATGGCACAGAGGTGGATTATTTATCCTTCAAGATATGATGTAGAATCTGTTGTGAATGTTTTACATCAGTGGGAAGCACCAAAACAGAGATACGTTTTTGAGAAAATGTGTGAATTCCTATGCAAGGAATTGGAAGATAATGGTTTAGACCCAAGCCCGCAGGAGTTGTGTCAAGTGCGATTTGAATTTGGAAAAGGTACGATTGTGGGTCCCGATGTTAGGAAAGCAGTTGCGACATTGTTATCTTTTAGGATTGAGGATCCTTCTCAGTCGCTGTTTGGGCTTGACTCCTCTGGTAAAAAGGTGAGACAGTACCCTATGAGAGAAGTCCCTCCGGTATGGAAGGAAGCTGTTGTGGCTGATGCCGCTAATGGTATTGCTGCTATGCCAGCTCATTTTCAGCGTGTTTGGGTACATGTTCCCTGGAAGCGATCTGAAGTTTTAGCGCTTAAGCAGACATTGCCTGCCCCCCGTAAGAACCCCGCAGGATATTATAAGGAGTTATCGCAGACTGCAGAATCATGTGTCATGAATCTAGCTGACATAGATATGTTGTTCGGGAATGTTGTTCCACAGCCTTTGGGGGATTGATTCGTAATACAGATCATGTTGCAGAACTAGGTGACACATGGGCTAATATCATTAATGCAGACAATAGACAGGTTGGTGGTGCCAAGCCTGAACCCGCGGTAGCAGAACTCCCTTGTAGAATAATTAACTATATGAAAACTTTAATGCCCGCAATACGTGTAAATTGGGATAAATTATCCGCATGCAAACAGAAGAAAGATGAAACAATGTCCGATTTCTTCACCAGGTTTGAAGAAACATTTATCGACCACAGTGGTCAAGACATGAGTACAGAAGGTGGTCAACGGTTATTTGTTGATAAATTTGTGCATAATTTGCTTCCAGAGTTGTGTAAAAAATTAAAAGATTCGGAGAGTTCTTGGGCCGTTTCCTCTTCAGCGCAAATACTGGCTACTGCACAGTATTACGGAAATAGGGATCAAGATGAGAAGGATAGAACAGACAAGAAAACTAAAGAATTGAAAACGAAGGTTCTTTTACAGCAGGCTTATCCGCCACATGGAGGTCAGAATAATTATAGGCAAACCCAGGGTATCTATCAGCAACCCCAACAGTTTCAGAATAATCAGCAAATGTATGGGTATTATCAACCACGTGTCCCTATAGGTCCCAATCAGCGTTCATATTACAAGGAGGAAGGTCATTTTAAAAATAATTGTCTTAGATTGTTGCAGCGCACGAATAATGCTTATGGCGCAAAAGGTAGAGGTGGCCAGCAAGCTCCAAGAGATAGAGAGCGTGGAAATGTTCCCCAGAACGCGCGTCCTCTTCCGCCTCAGAATACGATAAATAGTTTTGATCAGCAAGCCAATGCAACTGGCAAGACAGCGCAGTACTATAATAATGACTATTATGTAGAAGACGATAATACGGAAGGTAATGATTACTAGGACAGCCATAGACAGAGAGAGGGAGTTGTTTCAGTGCCAGTGGATCAGAGCGGACCGTATGTTAAGGTAACTACAGCGGGTGTAACAGAGCCCTTTCTGCTGGATACTGGTGCTGCAAAGAGTTCTATTATGCGCTCAAAACTCCCTGGCGCGCCTTTGTCTGGCGAAATGAATGTTTCAGTAGGTTTTTCTGGTGCCCCGGTTAGGAACCCGATCTCAAGTCCTATGGCCCTTTCGGTTGGACCTTGTGAGCTGAAAGCACCCCTTATCCTAACGACGGGATGTGGTGAAAATCTATTAGGATTGGATTTGTTAAAGAGATTACACGCAACATTATATTGTTCCCCCTCGGGAGTACAACTTACACTGGGTAGGGAAGTGATTTCTCCCATGTATTTGTCGAAGAATAAACTGCCAGCTGAATTGTCGTCTCTTCCTGATGCCCTTTGGGCCACTGGCCCTAATGATGTGGGCCTTTTGGAAATACCGCCGTATGTTGTCACTTTGAAAGCCAATGTTAAATTGCCACGCATTCCCCAGTACAAGATCTCTAATGAAGGTAAAAAAGCGTTGTTAGCAATTATCTATGATTTAATTGAGAAGGATGTAATTGAAGAGACAAGAGGCAACGTTTGCAATAGTCCGGTTCTGCCTGTTTTAAAACGTACTGACCCTTCTCAGCCACCTGTTTACAGGTTTGTGATCGATCTTAGAGAGGTCAATAAGGTAGTTGTGTCACAATTTCCAGTCGTCCCTGATATAACTGCCTTGTTAACTATGATCCCAGCTTCCGCTGCTTGGTTCTCAGTGATCGATTTAAAGAATGCTTTCTTTAGTATCCCGATTGCAGAGGAGAGCAGGGATATTTTTGGCTTTTGTTTAGGAGGTCGAAGCTTCCGTTTTAAACGCGCTCCACAGGGCTACTGTGAAAGTCCATTAATATACAGTCAGGCTTTAAAAGCGCAGCTTGATGCACTTGTTTTACCTAGTGGTGCTACCCTTATTCAGTATGTTGACGACTTATTAATAGCCGCAGATACTGAGGAGATTTGTAAAGGAGCTACATCGTCATTGTTGCGTCACTTGTCTGCCTTTCATCACAAAGTGTCTCTCTCTAAACTGCAATATTGTCGACAAGTAGTGACCTATTTAGGTCATCTCTTATCGAAGGAGGGAAGGAAAGAGAGAATTCAGGCCATTGCACAATTGAGCGTGCCAAGAACACAGAGAGAAGTGCGTGCTTTCTTAGGTATTACTTCATACTGTAGGCACTGGATCCCGAGTTTTTCTTTGCTGGCAAAACCGTTGATAGCATTAACATGTAAAAGTACACCGAATCTTGTCCCATGGTCTGAAGAGTGTCAGAAAATTTTTTGGAATTACGCAAGGCATTATGTTCAGCTCCTGTGTTGGGTACCCCCGACTATAGTAAGCCTTTTACATTGTATGTTTATGAAAAGGACGGTTGCGCATTGTCAGTGTTAACACAGCCTTTTGGAGACAGACCGCGTCCATGCGCGTATTTTTCGTCGACTTTGGATCCGGTAGCGAGGGCATTGCCAAGTTGTTTAAGAGCCACAGCGGCAGCAGCTGTGTCTATTCGACAGTCTGCTGGATTAGTGATGAATAACACATTGATCGTAATGGTTCCCCATGCAGTGGAGACATTGTTAAACAGGACCAAGACACAGCACTTAACTAGTGCTCGATTGTCAGGGTATGAATTGACACTGTTAGCAAACCATGTGCACATAAAAATGTGCAACACGCTGAATCCAGCTACATTATTGCCAATTTCAGCAGACACAGATGAGGTTGAACAGCATGATTGTCTGTTCAGAACAGAAGAAGAAACAAAAGGGAGAGTGGATCTTAAAGATACTCCCCTGGTTGAATGTGATGGTACCTTATGGGTGGATGGTTCGTGCTTCAAGCTTCCGAATGGTGATACGACTGCTGCATATGCTGTCACGACCTTGCACACGATTGTTGAAACTGCACGTGTACCACATGGTTCAGCCCAAGCAGCAGAATTGATTGCACTTACAAGAGCATGCGTGTTGTCGAAAGGAATGAAAGTGAACATATATACTGACAGTCAGTATGCGTTTGGCGTGGCCCATAGTTTTGGGCGTTTGTGGAAAGAACGTGGGTTCCTGACCTCGCATGGAGCTAAGATTCAGAATGGTCAGTTAGTGAATGATCTCCTTGAGTCACTGACCTTGCCGTTACAAGTCGCGATTGTGAAATGCAGCACACACAAGAAGGTTACCGATGATGTTGGGCGTGGTAATGCATTTGCTGACGAAACCGCGAAAGAAACAGCAAAAGATGTGACAACCCGAATGTATGTTGCAGGCCCTGCCAGATGGGTTGGTGATGTTGGAATGTGTGAAGACACGATAGAGAGTGTGAAGTCCCTTCAAGCTGAAGCCACAGAGAAAGAATTGAGTATATGGAAAGAAAGTAAGGGTAAATTGGATGAAAATGGTTGTTGGATTGATTTGTCAGAACACCGGCGATGGTTGTTACCTGATGCATATGTGCTTCCAGTGGTTACGATGGCACATGGAATGGCACATATCAGTGTGAAAGGGATTTGTAAGTTGTTGGCTCCAGTATGGCAGAATGCTGGAATTCCCAAGTGTGCGGAGAATGTGGTCAAAAATTGCATGGTATGTTTGAAATACAATCCTGGTAGGGGAACCCCAACTCCAGCTGGTAATTTTGCGCCTCCATCATATTCACTTGAGGTTCTGCAACTAGATTTCATCCACATGGAAAGGTGCAACAATTTGAAATATGTACTGGTTGTTGTTTGCGCTTTTTCAAAATGGATAGAAGCATATCCCCTAAAAGACAATACGGCCTTATCCACAGCTAAAGCCCTTGTCAAAGAATATTTCCCTAGGTTCGGAATGCCAAGGATGGTATGGAGTGATAACGGGAGTGAATTTGTAGGTCGAGTGATGAAGTATGTGTGTGAGGGACTAGGCATTAAGCAGAAGTTCCACGCTGCAAATCACCCCCAATCAGCTGGATTAGTAGAGTGCTACAATGGCACTTTGAAACTTAAGTTGGCCAAAATTCAGGCGAGCTCCGGTCTTAAATGGCCTGACGCTCTGCCCTTAGCACTCCTATCAACAAGAATGACTGTGCATTCGTGAGTGGGACTTAGTCCCTACCAAATAGTATTTGGCCGCCCGGCCAATGTATGGGGTGTGCCAAGACCAACAAAATTTAGTGAAATTGAACATCCAGTACTGCTTGATTATCTGTATGAATTGACGGCTAAATTGCGTGTCTTACACCAACAGGTTCACAATACTCTGCCCCAGGCCTCTGAAGTTCCAGGACACCCTATTAATCCTGGATCGTGGGTGCTGATTAAAAATTTTCAACATACGAAAAATGATGAGCCCCGTTGAATCGGCCCCCACCTCGTCCTTCTATCGACAAGATCAGCGGTTCGAGTGAAAGGGAAAAAGAATTGGATACACGGCATACATTGCAAGAGGATCCCTTTGCCCCTACCGTATGATCGGTGGGTCCAGGAGGGGATCGCTGACTCTGAGGCTGAGACTGTGCCTCGTTTTGTGCCTTTTAGCGATGCACGTGTAAAAGGAACAATTTCAGAGCAAGAAAGTGACGACATTCTGCAAGAAGCTATATCGCCGTCAATTCGATTGGACACCACAGAGCCTGAACTCTTGTTTCAAGACCAGACAGTACCTGGGAAAAACAGGTATAATTTGAGGCCAAGGACTATGGACAAATAAAAATTATTTTCCTTTGATATTTTTGGATAGCGCAGCTCTCTCATCTGAGAAACTTTTCTATTTTTTATTTTTTGAACCACCATCCGGGTTTGGCTGTAGGGTCGTGGCGTCAAGACTTTGGGGTACAAGCCGGAGACGTTAGGTCAACGGTTCTGGTTGGTCTAGGGCATTCCCTGAACTGACAGGTGTACTCCTTAGCAGAAGATACTCATCCGCCGCGAACAGCACGATTAGAGGATGGAGTTTCTCGAGATGAAGAGACCCGCTGAGGAAATAAGTTTTAAGAGCAGAATATGTAAAATAATGAATAGCAAATGTTTTGTAGTATTATGTCTGTTTGTACTATCTAGCATAATGATGTTTTCTGTAGGTTGTGTATTATTGTCTTTCCAAGTACCATTTGTACCCACTGTACAGCCCACACCTACTCCTACTATTTTTCCACACTCTTTTCACCCTCTGCTTGAACACGAACAAGCTAGACAATCTGAATTTGTAAACAATTCATTTGTTCAACTCCTGCACCAGCACCAACTAGTTATGAACACAACGAATTGCTGGGTGTGTGGTTTGATGCCGCATACCATTGATAAGGGTATCCCATATCTAGTGCTGCCGTTTAGCTATAATGGTTCATCATGGGCATTCCAGACTATGTTTCTTTTTGCGCTTGAAACCTACTCCCCGCGACCACCGCGTTCCACTAGACTTAACTCGAACAATAAAGCCTTGATGAGAGGAGTTGCAGATATGAGTAGAGATATCGATGCATACACATCTATTCCCAAGGATGAGTTGCGAGCTTATGTAGGTTGGAACGCGACGGGGTATAGCATTAGTTTGGGCGAAAAACAGCGCAAAAGTTCATCCCCAATTTGGGTTGTACCACTCATGGGTCGCCTTTGTTTACAAGGCAATGGACAAAATCCAAGAGCCCAACTAGGGAAGAGTGACTGAACTGAAACGTACACTTTTCCATCACAGTTCTCCCCTGCGTTTTTGGCTGCCAAGGGTACATACTTTGTTTGCAATGATCGAGCATATACATGGTTGCCCCCTGATTTCTCGGGCACGTGTTATGTTGCGAATTTGCAGCCGCCGACATTTACTGCTGCCTCTGATTATCACAAGACCAGAGTTGTGAGAGGCGTTGTTAGTAAGGAGGATACTGCCGGTCAGGAAGCGGGAGACTTTTTCTTGGGTTTCCTGCCGTTTTGGGGACCAATGGTCAATAGTAGGAACCTGAGACAACTGACTCGTGTAGTTGAAACCACTGTTAATGTAACGGCTGGTGCCCTTGGTAATTTGACAGCTGAGCTCCAAGCGGATCGCCTCATGACGTTGCAAAACCGTATGGTTCTAGATGTCATACTTGCAGATCGTGGTGGGGTATGTACTGTTATCCAATCAAGCTGTTGTATTTTCATACCAGATAACGCTCCGACAATCTATCAGGCCATCTCCAAACTGCATAAAATTTCCGAATCTATCCACGTGGATAAAGGAAATTGGTCGGTAATGGGGTGGTTCTGGGAACTGATATCAGCTTGGGGATGGAAGATTCTAATAGTCATTGGAACGATCTTAGCCATTCTTTTCCTGTTCTGTCTATGTATACAGTGTGCTCCTGTAATGTGTAGCCTCTGTGTTACATCATGTGTAAGGAAACCTGTATCAAGGGACGAGCTAAGCAATAGGATGATGCTACAGCAACATCTCATGACTTTGTAGATATGGACCTGGACTCAGATTAATATGAGTATAGTTGTTGCCTATGTAAGGGCAAAAGGAAGGTCTGTGGTACTGTAAATTTCGGAACCATGTTGGAAGCATGGCCCTACCATGCCGACTTCAGTATCAGCGAACCGCAAATTTCAAATGCGGTATGTATGAGTGTTTTCGTCATGTTTCACTGATGAATTCACCGTGCATACGATACCACATATTGAACCCTTGGGTTCCATTTTAGAACAGTAGCCATTTTGTGGTTGCCCTCACATAGGCTGCGCACTAAGGCCATGCCTAGGCCTAAAGGACACGTACACCTTCTGTGACTTCTCTCTGATCTGTGCAAACTGACTCCGCTGCCCGAGGTCAATCCTGTCCAGCCAGTTCCTTTTCTCGCGGCCTAATGTGATTAGCATCAGGGCTCGACCCATCATAAAGTCCTTGTTCGCACACGATCTCTGACTAAGCTATTTCACACCTGACTCTGTTTCCTACTTTATGGCGTGTTTTACGAGCAGGAGATGCCCGTTTTATTGGGGTCCGCTGTTATCTGATGAGGGTTCTGAGCCTTGCTGGGTAAAATGACTGTATGCTTAATGAACTGAAATGTGGGATTGTCATTATGGCTCTGCTGTTTCTTTGAAACTAAAATATGTGAATGACCACTTGTAAAATAGGGGCGGTATTGCCCCCAAGCGTAATTTTGTGTACATAAGTAAAGACTTGTTTTTGGTTCGGGAGCAGTCTCCTAAGAACATACATCGTGTTGTACTTCTCGGATACCTGTGATTGGTCTGCAGCCAATAAATACGATCTTTGATTTCATCAAAAAGACTC